>NC_068572.1:54557109-55898813 GCF_025698545.1 Gossypium raimondii | reverse complement strand
TTTTAATTCAGTTGGTATTGGTATTATCGTCCGAACAAGAAAACATGGGTTTGAAAGCGCTGAAACACGTTCATCTTCCTATATAAGGGTTGGAAAGGGATTATGGGTAGTTCTAAGCATTGTATAAAAAAAAATTTAAAACTTGTTGTTAGTCCTTGTACTTGTATAAAATTAGAGATTATGTCAATCCTATTTTTTCAATTTAAAAATCTTAGTCCAATCAATATCTTCGTTGGTAATTTTTGTTGAAATTTGTTAATTTAACATGTTTATTTTCTATCAATTATATGAGAATAGTATAATAAAAAAAATCAAGTTAACAAATATGGATAGAAAACACTAGCGATTTTAATGATTGGACTGATATAATTAAATAAAAAAAACTTGAGTGTTGAGGGTGGTCTTGGAAGTGTTGTCCATCGGGTAGCCGGTCGAACCTCCAACAACCAAAGGTACTTTCCTCGTATCAGGGTTTAGTCTCTATCCTTCGCAAAAAGCTGTGTACGATTCAAAGAGAAAGGCGCATCGCCCCCTTGGTTGGTGGAGATATGACTTGCAAGACTTGAGAAAAGTGTTAGCATAGGACGTGTGAATAATAATTTAGCTACTTGAGCGCGAGGCGACTAGAACCACCAACCTAATTAGGGTTAAATGGTCGTTACCGTACACAACTTTCCGCAGAGGCTAAGGACAATACTTTTGGTTGTTGGAAGTTCGGTTGGTTGCCCAGCAAACGACACTTCAAAAACTTCTCCCAAAGGAGCCTACCCACTCTTAACAAGGAGGATTTAATTTTTAACTTTTTGAGTATAAGGATTAAATCTCAAATTTTATCAAAATACAAGGACTTACAACACAATTTAACAAAGGAAACTCACTTATCCTAAAGATGAAAAAAGAAAGTCAATATTCATGCAAGAAAAGACTAAGATCAGGGCGTGCTTTCCGTCGTAGTTTCATTGAAGAATATATATTATGGTCCACATTCAGCCTCCCTAAACTATCATATATTTAGAAATATTCGGGTTTCTTAAAACGTTTAAGCTCTTCATATTATCAACTTTTTGGATTAAATTAGGTTTAATCTTTGAAAATAATCATATTATTGTCAAAACCATAAAACTTTTTTAAGTGGCGAAATTAAATTATAATTTTACAATAGTAAAATGTAATTTTACTATTTTAATAGTATATATTTTTATAATTTTTAAAGGATTAAATCAAAATTTTATATTTTTAGGGACCAAAGTGAAATTTTACCTTTACTAATTTAAAATTTTAAAGAGTCTAAATAAAAAAAATTCATTTTAGGAGGACCCGAGGCCCTTGCCAACCCCCTAGCTACACCCCTGATTTATTGCTTTATCCAAGTTTTTTTAACAACTTTATAAGTATATATACAATTACAAATAATACATGTTCGAGTAATTATAACTAAAATCGAATGACTACAACATAGGTAAAATTATCATGGAGGCCTCTGTACTAAGAATCATATTACATTTTCTCTTTTACTAAAAAAATAGACAAATTAGCCTTTGTACGTTAAATCAAAAAGCAAATTAGTCCAATATGTTAAAAGTTTCATCCATTTTAAATTACTTTTAAAAACTGGCTTGGTTTACAAAACAATTAGATAGGTACACGTGCAGAGCCAATTTTTAATAGTAGAAATTAATGAAATTTTTAACAGAATGACCAGTTTGCTCTTTGGTCTAACATACAATGACTAATTTATTCATTTTTTGAGTAAAGTGAGAAAAATGCAATTTGATTCTTAGTACAAGAGCTTTTAACCGTACAAAATATAACTAAAATGTAAATAAATCTAGACAAAACTCAAACAAGGTAAAATTTAAATCCAAAATAAATATAGGTAAAAGTGGGACTTCAACCCGAAATATCAAAGTTCGTAGGCTTCTACTTTGCCATCCAATTCTTTTTAAAAGTAATATATATTTTTTAAATGACAAGTTACATGCTCAAGTCGGTATTTAATGTTTTTTTTTTTCGATTTAAGTTGGTACTTTTTTGTTAAAAGTAAATTCATTAATTCATTCAATGAATGGAACCATACAATTCAGGGGAAAAATAACAAACATTCGTCGTAGATGGTGAAGGACAAGCTCCATCAACACAACAAAAGCTTTAGCCTTAGCATCAATAGAACATCATGACACGTTGACAATTGGCTTTATCAAAACTCAAGCACGGCATATTTGGAGTGATTGCAAGCACTTAATACGATAAGAAAATCAACCCCAGATGGTTCAAAGCGGCAAGCAAAAATCGACAAAAGAATCGAGCATTCGCCAAACTCGAGAGGACGACAACAAAATCATCCCTAAAATCACTTGTAAAACTAAGGTTAAATGCATAAGCAAGAATAAAAAACGTGCTACAAGAGCAAACAAAAACTTCTAAAACTAAAAACTTATTAAACAATGGAAAAACAAACAAAAAACACATAAAACTTAAGACAACACTAGTCCAAATCGACTCGTGAAATCATTTATTATTCTGAAATACTCTCAAAATAGAAGCATATTAAGAGCTGACACAGAGCCACCCACTTTTCAAGAAAAATTACTGGTGGCCGGTGGAGTTTTAGTAAATGACAGGTGCCATTTGTCCATCACAACTTATGAACTAATAAAGATACTCATAAAATAGATCTACAAACTGAAAATGAAAAAGACATGTGGAGCGAATGAGAAGAAGAACAAAATAAGGGTGGGTGGGAGAAAAATGTGGGTAATAGCCAACTTGAAGGCTGACACCGCTGTTGGATAAAACAAAAGATAAAAATCAAATGTCCTACAGAAAAAAAAAGTTTTTAGGGTTTTTAAGTTTTATTATTATTTAAGTTGGTACTTAAATTTATATCTTGTCGTAAATTTTATCCATTTTTAACGATGTTAATATGTGATGATACATTAATTTAAAATTACATTAAATCATCATTTCTTTTAAAAATATTTTATAAGAAATTAATATACATAAATTCTAAAAATTAAGTGATGATGTGGCATAAGGTCAAAATATCATATTATCAAATCTTAATGGTGTTAAATAAAAGGCATTTGTTAGAAAACAACTAAATTTAGAAACTAGAATGAGACTTATCCCTTGGAGAAAATTACCTAGAAACCACATAAGAATCAAGTAGTCAATTAAAATTTGATATCACTCTCAACATTCAAATTAAAATCAGAGGCCCAATTCAAATATATATGAATGTAAATTTCAAATTTTAATTAATGTGAGTTAGCATTTGCTTTTAGAAATTATTTTTTGGACTTTTTTTTATTACATCATCTATGATTCCTTTCTAATTATGTATAGATTTTTTTTATAAAATTTCTCATGTCATTGGTACCTGATTTTTATCTTGAACTCCGAACTTCGAACCTCGATCCTCGAATCTTAAATTCTAATCTCTAAAACCCCTAACCTTTAGGGTTTAAGATTCAATATTTTGGATTAGGATTTGGTGTTCAGGGTTAAAAGATTATCAAAATTATGTGTTAATGACATAAAAATTGCTGAAATATCATTAAATAACTGAAAAATGATCATGGATGATATGGTGAAAAGGGTCCATAAATCAATTTTTTCTTTACATATAATTTATTTAAATAAATAATGACAAAAAAAAGTTTTGAAAGGTTACATTGAGATTTAATTTAATCCATTCATATGATCATTAAAAATTGATATGATAAAGCAATTTGTCGTAGCTTTTTATCCCAAACCGATTACTAATGGTTGGAAAAGGATTAGACCTCGAAAAAGATTTGGCAGTACTAGTTTACCCCACCTTCAATGGATTCATCGTACGTGGTCTGCTCCTAGACTAGACATTCTAATATTTATTCTTCTAAAATAAACTATTATTTTTATATATATAATTTATTTAGTAAGCCCTCGATCACGACTGGTTTATATATCCCCATCAACTTTTGACATCTTTCATTTACTTTACCGCCGGTCTGCGGTGACCAACGGATTAATGTTCATGCCCGGAAATAAATAATTCGATAATTCACAGGGTCATATTTGAAATATTGATAGTATATATAGATGTATAGACCGTTAGAGAATTAGATTTTTTTTATTATAATTTTTATAGGATTTTGATATGTGACGGAAAAGTTTTCAAAGAATTGTTCATCGAGAGTTGATGGATTCTTTCAATAGGTTTGGTTTTGAGTGTTTATGCTCGATTTTATTTATGGAATTCAACAATCATGCAAATTCATAATTTATGTTTGGTGGGAGTTGAATGGACAATTTAGGTTACCATTTGATCTGGCCATGGAACATGTGTTCAAATTCCACCAAACGCGAATTGTGAATTTTCATAGTGAGTAAAGGTGTTTTCTCTCCGTAAACTCAACAAGGTCTTCGATGGAAGCGGGAGACAAAATTGAGGGATAAAACCTGACGTAAACACTTTAGAGCTCAATATTGAACTTTATTAAAGAGGATTTGTTAATCCTCGTCGGATGACACTTTAAAAACTCCTCAACGAGAGATCATCAAAATCTCCTCAATATACATCATTATAAATTTATTTTTATTTTTTTATTATATGTTACTATATTTGTACCTAGCTTATCTTAGCTTGATGGATCTACCAAGCAATCTATTATTACAATAATAATATTATTGAAATTCAATGATGAAAAGCAGAAAGCAAGTTGATGTGGTCCTGGATGATACATATTTATCAGGCTACGTAACTCAGTCGAGCAAATGGGTCTGACGTAATATATATACCAAATAAAATAAAATACAAAACATTTATGGTTTATAAATATAGTAGATTTATCACACCCTTTTTGGGGTGAAAAATATTTTTTTTAAAATAATTATATTTGAAACATAAAATGAATTATAAAAAAGTATTTAATTAAGAAATTATTTTAATAAATTATTATTAAAATTAAAATGTTGAAATACCCTAATTATGTTTTTCTTTTTGCAATTTTAATTTGTTTTTGTATCAATTGTTCAAGTTGTAAAAAGTAAAGTCAGTCCAGTTGGAAGAAACACCAAGACTTAATCACTTCCATTATAAATAAATATAAATATAATATATTAAATACAATTGTAATATTAAAAATAACGTAAATAACTACTTGGATTTTATTTTGATATATAATTATTTGAAATTTAAATGGCTAACAACTATATCATTAAAAAACATAATTATAAACGTGCTAGATTTACATACTAGATATTATTTAATATTTTTTATGTAATATAATATAAATTACATATTCTTTTTAGCTTTGATGACATATTAAATGCTTTATCAAATAGTCGATTTATATACCGATTAAGTCTTAATTCGATTTTATGGACATTGTTGTTAGTACAGGCAGACGCGGGTTCGAGTGCGTTGAAGCGTATTATCCTCCTATTTAAGGGTTGAGATTGTTTAAAAAATTAATTTATATATGTAAAACAAATACAAATATTAGTAAGAGAAATAAAAAAGTGAAATTTTCCAATCCAATACTAAACATAAAGTTCATTAAAATGCTTAGAGCATGATTTTTGGTTTCCAAAATAGCTAATTTTATTGTTAAAAATATTAAAATGCATAATTTTATATTAAATTAAAATTAAATTAAAATTTGAATCTGACTGACTTAATTCGAAAATAAATAATTGTCTAAATTTGATTTAATCACTTGATCGTGAACAGGTTTAATGCCAAAGAATTAATTATAATAGATCATCAAAATATACAAATTTGAACCATAGGAGTTAAGTGAGATGACAAGGGTCTCTCTTTAATCAATGGTTAAGGTTCGATCTTTTCTCGGGGTATACAATAGTTTTAAAACTCGTGGTCAATATCTACCCATTAATGGACCTACAGAATATGAAAAATTAATTACTGAGCTCGCCCCAATAGATACATTGAAAAATAAAAATATTCGTTTTTAAAAGAACTTTTTCAAATATAAAAAGAATTCAATAAATCCAATTTGGCCGTCGGGTCGATAAATTTGAATCTATGGCTAGCTAGAGGTTGCTTTTCTTTCTTTTTCCAAGTAATTTATATAATTTTATTTATATAAACTGAATTTAAATGAATATCAAATACTAATATTCAATTAAAATTCCATTTTGCAATGAATTTACGTACTTTTTCATTTCGGGATAATGTAACTTTTATTACTTGAACTTAGTAAGTCTTTTCAATTTGGTCCATGAATTTCTTTTTGGTCCACATTAATCTTGGAATTTGGCAACTTTTTCAATTTTGGTCCATGTGATGACGATAAACTCTAAGATTGTGTCATGTCATCACCTAATTTTCTAATTAAAAATTATAATTTTTATGTGGGCTAAAATATGCCATTAGTCCTTGTACTTTGAAAAAATTGAGATTTATTCATGGTACTTCAAATTAAGTCCTCTTACTTTTCTAATTTAAAATCATAGTACAATCATCATCCTCATTGATAGTTTTCATCAAAATTTGTTAACTTAACATGTTTATTTTCTATCAATCATATGTCACATCATATGAAGATAACTTAATCAACATGCGAAGCTAATAAATTTTGATGGAAAGTGCTAACAATGTTAATGATTGGATTGAGGTTTTTAAGTCAGAAAAGTAAAAGAACTTAATTTTTAACTTTTTAAGTATAAGACTAAATCTCAATTTTTCTCAAAGTACAAGGATTAACATCATATTTTAATATTTTTAGGTGATGACGTGACACAATATCAGAGCGTCACATTCTAGAACTAACGTGGACTAAAAAAGTTTAGGAGCTAAGTGGAAAAAGTTGTCAAGTTTAAAGATTAAATACATATATTCAATTATTATTTTTGGTAAAAGCATTATGGAAGCCCTTGTTCTAGGAGTCAGGTTGTATTTTGCCTCTTCTACTAAAAAAATAGATAAATTAGTCATTGTACGTTAGATCAAAGAGTATATTGGTCCTCCTGATAAAAAATTCATCTATTTCTATTATTAAAAACCGGTCCTTATATGTCAAAACGAGGTATATGTGGTACTCTATGTGTAATTGTTTGATTATTTTGTCAGTCACACCAGTTCTTAACAGAAATGATCAATTTGCTCTCTGATCTAACATTCAAGAATTAATTTACCCCCTTTTTTTAGTAAAGAAAGCAAAATACAATCTACTCCTAATACAAGGGTCTCTATAGTATTTTTAAATTTTTTTCAATTATTTTACATATATTAAATGAATATAAAAAATAAATATTCAAATAGGTAGGAAAGTGGGCTAATTTAGGTAAGTTTATAAGATGGTGGTATTGGCATATAACATGTTTTTGGCCAAACAATTGTACTCTACACTCCTTCCCACGTGACTTAACAGCGACGAGGTAAGTGCATGAATCTTTATCCACCATGTCGTCACTAAAATATCTCTTTCTAGAAAGTCTTATAATTTAACTAATAATAGTGTTTCCATTTTTATTTTATTTTTTGCAATTTTTATGTCACGATTTGGGAATTTGGGGTATATTTTAGTTAGACCAAAAATAGAAACTTTTGTTTGTGATCCGACGGTTTTTAATGATTATTAGTTTTAGTGACAGAAGATTATGACGATTTTGATGATGCGTGCATGGAGTAAAATTACATGAATTTTTATTTTAATGGATTATGATAAAATTTTCAACCCGCGAAAGTTTTCTTCGTATGAAGGGTTGTTTTTTAGTTTTATAACGCATATTAGTGGTGAAATCAGAAAAATTGTTAGGGGTTGAAATTAAATTATATATTTTTATGATAATAAAATTATAATTTTATTATTTTAATAATTTATATTTTATAATTTTAGAAGGTTAAATCAAGATTTTATCATTTTGAGGATTAAAATATAATTTTACTATTACTAATTTAAAATTTTAAATGAGTTTAAATAAAAAAAAATTCTATTTTAAGGAGTACAGGTCCTTGTCACCCCTGAATTCGCTACCGAGGCATTAAGAATTAGGTCATTTAAATGTTTATAAACAAATTATTATTGAAAGAGTTCATGAATTCAAGTAACAAGTTACTACTTTTAAAGTAAATTTATATTTGGAGGCTTAATTATGTTTCTTTATGCCAACATGTGATTTCATTAATGATGCATTAATAGTTTTAAAGGGCTTTTGTAACACCCCAAACCCGGTCTAAACATTATGACCAAATCAGGCGATGTCACATTGTAACACTCCTTACCCGTATTCGACGCCAAAATAGGGTACGAGGCATTACTAAAAGACATACATTTGCTTACGTATTAAACCGAGTTACAAAATTTCATCCGAATTAAAACTTTTAAATTATTAACGTGCTTTTATAATTCTTTACAACATATCATCGAAATATTATATTCATAACAAATAGGGCTTACGAGACCCGATATTTACTCATGTAATTCAAAGCTTCATTTCCATTTCATTCAATTCACAATTTCTCATGTTCACAATTCAAATCAATTTCTCAATCCAATATATATATTTCAATCATCTAAGAATATAATTCAAGTTACACGAACTTACTAGGCTAAATTGCAGAAATACCAAAATTCAGGGACATTTTGGTAATTTACTATTTTTCTCGAATTTCTACCCAATCTTGATATAAATTAATATTTCATTAAATTTATTAATTTAAATAATAAAACAATTCATTTCATGCAATTTGGTCACTTTTTGACATTTTACCAATTTACCCTTAAAATATTACTTTTATTCAATTTAGTCATTGAACCTAAAACATGCAAATTGGCCATTTTAATGAGAACTCATGCTAGTTGAATAATCATTTATTTTCCTCCTCCTCCTCTCCATTCCACATCCTTAATGTATAATATGCTTATATGTAACATTATCAATAATTCCACCATTTATTTATATATTAATTCAAAGCTGTCCAATTGAGTCATAGTCACTAAATTATTTATATCTTGAGATACGGAACTCTAAATTAAGATAAGCTAAATTCCTATGAAACTAGACTCACATATCTTCTTAGCATAAGATTTTTAGAATTTTTGGTTTAGCCAATAAGTACAGTTTATTTCTTAAAGTTTCTCCTGTTTCACTGTTTGACAGTTCCGACCCCTCTTCACGAAAAATTAATTATCTCTTTGTACAGAATTTGGATGATATTTCCGTTTGTTTCTATTGAAAATAGACTCATTCAGGATTTTAAACATATAAATTTAAGCCTCTAATTATTTTTATTCAATTTTTTATGATTTTCCAAAGTCAAAACAGGGGAACCCGAATTTATTCTGACCTTGTCTCACAAAATTTATTATATCTCATGATTTACAATTCCATTACTTACACCGTTTCTTCTATGAGAAACTATACTTAATAAGATTTAATTCCATATTTTTTTCATCTTCTAATTCGATTTCCACAATTTATGGTGATTTTTTGAAAGTTAACCTACTGCTGCTGTCCAAAACTGTTTTAGTGCAAGATGTTGATTACTAAGTTTATAACTCACTAATTCTCTTTCTCTATAATATTTCCCATCAATTTCACTTATGTCCCTTCACTAATATGTCAAGAACATAAGACTTTATTTAAGAAAACTCTACTATAACATCATTTCCATGTTTTTTCAACAATAACAAACTTAAAAATATATTGAAATCTTGATGTTCTTACCTTGTGCTATTGATTTCAATCTTTAACTTGATTTTCTCTCTCCTCCAGCTTCTATTTCTTGAATCTAACCTGACATTCTAGCTCCCTATTGTCTCCTTATTATTTTTCTCTCTTGGAAGCTATGGAAATTCTTTTGATTTCTAGGTGAAAATAGTGAATTTTTTGTGAAAAGACCAAATTGTAAAGAAAACAAAACCTTATTTCTTCTCTTCTAACGTTGGTTGCATGGAAAGATGATAATTTTTTTCATCATCTTTCCTCCCTTTTATATTAATCATTTAATAATAAAATAATACTGAAAATCTTAATAAAATATTAATTAAATAACATTTATCTAATTAATTAATTAAAAATATCACAAACATCATCATTACCTTCTAGAATTCTCTCTCTCTCTCTATTTGACCAATTTTTCCTTTATAATCTTTTGAAATTTCATCCTTGAGTCATCACTTAATTTGGTAAAATTGCAATTTAGTCCCTCAAAATTCTTCACCTTTTCAATTTGGTCCTAATTCATCCATTTTCCTTAACTTCTAGATTGTTCCACCCTTAAAATATTTACACTATTGGTCCTTCAAATTTTTTGTATTTACACTTTAACCCCTCAAATTTTGAATATTTACTCTTGGGCAACAAAACTTTTCTCACTTTTGCAATTTAATCCTTTTTTGAATTAATATGTCATAATATACTTCCCAATGTTAACATAGCTCAATATTACCCTTTTATCACTTTATTTTCTTATTTTACTATATCAATTATATTATCTTACTTTCTTACTCTAGTAATTTTCGAGGTATTACAACTTTTTCTTCTTCTAAACTAGTTTGGAGAAGGTAATTTCTTATTTCTTTTAATTTTTTTCGATTTAGGATAACATTAGTCGTATTCATCAAGTTTAATCAAGTAAACATGATAAGTTCCATGACTAATAAGTCTCCTACTTAAATTAAATTTTATCAATAACTTATCGTTTAAGATAACAAGAAATCCTTGTTAAAGTTAAACTTATTATTCTTAAAAACTATTGTCGTATGAAAGAGAATTAAAACTCTTTTTAAATCTAGTTTCCTGAAAAATATTCAACACGAACTCCATTTGTTGCTTAATATAAATAATCAGTATTATTTTTATGGGGTATGCCTTGTATTTTCGGTCGAACAGATGGTGACGTCACGACAAGAAGTTTCTCAATGTTATGACGACGAACGATGCAAATGGGATGTTGCGACGTGTCCCCACATAAATCGAGTTTCTTCTCCCAGTTAAACTCTGTTTTTTTTTCCAGTTAAACTATGATTACTCCAAGGAAATTTTAGTATGACTAGACCTCTAATCTTAGCCTATTAAAAATGACATTGTATCTCTATTTTAAGAGGACAATTAAGAGTCAATTAAAGATATAGTACTACATGACTTTTCTTTTGGGGATGACAAGATGTAGTCGCAGATGAATTTTGGTGAGGGTTTTCGTGGTAACATGGGGAGAATTTTATTCTCAAGTTAGGGTTTTGTTTTCAGGATTTGAGTTTGTATGTTTAGTACATTTAGGTTTATTTTTTTATATTGTACTCTCGTTTGTTTACTCATTTAGTGAAAATGTGAAGCCTCCTTTACTCATAATTTTTATCCTCTTTGGAGGAGTTTTCCACGTAAATATTTATGTGTTTAATCTTCTCTATTTTACTTGTTCGTTCCTTATACAGATGATATTAAAATTGAAAATAAAACAAGATATACTTTCACATGCTCTAAATCAATTATTCTAATTGTTACTTGAACATGTTTCATAGAAACAAGTCGTCGGAAGTTTCAACAAAAGGATTGAAGATTTTCTTGGTTTATTTCAAAATTATTTATTTATCATGCAATCTTGTTTGTGGGTTTTATTATTATAATGATCTAAATTTATACGTAATTTTACTTAAATCACATAAATCAATAATTACATTTATATGAAATAAATAATTATATTTACTCATGAAATTAATTAATTCATTTTTAAAATGTAAAATGAATGTATAATTATGATAATTTGAAGTTATATTATTGTACATATTATAATTTACAAATTAAAAGATGGTTACAACAGTGTTTGAATTTTAGTATACAAACTATGTATGTGTTTTGTTCGGATTCTTCGTTTATTATGCTTTATATTTATTTACATTATACTTGCTTTGATATATATATATATATATATATTTATATTTATATTATACCTATAAATATACTCTGACTTCTCATAATTTGATTGCTTTAACCGGTTAAATCATTATGGTTATGTGATTGGTACCTTAATTCATTTAATTGGGAAACATATATATACATTCAAGCATAAAATGGAATCAAAGTTCTCAAACAAGCTATAAAGAAGATGAAAATATATTGATTCCATATGAAATACAATGTACCGATAAATATAAAATAACATAATCTAATAACAAAAAATTAACTTGTTTCATTCAATCATTAATTTAAGCCTTTTACAGCTTAAAAGGCTGTAAAGCTAAGTCAGCATCCCCTTCCATGGAATAAAAATTATCCAGGAACTCCTTGAATTGAAAACCTCTACACAGTGGTGGATTTGTTGCAGTAACCACAGATTTCGCAGGCTCTATATTGCTATTACCAGCCGGATTCATACAGAAGACGACCGATATCCGATGATCGCTCGAATTCGTCACCACCCGATGTTCAGCACCCTTCAACTTATTATTACTGATCACCTATATGTAAAATCAATGACACAAAATTAGCCATTCATTACCCTGCAAATAACCCATACATACATACATACATACATACATACATACATACATACATACGTACGTACGTACATACATACATACATACATACATACATACATACATACCTGTAATATGTAGCCTATGTTAACTACAAATGCATTAGGAATAGGCCTAACACCAATCCATTCCCCATCTTTTAAGACCTGAAGGCCACTTATATGTTCTTGAAGTAGGATGGTTAAGATATCAGGGTCAAAATGTTTAGGAATTCCTAGAGTTAAACTTGGATCAGGGCATGGTGGATAATGGTTAGCCCTTAGTAGCAGATCTTCGGTTAGTTCGTGTTCGAAGTACCCATGTTCAATGCCTATGCCTTCGCAAAGTAACTCAAGGATTTGTAATCCTAATTTCTTTGCTTCAATTGAACATGCTGCTACTACCTCTCTGCAAAGTTAATTTTAAGTCATTAGGCCAACGATAAACGTGATAAGACCGAAAAATTCTTTCGTAGCGTTAAGTACCGGTATCTAAGGGGCTTTCGAGGCCAAAATTCGATGCAGTCCGGATGACAAGGGTGTCTTAAAACATCGCGCCACAGGTGGATCTTTTCGCGGTCGTAATCCAAAGTGCTGGTTACCAGCTTGCATCTCTTTGGATCGTTTGTGTACACGGTGAGGCTTGCCTTGTCTTCGGCAGGTAACTCGAAGAACTTGTGGAAAACACTCATGGTTTCACTCATGATATTTGGAGGAACCCCATGGTTAACAACCTGTTTAAAGAACAAGCAGTTAAGTTGTAAGAAATTAGATATTTAATTTACTTTTTTTTGGGTGATGAAGAACCTGAAACAATCCGAACTCTTGGCTAGCCTTCAAGATTTGGTGAACTAAATTGGTTCGGGTATCGCTGAGATCGATTACCGGCACGGTGTTGCACCTAGGAACAAGTAGCTTGCCAGGTCTTTCATGGGGTGGGAATATGTAAGATTCAGGCAAAGATTGATCATTGTACCAGCTTGAAACAAGCTTATCCATAAATAGATTTTTTTTTTTTAAAAAATTGGGGATAGTTGGAGTTGAAGGAGGGTTCTTAGTGGAAAACTAAGCTAATAATTGCTATGTAAATTGACACTTTACAATAATGGTCACCCTAAATAGCCCACACTGTCTCTGCTTCAACCAACTCATTGAATGCTATGAGAATTGTTTATACTTAAAATATGTGTGCTAGATCCAAAGACAATACAAATGGGTTCAAGTCTAAACAAATATAAAAATTGAATCAATGAGTCGGCTAGTTAATCATAAAAAGACCCATAAAAGTTATCCGCTCATAGCATAACGAGAATAAGCTTGAAAAGTCTCGTAAGGGACTTTTTCCTACAGAGCTCAAAAGCTCTTAGGCAAAGTATCTTCCTTGTGCCTTCATGAAAGAGCAAGAAACTATCTTCATAGGGAAGAAGCTAGAAGAAGTTTACCTTTAGGGAGCTAAAATTAAATTATAAGACTTTAAGGGGGTCAAAGTACAATTTTATCTTTATATATGCTTGTTATTTCAGAATTTTAAACAGATTAAATTAAATATTTTTCATCTTTGTGAGGCCAAAGTGTAACTTTACCATTAAATTAACCTATAATTTCAATAACTTCAAGAGACAAAAAATAATTTGCCAATTTTAGGGGGCAAAGGACCCAAGTCCCTTGCTTGCCCTGGCGCCGTTTTTGAACCATGCGGAAAGATGCTTAAGTACAAACGGTTGAATTTTGGCACCAATTAGGGCAAGTGACACAAGGCTTATAAATATTCATTTTTAGGAATATAAATGAGACATCGGTGCTCACAAGCTATTTCAGTTCGACTTGAAAAAAAATTAAACTCTATTCAGTAATTATCAAGCCGAGTTCGAGCTATCGGTCAAGTTGAATTCGAGCTTAGTAATACTCGACTCGAACAGCTCGTGAGTCTTATCAAGCATTTTATATTTTAATATTATTAAATTACCTTATTGCTCTTAATTTATATTATTAACTTTAAGCTTAATTATTGAGTTTGAGCTTGAGTACAAAAATTAGCAAACGAGCTTAATTGAGCTCGAGCTTGAGTAGCTCGATTATATCTCGAGCTGACCTCAAGCTTAAAAATAGATATTCGATTGAGCTCAAACCGAGTATCAAACTTCAAATTTCGAGTCAAAACTCAAACTGGACAGTATTTGTGTTACAGCCTAAATCACCAGACAACCAACCACTTGAGTAAATATTTTAAATTTAAGCTATTTATTGCCTTACAAGGTTGACTCGTTGATAACATATACTAATACAACATCATTAGATTTAGCAATATCATTTGAGCATAAAAATTACTTGTTATAGTTTAAAATGGCAAAAAGGAGTAAAAGCGCAATATTAGTTTTAGTCATATGATCTTACTATCGTTGAAGTTTAAATGTAACAATTTTTATTTTTATTTTTTTATAAAAGGGTGAGTCGACTTATAAACAAAAACCAACTCTCAGCACCTAAAACTATCATAAATACATGGTATGTACATCTGAATCTGATCACTAGGCCCGAGAGTACTATAAGGGTGCAAACCGAATAACAAAATTGTTGCTCACATGCTTGGTCTGGCAACTCCTTGGCAGCGATCTATTTTGAGTAGAAACCGGATCCACCTGAAACCACGTAAAGAAGATTAGTCATCACGCTCAAGTGATCCAAACCATATTTTTATTCTTATTTCAAGAATCGGATGAGAGATTTAATGCCAAGGAGATAAAAAGGTTATTAAAACAGTGAGATTTTTTCCTTGTATAGAACTTTGGTTTTAACTTCCACATAACCAAGGATTTATTCGTGTTTATCGCAAATAAAGCAACCAGCATACTAATTTTACATTTAAATGCATGAATATGATCCAAGAGTGGCCTATTCAACCTAAGAACGGATGCCAAACCACCACGGTTCTGTAGGGATCTCAATGGCCATTGTACTATAATGACAAGACCCAGGGTACAATAGTGAACCCCCCCCCCCCCAAGGCCGCAAATACAGTATTGACACAGTTGTCACGGTGAAATAAAGGCCTCAAAAATTACCTTAATTTCCACAGTTCAATAGTGGCAAAGTTGCCACGACTCCATAGCGGCCTCAAATGCCACGGTTCAGCAATGGCAAGGCTCCCAAGTTCCTATACTGGCTTCAATTGCCACGGTTCAGTGGTGGCAAGGCTGCCACGTTGCTATAGTGGCCTCAATGGCCACGGTTCAAATTATGGCAAGGCTGCCACCTACTTGCTTCATTTCCCTACTAAATCATTTGTACATGCCACTCTATATATAAGCATCATTTCAACACTCATGAGTTTTTCCATGTTTTTTTTTTACTAAACATTTTATTATAACTTAAGTTCAATTTCGTCGAATACAATAAGAATTCACACAGTTTCACAACCGAAACAAATCATAACTCAAATATAAATATTGAAACATGAATGTGGTCTGTAATAGGCTAAATTTGCCCGGCCCGTTAGTAAAATAAATCAAATAAAATAAAACAATGGTCTAAAAAAATATAATGTCCAGATTACAAACCCAGTTAAATCAAGTAGGCCCAAATGCACTAGCCTAGCCCAATATCCCCAACCCAATCACTTAACCCTAAGCCCACTAGCCTTAATCACAAGCAGAAACCCTAGCAAAGATTTTAGTTTTTTTTTTCATGCTGCAAATGTTTTTGAAAAGAAATCTTGGTTTAAATAACAATACCAAAACGACACCGTTTGAAGTCTGACATGTGGTTCCAAAACGGTGCCGTATAGGCCTGTGCCCGGTGACCCAATCCAACTGCGGCTAGATTCGCGTGTTTGGTAGGGGGAGGGGTAATTGCGCGCCGAGTCCGCCTTGTTTTGCGCAGTATTTTAATTCGATACCTATTTTATTTTATTTCCTTTCTAAATTTAATCTTCTATTTCATTTTTGTTTTAATTTGATCCGCAACGAAGTGCCGCGTTTTGAGGGACGGAAATATTTCCCTTTTGGTCCCCCTGTTATTCGCGTATCTCGTTTCAGCCCCCGCATTATGATTTATTTCCATTTGTTACCTTTAATTCTGCTTTAAGTTAAAATTTGACCCTTATTAAGTTGTTTTATATTTTCTTTTTAATATTCGTTATCCCATTATTATATAGGTAATTTTAAATCTAATATTATTTTTAATATTCGTATTACTTTAAAGTTATTGTACGTAAGATCTATCATATAATATTATTATGTACTATATTTTAAGTTTAGCACATATTATTATTTTAAACCTATTATGCATTATTATTTTTATTTCATCATGTATTATGTATTCATATTTTTGAAGTTATTGTGCATTATTATTCTAAAATTATTAGTATTATTACCTAAAAGTTATGTTGTATTATTTTTTTATTAGTACATATTTTAACGTATTTCATTTTATTTATAAAATTCTCCTTTATATTTTGTGGTGCTTTTTCTAAATAGTTCTTCATATAAATAAAACTCTCATATAATATTATTTTATATCTTCTCATTAACTTACGATAAATTATTGTTATTTCTATATGTATGGTATTGTTTTTATGTCATTATATTAACTTTCAATTCAATTTTTACTATTGTCGTTAATGTTTGTATAATATGTGCTATGAAATCATGGTATTCATGTGTTTTGTATTGCTCATTTGTACTTATTGATTGTTTGTCGTTCGTTAGTATACGTTTTAACTTGCGAATTATCACCTCGGGGTCTAATTTATCGTTCAATCACATTTATTTCGTTTAAGGGGTTGTATTTGGTTTAAATATCGAAATTGATTTATCCATGAGTTTTCAAATATTTGGTATCCAAGATTCTCAAGAGGATTGCGCCCTCACTTACTGGGCTTCAATTCTCCTTGTTGAATTTAAATAACCGAATATCATTTTTCAATTTAAATGTATTAAAACATGAATAAAAAGCTCATTCTCGGGAATTCGACACGTTGTGTCCTAACGCATTGGATATGACATGTTGTTTTCTCGAGACGAGGATTTCTCTAATAAATGAAAATAAATGCAATATTCGATATTTAGGAATTTTGTGAAATCGAGCCCTAACTTACTGGGTTTTGATTTTCTCATTTGACCCAAATAATCAGATATCCTTCTCAAAATGCATAGATTTTAAAAGTCAAAAGATAAATTTAACTTCGAGGATTTAAAATGTTGCACTCTAACTTACTGAGTGTGTCAATTTATTTCTTTGAAATAAGTGAGTCTCATCATCCAATTTATTCAAGTTTCCTTTTCCAATGATCGTATTTTAAAATATTTTCAAAATTTCGACACTAAGACATTAAACAATCAATTCGGTACCAATTTTGGGCGTTACGAGGGTGCTAACCCTTCCTCGTGCGTAATCGACTCCCGAACCTGTTTTCTCAAAATTCGCAAACCTAAAATTATTTTCAAGGTGATCCGATCACACATCAATAAAAGATCGGTGGCGACTCCCTATTTTATTTTTAAAAGTCGATCCCCATGTTTCAAACCATAAAAAGTGGTTTCGACATGGTCAATATAAATATTTATAATCGCAAAAGTAGGATTTCCTTCAAGTGATGCTTTTCCTAGTTCAGAAGTCTACAAAAATAAAGATCCACATTTACCAAGACATCTACAATGTTTCATTCCCAATTAGCAAAATTCTTAATTATGAATACAATATAATTCGAAGGGTGCAACATTAACCTAACTTTTATCCATAACACATAAAGCCATATACATGAACAATGAATACATTTTTACTAAACAAGATTAACAGCCTTGAACAATCATGCATATATATATATAAGCATATACAAGAAACATTATTTATAAGTAAATTACTTACCAAAACGTTCAGCTCATGCTTCATTCCTTATGAAGCTCCTTGCTCTTGTCTCGTACCCCTCCTCCTCCTTGACACATTTGAGAAATCTTTGCATCAATTTTCTTTTATTTGACAGACCCTTAAAACCGAATCACCCAAGCCATTTGTACACTTCAAATTTCAGCAATCACACATATAGTTGTACATGCTCAACAAGAAAAGTTCAACCCATGGTACTATCTAACATTAGAATTAAACTAATTGAAAAAGGGTTTGCAGCAAGCATCCTTGCTCCTCTCTACATTCGGTCTAAGCCAAAAACCTCACTCCAAATAAAAAAAAATTGCTTGGGTTCACAAAAATCATGATTACTAACCTTGATTTCTCAATTAATTGAACTAACTAAGCTTCCAGACTAAACCTTCTTCCCCTCTATTAAGCAGCCGGTGGTGGAGGTGCCTTTTTCTCATTGGAGGATGCTTCAGAGGTCAAACTCCGACACCATTTAACTCATTTTTTATCTTGCAAATCACCAACCCAAATTGGAACAAAAATTACTTTTTTTTTCAGCAGATCCCTTATATGTGCATATGTATATATTGTCAAATGTGGCATTGGGATGTTAAAGAAAAAAGTGAAAATGATCTATTCTTGTACACCATAATCAATTGACCACTTAAACAGTGAGGATTTATTCTTTTGATCCTAAATAGTAACTATTTTGGGATTTTGTTACCCAATACATCTCCCCAACTTTGAAGAATTTGCAGAGATGGCCCATAGTTTAAACATTATTGATCAACCATGTAGTTTAAAGGGTTCCAAACTTTTTTCAGAATTTCCCCCCATTGTTACATAATTATACAAAAATTCTTTGAATTTAAAAGCCCTATAAGCCGGAGACTCATCAGCCCTGATAAGAGATTTAGCAGGCTCTACAATACAATCCTCAGACGGGTTGAGAAAGATAGCGGCCGTCGTTCGAGCAACCGTCGAGTTCGTGACCACCCGATGTTCAGCTCCCTTCAGCCTGTTGTTACTAACAACCTATGCACCAATCCAACATATTGTTAGTTCGGATCAAATTCAAACATAAGTCGAGCTGAGACAAGTGGAAAGATAATGTACCTCTAATTGATGGCCAATGTTAACCACAAATGCATTATGCAAAGGCTCAACACCAATCCATTTACTATCATTGAGGACTTGGAGACCAAACACATCACCTTGAAGCAAAATAGTTAAGAGGCTAGGGTCACAATGTTTGGCTATTCCAAGGGTTAGGCTTGGATCAGGGCATGGTGGATAATGGTTCACTGATATTACAACTGATTCACTTAATTTATCACCAAAGTACCCTAGATCAAGCCCCAACCCTTCAGAAATCAAATCCAGGATTCTTGAACCTAGTTTCTTTGCTTCAATTGAATATGCAGCCACAATTTCCCTGCAATGGAATCAAGGTCAAGAGAATTGGGGAAATAACAAGGGCTAATGCCCTTGAACTTGGCAACTAACCGTTGAATGCCACTTTCAAGATTTTAATAATCGAACCGGTGGTTGAATAGGTCAGACCACCAATTCTCAATTCAATCAGTTCAATCGGTCAAATCATTAGACTAACAATAACTAAATAAACAATTAAAAATCTAAAAATATTTAAAAAATAATAAATTTTATTAGACTGGTTCAACCTTTTCAACTATCGGTTTTCGATTTTTACCAATTTCAAGTAGTTTTCGAGTTAATCAGTTCAACTCCTTTGTTCGAACCATTATGTCAATAAGTTCTCAATCTGTTCAATCTGGTCTTATTCCTGTAACACTAGTCATATCATCAAATCTTGATGGAATTCAAGTTCAGGGACCAAAATGGTTTAGTTGCTAAATTCAAGGACCAAAGTGAAAAAAAATTATAGGTACAAAGGTGTTGTCAAGTTCAGGGGCAAAAAGTTATATTATCCCAAATAACAATTATGAATGTAAGTGTACCTATATCTAGTTGGCTTCTGAGGCCAAATTTTGATGCATTCTTCTAAAGGATGACAAGGGTGTCTCAAACTATCACGCCATAGATGAACCTTGTCACCATCATAGTTAGCACTGCTTGTGTAAAGCTTGCAAGGCCTATTGAACTCCTCAGAATAAAGGTCGGCTTTGTCTTCGGCCGGTAACTCGAAGAACTCCTTGAACACATTCATGGTGTCATTCATCAAGTCTTCTGAAACTCCATGGTTAATTACCTGTTTTTCAAGAAGAAACAATATGATTGAATTTGACTTGCAAAAATAAGAGTATTTGTAATTTTCTAAAGAAAAAAAAGGGCCATTGACCTGGAAAAATCCGAACTCTTGGCTAGCTTTTAGAATCTGTTGCACTACGAGGGTTCGGTCATGAGCCGAAGCGTTGCCGAGGTCGATTACCGGAATGGCATTGCTTCTAGGAATGATATGGTTACCAGGCCTTGTTTCGGGGGGGAATATGTAGGATTGGGGTAAGGTTTTATTATTGAACCAGCTTGAAACAAGCTTCTCCATCACTTGAATGTTGAAGTTTTTTTGAGATTTTTATCTTGTTTTTGATGATCATGACGGAAATATTAGTAACAATTTAAAGGGTTCATATAGGATTCTTAGACAATTGAAAAAATACAAGATTATGTATACCAGGGACAAAAATAAGTTGAATAGTCCTTTTCAGAAAAGGACTAATTGGTATAAATTAATCCCACAAAATGATGTATGAGTCTGCAACTACTTGAAGATAATCATAATAATATGTATAGACTCTTTTGTTTTATTCTGTTTTTTTTTTTTTTTTGATGAAGTAATCATAATATAGTAAATGTTTTTATTAATTGAATCATTGATCATGATTGACATTTGACCTTGATGGTAAGACAATTTAGCCTTTCATGACCCTGTAAATAACCCACAAATACATACACACACATATATATATACGTGTAATTGGTAGCCTATGTTAACTACAAATGCATTAGGAATAGGCTCAACACAGATCCTTTCCCCATCTTTTAAGACCTGAAGGCCACTTATATGTCCTTAAAGTAGGATGGTTAAGAGATCAGGGTCAAAATATGTAGGAATTCCTGGAGTTAAACTTGGTTCAGGGATTGGTGGATAATGGTTAGCCCCTAGTTGCAGATCTTTGGTTAGTTCGTGTTCAAAGTACCCGTGTTCGATGCCTATGCCTTCACAAAGCAACTCAAGGATTCTTAGTCCTAATTTCTTTGCTTCAATTTGATATGTTGCTACTACCTCTCTGCAAAGTTATTATTAAGTCATTAGGCCAACGATAAACCTGAAGCAACTGAAAAATCGGTTTTTAGGCATATAAATACCAGTAACCGGGGGGACATTTGACACCAAAATTCGATGTAGTCCTCTAAAGAATGATGAGGGTATCTTAGAACATCATGCCAGAGGTGAATTTTTCCAAGATGGTAATCAGAAGTCTTGAACTACAGTGATCGTAACTCAATGTAGTCCTCTTAAAAGATGACAAGGGTATCACATAGATTACCGGCACGGTGTTGCACCTTGGAACAAGCAGCTTGCCAGGTCTTACATTGAAGGGAATTTGTAAAGATTCGGGCAGAGATTGATCCTTATACCAGCTTGAAATAAGCTTATCCATGAACAGATATTTTTGTTTCAAAATTGATATCAACAAGAGTCAAAGAAGATGCCCAACTGAGCCCAAATTGGATGAACAGACACTTACTTATTGTGAGCAGATCCCTCTTATATATATCGTTAAAGGTGACATTGGGATATTAAAGAAAAAAGTGGAAATGTTATATTCTTGTACACCATAATCAATTGACCACTTAAACAGTGGGGGGTTTATGTTTTGATCCTAAATAGTAACTATTTTGGGATTTTGTTACCCAATACATTCCCTAACAAATTCAAAGTAAAGTGATTTTGCCATAATCATTATAAAGTACAGTTTGATTCAATAACAAGAGGTAAAGTTATGGAAATTAATGATCAACCATGTAATTTAAAAGGCTCCACACTTTTTTCAAAGTTCCCCTCCATGTTTATGTAGTTAAGCAAAAACTCTTTGAACTCGAAAGCCCTGTAAACCGGAGACTCATCGGTGCCGATAAGAGATTTAGCAGGCTCTATAATGCAATCATCAGATGGGTTGATAAAGAAGGCGGCTGTCGTTCGGGCAACTTTCAAGTTTGTCACGGCACGATGTTCAGCACTCTTCAGCTTGTTGTTACTGATAATCTATGCAATAGTGCAAACCAATCCAACATATTGTTAATTCGGATCAAGTTCAGGCTTCAACATGAACATAAGTCGAGCCGAGACAAGTCTAGTTTGATATATTTAAGGAAGGAAAGACATGTACCTCCAACTGATGGCCTATGTTAACCACAAATGCATTATGCAAAGGCTCAACACCAATCCATTCCCCATCTTTGAGGACTTGGAGCCCATACACATCTCCCTGAAGTAAAATAGTTAACAGGTTAGGGTCGCAATGTTTAGATACTCCAAGGGTCAAGCTTGGATCCGGGCATGGCGGGTAATGGTTCAATAATAGTACAGCTGATTCACTTAGTTTATCCCCAAAGAACCCTGAACCAAGCCCAAAGCCTTCAGAAAGCAACTCCAGGATCCTTAAACCCAGTTTCTTTGCCTCAATTGAATATGCAGCCACAATTTCCCTGCAAAGGTTATTAGCAATGGAATGAAGGTCAAGAGAAATGAGGAAATGACAATCATGTATGTAAGTGCAGGGTTCTTAGTACTTATATCTAGTTGGCTTTTGAGGCCAAATTTTGATGCATTCTTTTAAAGGATGACAAGGGAGTCTCAAACTGTCACGCCATAGGTGAACCTTTTCGCGATTATAGTTTGGACTGCTTGTGTAAAGCCTGCAAGGCCTTTTCAGATCCTCAGAGTAGATTCCGGCCTTGTCCTCAGAAGGCAACTCGAAGAACTCCTTGAAGACATTCATGGTGTCATTAACCAGGTTTTCTGAAACTCCATGGTTAATTACCTGTTTCAAGAAGAACAATATGATGATTTGACTGCAAAAAAATTGTACTTTTCTAAAGCAAAAAAGGCCATTGACCTGGAAAAATCCGAACTCTTGGCTAGCTTCCAAAATCTGTTGAACTACAGCAGTTCGTTCATGAGCCAACGCCTTGCTGAGGTCAACTACCGGAATGGTATTGCATCTAGGAATGACGTGGTTCCCAGGCCTTGTTTCAGGGGGAAATATGTAAGACTGGGGCAAGGTTTTATTATTGAACCAGCTTGAAACAAGCTTCTCCATCTCTTGAATGTTCAAGTTCTTGAGATCTTTGATCTGTTTTTGATAATTATGATGCAAACTTTCGTAACAATATAAAGGGTTCATCGACGATGCTCAGCCAATTGAAAAAATCCAATATATGCATATCAGGGAAAAAAACAAGTTGCATAGTATTATAATAATGTCCTTTTTTTTTTACGAAGTAATCATAATATAGTCAATGTTTTATTAATTAAATCATTGATCATGACTGGCACTTGACCTTGATGGTAAGACAAATTAATAAGACAAAACTGAAAGGAAAAGGAATATCTTAGGTATTGACAAATTGATCCTAAAATGTTAGAATTAGATCAATTAATTATTGTCACATAAGTAAGGTATAATAAGAAGTTGTGATGAAACACAAAAACTAGAGATTTTGCAGGATCTATAATGCTGTCACCGGAAGGGGACCGATATCTGAGCATTGAGTTCACCACGGCCCAATGTTCTGCACCCTTCAACACGGTGTTACTGATTTACAAATATGTGAATCTCTGAAGGAAAATGAGTCATTCATGGCACTGCAAATAACCCAGAAATATATACATACATGTGCGTATATATACTTGTACTGTGATTGTACAGCTTAACCAGTGGGATTTATGTTTGATCCTAAAATATTTGGGGGGTTTTCACCCAATACATTCCCCAAAACAATCAAAGTACATGGCAAGATAACCCTAAACCCTAACACCTTATACCCAGTTCGACTTAAAGAACATGATATAGGAATATTAAATTTGGTATCAAAGTAATTTTGACTAATCATTAATATATTTGAACATTAAAAAAAATTTCACTAAATTAACTTATATTTTAGTCCCTACTATTTGGAATACACTTGACCTTTCTAAATATATATCATTCTATTCAAAATTTTAAAACATACCCTCTTAACACTTGGAGATATGTTGAGATGGATGTCCACAACCTCAACTATGACTCTTCAAAATCACTTTACCTATACATTGAAAATAAACGCATTAAGTCGGTGAAGACTTAGGTCTGTTCTTTATTGCTTAAAAAAAGTACTTCTGACTCCAAAACCAAAAGCACTTTTGGAATAAAAGTTGTGCTAAACAAGCTGCTTTTGGCTGAAATTTTTAGCTTTTCAGAAATGCTTTTTTGAAAAGGAGAAGCTAAAAATTTTAGCTTTTCTTCTCCCAAAAGCACTTTTGGTGCTTAATTACTTTTTCACCCCTCCAATAATATAGTACTTTCCTTTTTTTTTCTTGGTGCTTAATTACAAATGTGTTAAAATCATTGATTAAAAATAAAAAATATTTTTTAAAATATTAATTATAAATATTTAATGTTTATATTTAAATATTTAAAATATAGCTTATATATTCTAATTAAATTTTATAAATAATTAATATGTATTGCTTAAAATTATTTAAAATTTATATTTCATATATTAAAATATTAACAACAAGTTATAATAATTTTTTATATTCTTACTAAAATATAATAATATTAACTAATTTAAATATTATTTAAATGCATATTTGTTACTTGATAATAACATGTCTAAAATTGATATTTTATTTCTCAAAAGTACTTTTTGACAGCAATGCTAAACACTCAAATTTCAAACTAAAATTTTCAAAAGCACTTCTCAAAAGCACTTTTCAAAAGCATTGCCAAACTAACCCTTAGTAAGTACCCATGATTTTCAAATTCTATTAAATTTCTTAATTCCCAATATCTCGTTTCTTTGTTTATTTATCATATTCATTTGTAACTTTTTACTTATTTCACAATTTAGTCCTTAAGTCCTCAGATCAACTTATAAAAATTACTACTCTTTTTATACATGTATCATATTTCACCATTTAGTGTAAATTTTCATGATTTCCTCACTATTTCTTTCACAATTTATTTTTACATATTTAACCTACTATTCATTGTCTTTCTTATACTTCCTCAAATACATTCAAACTTACGTCTTCACTTTACTAATTCAACATTTCAAACATGAATCGGAGATGAACCTTTACCTTATAACGAAAATTGTTTACCTTTTTAGCAGAGGCTCAGTAGACTAAACAGAACACTTAGGATATACGAAACTGATACAGAGGTGCATTATTATGCATTATTAAACAGAGAGCACTAAAGTGTCATACAGAGAGCACAAATGTGCTAAACGGAGAGCACTAATATGCTAATAATCGGAGAGCACTAACGTGCTAATAATCGGAGAGCACTAACTTGCTAATAATCAGATAGCGCTAAGGTTCCTTAATGGCATGCCACTAATATCCCAATAGTACTTATTTCGTCTACTTGGGCAAGTCATAATATACACACATCACTTTTACACTTTTCGCATAATGCTTTTACATACTTTACAATTTAATCATTGTACCAATAATCCGTATACTTATATCTTCACTATCTTTAATACATGTAATATATTTCTTGTGATAGCCTGAAATAGGGCCTAATCGAAATAGTGGTTTCGTAACCACAAATCCGAAGTGAAATAGTTTAATTTTATAAATTTTTATTAATTACTGATTGAATGAAATATTGTGTGAAAATATGGATAGGAAATTTTAATGATTTAGTGCCTAATTGAATTTTTAGGACTAAATTGAGAAAAATGCAAAGTGTGTCCAATTAGTGATTAAATGACTTAATTGAATTATTGCATGAAATTGGAAGTGTTTATGTGGCAATTAGACCATAAATTAGTGTTATGGACACAAAAGGGTAATTCTAGAAAAATATCTAAGTAATGGGTCAAGGGCATTTTTGTCCAAATTGAATAAAAGACAAAATAAAGAGAAAATAAGTGTCCATCTTCTTCAAAAATTGAAGAGTTGCTGTCGAAACTTTCATGTTCTATAGACTAGGGTTCTTGATTTTTCTAAGCTCAATTGTAAGTGATTTCTTGCCCCGTTTTTAATTATTTTCGTATTTTTATGCTTATTGAAGCTTGAATTTCATGTTTCTACCTTTTAATTTAAATGAAATTAAAGTTTAAAAATTGACTCATTCATGATATAATTGTAAATTGATTAGTGATGTTAGATAATGAATGTTTGAAGTGTTAATTACAAGTTTTACTAGATGAATTTAGATGAAAATGTTGAAAAGGACTAAATTGTGAAAGATAGTAAAGTGTGCATAAAGTTGTGATTTTTGAAATTTAGGGTTGTTATGAGTATGAAATATGATTTAGTGAAGTTTGAAATTTAAGAATTTAGTGAATTTTATTTTTACGAGCTTTGGGATAAAAGTGGAATTTTGAAAAGTTATGGGAAAAATGTAAGTTTGCCAAAATATTGTGTATGAATTGTATTTGAATGAAATATTGATAAAATGCATTAAATTGTGTTAATATAGATCAAGAAAGAAGAAATAGTGGAAGTGATCGAAGAAAGAGAAGGTTATCGACTAAATTACAAAATAGTCATTTTGCATCCGAGGTAAGTTATGTGTAAATAATAGTAGTATATTTTTATAAATTGTGAATTTTATTTGATATGTGAATCAATATTGAATGTGGAAGGAAAACTGTTCATGAATTATTCAAGTGATAAAGTGTTGAAAATAAAGTGTTAAGTGTAAATTCCCGGTTGAACTTAGGAATAGAAGTGGATACAAGTGACATGTTACTAGAGATCAGTGTTACAGTGTTACAGTGAGTCCCGAGTCCTGGGTGATCTAGCATGTGTTGCAAACCTGACAGCTTGTGTGAGCAGGCCCGTGGACATTTCTAGTGTTATTGATCAGTGGTAGCTTCGGTTACATATCAGTGGTAGCTTCGGCTACATATCAGTGTGGCACTTATGTGCTAAATCTCTACGTATCTGTGTATATTCCGAGTGTTCAACGGGATTAATAATGAGTTAAAGTGAATATGAAATGAAGTGTGTATGTAGGTACGTTTAAAAGAATGAGCATATGTGATAAATGTTAAGTGTAGGGGTGAGCAAAACTCGATTCGACTCAAAAAAATCGAAAAAAATTCGAATTTCGAGTTAAACGAATCGAGTTATTCGAGTTAATCGAGTTATTCGAATCAACTCAAATTTTTTTTTCGAATTTCGAGTTCGAATCGAGTTGAGTTTTCGGATTCGAATAATTCGAATATCAAACTATAATATTTTACATTTTTACCCCAAACTCCTAAACCTTTTTACTTTTCCCTCAAAACTTTTACTCCTTTCCACTTCCCCACAAAACTTTTACTCCTCTTTCCTCCCAACCCCCCACTCTACCCAAAAGCCATTTCCTATCAAAATTTTACTCTCCCATTTACTTTTTCTCAAAATTTTACTCCCAAAAACCCTTAAAACCTTTTATTTTCCCCCAAAATTTTTACTCCCTCCCACTTTTCCCCTAAAAATTTTATTCCCTTCCCATCCCACCTCCCATCTACCCCAAACCCTCCCCCTTCCAATTTTTTTTTTACTCTCCCTATTTACATTCCCTCAAACTTTTATTCCCCAGAACTTTTTATTTTCCCCCCTAAACTTTTACTTCTCACCCTTTACTCTCAAATAAAAAATAAAAATTATCCAAAAAAATCACTAAACATAAATAGTATTAATTTTATTTATATCTACTATTTATATTATTAAATTAAATTAAATTTCACATTTTATATTATTTATATTATTGAATTGTTTAGTCATATTGAATATTTATATTAAAATTGAATTATTAATTATGCCATAAAATATTCAGTATTAAAATTTTATATTGGTATCAATTTCACATTTTATTTTTAAAATAACTTTTATTAAAAATCATATTTTTACATTTAATACATTTTTAATTCCAAAATACATAGTGACAAGAATTTGAAGATAATTGAAACAACTAAGCAAGCAAACAAGCTAACCAGTATATAAAAAATTAATAAATAAATTATGAGGTGATGAAAGTTAATAAAAATTTTGATTAAGGTGGACAAATTTTATTACGATGGGTGACAATGGTTACAAGGACCCAAAATTATTTTTTAGAATTTAACTCGAACAAATATATTCGATTCGATTCGATTCGAATTCTATCTCACTCAACTCGATTCGAGAAAACTTCAAATAAAGTTAGGATGATAAAATGAGATTCGAAAACTCGATTAACTCGAAAATTTTCGATTCGATTCGATCGAATGCTCACCCCTAGTTAAGTGTACAAGTGCATGTGCAAGTGAAATGGGTAAGATTATGCATGTGTAAGTGATTGAAATTGCTAAGAAATGTTTGATTAGTTATATGAGAGAAATGTCAATTATTAAATGAGTACTTATTGTTTACATATAACTTACTAAGCTATTTGTAGCTTACACATTTTCTCCTTTCCTTTGTTTTATAGTGATTTGAGCTTGTTCGAATTAGGGATCGTCAGAGCTCGTATCACACTATCATAACCATCTCGGTATTATGTGTTTTCAAAATGTTTAAAACTATGGCATGTATAGAGTCTTAATCATTTTGAGTATGTTCATATGATATGACTAAGATTAGCTATTGAAATGGTTAGTAAAGATTATGTTTTGGTGTTATGTATGTTTAAATGGTAGCTAATACAAAGAAACAGTTTCTTTGACAGCAGCAGTGATGTGAATGTGAAAATCACCATAAATAGTAGAAATTGAATTAGAGAGTGAATGATATATAGGATTAAAGCTTGTCAATTCTATTTTTACATGAAAGAAACGGTGTAGGCAAAGGAATTTTATATTTTGAGATATTTGAATTTTAGTGAGATAGGGTCAGAATAGTTTTGAAGTCCCCTGTTCTGAATTTAGAAAATCCTTATAAATTGTATAGAAATAATTATGGGTTATAATTTATATTTCTAGATTCCTTAGTGAGTCTATTTTCAAAAGAAACAAACAATAATATTATATGAATTCTGTACAATGAGATAATTGATTTTTAGTATCAAGAGGTCAGAACTGTCGAGTAGTGAATATGAGAGATTTTAATGAATAAACTGTACTAATTGGCTAAACCAAAAATTCTAAAAATTTTATGGTAAGAAGGTATAAGAGTCTAGTTTCAGGAAAAATTTATGGATTTAAATTTTGAGTTTCGTAACTCGAGATATAATTAAATTAGTGACAGTCGCGCATGTGGACAGTTTTGTTGTGAACAGTGAATTTAATTTTAAAAGCAAATTTTTATGCTCCGAATTGGTAAGTTAAGTTGGATGACATCTCGTACTCGATTTCGGTGATGGTCTCGGGTAAGGGGTGTTACCTTTCTAAATTCATTATTCATCCATAATTCACTAATAATCCTTATCATGTATTTCACATATCACTTTTATATATTTTGTAATTTAGTCATTAGTACAATATTTCGTGTAGCAATATATTTTACTTTTAATAACACATATAACATAATTCAATACTTATTAATATTCTAAAATTCACTACACCAATTTTTCTCATTTAACCCTTAATTTCCACAACTTAGGAAATAATTGTAGTTTGGATTACAAAATTCATATATTCTTTTATTTTTCACTATGTGCTTTATTATCAATATTTCCTTGTAAACTTTTATAACTTTCCAATTTAATCACCTTTTTCATAAAAGTTCTCTATTCATTATTACACAATTTATCTTTGACATATCACTTAATTCACATAATTAATTTCACTATCTCATTTTCCACATCAAATTTCTATGTATTTTACTTGTATTATTTCCACCACATGTATTTCTCAAGTCTTTCAATTTAGTCCTTATTTCCATAAAATTTCACATTTTCCCATAATTCCACTTATCTAATTCTTTGTATATTTTTCGCTAACACATAACCCAACTATTATACTTTTATTATAAATTCCTACTTCACATAATAAATTATTTCACACTTTTTATTTTTTACTTAATTACCACTTACTTTACAAAGATCACATTTTAATCCTTAAATAATAAGGAAGTTAATAGGTACTTACCTCTTTTCTATCAAAATCTCTTGTTTTCTCTTCTCCTACCACTTGATTCACTTACTAAACTTCTCTCTTCATCATGTCAAAAACACAATATTACCTCATGAGAAATCTTTACTTTAACATCATTTTATGCTTTTCTATAGCTAATAAACTTAAAAATAACATAAAACATTAACATACATATCTTATTCTCTTGAAACCATACTTTAACTTGACTTTTCTCTCCTCCAACTTCTATTTTCTTGAATCTAACTTGATATGCTAGCTCCCATAGTCTCCTTATTATCTTTCTCTCTTGGTGGCTATAAAAGTTCTTTTGATTTCTAAGTGAAAATAATATATTTTTTGCGAAAGGATCAAACTGTAAAATTTTCTTTCTTTCTTCTTCTTCTCACATTCTTCATCTTTCTTTCCTTATATACTAAATAAAATAATAATTAAATATAATTAAATGTCAAATCAAAATATTAATAAATTAATATTTATTTATTTAATCTAAAATATCACTAGTATCATCATTACTCTTCAAAATTATCTTCCTTGCTAAATGATCATTTTGCCTCCCATGATTTTTCAAAATTCCTCCATTGAATCATCACTCATTTTAGTAAAATTATAATTTAACCCTCATACTTTTTCCACTTATTCAATTTGGTCCTAATTCATCCTTAGTTTCTAAATCCTTCCACCCTTAAAATATTTGCACTATTAATCTTTAACTTTTCTATATTTACACTTCAACCCCTTAAATTTTAAGTATTTACTCTTGGGCCACAAAAGTTTTCTCACTTTTGCAATTTAATCCTTTCTTGAATTAATATATCAAGATATACTTCCTAAATAGATTTTGTTGATATAACTCAAAATTTCCCTTTTTTTGACTTTATTTCTTTATTTTACTATATCAAGAACAATATCTCATTGTAACAACTTTCGGGGATGTTACACAAAGTGTCTTTGCCATAATCATTTAATAACAGTTTTGCGTTTAGAGGAGGTAAGCTATGGAAGCTGTGGAGGTGGTCCAGAGCCATTAATCAAGCATGTAGTTCAAAGGGTTCCAGGCATTTTTCAGGGTTCCCCATCAAGGATGAGTAGTTAAGCAGAAACTCTTTGAACTGGAAAGGCTTGTAAGCCGGAGACTCATCGGTGTCAATAAGAGATTTATCAGGCTCTATAACGCAATCATCAGATGGGTTAATAAAAAAGGCCACTGTCGTTCGAGCAACTCTCGAGTTCGTCACTGCCCGATGCTCAGCACTCTTCAGCTTGTTGTTACTGATAATCTATTCAAAGTGCAAACAAACCCAACATATAATTAGTTCAAATCAGGTCAAGCTATGGGGCACCAAATTAACAGCCTCCAACATGAAAATGTCCATAGGCCGAGCGGAAAGAGGTCTATTTAGACTTAATTAAGATATACCTGCAACTGATGACCTATGTTAACCACAAATGCATTATGCAAAGGCTCCACACCAATCCATTCCCCATCCTTGAAGACTTGAAGTCCATATACATCTCCCTGATGTAGAATAGTTAAAAGGTTAGGGTCACAATGTCTAGATACTCCAAGGGTCAAGCTTGGATCCGGGCATGGCGGGTAATGGTTCACTGATAGTAACAACGATTCACTTAGTTTATCCCCAAAGAACCCTGAACCAAGCCCCAAGCCTTCAGAAAGCAACTCCAGGATCCTTAGACCTAGTTTCTTTGCCTCAATCGAGTATGTAGCCACAATTTCCCTGCAAAGGTTATAAGAAATGGAATGAAGGTAAGAGAAATGGGGAATAAAAATCATGCACGTATGTGCAGGGTTTTAGTACCTATATCTAGTAGGCTTTAGAGGCCAAATTTTGATACAATCTTCTAAAGGATGACAAGGGTGTCTCAGATTGTCACGCCAAAGGTGAACATTTTCGTGATCATAGTTTGAACTGCTTGTGTAAAGCCTGCAAGGCCTTTTCAGATCCTCAGAGTAGATTCCGGCCTTGTCCTCAGCAGGCAACTCGAAGAACTCCTTGAAGACATTCATGGTGTCAGTAACCAGGTTTTCTGGAACTCCATGGTTAACAACCTGTTTTAAGAAGAACAATATGATGACTGATTGAACATCTTTTTATCATTGACAAAAAATTTTCTGCAATAAATTGTAATTTTGTAAAGCAAAAAGGCACTGACCTGGAAAAATCCGAACTCTTGGCTAGCTTTCAGAATCTGTTGAACTATGACAATTCGGTCATGAGCCAACGCCTTGCTGAGGTCAACTACCGGAATGGTATTGCATCTAGGAATGACATGGTTCCCAGGCCTTGCTTCAGGGGGAAATATGTAAGACTGGGGCAAGGTTTTATTACTGAACCAGCTTGAAACAAGCTTCTCCATCTCTTGAATGTTCAAGTTCTTGAGACCTTTGATCTGTTTTTGATAATTATGATGCAAAAATTTGTAACAATATAAAGGGTTCGTATAGGATGCTCAGCCGATTGAAAAAATCCAATATATGCATATCAGGGACAAAAACAAGTTGCATAGTCCTTTTCAGAAACCAATTAATTATTTTCAAATCATTGCATATTCATATAGATTATCCCAAACAGATGGGTGCCTGCCTCCGCAATTATTCGAAAATAATCATAATATAGTCATTAATTGAATCATTGATAATGACTGACACTTTAACTTTATGGCAAGACAAAAAGGAAAAGAACTGGTATAAGCAAGTATATACTTGAGGCAAATAGCACATATATAAATGACATATCAAAATAATATCGAAATTTACAAGAATTAAAGATAAAAACAAATGTCTCAGATTGTGAAATGTGATAGCAGAGCAAAAGCTATCAATTCTCCAAGCCTACAGTATAGAGCTGGCTGAATTCTGGGTAAGAGGAATACTGGGTTGCGAATTTCTTGAAGCAATACTATATTGTGGCAAAGGCAAGGCCTGTGTAGGAACTCGGTTAGTGGATGTACCACGGGCTTTTGTCTTTAACTCTTCGAGAGCATGCCGAGCTTCTCGGAGTTCTTCTGTACTTGGTCAATGGCCTTCCCAGGCATCAATTACTCGCTGCTGGAATTCAATTGCAAGGGTATAACTGAGACATCGAAGAAAATGAATTCTTCCAATCTGAATTTAACCCTAAAGGCTTAATACACATTTACTAACTGATTTTCATTTCAGTTGATGTTACCATGAGAATGTATAGTTGCAGGCAACGCATATGTTTGTCCATCTAGATGTATCAGTGTAACATGCATGAAAGTTTTCTATAGAAACATCAAATTTTAGATTCTTCAAAGTGGTACTTCCATTATTGACCCTTTGAAATGCAATTTTCTTTCAGCCATGAACAGGTTTCACTTCAGCATGGCACCAGGCTATCTCTCATGACCGGGCACCATTAAAAGCAAGATATTGAACTAGTAAAGGCAAGATGCATAGAGACTAAAGAACATTTTACCTTCCCATTGCACTATATGCTTTAGAAAGATTCTGGCAAGTTTCAATTGAATCTGCATGATGAGGACCAAGAGAGACATCCAAGATGTCCTTTGCAACTGCAAAGATTTGTGTCGCTGACTGAGGCCTATCTAATTCCAAATATGCTGCCCCTAAATTGTTGTAAATATACCCGACCCCAAAATGCCTGGAGCCAAAGCTGTCTTTCAATTTCTCTACTGCATTCTCCAAGTAAGGAATTGCCTGTGGCACCTCACCTTTTAACAAGAGTAACCACCCTGTTCTAGCAGAAACACCTCCCTCAGATTGCTGTTCTTGAGGTCGTTTCTCAAGTATAGCCAATGTTCTCTTCAACAATGAAATTGCAGTCTCGAACTCATTCATATTCTCATATAGCATTGATATCTCACAGTATGCCTCAGCAACTTCAATCGGAGAAACAGTCTCTTTCTTGTCAAGATTTCCACAAGCAATCTCCAAACACCTCTTCGAGTCTGCAAATTTTTCCCAATGACAAAGAGCTTTCCCCATTGAAATAAACACCAGAGCTCAATTCTCACTGTCTTTCTCTGTCTGCTGAACTATACTTTTCAAAGTATTAATAGCCTCATCATACTTTCCCAACGCAATCTGCATATTAGCAGCATCAATTTCCGCACGAAGCAACTCAGAACTAAGACCCCAATTCTTCAAAACCCTCTGTGACAACTGATTCTGTTCCAATGCCTTCTCATGCTCCTCCATACGTGTAAAAATAACCCCAAGAATCCTCCTATCATGTGCAACCTCCACTGAATTATGCCCTAGCCCCTTCCTATGAATCTCCAATGCCTTCAAACCGAAAGGTAAGGCCTCCTTAAAATTTAGAACCGAAACATAAGCTTCAGCCAAATCCCTATATCCCACCCCTAATTCCTTACTATCCTTCCCAAGAGTCATTTCCTTAATTTCCAAAGCCTTCTTAAAATTTAAAAGAGCCTCCTCTCTCCTCCCCATAGCTGTCTTCACATTCCCCAATTCAAGCTGCACCGCATGTAGCACTGGCCTTATATTCTCAACATTGGCAATACCCTCTTCCTCTAACCTACCAAGCAACCTATTAGCCTTATTAAGATACCCTAAACTATCATTAAACCTTTTTAAACCATAACTAACAGAACCCATCAATTGTAAAGCCACAGCAACTAGTAAAGAAGGTTTACCATCTTGATCCAATACTTTCAATGCTCTGTCAGCAAAAGATAGAGCCTTTTCAGGGTCTTCACCTTATCGGTCAAGTTTGAGTCCAATTTTTAATGAAGCTATTCCCAGCTCTCTCTCGTCAAAACAAGCTTCCATATCTTTAAACACTCTGAACATTTCCCCAGAGGTTTTACCAGACTCAAAAGCTTCCTCAAGATCGGATTTTTCTCTGAGTTTTCTCTAGCTAGAAGGCAATTGGGTTGGTTTTTCCACAAGTGTGTTGAGATTACGAGATGGATTTGTTTGGAATTGGTGTAGCTTGAAAATTAAACCTCGGGTTTTTGCACAGCATTGAAGGTGACGGCCGGTTGAGTGAAACTGTGAAGAAGATGATGATGATGGAGAATTCTCAGAAATGTAAGCTCTCGAGAGTAAAGGAGCGGCCTTTATGGATCTTTGACGATTGAATTTTGATAACAGTAAATTTGAAGCCTTCTTCATCCTGAAATTGAGAAATTCTCTGGGGATTTTCACAAGCTTTGGAGCAAGGGTTTTTTTTTGTAAAACCCTTGTAAAATCCCTTGTTTTTATCTCAAGGTTTAGTAAGGGAAACAGCACTGAAACGTTGTCGTTTCGTTTCTAGTCCTACCTTTGTTAATTAGAATTGTCTTTGTCCCAATGCTTTAGTACCAAAAAGAAAAACAAAGAAAAGGGTTAATTATGCTATGCGTCCTTAAACTATAATCAGATTTTTATTGATCTTTAAATTTCAAAATATTTTAATTGAGTCTTAAAAGTATCATTATTATATCAATTAAGACCTCTTTTTCACCCTAACAATTAGTTTGGGCGTTAAACAGTCCTTCAAACATAACAGGCAACATATTTAGTACACATGAATCAAATTATCAATACGTACTTGTTCCTAATTAATACTATACTAATATATTGATGATTCAATTTGATCATTTTGAAATAATTTGAGCATGTTTAGTGAAATTAGCCCCAGAAAAAAAAAAGCTTAATCATGGCAAATACGTATACATAAACAAAAAAACTATACAAAAAAACACATGGATTTGAATGAATCATTTGAAACGATCAATGCCTTACAATTGTTCGTTTATACATATCAAAAGGCTAACACTGAATTGGAGTGCAATATATTTTCTCTAAAATGGAGTTTAGGCCTTAAAGAAATGAACCTCATAATGAACATATATATACAACAATGAATATGGAAAGTTGGAATTTGATTTGCATTCCATTCATCTGAAGGTAAGTACCAATCCAGAAACTAAGAGCTTATTTGATTAATGGAAGCCCGGGGGTCTTAAATTTACGGTGGGAGATTCGGGAGATGTGGTATAGATACCGTCAAAATGAAGATTTATGTCCCCTCCAGCTTCAAGATCATCCATGTAAGACATATGGGATAACCTCCGAGAATCCTGCCAATCAAGGTATTGATCTTGCCCTTGTATGCTTCTCTCGGATAAGTATCATACCGACAGTCTGCAGGATAGTGGTTGAAATCAGGAGGCTCAAGAAAACTTGCTTGGGGCTGTGAACCGTGTAAGCCACTTCGGTCCCACCAATGGCTCCATGTATGGTGTGCCAAGTCATTTGCATCATGATGCTGAAGTGCACTGTCATGGAAGAAAGGAGCTGATGTCGAAGCTTCAAGTTGCGACTGCGACCGATTGTCATAGTGGTGTAGCCAGCGATCTTCATCTATTCCTTCATTATGTCCTAGGCTAGTTGGCCCCCAATAATCCACGTGCTGTTGCTCGGCCGGTTCAAATTGCCTTGTTGTGGTGTCTCTCCTATGACTTCTCACACGGTGAGGTCGAGAGGTATAATACCAATCGAGAAGATATGGGTGATTCTTTTGAACAGCGTCAATTATCCATGAAGACCTCGAATCATTGCCGGAGCCCGGAATATTGTGTTGCATTTCTCTTGATGAAAGGCCGTTTCTATCTCTGTAAGCTCTTGGTGGGCTACCACGCCACAATCTATCCAGAGAATATGTGTGTCCAGTTCCTTGCCCTTGCAACTTTTGCTCCCTGAAAATTCTAATATTTGACAGGAACTGCTTACCCTGAGCATCCGGTTCCCACAAAGGATAGCTACTCTGGAAACTGCACACGCAAAAACAGAGAAATTATACACGAGGAAAAAGAAGAAAAGAGAGGGAAAACACCATAATTAAAGAATACCATGAAAAAGGGAAATCATGGCTCTAGAAGGAGAGGAATGCATTCGAAGCACTAAACCAATAAATAAATCGCAAGTAGCAGAAAAACAGTATTTCGTACAAAGCAATAGCATATAATGTCCCATCAGATAGCAGTTTAAGGTTAAAGCCGAGACTAACTGTCAACTTCTATCATGGCAAATGTAATAAGTAGTATAACATTTTGGGCTGATTTTGGGTTTTCCGATTTACATTCACCTCATAAATAGCTCTAAGTGCAGCCGTAGGACAGAGCAAAATCATACCTCAAGAATGACTTCTCCATTTTCCCTTGGGAACTCCTTTGTGCACGAGGCACATTGTGTGGAGACCCATATTTGCTATTGCCGTGGTTTTGGAAATCAAAGGCACTAAAACTGCAAAACAAAGGGAACAATCGTGCACGTCATATCATTTAATAGGCACGTGATATAACTAGTAATAAGGTCCAAAAGAAGTTAGAAAAAGAGCAGTCTACCTGCAAACGTGACCGACACCTTCAACATCTATGGTAAAATCGGCGATGAACTGTAAAATGTCATCCACCTGCTGCAAAATAAACATTCTAACAGTCAACATTTTAACTTGAAAAGCAAGATGTAGGGTGTGGGAATCAACAATAGAAGAAAAGAGACAGAAATAAAACCTTTGGGACAACAAATAGAAGCAACAATGGAGGGAGGAAAATCGAGGCCATCTCCTCTAGCAATATCATTCCAGTGTACTGCATCACAACGACACAACATTGATTCAAACAAGCACTTGATATAGCAAAATACTCGAATGAAACAATATTTCCCGGACTTTTATAATCAAACAAGCATGCAACTCCAAGATTACGAGTATAACAAAAATAGGGATTAAGTGGGGTTTACCTGATATAGAGTTTCAAACTCTATCCGGACTGTTTCGATGTTTTCTTTACCACGCCATCTCTTCGGCATATAATGTGTATGCTGTACCACCATAGACATTGCTCCTCCTGGATCAAGGACCAGAAGTTCATCTGCAACAGCAGCCCGGCTAATTGCTGTTATGGTTCCAAAAATAGCTGCATACCAAAACAAGTTCCGACCAAATATCTACAAATTTCAAATAAACATGTAAATAACTAAAAAGTAAAAATATAGAACAGTTGAACGGAAAAGAAAATAAAAGAATTTGAAAGGGTGAAAGCTTTAGAATATTACATGGCCCTCTAGCAAAGATTCTTCCACAAAGGCAATGATGATCAAGACAGCAGCAAAGCCGCCAGATACAAATGAGATAAATTTTGCGATAATGGAAATAACTGGTGAGGGAAATTGCTTTAGGTACTCGGAAGCATGCATTACACTGCTATTAATCCGATGCCTAAATAAATGTTCAACCTGTAAAAAAAAAGATAAACAGTATATATAAAAACACAGCATGACAGCATGTGAAACAAGAGAACCTATAAGTGTAAAATATGCATTGCAAGAAACAAATTGTTATCATCTTATTCTCACGGTAGATTCTAAACAACTTTTCTTCTGTATGAATAAACTTGAACAATGGACTAACACTCAAGATTACTGGATAAAAGTAATAACACAAGCTTGTGAAAATAGGCAAAGAGGAAGGGGAGATGATAATACCTCGTTGAATTCCCTAAACATCCATTTTGACAAATTAGACCATCTTCGAGAAGAAGCTGTACTTGGATGATTATAGAATTGCTCAGCATGCCTTAAGAAGAGATAAACCAGCATGAATATGACGAGAAATGGAGAGAGTAGAAGCATAGTAAGCCCAACAATTATAAGCCTCTTCTTCAATGTTCTAGGATTAGTAATGAAGTCCCTTCTAACACAAAAGTTTCTGCCAAAAAAACAAAAAGGCGTTCCAAAAGGAAGTTGGTTATGAACCCCAGAATTGAGGTGTATTTTGTTTCTTAAAAGTAAAAAAGAAAAGAAAAACCAATCACGAGTGCTTTTAGATACTAAAATCAGCAAAACCTCATAAATATGTCAAGGTTAATTTCAGGGTTACATTTGAAACTTGCAGTACTTCATAAAATATTTCCTTCCTAAACATAGAAAGACAATGGATCAGTAAAACCTTTCAGAATTTTGATATATATATATATACGCGCACGCGTACACGCACATACATATATATGAAAAAACTGTATATCTTGATAACTTGTCTACAAAAGCCCCGCAAAACTTATCTAGAGAAAAGCAAAAACAATTCAATGGCATCACTTTTGTTCATATTTCAACACCAAAAATGTATCTTGTTATACTTCCTCACACGATAAGGATTGTATAATAATCTTGAAATGAAAGTATAATACATTAGAAAAATGAAGAAATAAGCAATTTTATCTTTAGTTAGAAAGTAGAGAGCCAAATGTTCATGTAAAGCTAAACATACCGGTCAAACATGCTTTGCAATATACACCAATTTAAGGTCCATTCAAGTGACTTTGTCAGGATCAGACGATGTCGCATTCCACCAGAGCCAAATTTGACAGTTGGACCAGCACCTGGAACCCAAGGTGAAATAGGAAAAGCAAGCACTCCTTTATTAAGCATTCCAATCAAGTAGTTCTCCTTCCGCATCAATCGCATAACCACATCATGAGTAGAAAGATCCTTGACCACACAGAGTTGTGAAGAACTTTGTAATCGGACAACCCTTTCAAGTATCGTTGCCCAAGGCATGGTCTGAATCTCACTGTCGGTAATATGGAGACTGCAAAATAAAATTAAAATAATTATAAAATCATCAAACAATTATAAGGCACTACTGCCGTAAATGCTCTACCAAAATGCAAATCTTGTAACTTACCTGTTATAAAAGAAATGTTGTATACCAAGAGTATCCTTTAATTGTGCAAAAAACCTCAAAAAACAGAATACCCAATAGACGGAAAAAAGCACCAAATATCCAACAACAATAGCTTTTGAAAGTGTTAAGGGAGTTAATGGGTGCTCATGAAGTGCTTCCTTAGCAAGATCACACGGTTTAGTTCCAGACTCAACCGCATCCATCCCACATTTTGCATTGCGGAGACCATTCCAATCAACAAACAATAAGAAAAACCCTGAGAAACATATGGTAAAGCCCACACTCAGAAGTTCAACTATCCATTTTATAATTATGTACCAAAGCCCCTTTTCACAATAGTAGCTATAGAGCCGCTCGAAAAACAAGTCCAAGTCAGCAATCGGTTCCACATTTAGACTCTCACCATTGAGAAGCCCCAAAGGGCATTCGCTACGAGGACTAGCTGGTAACCTTCCATAGTCAGACAACTCAATCTCAGGAGGCACATCACCTAGTAAGCCTGTTGTCAAAGAGGATTCACCACCCCATCTCAACCTAAACATGCCAAGAGCATTTGCAGCCCTTTGCCCCCAGAACATCATTTATAAATCTTGATGGCAGATAAAAACAGCCAGTCCATTCCCAAAATACGCAAATGTTTTATGAAAAGGTTCTGCCAATAAGAAGAAAATCAAAGAATTTCCCTTTTTATGATGTACATTTGCACATGCTGACATTCATCAGTAGGTGGAAATAGAAGCAAAAGTGAAAACCAATCAATCATAATGGAGGATAGGACAAGAAACAGATTAAGCAAAATTATGGACAGTGAAAAACCGATAAAGCAATTACTGGGACAAGTAAAAACCAATAAAGCAAGATGTTAAATCCTTGCACTAATTAATTAAGTTCAAATACCTGCAAATCATGGGTTGGAACAGAAGCACGACCGTTTCCTCGATCAACCAGCTGGTAACAAGTTACTAGATGCAACACTCTGAATCTAGAAACTTAAATTGCCGATTTTTGAACACCGACAGCAAGAACTGTCTGCAAAACCATAAGAATAAGCAAATAGGAAAAAAATTTAAACCGGGATAAAAATTTCAGCAGTTATATGCTATGTGGTAACATGAATTTGGAATGCATATAAGAAAACATGAACTTTAAATTTACAGATATCTACTAGTAGTTCAACTTTACCACTAAATAAGCATCCAACAAATCCACGAATTAAAGAAAATAATCATAAATATTACATTTACAGGTGCTTTATTACACAATTTCACTATTCTCAAAATCCAAGTCCATTATTTTAAGATCTAAAAGTTCCCAAACTCAACTCTATAACATCCTAAATATCACAAAAACAAAACATTACTCCATAACATGCTAAAATTGGCCATTTAAGTCAACCAAATATTTCAATATAAACTAAAATAAACCCAAAATTTATCCATATAAAAGATAACAAAAATAAATAAATAATCTGCCAAGACTATTCATTTTCTACAGTAAATTACAAAAAGTTCTCGAAATTTACCTCCAACCCATCAACGAGCAGCTCCTACAATACCCGAAAGAACAAAGACATAGTCAAAAAGCGCGAATTTGGCCAATACCCACCAAAGATTATTCCACTAAACAAAAGAACACAAAACCAAAAGATTGAACTTTACCCGGGAATTATAAGAAAAGGAATAATGCAGCGTATGGAAGGGAATAGATAGGGTCTGTAAAAAAACCAATTTTTTATTAATCAATTCAAGAATTTAATGAAATGTGTATTGAAGGGGTTTTTTAATTTTTAATTTAAAGATTAAATGCCCTAAACTTCGCTTTGAGCGGCAGAAGGAAGGACATTCGTTTTGGTTTTGGCAATGGCAAAACATCTATTTACAAGTTTCTCTTTCAGAATATAATAGTGGCTAATTTACCAAAAAAATCATTTTTTAAAAAAATTACCGAAATGGGCCGGTTTTTTAATTATTCACCGGAATGGGTCATTTTCCGCGAAATCGCGTCCACGTTAGCGCAATGTCAGGGTACGTGACAGGACATCGCGTCCACGTCAGCGCGACCTGCTAACGTGGAAGGAAATCGCGTCCTTGAGGAAGCGATTTCCTTACGTCGCCGCCAGTCGCTACCGACGTGGACGCGATGTCATGCCATGTAGCGCGGTACCGGGGACGCGATTTTGACGCTGATTTTATGTTTGGGTTTTCTGGTTTTTAGGGTTTAGGATGTAGGCTTTTTAGGGGTTAGGGGTCTCGGAAAAATTGTTTTCGAGTTGATGTATCTGGTCAAATAGTGAGAAATCGCTTCTACCAGGATGCTATTTGAGAAGAAATTGTGAAATCGTGGCCTCGTGGACGCGATTTCGCTACAGTGGTCATGTAAGAAATAATTTTTTTTTGACGTTTTCTGAGCAAATAGTATAAAATCGCTGATACCAGGATGCTATATGAGAAGAAATTGTGAAATCGCGCCCTCATGGACGCGATTTCGCTACAGTTGGTCATGTAAGAAATAATTTTTTTGACGTTTCTGAGCAAATAGTGTCAAATCGCGCCCTCGTGGACGCGATTTTGGTATGATAACAAGTTTAATGAGGCTATAAATTAGGCAGAAAATGTTCTTAGAATGCATAACTCACAGCAGAAACATTTTAGAGAGGCTAAGAAACTTAGAGTTTCAAAATGAGTGAACATATTAGTGTTGTTATTTACTACGATGGTGAGGTTTGCCACACCGAGAATGGTGTTGTTTTTTTGTCGGAGAATACGGTGCGACTGTCATTTAGCCAAAACATAGATTTGACAGAACTCCGTAAAAGAATTAGGCGTAAAATCTTCGGAACGACGCCAATGAAAGTTCTGTCAATGACGTATCGATTTTGTTCTTCTTTTGATCCGGTGACATATGACTCGTTCGACATAAAAGGTGCTCGTAGCTTGGAGGCAATGGTGCAGACTCATATTGCTAGCGGAGCAGCTTATATTGAGTTATATGTACAATTTACGTCGCCAACTGATGTACTTCCGTCCGGTGTTCGAGATGTATACACGATCCCTGGCCGACACTCGGTTAGCGTGTTACAAAATATGGAACAGCCCATGTTCGGTAGCGGTGTCGAAAGCACATCCCCCCTAGACACTCTGTCGGTGGATGGGACATGTACGTCGGTTGCTTTCGACGTTTGACGCCTGAAATACGAGCTAGGAACGCATCAAGTTCTCTTGGATGGCAATCTACATCCAATTGGGGACGTTATCAAATGCCCAGAAGAAGGGATGACGTACTACCTACGACATCAACCGGTGAGGGGACGTCGTACGCCGCAGATGATTGTGGGTTAGAAGGTGACTCGATGTAGATCCACCTCGAGAGCCGGCCGGATGGTGAGGTGGGATTATTTTCAACCGAGCCTATTCCAACAGAAGGTGAAGATGGTGATAGCAGTGCAGATGATGAAGAAAATCCACGATTCAGAGCATACTCACCTCTAGCCCACATGCATAATGTGGATCTGTCAAATGATGATGCGTTAGAGTTTCCAGATCTACCACACCGGGTGCGCAATCGTATAAGTTCGGGGGTAGATCTCGGTGAACTTGAAGTTGGTAATCAGTTTACCAATAAGGATAGTTTTATTGGTGCTTTGAAACAACATCGCATCAAAAATGGCGTTAATTACCACGTCGTTAAATCAAAATCTGATAAGTTTGAGGCGAAGTGTGCGGTGCAAGACGGCACATGTTCATGGAAAATCGTCGCCTCGTTAAGGAAGAGGACAGGGTTGTGGGAGATCAAAAAGTACAAAGGTCCACATACATGTACTGCAGGTACAGTATTGAATGTGTCTGAATAATATTTTTATTTTCCAATGTTGCATTATTTAATGTACTCCCTCCCTCTGTAGGTGTTTCAGAAGATCATCCGAAAATGGATTCAGCTATGTTGGCTAGCTTGATACTGCCCACGATAAAAGTAGATCCTCGGACTTTAGTGTCGGTGATAATTGCCAATATCTGTAGCCAAATGGGGTACACGCCCTCTTACCGCAAGGCTTGGATAGCTAAGCAAAAGGCATTGGAGAAGATGCATAGTGGGTGGGACGCCTCATATAATGAAATATGACAATGGTGTCAGGTGGTACAGAGATACGTCCCAGGTGCCATCACAGACCTTGAAACGGAACATGCGTACTACAACGACCAATTGCTACGTGGATGCCAAGTGTTCAAACGTCTATTTTAGACCTTTAAGCAAGCCGAGACGCATTTCCCTACTGCAAGCCGTTGGTACAAATTGACGGTACCTTCATGTTCGGTAGGTACACTCATCGGCTATTAGTTGTAGTGGCACAGGACGGCGGTGGGAGAATTCTTTCAATTGCATATGCAATAACACCGGGGGAGTCGTCTGATGACTGGGATTTCTTTCTCTCTAGGTTAAGGAGGCATGTGTGCCCCCAACCTAATATTTGTGTTATTTCAGATCGGGGCGCCGGTATACTAGCTGCATTTGATCGAGAGGGAAGCTTGTGGCAGCATACACACCATAGATATTGCCTGAGACACGTTGCTTCGAACTACTACAGGCAATATCCATCTAAGACGGAATGACGACAAGTGACCAACATGGGTATTTACTGTATAACTGTATTATTTATTTTGTCAAATTGAATTAGTTTTATTGGTAGAAGCGGTATAAAATATTCATTATGTTCTTATATTGGTAGGGTATGAAATGAATAAAGATCGTTTTCACGAGATGTTGGCAATCTTGCGATCCCAAAACGAAGAAGGGGCGGACTACCTTTGCAACATACGTTTCGAACAGTGGGCACAAGCATACGACGGAGGCCTACGATATGGCCATATGACGTCGAACCTGGCAAAATGCATAAATTTTGTTCTTAAAGGAACACGCCATCTACCGATAGCAGCGGTTGTGCGAGAGACATATTTCCGTTTGGCGGCGCTATTTCTAAAGCGAGCAGCAGGTTATGCAGGCCAGATGCAGGGTGGGCATGTATGGTGCAGTAAGGTAGTTCAAGAAATTAACAAGGCGAAGGCGAGGGCAAACATCATGCACGTTGTGTGTCACGATCGAGACAATTTATGGTTTCGCATGACGGAGTTCGACATACCGCACCAAGGTGTTGTTGGCGGGCAATATCGTGTACACTTGCTAAACAGGACTTGTGACTGTGGGAAGTTCGATGCACTTCGTTATCCATGCGCTCATGTTATTGCAGCCTGTCAGAAACTCCGTCTGGATCCGTTGAGTTATGTGGACGAAGTGTACAAATTAGAAAACATGTACAACGTATGGAGACACGTTTTCCCACCGGTCCTAGATGAACGTAAGTGGCCGGCCGTATCTATTGCTCCTTTTAAGCTGTTACCGGATAGAGAATTGCGTTGCAAGCCGAAGGGTCGACCTTTCTCCACTAGAATACGGAACAATATAGATATCCGAGAAACAGCCAGTCAACAGAAGTTGTGTGGATGGTGTAGGAACCTAGGCCATACAAGTCGATCGTGCCCTAATCGCAATAGTTGAATGTAATTATAGAAAAAATTACCTTTTATTCAATTATTAATTGATAATTGTATTAATTGTTAGTAAAATTATCAAATTACTACAATTTCTTAAATGTTAGTACCAGTCAAAACATTTTACGAAATCCAACATTATGTAAAACTACAATTTCTTAAATGGTTACTAAGATTATCAAATCCATTGAGTTATGTTAGGGTTTTTACATTAATTAAATTAGGTTAGGGTTAGGGTTTTAATTAAATTAGGTTATGATTTTTAATTAAATTAGGTTAGGATTTTTAATTAAATTAAATTAGGTTAGGGTTTTTAATTAAATTAGGTTAGGGTTAGGATTTTAATTAAATTAGGTTAGGTTAGAGTTTTTAATTAAATTAAATTAGGTTAGGTTTTAATTAAGTTAAGTTAGGGTTTCTAATTAAACTAAATTATGTTAGGTTTTTAATTAAATTAAATTAGGTTAGGGTTTTAATTAAATTAAATTAGGTTAGGTTTTTAATTAAATTATGTTAGGTTTTTAATTAAATTAAATTAGGTTAGGATTTTTAATTAAATTATGTTAGGATTTTTAATTAAATTAAATTAGGTTAGGGTTTTTAATTAAATTAGGTTAGGTTAGGGTTTTTAATTAAATTAAATTAGGTTAGGGTTTTTAATTAAGTTAGGGTTTTTAATTATATTAAGTTAGGTTAGGGTTTTTAATCAAATAATGTCAAAATAACTCGAAAAAATTTCTATGTTTATTACATCGTCATAAACTTCTATTTCATTACATCAAATGATAAATTTTAATACGGTAATCAATGTCTATGACCGGGGGATTTGGTTCCACATGGCTGCCGTCGACGGTTACGCGCTGGATTATTCCTTCCTTTAGCTTCCGACGGCGGTTGTTCTTCCTCGGGTGGTGATTGTTGTTCTTCCGGTTCGGCATCTGCTTGTCGAACTTGGGACGATGATCCACCTTCAAAGAATACTGTATGTGGAGGTGTTTGCATCATGAACGGCGACGGAGTTTGAAAGTCATGCGTTGCTGGCGATTGGTAAAAAGGAGAGCTCCCCGACGGCCCCCTTTGCGACCCCTTCTGCACCGATGGCCTAGTTATTGGTGGTCCGCTCGGCATTACAGGAAATGAAGTTGATCCGGGCATTTGGCTCCAAGCTGCCATAGGCTGTTGAAAAGGATACATGTACGGGTTAGGGTACATATAAGGGCTAGGAAACATACCTGGCATCATAGGGAAAGGCGATTGCGTGGGTATCATCTGTTGAATTGCTGCGTCAGGTGACTGCGCCGGTGCTCTCGTTGGGGACGGTGATTGCATTGCCGCTGATGATGGGCCGGGTGAATGTCTGGGCCTCGTTGATGGGCTACCATCGTAGTCTTGTCCTCTTGGATTTAGAGGCCCGCGCCTTTCCCTTCCGACACGTATTTGCCGCTGCCTCTCCTCTGGCGTAAGTAAATACGGCTTCCCATGGATCTTAAACCATGGCATATATTCTGGAACGCACGCTAACTCGGGAACGATGATTTGTTCCCAAGTAGGTAGATATTCATGCCGATTTTCCCACATTTCCGTGTACTCTGACCAGTATCTAGGTCAATCCGTACCTAATAGCCGAAGGTCGATTTTGTGGTGCTCGTCAAACACCTCAGGGTCTGCAGGGATCGGTTGTCTACATCCAAACTGTCGTAGGACTCTGTCTGTCTGGTGGGGCTCCACAGTTGCATAGTTGATCAACACCACTTTCACGTGCCAAGCGTTGGGATTTTATAAAAACTCTTCCGGGATTACTGCCCGGATTGCCGGATCCTCGTACGGTGTCCATTGAAACTACATGAACATGATAGAAATATTACTTATACACATAATACTAAATAGGAAATACTAAATATCAATCTACTAGTGAATGTATGGAAATATCTATTTGCAATAATACTTACTTCTGCTTCCGACCGTTGGTCCAATAGAAGCCGTATATCTTCAAGTTCAGACGGTAATCCACGATAACTCGCCGGATGGTTCCACCTAATTAAATAAATTTTTAGCATACTTTTATTCTTACAAAATCTACATAACAATTTCAAAATGTAATATAAAATTTACCTCGTTACGAGTGGGAATGTATATGGGTGGTTCACTCGATGACGTAGAAATGGAAAGCGAAACCGTGCCCATAATTGCAGTAGTGACAGGCATCCTCCGATTTTTGCTCTCCTCGGTTTGGTCGCCCCGCACATCTCCCGATATAATGTTGCCAAGACGGCAGACCCCCAACCAAATTCACCGGCTACTCTAAAATCAACGAGTTTTAGCAGCCACCTTAGATGTACACGGCTCCGTGACGTGTCGGCCATGAGATAGCCTCCAATTATTTGAAGAATATATGATCGAGCATATTGGATTCGTTCAATTTCAGTTGAATTTTCATTCAGACCAGGGAAGGTGGCACGTAACCAGCACATCTCCACCTGACCTCCATCCATTTTATCCGGAACGACGCCCAAAAGCTCGTAGCACACCGCCTCCCAATTGCTAGATTGGGCAGACCCAGTGACTGGTGCCCGTCCACCGGCAATCCCAAATGCAGATGGACATCTTCTAGAGTGATAGTGCACCCTCCACATGGAAGATGAAATGTGTGCGTCTCGGTCTCCACCTCTCGATCAACGACCGATCGGTTTGTCTCCAACTTGCATCCCGACCACTGCCGCCACGTGCCAAAATCCCGCTTCCCGCAGGTAGTTCTCTACTAACGGTGATGGAGGAGCATGCATATTCCGAATATTGCATTCCAATACCCGATCTTCAGCCTTTTATAAGAAAAAATAAATTAATAAATATCTAAAAATACATGAATAAAAATATCTTAAATAAAATTTAAAATTTAAATTTAATACTTATCATTTTCATTTGCTCCATCGATATGTGATTCCTATCAAGACGAATCAATGATCCGCCATTGTTGAAAATATTAAAATATTAAAATATTTTAAAAAATAAAAATTTTAAACTTTTCTTAAAATAATGAAATTTAATGGAAAAGAAATTTAATATGGATTTGGAGATTTTTGAAGAAAATTGAGAGGATTTTGGAATGAATTTGAGAGTTTGAGAGAATTTTGAAAGGAATTTGAGAGAATTTTGAACGGAATTGAGAGAATTTTGAAGGATATTGATATTGAATTTTTTGTGAAAATAAAAGGGTGGGGGTTTATATAGTAAAAAAAATTTACCGTTGGGGGCAACATCAATTTTTGACCGTTGAGCACTTTGTTCACTTGCACAAGCCACATCGCGTCACGTCGGTAGCGACTGCGGCGTGGAAGGAAATCGCTTCTTAAGGATGCGAATTCCTTCCACATCGCAGTCGTACCGACGTGGACGCGATGTCTCGTCACGCACTCGACATCGCGTTGACGTGGACGCGATTTCGAGGAAAATTGCCCATTCCGGTAAATAATTAAAAAACCGGCCCATTTCGGTAATTTTTTATAAAAATGAGTTTTTTTTGGTAAATTAGCCTATAATAGTGGGTGCTTGGGAGTTATTTATTCTTATTAGACTGCAAGAAGGGTGACAAATGTACTATAAAATATAAAATATTATAAATAAATAAATATTTAAATAAAAACATATATAAATTTTTAAGATTATTTGTGAAATAAAAAATATACAATGTACCAAATACTTGTTCGTAAAATTATGATTAAATAAGTCTATGTAATTTTTTAAAATTTTGGAATTTAATCACTTTATTTTTCAGATTTTAAAATTTAGGTTCAAATGTTAACACCGCTAAATTTATTAGTGTAATATTTTGAAATAAATAATAATAATCACTTGGTAGCCATGTAATTAAAAATGACATTGTAATAAACTTGAATTAAGAAAAAAAAGAATTAACAATTGGAAGTTGGAACTGAATTTTGAAATCTAAAACACAAAGAAACTAAAATGCAATCACTAAAAATTTTGAAGACCAATGACATATTTTAACCTAAAATTATATTTTTATGAGTTGTACATATATACCTATTTTATTTTATTTATGTATAAATTTATTTTATTTAGACTTTTCACCATTTTATTATAATCACTTTAGATCTTAATTATATTTGAGGTTGAACTTGATTGAACTCTTAAAAGGATAAAGTTCTTTTAATATCTTTTTATCCACAAAACTTAAAACCTAAAATTTTATGCATGACTTGATTTCCGTTATTATGTTGAGACCTCAGAACTTTAATATCCCATGTTCAAATCTTACTATGTATAAGTGTGGGAGTTATTCTAGTTAATTATTAGATTTAGTACTTCTAAATAAAAAGTATGCCTTCTCTTTTAGATTTATTCTGATTTAATCAAATATTTTTGTTAGTTAGAGTTGAATTAGTTGTTGAGTTAATTATTTGGTTCAGTTTTCCTTTAAATTCTTTTAATTTTTTCAAGTTAGTTAACTAGTTTATTAATTAGTTGGTTAGAGTTAAGTTAGTTATTGAGGTAATTATTCGATTTAATACTTACACATTTATGTGTAAGTTTTTTTAAAATTTTTAATTAATTAGTTAATTATTATTCGCTCAATATTTGTAATAATTAATTATACGTTCAATGAGGATAAAGTATAATGGAGGTACTTGTAATAAGGGTTGGATTACATTTTGCCTTCTTTAATTAAAATAAGGGAAATTAGTCCTCATATGTTTAGATCAAAAGTAAATCAACCATTCTCTTAAAAATTAATCTATTTTAATATTAAAACTAGTCTCTATCGTAGCATAATATACACATAGCCATGTATAATTGTCTAGTTATTTGTCAGTTGTGTTAATTTTAATAGTGAAAATAGATTAAAAATTTAATAGAAATGATCAATTTACTTTTTGATTTAACGTTAGAGGACTAATTTCACTATTTTTAAGAGGAGTAAAACCTTTGATCAGTTATTAATTTGATCTCTCCTCTATTGGGCTATTAATGAAGGACCAGAATATCTTGGACGTAGCTTTAGGCCCAAAACCATTACGTTTACTTTATGGCCCAAAATCAATCTTCAGAAATACGTGTCCGCCGCCTCGGAGCATGACCAAGCGCCGCCTCTGAAGCTCGTCCAGAACCACCGTTTACATCTTATTTCTACACCAACATCAAATTTCCCTCTCTATCTGTATCTTTTTTTGACAATGGCTAATCAATCTTGCAAAAGCTTCATACGCCATCTTTGTAAGTACTTTGCTTCACCTCTTCTTTCAATCCACCTCTATCAAATCATTTAAAGCTTTTAAACTTTTCATACTTTTGTCATTTTCAATCTGGATTTTTTAACGAAAATCCAAAGAATTAGTAAAAATCTCAGCTTTCTTATTTTGATTTTGGGTTTATTGGTTTTTGTGTGCAGATAATAGCAACATTTTGATTACAAGGCAGAAGAAACTTTATGGTAGATTTATGAATGGTGTACTTAATAGGTTTCAATCACAATGGTCAAAACCAGAAGGATTAAAAGAAGTAATTAAAGAAAAAGAGGCAAAAGATATGGCTGAAATTGAGACCAGTTCCAGGTTTTTCAAGTATAGTTCTGGTGATGAAGATTATGTTGGTGATACCAAGTGGAAACTAGAGCTTGCTTGGCTCACAAAGGCTCTTGAACCAGCTCTGCAATTGTGTAGGTGGGCTCTGCCAATAGGTCTGTTTTATGTCAATTCATGTTAAGCTAAATTGGTTACTGCAGATGCAGTTTCATTGCATTTTTATTAGCAATTAGTTAATGGCACTAGTTCTTTAATCTAATTTGTATGTATAGGAAATGAAGTAAGGGATGATAAGCCTCAATACGCTGCTCGATCGGTCTCGGAAATCATATCTAGCATTCAAAAGAGTAAGACTGTCATTGAAGGTTGGAGCTTAAGTGATCTTACTATAGGCCTATATCTTATTTACCTTCGACAGGCGTCCTTGAATCCATTTGAGGATGTTAAGGGTGTGAAGATCAAGTCAGTTTCGATCGTAATTGCCGAATCCCTTGCACTAAATTGTAAAAGTATTTTTAGTTTCGTTTCAGTTGATATGGCTAAGGATCTTTTTCTTTTCTCTTTTTTTTTTTTTTTTGTGATGTAGGTTCAGGATCTGATATACCACATTGAATTAGCCAAAGGATGTTATAAGGATAATGCTGCCATCCTTGCAAGGACTAGCATGCTTAGAGAAAGCAATGTTTTGAAATTCGTAAAGAATTCTAGTGTGATGAGGCCTGGATATTATATAGGAATTGATCCTCGAAAGAAACTTGTAATATTCGGAATCCGTGGAACTCATACCGTGTATGACCTTATTACTGATATTGTTACGTCAAGTGATGGAGAGGTTACATTTGAAGGCTATTCAACTCACTTTGGCACAGCTGAAGCTGCTCGATGGTTTCTTCACCATGAAATAGGAACGATAAGGCAGTGCTTGGAGAAATATGAGGTGATTAATTTACTTCGTATGTTTCGACCTTATTGTATTATCCTAATTTTAAACCTAAAGTTCTATTTTTGTTGTTGTAGTTAGCCTAATTCATTTACAGGGATTTAGGTTAAGGTTAGTGGGGCATTCTCTCGGAGCTGCGACAGCTTCTTTACTGGCAATAATGCTTCGTAAAAGGTCAAAAAAGGAGCTGGGGTTTAGCCCTGATGTTGTGTCTGCTGTTGGATACGCGACTCCTCCTTGTGTTTCCAAAGAACTTGCTGAAACTTGCTCCGATTTTGTTACAACCATTGTAATGCAGGTAAACCCGACTCATCTAATTGAATGTTGAGCAAGCTTCTAGGTATTGGAACATTTCCTTGTATTAAACCAGGTTTCCCAGTCCAGTACTTTTCCTTGTTGTAAATCTCTTAACTTTTTTTTTCTGGTTGCTCTTTATTTTCTTCTGCATAAAGGATGACATCGTGCCTAGACTAAGCGCGGCATCTCTAGCACGGCTGAGGAATGAAATTCTTGAAACAGACTGGTAAGCATGCAAATGCCTACTAAAATTAACTTTTAAATTTTCCTTCTGAAGTTTCCTTCACAAGATTTGAAACAAACGAAGCATGTGAATAAGGTACTCGAAGGACAAAAGCTTTTCGAGTATCCGAGATGTTACAAACCCGAGTTAGTATTGACGTCAAAGGAAAAATTTTCACGAGATAAGTGTTTGCATTTATGTATCGACTTGAAATTGATGGTACAATAACCTACATCAAGGAACTGATCTTTCTTTATATGTTTCGACTTTTATTACTATCTTCTATATTATTGACTATTGTTTATTGGATGATGGTATCTGCAGATTTTGATTTATTGGGAATGAGAATTTAATTGCATTCCTCTGTCTTAACAGGATGAGTGTGGTGGAGAAGGCAGACTGGAAAAGTATAGTAGATTTAGTTACAAATGCTAAACTGGTCGTGTCATCCGTACAAGACGTAGCTAGGAAACTTGCTGATTATGCACATTTCAAGAGTGCAAACGGATCTTCGGGTAAGTGTTGCACCTATAATCTGGTTGTCGTAGCACCCAAGTAAACTCAATATCTAATTACTTGGAAACCTTCCTTCTTTGTTCATCTGTTTAGTCATCTTGGATAAGGCATGCGGAAAAACAAACCAGAATTAGTTTTTAGAGAAGTTCTCAGTGTCTAGGCATTAACACTAATGCAGCTAACCTGCAGCCATTCATTTACACCTATTCTAACCAATGCTCTACATGAACACAGACGTAGCCATAAAAACGGAACCAACGTCTGTTCCTAAGAAAGTCACTGCACTTCAAAAAGAAGAAGGTGCCTATACAGTGCCGGAGGAGTTATTTGTTCCGGGGACAGTCTACTATTTAAAGAGGAACATTGATGATCACACCGGAAGCAATGATAACAGGGGCCAAGAATATTTCAGTCTTTGGAGGAGACATCCAGGCGAGCATTTCCAGAAGATAATACTCTCAAGCAACTTAATATCGGATCATCGGTGCGATAGCCATTATTTCGCGTTACGAGATGTGCTAAAAGGTTTGCCTCTGTCCCATGAAGAAGACCTTTTCAGATAAGAAGACCCTTGAAAGCTTTAAACATCATTTACATCATACAAGTTGTCAAAATAAATTTAAGTTCGTAAACCAGATAGGCTCATATAAAGACAGTTTTGAGCAACTTTTTAGGGAAGAAGGTATAGGTGATGAGCAATTTTATACAAATGAAAAATATTTAAACCACGAGTCAAAATTTTAATATAAAATAATTTTTTGGTATGATTAAGGTATTTTTTATGTTTGATTATATACTTCATCCAAAATAATTATGTTGGAATTTGTGGTTGTATTTTTCAATATTGTGGTTTTTAAATTTTTATATAAGTATAAATAAGGTTTATGCAGATTTAGTCACGATTTATATTTGTTCAAGTTTGGTTCAATTTGAAGGATTTTTAAATTTTTCGAGTTTATTCATAATAAATGATTATTTGAATTCATTTTAAGTATTATTTAAATTCAGCAAGAATTTATTCATTTTAATGTTTATTGTATAATGTTATATCACATGGTATATGTAAAACAACAAAATAATAAATCATAAAATTAGAAAGTAAGTTGGATCGCAGGGTGTAGATAGAAGGTAGGTAGTGGTAGCTAAATGGTATAATAGTAATTTTAGTACTTTTCAATTATAATATATTCAGTTTAGGCTCCTTTTCGAATAATTCTTTTACCATTGACCCCTGAAATTATAAAATTTTATCTTCATCTCCCTGACACCAAATTTCTGGTTTTAACTCATGTTTTAATGATAATATAAACCGGTCGTAAAAAAATGTATGACTGAGAAAGAAATGGCGGTATTAGGGCATAGGCTAATAGCCCTAGGGCTAGGGTTGTCTTAGCATCCAAGGTAAAGTAGAAAATAACAAAAAAATACATTTAAAGAAATCTTTAGTGCTTTAAAATATCAACAAAAAAAGTTGTTGCTTTAAGCACACATTTTCCTCAATTAACATTGGCATATACTTTGTACTAAACTATAATTTAAAAGAATAGTAAAAATAATTCATGATTAAGCTCTAAATTTAAGTTCCTTTTTATTACATTGTTGGAAGTGTTGTATTTATTTATATCATTTAGGGTAAGCAAAAATTAGTTCAAATCAGGGTTAAGCTTTTTTTGGATGAGTATTCGTTTATCTACTGTTAGTATAAAAATAACAGTGGTGGTAAGATTAGATGCTGTAACGTGAGACAAAAGAAAAGTTAAACGTACTACACTGGAGATAAATGCCCATCCAAAGGGGCTCTTAGTTTCGCAATATTGTTGCAGTTAAAAAATTATTTTATTAAAATATGTTATAAATCTTTATACTCTTCATAAATTTAGAATTTAGTCTTTGTACATTTATTTCTAATATTTTAGTCACTTTATTTTTCGATTTCAAAATTAAAACATTAAAGTTATTTTATTAAATTCAAGTTCATTACATTATTTGTTTAGTTACATTACTATGAAGTGAGAATTTTTTTATTTCAAAATTTCAGAGAATTTTTTATTATTTCAAAATGTCACACCATCCAATCTAGCCAAAAAAAATTAATAGTTAACAATTGAACCGAATTTTGAAATCAAGTAAAGATCAAATTCTTAAAAATTAAAATATAGGGATTAAATTTTACATTTTTGAAGAGTATGGAGATATATGGTACATTTTAGCCATATTGTTTTGAAAAGCTTGATTTAAGAAAAATACTTTTGAAAGGTATTTTTTTTTTCGGTTCAAAATGTAGTTAATTAAATTAAATACTTGCATATATAGTCAACAACCCTATTTGTAACCGTTCATTTGTCTATCAAGATTTTGTCTGTTATAGATGAGTGGTTGTTATAACAGCATGTTGTTGTAAACCTGTAATAGCTTATTACTCGACCCAATCGTTGAGTCCAAGTTACAAAGTGTCTCATTCTTTGCCGAAATAACTACGATCAAATTACATTTATTTACAAATTGTTTAAACATTCAAATGTACTAAAACAAATATATAAAATGGTACATAATCATTTTCAGGCCTTATACGAGCTTATGAAAGATCTTTTACTAACTCAACGTTGAAATAGAATCAAATTGTAATAATTTTAAAATCTTGGGTTGATGTCGCAACGTTGAGGATTTTTCATTGTAACACCACATACTATCCTGACTTGTCCCGATATTGAGAGTCAATTGTCACAACGTGACTCTCTGTCTAACTTTCGTCACGACATTGAAGGACCCACGTCGCGACGTGACCCTATTCCATTCAAAGTTTTGTTGCATACATTGTCTCACAAGCATATTTCAAATACATGGATGTCTTTAAAGCTACAATCGATCATTTACCATAATCCAACCTGTTAACTTTAAAGCTACAATTGATCATTTGCCATAATCCAACCCGTTAACAACCATATACTAAAGCATCAACACCCATTTTTAAGTATATTTTCCAACTATTTACAATACTAACTTTCAAAATGACCATTAGAAGATTTGAACTAATAAAACCTAAGCACATGCCATTTGATCATAACGAGATAAGTTATACAAACTTATTTGAGTCGAAAATAGAGGTTTGGATGTTGTTTTCAAGTGTCGGGGCTTCGAGAATCACCTGAACTTGTGCACAGAGAAAACAAACCATACGCTGAGCAATAGGCTTAATGGTACTTTCATAATTCAAAATAGTAAAGCATAATATTTTCAATATACCATTATGCATACAACTTGTAATCTATCCATATATGACTAATAATACTAAACATTACATATTCATCTTCACATGAGATCATGTACATACCAAATGGGAAATCAACCTACTCAACCATTCATCCTATTAAACCAATTCTAATCATTTGTTAATTACCTTTCAAATAGCCATTTAGTACCCAATCCCAACCAAGTATTCAACATATAGACTTGCATAATATTAGCATCAATACAATCAACTTTCACAATAAAATCATTTTACTTACCAATCTATCCTTTCCTGGAATCTATCGACTAGTACGTATTTGTTTCGACCCTCCCAAGGCTTGTTTTCATCTGAGTTGCATAATAAGTTCTATGCATTCTTACCACAAATCACATATGAACATATTTCATTCTATAACATCAAATAAATTCATTTCGGTATCATTCATCATGCTTACTTTTTATAACCCCTATTAACTTGACTTGGACTCAGACGAATACTCGGAGCATCCAACCAACACACCAAATTGGCACCGAAGTGCATCTTGGCGTACAAAACGCATATCTGGCACGCAAAGTGCATCCACGCGCATAAGCGCATGATCTCATACTCAATCCAATCCTATGACATGCCAACTAAATCCGACTCAGCCTGACTAGTTAATAAGGCTTTAATATTCAATTCACATTACATTATCCACCATTCATCATCAATTTATCATTTAAATGGAAAATTTCAATTCAATTTCATACCAATCTTATCAGCTTAAACATATTACTTCTTATTCTATTCAATTTAGTCCTTGTTTCGGTATTTAAAACTCAATCAAAGCAATTCAATCAAAACATTTCATATAGTCACACCATAGAATCATTCCAACAACTCAATAATCAATAAACATGCATACAAAAATAAAATATCTCTATTTCGAATTATAAAAGTACAGAATGAGGTTTTATATGTCACTCGTTAATAATTTTCGCTTTTCTTCTCCCTCTCGACGATTCGGTGTTGTTGTATAGCTACTAATAATCACAAAACATATAAAATTATCAATTTCCATCCAAAACATAATCAAATACCAAATTTCTCAAATTTTATAAATTATTCAATTTAGTCCTTAAAACCGAAACTAGCATAACTTTCAATTTAAAGCCTTGGATTAAAATCTTATTTCACAAAAACTCATTAGGGACCCTCTATTTTCTAACCCTACAAATAATTCATGATAGTTTTTCATTGTATTCAAATTTGTCCCTAATGTATGAAACTTACAATTAAGGTTTACAATTTAGTCATTTTCTTATACTAAGCTTAATTTCTAACAATCTAACACCAAAACTATTCAATTCCCTGCCATGAAAACTTTCTAAAACTTCAACATTTTTGTAAATTAGTACATGAGTTAACTAGATTAAGCTCCCACGATTCAATTTCCATAAAAATAAAGAAAAAAGGGCTAGGGACTTACTTGGAATTAAAGCCAAAGCTTAAAAACCCTTGGCTATGGCGTTTTCTTCTTCTTATTTTCTTTAGATTTGGTGGAGAAGATGCAATTCTCTTTCTTTCCACCAAATATACATAGATATACCATAATTAAAATGTTAATTAATCATGTTTTTACTAAAAATTCTTAATTAACTTAAATTAATAGTTAATTAATCATGTTGTCCACTAACATATGATTTAACATGGTATAATTGTTGTTTTAAACCTTTGGTTAGCTGCAATTTAAGTCCCCTAGTCATTTACTAATTAAAAAATTTATAGTGACTGGACTTTATAATTTAGTCCCTAGACCTTAATTACTTGCAATTTCAGCTAATTGGCTTCACAAATTTCCAGTTCAACAATATTATAACTCCGTAAATATATTTATTAAATATTTACAGATTCGATGAGGTCCTAAAACCATCTTTTCAGACACTAGTGGAAATTGAATCGTCACAAAACCTATAATGACATTAATATTGTGAATTTCTATCAAATAAAGAAAGTGAGAATTATATGAACGAAAGGAAAGTGGAAATTAAATCAATAAAATTAAAATATGTATAGTAGGTGCATGCATTAATACTTCTATGTATATTTTATTTTGTATTCTCTCACATGATTATTTATGAAGTCCATCAATTTAACAAGTTAAATTAACCAACATTGTAACACCCTTAACCCTTATCTATCGCTGGAACAGGGTTACAGAGTATTATTAAACTTTACGAATTAAATACTAATGTTTCACAATATTTAATATACACATCAGAAGTCAATCATAAAACACTTATATTGACCCTTATATAGGCCCTCGAGGCCCAATATACACCTTAAAAGTGAATCGGGACTAAACTGGATACTCAATGAATTTTTCTCAAAATCTTAAAAATTTTTCTTAGGAGCAAGGGATAGGGGTGAGCATTTGATCGAATTGAATCGAATAAAAATTTTTCGAGTTAATCGAGTTTTCGAATCTCATTTTATCATCCTAACTTTATTTGAAGTTTTCTCGAATCGAGTCGAGTGAGATGGAATTCGAATCGAATCAAATCGAATATATTTGTTCGAGTTAAATTTTAAAAAATAATTTTGGGTCCTTGTAACCATTGTCACCCATCATAATAAAATTTGTCCACCTTAATCAAATTTTTTATTAACTTTCATCACCTCATAATTTATTTATTAATTTTTTATATATTGGTTAGCTTCTTTGCTTACTTAGTTGTTTCAATTATCTTCATATTCTTGTCACTATGTATTTTGGAATTAAAAATATATTAAATGTAAAAATATAATTTTTAATAAAAGTTATTTTAAAAATAAAATGTGAAATTGATACCAATATAAAAATTTTAACACGAATATTTTATGACATAATTAATAATTCAATTTTAATATAAATATTCAATATGACTAAACAATTCAATAATATAAATAATATAAAATGTGAAATTTAATTTAATAATATAAATAGTAGATATAAATAAAATTATTACTATTTATGTTTAGTGATTTTTTGGGATAATTTTGATTTTTATTTGAGAGTAAAGGGTGAGAAGTAAAAGTTTAGAGGAAAAATAAAAAGTTTTGGGGAATAAAAGTTTGAGGAAAGTAAATAGGGGAGTAAAATTTTGGAGGAAAGTATTAAAAAAATTGGAAGGGGGAGGGTTTGGGATAGATGGGAGGTGGGATGGGAAGAGAATAAAAGTTTTAGGGAAAAAGTGAGAGGGAGTAAAAATTTTGGGGGAAAATAAAAGGTTTTGAGGGTTTTGGGGAGTAAAATTTTGAGAAAAAGTAAATAGGAGAGTAAAATTTTGGTGGGAAATGGATTTTGGGTAGATTGGGGGTTGGGAGGGGAGGGGAGTAAAAGTTTTGGGGGGAAAGTGGGAAGGAGTAAAAGTTTTGAAAGAAAAGTAAAAAGGTTTGGGAGTTTGGGGTAAAAATGTAAAATATTATGGTTTGATATTCGAATTATTCGAATTTGAAAACTCAACTTGATTCGAACTCGAAATTCGAAAAATAATTTGAGTTGATTCATAACTTGATTAACTCGAATAACTCGATTCGTTTAACTCGAAATTCAAATTTTTTTTGATTTTTTCGAGTCGAATCGAGTTTTGCTCACCCCTAGCAAGGGACACACGCCCGTGTGGTCGGTCGTGTGCCTCACACGACTAGGTGACATGCCCGTGTCTTAGGCCGTGTGGGCATTCGATGTGAGGCACACGGCCGTGTTCCAGCCTGTGTCCTTACCCGTGTAACTCGTTGACTTGTCACACGACCATCCACATGCCCGTGTGATAGGCCGTGTGAAGGGTGAAGGGGTTACATGGCCAAGCCACATGCCCGTGTGCTAGGCCGTGTGTAAAAACCTGAGTATTCTGTTTTGAAATTTCAAGGTGCAAGGGACACACCGTCAGACCACATGCCCATGTGCCAGGCCGTGTGTGACACACGGCTGAGACATGCCCGTGTCTTTGCCCGTGTGGACGAAAATAAGCCATTTTATGGCCTCTTTTCTCACTCATTCTTGACTCCAGCCTACACATCTCAAATTTCATACATATAGGCCATAACAAGATCTTCAAAACAACCAATCCTATCATTATTATGGTCATATTATTACATATACTCTAACAATCTAAATTAGAACATAAATTAATTCACACATGCAACTACTATATTAACATGCTATACAAATTCATTCATTACCCATATCAACACTTATACCAAACATGACAAACCATACATATATAAGTTAATATGAAACATTGCCAAAACGTAATTTTAATATTTACGAACCATTTAAATTCCTATACATGCCATATAAAACATAGTATGTTTAGCAAAATCTACTGGTATAACAGCCCAATTTTCAGTAGTGTCAGAACAGTGATTTGAGATCATTAAATTCGATGAAAAAGTTAGAAAAATTTATTAATTAATAATTATAAGTTAAGGTGATTTTAGAAATATTTTTGAATTAGTGAATTTTGTGATTTAAAAGAAATTATTAGGTAAATTGGGTTGAAAACGAGGTATCGAGACCTCGATATTATAAACTGAGCCGTAAATATTTTTATAAATATTTACGGAGTGTCATTAGGGTAGTATTAAAGTTTCGTTAAGAAATTTTAACGTTTAGATGGTTAATTGATTAAAAGGACAAAATTAAAAAATGTATTCCTAAGACTTCGTTCGATAAATCGGACTCGTAAATAATTATTATAAATATTTACGAAGTTAGTTGTGTAATTAATTAGGTAAATTTGACTTAATTAGGAGTTATTGTGAAAAGGACTAAATTAAAATAAATGTGAAAGTTGAATAATAGATTAAAGATAAGTTAAAAAGACTAAATAGGTAAATATGCCAAGTCCCATAAATGAGGCGGCATAAGTATGATAAAATCTTAGATTTTTATGTTTTAAATATATTAATATATTATTTAATTGTAAAATATATTATATTATATTATATTATATTATATTATTATGTAAAATAAACCAAAATTATGACAAGTATGTGGTAGAAATAAATCCAAGTGTATAAAAAAATACATATATTTGTGATTATTATGTATTTACTTATTATTTAAGTAAAACTATTATATTATTTTTATGTTATTATTATTTTAATATAAAATATAATAGAAATAAAAGAATAGAAAAGAGAAATAGAACAGAATAGGCAAACGAAACAAGAGAGAGGAAAGAAGGAAAAGAAAGAAAGAAAAGAAAAAGGAAAAATAGGGTTTTTGAGCTTCAAGCTTAAATTGGTAAGTCAATTTAGCTCATTTTCTTGTAATTTTGATATTTTTGGAATTCTAGAACAAAACACTACTTGATTTAAGTTGAAATTTTGGGAAGTTAGTAAATTTTTAGATGTTGTTTATGTTGAATAAATTGAAGAATTAGGGATTAAATTGATTGAATTTCAAGTTAGAAGTTAGTAAAAGGTTGATTTGTAAAATAAATTATAGGTTTTGAATTAATAGGACTAAATTGAAAGAATCTCAAAATTAGGGATTTATGATAAAAATTAGATAGCTAAGTTTAAGTTTAGTTGAAAATTGAGTAGAAATGAGGTATGAATTGAGATGGAAAAATAAATGAATTTAGTTAGGGATTAAATCAAAATTGAGATGAAAATAAAATAGAAATTCAAGTATTAGATGAAAAATTAATATTGTATTAATGATTACGAAAATTATCTTAATTTTTCGTAGCTAATATCGCACCCGAGGCATCCACGAAGAAAGGAAAAGAAAAAGTGGACGAGGCGTAGACACAAGAATTACGGTTTGTATTACTATAATTCAAATCTATTTATTATTAATTGTTATATTTTAATTAAAATGCATGGTAAGTAAAATTAGGTAAGCAATTGAAATGATAATAGTGATTTGGATTGAATCAAATTGAGTTGAATGAAGAAAATAGGTGAGAATTTGAAATGTATATTGATTGAAAAATAATTAGTGATTTGAATTTGATTGGAAAATGAATTAAAAATATGAATTGAATAAAAGTGAATTAAATTATGATTATGTGTGAATATGTGAATTGTGTATTGATTGAAAAGTGGTTTGAATTGAATCGAAGTATGATTATATGTGAATATCTGAAATATGTATTGGTATTGAATTGTATATTGATTAGAAAGTAGAAAGTGAATTTGAAATAGAAAAATGATTTGAATACCCTAATAACTAGTCGGGCTGAGTCGGATATAGTTGGCATGCCATAGGATTGGAAATGTTCAGGGATACTTCGACCTTGAGTCGATGAGACACTGGGTGTCATACTGTTACTTCGGATAGATTCAATGAGGTATTGGGTACCAACTTACTTCGGCTTGGCCGATGAGATACTTGGTGTCAACTATTACTTTGAACTATCCGATGAGGCACTGGGTGCCATTCTGGTGTGTTTGGTTGGACCCGTGTATTCGCCAAGGTTTGAGTCTTATTAATAGTGGTAAATAATTGAAATGAGAAAATTTGAATAGGTGTGATTGATTGGGCTATGGAAAGAAATGAGAAAGTGAAATTGTGAATTGATATGTGAATTTGAAATCGAGATATGAGATTTGAAGATATGAACCCAAAGTTCATGATTTGGTTAAAAGTAAATTTTGTTATATGATAGTAATGAGTACAAATTGCAATACAATTGATATTGAATATAGTGATAAATTGAATGAATTGTATATGAATTGAAATGAATTATTGGAATGAGATGTGAAAATCTAATGGAATTGAGATAGTGAAATAAGGTATGAATACAATTAAATACAAGATTTGAAATATTGTTTATTGTTATTAATTATCAAGTTGATTTAAAGTATGAGAAAATTAATGAATAATTGTAGACATAAATTAAATGTATATAATTTATCGATTAATATTATTAATTTGAATTATGGTAATACCACTGAGTATACCCATACTCATTGTCTGCATGCATAGGTTAGTAGAAAACCGTTGTCGATCCAAAGATCCGAGCAATCCCGACCTCAGAGAAATTTTAGTGATGTACCTTTCTTTTGATAATGTGGCATGTATCTAGGTGATGTATTGATTAAAGTATGCTATGTATGTTATTTATTTGTGAATTAGTTATAAGTTATCCGATATGTCCGGTAATGGTCTGTAACCTGGTTCCGGCGACGGATACAGGTTGGGGGTGTTACAACTGGCAAGTTGGATAGTGTGATTCGATGCCATATAAAACATAGTATGTAGCTTAGTAAGTTCATTGGCTTTAAACTTAAATCTTACCGAACATACTATAATGATGCATTTAACTAAATCGTTCATTACACATTTCCTGTCAATCACAACTTCAATTGATGATTTCACTTATTTCATCTCAAAATCGATAATATCATTAAGTTTTCCAATAATACTCCATATCTCACTTACCAACCTTTGTCAAATTGGAGAGCGTCTTACGGATATGAATACATTGTATCTAGAAGCCCGAAGGCTGCACAGAAGCACATAAGCGCTAAACAGAAACCTGTAAGGGTTAAACGGAAGCTCATAGAAGTTGAATGGAAACCCGTAAGGGTTAATCTGAAGCTCAGAAGAGCTAAACTGAAACCCAGAAGGGTTAAACTGAAACTCATATGAGTTAACTGAAGCCCATAAGAGCTAAACTGAAAGCAAAAACAGAAGTTAGCAATAAATGTTGAACCTCAGTTTACTTGGGTAATTTTTCGTCAATTCCTCCTTTGCTCAGAACGAATGTACTCAATCCTGCGTTCCTTTCGCCTCGAACATTCAATTCAATTTTTATAACTTTAACAATAATTTTATTTTCAACAAATGATATGAATAATTACATAATACCAATAATCAATTTAAAATTTAACATTTAACATTAAATTTTAACCATACGAACTTACCTGGGTTAAATTGTAAATTTATAGTAGTTCAGGATTATTCTGTTAATGTCCCTTTTTTTCTTGTTGATCTACGGGCTCTTGATCTAAAATATAAAATTATTCATGCATTAGCATATATTTTAGTTTCAATTCACTTTCCAATTAGTACCCTTCAAATTTTGAAATTACACAATCACCCAAAATTTTATAGTTTTTACAATTTAGTCCCTTACTAATTAGTCTACCAAATGGACTAACTTTTCTCAATTGACAATTTATCTAATTATTCTAGGTTATTTTACGACCTTTGATACATAAAAATTTAATAGAAAACCCTAATTCACTTTATAATTAGAATAATTTATCTAATTATTCTAGGTTATCTTACGACCTTGGATACATAAAAATTTAATAGAAAACCCTAATTCTTAAATTTTTCACAATTTAGTCCTAAAATCAATTATCTATCAAATTCACTTTATAAAATCATCATATAAAAAATTAAAGCCCTAAATCCATATTAATTCATCATAAAAATCTAGCACTCATCAATGGTAACTTTCAAAATTACTCATAAAATCAAAAACTAATGAAATAGATAATTGGACCTAGTTGTAAAAGTCTTAAAAACACAAATTTCAAGAAAAGAGAAAGAATTGAACTCACATGGTGTAAAAATATGAAAAACCAGCTTTTGAGAGACTTTTCTATGGTGTTTTTGGCTAAATATTGATGAAGAAATGTCTAGATTTTCAATTTAGTCATTGTTTTAATTTTTACCTTAATTCCCAAATGACCATTTTGCCCAATAATTCATCCAATTTCAAGATTTTTCTCTGCACATGCTATTTCAGCCTTCTAATAAATGTCTAATTGCCTTTTTGGTCCTTCCTTATTCACCACTTAAGCTATTTAATCACTATTTCTTTAATTAGCAAGTTTTACACCTTTTTCAATTTAGTCTTTTTTATTTAATTAACTATCAAAATGTTAAAATTTTTCGTGAAACTTTAATAATAACTTAATGACACTCCGTAAATATTTATAAAATATTTACGACTCAATTATAAAATTGAGGTCTCGATACCCTGTTTTTAAAACCATTTAACCTAATAATTCCTTCTAAACTCAAATCACTATATCACAAATCTTTCTAAAATCACATTTAAATCATAGTTACTAAATAATAAATTTTTTTAAACTCACTCATTGGATTTAGTGGTCTCGAACCACTGTTTCCGACACAACTAAAAATTGGGTTGTTACAAGCATGAGTTATCAAATTAAATTAAACAAGTTATCATAAGTTATTAAATTTAAATAATCAATCTATAGGTTTATGATGTTCCAAATTTATAGTAGAATATTTAACTAGGGAACTTAACAGTTTATTTGTCACATCCCGAAAACCGGGTTAGTAGAAATTAGGTTAGTGAATCAAGAGTGGTCATGTTTTGTTTTTGAATTAAGGTTGTAGGAATTTTGTTAAGTGAAGTGATTTGGTTCAATGGTTAAGTGTTGTGTTTGTGTGTGTGCGATTCTGGGTTTGAATCCCTTCATTTGAATTTTTAGTAATTTTGTTGCAACCCTTATCTTTGAACATCTAGCTTCTATATTATTTTCGCTCAATTGATAGAATGAGCTTGCTGGTCCTATATTCAAATCCTGTTTGTGCAAAGTGGAATTTTTTTTGTTTTAATAATTGATAGGAGTTAGTAGGTAGGTTTTTTTTTAAATGATGAGGGATTTTCTCCTAATTCTTCTCCTCTCAATTGTCTCTCTCCCACTCTCCTCTCTAGTGACGTTCTCATTTCTCTCTGCCTACTCTTCCATTTTTTTCACGTAATTGACTGTTAAAAATTTCTTTGAATTTTTTCTTTACTATTTTCCTTTTTTTTGTTTCATCCATTTTCCTTTCTGCCAAAACTTTATTTACTTCATGTTATTTTGTCGTATCTAGGCGTTTTGCTCTAAGCTGTCACTCTCACTTTAGGATTTGTTGTTGTGCAGATTCTAAGCATTTTGTCAGTAAGTTTGTATTTGGGTAAGTGATTTTGAATTCTGGTTGCGGTGTTGTTCATCTTTTTCTTTTATTTCAAGTAAGGTATGAAAAGGTTTGGTTTGATCTGTGAGTTCGGACTTATTGGTTTCGGTATCTTTTAAATTAGGTGAAGATCTGGAAGCAAGTAGTCTTCCGATGATTTTGAGAGCTCTTGAAACTATTTGTTTGTTTGGGGTAAGAGATCAAATGCTCTAAGTGTTGTGGCCGAATTGGTGTTTGGAATTAGTATATCATGATTAATTAGTTTGTTTTGAATATTGTTTTAAGGTATGGAATTGTGCTGTTGTGTTACTATTCATAAATGATCAGGTGTGTGACTCAATTTCATAAAAACAATGAACGACGTAATATCGAAAAACCCACTATCGACGTCACACGGGATGGGTTATTTGGGCCACACGGGCGTGTGTTAGGCTGTGTGAGCTACACGAGTGTGTTGGCCCATTTTTTTTGTAAAATTTAGTTAGGATCATATTTAAAGTGCGATTTGAGGTTAGCCACTTCGTAGAATCCGAAATGTGTTATGTAAGATTTATAGTTATGAAATCTGACATATTGCCTCTGTTAATATGATTTCTGAAAGCATGATGGTATATTTTGATACGTATAACATGTATGACTTTTATATAAGAAATCTGAAATTCTAATACTTTATGCATAATGACCGAGAGCATGTATGTGTTATAATTCATGCATTTGATTTGTGTCTTGATTTATTTGTTTAAGCATGTTTCATGTACGTGCATATGAGTATGTATGATTAACATGTGCATTGGGGTGGGATAATGATGTGATGGAGGAAATATTGGCAGCTTAACTGCATATTGATAAGTCATCGTTGTCGGGCAACTCAGGCTGGGGTCATCATTGTTAGGCAATTCGAGATGACTTTATTAGTGAGTTAACCACATATTTATTCTGACAGCTTGACTGCAATTCTAGTGGCTTGACCACACTTATCTGATTCTGGCGGATTACCGCATTATATCTGGCAGCTTGACTACACTATTTTGAAAAGTGATACGTTCACTTATAGGTGTGTGAATCGAATGAGTATTTATTACCCTAACTGGTGTGTAGGGATGAACGAAGATGGGGTGTAGCAGATGGGGGTAGGATCTGAATTTGTGTCTACATTTGCATCTGTAACTGAATTTGTATCCGCATCAGCATCTGTAACTAATATGTCTATAAAATTGATATATGTTTTGTTTGTTTGGGCTTAGTTGTAACACCCCTAACTCGTATCCATTGCCGGGACAAGGTTACAGAGCATTAGCAGGGTTTACAGATCAATCAGATAGAAATTTCAAACATTTTGTTACATATCCATACTCATCATAAAACCAATAAAAAATCATATATATCGTCCCTTAAACGAGCTCTTAAGACCCGAATTACATATTAGAAACAAGTCGGGACTAAATCAGAAACTTAGAGAATTTTTTAGAAATATTTAAAATTTTCAACACTGCAAGGGTCACAAGGCCGTGTAACTCACACGGTCACGAGACACGCTCGTGTCTTAGGCCATGTGGACGGCTAAGTCACACGCCCGTGTGCCAGGCCGTGTGAGCATACTGACTTGCATTCTTAAAAGATATAGGGGACACACGACCATGTCACTTGGCCGTGTGTCATACACAGCTAAGGCACACGCTCGTATCTCTCCCCGTGTAGTCGAAAATAGGCAATTTTCTAAGCCACATTTCTCACCCAAATTGACACCAACCTAACCTCAACAAATTGCACATCAACAAGACGTAACAAGGCATTCAACACAAGCTAAAATTATGTCTTAAACATGTATCATCACCACATACAACTAATAAACCATTAGATACCTCAAATGACAACTTAGAAAAAATGTCAACCAAGTCTCCAAACTTACCTAATTAACCTATCTAACGAAGTTACCAAAGTTCACTTTAACTCAATTATATATATACATATATCACTTATACTATCATCACACTAATACCTTAATTTCATATCAATATGTATGTTGGTTATATAAACAAAATATTATTCATAATATTTACATAAGCTAAACTTTGACTAAGTCCGTACAAAAGCTTATACATGTCATATAAACCGTATTTAATGTTTCAAAAACTACAGAGATAAGCTGGATAGTGTGACTTGAGTACTGATCCGATCGTCCAACTTTCTGATAAGTTCGACGGGTTAAACATAAATCTTATCGAATCTACTACAACAAGTCAAATAAATAAAATCATTCATGTCAACTCCCTGTCATTCACAACTTCAATTTATAAATACCTTTGTATTCAAATCAATACAAAACTACATAACATGTCTTTCAAATGCATTAAATAAATCACTTTATCGAATTTTTTCATTCAAAGAATGAATTACGGATAAGAGTACATCATCAATAGAAGCTCATAAGAGCTGGTCTTCTTGAATACGCCAATAGAAGCTCGAGAGCTGAATAGGAACTCGTAAGAGCTGAACAGAAGCTCGTAAGAGCTTATCAGAAGTTCATAAGAGCTAAACAGAAAGTAAAACACGAGAGTTCGCAACAAATTCTGAACCCTAATTTACTTGGGAAAAACGCTGTTGTCTCCTTCCAATACCATCATACACCAAAATACGAATGTACTCAAATCCCGTGTTCCATTCAAACCGAATCCAATTCAATATTATAATTCCAACAATAATTCAATTAAAAAAATAGAATAAATAAGTAATACCATTCATAAATTTATACAAATATTAAAATTTTTTAACTGTATGAACTTACCTGGGTTGAATTGTAGCAATTGCAGAAAGTTCAGGGACTATTCTGCTATTTTTCCTTTTTCATGAGTTTCTACGGGATCTTGATCTAAAATATAAAATTACTCATTCATTAGTATATATTTCACTTCTAATTCATTTCACAATTAATACTTTTTTTGAATTTACACAATTACCCCAAACTTTTACAATTTTTGCAATTTAACCCTTTAATTAGTTAATCTATCAAATTAACTCATTTTCCTCAATTAATAATTTATTAAAATATTTTAAGCCATTATACAGCCCCTAGTAAACAAAAAATTCAGCATCAAACTCTAATATTTTAACATTTTCACAATTTAATCCTAAAATCAATATTTAACAAAATCACTTTATAAAATCATCATACAACACAATCAAAGCTCTAAGTCCATGTTATTCATCAAAAAATATAATATTCATCAATGTTAACTTTTAAAATTTTAATAAAATCAAAAGATAAGGTAATATTTAGTTGGACCTAATTGTAATAATCTCAAAAATATAAAAATTACAATAAGCGAGTAAGAATTGAACTCAAATGAAGCAAAAATATGAAACAACCAGCTTAAGCTCTTCTCCTATATCAATTTTTGGCAGAATATTGTAGAAGAAATGCATGGTAAGCTATTCAATTTCAATTTGTTTTATTTAATTTCATAAAATTACAATTTTGCCATTAAAGGCTTTATTTTATTTTATTTCTCTTATGCCGCCTCATCTTTTTAATTTAGGTTTAATTGCTTCTTAAGTCCTCCTCATTTATTATCAAGTCATTTAATCACTTAAATACTATTATTAGCAAGTTTTACACATTTTTCAATTGAGTCCTTTTAATTAATTAACTATCGAAATGTTAAAATTTTTAACAAAACTTTAATAATACCTTAATGACACTCCGTAAATATTTATAAAAATATTTACGGCTCGGTTTATAGAAACGAGATCCCGATACCTCACTTTCTAAAACCACTTGACCTAATAATTACTAATTCAAAAACTTTTTTTAAAACCATATATTAAGTAATAATATTTACAAGCTTACTCGCTGGATTCGATGGCCTCGAAACCACTGTTTCCGACACCACTGAAAAATTGGGCTGTTACATTAGTTGTACACCAAGCTTTGTAAGCTTACCCAATTTTTCTGACTTCTCAGGTAATCAGCAATCTTAGGATCGGACGGTGCGTGGGAGCTCAGATTGATTGCCTGGATAATACCATTAAACGATTTATGTTTAATTATTTCTGGACTATAAATCTATTTTTGGACTTTACTTTTTGGTTTTTGTTTATTTTTGTCTGATATTGATATTTTAAACATAAAACTGCAAAATCGTACGAAGTGCCAAATTAGAAATCGGTTTTCAAAATTAAAACTCTGAAAATTTTCCGCTGCTAAACTAAGAAAGTAATTAAGTGATTTTATTATGAAATAAGTGTTTTCGAGTATGACGTTTTCTAAAGAACGCACGAAAGGTTTAGCTAAAAAGTATTGTTTTCTGACCATTCGTTTTCTGAATCTTCGTTTTCCAAAATAAGATATGGTTTGGGAACAAATGGCTAAAGTTTTAAATTTATTAATGTCACATTCACATTTGGGTCATAACTTCTAGGCCAGGTGTGGGTGTTACATTATTGAATTTATATATTGAATTCCGCTCATTAAAGATTATTTTCATTTAATCAAATATGATTAATAGATTTTTTCATATGAAATTTAAACATTTTATTAAAATAATATTTTAATTAAGATCATTTTTATTTAATAAATTATAATTAATAGACTTGTTTATATGAAATAGTTAAAATTTTACTTAAAATTTCAGCCAATATGCTATTATAGATAACTAATTTAATAAAGAATGTACTTCGTAACTATGGTTGTTGTTATGAATAAAAAGTTATTATAAAAATTCAAAAACATAAAGAACTCAGTTCTACTAGAAATTTTATTATTATAGTGAAATATTATTATAGAGAGAATTGGCTGTAATAAAATATAATGCTTACTATCATTGATTGATTAGTTATCTTTATTTGATTATTTTAAATTAAAAAAAGGTTGAAATATGTTGGACATCCCTGTGCTCTTTTGAAATTTAGAATTTTATCTCTATACTTTAATTTTTAAGACATTAAATCTTTATTAATTTTATTGTTAGCATTATTCACGTAGCAATTATAAAAAATGCAAAATAAACATTTTTAACTCTAAAAGTTGACAATTTTGATCTTTACTCTTTAAAATATATATATATATTTTTTTATTTTTTATTTTAATCTAAATCATAAAATAAATAATTACAATTTAAAATTCCAAATCATGAAAAATATAAAAGTTCCAATAAAAAAACGTGTCATTTACTCCTTAAATGATAATTAGAAGTGTTTATGAGTAGAATAATCCACCTAACTTAATCGACCTACCGTGCTTAAGGCCAAGCTTGAGCTTATATTTTTAACACCGAGCCAGTCCAACTATTTTACTATTTAAAAGTAACATAAAAATATTTTATATTAATATTAATATTTTTTATAATTAAATTTAAATAAAAATTATTATTTTTAAACAATGAAATGAGTCATTTGAGCAAGTTGGTTGGGCCTGGATTTGATACTAGAAATTTTTTTGAAACCGGACCTCATCAACCCAATTCAATCTAACCAACGAACCCTTTAATAATAATAAGGTCTCTCAAAAGTTTGAGCTATTTGTTCCATTCATATTAAATCGAAACTTAACAAATGTTTTTAATTTAGTTAAAAAATCATTTATATATAAAAATTATTTTATTTGAATTTAATTATAAAGTATTTAAAACATCAATGTAAACTAATTTTTAAATAATGATACAAAATTTGAATCAATTTGAATTAAATTTAGATATATGATATAATGTTTTTCAAACTACGCTATTAAAAATTTCAAGACTCAATTATTATTTTTATACCCTCCATAACTTTTTATACTATTAATATTTTAACAACTCAATTGTCATATTTCATACTCTATTAATGTTGATCATGTATGTCAAGTTTAACATAAATTAAACTTTTCTAACTATTAGTATTATGTAAGAAGAAGTTCAATTGTTATATATATATTAATATAAATAATATTTTATATTAACACGATAAAGATATCGGATTGATTCAAATATTTTAATGTGTGATAAGTACAAATATATTGATAAATTGACGATTAGATTGTTAAAATACTACTTGTATAAAAAAGTAATAAATATATAAAATTGTTATAAAATAAAAAGATAGAAAGTAAAGAATAAAGAGAATGAGAGTGTAAAGAGAGAGCGTATTTTTATTGATCAATCGGAAATACAATAGATTTACGGGGGCGAACTTACAAAACGTCCCAATAGATTCTTTAATTAATAATCACCATCGCAAACATGCGTAGATTTCAAATCAAAATATATCTACTCATGTTGCCATGATTAGTCTCCAATTATAATAAACATGATATAATAAAAAAATTATAGTAAAATATACATGAGATTCTTTAACATCATCGTTATTGTTGACACCATTTTTTGATGGAAAACGGGGTCGACTTGGGTTTTGAAAAATGAAAACGAAAACGGGAGTCGCCACCGATCCTTTTTGATGAGGTGTGATCGGATCACCTCGAAAAGTGGTTGTTTTTAATAAACGATTTGATTTTATTAAAACAACAAGTTTGGTCCATGAAATTCAGAAAAACGGGTTCGGGAGTCGGTTACGAACGAGGAAGGATTAGCACCCTCGATACGCCCAAAATTGGTACCTAGTTGATTACTTAATGTCTTAGTGTCGAAAAACTGAAAACTTCAAAGAAATTTAAAATACGATCCTAAAAACTCGAATGGCATGAATTTAAATTCAAGAGGATATTTGGCAATTTGGTTAAACGAGAAATCGAAACCCAGCACCTTAGGGCACGTTCCTCGAATTTCCAAACGCAAAACATTGCCTTATTTTGTAATTTTTGAAAGGATATTTAGCTATTTGGTTGAACGAGAAAAATCGACACCCAGCACCTTAGGGCATGTTTTCTCAAATTTCCAAACGCAAAACATTGCCTTTATTATTTTCTAGAAAAAATTCTCATATCGGGAAAACAACGCGTCATATCCAATGCGTTAGGACACAACATATTGAATTCCCGATAATGAGTTTTTTATTATTTTTAAAAGAGTAATCTCGATTATTTAAATTCAACGAAGAAAATCGGAACCCAATACGTTAGGGCTCGATTCTCTCGAAGATCCAAAATACCGAATATTACTTATATTTTTAAAATTTCTTTTTTGAAGTCTAAAAAATGGGTGTAATAGAATGATGATGATAATGATGTAAATAAAATAATATAAGCAAAACAAAATATAAATAAATAAGAAGTCGCATATATATAAATAAAATCAATCACGTATGTACAATAATAAACAAATATAAAGCATAACAAATAATAATAACGGACATGTAAATAAATAAATGAACAAGATTAACAAAATTATAAAAAATATATACATCTATATATATGTATAAAATTATGAAAATATAAAAAAACATATGCATATATACGTATTATTACATGAAAAATTATGTAAGTGTATGTATATACATAAATACTTATACAACAATCATCAAATATAAAAAGTCTATATATGTAGGTATATATATGAATCATAAAATAAAGAATATATACAAATACATATTTTAATATATGTAAAAAAACCCATGAGAATATATATATATATATATAGATATGTATAAAAATATGAGTATTTATGTATATATTAAATAAGTTATAAAAATATATATATACGTTTGTATGTATGTAAAAATAAGTTATTATAAAATATGGACATGCATAATGTATATATATATAGAATAAAAGTAAAGCTGAAAATAATATTGAACTAATCAATATAGTAATATAATAGTAACAAATAAATAAAAAGGAAAATAAAAACTAATAATAATTAATAATAGTAATAATAATAACAATAATAAGGTTAAATAATAAAAATGCTAAAAATACTGACTAAATCGAAATAAAATAAAAAATACAAGGCTGATTTGAAAATAAAAAGGCGACAAGAATCAAATTACGACACGCGCAAAAAGGGAGGGACCAAAACAGTAAATTTATCCAGGCCTTTAAAACGACGTAGCTTCGGGGGACCAAATTGCAAATCAAAACAAATTACTGGGCGAATTAAAAAAACAGAAGGCAATTGATTGTAAAACTATTTAAAAGCGGAAGGGCTAAAGGGATAAATAACCCAAAGCTCAAAAACACGCGGATCCTCCGGGTCGGATCGGGTCGACACGCGGGTAAAAAGGCATTAAGGCCAAAACGACTTCGTTTTGGTACATGAAGTTAAGGCCCAAAACGGCGCCGTTTCAACCCTCTATAAAAAACAAATTTTTTTCTCAAATTTTCATTTCTCCTCTTCTTCCAAAAAAAAAAACCAGAAATTCTCTCACACCCTCTCCCTCTCCGGTCAAAAGCCCGGCCGAGAGCCACTGTCACACGTAAGACTACGGCCATCGCATCATGATTGCGAAAAATCAAAAAGGTAAAATTTTTATTTTTTTTATATTTTTCACAAATATAAACTGTATTTAATATATATATGTATGTATATATGTATAAAAATAAAATGAACGAGTATAAAGGAAAAGTAGAGATGCGAAAAAAATGAAAGAAAAAACCACCTTTTGATTTTTTTTGCTTTTATTTCTGGGAAAATATTACAAAAAGAAAAAAAGAAAGCCCCTGTTACAAGAATGAAGTTCGGCCCCCCCGCTATGGTTTACCATTGGTTTTTTTTTATACCGAAACAAAATCCTCTCCTCTTTTGCTTGTTGCTGTGATCTTTCTTTATTGTTTGCAGGTTTGATGTTGATGGAGCAAGTGGGCAACTGTGACGTGCGGCGGTGCCAGTGGCTGGTGGCAGAGTAGGTAGCGTTGGTGTCAGAGGCGGCAGCGTACCACTTGCCCTGCTGATGTGATGATGGCGGCGGCAAGGCTAAGCTAGGGTTTCAGAAAATTGAAACCCTAGTTTGACTAATCTTCTTGGGTCAGATTTGGGGTTTGGGCTAGATATTGGGCTTAGGGTATTGGATTAGGCTAGTTGGGTTTAATTGTTTTTGTTTTGTTTGTTGGGCCCGGGAAAATGGGCTTGTACAGTTATCACCCTAGCTGAGTGGTTAAAGGCTCTAATGATTACTCATAGTGCGTAGGCCTCAATTGAAATAGCAGCAACTCTAGAAGGCAATCGACAATAGCAAATTTTGAGATATTTTCTGACGCCAATCTAATTGGCACCACCAAAAAACTAACATGGGTGACACCAATCTATTTAGCACCACCCAAAATTTTTTTTCCCTTCTATGAAATACATGTATTTATATGGGTGACACCAAATACATTGGCATTACCCAAAATTTTGTTTTTATTCTACTGGCCAATCATTGGTTTACGTGACAAGGTGGTGACACCAATAAAATTGGAACTACCCATGTTCACTGTTCATTTTAGGTAATTTACGTATTTAATTAAAAAAGTGAGTCATTTTTGTAAATAATAAAAAAAGAATTAGGTCATTTTGGTAAAAAAGCCTCTCTTCTTTTCATTTTTCATTAGCTTTTTCGAATCAAGGCTAACGATAAACAAGGAGATATAATGCAGTAAAAATGGAGGAAGACGGAGAATTAAAGGCTGAGGACCGGTGACGCCAATCTAATTGACACCACCAAAAAACTGACATGGGTGATGCCAATCTATTTAACACCATCCAAAAAAAAAATTCAAATTATTTTTTTATTCTACCGGCCAACCATTGACTGACGTGGCAAGGTGGTGACACCAACGAGATTGGCACTACCCATGTTCACTGTTCATTTCCAATCATTTACGTACTTAATTGAAAAAGTAAGTTATTTTTATAAATAATAAAAAAAAATTGGGTTATTTTAATAATAATAAAAAACTGATTTTTAAACAGCTTTTAACATACTTCTGGGTACATTTAAGGTGACAGGCATGCGTTACAAAGATTCCACTAATCTCATGAATCATTGGTTTATGTCAAAATCAGTTTATTGATTTTCTATTACATTGATGCATAGGTTTTTTGGTCAGTTAGAGGATATTTTTTTCTCTTTTTCTTTTAATTAATTCATCGGAACCTTCTTTGATGGTCAAATCTTTGGTTAAAATATAATTAAACATACGAATAATTAATTTATCCAAAAATTTAAAAATTTATAAGTGGATTTATACCATCATGTATCTTTTATTATTTAGCATTTATTTTACATTATCATTATTCATTAATTCGCTTATAAAGTTTTCTATTCAACTGATAATGTATCATGAAAGCTTTTATACTAAAAGTTAAATTACATTTTATCTTCTCTATTAAAAAAATGAGTAAATTAGTTCATGTACGTTAGATCAAAGAACAAATTGATTATTCAGTTAAAAATTTCATCTATTTTTGTTGTTAAAAATTTGTCCCTACATGTTAGCATAAAATATACATGGCACATCACATGTAACCGTCTGGTTATTCCGTTAACAATACTAGTTTTTAAGTAGAAATTGATGAAAGTTTTAATAGAAAGAACCATTTTGCTATTTGATTTAGCGTGCAAGGATTAATTTTCTTATTTTTTGAGTAGAAGGGGCAAAATGCAATTGAACTCCTAACACATCAAATCTAAGTTGTTCATACAGTCAGAGCAAAGCCAAGATTTTTTTTTTCTGTGGGTCAAATTGAATTAAAATTTTTTATAATTTCGAAAATTTACTTTTATAAGGGGTTAGAATTGAATTATAAATTTATCATTTTATTAATTTAACATTTTATAATTCTAAGAGACTAAAATAAATTTTTTAACATTTTTAGAGAAACCAACGCCCTTACTTGCCTGCCTCCTCTGCTTGCCTGGTGCTATATGCAATAAATGCCTAAGCTATTTGAAGCTAATTCGAGCTATCATTTAACGCTTAAACTAATAAAATGATCGATTCAATAATTTTAATATTTTGAAGATTCAATGTAAATATTTTAAAGTTTAAAATTAAATTAAAATAAATTGAGAATGTTTGATGCAAGAAAGAACTTATTTTAAGGCATTAACATTCATTAGTTTACTCTTAGCTCCCTATATAATTTTATATTAAACAAAAGTGCATCTGAGTATGATTTTTTTTTTTTACAATCTCATTACAGGTTTTGATCATATTTACTTTTTTTTGACACAATGTCTATAATTACCCATAGTTCCTCCTCAACCCATAAATAGGAGGATAATGTGTTTCAGCGCACTCAAATCCATATCATCTTGTATTGACAACAATGTTCATGCAATTGAACTAAGAATTAATCACCATATGAGTATGATTTTTCGTATAGTATACAATGAATTATGTATCTAATAATTAATATAGAATAAATCACTTATCAATTTTTTCTTTTTAAAAGACAAAAAATCTAGGAACATCATTTGGATGGAGATGCTGTCTTGTTGATAAATAAATAAAAATGTAAATAACATAAAATAATGTATGTATGGGAACATGGATGGCACATTGAAAAGATGCCATGCATGGTAGGGCATGTTTTATGTAATGTATGCGTAGTTATGTCGCAGACATACATCCACGCGGCATCTCTTTAACTCCTCGTACATTTCATTTTATATTCATTGCCATTTTGCACAAATGCCCCTAATGAAAATATTTATTCTTTTATTTAATATTTATTTCTTTTATCAAATTAAAAAAGATTTTAATTTGGGTTTTTTAATGAGGAATTAGAGGTTTTGATCGACATAAAAGCTGATTATGGTCGTGCTAATTAATGATAATTTACATTATTTAAATGCTTAAAGCTATTGTAATGCCACTTAAGATCATGTGATTACATGTTCAAATGATAAAAAAAGGTAGAATATGGAAAAGACACTTCAAAGTTGTGTAGATTATTCTATATTCTTCTATCTTATTGTATTTATTGTAATATGGGTTGTTCATGACTCAAATCCATTAATAAAATTCATCTATTATATTCAAATCTAGTACTTAATTTAATATAATTTTGTCTTTCTATTTTTATAAAGATTAATATCTGATGAATTACAACGCATAATTTTATATATAGTCAATGAATCAGTTAATGACACATTAAAAATAAAGTCATTCAAATTTAGTTTTTCTTATTGCCGATTGCGTTTTAGCTCAGTTAGCATCGACATTGTTACCAATGCAGGAGATTGTGGGTTCGAATGCGTTAAAATGTATTATCCTCTTATTTAAAGATTGAGAAAAGGCTATATGTAATTCTAGGCATTGTATAAAAAAACAAAGATTAAACATCGTGATGCTACACTAAAATTTTGTTTAAGACAACATTTACGTTCCTATTTAAAGTTTGAACTAACTAATGAAGTATAACAAATTTTAGGATAATAAATAGACTCAAAAATTTGACCTAATCCATTAATCCATTCATACGAATATTATCTATTTTTAGGATAAATTTAAATATATATATATGAATTTTGGTCTAATGTGTAATTTTATATATGAAATTGTGATTTGATTTAATTCTTATAACCTATTAACACAATTATCAATACAGAATCATTTTATGTTTATATATTGCATACATAATTAATTATATTTATCTAATATAAAATTAAATTGATATATTTATTTTTAAATTGTATATAACTGAACTAAAATTAAAGTTTTATGTATGCACTTGAACAATAATAAAATTTCATATGTATAATTACACTGAATCATAGTTCATGTATTAAATTACATATTAAATTAAAATTAATGTATAATTTTGAAATTTAAATTTTTCTAAGATTGAATTTTCATCTCTAAAGTCTAAACTATAACTTCTTTTATAAAAGTACACATATTTTATGGTTAAAAAAAAGGAGTCTCTTTAGAATCCAAAAGGGACAATTTTCTATGAATCTCTTCCTACATATACTTTTGAGAAGGTACGAGCAATATTATAATTACAAGTATAATCGTAAAATATAATTATAAATAATATATATTTGAATAATTATAACCATATAATTAAATTATTATAATGCACAAATAAATTAAAAATAAAAATAATTTCAAGCTATTTTTAATGTGGTACTTGTATTATTTTTGATCCAATTAAATATATTTATTTGACAAAAGTTGTATATTTTGGTACCTTAAGGTAAAGTTATTTTATAGCGTTTAATTTAGATTTTAAGGTTGATTTGATGAAAGTTAATTACTAATATTTAGTTTTGAATTTTAATACAATAAATTTAGTATTAATTGTGAATTTATTTAATTTTGTATTTAATTTGTGTTTTAGGATTGATCGATAAAAGCTAATCGTTAATGTTATTAACTAATTTTCATCAAATCAACTTTAAAATCGAATTAAATATTAAAAATAATATTATTATTTTCAGGTGCCGAAATCCGTAACAAAAAAAACAAAGAAATGAGTTTAATTTGTTTAATGTTTTTTCTTGGGAATGTTCCTTTCCATATATAATCAGTTAATTGAAAACCCTCTGCTACATTATTTGTCTTAAGGTGATTAATATTTTAATAATCCCCATAAAAACCCAATTAATAAAATAAAAAACATGCCTTGTTGTCCCCAAAGATAAGTCTTCCCTTTTTGCAATTTTTCATGGGTTAAGTGGCCAACAAAGTACACACACATTAACTTAAATTAATATTTTTTTAAAAAATAAAACAATATTTAATTATTTTTCCAAATGGTGGGATATATTAATGGTTGCCAATGCCATGCACAAACCCTTTGTCTATACGTCCACCTCCCCTACCTTTACTCCACTTTTTGCTTATTTAGATTAGCCTTTGCCATCATTGCTATTTCATGTTTATTTTCATATGTGGTATTTATGAGTCTTAAGTTATTTCGTGACTCGAAATTTTTTAAATAATATTCTAGATCGAATTAAATTAATTTAAATTATAAATAATTATTTTAAAAAATTGACTTAAATGATATATATAGGGTAAATTAGAGAGGTAGAGAGGCAGAGTCTTGACTCCTATAAGATTATTGTTTAGTCTCTCAAAATAATAAAATTTTGATTTAATTTTAAAATTGTAATAAAAAAGTTAATACAATGATAAAATTGTATTTTAACTTTCATAAAATATATAACATAATCCTAGCCCTCAAGAAAAATTTCTAGTTTCGCTCCTGTATATATAATTCTCATTCGATGATTAACCAAATATTTTAAGTTATAAATTTCTTTTGACACATTTATCGTTACATCTATATTATTATTTAAGTTTTTATTGAACTTGTGTAACAAGTTAACCGAACATCAACTCATTATTTTTACAAAATAAGAAATATTAAAATGAGAGTGGTTTTATCTTTTGGATAAATTCATAAAAATATTACCATAATGCAATTTCAACTTAAAACACTATAAATTTTCTTATAAATATAAAATAACATTGATTAAATAATAAGTTAAAAATAAAAACACTTTTAGGTTCATCAATCCCTATGTTTCTCATGCCGAGCAGCTCGTAATAAGGAACAAAATGGTTAATTATTATTTCTTTTAGTTCATATATAAATTGGTTAATTATTAAAGGCTTCCAGATAAAAGGCTACAAAAACAATGATGCATAAAAAAGAGGACTCTTTGTTATAGAATTAGTTGAAATTAATTTTTATTGAATAAATTAAATTAGCCTTTTGTATTTATAAAAATAAAAAATAAAAATTTAACAGAGTTAATATTTATTTTATCTGGAGTTAATAATTTTAAAATTTTTATGATTTTGTAAAAGAAATATTTTGTTTGTAATTGAGTTGCAAATGAAAAAAAAAATCTCCATGTTATTTTTCTAACAGTATATATAGAGGTATGAATTGATGAGAAGAGATTGTATGAAACTGTGATTTTACATCATCCTTATCCCTTTCTAATGAGAGGATGACAAATCAGATCTTTCCCCCTGAAAAAATTCAAATCCAACTAAAAATGCTAAAAATCAGGAGGAAAAATCTTATTTGTCATCCTCTCATTGGAAATGGTTAAGGATGACATGGAATCACAGTTGCATATAATCCTTTCTTATGAATTGATATAGTTATAAGTAGATATATTAATAACATTTTGCAATATTTACTAATATTCAAAAAATATTTTTTATTATTTAAGTTGAATTGAGCTCGCACCAATTTAATTTTGTTATAATTACCACTCGGGTCATATATGCAAAATTTTCGGAAAACTCCACGTGGACAATAGAAAGTGACCCACACCCTCCCATTCGTCTGGATTGTCTTCGATCGACTTCACTCTCAGCCTACTACAAACCATCCGCTAATATGAGAGGCACTTTCCTCCTTCTGTTTAGATACCTGCACATCATGGCTTAAAAACTTACTTTTCAGTGCGAATGCTCCCCAAGTGTAGACATACTCTTCAGCAACTAATGAGACTCACTTATGCATAACAACCTTGTACTGCGTAAATGAATAACAAAATGGACTCCACTAGGCACACCCTTCACGTACTTCATGATAACAACTTCATCTGTAACAACCTACCACATTATATTAGTAGACAAGAGGAGCTTTCCTATAAATACCCTCCCAAACAATGAGAAAAAAATCTTTTGGCCCTTCGAGTAACCTTGAGTACTCATTCTCAATAATCCAACTTCATCATCCTTCTACCTGCTCTCTTGTCTTTTTCAACTCTCTGTTTGTTAAAGTGAATCGGCCTCTTTAGCACCACCACAATCTCCTCATTATTTTCCTCCTTCTTGTACTTTGTATCAACATATATAAAAACTCGAGTCATGAATAATATTAAAATTTATACTTAAAATGTTAAACTTTTATATAAAATATTTATAAAAAAACAAATCTTAAATTAGGTGAAATTGGGATGCCATTATGGTTATGATTGGGGGTTGGATTGTGGGTGGGGCAATGTCTACAACATGTTAGTGGCTGCCTAGCTACGAGTATTGACAAGAGAAAGTGTGATTGAAACAAGGTTTATACTATATATGTGATAAAATTTGCTATTAGTACTTGTATTATGTTTAAGTTATAGATTTAGTCTTTATACTTTAATTTGATTATTTTTATTTTAATCTTTGTATTTTTCAAAAGTTTAAAATTTAAATTCTAAAACCAAATAGTAGCTGCTAAATTCATTAAGTTAAATTTTACTATTTCCAAAATCTTATGCAAAAATATATTATATCACATGTGTTATGCAATAGCGACTCACGTTTTCCACGTGATACTAAAAACAAGAAATGTAATTTTAGTTAATGAATTGATGGTTACTCGTTTGAGTTATAATTAAAATTTTAAATTTTAAAAAGTACAGGATTAAAATGATCGATTGGAGGACATGGACTAAGTTTACAACTCGTTTAATAACAAAATCTGACCTAACATATTTAACTACTATTGTTTGGGTCAAGATTAAAATTTTAAAATTTGAAAATATAGAGCCTAAGATTGAGAAATTTACAGTGACTAAACTATAACTTGTGCATAATACATAGACTAATAGCAAATTTAACCTATATATAATAAAAGAGTAGTTAATTATTATAAATATACTGTATTGCTCGACAACCCCTGACCTACCTGCTATACTTGAACCAATCAAATTAATACTATTAAGTATAAATTAATCTCCTTTCCCCCAAATAAATATTAATATCTTCTTCCTCATTCAAGTGTTTGTTTTCATTCAGTTTTGGAATATATTTGGTGCTTTTGTCTGCAATATATATTTTCTTTATAATTTGATCCCTTTTATGCACTTTGATTATCTGTACTTTGATCTGGTATTAACTAGTAATCCACTATTTAATGTCTAATGTTTACAATATTTTATATATAATTTTCTTAATCACTATGATTAATAATATCTAATCATAGGGCTACCTTTTAATTTTGATTTTTATTTTGCCAAGAAAGATCTTTATTTAATTACTATTATTGATTTTTTTCAAACGAGGATTTCATTTATTCTAACGTTAGTACAAAGAAAAGGAATATATAGGATTTCAGAAAACATTGATAATCTCAGCAGAAATTACAACCAATAAAAAAACCGGTTACATAGAGAAGGGCCTAAAGTCCAACATATTACAATAGAAAGCCCATAGCAAGGCCCAAAAACACCCACAGAAAACCCTAGTATCCCAAACGACCGTCACTGCCAAGCAAGGAGGAGGAAGAGAGGACCCTAAGGTCCGATGAGTGGCCACTACAACTAGTCCCGACATTGGCATCTCCAAGTGAGGCTAAATCATTGAAAGCCTAAAGACGACTCCGGAATTGCTTTGGCGCCGGGAAGAATGCCAAAACAATGAAGGGGTAAAGGTTGAGTTACGCCCTTGGTAGACCAACTATGATAGCCATCAGGCAAGGTTGGGCTAGGCTCGAGATTTAACATTTTTAATATGGGTTGGGTTTGGGTAAAATTTTAGGCCCATTGTTCGATTAAGGCCTAAAATTCTGTATCGGCCCGACCCATGATCAAGTCAACTGTCAGGGCTAACATCTCCTCCTCAAATCTCCTGGATCAAAGGGCGGAATAGAAAGCCAAAGGGCTCAGGCCAACATTGGATAGACCACAATACTGAGAAATCGAAGAACACACTAAAGACATCATCAAATTTGCAACCTTTGTGGATGACACCAATAAAGCCGCTCTTAGGAAAACGGGGACCGCCCACAAAACAAAGGCAGGTGGTTATTCATTTAAAGAGGAGAAAGAAATAGAGAGTGGGAGGGAGGAGACATGCCACCGGCAACAAGTAGCTTTCCTCAAAGGAAGGGGATTTTTGAAAGTCGGAAGGTTTTTTAGGGTTAGCAAAATTTATCATTGCTGATTTGTTTGTTTAAGAAAATATGTTAGATTATCGGTTTTGACTTAAACTTGAATTGTACTCAAAATAAATTTAATGCAATTTAGGCTTCTTTTGAATTATCGATAAGATTGTCTTTGGTGAGGTTAAAAACAACGATGACAGTGAGATTGTATACTATAGCAATGAGATTAAAATCAGTGGTGGGAGTGCGTTTGGAAATGAGGTGGAAATAAAAAATGACTATTAAGGACATTAAATAAAAAATGTATATATTTTTTTGGTATAATCGAGGTATCCTCTATGTCTGCAATGTCATCTCCAATGTTCGAATATGCGTTCTCCCTTGGAAGTGCAATATGCCTTACTAGTGTATCCAACATTTGTTGGTAATATATATAATAAATTAATAACAAAATTATATTTAAATTAATAAAAAAATTATAATTATAATTATAATTATAATTGTGGTAAATTATAATTAAAAATAATTAAAGTTATATTTATATTAAAAAAATCGTTAAAAAGTATTCATATAATATTTATACTCATCATAATATAATATAATAAATTTATATTATATTAATTAATACTTAAATTATATCTATACAAAAAAAATAAATTAAATAGTACAAGAATAAATGAATGGGGTAAAAGAATAATTAGTCTTCTTACTAGGGTTATGAAGTACTCAATGGACTGCAGTCAAAATTTTGACATCTAGGGTTAGTTTAGTAATGCTAAGAAGTATTTTTGAGATAAAAAAACACTTTTGAGATTAAGAAAACATTCCTAAACAAGATGCTTTCGAGAGAAAAAGTGATTTTCAAACGCCAAAAATTGGTCAGACGCAGAAACAAAAAATTCGAGCTTTTATTGCAACCAAGATCACTTTTGAGTACTGAATTACTTTTTCACCTTCTTTTAAACATGCCAACGGTATTTTTTATTACTACACACCAACCAAAATCTAATTTGATGTATTTAATATATAATAACATTTATTTTAAATATATTTAACTTTTCTAATTCATGTATTAAATTATTAATAATAAGTTATAATATTTTTTTAATATTTTATTATAATCTAATTTGATGTATTTCATATATAATAACATTAACAAATTTTAGTATCATTTAAATACATTTTTTTCCTTAACATCATCATGACTAAAATATATATTTTATCTTTTTAAAAGAACTTTTCTACAGCAATACTAAACACTTCAGAGCCAGTTTAGGAATACTTCTCAACAATAATACTAAACTAGCCTTAACTCACAAGACTAGTGCTTTGCCTAATATATATAGATGTAAGTGCGTTTCAATGAACTACCGGAATATTCAAAGGAGCCCTAATCATAAACGGTTAACAATTTCAACACATCTAATTCATAGTATTTTAAATTTGAAAATTCGAATCATAAATTCAAACGACCTAAATAACAACTTAAAAATTTTAAAATCGAAAATAACTTGATAGAAGTTAACTTAATCCTAAATCAACCCAACTTTCAACTTACCCAACTTGGTGATTGGGGGGATTTTATTTACTTTTTCTTTTCAAAGTTGCACTTTCAGGTGGATCAAATATAGCAAATTAAGGAATTGGGACCACTATTTCAACCCTAATAGATTGCAACCATATCTTTGAATAGCAATACAATAGGGCAGGGGACCTCATAAAATCTTGCAAAATGAGACAAATTTCATACCAAGTATTCATGATTATTAATTAATTTTGGGGTAGATGAAAGGAGTGTGATTATATATATTTATAATCTCCCAATCAAATATTAGACTGTTAATAATAATATATGGTCCTATATTTATATTATCAGCTTCATGAAGGTTCAGCTACCCTCTTGACTGCACAAATTCCTTTTATTTTTATTTTTACCTTATAATAATGAGCCACGCATGCTCTGCAATATTTCAGACCTTCAAATCAACAGCGAAATCATCATATATGTTTCAAAATTTATCACTGCTCCACATGTTAGCAAGGTTCAGTTAAACTGCCAAATGCCTTTATATAAAACTAAGATTTGTGTAAGGAATTTTGACCTTGTTATGCTTTCACAACTATATATAATTATCCAACTCTTGAAATCCGAATCCCTAGGTTTTTTTTTTAATATTGTGGTACTATTTGTATTTGGGATGCATATATACTCAAGTTTAAAGATTACGCCTTCAGTATTATATTTTATAAATAAACTTCCTACGAAGAATCGACTCTAGATGTATTGATAATTCATGATCAACTTCCTTTCGTAGTATCCTACTCTTAAGGGAATTCAAATTCTCGTTGCCTCCTTGAAAGAGAGATGTCTTGAACCACTAGATGATAGGAGCATATACTTGCCTGACCGCGACTGTACTATGCTCATAGTATGAGCAGTTTTTTGGAATTGTCAATATAATACAATGATTAGAGCTGAGCACTTTTTCCATCTTTTATGATTTTTCATTTTTGATTCATGATTTATACTCAGTAAATCAATATTCATTTTAATCGTCACTCTATTTGATGGCGTAGTGCTTCTTTCTCTATGCTGCCTATTGGTACTAGTATAGTAGGGTTGACCCACAATACAGTTTCGTTCAATACTCGAATCAATAATTAAAACATCTAAAATTACATTAATCGAAAATACACGACACAGAACTAACTACTTTATATATAAACTTCACAATAATTAATAATCAAACGGATTATCAGAAAATAGCTTTGTTTATGTGGTATGAGGATGAAAAGATACAAAATGGAATATGATTTGAGAGAATAATAAATACATTACAATACAATACAATAGTATATGCAATGCGAAAAGGTTTTTTGAAAAGTAAAAAAGAATAATAAATAATTATGAAAATATGAAATCTGTAACCCAATAAGGAGACCAATAGTAAGTAACAAATTATTATTAAATGTTCCACCTCCATCTTCCTCTAGTGTTTATAAATCCACCCCCGATTACAAAAACTAAATAAAACTACTAAAAACACCCAAAGGATTAATCAAAAAAATGACTGGTGCTGGTTCCCCTTGTGGTGCTTGTAAGTTCTTAAGAAGAAGATGCGTTAAAGGCTGTGTTTTTGCACCTTATTTTAGCCATGAACAAGGTGCTACCCATTTTGCAGCCATTCATAAAGTCTTTGGTGCAAGCAATGTTTCAAAACTACTCACTCATCTCCCTGTAAATGAACGTTGTGAAGCTGCTGTTACTATCTCATATGAAGCTGAAGCTAGGTTACAAGATCCCATCTATGGCTGCGTTTCTCATATATTTGCTCTTCAACAGCAGGTTTTGACTTCGACCCTTTGTTTTGTTTGATGTGAATTGATGATTCGAAACCCTAATTTGAAATTTTGGTCCCTTACAGGTTGTGAATCTGCAGGCACAACTTGCTTGTCTCAAAGAACAAGCAGCTTCTTCTACTTTTATTAATGGCACCTCTGGTTCTGGAAACCCTAATAATGTTCTTCTTCAAAGCTGGTTTCATAATAACTCAACCATGGCAACACCCAACTTGAACCCGAATCTCTCTGAGAATGGGTTTTTGGATCCGAATTCGTTGGTGAATTATGAAAGTTCATCGGTGATTTCATCATCATCAGGTGAGGATCGATCTTCGTTTAATGCTTTTGGGGAGGCTGTTCCTTGTTCCATGGCTTCCTTTGAAGAACAATGGAGTAATTTCCAGGATGTTGATGACCTTCAATCAATGGCTTTTGGCTTTGTTCACCACTCATGATTTGTGTTATATCAATGGTCTTTTAGCATAAGATCCAGCTTTCTCAGTTTTGAAGTTAAATATGCTGCATATTTTGTTAGAACCCTAGAAAATCAATGTTTATATGCAATGGGAAACCTAATTTTTTTTCCCTTTTTCACCTATAAGATCTAGTGTAATCTTTGGATATTGGATTTGATAGAATAATAGTTTATTTCTTCTCTCTCACAAAACTGGAGATTTTTTTAAACAACATATCTTCTATCTTTTATCTTTTATGATTTATGATTTATGTTTTATGATTTATGAAGAGTAATTCTTTTGCGGTTTAAAACTGTCGACCTAAATTAATTAATTATTTTGAGTCATGATTGATATGATAAAATTATTGTTTTTGGTATCATAAGTCGGTTCAAGTTATATGTTGTTTACCTCTTTCCTATTTTTGTGATGATAAAAATCATTCGGTTTTTACGCAATTTTTTATGAACTTTATTATTCGAATAAGTTTAGTAGCTCAAAATATTATTGATAGATCATGTGATAAATAAAAACTTTTATTAAAACAAAGTGTCAATTGACATCATATTTTGATTTTAATCTAAGTAAAAATGTTTATGATTTAGCTTAATTTATGAAAATTTTAAGAATATATTAATGAAAAGTTTAGATAAGAATTAAATGAAGTTTTGAAATGGAAGGTTTAAAAATTATAATGTCTAAATTTAAATTTCATCGAGATTTTATTATAATTAAATATAAAATCGTAATAATTTCATTATAAGTTTTGATCATATATGTTCTTTTTGACACAATGCTTAGAACTATCCATAGTCCCTCCCGTCTCATAAATAGGAGGATAATGCACTTCAGTGCACTCGAACCCACATCCTCCTATATTAATAAAAGTACTCATACCAATCGAATCAAAACTCAATCAAATTGTAATTTTATTTTTTAAATATGAATTTAACAGATATTAGTAGAGCACTATTAATATGTTTTATATCTTCCATTAAAGTATACATGATTATGATCCCAAGGAACCTAATTTTGGTCTTAATCCACCCGGTTTTAATTTTTCATTTTTAATCTTCAATGTTTCCCATATGTGTAAATTCACATTATATGAACATGAGGTAGTGTTGATTTAATCGCTTAACAATTGGTTATTTACTTGTTGCAATATTTATCTAATCTCTAGACAATTAGTTATTTAATGTTACTTTGTTTAACTCATAATTTTCGAGTTTTTTAGATAATCTTTTAAATTCTTAAATTGAAACATATACGTATTTAACGCATTTAAACTCGTGATTTTTAAATGACTTTAATAACAATGATGCCAACACACTAACAACGCTATTAAATTAGCACCATTTTGCGTTGAATATTACATACATAAATTATTATATTAATCAAATATGAAAGTAGATGTATGTATTCATTTTTTAAATGTGTACAATTAAATCAAAATCAAAATTTTATGTGTATATATAAACAACAATACCAGTTTTATATGTATAATTATACCAAATAAAATTCACATATAAAATTAAAAATTAAAACAAAGTTCACGTATAAATTTAAACTTGATTTATTCCGATCACATTAATCAAAAGAATTTACTAGCAACTAGTCTTGGTTGCAGTTGTGTCATTAAGAAAAGCCCAACTAAAATTTGATGAGTTACCAATTATAGACCATTTGGATATGGTTGTCTATTAACCCATCAGTGACTAATTTTTATGATATGATTCTAACAAATGGCTTGTAATGCCCAAAATAGTAAGAAACATAAAATGATTGTATAAAATTATTAATAATTTATTCATACATGCAGGCAGTAGGTTACTGACAAGGGCCTGACCCTAAAATGAAATTTTTTATTTGGGTCTTTTATAATTTATAAAATTTTAAATTAGTAATGGTAACATTGCACTTTGGCTCCGAAAATGATAAAATTTAACTTAATCTTTTAAAAATTATAAAGATATAAATTATTAAAATAATAAAATTACATTTTTACTATCGTAAAAATACAATTTAATTTCATTCCAAAATAATTTTATGACTCCATCAGTGCATGCAAGGATAGAGGCTATGGCCTTTCCCACTTAAAAGGTCAAAATTCAGCGTTAATTTTCCAATGAACAATGAAATTGTATAATACAATAATCAAATTACATTGTAATCCCTTTAAAAATTCATAATTTCATTCTATTCTAATCTTTCAAATAAGTTTCTGACCTTACCCCGCACCACATGGTCTAACTCCATAAATTTAATTCAAAATTTCATTCTTCTTAATATTTGGTTAAAATGTGTCTATAGTTCCTGTACCTTTCGAAAATTAAAATTCAATTTTTGTATTTGTATTTTTGGAAATTTAGTTTATTTACTTTTAAATCTCAAAATTCATGTTTAACTATTAGCACGGTTAATTTTTTTGATTAAATTTGTTGCTGTGACATTTTGAAATAAATAAAAAAATATTGTAATTAACTTGAATTTAACAAAAAAATTAACAGTATTAATAGTTGAACCTGAATTTTGAAAAGTAGATGGACTAAATTCTTGCAAATACAAATACAAGGACTATAAGCATATTTTAACCTAATTATTTTTATATTACTAATTATATATGAGGATTTTTTTTATAGGTTCTGGTCATATTTATTTTTTTTGACACGATGCATAGAACTACCCATATCTCCTCCCCAACCCATAAATAAAAGGATAATGTGCTTCAGCATACTCGAATCAACGTTTTCTTACATTAACAATAAAATTCATACTAATCAAACTAAGATTCAATCGAGTATATATAAAGATTTACCAATGCTATTATTCAACGCTCTGTATAAAAGCGCTGAGACAAACGACGATATATGAAAAGAATAATAAGCTTAACCTCATAGACAATATTTGTGCATTGAGTCAAGGGAACATTTTGTTCATAAAATATTAATAAAAGACATATATATTGGTACTGTTTGTGTATATCTGTTAATTAAAACATAAAACCCTAGTTAAAATGATTTTATTTTTATTTAAACAATTTAATTATAGGTTCTGTTTTATGACATATTTAAAATTATTTATAGTCTTTCCTTAATTTATAAATAGGAGGATCTCGTGCTTCAACGCACTTGAATTCACGACCTACGTATTGAAAATAATATCCATACCAATTAAATTAAGACTCAATTGGCTAGATAAAATGAGTTTTAAATTCACATTTTATAATTTTTTTATTGTGAGTGAATAAATGATAATACATAATTTAAAGATTTTAAATGATATTTTATTATTCAATTTACTGATTGTACAAGCCCAATTTTGACTTGGGGACCAAAACTCAAAACCCAAAACCCAAATACCCAAAACCAATACCAATCCAATACCCACCTAAACCAACCCAAACCTAAACCCAAAATTTAAGCCCAACTAAAACTAAACCCTAATGGCCCAAACGGCCCAAAATACAAAACAGAAAACAAGAAACCCTAACCCTAGGTGCGCCGCACCTAGGGCCTTTTGGTCAACCACCTCGCCTTTAGCAGCCACCAACTCCTGCCACCGCCACCTGCTCTCTGCCACCGCTGTCGTCCACTTGCCTGCAGAGAAATGACAAGTAAAAAAGTATAGATTTAAATATTGTAAAAATGGCTATATAAAGCCATTTGAACCGAATGTAAAGGGGTTTCCTTTTTTTTACGAATTTGGAGAAATAAAAACAAAAAAATTTCAAGGTGATTATTGTTTTTTTTTAACTTCAATCTCTCTTTTTCTTTTTCTTTCTATATACTAATAATAAATAAAAAGAAAGAGGGCCGAAAAGGGCATACCTGGGGGGCGTTCTCCTCCGTTAGGACGGCCGAGGAAGTCACCTCCGAGGATAGGTGACCGAAAACCGAAAGGTTTCTTGCCTTTTTGGAACATTTGTCGAAGTTTTTGGAATTTTTTGGGCCCGAATTTAAGTTCAAGAGGGTTAAAAGGGCTAGGACGAAGTTTTAGTTTTTTCTGGCCACCGCAGACAGTGGGGCCGGCGCTGGACCGGCGGCCGATGCGGTGGCCGACAGTCGGATCTTGGACCGATATCAGATTGGGGGAGAGGAAATTTGAGAGAAAGGGAGTTTTTTTGGGGGGGAAGGAAGAAATGAAAATTTTAAAAAAAATTTGGGCTTAAATAACCCCATAAAACGGCACCGTTTTGCAACTAGGGTTCAGGTGCCAAAACGACGCCGTTTTGGCCCTGACCCGCGCGTCGACTCGATCAGCTCAGGGGATCCGCGTGTTTTTGATTAATGAGCTAATTGCGCTTTCAGCCCTTCCGTTTTTTAATGTTTTTTAAATTAGGTTTTTATTTTTTTAAATTTTGCCCCGCGTTTTCAGCGATTTCAATTTGGTCCTCGCTGGAACAACGCCGTTTGGAGGAGAAGGGAAAATTTCCCTTTTAGTCCCTTCATGTTATGCGCGCGTTCAGAAAGGTCCTCCCTTTTATTTTATTTGCAGATTTGCCCCCGAATTTTGTTGTAAAACTCAATTTAGCCCCCTTTTTTTAGTTATTTTGGTTATTTTATTATTAAAATCAATAAATTTGATATTATTATTATTATTATTATTATTATTATTATTATTATTTACTCATTTATGTCTTGTTAATGTCAAATTTTGTTATGTATATATATACATACATACTTTTTATAATATATATACCTACATAACTTTTATTTATTTCTTTATTTATATATATACGTACTTATATATTATTTATACTTTATACCTTATATATATACATATATATCTCTTTACTTTTTACTTTTATTCATTTTCTTTATTGTTATTTACATGTTCATTATTATTTTGAAAGAATGTTTTAATGCTATTCGCTTATTTACTTGCAATTATATGATTAATTTGTCTTTTATATTTCTTTATTTCATTTTTGATGATTGTTCATATTTTTTCATACTCATATTATCGAATTCATTGTTGTTTTGTTACGCATATTGACACCATGTTTCGTTTCTACTATTTTGTGTTAGATTAATTTTATTCAATGCTTAAATTATGATTTTTGAATAAAAAAAATCTCGTGTTTAGATTCGAGAATGTCGTATCCTAACTTACTGGGTTTTGATTTTTACAATAAATCTAAATACACGAATCTTTTCAAATTCAAGTTTTAAACTATCTCGAGAATTAAGAAGAGATCGTGTCCTAACTTACTGGGCATAATCCTTTTTTTTCTCAAGTTTTAAACGATCTCGGGAATTAAGAAAAGATCGTGTCCTAACTTACTGGGCATAATCCCTTTTTTAAATCCGAGATAGCTAAAAATCTTCTAAATAAGTAAATTTTGACATTCATTCATGCATCGGGAATTCAAGACATTGTGTCTTAACTTACTGGATATAATTCTCTTTCTTGATCAACGTGAAATATACTATTTTCCTGAAATTTTTTGACATTTCAATAAATGATCGTATTTTAAATCTCTTTAAAGTTTTCAATCTTCGACACTAAGACATTAATTAATCAACTAGGTACCAATTTTGGGCGTTACGAGGGTGCTAATCATTTCTCGCACGTAACCGACTCCCAAACTTATTTTTCTAAATTTCGTGGACTAAAATCGTTGTTTTAATAAAATCAAATCGTTTATTAAAAACAACCACTTTTCAAGGTGGCCTGATCACACCTTATCAAAAAAGAATGGCGGCGACTCCCATATTCGTTTTCATTTTTAAAATCTAAGTCGACCCCATTTTCACAAAAAAATGGTGCTAACACTGATCATAAATAAAATTACAAACTATCAGGGTATCACATATTTATATAATATTAAAAGGACACATAGGTTGAAATTTGTCTGTAGATGTGTAATCTAATCATTGGGTTAATTTGAAGATTATCAAATGAAAATGGTTGTATTATTGTGGCTCAAAAAACAGTAAAGTATGAAAAGAAAAGTTAACCACTCCCCAGTAATTTAATTGCACCAATTATATGAGAAAAGACAATAATTAATTAGGCAGCCCCAGTAATTTAATTGCACCAATTATATGAGTTCAAGAGTTGAAGATAAAGCTTAATCCCAAGTTGTAATAAAAATTGATTAAACAAAGAGGAAAAAATTGCCAAACATTATAGGGATATGATGATACCTAATCTAATATATATACACTTCAATTTACATTTTAACTTTCACATTTGAAAAATTATTCAATGTGCGATTGTGAAGATCAAAATTAAAATAAAAAAAGTAAAAATTTAAAGGTAAAATTATTTAAACACAATATATATTTTTCTTTAAAGAGTTCAATTTTAAAAAATATTTTTAAAAATTATAATATATTTTAATGTGCGATATATAAAATTGTTTTAAATAAAATTTTATTATATGTGCAATTCATGAATATGAAAACTAGTAATATTTTATACTAATTTTTTTGGGAATTGTTGTTCGTTCTTTAATATTTTGAGGTTTAAATTGATGATATTATTAGTTGTTGTTAGCACTCGGTTGATCAATAAATTTATTAGTTGTCTTAGTGTTTGTTGTTGTTTTAAGAGCTTAGTTTTAGAGTTTTTCGATTTTTCATTAATTATCTTTCCGGTATCTGTTATCTTCATTTAATAATAAAACATTTCTTTTAGTTGAGAAAAATAAAAAAATATTGTTATAACTTAACGGCAACAACTAATGGTGTTATCAATTTAGATCAACTAATAATATTATAAAAGTAAATAATCAAATGATGTTAAATTGAAAAGATTAAATCTTTAATTTTAACATAATAGAAGGATTAAAACCATAATTAGATAGAAGGAAAAGAAAGAAAGATTGCCATATCATCTTTTTCATACAATACCTAAATTATTCATAATTCCTAATATTTAAAGTAAAAATATTTAACGATTTCAACCCATCTTTTCTTATGATAAGCTTGGAAAGAAAACTCCTTTCTGCTTTGTATTTTCTTGCATATTCATCATGATTTGAGCTGATTCAAAAATATTCTCAATGTTGTTATGTGAAGTCACAGCATTTTGAGCTAGATGAGCTCTGGCTTCCATTAATTGAGCTTGCAGGAATGCCACCTACAGATATGGAATCAAGAAAATAGAATCATATGCAAGATCACAAAAATGGTTGCACTTAATCATAAAGAAAGGTTAAAATATATTTGTTATGACACTAACTATTATCAACTCATTGACCCGTTAGTTCGTCGGGTCTTGACCCGCATTTTGGATGGGTTTGCACATACATAGTATGAGCAAGTCCAATACGAAGACGCGTAATACTTATTATGAGTTTGCCTACACATAGTGCGAACCCACGTGAGTGTACACGTGATAACCCTAAGGTAGGGTACGTGTCATTATGTATGGAGACCTACTTAGCATGTCACATTTATGAACAGTGACCGTATCATATAAATACACAGAATTAACCCATCTGAGGAGATATACAGGAAAACACTCAACAATACTAAGTCTTTGTATTTTTTTGAAAATTTAGAATTTAATCCTTGTACTTTTATTTTAAAAAATTTATTTATTTTATTTTTAAATTTCAAAATTTAGGTTCAACTGTTAACATTATTTTTTTTCTTTTTTGTTAAATTCAAGTTCATTACAAAAGTCATTTTTTTAGTTACTTGGCTACCAAATGAGTATTGTTTTATTATTTCATAATGTCACACCGACAAATTTAATAGTGTTAACAATTGGACTTGAAATTTGAAATTTGAAAAGTAGAATGATTAAATTCTGAAAATAAAAGTACAAGGACTAAATTCTAGATTTTTAAAAAGCACAGGAACTTATGGCATATTTTAACCTATAAGAAAAATAGTTGGAACCTGTTGTTGTAAGGTGAAAATATGAGCAACACAGCCATAAACAGGATCTTGAATCCTTGCTTGAGCTTCATAAGCAATGGTGGCAACCGCCTCGGGACGATCATGTGGTGGGATTTGCAACAGCAATTTGGAGACATTGCTAGCACCGAAAACTTTGTGAACGGCAGCGAACTTTGCAGGGCCTTGTTCTGAACCAAAATAAGGGGCAAAAATACAGTCATGGGTGCATTTTCGTCTTAGGAACCTGCACGCACCACAAGGGGAGGCAGTACCACTGCTAGATGATGATGATGATGCCATGGGAAAGGACTGTATGAGAGATATGATGTTGAGAATTTTCAAAGCTTATAGGATCCTCAAAGGGGTGGTGAGACAGGGTGTTAAAGGGCAATGGAGTAGTCTTATAGGGAATGTGATGGGGGGATATTAAAGGAGATATGTAGGGTTGTAATGTAACATTAATTTGTTCTAATTATTATAAAAATTGGATAATTGTTCTACATGGAATAAAAAATTTTATAAGCGAATATAGAAGGTTGATATGTGTCATTTTCTTTATTATGTTTTATTTGTAAAAGAGCATGTGACAATATCTTAAATTCACTCATAAAATTTTTATTTATTTTATTCTTTGTGTATAAAATAATTATCCATAAAAATATTAATAAATTTCACAAAACTTAAATCTTAATATATTATTTAAGTTTCAAATGAATACTAACTTAATACAAGTATCAATAATGGAATTTAAACATAAAATATCATATCCTCTATTCTAACTTAATTATTTAAATCAAATATTAAGTTTTACATTTTGGCCAAAATAATCCTATATTTACATAAAATATCATATTTTCCCAATTTTCAAGCTACCAACTCTGTTTTGGTTATTATTGGTGTTGACACCATTTTTTTTTTGTGAAAATAGGGCCGACTTAGATTTTGAAAACGAAAACGAAAACAGGAGTTGCCACCAATCCTTTTTGCTAAGGTGAGATCGGGCCACCTAGAAAAGTGGTTGTATTTAATAAACGATTTAATTTTATTAAAACAAAAATTTTGGTCCACGAAATTTAGAAAAACGGGTTCGGGAGTCGGTTACGTACGAGGAAGGATTAGCACCCTCGTAACGCCCAAAATCGGTACCTAGTTGATTAATTAATGTCTTAGAGTCGAAGATTGAAAACTTTAAAGAGATTTAAAATACGATCCTTTATTGAAATGTTGAAAATTTTCGGGAAAGAAGGCATATTTCACGTTAATCGAGAAAGAGGATTATATCCAGTAAGTTAGGACACAATGTCTTGAATTCCCGATGCGCGAATGAATGCCAAAAATTTACCTATTTAAAAGATATTTAGCTATCTCAAATTTGAAAAAGGGATCATGGCCAGTAAGTTAGGACACAATCTTTTTGTAATTCCCGAGATCGTTTAAAACTTGAGAAAAAAAGGGATCATGCCCAGTAAGTTAGTACACGATTTCTTCTTAATTAATGTTAATTTAAAAAAATGCTTGAGTTAAGCAGCAAAGGTCCACTCGTCCCGCGATAGCAATATGTCACATCTCGTAAGTTAGGACGTGATATTTGAACCCTCGAGAATGAGTTTGCCTTTGATTTTTATTCAAATTTTATATGTTTGGAAATTTAAAAGGATATTTTGCTATTTAGGTTTAACGAGAAAATTGAGACCTAGTAAGTTAGGGTACAATTTCTCGAATCCCAAAAACGCGAAATGTTTCCTTATTTTAAAACTTTTTCCTTTTTTGGACAATGGGTGAAAGTCAATGAAACATCTATCAATATGCGTGTAATTTATTTGATTATGCTTTAAAAGAAATTGCTTAATATGTACAAGAAGGTTATGCATGACTCGTAACGATAGTACAACATACATTCCAAATAATAAGAATACGATATTGCAAAATATAAAACATATGGCATTAATAGTAACGAATCACAATATTAACATGCATGAACAAAGACAATAATAATAATACAAATAAGAAAACATGGAACAATAATAATAATGATAATGACCATATAAGCAACCATAATAGGAGCAATAAACGAAGATAATAAATAATAAATAATAAATAATAAACAAAAATATGAAGGCATAATAATGGAAGTGTTAAATACATAAATTAAATTAATAAGGCATTTGATTTTGATTTTTTATATATAAAAAAAACTTTAAACAAAAAAAAAATAACAAACAGTTTTTTTTTCTAAAAATGATTTAAAAAAATTTAATGGTCCCAGGACCGAATTGGAATTAAAACAAAAATTAAAGGGTGGCCGGAGCAGCAGAAATCTGGGTTTTTAACCCCGCTTCGACGACCGAATGAAGACCGAGCCTTCATGGCCCTAGGGCCGTGAGAAGAAACCTCAAACGCCACCCTTTTCGGTCTGATTTTGGTGACCCGAAAGACTCCAGCGACGGCGCTTGCGGGGTGATTCGGGTATGTTTCTTTCTCCCTTTCTTTTCTTTATTAATAGTTTCCTTTTAGAACAGATTTGTAAAAAATAAATAAATAAAATACAATGAATAGATAGATCGAAAAGAGAGGAAAAGAGAAGAAGAAATAGGGCATTAACCTTCTGTTCTTTTATTTTCGATATTTTAAAGTGTCCGAAAAAATTACAAGCCCTAGATCTCGGCTTTTATAGTCGATTTAACTACTTAGTTTTCTATTTATTTTGTCGTTTTGCGATTTGGATTTTCTCTGCTTGTTGGTTTCTTTTCTCTTTATTTTTTTCCTTTTTATTGTTTCTGTTGGCGTGTTATGGGTGTTTTGCAGGTGCAAGACGCGCATGAAGGAGGCCATGGTGGTAGTGGCGTGCGATGCTGATGGGACGTCTGATTTAGCGGGCGCAAAGAAAAATTTGGCGTGTGAGGCGGCCATGCGACGCGCCCTAGGGTTTTTGTCCCTCTCTTTGGCTGAAAGTGTTTTAGGTTATTGGGCTAGGTTTTTTTTTTAATTTTGGGCTTGTTGGGTAGTTTGAGCTTGGGTTAGGTTTAGTAATTGGGCTGGGTATTTTATTTTTATTTGTAATTGGGTTTGGGCTTCCGGGCAAAAATGAGTCCTTCCAGCTGCCCCTCTTTGCTCATTGTCGTGTAACGAGAATGGAGCAAAGACTTTTAAGAAGGACCAATTTTGCTTGGTCTCACCGAGTCTTAACTTTTTGGTGCCTCTCTTCTCAAGTAGTCTCGTTCTAATCCACTACGTCTTGTTGCTTCGATCCACTTCGCGGTATCTTCAGAGAAATATGACTTCTATCTACTCTGCTGCAACTTCATGGGGATGAGATTCGTGGTTTTAGTTTGCTCCACTGCAACTTTAGGGAGATAAGACTTGTATCTTCAACTTGATCCACTGCAACTTTAGGGAGATAATGTTTGATATGATAAGATCTAATTCGACCTACTGCAACTTCAGAGGTATATGATTCATCGTTTTAATCCGCTCCACTGCAACTTCAGGGAGATAGGATTAGTAGCTTCAGTCTGCTCCACTGCAACTTCAGGGAGATAAGATTCGCCGTTGTGGCTTCAATCTTTTTAATTGCAATGTCGGGGAAGCAAGATTCGTCGTTATAGCTTCAATCTGTTCCACTGCAATGCCAAAGAGATAAGACTGGTGTCTTTAACCTACTTCACTGCCAGTACAGGAAGACAAGATCTACAATCTTCAATCTACTCAACTGCTACTCCGGGAGATAAGGCTGGTGCTTTCGATCTGGTTCGCTACTAGTATAGAAAGACAAGATCTGCTATCTTCAGTCTGCTCCGCTGCAAATCTATTTCATAGACCTATTTATGCCTAGTGTTTAGAATGTCATGATTAGAATGAATCAAATGCTCCTTGTCGAAACCATCTTTTATAAGTTTGAAAAACAAGGATCGACTTTGAAAAAATAAAAATTGGAGTCGCCACCGATCTTTTATTGAGGTGTGATCGGATCACCTTTAAAATAATTTTAGGTCTGCGAATTTTGAGAAAAAACAGGTTCGGGAGTCGGTTACGCACAAGGAAGGGTTAGCACCCTCGTAACGCCCAAAATTGGTACCGAATCGATTATTTAATGTCTTAATGTCGAAATTTTGAAAAGATTTTAAAATGTGATCCCTTTATCTTGAATTTGAATAAACCGCGGTGAATAATAAGATGCACTCATTTTGAATAAATTACCACACTCAGTGAGTTAGGGTGCGACAATTCAATCATCAAAATTAGGTTTATCTTTTAACTTTTAAAACCCATGCGTTTTGAGAAGGATATCCGATTATTTGGATTAGATGAGAAAATCAAGACCCAGTAAGTTAGGGCTCGATTTCAAAATATGCCAAATATCGAATATTGCCTTTATTCATTTGTTAGAAAAAAAATCCTCGTTTCGAGAAAACAATATGTTATATCCAATGCGTTAGGACACCACGTATTGAATTCTCGAGAATGAGCTTTTTATTGGCGTTTTCATTAAAGGAAAATCTCGATCATTTAGATTCAACGAAGAAAATTGGAACCCAATACTTTAGGGCTCAATTCTTTCGAAGGCTCCAAATACCGAACTTTACTTTATCTTGAAGATTTTTGAATAAATTGGTTTTGATACTTAAATAATATTAAACGTAATCTTTTAAACAAATAAAGTGAGATGGATTGATGATGCAAAATAATAATTCGTAAGATAAAGTGTACCCTAATGAATACAAATAACCTTTCAACGTAATACTTACATACACAAGCAATAATCCCATATAATATCCATACCAATATTAACAATTAAAGGCTAAACGAAGTGGAAAATTAATCTCGAATGAAACTTCATGCACACTAATTCAAAAACATAACAAAGAAAAGAATTGAAAATTGTATGAATAAAAGAATTCAAACGAAATACACAATGGTTTGAAATATAAAATATCAATGAAAATAAGTAAAACGTGAATGAATTTTACGGTCAATATTATAAAATTTATAAGATAATATACATAAGTTAATTGAAATAAATAGTAGAACGAAAAGCTTCATACAATAGCATATATGGAAATATAAAAAGAGTTTAAATGAGCAAAATATATAATAGAGTATTTAAAAAGAAATCCATTTTATGAAATAGAAAAAAAATATGTATATGTATAGTAATATGAAATTAAATATATATTGCGTATACATACTGTACAGCCCAATTTTTAGCCCAATTACAATAATAGACAAACCCAATTTTCAGCCCAATGGACCCATAGGCCCAAAATCTAAAACGGCCCATTAGGGCCCAAAAACTAAACAGCACGGGGAACCCTAGGGTTCCCTGCCCTTGCCTCGCGCCGCTGCTCCCATGTGCCTCCAACGTGCACCACGCCCGAAGTCTGCCACCGCCAGCCGACCTTTCACTAAAACGGCAAGTTGACCTTGCCATGTACCTGCAAAAAGAGACAAAAATGGAAGCAAAAAACGTGAAGGAACAGTGGCAGAAATGAAGCCAAAATAGTAGATAAAAGTACCTTGTAAATCGGCTTCATAAGCCCAAAGATCGAACAACGCCGGGGGAATTCGATTGAAAAAAAAAAAACATTGTGGAATCAATAAAAAATCGAAAAAATCTTCTAAGAGAAGGTTTTTTTTCTTTTCTCTTTTTCATTACGTTTTCTTGGTTTGTTTCTGTCTGTTTATTATTATTTTTTCTTATTTTATCATACACACACACACACACACACACACATATATATATAAGAAGATATAAGTTAAAAAAAGAAAAGAGACAGAGTACTTACCCGCGTGCCGAGGCTCTTCTTCATTCCGTCCAAATCAAATTTGAGGAAGAGTGGCTTCTAGTTTTGAAGCGACAGTAAAGGAAAAGAGGGAGGCTAGGGTTTCTGTAATTGTTGAAAAATGGCTCAATGCCTTAATTTTTAGCTTTTATAAGATTTTAAATGGCGCTGCTTGAAGGCTTGGAGGGTGCACATCATTGCCCTAATGGGTATTTTATGCAATTAGTCCCTCCAGATTCGTGGACGCATTCAATGCACTCTTTATTTTATTCGATTTCAGCCACGAATTTCGCGTCTGCTTTGATCTGGTCTCGCAAAATGATGAGCGTATGGGACGGGAATATTGCACGATCGGTCCCCATGTCCTCAAAGACATCTTATTTCAAATTTCTAGCAATCTGTTTTATATATTTGCAGTTTAGGACCTGATTTTTTTTTATTTCGTTTCAACCATGTCCTCAATATATTTAGTTTATTTATTTATTTATTTATTAAAAATAGGCTATTTTATTATTTTTTAAGTCCTTATATTTATTATTTATTTGAATTTGTTTTATATAAAACTTATCTATATTTTTCATATATTTTTTAACTGTTTCTTTTATCATTTAGGATTTTCTTTTATATATTATTTTATTCTAGATTCATTTAGATTAACTAATATTTATCTCGAGTCTTATATTTTATTTATTTCAAAAATATGTGTAGGCATTATCCATTTTAAATTTATATGTAGTATGTAATATAAATTGTTTCTTGTGCTACTTATTTTGATATTCTTTATATTGTTCATTTCCATGCTGTTTTATTTTTATTTATTTCAGGATTCTATAAATTAAGTACTTTATACATTATTATATCTCATGTTGAAATATGTTATACATGTTATATGTGTCAATTATTTTGAAACTGTTTTGTACTTTCTTTACTCCACATTTTTTCCTTTAAATGTTTTATTTATTATCCATTTTAAGATTAACTGTTCTTATTTCACGTTTTGCATGTACATATGCATTATTCATTTTGAAGTTTTCATATATAGTATTTTACAATTATTTTGTATATGGTTGACTCTTAAATTTCCCTTTTTACAATATTTATTTAAAACCCGTTTATTATTATTTAAAATGGTTCTACCTTTTATTTTAACTTGCCCTAGACCACTCATTTTTGAAATTGTTACATATGTTGTTTAATTTATTCGTCTCTGGATATTAATAATAGTGTTAAAATAATGTATGTTGGGTGGTTATCTTCATTGTATGTGCCATAGTTCGTTCACTTATATTTTCATGTTATTATCATACATTTATATAATTTTATTCATGTATCGTTATTCCATGTTTACTATTATATTGTTATTGCATGTCATTATATTATAAATTAAGTCCCAACATAGTTATCCAACTTAGGTTGCTTTATCATGTTTTTCTAAATAAAATAAATGCTTACTTCAAACTTCTTATTCGTTACCATTCAAAAGTAAAATTTCAAAGTAATGCAATATTTTGCGTTTGGAAAATCGAGAAAATGTGCCCTAACGTGCTGGGTTTCGATTTCTCGTTTGACCAAATGACTTAATATCCTTCTTAAAAATTTCAAAAATAAAGGCAATATTCTATATTTAGAAAATTCGAGAAATCGTGCCCTAACTTACTGGGTTTCGATTTTCTTCGTTGATTCTAAGTAACCGAATATCCCTTTGAAATTAAAAATAAATGAGGTCTCAATAAAAAATAAAAATGCAAACTTACTCTCAAAAATACAAGGTATTGTGTCCTAACTTACTGGATGTGACATCTTATTACTTCAAGATAAGAAGGCATTTTTCATTTTGATTTATTCGAGTAATTTTAAAATAATGCAATATAAAGAGGGATCGTATTTTTAAATTCTTTTCGAGTTCTCAATTTTTGACAACAAGACACTAAGTAACCAACTAGGTACCAATTTTGGGCGTATCGAGGGTGCTAATCCTTCCTCGTGCGTAACCGACTCCCGAACCCATTTTTTGAATTTCGAGACCAAAATCGTTGTTTTAATAAAAATTAAATCGTTTATTAAAACAATCACTTTTCGAGGTGACCCGATCACACCTCATCAAAAAGGATTGGTGGCGACTCCCGTTTTTGTTTTCATTTTCAAAATCCAAGTGGACCCCGTTTTCATCAAAAAAAATGGTGTCAACAGATACAACAAAATAATTTAGTATAAATGGTGCATATATATACATATGAAATAGTATTATACAAAATATTATTGACATTTAAAACATGAAAGTATATACATAAAAACTAAAATGTATCATGAAAATAAAATTATTAAAATAGATAGATAATATTAGATTAACGTAAAATACATACTAGTATATTAGATATAAAAAATTAAAATAACAATATTTAATAAAGTAATTTACGTATATATAAAAAAGTGAACATATGAACTAATATAATAGTAATACCAATAATAACAAAGGTAATAATAATTAACTAAGCAATTTTATAGCAATAATAACAAAACAGAGGACTAAATTGGTATTAAAACAGTGATTCAGGAAAAAAAATCTAAAAATAGATAAAAGGAAAGGAAATTAGAAGGCAAAATGAAGCCTGCGCATTACATGAGGGATTAAATGGGAAATATTCCCCTCCCTTCAAAATGCATATTGGCAGAAGGGACCAAAATGAAACAACAGTGACATATCAGGCAAAATGTAAAAAAAAATAAAAAGACTGATTTGGATGCGCTTTAAAGGCGCGGGACTAAGCGCGAAAATATACCACCAGTGGCCAAAACGCGCGGATCCAGCTGGTTCGGGTCGAGTTGGACGTGCGGGTATGCAAATACAACGCTGTTTTGGTGGCCACTGATTCAGGCCCCAAATGACGCCGTTTTAACACCCCAAAAGAACCAATTTTAAAACCCTAAACAAGGTTATTCGGCCACTTAAAAAAAAAGCAGAAAAAACTTTGCCTTTCCCCTCTCCTTTTACGCCGTTCTCGGGCTAAAACCGTGCCTAGCCTTTCTGGTATCCACGAAACCGATGAGAACGACGACAGGGTCACCGAGGTAAGTACTTCCTTTCCCTCTTATTATATGTATATGCTTATGTATAGGGCTAACAGCAAAACAAAAAAAAAAAGAAAAGTCAAAGAAAAAGGAACCCAATCGAGAAAAGAGAAAAAGAAAACCTTTCTTGTGTATTGATTTCGTTTTTTTTCCTACAATATGCGTATGGCCTCTTTTATGGCCAAAATTCCAGAAAAATAAAATAGAAAGAAAAAGAAAATCCTCTCTGCTATCTTTTTTTTTTGCCTTTCATGCGTATTTTCTGCTATTTTGTGCGTGGTTTTTGCGTTTCTTTTGTCCTTTCTGTAGGTGTACGGAGATGAGTTGGGATGTGGTGCGGCTCGTGCGAGTGCTGCTACGTGCGTGGAGAGTGGCTCGTGCGGCGCTGGAGTTGGGTAGAGGCAGGAGCGGCGGCCAGCAGTAGCTAGGGCTAGGGTTTCTGATTTCCCCATGTTAGGCTAATTTGGGCTGAGTGATTTGGGCCTAGAGGGTTAAGTATTGGGTTAACAGTTTAGGCTTGGGAATTTTGGGTTTTGTAATCGGGTTTGGGCTTGGTTGCAATAAACTGGACATTTATTTGGTTTATTTTATTTATTTATTGGGGTTCTAATATTTGTATCGGGCTGGGCAAATTTGGGCCATTACACTCCTAACTAGATGTGTATATATGATATTTGTAGAATGTCATGAGAATGATCCCTTTCCAAAGCTTAGGTTGTCATTACTCGTTGTTCATCAAGGTTTTATCACCGATGCCTTCTTGTTCAGCTGGCATCTTTGACAGAAAAACCAAAGAAATAGTCGCAATTTAGACTATTCTTCCTCTAATGCCTCTAAACCTTAAGTTGGTTAGTTCTAAACAATAGCCCTGTTTCAGGTCCTTGTACTATTTAGAAGCTTTCAAAGTAATATGTAAAACTTCCTTTGCTTGAATATTGTCAGTCCATTAATCGTTATTTCAATGAAAAATGCTTGAAAAAGATTATCAAAGTGGACAAGACGAAGTTTCGTTAATAGCAAAGCTCGAAATGAATGAATTAATCAAGATAGCAAATTGTGCTAGAATACAAGAATGAGAATAAACTAATCAAGATGGCGTATTTTTCCAAAATACAAAACGAATAAAATAGGGGTCTCAGATATTGCAGTATGAGCTTCTCTGCCCAAACTTATTGAGGACCCTTTTGAACTTGATATGTGTCTAGAAGTTCTAGAAGATTTTGTTGATGCCTCACAATGTAGCATCCCTCCTTCTTCTTGATTTGGAGAGGGCTAGACTACCACATGCCCTAACTTTGATCAAAAAATTTGAATTGTTCATTCTTGGGTTTTCAATTCAAAACCCCATTGGTCTCAAGGCGCCCTTTGCGGGTTTTCGCCTTGGCCTTTTTTTTTAGGTGAAGTACTTCTTCACTGAATCCGAATTCACAGGATTAGGCAGGCATTTTCCATCCATCTCATTCTAAATCAACGTTCCTCCAGAAAATGCCTTCTTTACTACATAAGGTCCTTTCCAGTTTTGCATCCACTTTCCTTTGAAGTCTTTTTGTATGGGAAGGATCTTCTTTAATACCAAATCCCCTTTATGGAATTCCTTAGGATGAACTTTCTTATTGTAAGCTCGTATCATTCGTTTCTGGTACATTTGACCATGACAGATAACTCTTAACCTCTTTTCTTCAATCAAGTTCAGCTGATTATATCGGGATTGAATCCATTCTGCTTCATCTAGTTTCAATTCTGATAAAACTCGGAGGGAAGGAAATTCAACTTCGATGGGCAAAACCGTCTCTATTCCATAGACCAATGAGAAAGGAGTTGCCTCGGTAGAGGTTCTGACAGACGTTCGATAAGCATAAAGGGCAAATGGTAACTTCTTATGCCAATCTTTATAAGTCTCTGTCATTTTCCCTACAATCTTCTTGATGTTCTTATTAGTTGCTTCCACTGCGCCATTCATTTTTGGGCGATATGGCGATGAGTTGTGGTGCTTGATCTTGAATTGATTGCAGACCTCTGCTATTGTACTGTTATTTAAATTCAAAGCGTTGTCAAATATAATCCTTTCTGGCATCTCATACCGACATATGATCTCCTTTTTTAAGAATTTACTAACTGCCGACTTTGTGACGTTGGCATAAGAGGTAGCCTCTACCCACTTGGTGAAGTAGTCGATGGCTACGAAGATGAACCGTTGCCCATTCGAAGCCTTTGGTGATATTGGCCCAATTACATCCATGCCCTATGTCGAAACCACTTTTTTGAATTTTGAAAAATGGGTATCGATTTTGAAAATGGGAATGGGGAGTCGCCACCGATCTTTTATTAAGGTGTGACCAGTTCATCATTAAAATGATTTTGGTCTACGAATTTTGAGAAAATAAGTTCGGGAGTCGATTACGCACGAGGAAGGGTTAGCACCCTCGTGACGCCCAAAATTGGTAACGAATTTGATTGTTTAATGTCTTAGTGCCGAAAATTTGAAAAGATTTAAAATACAATCCTTTGAAATGCAAACTTAAATAATTGCATTGGTTAAATAGGCGGACCTATTTCAAAGAATAAATCGCCACGCTCAGTGAGTTAGAATGCAACAGTTCAATCTTCAAAGCTAGATTCATCCCTTTTTAAGAATTAAAAAAAAATCATGTGTTTTAAGAAGGATATTTGATTACTTAAGTTAATCGAGAAATCAGAATCTGGTAAGTTAGGATTCTATCTCTCGAAATTCCTAAACGTCAAATATGGCCTTTATTTTAAAAACGAGATGACAAAATGTTGTATCCAGTAAGTTAGGATCCAACATTTTGAAATCTTAATTAATTTATTTTAACAATTGTATGGTTTTAATAAAATGGGTACTTGATGATGTAAACTCGTTAAGAAGAATTGAAGCTCAGTAAGTTAGGGCACAATTCTCTCGAGATCTCATAAACACCAAGCCCCTTTTAGGAATTTTGAAATAAGATGATTATAATGCTTTTGTAAAACATTATTTTTAAAACAAATATGGTATAATTGAACACCAATGTACAATGTAATAGGATAACTCATAATCTAATCATACACAAAATATTAAGCAAACAATAGATAAATTCAAACAAGAATAGCAACAGTAATTTTAAGCACATTAAGCAAATACCAATATTAACAAATGAAAATTAAAAGAATTAATAATCAATTTCAGAAGACACATTAAGGTAAAAATATATCATCTCAACAATGATTTAAAAAGTAATAGTACATTTGAGTCCAGGAGTAGATTTAAAAGAAAATTAAGAATGATGTTAAATAAAATAAATTTATTTGAATGAATTTTGAAGCGAACATTATAAAATGTACAAGCATGGAACTAGAATAAATATTTCATAAGCATATTGTAAATGATAATATATAATAATGTACATTGGAATGAATGCAATATTGGAATATTTTGAATAAGTAGATTACATAGAAATTGGTTTAAAGGAATATAACTTGAAATCATTGATAGATTATACACATTAAATTATTATAAAAATAATATTATATAATAGGAACACATGATAAAATATTGATGTATCGTAATGAAACAATGTTTTAATAATAATATAGCAAATCTAAAAAACAATGCATGATGACAAATCTAAAATACTAAAACAAAGAATTTGATTTACAAATAAAAATAAATAACAAAATTGAATGTCCTTTTTACAAAAATTTTAAAATAATGAAATATACTAATAATAAACATGAAAAGAGGTAAGTAAAAGATATATAAAAAATATAAAAAAACAAAAAGAATACTAGCAAATACTAAAAAAATTTATAAAATTAAAGAAAATACTAAAATAATAGTGAACATAACAAAAAAAGACTTAAATTAAAATCAAGATTTTTGAAGGTTTATATTTGCAATCGATTCAAAACCCAGGGACTAAAACAACAATTAGACGCACAGATCCAGATATTCACAATCAAACATGGGAAACGGCACCGTTTGAACGTGGATCCATTTGGAATCGGAACCAAATATGCGGTATAAATTAAAAAATAGAAGAAAACTAAACTGAAACAGTGCAAAACAAAAGAGGACTCGGCACGCAATTACCCCTCCCCCTACCAAACACGCGGATCTAGCCGCAATTGGACCGGGTCATCGGGTGGACGCCAATACGGCACCGTTTTAGAGCCATTGGTACGGGCCTAAACGGTGTCGTTTTATGCCCAGTATAAATGCCCTTCAAAACCCTAAAACCAAAATACTTCAAAGCTCTATTAGACTATCAGAAAAAAAAAGAAAAAAAAACTAAACCTCTCTCACCCTTCGCCACCTCCAAACCCAAAACTCCGTCTAACTCCGATTTGGATAGAGTAAATGGAGCTCCAACGGTGCTCACAGGTAAGATTTATCCTCGCATTTCTCTCCTTTTTTATTCTATATATATTCTCATATATATCTAAAAAAATAGAAAAAGAAAGAAGTATGAGTCGGAAAGAAAACAGAATGAAAAAGAAAGAAAAAAGAAAAAAAAACCTTTTTTTCAATCTTTTCTTTTTGTATTCATTTCGTGTTTTCTACAGTATGCGCGTCCCCCTTTTTTACATTGTAGTATTTGGCTTTATAGCCGAATCGGAAAAAGAAAAATGAAGACGAAAAATCCCCCTATTTTTCTCTCTCTTTTCTGTTTTTCTATTTCTTTTTTGCTGCTTTTGTTGCTCGTTTGTTTGTTGCTTGTGTGCAGTGCGTGTCTGATGTCGAGACGCAGTACGCGTCTTAAGGCCAGTGTCTGGCGCACTGCTGTGTGTGTGGTAGTAGGAGGAGGAGAGGGGTCGATTGCGCGAGGATCCTCTAGGGTTCCTTGCTGCTGATTTTTTGTTTTGGGCTATCGGGCTAGTAATTTGGGCCATATTGTAACTGGGTTTAAATTTTAATGGGCCTTAGTGGGTTAGCATTTAAGCGCTTGGGCCACTGTATTGGGTTGATTTTGGACTGTATTATTATTTATTTTTTTTTGGTTTTTCATTTGGTTTATTGGGTTTAAATTGGGTATTGGGTTAGTTTCTATTTGCTTGGGCCCGGGCAAAAATTGGGCTCTACACCCTACATTGAGAATGGCCATGGAGAAGTCATGACATGGAGAGGTGAATGAGGCACATGGATATTGTCTCCGTAAATCTGGCACTTATGGCATTTCTTAGCATACTTGATACAGTCTCCTTCTATGGTGGACCAATAATATCAAATTCTCATGATCTGTCTGGCCATTGTGAAACCATTAGCGTGTGTTCCACAGACACTATCGTGGATCTCTTCTAAGATTTGCTTAGCCTCAATAGCATCCACGCATCTTAGCAGCACCTGATCCTTTCCTCTTTTGTATAGGATTTCTCCATCTAAGACGTAGTCACTAGCCAGCCTCCTCAATGTTCTCTTGTCATTCTCAGTTGCTTGGTCTGGGTATTCGTGATTTTTCACGTATCGTAATATGTCTTAATACCAAGGGTGGTCATCTTTTTCTTCTTCTTCGTCAATGTTACAACAGTGAGCTGGAGCCTCATAAATGCTCATTTGACCAAGGAAGCCAATGTAGCCAAAGCGTCGGCCATCTGATTCTCATATCGAGGGAGATAACAGAAGGTGATGTCATCAAACTCCTCAATTAATTCCAGGACTAGCTTTCGATAACTAATCAACTTGGGGTCTCTTATTTCTCACTCGCCTTTGAGCTGATAAATCACTAATGCAGAATCCCCATATACCTCAAGTACCTTGATTTTGCGTTCAATAGCCGCATGGATTCCCATGATACATGCTTTGTACTCTGCCATGTTATTTGTGCAATCAAAATCTAGTCTGCCAGTGAATGGATAATGATCACCGTCTGGAGATACCAAGATTGCCCCAATCCCGTTACCCACAGCATTTGAGGCTCTGTTAAAGTTCAATTTCCAAGCATTGCTTTCTTGTGTGTTTGCTTCAGCAGTTGCCACATACATCAGATCCTCATTTGGGAAATCGAAGTTCAAAAGCTTATAATCTTCCAAGGCTGTACTAGCTAGAAAATCTACTATTGCGCTCCATTTTATGGCCTTTTGATTCACATAGGCTATGTCAAATTCAGACAATAGAATTTGCCATTGGGCTATCCTTCCATTTAGAGCGGTTGACTCCATCATGTATTTCAGAGGGTCCAATTTGGAGATTAACCAAGTCTTATGGTATAACATGTATTGTCTCAATCTTCGAGTGGTCCAGACCAAGGCGCAACACAATTTTTCAATCGGTGAATATCTCGTTTCGCATTCAATGAACTTCTTGTTGAGATAGTAGATTGCTCTTTCTTTTCGTCCTGACTCGTCATGTTGGCCGAGCACGCACCCCATAAAATTTTTGAAGACTACCAAGTATAGTATCAGTGGCTTATTTGGGCAAGGTGGCGTCAGTACTGGGGCGTTGGACAGGTAATGCTTGACTTTTTCGAAAGTTTTCTGGCACTCCTCATCCCATACACCTGGATTGTGTTTCTTAAGGAGACAGAAAATGGGATCACATTTCTTAGTTAACTATGAAATAAACCGAGCGATGTAATTTAGTCTTCCCAGAAAACCTCGAACTTCTTTCTGAGTATTTGGCGGAGGCAATTCTTGTATGGCTTTGACTTTGTCTGAGTCAATCTCAATTCCCTTTTCACTGACTAAAAATCCTAGCAACTTTCCCGATCTAGCCCCGAAAGTGCATTTGGCTGGGTTAAGCTTTAGCTGGAATTTCCTTAACTTTAGGAATAGTTTTCTTAGGACTTGCACATGTTCCCCATCTGTTCTAGACTTTGCGATCATTTCGTCAACATAGACTTCTATCGCTTTATGCATCATATCATGGAACAAGGTTACCATGGCTTTCTGATATGTCGCTCCCGTATTTTTTAGTCCAAATGGCATCACTTTGTAGTAAAATGTCCCCCACATCATTACGAAGGTGGTCTTCTCCATGTCTGCAGGATGCATCCTAATTTGGTTGTACCCAAAAAAACCATCCATGAAGGAGAACAGTGAGTATCCGGCTGTGTTGTCCACTAAGGTATCGATATGGGGCAATGGGATTGTCCTTGGGACTGGCTTTGTTCAAATCTCTGTAGTCTACACACATTCGCACTTTCCCATCTCTCTTAGGAACAGTGACTATGTTGGCTACCCATTCTGAATACTTGACCACCTGTAAGAACCCAGCATCAAACTGCTTCTTAACTTCTTCTTTTATTTTTAGCAGGACATCAGGTATCATCCTTCGGAGCTTTTGTTGGACTGGTTTGCATTCTTCCTTTATAGGCATTCAGTGTACCACGATATCAGTACTTAACTCGGACATGTCTTGATAGGACCATGCGAAGACATATCTGAACTCATGTAGTAACTCAATGAGATCTCGTTTCGTCTCTTTGTCAATGCAAGCTCCAATTTTCACCTCTACTGATTACTTGTAGGGTAGGATTTGTTTCTTTTCTTGCTCCACCATCCCTAACAAATCAGGAGATAGGACGCTGTTTTGGTCATCTTCAAAATCCTGAGAATCATCTATACTCATGTCTTGTTTAAAAAGGGATTCTGAGTCAATAACAGTGTCACTCACATCATTGATATTTGAAGTCCTGTAATCGGGATGGAAGAAGGTCCAAAGAAAAAGAATCTAAGAATAATTGTATGCACAGTATGATTATAAATGGAATAGAAAGAATGAAAGAATATTTGTCCAAAATGAGACTGAACGATGCATTTCATTGAAATAAAATTTTGGGCATACCTTTTACAAAAGATTCTTATTGCCCTCAGGCTTAGGGCAACAAGTGAGTTCTAAATATTACTCTGAATTAGTTCTAAATGTTACAGGGATCTCTTCTACAGTCCAATTGTCTAGAACACTTCCAGGCTCGTAAGGGCGGATGCTTGACATACTTTCTCCTTCGAGTTCTTCTTTAAATATGGCATTGATGTTCAAGTTTCCTAGTATTTCCTCCGTAACATCCTTTCTTGGTGTCTTTAGTTCAGCATAAATGGTTCCCCCTGATATGAAGGTCCTGGATATGTGGGGGAAGGTCATAGGTTCCCAATCGACTTCTTCTCCACTCAAGCGCGCCTTCCGCCTCTCTTGCCTCTTTTCTAACTCTTTTTTTTTGCTTCGCATTTGACTTAAATCCTAAACCAAAGCGGTCTCGTTTATCCTTCATCATTGGTCCCTCTATCCTTGTAATAGCCTAAATTTTTAGTGGTGTCGGAATGGTGATTCGAGATCACTAAATCTGACAAACGAGTAGAAAATATTATAAATTTAGTAAGTATAAGTTAAATGTGAAGTTAGGAAAATTTTTGAAATAGTGAATAGTGTACTAGGAATAAATATTAAAATATTTAAAATAAAAAACGAGGTATCGAGACCTTGAAGATTTTAAACCGAGCCATAAATATTTTTAGAAATATTTATAGAGTGTCATTGAGTTGGTATTAAAGTTTCGTTAGAAAATTTTAACGTTTGGATAGTTAATTAACTAAAAAAGACTAAATTGGGAATAGTGTAAAATTTGTTAAATTGTGATTAAATAGCTTAAGTGACTAAAGTGGAGGGATTTAAAAAGCAATTAGGCCCAAATTATATGGGCTGGACGGTTGGGTAAGAAAAATCAGCAGAATGTAAGGAGAAACAGGGGCAAAATTGGAAACTTAATAAATTAAACATTTAAAACAAAGACAAAAGTGAAAAATCTAGAGATCTCTTCACAATTTATCAGCAAAAACGCCATAGGAGGTCTGGAATAAGCTGGTTTTTCATATTTTTGAATCATGTAAGTTTAATTCTTGATTATTTCTTCTAATTTTTGTGATTTTGATACTTTTACAATTAGGTCCAACTAATTATTTCATTAGTTTTTGATTCCATGGCTGATTTTGAAAGTTACCATTGATGAGTGTTGGATTTTTATGATGAATAAACATGGAATTGAAGCTTTAATTTTGTTATATGATGATTTTATTAAGTAATTTTGATAGAAATTGATTTTAGGGACCTAATTGTGAAAAAGTTTGGAATTAAGGTTTGGTGTTGCGGTTTTGAGTATGAAAGGCTATGTAGTAGTCTAAAATAGTTGAAAAAGGTGTTAATTGAAAAAAATTAGATCAATTTAGGGGTTAATTGAGTAGGGATCCAATTGTAAAAATTGTAAAGTTTGGGGTAAAAGTGTAATTTCGAAAATTAAAGGGCATAAATTGTGAAATGAATTAGAATTGAATTAAATGCTGATGAATGAATAAATTTGCATTTTAGATCGAGAACCCGAAACAAGTCGAGGAAAAGAAAAAGTAGCCGATTAGTCCCTGAACTTTTACAAATTCTGCAAATCGATCCAGGTAAGTTCATATGGCTGAAATTTAATGATTAAATGTTAATTTCATGAATTATACAATGTATGATGAAATGTATTTATTGTTGAAATGAGAATAAAATAAAAATGTGAAAATCGAATAAATGATCAAATTAAGTGGAGCAGCGGATTTGAGTACTTCGATCAAGTGACAAAGTGATAAGTGGTAGTTTTAGCTACACTTATCTGATCAAGAAACAACGTGATAAGTGGTTACACTTATCTGATCAAGAAACAAAGTGATAAGTGGCTACACTTATCGATCAAGTGATAAAGTGATAAGTGGTAGCCAACTACACTTATCCGATCAAGTGGTAAAGTGATAAGTGGTAGCCTAGCTACACTTATCGATCAAGGACAAGTGATAAGAGGTCATATGGCAAAGTGAAAGTGAAGTACTCAAATTTCCATGACCGTTCCTTAATTTTGATCAAGGATGGTAAGTGACAAATGGGCCCAAAGGAATTATGGAAAAGAATAAGTAGTAGTGAGTTTATACCAAGGAACTCACCAAAGATTGTGGTTGACAGGTAAATTTAGTAATGGTGTATATTGTATAAGTGTACAAGTGTTTGGTAAGATTTATGTTTTATGCCTATGAACTTACTAAGCTTTTCTATAAGCTTACATGTGTGTGTTTATTGTTTTTGTAGATTAACGTATTTATACATTCGGAGGATCGGATCTACATCAAGAATCACACTATCCAGATATACTCCGGTAGATTATGTTAAGCAACTTTTTGGATTTATATGGCATGTATAGGGAATTGAAGTAAAAAGTAAATTTGAATGTTATGGTTGCGTTAGATATCGAAATATATACATGTTTTTAGTTTGAAATGGTTGATTGGTTGAACTTTATTAGTATTTAAATGAAGTAGATGAAATACTGGAATTGGTTGTGATTTGAAATTTGCAGGGAAGGTTAGACAATTATAAAGGGGTTATATTGAATTTTTTTTAAAAATTGCAATGGAACAGTTCTTGGACAGCAGCATTGATGTAAATTTTAAAAATCACCAAAAATAGTGGAAATAGAATTAGAAGTTGAGTGCGATATGAAATTAAAGCTGAAAGAGTCTACTTTCATAGGAAAGAAGTGGAGTAAGCAAAAGAATTATATACTTTTAGATATTTGAATTTTAGTGAAACAGGGCAAGAATGTTTTTGAAGTCCCCTGTTCTGACTTTAGAAATTCATTAAAAATTGTACAGAAGGAATTTTGAGTTATAATTTATATGTATAGATTCCTTAATGAGTCTATTTTAGTAAAAATAAGTTTAATCACCATATGAAGCCTTTAATAAGAGATAATTAAATTTTAGTGATGAGTGGTCAGGATAGTCGATCAGTGAAACAGGGGAGACTTCAACTAATAAACTGTACTAATTGGCTAAAGAAAAAATTCTGAAAAATTTATGGTGAATATATATATGAGTCTAGTTTTAGGGAAAATTTACGGATCTAAATTTTGAGTTTCTTAGCTTGAATTATAATTATTTTAGTGACTACTGTACAGGTGGACAGCTTTATTATGAATGATGAAATTAAATTTGAAAGTAAATTTTTATGCCCCAAACTTTTAAGTTAAGTCAAATAACGCCTCATACTCGACTCCGGCCATGGTCTCGGGTAAGGGGTGTTACAATCCTTCCTTGAAGACATCTCTCGAGTCCTCTCCTAGGCACGGCTCCTTTCCCAATCGTCATTTGCAGTCTCATCCTCGTGGTTCTGGATATGCTGGACATCGGGATCTTATTCCCATTAACCACAAAGGTTGCGTTCACGAATTCTAAGGACTGAAAGGAACATTTGATCATCTCGTCATCTGCTCTTAAATATGGTGCGTTGCTGATTATCGATGCAATGATGTCTTCCTCAGCGCTTATCGTAACTAATCGGCCTTCTGTTACCAATTTCAACTTCTAATGCAATGATGAAGGCACTGCTCCTGCTGAATGAATCCAAGGTCTTCCCAACAGACAATTATACGAAGGCTTGATATCCATCACTAGAAAATCTACTTTGTATGTATTCGGGCCAATCAAGAGGGGAATTTCTATTCTTCCCATTACCCTCCTTTCAGTGCCATCAAATGCTCTCACTATATTCTAGCATGATTTCAGAGCTATCTACTGGCAACCTGTTTAAGGTGGATAAAGGTAAAACATTCAAGGTCGATCCATTATCGACTAACACCCCGGGCAACGTGTATCCTTTACAATGAGTGGTAATATGTAGGGCTTTGGTGGCTCCTCTCCCTCCTGACGATATTTCATCATCACTAAAGAAGATGAAATTGTCAGCACTTAAATTGTTAACCAGGCGATCCAACTTTTCACTGAGATATCGTTAGCAACATAAGTCTCATTTAGCACTTTTATCAACGCATCATGATGTGTCTCCGAACTTAGAAGTAACTCGAGCATTGAGATACGAGCCGGCTGCTTATGCAATTGTTCCACCACGCTATACTCGCTATGCTTTAAGAATTTTAAGAATTCCCTAGCCTCGATTTCAGTCACTGGTTTGTTAACATGCGATTCAGTTCTGGCCGTCTTTGTTTTTTCTTGCTCAATCGCCAAGGCTTTTCCTTTTATGGGCTTCACTCCTGCATTTGCTGGATTGTAGTGTTTTCCACTACAGGTATAGAAGCCTACATCATTTCCCTCTTCTGAAGCGTTTACTGGGTTCTCCTCTCTCGGGATCGTCACGTTGCAGTCATAATTCCAAGGAACCCTTTTGCTATCATTGTATGGAAAGGATACAGATTTTTGGATTATGACTCTCGGTGCCATTTGTATTCCAGCTTCTGTGCTCATTGGCCGCGAAATCATCACCACCGGGTAATTAACCTTTTGGGCTTTTCCCTTAGATCCTTCCTCCGAGGCATAAACTTCTCCCTCCTCCAATCCTTTGATCTCTTCATAAAACTCCAACTCTTTGTTGTTCATCAGATTTTGTACCATGGCCCTGAACTCAGTGCAATTTTAAATGTCATGGCTCTCTTTGGCATGAAACTCACAATATCTCCCTACTTCTTTGGGCCTTTCCTTTGATTCTTGTTTGATTAAACCTCCATTTATCATTTGTTTCCAAACCCAAATTAGTGGGGTCTTTACCTCCGTTATGTTATCCTTGATTCTCCTTCTCCCATTGTCAATTATCGCGTTTACCCCTTTATCAGAATGATTGGGTAATGGATTTCCTACTACGTTTGGTCCTGATAGGTCGTCTAATTTTACAATCCCTATCTTAATGAGTCTTTCAACCACATTCTTAAACGCAGTATAGTTCTCAATCGAGTGCATCACTATCCCTGCATGGTATTCACATTGGGCATTCAGGTCGTACCATTTGGGGTACGGGGGTTACATGAGTTTCAGATAAAATGGAGACACCACGTGTGCATCGAATAGATTCTGATACAGTTCCCTATATGTTATTGGAATGGACGTGAATTGAAGTCTTTCTGTGTTGGGCCTTGTGTTGGGCTCTTGCTTTGAGGGGCTCTGGTGACTAGTGGCTACCGTTCTTGGAGGGCCAATAGTGATTGGTTTCGAATAACTCTTGCTATATGTGCTTATGTTGTTCACATCGCTTTTCTTTTTTTCTTGAGGCTGGTCTTTTGGAGCTTTCACCTGCGTCTATTTTACCACTTCTTATTGCATTTTCAATCATTTCACCGGACATTACCATATCCGAGAAGCTCTTAGTGGCACTCCCCAACATGTAGTTGATGAATGGGGCTTTCAAAGTATTGATAAAAAGCATGGTGACCTCTTTTTCCAAAAGGGGTGGCTGGACTTGCGTTGCCACCTCCCTCTATCGTTGGGCGTACTGCCTGAAGCTCTCGTTTTGTTTCTTCTTCATGTTCTGTAACATGATTCTATCGGGTGTCATATCTGTCACATAACTGTATTGCTTCATAAAAGCTTGCACCAAGTCTCTCTATGAACTAACTTTAACACGACTCAGCTGGTTGTACCACTTGGCTGCAAACCCGATCAAACTGTCCTAAAAGCAGTGGATTAACAGTTGATCATTATTGACGTATTCTGTCATCCTTCAACAGAACATAGTGATATGAGCTTCAGGACAACTAGTCCCGTTATACTTTTCAAACTCCGGCATCTTGAACTTAGGCGGGAGCACTAAATCAGAGACCAAACTCAGATCCTTGGCGTCAACTCCACAATGGTAATCGGTGTTCTCCATGGCTTTAAATTTTTCCTCTAGTCATCTACATCAGTCCTCAAGTTGTTTTGGCAGGTCCATTCTTGCTTTTTCTATTTCTGCCACGTCATCGAGATCAGGGACCACAGGATTGGTAGGGTTGTCCCCGGGATTAGAACCCGAGCCCGTTTGAAAATGTATTGGTGCCGAGGCACCAGCCTAATATTGAAGTCTACTATTGACAGGTATTCTTTGCAGACACATATATGGTTGTGCTTGGGTGCTTGTCGGGGTGAAACTTGGAGGATAAACGGGGTCCTCATGATCAACCCCAGAATCAACTACAGGGCTTTTTCCTTTATCATTCCCTCCAGCCAATAACTGCGTCAACTGGCTCATCATGGTTTTTTGGGCTTCTAGCATGTCTTGTTCGATTTTATCCAGTCGTTCCTGCATCTGATCTTACATATTCTTTTGTAATTGTTCCAATCTTTCTAATCTCTAATCCATTGCTTTTGTCTGGTGACAAGTACTGTAGTGATATTTTGTTGGTGGATTTTTGTTAGTTTTCAGGGTAACTTCTGTGTCAATTTTTGATTAATTAGGGCTCTTTTATGAAACTTAATGCATGCAATGAAATGTAATGTAGATGCATGAATGCAAAAAAGAGGCATTGATTCTAATTCAACTTCATTAGAAGAACTCGATTTAGAAAACAAATTTCTTTACATAAAATAGACTACATATATGGCTTCGCCTTTATACTTAAAGCCTTAACACTCCTAAGGAGCCAAGCTAGCTCTTGACCTCGGCTTGATTCTGACTCATATTTTAAACTCAATACATTAGCCTGAACTGCTAAGGTTTACAGATGATCAGTTACTTCCCGCACTTGAGTTACAACTTTACCCATAACGTAATCCCTGCCTCTAATCTGACTTTAGGAATGATGGAGCTGCTCCTGGCACTGTTCGTTACACCTCTCAAGAAGTTTTATTCGTAATTCAAAATTTTGCAATGCGTCTTCGAGCTCTACTATCATTCCCTTTAATTCTTCTATCTTACTTAAACTTACTCTCAACTCGATCATAGAGTTGCGACTACGGTACAGGTGAAGCGACTTTTCTAACTCTGATACTCAGGCATTTAATCTTGCTTCTTCGTTCCGACATTCTAACAAGCTTTTCTCCAAAGTGTTCTCTCGAGCTTGGGCATCTTGAAATTTCTTTTCCCATTGATCAGCCTTGGTCCTTTATTCCTTGATCTCCTGCTGCCATTGCTCTGACGTTTTACCCAGACCAGCAGTTCTTATCGACAACCGTAACTTCTTATAATCCACTCTTAGACTATCTAAATCCTCTTCAGCCTTGTTCTTCCCTTTCCTTAATTTTTCAGCTTCCAAACTGTGGATATCGACATCTAGTCCCAAACGCATCTTTTCCTCTTCTAGCTGCTCAATTTTCTTTCCCAGCTCCGAACTTCTTTTTTCAAAGTCCTGTTTGATGATCTCTAATTCTGACGGAACTACTTGTAGATGCTCCTCTATTAGTCGAGCATCTTCTTGGCTCGACACGGGAATGTTATCGTTGATCCTTCTTTCCCACCACCAACTATACTCAGGAGTTGTCATTGGATTTACAGCAAGTATCTTCATTTTACGGGTTTGGTTCCAAGCATTCGATATTTCATGAACCTTCTTCTTGTAACTATCTTCCTTGAATGAAAATTCACACTGAGCCAACCCTTGTGTTGCCGGTATGAACTGTCTAGATCTGTACTGCCTCAAGACTAGTAAATGAGCGTATCCAACGACTCCCCAAATTTCGAGCAAAGGAACCCAATCGAACTCTCCACACCGATACAAAATCTCATTAGGGGTCATCCATGGGGCTCTCCACTCGACATCCTCCTCTTGAAGATTTTGGAGAATCACCATCCATTTCTCTTCCATGATATCGTCTCGTCTTGGTGTAGCCACTAGTTCCTTTAATGGGGAGTAGTTTTCTGAGAATACCCTATAGGAGACCTTTTCTACTTTCCAAAAGTGACTATGGAACCACACCAATAGCAGTTGCGCGCATCCGATGAACCTTCCTTCACCCGCTCTTCGACACGCATTTAGAGATCTGAAGGTTTCAGCCAAAATCGCTGGGACCGGTGTGACCCTATTGCCAAGCCTGTCGAACAAATATGAAACTGATTCATCCACATGCCCTAACGCATTGGGGAAGACAAATAAACCATAAATGCTCAAGGCGAAAATAGCAACCTTTTTTCTCACATCCAGATGTGCCAAGATCAGATCTCGCAGATTTTTCCAAGGTATGCACTTGTTGTCTCTCTTTTGCTTAATCCGAGCCTCGACCCATTGCTCGCTCATTCCTGTAATACTCATTAATTTCTTCAAAAATGTCGAGACATAGGCTGCTCTTGAATAGGCCCTATCGACTTAGATCTTCGGACACCGTAGCAAGGTCGTATATTCTTCTACTGTGGGTACCAAATCTACTTTCCCAAACGTGAAACAACTGTAGGCTAGATTCCAGTATTGCACGAGGGCTCGAAATAAGTGTTTGTCTACCTTTACACTAAGCAAATAAGGAAGATCACCATAGTTATTGTAAAAGAACTGCTTGATGTCGTTATCCCACTGATCTCATATCTCTTTTAATTTTTGCAAACTATTCTGAGTCACGCTAATGCGAGTGAAGTCCCATAATTCTGACACGTATCCTTCCACGAGGCTATCATCCTTTTCTTGCTGAACTTTTTCAGACCAAACTCGGACGGCCGCATTATCTTCCACTTTACCAAGAAACTCCCTTTCCATGTTGAGCTCTCTATTTAGATACCGAACGTGAACCAACACCTCTTTTGAAATGCAAATGTCATGCAATCAAAGCAAAACAGAATAAGTTAGTATTGTGCACCAAGCGTCTATTTGGGTGATCTCTAGGGTTTGGCGTGGTTCTACCTAGGGTAGGCTTCTAAGGTCTTCTACATATGGTTTGATTCAAAAGTTGAGGTACCCGAATCGGCAGATTCCTCGATCCTTACCCCTTATAGGCTCATACGGACCGAGTTCGGTTCAGGGGAATACATTTCCCTATGGCTGCACGGAGATGAAAATCTCACGAAGACATAGGTACGGATGTATCCCGAAAGCGATCCACTATCCTGCACGGAGGTAAAGACCTCACGAATGAGTAGCTTCTCACTCCCACTTAAAAAGGTGTGACCAACGGTCATGCAATGCAATGTGCAAAAATATATCAAAACTTAAACCAACACAATAATTATAAAACCACAATGATAAAGATCGTAATAAAGACGAATGAAATGCCATGAAAGGATCGTAAATTTTAATCAAATCCTCGATTTTCGACAAAAAGACAAAAAGTAATAACACGTGGCTTGACTCTCTTTTTCGTCCCCAGCGGAGTCACCAAGCTGTTGACACCATTTTTTTGTGAAAACATGTCGACTTGGATTTTGAAAACGAAAACGAAAACAGGAGTCGCCACCAATCCTTTTTGATAAGGTGAGATCGGGCCACCTAGAAAAGTGGTTGTATTTAATAAACGATTTAATTTTATTAAAACAACAATTTTGGTCCACGAAATTTAGAAAAACGAGTTCGGGAGTCGATTACGTACGAGGAAGGATTAGCACCCTCGTAACGCCCAAAGTCGGTACCTAGTTGATTAATTAATGTCTTAGAGTCGAAGATTGAAAACTTTAAAGAGATTTAAAATACGATCCTTTATTGAAATGTTGAAAATTTTTGAGAAAGAATGCATATTTCACGTTAATCGAGAAAGAGGATTATATCCAGTAAGTTAAGACACAATGTCTTGAATTCCCGATGCGTGAATAAATGCAAAAAATTTACCTATTTAAAAGATATTTAGCTATCTCGGATTTGAAAAAGGGATCATGCCCAGTAAGTTAGGACACAATCTTTTTGTAATTCTCGAGATCATTTAAAACTTGAGAAAAAAAGGGATCGTGCCCAGTAAGTTAGGGCACGATTTCTTCTTAATTAATGTTAATTTAAAAAAAACGCTTGAGTTAAGCAGCAAAGGTCCACTCGTCCCGCGATAGTAATATGTCACATCCCGTAAGTTAGGACGCGATATTTGAACCCTCGAGAATGAGTTTGCCTTTGATTTTTATTGAAATTTTATGTGTTTGGAAATTTAAAAGGATATTTTGCTATTTAGGTTTAACGAGAAAATTGAGACCCAACAATTTAGGGTACAATTTCTTGAATCCCAAAAACGCGAAATGTTCCCTTATTTTAAAACCTTTTCCTTTTTTGGACAATGGGTGAAAGTCGATGAAATATCTATCAATATGCCTGTAATTTATTTGATTATGCTTTAAAAGAAATTGTTAATATGTACAAGAAGGTTATGCATGACTCGTAACGATAGTACAACATACATTCCAAATAATAAGAACACGATATTGCAAAATATAAAAACATATGGCATTAATAGTAACGAATCACAATATTAACATCATGAACAAAGACAATAATAATACAAATAAGAAAACATGGAACAATAATAATAATAATGATAATGACCATATAAGCAACCATAATAGGAGCAATAAACGAAGATAATAAATAATAAATAATAAACAAAAATATGAAGGCATAATAATGGAAGTGTTAAATACATAAATTAAATTAATAAGGCATTTGATTTTGATTTTGATTTTTTATATATAAAAAAAATTAAACAAAATAAAAATAACAAACATTTTTTTTTCTAAAAATGATTTAAAAAAACAAATTTAATGGTCCCAGGACCGAATTGGAATTAAAACAGAAATTAAAGGGGCAAATCTAAAAAAAAGAAAGAGCAATTTGGGGCCCGAACGAAACGTGCCCAAATTTGTAGGGGCCAAATGGGAAATTATTCCCCAGCCCTTGAAGTGCACCGTTTCGTAATAGGTTAAAATGGAATGGGAATAAAATCATAGGCAAATTTAAAAAAACTGAAAGGGCGTTATTGAAATTCAAATCAAATTCGTAAGGGCCAACAGCGAAAATAACCCCTTTTACTAGGCCCAACACGACGCCGTTTAGGGCGCTAAAGTCTGCACATGGTCTAAGGACCAATTTGAAACACAAGCAACATTTAAGTCCGAAATCGAAAAATAAAAAAAACTACATTGAACGCGCCTAAAAACGGGGGGATTTATCGCGCAAATATCCCCTTTAATGAAAACGCGTGGATCCTCATTGCGGGTCGGGTGAATTTCGGGTCTAAATGTTGAACGACGTCGTTTTGGCAACCAATATTAAGGTCCAAAACAGCGTCGTTTTATACCCTATATAAATCGTAAAAAAAAAAGAAAAAAAAAACTTCCAGCTTCATTTTTCCAAAAAAAAACAACAGAGAATAGTTTAGTTCTCTCTCAGCCCCTCCATCAGACTGATAGGGCTGTCGCCTGCGCCGCCATGACCCCGTCGTAGACGGTGGCCGGAGCAGCAGAAATCTGGGTTTTTAACCCCGCTTCGACGACCGATTGAAGGCCGAGCCTTCATTGCCGTAGGGCCGTGAGAAGAAACCCCAAACGCCACCCTTTTCGGTCCGATTTTGGTGACCCGAAAAACTCCGGTGACAACGCTTGCGGGGCGATTCGGGTATGTTTCTTTCTCCGTTTCTTTTCTTTATTAATAGTTTCCTTTTAGAACAGATTTGTAATAAATAAATAAATAAAGTACAATTAATGGATAGATCGAAAAGAGAGGGAAAAAAAAAGAAGAAATAGGGCATTAACCTTCTGTTCTTTTATTTCCAATATTTTAAAGTGTCAGAAAAAATTACAAGCCCTAGATCTCGGCTTTTATAGCCGATTTAACTACTTAGTTTTCTATTTATTTTGTCGTTTTGCGATTTGGATTTTTTCTGCTTGTTGGTTTCTTTTCTCTTTGTTTTTTTCCTTTTTGTTGTTTCTGTTGGCGTGTTATGGGTGTTTTGCAGGTGCCAGACGTGCGTGAAGGAGGCCATGGTGGCAGTGGCGTGCGATGCTGATGGGACGTGCAACGAACGGTGGTGGCAGCAAGGCTGGGGCTGGCGTGTGAGGCGGCCATGCGGCGCGCCCTAAGGTTTCTGTCCTTCCCTTTGGCTGAAAGTGTTTTAGGTTATTGGGCTAGGTTTTTTTTTTAATTTTGGGCCTGTTGGGTAGTTTGAGCTTGGGTTAGGTTTAGTAATTGGGCTGGGGTATTTTATTTTTATTTGTAATTGGGTCTGGGCTTCCGGGCAAAAATGAGTCCTTACAATTGGGTTAGAGAATCGAAATCAAAAAGAAAAAGAACCCATAGGTATAAGAAATTATTAGATCTCTCTATATTTATGAAAGAAAGAATAAAAAAAAAAAGATTTCTTTTTCATTCCTATTCTGCTTTTGAATCTGATAAAATCACAAATGGAGCTTAAACTAAAAAATAGTAAAGGATTATTTCGTTCCTAATAGTCATTGCTTTAATCGGCAGATAGGAGGATACTCTGGACCAGAATCATGGGGAGTACTGCCTAATCATTTCTACGAATTTAAAACCCCAATTAGTATTCTTTTTATGTTATCCAGAAGTCTCTTTTTATATAATTTACATAATCCCCATTACCAATCCCTTATGTATTTTGGTGTTCCTAACCATCCACTCGTTTTTTGTTCAATCCCCTGTTTGTTTAGCAATACATATATGGGAATCCATACAAAGGATAGCAAAAACTCTATACGGTTGATCTTTTTAGCCCGCTTCAAGCTAGATTGACTAATCAACCCGTCTTGGGGTAAAGACTTCTTCCGCTTACGTTTTCTTCCACTTAACTCTTGTACATGGGAAATGAGATTCTATTTTTTTTTGTTTAATTTACTGCGAATTTATAAGTTGCTTTCTTTCACTCATATATAACTATCTAATTTAGTTTATCAACTCAGCTTATTTTCTAGAACGAAAGGAATAGGTAAAATAAAAGTTTCTATTTCAACGAATCGCACATAGAGATATTGATAAAACACATAGAGTTAATGGTATTTCATAACTAATCGATTGAGCAGCAGCTCGCAGACCACCTAAAAAGGAATATTTATTATTTGATCCATATCCTAACATAAGAAGTCCAACGGAAGCAATACTTGAAATGGGAATCCATAAAAAAATACCGATATTGAGATCGGATAAAATAAGGTGAGAGCTAAAAGGAATTATTGAAAAACTTAGTAAAATTGATATGACTGTTATAGCCGGTCCAATACTAAATAAACGAGTATTGCCTCTAGATTCTTTGAAAAGCAGTTTTGTTCCATCTGTTAGCGCTTGAAGAATGCCCAAAGGACCAGCGTATTCAGGCCCAATACATTGTTGTATTCCTGCAGATATTTCTCTCTCTAACCATACAATTACTAGTACACCTATTGTGATTCCCAATACAAGAGTCAAAATAGAGACCAACATCTATATGATCCCATAGACCTCTTTTAAAGATTGTAATGAGTAAAAGGAATTGATATCTTCTACTTCTGTCGTATAAATTATCATTTCAATGATCCACTTCTCTCATAATGAAATCTATGCTACCTAGTATCGTCATAATATCAGCCAATTTCATTATTTTAACTAACTGAGGAAGAATTTGCAAATTGATAAAACCCGGAGGGCGAATTTTCCATCTCCAAGGAAAACCACTTTGATCCCCTATCAGAAAAATTCTTAATTCTCCCTTTGGGGCTTCCATTCTTGCATAAAGTTCTTGTCTCGGTAATTCAAATGTGGGAGAAGGTTTTTTTACTAATAAATCGATATTCAAAATCATTCCATTTTGGATCCCTTTCTCGATTAAAGCATCAGATTTCTAAATTCTCATAGGGACCACCCGAAATTCCTTCCAGGGACTGTTGAATTATTTTCATAGATTCCGTCATTTCACTTATTCGGACTAAATAACAAGCTAATGAATCTCCTTCTTTTTGCCACTGAATTTCCCAATCAAATTCGTCATAACACTCATAATGATCAACTTTTTGAAGATCTCATTTGATTCCAGATGCTCGTAGCATTGGGCCGAATAAACCCTAATTTATTGCTTCTTCTCCACCAATAACGCCTATCCCTTCAACTCTTTCTAAAAAATAGGATTTCGTGTAATAAGTTTTTGATATTCAACAATTCCTGTTAAAAAATATTCACAGAAATCCAAACATTTATCTATCCAGACGTAAGGTAGATCGGCCGCCACTCCTCCGATATGAAAATAATTATGCATCATTCTCATACCGGTGGTAGCTTCGAATAGATCATTTACTAATTCTCTTTCTCTGAAAATATAGAAAAAGGGGGTCTGTGCACCAATATCTGCCATGAAAGGTCCAAGCCATAATAGATGAGAAGCTATACGACTCAACTCCAACATAATTACTCTGATATAGCTGGCCCTTTTAGGGACTTGAATATTCCCCAACTGTTCTAGTCTATTTATGGTTATTGCTTTCGTGAACATAGTGGTTAAATAATCTTGACGAGTTACATAAGGCAAATATTGTATAATTGTTCGGTTTTCTGCAATTTTTTCCATTCCCCTGTGTAAATAACCTAATATTGGTTCACAGTCAACAACATCTTCACCATCTAGAGTAACGATGAGACGAAGAACACCATGCATTGATGGGTGGTGAGGCCCCATATTGACTATCATAAGGTCTTTTTCATGGTGATAGATTCATAAGTTTTTCCTCGATTCATTCTTACATGAATTGTTGAAAACGAAAACAAGTACATCAAAATGAAAATCTAATAAATCGACTAATTCAAAATTTTCAAATTAACAATTTTTTGGTTCCCGAATATCCAACTCACCAATTAATTCTTTATAACGTATTTTATTTGTCTTTGATAAATAAGATAGCAGTCATTGACGTTTTCCTAGAATTTTACCTATACCTCTCTGAGATAAATAGTTTTTTTTGTGCAATTTCAAATGTGAAGTAAGTCTTCGTATCTTATTGGTGAAACTAACTATTTGAAATTCAACAAACCCCCTGTTTTCTTTTTTTTTTCTTGAAAAATATCTAGGAGGAATGAGTTTTTTACCATAAAACCAAAAAGTTTTCCCCTTTTTTTGAATGTGAATTTTACTGATCAGTAATAATAATACCAGTCATTTTGATATACACGATGATTTTAAGTTCGTTATGAACTTTATCATTTTTTTCAAATAAAATTAATCAATCTGGGTTTCGATTTGATTCGTATAGGGATACAAAAGAGTGAGATTTCTACAAAAGAGAAAATTTGAGAGTTTAAATTAGAGGATTTTATTGATTCATTTGTCGATCTAATTGATATGTATGTCATTAAATTAGTATCGTGTATCAGAATAAAATGTAAGACAATCCTTGTGACCATCTATTTATTTTCATATACCCGGCACGATACATACATAATATAGGGGAAAAGGTACCATTAAAGTGGACCATTAACGAATTTTCAGACTCGGATACATACGGATCCTTATCATACTGAAACGACTGCCATTATTAGTATTAAACCAATATCGATTCATACAAGCCAAATCTTCTAATCGATAATTGGGCCAAAGAAAGAACATTAATTTATCACTATCAAGATATTTGTTTTTAGTCAAAACTTGACCATAACTTGTTACATTATTTAAAAATACTGCATTTCTATGCATACCATTTTATTCCTTGAATTGAAAGAAATTGAATTGTAATTCTACTTTGTGGTTAGGGATAAAATATTTTCAGGAACAAACAAATCATAATGATTTTTGTCTTTATTTTCAGTCATTTTTGATGTCTTGCAATAAATTCATAAAATGAATTTTATCAATATAATTTTTTCTTGGTATCTTTGATTAATTGGTGTTTATTTTATGACCAACAAAATACTTATAGTTTGATATAGAATAAATTGTCCATCATTTTTACCAATGAATTAACCGGATCGATAATCAATATTCCTTTTTTCATTAATTCTCTAAGAGTTAAATCCTTCTGAATCATCAAAATATCCAAATTCATTTCTCCCCGTTGAATAGAGGATATAACAATTTCGTTTGGATTTATCAGTCTATGCAGGAGGCAATATACTTTAATATTAGTGATTATTCTTTAATTTAAAGAATCATCCCATCTCAATTGAAAACGCAAATACCTTTTTAGGAAGAAATCAAGCTTTGCTTCCGTGTTGCTCTTGTATTACTTTTTCTTTCTACGTTTTTTTTTGTCTGATTTTCTTCAACATCTTTTTCTTGGTTTGAGAGAACGGATTTAAAATTTCCTTGTTTTTGCGCATCTGATACAAGACCCCCTTCACCTATAGGTTCTTTTTCTTCTTGATTTCGATTCTCTAATCCAATAATTTGTTTTTCATTTGGAACCTTTTTTTTCCTGTGTTATTGGGGAAAAATTTTCAATAGCTATATAGAGCAAAAAAGTGTGATTGCACCAGCCGGCAATCAAACCCGGGGGTCTGTACCGTGGCAGGGTACTAATCTACCACTAGACCACTGGTGCTTAATTATTTAGAATAAAATTTTGAAACTAAACTAAAGGTGGAGATTCTTGATCGAATCAAGACTAAATTAATTACCTAAAAGATGGATTTAATTCATAGGATATACATGGATAAGAGAAATAAAAAAAAAGAGAGAAATTACTAATCTCTGAGATCAATGATGAAATAGCATATAGATATGTATGTATATATAAATATATGTATGCACCGAAAAGGGGTATACAGCATGTGAAAAGAAATATTCCCAATCAATTCAAAAGTGTAAAAGGCATTATGCTGCCTTGCTTCATTGTTTTGTAATTATTAAATGGGTTTGCTAGCTAATTAATTCATGTTTGAATTGAAAAAAGAAATACATCAATGGCTATATATATATATATATATATATATATATTACATAGCATATAACATGCCAATTCAAACCATGATAGAATTGGCCTTTGCCAGCCAACCTGAAGCTATAGTTCCCTTCTGATGCTTCTTTGGTTGTCAGTGTTTGCAGCCTCCTCCCTACTTTCTTAACAATGCCTTTTTCCACGTTTTTTGGTACAAAATGAAGCTCCAGTCCAAAGAAGCGGAAAAGATTGTAGATGTTAAGATATGAACCACACAGAGATAGTGGATGCAACTTCTTAAGGATGGCTACATGAACCAACTGACTAAGCTCTGGGGCCAACAATGCTTGCCTTCTTTATGAAGCACAACAAACATCTCAATCGTATATGGCTCATTTTGTTATTCGTTAACAAAAATATATAACACAGATAATGCAGAGAACCTCATTTTGAGACATTTTCAATATACTTGTTAGAGACAAGTCATGGCGACTGTTAGTGAAGATACAAATGAAACTAATGCATATCCACTAGGGGAATGGCATTTTGGAAGGATTAGCTAACTATTTGACCTAAAGAACCCTAAGAATCTTACTCCTATATACAAATCTTGCATCTTTTATGTGTAAGAATTTGGTTTGTGTTTTGCATGCCTACACTGTAATTCTCTACTAAAATTGTGTTTATATCTGTCATCTATAGATAAGAAGAAGCAGAAGCACAAAGATCCATCAGAAGTAGTCATCAAATGCCCCCTCCTTATCACTGTCCGCAGTACCTGCACAATGCGGGTCTCCGAAACTAAGAAAAATCAAACAGTTGCTACCTACACATCCTCCCATCATCAAATATTAACTAAAATGAATCTGCTAAACCAGGCAATTTTTTTTGTCCCTAAAGAGAGGTGTTACTCTAAAATGAAGCTAAGTCTGAGCCCAAACCGCATTTGCATCAAGAAATCAAGGCTAACCTGTAATTTCAGTGGCTGTAGCATCTTTAACATGCACCTGGGGAGCTTTAGGACGGGGACAAGAGTTGTTGGCTGAATCACGACCTGAAGCTGGAAACGCAAAATCTGAGCCAGTTGATGAAGCATCAGAGTTGTCCGAATTATCAAAGTAATCAACTCGAGCAATGGGTGGAGAGGCTGGTTTTGAACTTGATGGAGTCTGTAAAATTGTTTTAAGTTGTGAAAATTGCTCAGACATACTGAATAATAGCCTGAGACATTGAAAAACCAGAACTAGTGTAAGTAAACAAGGAAGCAAGAGCTTTATTGAATGTTAACTAGCATGGTTGTAACCATAAGGCAGTTATCAGAACAATCTTAGAGTTATAATCAATGTAATGCAGCTCTACTCGGTAACTATCGTTTCCAATGATTTCTTTCCCTTGTATTTTTCATGTGATATCCCCATTTTCCCTGCAGTGTTGTTTCACCAAAAGCAAGTTGCACCACTGATCTTGACCAGAGTGTGATTTCATCAATGATCTCAAACCATAAAAAAATATTTACGTAAAATTTAAAACTTTTTAATCATATATCATTGTATTTTCTTAGAGGACATGCTGTTTGCCCAATAAATATAAGGCTAGAACAATTTCTAAACAAAAAACATAGCAAGTTATCCAAAGCTAACATCAGTAAATTGTATGATAAGTCGTAAAGGGTGATGAAAAAACACCACCTGTTCAAAGATTCTTGAAGCTGATGTACTTTCTTTTCAGTTTCTTCCAATTTCTTGCGTCTTTGCTCGCTTAATTCTTGGGCTTCAGCATGTTTCTTTTGATATTCATCAGCTCTTTTCTTTTCTCCTATCAAGAGGACCTGTAAGATAAAAAAGCACTCTTAGTGAAAACAACATTAAAAGGTTCAAAATTCAAAGCTTGTAAATAGTTATCTCAATTAAGATATGGTGAAGCATGTCAAGCCAAACAAGAAAACATACAATGAAAAAAACTCTATCCTAATAACTTATGTTTTGTTTCCCATGGCTTAATGGCAATTTCAATGAACATCTGGGTGGCTAAAGCATGGTCTTCAGTTTTAAGAATTCGGACTGGAACTAATTGATGTAAAAAAAAGGAAATCTCAAATGAACACCTTTTTTCCTTGTGCTTAGAAAATGGGACATGGGTGCTGCTAAGGTTTCCATCAGTGGCATGAGAAGCAACACTATCATAGCTTAGTAGCAGAGTTTCATAAGATGCAAAGTTGAAATTAATGTTAGATATTCAGAAGTTCTCGATTTTATTTCCACCAATCCAGGACCGGAGGAAAATGAGCTTGAGAAGTTACAAAGATGGTTAAGTGCTCACTAGGTTCTAACCTGAAAGATAAAGGACCATCTATTCCTTTATTGGTCATTCCAAATTCAAATTTTTTTAATAATAACTCAAAAGTATGTGTCCATGTTATTTAACCTTTTTCTGATGCTTTGTTTAATTTCTGCACATTCATCATTCCTTATATCTGCACACTTTGCAGGGTTCTCTCACATCACAATTTTGAGATTAGGCCGCTTTACAGGTCAGGAGTAATTCACCATAACTTTGAGATAGCATGCAACGTTTTTTTAATGAAAATTTATTAGGCCACACAATTTTTTATTCCTTTGCATTTATCTGGAAACACAATTGAGAAGCATATGTGAAGAACAATGGATTAATCAAAGAACAGAGTTATCGTAGCAGTACCTTTAGCTGTTCAACTTCTGATGGAAGCTCCTCAGCTGTTAAAACATCTTGGATGGGGCTTGATATTTCTTCAACAATATGATACGGTTCATTTGATTCCTCCGTGACCTCTTGCTCTTTGTCAGGAGACACATCGGTTTTGTCAGGTTTGTTCTGCTCAAGTACAGCTACTGGAGGATCCGGTAGCTCTTCTTTCTCTTGTACTTCGACCTATACAAATAATAGGAGTTCAGTTAGAGATCATGAAAACTAAATGACACAAATTTAATCATGATAAATTTGTCAACCCTCGTAACAGCCAGCGTCATCAACACTGTCATAATGTCTGCTAAGCATTTTCTTCTCATCATCCAATTCAAAGCAATGGAGGAAAACCCTTCTCAATTTCTCAACTTTCAAATTCTCAGACAGTGCAGAAATTCAAATTCTCAGACAGTTCAGAAATTCATAGTTTAAACTTTAAAGTGCCCTGCTTAAAAGTGTCTTCACTAAAAGATACCACACATGCAGATAATTGTTGTATATGCATACATAGATGAGTGCATATACATTTATGTTTGTATATATGATCTTTAATACATATAATCTATAGTGCTCACCGCCTTTAACTGATATACAGATTTATCTAGACAAAACCTTTCATTTGGACAGAAAAGGACATCAATGTTTATATCTTTCAACAGTTATTGACTCAAACTATTGAACTTTGGTTGCTTAGTTTCTAATTCTAGATCTATTTTATTTTCCTAACTGCATTAGAAATAAGTCAGTAAAAATTATTTCAAAATTAAGAAAAAAAGCCACCAAAATTTTAATTTTTATTGGTTATAAAGTTTCCTAGTTTCAGTCTCCTGTCTTCCTTGATCCTAATACCAACCTCTAGTGGCATAAATTTAAAATTAACTTTTTTTCTTATTTGCGTTTTCAAGTATTGTAATATTTTCAAAGATGTCTATTTAAAAGTCTAATACTTCTTCTCAGGAAGAAGAGTACAGAAAATCCAATGTAGATAAAATTTACTATGCATTTGTGCAAATCTAGATCTCCGGAAACAGTTTTGAAGAAAATTATCCTGAGCTCCAATATATTACCTATAACTAAATGAACTGCAACTTTTTTTTTAGGGTCAAAGTATAGAGAACATCAACATTCACATTTAGCACACAGGACATGAAGGCTAGCAGGTATCTTCAGACATGTTTATGTATCTTACAGTTGGTTGCTTTTCTGGCTCTTTATCTTCGGGTTCCTCGACTTCTTTTCCACTGTCCTTTTCTTCTTTTCCAACGTCCTTTTCTTCTTTTCCAACGTCCTTTTCTTCTTTTCCAATGTCCTTTTCTTCTTTTCCATTGTCCTTTTCTTCTTTTCCAATGTCCTTTTCTTCTTTTCCACTGTCCTTTTCTTCTTCTTCTGTAGCAGCCTAAGAAAAATTGCAATGCACATTATTGCAGGCAAAGAAAGGAGATTAAGACTCTAAAGTAGTTAGAGGCTACTACTTCCACTCTTTGGTTAAGTATGATTCCACAATGGGTCTTATGAGAACAGATGAAAAAGGAATTGCTCAACCCAGAATAATTCTTGATTTTTCTGAATTATGTTAAGCACTTATATAGAAAAAGATCAGCAGAATGTCACTGACAGTGACATTGCATGTTTAAGTGCCTAATAGTGACAAGCCTACACAGTGATAGTGCATTAATATGTAGTGAACTCATAAGAATAGGGAAATAAGAAGAAACCAAGTTTCCCTCCTATATGTTCCTTTTGATATTTCCTAATGTACATACAGCTATTTTGAAGTGCAACAAAGGTAATGAGCTAAAGAACCCAAAGCTCACCAACGATTTGGTGAGAAGTTACAGAAGTAGAGCTACTCAACTATTTTAACTTGCAGCTTTTTATTACAGAAGAAAATAAATCAAACATATGAAAACAGTTAAAGACTTTGACCCAGCACATATCTAGGAGCAGTTTGTTTTTTAAGTTTGAAAAGGGAGGAGTCCAATTCTGAACTCCTTTTTCGAAGGAAGGTGCTTTAGAATGACATTGAGCCACCTAGCACGAAGCTAACCAAGATGAGGGAGGGTGGAATTCTACTGGCCGAAGCTAATAAAGGAGATAGTTGATAGAAAGCATATATACAGCATTTAGATATGACAACAGACAAGGAAAGAGAATAGAACATGAAAAAAGAAACCAATAAATAAAGTTGTCGAAAAGTTAAAAGCTTCGCTTGATGTTAAGGGTATAGGAAATGAGAGTTAGCCAGAACGCAGTTCAATAAGTTCTGCAAAAATTAAATGCTAATTACAAACTTAACAAACAAAGTAAAACAATACCCACTGTAATATGCTTTGTGAAAGAACTGATACCTTTTTTATCTCATAGGATGAAACAGCATTATGACATCGCCAATAATGCCCACAGGGTTTTGCTTGAAATAATCAACTTGTAAACATGATAAGATAATTCTTTAGGCATTAAAGAAAAGTTGGACAATAACCTTTATAGTTGCAGAATGGTTTTGCATCTTAGATCTGAATTCATTACGGGCAACCATGGCACGTATTCCTGTCTGCACAACAATTGCTGAAGATTTGATATTAGTGTACTTCCTACTAGCAGATTTTCTGCGGGCAGACTTCTGAATTTTGACAGCAGCTGCTGTTCTTTTCCTGAATTTAAGTGATTCACAAGCTAGTTGTCCTAGAAGATACAAAAATAAGATCAATGCAAAAAATTATTACATGCAGTGATCATTCCTACAAGCCGACGACAACAAAATAAATTTAGAAGAAAAATAAAAAGAACCTGGGTTAATTAGATATTTGATAGGAACCAAATTACTTAACATGATAAATAAGCTGAACGATACTGGTTCTATATATGACTTAATTTTAGCACATAGACTCACCCCTCAAAACAGTTTGTATACAAATAGAAGCCGTTTGGATACGAACATAGCGTTTACGAGCTATACGGGATCTAACTTGCTTTTGAATAACCTTTGCTGACTCTCCAAGTAATTTTGCTTTGCGTCCATCTAACTCTGCCATCTGACCAGCTCTCAAAAAAATCTTAGTTTTCCCTATCTGCAAAACAACTCATGGCTCATAGAATACATCCTCTTGCAACAGAATCTCAATACACGAGCATCTATAACCAAAAATATTTTCAAGAAGAAAAGGCTGAAGTTGCCTTCAAATACATTTTATGGCCATTCTAGAAGTGAGGTAAATACTGTAAAAAACTTAAACAATGATCATGATCTCAAGGCCCTCCACAATTTCTCAAACATTGTGCCTAACCAGGTTTGATATATGTAACCATTTCACTTATTCATTTCTATCGATGTAATCTCAATTCTGTTGTCAAAAAGAGAATGAAAAAGGAAAGTTCTTGAATTACCTGATAATTTGAAAGCCCCACCTTCTCCATAATTGATTTGCATGCAACATTTTCTTCAACACTAAAGATGAATGCAAGAACTTCATAAGCAGAACTTAACCAAACAGCATCTTTTAGATCCAAGAAAAAAAAATGCATATGTTTTTCTTTTCCCATTTCTGATCAGTTATGTAGAGGAATACTCACTTCTCTTTCAAAACTTCTGGCACAAGAATAGAAAATCGCTCTAGAAATTCACTAAAGATTCTATTAGTAGGGTATCCCTCACACTTGACTCTGATTGCCTCTAGAACACCCTATACAACTAACAATTAGTTTAGAATGCACACAAATTGACAAATAAATAATTGTGATATTGTGATGCAATACCAAGTATACTTACACCAGAACGTAGTTGCTGCAAGACACTGACATTCTCAAATATTTCAGGTCTTAAATCAGAGTTTGGTTTTATACATCTTATATAGTGGGGTTCGGTAGAATTTAGTATATCCATCAACTGTTGTAACTGTAACTGCAGCAACGAGGCCAAAACATAAGATTTCACCTTTCACTGAGACATTGAAATCTTCAGAACACATGGCATGGCTCAACAAATCATTTATTTTTCAACACATTTAAGAATATATATGCATAAATATAAATCCATGACTAGTTTATGGAAATGCTAGCAAAATTAAGATACCTTGAAACGAGAACCAATAGATGAGAACTTGCCAGATTTAGGTGTCTCCGCATTAAGTGAAGGGAAAAGGCTTGCTATAAAGGAACATTTGGAAGTACTCAACAACTCCTGATGTTCAGGAACAATATAGTCTTTGTTTTTGTCTAAAAACTGATCACACTGATACTGGACCTGAAAATATTCACGGAATAATAGACCTCATATGCAAAGACTAACACTGTGAGACTCTTAACAGGTAAAAACGAGGACTCATAACTAACCTCTCCTGCATAATGGACAATGGTGAACTCTGTGCGAGCCAATTTTGGCTTTACAAAGCGTTTGTGATCCTTGAATGTCTGATAGAGCTTTTGGGCAAAGGTTTCATGGGTTGATTTCGGAAACATGCTGTATAACAAAAAATACCAACCATGTAAGGAGATAAAAAAGAAAACATTACACTTCATAACCATCACATATGAACAGGATACTGAATTAGGAAATACATTAATTCAAATGCAGCATTGCTTCAATGTCACAGTAATTGTGAAAAAGAAAAGTTTTCATACCATGTTTCATCAAGAAGAGAAATGATCCCCCCTGGTTTCTGCAGAAGCATTAGAAATTAGAAATCTGTGAAAAAAAATTTGCTATTCAGCAGATCTTGTGCACATACTAAGAAAATATGGAACAGAAAAATATACCCCTATAATAACTCAAAACCAGGATACAGAAGGATATACATTACAAGTTGGCAAAAAAGACTAATGCGTATGTATAAAGCTGAAAGATGTCCACCACTTAAAGCATGCAATTACCTCTTTTTCTTTCATACTCATTCATGCTGATAATATTGCGATAATATTTTACCATTCATGCTGATAAAATTGTGATTATATGTTTTTTTTTTCTAATGTACACTTTGCATATAGAAGGCGGATAGACCACTGTGAAAATCATGAAGTTAAGACAAATGCACCATAAGTATACATGAACAGATTAGAGATCATGATATACATTAATCTGAATGAAACTATACACAATTTGACCATCAAAATCTAAAAATGCATATGACACTTTTAATCTTCTGGATAAAATAAGCAATGCTAGCTCCAGTATGAAGCGTTTCTCAACACATTCAGTTTATAACACTGACTAGTGTCATGTCCCAACAAGATCCTTTCACTTATGTGGTGCCATCTATGTTTCATTCCAGGGGTTTTAGATACTTTTTCTTTAGGGTAAAATTTCAGTAGGGAGACTACCAAAGATTAAGCGATAACTGGAAGGTGAAGGACAAAGACAAAAGTAGATACACTTGTCAAATTCAAAGTGCTGTGAACAGTTAAAAGGACAGTATGCAACCTTTTCGATAAGATCCAAAACATCTTGATTATCAACAAAATCTATATAGCTCCAATCTATTTCCTCCTCTTGGTATACAGATTGCTCCATCTTGAACACGTGCTGATTGTATAACCATATCAGTGCGTAGAATGGAAGATTGAACTAAAACTAAAGTTGTCACATGAGACTAACCTCATACCTGGTTGAAATGTTGCTGCAGCTTTTCATTGGTGAAGTTTATACAGAACTGTTCAAAACTGCACAGAATAATGCATAAAACCAAAATAATTAGCCCTAAATATTATTAATTTCTGTTACTTCATAATTCATAAATTTCTCAAAATCACAACTAAGCCTTGGATTTCTTTAATATCTCAACAGTTCTTGTAACTTGTAAGTCTAAACAACTCATACAATGAAATTGTCCATCCCCAAAAGATAAAAAATAAATACAGAAGCACCAAAAATAATACTTAAAATAATTAAAAAATATGGTCCATTATGCCCCTTAGTCCACACTTGTCCATTGGTTAAAACTACAGAGACTGTTTAAAATATCACACTACAGGAAGGCAGTGAAGGAGAGATTATATGCAATCCATTGCAGTGTTATAAGGGTATACACCCAATCTCAGCTAGGCATTTTGCATTAGCTTCAAACAACAAAAGCTCCTCATACACCTTTAACGAGGTGCATTTGACCACACATGGACCTACGGCTGCTCTTTAATTTTAATTTTTATTTATTAATTGTATCTTTACTAGTAAAAAAGGGCTAATATCAAACTCTCCACTTCCTAATGTTTGAATTTTCAACAACATACATGGGGCCACAAGGAAATCATACATGTTGGCTAACAACAGGAAAAGGAAATCTGCATGTTTTATAGGATAAGCTAGACCACTCTTTTAAGTTTAAAACTGTCACTATATATCTTAAGTTTATTTTATATTTACACAATCACGCATACAAAAACACATGCATGTTACTTCACTTGGAAAAACACATTTTTGCCTTGCATCTCAAGCACTATAAAGTTGTTTTAATGCCTACAGTGTTTCTTGCACCCTTGACAACACAGATCCATTGTTTTCAAAATGTTAAGATGCTTGAAGAAACAACTCAGTATTAGAAGGTCTATGTCCAACTTCTTTACCCAATCACAACTTCACATCAGAAAAAAGAATAAAGGAGTTTTCAAATGAATTCTTGATAGCCCATCTTATAACCATGCATTATTGGTAGATAGATGTTAACCTTGGATGTTGAGAGAAAAGTAACTGGTTTAAAAATTAGCTACCTAATTCTAATGCAGAGTAGGGACCATCGTCTAGTAAGGCAGTAAATGCATTAGATCTGCAAGCATCCCAAAATAAAAATACTGCCAGTTTGTCTTTGAAAATGGCTACTCTAGGAAAATCTACTAACTGCAATATATATTTCCAAGAAACCAACCTAGTACTTAGGATCCTGCCTTTTTGCAGGATCATAACTGGTTAATAACCCTTTATTGGACGATGGGGAGCATTACATTCATAATATGGGAATTAGAAGTTTAGAATTGCAAAAGCACATTTTTATGTAAAAAATGGTTGTTTCTGATACAGGTAACTTAATATGAATAATGAATTGCAGCTACAGCTAAAGTGATAAAATATTATCGATGATGCAACTTACAAGGTTTTTATTTTTCATGCCCAGACAAGAATACATACACTGGTGTCCTTGAGCATTACCTGCTAGTTTTAAAACTTTCAAAACCATATATGTCAAGGACTCCAATGAGACATTTTGAGTCAGGATCTTGCCCAATAGAGACATTAATTTTCTTAACCAACCTGGATGCAACACAAATGAGGCATTGATAAGAAACCCATCCAGTTTAAAATGAGTTATGGAACTGCATAAATGCTTCAGAAGTTAGCATCTTACCAGTCAAACAAACGAGCATATATTGTCTTTGCTAAACCATCCCTGCTAATTGCTGCACCAAGTGGATCAAGGCTCCTTTTGATAACTTCTTCTGGAGTGACCATATTGCGCTTACACAGTGCAGTTTCCAATGCTTCAAGATCACACCTGTAATGAGGATCAGTGGATCTCCTAATGCAGAGAGACAGGATAGGAAAGGAAACAGCAAGCCAAGAGAAAACCTAGGATATAGCCATACATGAGTAGCTCTGCTGCAACTTGAAGATGGAATTTGGCTTTGTCATCCTCTAACACAGAAGAATCTTCTCCCTCCAAAGCAAATGCAATATTGCCCAGATGAAGAATTGCAGCCACAATTCTGAAAATTGCATCCTGAAAAAGAGAAAGAGATATTATTCCCAGTCTGGTTACATAAAGAAGACAGGCAAGCTAAATACATCAAAGCTACATAGCAGATGGGAGACCTGTTCCTCCACACTTATCCCAACAATATCCATAGCTTTCTTGGTGGCAAGATAATCATGGGAATCATCTACACCAACCAGTTCATAACAACTAGATTGGTTAAGGTAATGAAACGACTTAGGATCTCCCAACTTATATTTCTCGATCTCCTGACAGGACTTAAAAAACTGGTCAGATGAAATGCTATGATAAAGTTTCATGAAAAATTATTAAAGAGCTATGCAATCAACAATGTAGAATCAAGCTAAATATAAACCTTCGGTGGTGCAGCACAAAGAAGGTAAAAACAGTGGTAGTTCCGTTCAGGCTCTGAAATTTGGCAAACACGAGATTTTTCTAGGAGATAAGTTCTGATGGCAGCCCCTGATATTTGTCCACATGCATCAAATTGAATCTCAACAAATTTTCCAAAACGACTGTGCCAATTCATGAAGAATGTCAGAAACTATGCAAATTACATGATGAACAAGTGATCATTGAAATTTGAAACTATAACACTTCAATCTTATCAGGAGAAAGAATTTTTGCTACAAGGAGAGAGAAGCTAAGAGATTTTATTAGTTTGACTTTCTCAAAAGAAGTATCAGGCTTGATAAGAACTTCTAATGTAGTGATTTAAACAAAGATGCCACTACGGAAGCAAATCCATTATTCAACAACCTTTTTACCTTTACAGCTTGAACTAGAAAAGCTAACAAAATATAAATTGAAAGGGGAGAAATGAATAATATACAAGTTGCATGAGAAGATGAAAATAAGAAGTTAGTCTTTGGCACAAACCGGTCAATAAAACTTAAAATTTTGGGTTCAATGACTAGCCAAATAACTGGAAAGTTTTCAAACACGAATTTCTCACCTTGAGTTGTTATTCCTGACAGTTTTTGCATTTCCAAATGCTTCAAGAACAGGATTTGACTGCATCAAGACATTTAGTGCATAACATTCAGAAGTAGATAAAAATGCATACGAAAAAAATGAGGAACCAGGTTACCTACTAATAATTTCAAATTTTAACTACATGAATGGAAAAGGAGATTTAGGCGCCATTGATTTGTCAAAAGAAAAACTAGAATGAAAAACTATTACACGTAAAGTTGAATTTCCTTGTACTTTTTGGGTGTCTGATTCTATTTGCAGGTAGTTTATTACAGATCCAGAATTCGTTAAACGTACATATAGATTTTCATGAAAGGTAAAATAGAGGCGAAGATATAACTAAAACAAATGCGAAAACAATAAAATGGTAACAAAATTATTACTTTTCAAGATCTATGCATTTAATCATCTGGTTTCAAGAAAGTTAACATATTACATACTGCCTCATCTGATTTGTATTCAATATTTTTGTTTGTCAACCATGTCATAGTGTGCTACATCTCCAGATCAACATTTGTGGAATCCAGCATGAAGGCAAAATTACATGAAAATCTGACTTTGTAGTCTGAACAAGTAAAATAACCATCTTACTGATTCGCATGCAGTTTTCAGAAATGGACCCCAAAAGACAAAGAAAAATAGCTCCCTCAACTATAATGAATAAACTGAATATAGAGACTCAAAAAAGCAACTGTTCAAGCCATTTTTTTTTCCTATCCTCTCTGAGCTTGTAAACTACTGCTAAAATGCCAACATCTGCTCCCTTACTGCACATTCTATATCCTCTCTGAGCTTGTTAGGCCCCTCTACTAAAGCGCAAGATTTCTCCCACAATGCTAATTCTTCATTATATGCTAGTATCTTAAGGATAATACCTGGGTTAAAATTTTGAGGAAATATACCCTTTTTTCCATTTTTAGTCTTTATCCTAGAGATACTCTTTCATTCTAGTCTTTCTAGATAAACTTAGAAGAGGAAATCAAAGGAAATTTAAAGGATATTATTTTTGTGTACTATTCTCTTACTCATTTGACGATGTTAGAGGAATTGTCACACTGTTAAATAAGTAGATTATTTTTTCCATAATCCAATGAGTAGATCCCCTCTGTTTAAAAAGGCTGTAATAAGATTGTTTCGTCTTACAAATTAAAGCACAAAGCATGAAACACAAAATAGTTTTCTATATGTCTTAACACCAATACTTTTAGGCATAGCTAAGTCTACTCTTGGATAACATCACACCATAACATAGTCATTGCACCCAACAACTATGACCACATTAACACCTCTTGTAGAACACGCTAGAGAACAATGATGTATTATTGCCTTAATTAATTACATAATGACAGCTCCAAAACTTTTTAGTCCTCATATTGTGTGCTTCAAGCATTTACTTGACTCTAAGCCAAAGATAAAGATTGAAATATTAGCTTACTTCAGTTCAGAATAGAGTTAGATCATCCAGCTTACTTCTAGAACTTTTCGTTCAACAGTCCGTGCTTCAGCAGCAGCATGGCCACCCAAATATGCAAGATAGCGCATAATCATTTTGGTGGTTTCAGTCTTACCTGCCCCACTTTCACCACTGACTAGTATAGAATTGGATTTGCCTTCGTTATTCATAGCCCTAGTTGAAAGTTATACAATTCTTAGTCAACCAGCTCCATTATCTTTAAACAATACACAGACAAAACATAGACATAGTTACCTATATGCAACATCAGTAATCGCAAAAACATGAGGGCTCCGATCCCCTAGTTGAGCCCCTTTATAGCTGTCCATCAATTCGGTATCATATAAATGTGAGATTGCTTGGAATGGATTGATGGCGATGAGAATGTTCCCACAGTACGTCTGCCACGAGGTCAGAAAAGGTATCACTAGCAGATTCATAGCAGCAATACTTAATGGTTCAAAACCAAAAATGAGGTTGATCTTACATAAATCTCTTTGATTCCGTATCTGGTGGCCAAATTGTGAAGCACAGCAGGCTCGTGCAAGTATGATAGCTTAGTCATATCATCAACACCCGTATCGGGTGCTTCCATATCCTTGGGATACAATTTAGATAACTTTGTAGTAACCTAACCAACATTATGATGAAAAAAATTGAAAAACTAGGTTATTAAGATCCATTGCAATTAATAGTACTTAAAAAGCTGAACCAAAATGTAAAGCTTTTTAAGAAGCATAAATCTGTCTTACCTGGTTCCCATTAATAGTTTCAACTTCAGCTTCATTTCCATTAACACTGGTTACAACCCCATCAACCCAAGCCAATTCTTGGTCTTCAACCCATACATGGGAACCTACAGTAATTTCCTGTGGCATCAACAGCACCAGTTTTTAGGGAGATCAAATTAGTAATCTTATTGTATGCTTTGAAGAAAATTACATGAACTCTACCTACCATTCCTTACAGTGAATGTAAAATTCCTTGGAGTTTGATTGAAATCAAATGAAACCCATCACTTTGGATAAGGGTTCTAACCCAAAAGCCGATGCAACAGGAATGTCACCATTGATGGGTTCAAAGGACGAAAGTAAAAGAAAAACAAGGCAGAAATAAAGATTTTTTTTTTTCTTTCCCAGAGAAGGAAGAGCATGTTGTTGGTTGGGTCGAGATTGGAATTGGGATTGGTTTGAGCAAAACGCGATAATCGGAGCACTCCATGGATTTCGCCATTTCTCTTGGAGCCTCGTGTGGTTCGTTTTTCCTTTTCCTTTTATACGTTTTCAACGGAGGTGAGGGTGCCCCTTACAATCACACTCTGTTGGGGAAAATGGCTAAAATTTGGCACAAGTTCCTGTACTTTTCATAAATTTAGAATTTAGTCCCTTAATTTTCAGACTTAAAAATACAAAGTCAATTGTTAACCCCTTAATTTTTTTGTGTGTTTCAGATTCATGTCATTTTTTTAGTTACATGATTAACAAGTGGGTATTTTTTTATTTTAAAATGTCACACTAACAAATTTAACGAAGAATTAGGCCTCAATTTTAATATTTAAAAATAAAAGACTAAATAATTAAAAGTAAAAGTAGGGTTAAATTTCAAATCTGTAATTTATAGTTTATTTTAACCAAAAAAAACAATACATTAACAAATTAAATAAATAAATCGACATTAAATTATATTTATTTGTTAAATATTAATTAAAATTTATGGTATATTTAAAATTTGTGTTTTCTTTAGGAATATACCAAATAATTATTCAAAATTAAATCTAATTATATTTATAAAGGTGCATTTTCAAATTAAATTTTGCAATATACCAAATAATTATTCAAAATTAAAATTTTCTTGGTGGGCGGTAATTATGTTTCCCCTTTTCAAGATATTGTTTTCCTAGAAATGTTAATTTTGGTGTTCTAGCATATTGCAAGCATTGTTCTTTTACTTGGAGGATGTTAGACATAGTGTTACAAGGTTATCAAATACTTTAAAGAGCTAATAATCTTACTAGGATTTTGATCATATCATTGTTTATATGTAAATTTGATCATGGGTTAAGTTGAGTCGGATTTATGTAAAATTTTAAGTTCGTTTTTTTAGGTTGAGTCTGGATTGAAAAAATAAATTTAAAATTTTATCCAAATCTGATTTAGATTAAAATGTTAAACCCGAACCTAATATGACACGTAACAAACACTTTTAACTAATGAAAGTATATTTTATTGAATTAGTGATTAATATACGTAAATTTTTGTTAATTTAATCGATAAAACAATATTTTGTTGAGTTAATTTGGGCCTAGCCCGAATTATATCTGATTCCAGACCGGGCTTAACCAAAAATAATACACCCATATTTAGGCGAGTCGGGTAAAGAGCCTGATCCAAATTTTGGACCCACCAACAGATACTAAAGCTTTACAGGTGGCAACAAAGACTTCAACTTGCGTGGATGCCTCACCCATCGTTAATTTGGAACAGATCAAAGGAAAACGCTACATAACCTAGAAAATCTAGGTTTCTACTGTCGGCGGCGCGGCCGGCCGCCGCTCAACGCCACCTGTCTCCTCCTTCCGGCGGGGGTTTCTCTGTTCCTCTTGTTGAAACTTTCAATAACGTTGCATCTTTCTTCCTCTCTTTTTACTTTTTTTTTTTTTTTGGTTTAACAGTTTCCTTGGGTCCTTGTTTTGATGGCGGCGGTGGAGGAGGCACTTTTGGCTTTGTAACGATGCCGGGAAAATCCCACATGTCCTGTCGCAGCTGCCTCTTTTGTTCCCCTTGCTCTTGATCTCTTACCAGTGCTTGGGGTTCCCGAAGCAGTTCCGAAATAGATCTTTTCCGTGTCCAGCCGCCGCTCCTGCCACCGTTTGGGTTCATTGCCAGGTCTTCTTTTCCCTTGCCCAAAGCTTACCCTCTATATTTTGTTGCCGGAGTAGGCCTTGTGGTGCCCAAATCTGATATGAATATGGCGTCTACTGTTTAGAGTTGGTAATGATAGGCTGATAACCGCTTGATTCGTAAATGGCTTATTACGATAAGTACGATAAGTTCTCATCAGTTAAAAAAAGAAAAGAAATATGCATGACAAAAGAAACCACGTCTCTCTCTCCCTCGGGCACCTTTTTATCATCTCTTTTTGGAACCCTAAAATTAATTCAGATTCTTTTCTTTTCTCTTTTTTGTAAAGCAATTTCATTGAATTGAAAATGAAAATGAAACAATTACACCTCAAGGCTCAAACAGATGAACCCCATATAAAAACTCTAAAACCAATCCACCAACATGTTACATGAACACCCATGCACATACACATACATAATACATATATAAAGAGATAGAGATAGAGATGGAGAAAACCATAAGAGAGTTTGTTTAATTTGGTGAGGGACCTGATTTTCCATAAACAGAGGTATGCCCTGTAACGTTACCACCGATGACTGGTGCTGACGAATGTTCAGTAGGAAGCACATTTGGAGGAGGACATGATTCTCCATAAACAGGGGTATACCCTTTCGCGTTACAACCGATAACTGGTGCAGAAGAATGGTCGGTAGGAACCACACGAGCTGCAACTAGTTGCCAGGCTAAAATCAACACCGACATGATAACAAGTGCTTTGGAAGTGATCCTATAATGGTAGGCCGCCATTGATGTTCGACGATGAGCAGGAGAGAGAATAATGGGTGAAGTAGGAATTTGATTTAAAGGAAGACGAGGTATATAAGTGCTGCTTATGTAGGCAATATAGAAGCTTCTACACAGACCAATTGGCAGCTTACTTTCGGCACAAGATTTTGATTCGTTTATGCTGACCGCCGTAATTTCCAATGAGTAAGTCATAGTTATTGTACACTGGAAAGTAAACGAATCAATGGTTGAAAATGGTGGGTCTAATCAACAGCTGGATTGGGTAGAAAAGGGTCTTCTGAGTTTCAAACTTTTGGGCCATGTTTGTTTCTATGGGCCTCAGGTCCTTTGTGATTCAGATAGGGAAAGTTGCCCACTCTATTTCCATTTTTGGGTCCTTTACTTATCCGAGATTACATCAAACGAGAATTACTAATTTACCATTGTCGAAACCGTTTTTTGAAAACAAAAATTTAGTTATCGACTTTTAAAAATAAAACTTGAGTCGCCACCGATCCTTTACTAATGTGTGACCGGCCCACCTTAAAAATTATTTTGGTCTGCGAATTTTGAAAACAGGTTCGGGAGTCAATTACGCACGAGGAAGGGTTAGCACCCTCGTAACGCCCAAAAATCGGTACCAAATTGACTATTTAATGTCTTAGTGTCGAAAGTTAAAAAAGATTTTAAAATAAGTTTGGATGATGAAATTTGCAAAAGGATAACCAATTGTTCAAGTCATGTAAAGAAATCGAGTCCCAATACGTTAGGGTACAATTCCTCATAATCCCCGAACTTCGGATATCTCTCTTATTTTACGAAAATCTTCATTTCGAGAAAGTAACATGCCACACCCAATACGTTAGGGCACAACAAGTAAAGTTTCCAAAAATGATTTTTATGCATTTTGAATAAAAACTATTCTCGGTCATTTAGGATTGACGAAGAAAATCGGAACCCAATACGTTAGGGCTCAATTTCCCTCGAAAATCCCAAACTTCCAAAAATGTTTTTATTCAAAAAAAACCTTTAAATCAAGAAAATAGCTTTGATGAAGGGTTAAAACCAAAATATATTTTCAAGAGGGTATGTTAAAGAGCTAATATACAATATGATACAGATCCTTTAATTTTCAGCATACACGAATAAATATTCACGAAAACATATACAAGTACAATTAACAAGTAAATTTGCAAATATATGTACACATATATTTAATACGCATATACAAGGATACATAAAAAAATGGAATGGAGCATAACAATCAAAACTAACAAAAAATGCATGCATACATATATTTGAAAATCGTAAAAATAAAATAAAAATATAAAAGTATGTACATGTGTATGTATTTACAAGATAAAAAAATGTGTAGTATACATGAAAATCTGCATTCGCATATATTTAGATATACATATATATATATATATATATAATATAAAATAATGGATTATGTAAAACAATATAAATATTTATAATAATTTTAAAAGCGGTACATAAGTGTATTAAAACGTGCATGTGTCATGGAACATATATATAAATATAAAGTATAAAGTATACAAAGAAATTTAGAAAAGTAAAATAAAACAAGTATACATGCGTAAAACATATGCAAATTTAAACCCTCAAAAGCATATATTAAAATATGCACATATATTATATAAAAATATGTGTATATGTATTGCAATTATAGTAGTAATAATAATAGAAAACAATGCAATAATAACAATACAATGTAACATAATAATAGTAATAATAGTATAATAATAGTAAAAAATATATAAAAAATGAAAAGAAGGATTGAATTGAATTTAAAACAAAAATGGGGGCAAAATTTAAACAATAAAAAGATCAATTTGAACACGCGAGCGATAGTGGGGACTAAAAGGAAATAATTCCTTCCTTCCAAAACGTCGCAATGTGGTATCAAATTGAAATAAAAATGAAATCATAACCCAAATTTTAAAACGAATAAAAGGATTTAATTGACGTATTTGCAAAAGAAAGGGGCTAAGTCGCAAATTCCCCACCGACGTCAGGCCTTGGATCCTCCCCTTCGGGTCGGGTCACCGCGCGGGTCAGGGCCTGGACAAAACGGCGCCGTTTTGAGGTTTTAATAAAACAAAATTTCCTTTTCAAAATCATTCAGAACCGAATGAAAGAAGAAAAAAAAACTAAAAAAAAAATCCTCTGGTGCTCTGCTAGGGTTTTCCCCCCCAAGCGTCCTCGCGCCGCCGCTCGCCTGGCCAAGCTCCGATCGCGACGGAGATGGCCACCAGTCCGGCGCCCTCAACAAATGAGGTAAACCCTTTCCCTTTTCTTTGTTATTTTTTAAAAAAAAACCATAAAACGCAAAAGGAGAGGAAAGGAAAAAAATAAAATAAAAATGAAACTAAAAAACACTCGACTCACCTTAAAAAAAACTTTATACTCTGTTTTCCTTTCAATTTCTTTTTTTGTTATTTCTCTATTATTCAATATCCGTCCTCCCTCCTTTACAGATAAAAAATGGCCTTTTATAGGCTCCAAAGTAAGAAGAAAATGAGTACATCTGTTTATTTTTGCTATTTTGTTTTCCTCGGACTCCTTAGGTCCATTTTTACAGATAATCGTGGAGAAACGGCGCGCGTGGAGAAGGCCATTTCCGAGTCCTGCGGCGCCTGGGAAGTACGCTGGAGGCAGGGCTTGCGGCGCTACTTGCTTAGGGTTTTTTCTGTTTGATTTTGCTTTGGTTTATTATGTGGGCTAGGAACTGTTTTGGGCCGATTGGGCCACTTATTTGTTGGGTCTGCCATGCCCTTTTTGTTTAATTTGGACCCAGGCCGATTGGGTCTTATTACAGCTGCCCCTCTTTGCTCCTTGTCGTGCAACGGGAATAGAGCAAAGACTACAGGGCCCAATTGTGCCTGGTCCTGCAGAGCCTCAACTTTTTCAACGCTTCTCAAAAGAACAAAATCTGCTATCCTTAACCTGCTCCACTGCAACTTCAGGGAGATAAGACTTATAGCTTCAATTTGTTCTGTTACGACTTAAGGGTAAATCTGATGTGATCTGCTCTACTGCAACTTCAGAGAGATGAGATCTGCAATTTTAATCCACTCCATTGCAACTTCAATGAGATAGGATTGGTTACTTTTGTCTACTCCACTGCAACTTCAAGGAGATAAAACTTGTATCTTCGATCTACTTCACCACCGGTATGGGAAGACAAGATCTGCTTTCTTTGATCTACTTCACGCCAGTACATGAAGACAAGATATGCTTTCTTTGATCTACTCCACCACCAGTATGGGGAGATAGAATTACTGGCTTCAATATACTCCACTGCAACTTCAGGGAGGTAAGAATCCGCCATCTTCGATCTGCTCCACTACTGCTTGGGGAGACAAGATCTGTAATCTTCAATTTGTTCAACTGCAATGTTGGGGAAGCCAGATCTGCCGTCGTAGCTTAAATCTATCCCACCGCACCGTTAGGGAAGTAAGATCCGCCATTGTGGCTTCAATCTTTTCAATTGTAATATCAGGGAAGCTAGATCCGCCGTCGTAGCTTCAATCTGTTCCACTGCACTGCTAAGGAAGTAAGATCCGCCGTTGTGGCTTCAATCTTTTACTTTTCAACCCGCTCCATTGTTACTCAGGGAGACAAGGCTTTATGATTTCACTGATCTGCTCTCTGTGGAACATGACCTGTATGGCTCACTTTGTGAAACTAATTATGCCTGATGATTAGGATGTCATGATCTAATGCATCAAATGTTCCTAACTAGGCATGTATGAATGACAATTGAATGTTATGTCATGTAAAATGAATATTAAATGTTTAAAGTCATTATTGCTCATTAAGGCTTCCTTTGTGGCAACAACGCTTCATCAAAACTTGAAAATTTTAATCTTGGCTCTTGACTCTTAGATATCTCTGACCTTTTAACCCGGTGAAGGTCTAAACAATAGTCCTGTTTCGGGTTCCTGAGCTGTTTAAAGATTTCTAGAGTAATATGAAAAACTTCCCTTGTGAAAGTTTTACTAGTCCATTAATCGTTACTCTAATGCAACATGTTTGCGAAAAGATTACAACGATGAATTAATTTGGGAGCATAACTCGCAATGGATTGTCAATGATAGAAGAACTGTCTGGGGACATTTATATTGAAGAAGAATGAAATATTCTAAAACAACGAATTCAATACAAATACTATGAACAGGTGCCCCAGATATCGTAGCTTTGAATTTCTCTGTACAAATTTTCGAAGACCCTTCTGAATTCAACACGTGTTTAGGAGATTCACAGTATTTTGCTGATGCCCCAAGATGCCGTCTATTCCTTTCTGCCAATTCAGGTACAATAAGACTACCACATGACAATCAAAATTTGAGCCGCCCACTTCAGGTTTTCAACTCAAATCCCCTTTGGTCTTAAGGTGCCATTTGCGGGTTTTCACCCTAGCCTCTCCATTTTTTTTATTTTTTTTATTTTTTTTGAAATCAAAGCGCTCTTTGCGGGTTTTCACCTTGGTTCTTTCCCTTCTTCAAGTAAAGTACCTCTTCACCGAATCTGAATTTACCAGATTAGGCAATGTTCTTCCATCCATTTCAGCCAGGATCAGGGCTCCTCCAGAAAATGCCTTTTTGACAACATAAGGACCTTCCCAATTCGGCATCCATTTCCCCCTAAAATCTTTTTGTAGAGGAATAATTTTTCTCAACATCAGGTCCCCCTCGTGAAATTCTCTAGGTCGGACCTTCTTGTTGTAGGCTCGCATCATTCTTTTCTGGTACATCTGACCATGCTGAATAGCCTTTAGCCTTTTTCCCTCTACCAAGTTCAACTGGTCGTATCGAGACTGAACCCACTCTGCTCCATCCAAATGTAGCTCGGTCAAAACCCGGAGAGAAGGGATTTCAACTTCGATGGGCAAAACTGCCTCCATGCCATAAACTAAGGAGAAAGGCGTTGCCCCGGTGGAAGTCCTGATTGACGTTCGATAAGCAAGGACGGCAAACGGTAACTTCTCATGCCAGTCCCTGTAAGTCTCAGTCATCTTCCCCACAATCTTCTTTATATTTTTATTGGCCGCTTCCACTGCACCATTCATTTTTGGGCGATATGGCGACGAATTGTGATGTCTGATCTTGAATTGACTACAGACTTCTGCTATGGAGCTGTTATTCAAGTTCAACGCATTGTCGGATATGATTATTTCAGGCATTCCATACCGACATATGATCTCCCTTTTAAGAACTTACTGACTAATGACTTTGTAACGTTAGCATACGACGCAGCCTCTACCCATTTGGTGAAGTAGTCAATAACCACGAATATGAAACGATGCCCATTTGAAGCCTTCGGCGATATTGGCCCGATGACATCCATACCCCACATAGAGAAAGACCATGGAGAAGTCATGACATGAAGAGGTGAAGGAGGTGCATGCATTTTATCACCATAGATTTGACATTTATGGCACTTTTTGGAATAATTAATGCAATCTCCTTCCATAGTGGACCAGTAATACCCGAATCTCATAATCTGTCTAGCCATTGTGAACCCACTGGAATGCGTTCCACAAATGCCCTCATGGACTTCCTCCAGGATTTTCTTTGCTTCCACGGGGTCCACACATCTTAATAGAACCTGATTTTTGCCCCTCTTGTATAAGATCTCCCCATCTAAAATGTAATCAATGGCTAGCCTTCTCAGATTTCTCTTTTCATTCTCAGTTGCTTGGCCTGGATACTCCCGGCTTTTTACATATCGTAGAATATCTTTATACCAAGGGCTATCATCAATTTCTCCTTTTTCGATATTGCAACAATGAGCTGGGTCTTCATGGATACTCATTTGTATAGGCTTCATATCCTCACGTCTGTTCACCTTGATCATGGAGGCTAAAGTAGCCAGTGCGTCAGCCATTTGGTTCTCATCTCGCGGGAGATAGCAGAAAGTGATGTCCTCAAACTCTTTAATCAATTCAAGGACCAACTTTTGATAACTGACTAATTTGGGATCTCCCGTCTCCCACTCACCCTTGAGCTGATATATAACCAATGCCGAATCTCCATAGACCTCTAACACTTTGATTCCTCGCTCTATGGCTGCACGAATACCCATGATGCACGCTTCGTATTCTGCCATATTGTTTGTACAATCAAAATCTAATTTACAAGTGAAAGGATAATGATCACCATTCGGGGATACTAAGACTGCCCCAACTCCATTGCCCACAGCGTCCGAGGCTCCATCAAAGTTTAGCTTCCAACTGTGACCTTCTTGGGAACTTTCTTCAGTAGTGGCTACATACAACAAGTCTTCATTCGGAAAATCAAAACTTAACGGTTCGTAATCTTCCAAAGCCCTGCTAGCCAGAAAGTCAGCAAATGCACTCCCTTTTACAGCCTTTTGGCTCACATAGACAATATCAAATTCAGACAGTAAGATCTGCCATCGGGCCATCCTCCCATTCAAAGTAGTTGACTCCATCATATACTTTAACGGGTCTAACTTTGAAATTAGCCAGGTCGTGTGGTATAACATATACTGTCTTAATCTCCGAGTTGTCCAAATCAAGGCACAACATAGCTTCTCAATAGGCGAATATCTCATTTCACAGTCAGTGAATTTCTTGCTGAGATAATATATCGCCCTTTCTTTTCTCCCTATTTCATCATGTTGGCCTAGCACACATCCCATGGAATTATCAAATACCGTCAGATACAATATCAGGGGCCTATTCGGGCTAGGTGGTGATAGCACTGGAGTATTAGACAAATACTGCTTCACCTTGTTAAAGGCTTCTTCGCATTCTTCATCCCAAGTACCAGGATTATGTTTCTTTAGAAGACGAAATATATGGTCACATTTCTCGGTTAGTTGTGAAATAAACCTAGCAATGTAGTTCAGTCTTCCGAGGAATCCTCGAACTTCTTTCTGAGTGCGGGGTGAAGGTAAATCTCGTATTGCCTTCACTTTGTCTGGATCAATCTCGATTCCCTTTTCGCTGACCACAAAGCCTAACAATTTTCCTGACCTGGCCCCAAAAGTGCACTTCGCCGGATTAAGCTTGAGCTGAAACTTTCTCAATCTTAAGAATAATTTTCTCAAGACCTGCACATGTTCCTCCTCCGTTCTGGACTTCGCGATCATATCGTCAACATAAACTTCGATTTCCCTGTGCATCATATCATGGAACAAGGCTACCATAGCTCTTTGATATGTCGCTCCCGCATTCTTTAATCCAAACGGCATCACTTTATAACAAAACGTCCCCCATAACATAATGAACGTAGTCTTTCTCATGTCATCAAGATGCATCTTTATCTGATTGTACCCCGAAAAGCCATCCATGAAAGAAAAAAATGAAAAGCCCGCAGTATTGTCTACCAATGTGTCGATGTGGGGCAATGGGACGTTGTCCTTTGGACTAGCCTTATTCAAATCCTTGTAGTCCACACACATTCGCACCTTCCCATCTTTCTTCGGAACTGGTACAATGTTGGCCACCCACTCAGAATACTTGACCTCTTGCAGAAATCCGGCATCAAACTGCTTTTAGACTTCCTCATTTATCTTTAACACGATATCAGGCCTCATCCTTCTGAGCTTTTGCTGCACTGGCTTGCAATCTTCTCTTATAGGAAGACGATGGACTACGATGTCGGTACTCAACCTCGGTATATCCTGGTATGACCATGCAAATACGTCCTTGAACTCTCGGAGTAATTCAACGAGGTCCTGTCTTGTCTTTGCAGAGATATCTGATCCGATCTTCACCTCTTTACCCTCCTCTAAGCTCACGACTTCTATTGATTCCCTGTGAGGTAGGATTTGTTTCTCAGCCCTTTCTACCATCTTTGACAAGTCAGGAGATAAACCACAGTCTTCGTTGTCTTCAAAATCATGCGATCCCTCTAAACACATGTTTCGTTCAAAAGGAGACTCTAAATTTGTAAGAGTGACATTCGCATCATTGATATCATGGGACCTGTTATAAGTATGAAAAACAATATGGATTCAGGAATTTATTTGGTGCAATATGGTCATGAATGAAATGCAAGTGTAGTTTAAGAGAAACTTAAAATAACTGCTCTTATGAAAGAAAGATTTGCTCCAAAAATGTTTGCCAACATGAACTTTATTAAAATAACGATTTTCTGGACATTAGCCTATTTCACAAAAGAATCCTTATCACTTCTAGGCTAAAAAGCAATAAGGGTGTTTTGGACATTACTCTGAGGAAATCCTAAAAACTACAGGTATTTCTTCTGCAGTCCAGTTGTTTAGCTCCCTTTCCGACTCGTAAGGACGAATATCTGGCAAAGCTCTTCCTCGTGTCGCTCCTTCATACACGGCATGAATACTCCCTAGCTCCGTGTTAATACTTCTGACCCCTAGCATTTCTGGATAGACAAATCCTCCCGATACAAAGGTTTTGGATAGGTGAGGAAAGGTCATGGGTTTCCATTCAACTTCATCCCCGGTCAAACGAGCCTTTCTTCTCATTTGTTTCTTTTCCTGCTCTATCCTCTTCTGCCTAGCATCTGGCTTGTATCCTAAGCCAAAACAGTCCTGCTTGTCTTTCAATACTGGAGCCTCAACTCTGCCCTGAAGATACTTCCCCAATCCTTTTCTCGGCAAAGCTCCCTTTCCCATCGCTGCGATTGCACCCATCCTTGTGGTCTTTGATATTCTTGGCATCGGGATCTTGCTCCCCTCAAGGATGAATGTTGCATTTACAAATTCCAAGGAACGAAAAGAGCACTCGATTGCATCATCGCTCGTTCCTAGATAAGGCGCATCGTTGGTCACAGATGCAATGATATCTTCTTCAGCGTCTATCGTCACAACCCTGCCTTCTGATACCAGCTTCAGTTTTTGATGTAACGATGACGGTACCGCACCTGCTGAATGAATCCATGGCCTTCCTAATAGGCAACTGTAAGAAGGCTTGATGTCCATAACTAAGAAGTCTACCTCATAAATAGTTGGGCCAATTAACAAGGGAATGTCAATTCTTCCCATGACCCCCCTCTCAGTACCATCAAATGCTCGAACCACGTTCTGACACGACTTCATATGCGAACTATCCACAGGTAGCCTGTTAAGCGTGGATAGGGGCAATACATTTAATGCCGATCCATTGTCTACCAGAACCCCCGGTAATATGCATCCTTTACACCTTGCGTGATGTGTAAAGCTCTAGTAGATCTCATACCCCGTGTGGTATTTCGTCATCACGAAAGAGATGAAGTTATCGGCGCTTATATTGCCGACCAATCGATCTAACCTCATAATGAGATATCGCTTACCACGTAAGTTTCATTTAGCACCTTCAGTAATGCATTTCAATGTCCCTCCGAGTTCAGGAGTAAAGCTAGCACAGATATGCGAGCTGGTTGTTTGTGTAGCTGATCCACAATGCTGTACTCGCTATGCTTGATGAACTTCAAGAACTCTCTAGCTTCCTCCTCCTTGATCGGTTCATTGACCAACAATTCAAGTTCGACCGTCTTCTTCTTCCCAATCGAAGTTTCTTCTCTTATTGGCTCTACTCGAGCCTTCACCTGTTTGTCATGCCTTCCTTCATCATGGTCCTCTTTATTAATCACGTCCTCCTTCCCCGGGATTGTCACATTACAATTGTAATTCCAAGGAACCCTCCTGTTATCCTTGTAAGTAAACACGGCCGGTTTTTAAATGATAACCTTTGGTGTTATTCGTGCCCCAACATCACTGTTCTGAGGTCGCGAAATGATGACCACAGGACGGTTAGCCTTCGGGACTCCCAACGCCAACTCTGATGCGCATACATCACTTTCCTCTTGAACTTCTTCACAGAATTTCACCTCCTTATTATCCATCATACCCTGTACCAAGGCTTTGAACTCCGTACACTCCTGGATTTCATGCCCCATTTCACAATGGAACTCACAGTAATTCCTCCTCTTCTCACAGCTTTCTTTCGGAACAATTAGCCCCCTTTTCACCATCTCTTTCCAGACCCATCTCAAGGGAGTCTTCACGTCCGCAATGTCTGCCCTGATTTTTCTAGCCTCGCCCATCATATTTATTCCACTGTCAGTATGGTTTGGTAATGGATTTTCTGCTTTGGTGGCTTCATCAAATTTAACGACACCCATACCAATGAGCCTTTCAACCAATTTCTTGAATGCGGTACAGTTTTCTATGGAATGCCCCGTGATTCCCGCATGATAGTCGTGATTGTGCATTTGCGCTGCACCATTTGGGGTACGGGGGCTGTAAGGGCTTCAGATAGAAAGGGGAAACTACATGTGCGTCGAATAAGTTTCGGTATAATTCCCTATACGACATAGGAATTTGCGTGAATTGGGGCCTCTCCGTATTTCGCCTTGTACCGACCTCCTGTCTCGACAAGCTTTGCTGATTGGCAGCCATCTTTCCTGGCTGACTCACTATTACCGACTTCGAGTAACCCTTGTTGTACGTGCTCGCGTTGTTCACCTCGTTTTCCTTCCTCCTCGAGGCTGATCTTCTGTTACTCTCTCCAGCATTGATCTTCCCACTCCTGATGGCATTCTCAATCATCTCGCCGTTCATGACTATGTCAGGAAAGCTTTTTGTGGCACTTCCTAACATATGTGTAATGAACGGTGCCTTCAGAGTGTTAATGAACAACATGGTCATTTCCTTTTCCAGGAGCGGTGGCTGAACTTGGACTGCGACCTCCCTCCATCTCTCGTGCATCGCTCAAGCTTTCACTCGGTTTTTTCTCCATGTTCTGAAGGGTGATTCTGTCAGGAGCCATGTCAGTCACATGACTATATTGTTTCATGAACGATTGTGCCAAGTCCCTCCATGATCCAATCGTGGCACGACTCAACTGATTGTACCACTTGGATGTCGCTTCAAGAAGGCATCTTGGAAACAGTGTATCAGGAGTTGGTCGTTGTTAACATAACCCGTCATTCGCCTGCAGAACATGGTGATGTGAGCTGCTGGGCAGCTTGTCCCATTGTACTTTTCAAACTCAGGCATCTTAAATTTATGAGGGAGTACTAAATCTGGCACTAAATTTAGCTCTTTCGCGTCAATGCCTCGATAACTCTCAGCAACCTCCATTGCCTTGAACTTCTCTTCGAGCCACCTGCATCTTTCTTCCAACTGCTTCGGTAACTCTTCCTTCACTCTTTCCTTCTCAACCACTTCATCAAAGTCAGGAATGGCAGAGTTAATAGGATTATTTTCAGGATTAAAGCCCGGCCCAGTTTGGAGGTTCGAAACACCAGCTCGAAATTGGTGAGGCATGATGGTAACAGTAGATTTGCGCGGGTATTCAGCTTGAGCTCGCTCATGTGGAGGGGTGAAACCTGGAGGATAGAAAAGTTCATCATCATTTCCCTCATCGACATCTGCCATGGGGCCCTTTCCTTTGTCACCTCCCTTAGTTATCAGTCGGGTTAGCTTTGCCACTATATCCTCCTGAGATTCTCGCATCTTCTCAGACATTTCTTGCTTCATCTTGTCTAACCGCTCCTGCATTTGTAGCTGAAGCCGGTCTTGCATCTCCTTCGTAATCTGCTCGAGCTTTCTAATCTCTGATCCATATCTTTTGTCTTTGCTCGAGTGCCGTATCGGTGTCGGGTTGGTTGGTTGGTTTCCAGGTTAACTGAGCAATAATTTTAACTTATTAGGATTTAATAAAAGGTCTTTAATGCATGTGATGTGATGCTAATGCATATGATGCGATGCATGAGGTGGATGCAAAAAGAAGCGTTAATTATAATTCAATTCCACTCAGAAAACTTTACTAGAGAAAAAATTTCTTTACATAAAACAGCTATAAATACGGCTTTGCCCTAACACTTAGAACTTTAATCTCCCTAAGTAATGATGCCAACTTCTGCCCCTGATCTGATTCCGATTCATACTTCACACTTAGTACATCAGCTTGTACTGCCAAAGTCTGCAAGTGCTCAGCTACCCCTTGGATCTAAACCACGGCTTCTCCCATGATGTGATCCCTGCTTGCAACTTGATCCTGAAGATGGTGGAGCTGTTCATTTTGATGATCTTCATTTGCTTCCAGATGTTCAATTCGGGCTTCATAGTCTTGTAATATTGCCTCCAATTCAGCCACCCTAGCTTTTAATTCATCCTTTTCGCTCTGGCTTTCGGACAAACTCCTCTCAAAGGACTTGTTTTACTTTCGAGCCTCCTGAAATCTCTTTTCCCACCTATCAGCATTGGCCTTTTCTTCTTGAACCTCTTGACGCCATTGCTCTGAGGTTTTTCCCAACCCAGCAGTTCTCACTTACAAACGTAACCTCTTATAATCTGTTTTCAAACTGTTCAGGTCTTCGACTTTGCGCTTCCCTTTTCTCAAGCCTTCGGCTTCCAGTTTCTGAACATCTATGTCCAGCCTTAAATTCATCTTCTCCTCTTCCATTTGCTCTATCTTCTTCTCGAGCTCAGAATTTCTTCTTTCAAAATCTTGCTTTATAATTTCTAGCTCAGAAGGGACCATATGTGCATGCTTTTCCACAAATTGACTGTCTCCTTGACCTGGTACAGGTATGTTATCATTGACCCTCATACCTAGCCAACTGATATATTCAGGAGTCGTTGATGGACCTACTGCCAATCTCTTCAATCGTCGAGTCTGCCTCCAAGCATTAGTCATTTCTCGTATCTTCTTCTTGTAGCCATCACACTTATACGAGAATTCACTTTGAGCTAATCTTTGGGTTGTAGGTACGAACTGTCTCGATCTATACTGTCTCAATACCAGTAACGGTGCATAACCAATAGCTCCCCAAATCCCAAGTAGGGGAACCCAATCAAAATCTCCACACCTATATAAGATCTCATCTGACAGCATCCAAGGAGTTCTCCATTCAATATCCCCCTCTTAAAGATTCTGAAGAGTTGCCATCCATTTTTCCTCTGAGATACCATCCTGCCTGGGTAATGTCACTATTTCCTTCAAGGGCGAATAATTTTCAGAAAAAACCCGATAGGAAACCTTATCCACCCTCCAAAAGTGACTGTGAAACCATGCTAAAAGGAGCTGCGTGCATCCAATGAATCTACCCTCACCTACTCTTCGACATTCATTCAGAGATCTGAAGGTTTCTGCCAGAATTGCTGGAACTGGTGTAACCCCCTTGTCAAGACGGTCAAAAAGGTCAGTAACTGCTTCATCAATATGTCCCAAAGCTTTGGGAAAGACAACCAAACCGTAGATACCCAAGGCAAAGACATCAACCCTCTTCCTCATATCCGGGTGCGCTAGAATTAAGTCTTTCAAGTTCCTCCAAGGAACGCACTTACTATCTCCCTTTTGTTTGATTCGTGCTGCAACCCATTGCTCACTCATCCCCGTAATATTCATCAATTTCTTCAAAAAGGTTGGAACATTAGCAGCTCTTGAATAGGCTTTGTCCGGTTGCATTTTTGAACAACATAGCAACGCCGTATACTCCTCCACCGTAGGCACTAAATCAACTTTTCCAAAGGTAAAGCAACTATAGGCAGGATTCCAAAATTGGGCCAAAGCACGAAACAAGTGCTTATCCACCTTTAGATCAAGCAAGTAAGGTAAGTCACCATAACTTGAATAGAAGAGCTGCTTAATCTCATCATTCCACTGGTCCCAGATTTCCTTTAGTTCCTGTAGGCTATTCTGAGTCACACTAACACGAGTGAAGTCCCACAACTCTGACACGTATCCTTCGGCCAAACTATCACATTTCTTATGCTGTGTTGTCTCAGACCAAGTTTGGACAGCCGCATTATCTTCCACCTTATCAAGAAACCTTTTCTCCATGATAAGCTTTCTGTCTAGCAACCAAATTTGAACTAACGCCCTTTTAGGATGAAATGTTATGCTATCATGATGTCATGCAAATAACACAAAAGAAACCCAAGTCAGTATCACATATAAAGATATAAACAAACATAAAATAGCAAGAAAAACCTAAACGGGAATCCACTAGGGTTTTGGGATAGTTCTACCTAGGTCAAGTTCCTAAAGCTCACTATATGAGGTTTAGTTTCTAGAGTAAGGGTACCCAAACCAGCAGATTCCTTGATCCTCACCCATTATAGGCTCATGTGGATCGAGTTCGGTTCAGGGGGACACATTTCCCTATGGCTGCACGGAGGTGAAAACCTCACGAAGGACTAGTTTCCCGCTCCCACTTAAGGGTAAAATGCAAGATGCAAATGCAAAGTTGCCAACGTACCAAGATGAAAACGATGAATGTGAAAGGAACTCATGAATTTTTTTAAAACTTTTGATATTTGACACAAAGACAAATATAATCAGTTTATGGCTCGACTCTCTAAGTTCCTCAACGGAGTCGCCAAGCTGTCGAAACCGTTTTTTGAAAACAAAAATTTAGTTATCGACTTTTAAAAATAAAACTGGAGTCGCCACCGATCCTTTATTAAGGTGTGACCGCCCACCTTAAAATTATTTTGGTCTCTGAATTTTGAAAACAGGTTCGGAGTCAATTCATGACGAGGAAGGGTTAGCACCCTCGTAACGCCCAAAAATCGGTACCAAATTGACTATTTAATGTCTTAGTGTCGAAAGTTAAAAAAGATTTTAAAATAAGTTTGGATGATGAAATTTGCAAAAGGATAACCAATTGTTCAAGTCATGTAAAGAAATCGAGTCCCAATACGTTAGGGTACAATTCCTCATAATCCCCGAACTTTGGATATCTCTCTTATTTTACGAAAATCTTCATTTCGAGAAAGTAACATGCCACACCCAATACGTTAGGGCACAACAAGTAAAGTTTCCAAAAATGATTTTTATGCATTTTGAATAAAAACTATTCTCGGTCATTTAGGATTGACGAAGAAAATCGGAACCCAATACGTTAGGGCTCAATTTCCTCGAAAATCCTAAACTTCCAAAAATGTTTTTATTCAAAAAACCTTTAAATCAAGAAAATAGCTTTGATGAAGGGTTAAAACCAAAATATATTTTCAAGAGGGTATGTTAAAGAGCTAATATACAATATGATATGATCCTTTAATTTTCAAAGATACACGAATAAATATTCACGAAAACATATACAAGTACAATTAACAAGTAAATTTGCAAATATATGTACACATATATTTAATACGATATACAAGGATACATAAAAAAATGGAATGGAGCATAACAATCAAAACTAACAAAAATGCATGCATACATATATTTGAAAATCGTAAAAATAAAATAAAAATATAAAAGTATGTACATGTGTATGTATTTACAAGATAAAAAAATGTGTAGTATACATGAAAATCAGATTCGCATATATTTAGATATACATATATATATATATATATAATATAAAATAATGGATTATGTAAAACAATATAAATATTTATAATAATTTTAAAAACGGGTACATAAGTGTATTAAAACGCGCATGTGTCATGGAACATATATATAAATATAAAGTATAAAGTATACAAAGAAATTTAGAAAAGTAAAATAAAACAAGTATACATGTAAAACATATGCAAATTTAAACCCTCAAAAGCATATATTAAAATATGCACATATATTATATAAAAATATGCGTGTATATGTATTGCAATTATAGTAGTAATAATAATAGAAAACAATGCAATAATAACAATACAATGTAACATAATAATAGTAATAATAGTATAATAATAGTAAAAAATATATAAAAAATGAAAAGAAGGATTGAATTGAATTTAAAACAAAAAATGGGGGGGCAAAATTTAAACAATAAAAAAGATCAATTTGAACACGCGAGCGATAGTGGGGGACTAAAAAGGAAATAATTCCTTCCTTCCAAAACGCACAAGAATGTGGTATCAAATTGAAATAAAATGAAATACGCAACCCAAATTTTAAAACGAATAAAAGGATTTAATTGACGCTACACGCAAAAGAAAGGGCTAATGCGCAAATTCCCCACCGACGTCGAGGCTGCGGATCCTCCCTTCGGTCGGGTCACCATGGTCAGGAATTCTGGACAAACGGCGCCGCTTTTGAGGTTTTAATAAAACAAAATTTCCTTTTCAAAATCATTCGAACCGATGAAAGAAGAAAAAACTAAAAAAATCCTCCGGTGCTCTGCTAGGTTTTCCCCCAAGCGTCTCTCGCGCCGCCGCCTCGCCAAGTCCGATCATGACGGAGATGGCCACCATCCCGCCCTCAACAAATGAGGTAAACCCTTTCCTTTTCTTTGTTATTTTTAAAAAACCATAAAACGCAAAAGGAGAGGAAAGGAAAAAAATAAAATAAAAATGAAACTAAAAAACACTCGACTCACCTTAAAAAAAACTTTATACTCTGTTTTCCTTTCAATTTCTTTTTTTGTTATTTCTCTATTATTCAATATCCGTCCTCCCTCCTTTACAGATAAAAAATGGCCTTTTATAGGCTCCAAAGTAAGAAGAAAATGAGTACATCTGTTTATTTTTGCTATTTTGTTTTCCTCGGACTCCTTAGGTCCATTTTTACAGATAATCGTGGAGAAACGGCGCGCGTGGAGAAGGCCATTTCCGAGTCTGCATGCATACCTGGGAAGTCTGTTGGAGGCGGGCTTTGCGCTACTTGCTTAGGGTTTTTCTGTTTGATTTTGCTTTGGTTTATTATGTGGGCTAGGAACTGTTTTGGGCCGATTGGGCCACTTATTTGTTGGGTCTGCCATGCCCTTTTTGTTTAATTTGGACCCAGGCCGATTGGGCCTTATTACAACCATCATCTCCCTACTCACAAAAAAATTAGGATTTCATCAATAGTCTTTGGCTGCCAAGTTGGGCATTCGAGATCATTTGAAAATTTATACATGTATTTTTTTTTAAATGAAAGTTATATTTTTCAAGTTTAAAAATTAAAATGGACTTAATTGTCAAAATCAGTATTAAAGTAAAGTAAAAAAAAAATACAGGTACCAAAGCAAATCTAGCTATCAAGTCAAGTTTAGGGTCCGAAATTATATTATCCCTATAATTTATTATAAACATAGAAAATTGGTTGAGTTGAGTTGGGCTCGGGTCTTTAAAGTTTAAGCCCCACTCACATTTTAAATGGGTCTAATTTTTTTACCTAAACCTATTCTCAAGCATAAAATTTTTGTCCAAGAACCATGATTAAGATTACATCTTCCAAAATGATTGTCATTGTTACATGAAAAATGGAAAGTAAAAATATCTAGTCTCCATCTTTCCACTAAAGTTATGAGCTTCTTAACAAAATAGGATGTATTTTAGCCTTCTTAAAAAGACTTACTACATCTAGATGGTTTTGTAAGTCGATCGTGACATTCATCCAAGGTCAAACAAAATACATTACAGTTTTTATAATGTTTTGTACTCCATTATACTCTTTGTACTCAACTATATTTACATTGCAACTTGTATAATATTTTGTATAATTATACAATTACACAAAATGTTACCAATTATATAAATTATTACAACATTTGAATGGGTTTCTTTTTTGAATTTTTTATATAAAATGATCTAATCACACATTATTTGAATCTTCTAAAATGTCTCCAACTAGGAGAGCCGCCATAACACAATTTGTGCTTCTATTCATTTCGAACTACTTTATGCAGTCTGTAATGATATCTAAAGGCATCTGTGAGGAGATCGAGTGCTTGGCCAGACAGTTTATCTAGGGATCTTTGAATGGAAGGAAGAAATTAACGTTAGTTAATTGGGGTTCAATTTGTTAGCCTCGTTCTTGTGGAGGTCTTGGGCTTCATTGTTTGGAGTATCACAACAAATCTATTTTTGATGAAATTGGGGTTTAATTTGATTTCAAATGATAATGCCTTAAGGGTCAGGGTTCTCCGTTCAAAGTATGGTATGAAGGAGCTGTTGTCGGATTGTATTTCGCGGGGTTTATTTCTTTGGAGGGCTCTCTCTAAGGGTTGGCCCTTACTTCGGGACAATCTACTCTGGTTTGTGGCGGTTGGTAGATCAATTTAGTGTTGGAAAGACCCCTGAGTTACGAGTGTCGGCCCTTTGATAAGACAACTTCCTTCGCATGTTCACCTGGAATCTGATTGCAGGCTTAATGAGATGGTAATGAAACCGAGACCACACTTTCAACCATGAAATCCAAAGTGTAGAAAAAGTAAAGATAAACACCGAAATGGTTTATGCAGTTCGACCTTAGTCTATGTCTGTGAGGCATTACCTAGAGCAATGATCTACTATCTTTCTTACAGTACAACCAATTATTTAAGTCCTAACACTGGTCTAACTCTCACCAATTTAGCGACCTCACCGTTGTACAAAGACTAGATCATTCCCCACTAAGCTTCCCCCTTGAAAGCTTAATTTTGCAACTCTAGACTCTCTTGATTGCTTACAGAAATAATACACACATACACGTTTCTAACTTGAAAAAATTTGTGCACTATCAAACTCTTAGTCTCTCAGTTACTCCCTTAACCTAGGCAAAACGTAAGCTTACATACTAAAGCTTTTTTTACATAAAGTTATAATCTAATCGCTTTTCTATAAAGTAAGACTAAAAATCAGCATAAAATAAAACTTCTATAAGAGTTTCGGAGTAATCCAAAATTTTCAACCATAGAAAGCTACTTTACTTGTTCTGCAAGTAGTCTACCTTAATTCGCAAGAAACCAGTCTTTAATTTCAACTCAATTAGTCTTCATGTGTTGGGCTTTACTCACTCCAAAATCATCAAAAATAAATTGCTCAAAGTTTTTATTCTAAAATCTGCCAACTCTTCAAAAGGACAAGTATGGCAATGAAACCGTGCTTGAAATTGTGACCACTATTTCAGCCACAAAAACAACCACGTAATGAACCTTGCCTTCAAATATGTCAACAAAGTAGATAACGAAAGTCAAATATTTGGAAGTTTCCTCTTTGATTCCAACTTGAAAATAACCAACAAGATTTCAACACCAACAATATGTAACTTTTAGTTGGTTCCATTTATTCAGATGCTAAGGTTAGTACTAAACAACACGAATCCATGTACTTCCATTTTTTTTCTAAGAGATGCTCTGCTTTTTTAGTTTGACTTTAGGGTTCAATAGAAGAAGCAGAATTCAAGACAAAGTAGATAACAGAAGTCAAATATTTGGAAGTTTCCTCTTTGATTCCAACTTGAAAATAACCAACAATATTTCAACAACAACAATATGTAACTTTTAATTGGTTCCATTTATTCAGATGCTAAGGTTAGTACTAAACAACACGAATCCATGTACTTCCATTTTTTTTTCTAAGAGATGCTCTGCTTTTTTAGTTTGACTTTAGGGTTCAATAGAAGAAGCAGAATTCAAGTCATACACTTTCCTATTTTTTCCAAAAGCTTATTTTATGTCTTAGGTGAATAAAAAGAGTCATGATACAACTTGGCTTCAAATCGTTGGCAAAAGGAGACCAAGGAAAGCTCTTTACATAGGCTCATTTGGGTTTGTTGTTCTGAAGAGGGAGTTGCATGTAATGACTATTATGAATGGAATTGATTCAATAAAAACCATACGCTTATGGAAGTAGAAAAGGGTAGGGACATTGTTTATCCAAATCTATCATCCTAGGAAGAAGACCTTGAGATGCCTTATCACAAAGCCATCAATCCAGGAACCATTAGATTTCAATACCACATTTGTGTCCATAATTCGATTATAGATGTAACACTATCTCTCCTTTGCTTAGTTTAGTTAAAATAGTATTTATATGTAAAATATAAATTAATCAAATTTTTTATATTTCTTTCAAATAATTGATATAAATAAAAGTGTTTTGATAATTTTCACCAACCACAAAAGTAAAAAAACTTTTAAATATCAGCTTTAATACAAAAGTCAAATATTATTCCTTGCGATGACCTTTAGTTTGTGGTGCTATATGTTGAGTTCATTTAGGCCTGATTGGGCCTAGCCCGTATTATGTCTAATACCAGACCGGGCTTAATCATGGACCCATAAATAGATCTAAAGCTTTATAGGTGGCAAAACCAACTTACGTGGATGCCTCATCTAAACATCTCAGATGAAAACGCGTTTCTCTTTTGACTATAGTAACCCTGAGTTACCCCTTTCCTTTTCCCCTCCCTCTCTAGCTTCTGAAAAGAAAACCTAGAAAATCAAGCTTTCACCATTCGTCGGCGGGCCGGCCGCTGCTCACCGCTACCAGTCTCCTCCTTCCGGCGGAGGTTTCTCTGTTCTCTGTTGTTGAAACTTTCAAGAGCCTTGCATCTCTCTCTCTCCCTCTCTCACTTTTGTTTTTGGTTTTGGTTTTCCAGCTTCCTTTGGTCTTTGTTTTGGTGCTGGCGGTAAGCGAGTCACTTTTGGCTTGAAACGATGCTGGAAAAAATCCCACATCCGAGCAACCTCTTTTGTTCCCCTTGATCTTGATCTCTTAAAAGTGCTTGGGGTTCCCGAAGCAGCTCCGGAGAGGATCCGAATACAGATCTTTGCCATGTCCTGCGACCGTTTGTGGTCACCGCAATGTCTTCCTTCCCTTTTGCACAAAGCTCACCTCTATGATCTTGTCGCCGATTTCGTCCTGGGATATGACGCGCTGCTTTAAGTTCTGTGAGGCCGCCGAAGGAAATCCGACGGCGGGGTCCTCTTACGTTTCTTTTGTTGTCGGGTTCCGGATCCCGGGTGTTGTTTAGGAGCTCCGGTTTGGGTTGCGGCGGGTTCTCCGATAAAGCGCTTAGCAGTACGAAAAAGGAAAAGGCATCGAGGGGCCCATACGAATATTTCGCAGATTTTATTTATATTCGGTGAATGATAAGCTCAAACTACCTTAAATCAGTCAATGTGCTTATTATGATACGTACTAGAACTTTTCATTGATACGTCCACTAAACAAAATGAAATGAAATATACAAGGTTGAGTAAAATTCGATTCGATTAGAAAAATTTGATAAAAAAATTTAAAATTTAAATTAAGGCTCCGTTTGTTTCACTGAAAATGGTTTCCGGAAAATGATTTCTGGAAAATGACTTACTTTTTTGAAAAAGATAATATTTTCTGGTGTTTAGATGAATCTGTGTAAAATATTTTCTTTTGTTTGGCAAGTTCTTTAAAAATATTTCATAAATGTCGTTTTCAATTAAACAAACATACATTTGAGATTTTTTAGTTACATGACTACCAACTAAGTATTTTTTATTTAAAATGTGACATTAACAAAATTGACAAAAAATCAACAATGTCTCTAGTTGGACTTGATTTTCAAATCTGAAAAGTAGAGGGACTAAATTCTTGAAAATAAAAGTACAGAAACTAAATTGTAAATTTGTGAAGAGTATATAGACTTATGACATATTTTAACATTTATACTACAAAACAGTTATTATTGATATATTTATAATTGTAATAAATATTTAGTATTAAAATATTAATATTGATATTTTCAATAATATGTGAATAATATTATTTAAAATTATTATTTTTAAAATTTACTATTAAAATAAAATTTAAATATTAAATAATTTATTAAAAACAATAAATTATATTAATTATATTAATAATTTATTATATGACTAAATATAAATAATTAAATACGTATGTTTAATAATATTAAAAATATATTATTTTATATTAATATTTTAAATATTTTTAAAAATAAAAATAAAATTTATTATCAATATAATAATATTAAACTTGATTTAAGTTAATTTTTATATGAAAGCAAGGAGCTCTTTTCCGAAAAATGACTTACGCTTTTCAAAAGGGTAAGTCATTTTACAAGGAAAAAGGCTTATTTTCTGTTGACCTGTAAATCATTTTTCATTGACCAAACTGTTTTCTGTGAAACAAACACAGGAAAATGTAGAAAATATTTTCCGTAAAACCTTTTACATGTAAACAAACAGACCCTAAATAGTTTTAACTATTTGAGTTAATCAAGTTATTCGGATCAACTCGAATAAAAATTAAGTTCTTCAATTTAACTCTAATATGAATAACACAATTCGAGTTATTTGAAAATTTGAATAAGAAAAAAAATTACGTTGTTTTGATAAATGTTTATCTTTTCTAAAATTAAAATCAAAACCATTAAGTTAAAAGGTAAAACTACGTCATTTTGATAAATGTTTACTCATTAAATTAAAAGGCAAAACTATTATAATGTTTATATAGTTAAATAATCTTATACTTCGTCTACTAGTTAAATAATCGGTCTATGTAAACTTAATATTGAGTATGAATAATAGGATTCGTTAACTTGACTCGATTCGATTCGAAAAAATTCAAATTGAATGCAGTTGTTAAAATAAAATTTTTTACTCGATTCGACTTGACCGAATACTCACCTCTAGAAATATGCATGTATAATGCATACATTGAAGCCAAAGAGATCACATCTCTCTGTCCTTAACTAAAATTTTCAATAAATTTAATGGATTTATTTTGAATAAATTGGGGTAATAAAAAGGCTTAATTATAATAAAAAATTTCAAAAAATAAAAATAAAAATTTCAATAAATTGAGGGTGAAGGTCCCCTTAGGCTTCATTCATATTCAGATTTTCTTTAAGCAACCAAAAAGGAAATTTCATTGAATCGAAAATCTAACAATTACATAGTAAAAAAACAAACCACTGCACCCATATTACAGATCAACTCCATAAACCCTAAAACCAAGCCAAGAACATGTAACTACACCTACAAACACCCATATGTACCTATAGAGAGACAATACCATAAGGGAGTTGATTTAATTTGGAGGACATGATTTGCCATAAACAGGGGTAAACCCTTTCATATTACAGCCGATCACCGGTGCAGACGAATGGTCAGCAGGAACCGCACGAGCTGCAGCAACAACAACAGCTAGTTGACAGGCGAAAATCAATACCGACGTGATAACAAGTGCTTTGAAAGCCATCCTATAAAGGTAGGCCGCCATTGATGTTTGATAATGAGCAGGAGAGTGAATAATGAGTGAAGAAGGAATTTAATTTAAAGGAAGACGAAGTTATAAATTAAGTGTGGGACTTGAAGCTTATTTATTGGTAACGTAGGAGCTTCTCCACCAACCAGTTTTCAGCTTACTTATGGCCCAAGAAATCGATTATTATATTATATTTTGACTTGTTTATGCCGACGGATCGTAATTGCCAATGAGAAGGTCATGGTAATAGTTATTGTTATTATTTTCATTTTTAATGTGTATAGATAAGCTCAAAATGAATCTATTCTTACAATTTCAAGCTCTAAACCACAAATTTTACACACTAAAAGGAAAACGAATCAATGGTTGAAAATGCTGGTTCATGCATTCCAAATGGACGAACCCAAACGAAAGGGTGGGTCAAGTCATGGTAAAATTGCTTGAGAACTACCCGACAGTGCTCCCTTTAAAAACTCTTCTACTCTTTTAACTTCACACACAACGGTTGAAGGGAATTGTCTAACAAAGGTTTATCACTTACTTCTTCGAAGGTTCAAATTTGAATGGATTCTATAAATAAATAATATTAATATGATTTATTCTATTGGGTTATGATGAGCCAATATATTCTGACTCCAAAAAAAGTACTTCTGACTCCAATAACATATTACTTTCCTTTTTCTCTTGGTGCTTAATTACAAATGTGTTAAAATCATTAATTAAAATGAAAAAATATTTTTAAAATACCAATTACAAATATTTAATGGTTATATTTAAATATTTTAAAATATAGTTTATATATTCTAATTAAATTTTATAAATAATTAATATTTATTGCTTAAAATATTTAAAATTTATATTTCATATATTAAAATATTAACAAGTTATAATAATTTTTATATTCTTACTAAAATATAATAATGTTAACTAATTTAAAAGTTATTTAAATGCATATTTGTTACTTGATAATAACATGTCTAAAATGGACATTTTATTTCTCAAAAGCACTTTTTGACAGCAATACTAACACTCAAATTTTAAACCAAATTTTTCAAAAGCACTTCTCAAAAGCACTTTTCAAAAGCATTGCTAAATTAGCCCTAAATGCATTTGGGTGAGTCATTAGTAGGCTCAAAGATTTTGGGCTAATCAAAACTGCCTAAAAAATAGGCCCAATCAAAAAGTTTAATAAAAGATAATTTATTGCATTAGGATAGTAACACGAGAAAGGTTAGAAAGGCATTCATAAGTCAGGTCAAATAAGACATGATATAATATATTATAAACATAGAAAAATGGATTGAGCTAATTTTAGGTCTTGAATGTTTGAGTCCTAATTTGATTCATATTTCAAACGGATTTAATTTATTTTTGTCCAATCTCTTTTTTTTTTAGCCTAATATTTTTATTCAAACCTTCCAAAATTTCAGGCAAATCTTTAAACTTGGGCGAGTAACGTAGTCCATGAATAGGTCTAATAAAAATATTTGGTAAATACATATAAATGTACATGCCAAAAGGCTATATACGAATGTCATGTCTTGATCCTTGTATCCTATTCCAACGACAAAGTCAAGAATTTGGTTTGGGGATTGAAAAGCTTGGAGAGCTAAAGGTAAAAGTTTATTTTAAAATATATTAAAATAAATGCTTAATAAGTATAAAAAAATAATAATATACCACTTAGTTAAGGGGGCCAAGGCCACTTCCTACTCCTCTCTAGCAACGTCCTTCTCCTTTTCTAGCATTTCATTTCCTGCATTAATCACATATTTGCCTGGTTTTATTGTAAGCGTACAATGTCAGTTGTAATATTTATAGTTCCAATGAAACAGGAAGTACCCCAATGGATCGAACTCAAAGGAAGAGGCAGTTGAGCAATAACTAGCCTACACAATAGAGTTTAAGCAGCTACTAATACGATTTTATAGTACAACAATTCATAACAAGATAAGTTTGCAATTCATAACACTCTTTAACCAACTAATGGGGGTTGGTTGACTTCAATGTGGTTCACTAAACCTCAGACTAAGGACATAAATCGCGTAAATTACAAAGTAGCTTCATTTTATCTTTCGATCTCAATTTTATCGACTTAGACGAATTAGGTCTGATTTATCTTCTGATCTCATCGGTTAATCCAGGACTAATGAACAGATGCGCCTTCCGATCTCACTTTATCTTGATATTCCCTTAGGGGCGTGGATGAGTCATCATCATATGATTATTTTGGATTATATCTTACTTACATTTGCTTGGTTTCCTGAGAATTTTTATATGTTTTAAATTCATTTTAGTATTTGAATTTTTTTTTGTTTGTATTGTAAATATTGTGTATTTTTAGTATTTTCATGAATTTAGTTTCAATAAAATATTCAATGTGGAATTTGCAGGTAAAACAGGTTTGGGAAGAAGATGTTAATACATGGAACCATGAGATTAAATGCATTAAGCCTAAATTTGATCCAAGATGATGAGTGAAAATTCAAAGCTCAAAAAATTAAAAATTTGTAATTTGAACACAGTTAGAACTTTCAGTTGGAACATGTCTTAGTGTATCGATCATGTCTCGAGCTTTAGAACTTTATTTTGGGTATACCTTATATTGCCAAAAAGGGAATTTGAAGATCTATTCAAATATTGGAATACCAACACCAAAATGCATCAGGAAGAAATCCAAAAGTAAAAATAAAGTTATAAGTTTCAAATTGATGGACAATTTTGACACATTTTCATGTTTGACTCATATCTCTTAACATAAATGAAGTTTGGAGCTAAAATTTTTACAACATATAGACAAGATGCAGACCATCAATCATCTCTCTTGGACTTTTCCCATTGAGAGACGTGTACTTGGAGAAAATGAGTAATCTTTTAACATGTGAAAGATGACTCAAAAGATGACAAAAAGTTAGACTTAGAAATTTATTATTAGCAAGTCCTTTGTATTATCATTTTCCTCTTCACAAGTCTCTATAAATAGCTTTTGGTTTCAGCATAGGAGGTATCTTGAAGTTGAGTTCAAGATCATTCGCTTGTTAGATTTTTGTTTGTTTCATTATTCGTTTAAAATTTCAAGTTTCTTATATCTAATATGTCTATTTCATCTAAGTTTGAGTTGTTTACTTTTGCTATGTTATTTTAAGTTTTCAATGCTGATGTGAAAGGGTGAAAGTCTTGGAAAATATTAAGGCAAATGTCATACTCATCATTTGAGCTAAAATTAATTATCAATCACTTGTTATAATCATACTTGTAAAGTAAAATATTTTATTTGTTATAGATAATATATGACACAATGAATGGTTGGATAAATTAACCTTGATTTGTTGTAGACATAAAAATTGGCATAATAAATATTTGAAATCCTTTTATAAGTCTTGAAGTTATCAGGTGATTAAAATACCATAAGGTTGGACTGAACTTAAATAGTTGAACTATCATATTACACCATCCTTTGCTTATGGATTCATTTGCTAAACTCTTGGACTTATTGGACAATCATTTTGGACATTCCATTGATGGACATACCTTTGCTCATGATTCATATGCTTAATTAGTGGATGTATATTGCTAGATCATTCGATTGGGACCTCCATTTATGTTTGGATTCTTATTGAGTAATAACATTGAGTATTAAAATTTAATCTTAATATGACACATATAGTTGATCCTCTAACCTCAGCATATTTTCTTCCAGGTATTTGTTTTTATTTTCTTGCGTTGACTTTTTATTTTTAGTGTTTCTAGCTACTACTTTCATTATCAATACTTTTTCCAAAGTTAAGTGTTAAATTTCTGTTCTAGTGTAACACTTGTAATCTTGTAAGTTCTAATCAACTTCTCTGTGGATCGACCTCGGACTTCCGAGATTTTATTACTTGAATATAACTTGCACTTGGGTTGTAGACCTAAAAAGTCACTGTCAGGTGTCACTACCTAAGTTCTATTTGATTTAGTCCAATTTATTACGATTTAGTCATTTGTCCAAAAGTTTTAGTTTACCCACATTTCCTATAACACCCCAAGCTCGGCCTTAACGTTATGGCCGAATCTGGCGATGTCACATTGTAACACCCCTTACCCGTATTCGACGCTGGAATAGGGTACGAGGCATTACCCGAACACATACACTTATAAACGTATTAAACTGAGTTATAAAATTTCACATAGATTAAAACTTTCAAATTATTGTCTTCGAATCGCTAATTAAGGCTTACGAGGCCCAAAATATACTCATTCGATCCAAGCCTTATAGCTACCACCATTGTAATATATTAACTATTCAATATCTCTTAACGATTCACTAATCTATCCCATATACTTTCACACAGATTAATTCACAATTCACAAGTCTTATCATTTCAAAGCTTATAAGACACATGTACATATCTATACTAACTCATATGAGTCTCATACTCATTCATATGCTCAATAAATCCGTTAAATCATTTCAACATTGAAGAATCCACATTATGTCAGAAACAATAATAATAACAATCATAAATCTTTTCATATTAATTCCATGTATCATTTACTGAACTTCAATTATCGTTTCATAAATAGGCAATTCACTAATACATATTGCCATATACAATATCCAATTGGTGAAATCACTTAATTGAATTCAACTTCAACAATCACAATAAATCTGTCACTTGAATATGAGTCCATGTAACACTTACCAACTTTGTCAAATTAGTGAACATCTTATGGAATTGAGTACTTATTTTCTCGATGCCATAGTCCAACTATGGTCTTATACGTAATCACATAACATATACTGATGCTATAGTTCAGCTATGGTCTTACACGGAATTACATATCACTTATTGCCATGCTCCATCCATAGTATTTTCCGTCAATTCGTCTTTATCACTAAACGAAAGTACTCAACCCCACGTTCTACTCAGTTTGAATTTTCATTCCAATTTATCTATCTTTCTTAACAATCATAATTCAACCATGAATATATATATATATATATATATATATATATAGAATAATACATTATGTCATGCATAATACTAATAAATAATTGTTTGGTTTCAGCCATATGAATTTACAATTCAATTCATAATAACTAATTGAAATGAAACATTATGTCATTTCTAACTTAATGTTTATCAAATATAATCGGGCATATGACCAATTTATATACAAATCATTCATATATTTTATTTTTCCTCCTCCTCCCCTCTCTATTCCACATCCTTAATGTACATAACACTCTTATAAATAACATTTTCTATTATTTTACTATTCACTAATATGTATATTCAAAGCTATCTATCTGAGTTAGAGTCATGAAATTATTTTTATTCGAGCTACAGAGCTCCAAATTAAGATTCGTTAATTTTCCTAAAACTAGATTCACATATCTTATTATCATAAAATTTTGAGAATTTTTGGATTATCCAATAAGTACAATTTATTCTTTAAAGTTTCCCTGTTTCACTACTTAACAGTTCTGACCTCTCTTCACTAAAAATTAATTATCTCACTGTACAGAATTTGGATGGTACTTATGTTTATTTCATTTGAAAAGAGACTCATTTAGGGTTCTAAACATATAAATTTTAGCTTGTAATTATTTTTTACAATTTTAACAATTTTCCAAAGTCAAAACAGGGATTCCAAACTCATTCTGACTCTATCTCACTAAACTTAAAATATCTCAAAATTTATAACTCTGTTGCTTTCTTTGTTTCTTTTATGTAAAATATACTCATTAAGCTTTCATTTCATATCTTATTCACTCTCTAATTCGATTTTTACGATTTTTTGTGATTTTTCAAAGTCACATAACTATTTATGTCCAAAACTTTTTGTTGCTAATTCTACTATTTCACAATTTCACTTTTTCACTTTCGATCACTATTCAATTCCATTCCACACATATATTCATCATTCAATTACACTTAGTCGTTACATGATCTCATGTATTTTCACTTAGTCAATTTCCTGTTGAACACTCGGAATATACACGGATACGTAGAGAATTAGCACATAAGTGCCACACTAATATGTAGCTGAAGCTACCACTGATACGTAGCCGTAGCTACCACTGAAATGTAGCTGAAGCTACCACTGATCAATAACACTGGAAATGTCCACGGGTCTGCTCACACAAGCTGTCAGGTGTCTACAACACATGCTAGATCACCCAGCACCCGGGACTCACTGTAACACTGGTCTCTAGTGACATGTCACTTGTATCAACTTCTATTCCTAAGTTCAACCGGGAATTTACACTTAACACTTTATTTTAAACACTTTATCACTTGAATAATTCATGAACAAATTTCCTTCCACATTCAATATTAATTCACATATCAAATATAATTCAAAATTTATAAAAATATATTGTTATTATTTACACATAACTTACTTTGGTGCAACAATATAACAATTTAGCAATTTAGTTTTTAATCTTTTCTTTTCTCCGATTAAGGTTGATTCCACTTCTTTCTTGATCTATAATAACACATTTGACTTATTTAATACTCACATTTATCAAAACATTCCTTGACTCAAACTTTGGAAAAATTACAATTTTGTCCCTGAACTTTTGCATATTTACACTTTTGCCCCAAAGCTCGTAAATTAAAATTCATCCCTTATTCTTATGTATTATGAAATGCTAAACATTTTTCCCTTCTATGGCAACATCAAATTCCCACTCTAACACTTACTTAAGAACATTAGGTATTTTTACTGATTATATCGTTTTACTCGTTTTCACTTAAAATCACTTAGCAAAAGTTGTTTAACATAATTTCAAGCTTCATATTCTACCATAAAACATCAAAATAAACACATTTCACCTATTGGTAATTTTCCAAATATAAACCTTAGGTTAAATTATTGCTAGAATAAGCTAAATCAAGTTACCGAGACTCTAAAAACCGTAAAGAACATTAAAACGGGGGTTGGAATCATTTACTATAGAGCTTGGAAGCTTGAAAACCCTAACTATGGCTTCCCCCCTTGTGAAATTCGGCCAAAGCTTGAAGATGGACAAAATTTTGGCTATTTTGGCCTTTTTAATTATTTTAATTACTAAATGACCAAAATGCCCCCAAATTAAAAATATCCTATTTCACTTATCTCATATCCATTTTTGTCCAACAAGTTAACCAATTGTCTAATTTCCATTTAAGGACCTCTAATTTAAAATTTCATAACAATTGGACACTTTTAACATGTAGAACTCAACTTTTGCACTTTTTATAATTTAGTCCTTTTTACTAAATTGAGTGCCCAAACGTTGAAATTTTCGAACAAAATTTTCAAAAAATCATTCTATGAAATCATAGACCATAAAAATATAATAAAAATAAATTTTTTCCTCGTCAAATTTGTGATCCCGAAACTACTATTCCGACTAGGCCCAAAATCGGGCTGTTACATTTCCATCAATCAACCTTCTTGAAGTGAAGAAAATAAACATAAAAGTAGAAAACAAGATAGCTATGAAAGTATAGTTTAATAAAAATGTGAAAGTTAAGATTTTTATGTAAGAAAACTTAAATGGCATGAAACCAAAAGCATTTAACAGATTTAAAGTAAAATAAATTGAAATACATTAAACTAAAGCTTAAAGAGTTTTGAAAGAAAGGTAAAGGGACTGGAATGTAAATAAACCTTAGCTACAGTAATAACTAACTTAACTAACACTAAGAATAACAAGAACAAGAAGTAAATGTAGAAAAATAAACTCTAATTTAAGGTAGAAGAAGAGAAAAATAAAAAGCCTAGAAAAGTGTAGAGAAAAACTAAACCTAAAACTAAGCTAATGTATGTCTCTCTCCTCATCAACAATTTTTGGCTATCTTAAAGTGTATTATGATGACTTTTCGTTACCGAAAATGTCCCTACATAGGCGTTGTGTGGTGGCAGGGTAGATAAATACTACCCTTTTTGTCCAAGTTTGTCTCATTGACGAAGGTGATATCGTGATACCCCGAAGAGGATATAGCGGTATCTTGGTCAGTATTGAAACTTGGGGTTCTCTTTGGAAGGTGGATATCACGATTCCTAAAGAGGATATCGCGATACCACTGAAATATGTCTTCAATGTTCTATATTGTTGGAGGTATCGCGATTCCAAGGGATGGATATCGCGATACCCTTGTCCTTGGTGTCATTTTTGCTTGTTTTTTTACCTCCAACATGCCCCTACATCACTCAAACACACTTTAGGCCTCCCAATGGTGCTATTGGCCAAATTGGGTCACAAAATAGATAAAAAGGAGACATTTTCACTTATTAACCAAAAATATGAAAATAACGAAAAATTATTTTCACTTATTGGCCTAATTTGCCACATCGATTTGTGGCATATCAGAAACCTTGATAAGGGTATCGGTACTTTATATCTGGTATCGATATATTTGTTTTTATTTCAAATTTTCATCAAAGGCCAAAATGGTATCGGTACCTTTATGGGGTATCAATACCTATTATGAAAACTTTAAAAACATTGCAATTTGGATATGAATGCATGTATTATAGTGTAACTTGATTATCAAATGTTTATAGTTGCTTCGACAACGACTGTAGAATCTTATAACTCGGACTCGACAATCGGGTCGGGCGATGAGTGTTACATCCTCCGTCTGGTGGAGGTTTTTCTGTTCTCTACTGTCGTAGTTTCCTGATGTTTCAAGGGTCTTTTACTAGAAAGAAAAATGAAAGTGCATAACGATGAAAATGAAAACAATAGGAAGTCGTTCTCCATTGTAGTGGGAAGAAAAAAAAATACTTATTCATGGTAGAAACAATGGAGAACACATGGTTGTTGGAGTCAAAAGTGCTATAAAAATGTTTTTCAGCCCTTTGAAGTGAAATTATGAAAATATCCTTATTAATTATTTAAAAGTTATATAAAAAAATTAGATTAATTTATATTTCATGTATCACTAAATTCATTATATTAAATTATTTAAATATAATTTATTATTATATTTAAATTTAAAATATTTTATGTATCATTAATTTTACAAATAATTTATATTAACTACTTGAAAGGTATTTAAAATTTATATTTCATTTATCATTATATTAAATTATTTAAATATAATATAAATTAACTCATTTTTTACTTTCCATTATCATGTCTAAAAAAGATATTTTAACTTTCAGGTTTCAACCGTAATTTTTGACAACAACACTAAACACGAGCACTAAGAATATTTGTTGGATCTGATTTGAATTTGATGTTTCTTTTTTCCGAAGGACATATTGATTTCGTCAATGATGCTTGAATTGGACGAGATTGGCTAGTCATACTGGTTGGACTAAGAATTGGCTAAGGTAACAGTCTGGAGAATGGTATTACACTGGTTGAATTGACTAAAAAACCGATTGAATAAATTCTTTTTTTAAATTAAATAGTTTTTTTATTATTAATTTTTTTATAATTTTTCTAAAAACATTGGATTTAGTAATGATAAAGCTGATCAACTTAAATTTCATCATAAGCAGGATAACTTTTCACTGATAAGTAGTATACTGAACTGAAATTTGTAAATATCTCAAAATGAACTCAGTTTCGAAATCGGAACTGAGTCAAAAGCGAGCTGGAGTGGTTCCTTGACTCGGCTGGTAGAATTACAAAAAAAAGAAAAGAAAAGAAAAAGCAGTTCATATGTACGAGTGTGGAACGATTCATATATTTCAGGGTGACTAGCTTTTGCCAGAAGAAATCGATGAATATAATTATATTAAAATATGGAATTGGGTCTTTCAAAAAGAAATAAATTATGCAATTGCGTCCATTGTAGAACACCACGTCTCCAGATTACAAAAAAAAAAAAAAAAGGTGGGTTAAAGATCCTAAATTAATAAATATTAAATAAGGAATGGAAGAGACTCAAGTAGTTTCCTTTTTGTTTTTATGGTCTCAAAAGCTCAAAGTGGAATGGTTGCTTCCTTTGGTCGCCTCCAAATTGCATCAACTTTTCTTTTTTATTGAATAAGTCAAATAAGTCTTTTTTTTTTTTAAATTCAAGTTAAAATCTTCGATTTTATTTACATGATTGAAAGAAGTGAAAGTGAACTTTTTTCTTTATATATTTGAATTATGTTTAACATTTGGAGTCAATATTATTAAAAATTTTATTTAAATACTACTCTCGACTCGAATAAAGTTAAACTTAGATTGTAAAACGGAAGAAAATACCTATTTAAATAAGCAATGGATGTGTGAAAAGAAATAATGTTTATTCCTTTTCTTTTCTTTTTATTATATATTTTCTTTTTGCTTTATAATATTCAAAGATCACCATGAATGAGACACGAAATTCAGAAAAGAAATAGAATGCTAAGTCTGGGAATATTGCAGAAGAATAGAGGCCAATCTTTTCAAAGAAAGTTGACATGCTTTTTATTTATTTATTTATTTTTCATATTTTTATGATTTATATTTGAGTTTCATTATTGCTTCTCTCAACAATATCACCTTCAAGTTCGAACTTATGTAATCTTAAATTATATATGTAGAAAAAAAGAATATCAATCATATTTTTTAATGTTTACGTTATTAGTATTCCAACTTATAAATAAAAGCCTAGATCAAACTCGACTCATATTTTAAGTAGTCTAATATTTTGTCAAAATCCTCCCAAAATTCGGACAAATCTCCAAGTTTGGACAATAATTCGACCCATGAATAGGTCTAGTATAAATAAATGTATTTTTTAGATTTTATATAAAAATAAAATATTTAAATGGTAGAAAAGTGTTACACGATTCTCAAAAACCAGAATGGGCTGCATATATAATAATAAAAAGAAAAAATAAGCATGCAGTTTCCATGGCAAATTTTCTTGCCGAAAGTGTAAGGGCATAAAGACCAGTCATCTTTTCGGCTTCTTTCCTTTTTTTCCCTGTGCAATGTGAAATTTGAAAACCAGTTTACATCCACCCTCTTTCGATTGAAAAAAACTTATTAGTTAATCTTTTAAAACAAAAATTTAAAATTCCTGTATTAAAGTCTAGAGCAAATTTTATGCTAAGAATCAATTACTGTGCGAGGATAGTTTTAGCACTTTTGTTACGCTCAAAATTAATACTATTAAACGTGTTATCTTAATTTTTAAAACACGAGTTCAATTCAATATTTAATTGTGCGAGGACGGTTTTAGCATTTTCGTTACGCTCAAAATTGATACTATTAAACGTGTGTTATCTTAATTTTTAAAATACAAGTTCAATTTAATATTTAGTTATGATCTAAAATTTTTTATTTATTTACATATTTTGGAGTAAATCATATTCTTTTAAGAAAACAAAAATATCCCGATATTCTTTCACTAATGCAAAATATTGGATTTTGTTAAAATAAGAATAAAATAATTTATTCGATTTGAACAGGATATCTCGCTTTTTAATAAAATTCATCTAACATAACGATAAATTTACTGATTTATATTGAGTCGAGATGTTGCACATTGACCAAAAATAAAGTCCAATGAGAATAATAGCTAAACTACTAACATTGCAGTTGATTAGTAATGTGGTTACCGCATTTAAAATAGAACGATAAATAGTTGAATTGTTAAAATATTAATTGTATAAAAAATTTTAGAAAAGTGATAAATTACTTTAATTTTACACCCTTCTCCTATACATGTACTAGATCATAACATAGCCACAATGTGGGTAGAAAACATTAGTCTAAAATATTTATAATTATTATAAAATCATTAATTGAATTGGTGTCATAGAATATCAATTTAGGTGTGAAAAGATTAGCATATGTTTTCTTTTTAATGATAACTCATATTATTTTACATAAAAACCACACATGTTTACTGAGATTTATACATAGGTTCTTTACCACCCTAGTCATAATCATTGTAGAATATTTTTAAAATAAAATAAATATTTACATAAAAGGCTTTCTCTCAAATCCCAAGTTGTAGTTTATTGATCAGGTTTCATCTATTCCATAAATAATATGGTTTGAATTATAGTTGTAAGAAAAAAAGATTTCTTTCACGCACATTGTGAGTATGTGACATAATCTATTATTTATTAAAATCTCATAAAAAATATTAAAGTTTTGATTTAAGTGATAAAATTGAAAGTCTAAAATGTTATAAATTCAAATTGAATCTTATTATATGTGGTTTTTTATTAATATTATATAAAAGTAACATATTTTACTAAATTTTAACATAACAAGATATATTTTAATTCATCACAAATTAAAAACTAAATTTTATTGATCTTGTAGTCTCGTTACAGACACAATTGACAACATTGAAGGAGTTGGATCCAACAATTAAAATTTCTTTATGAATCCATGAAAAACTAAAAAGGAAATTGAGGCCCACTTCATAAGTTTGATCATTTGCTTTTGGTGACTTGAAAGTTTAATCCTAGTTTTAAACCCAAATTACAAGATTTTGAAACAATAAATAGTGTAAAAATATTTAAATTAAATTATTTATTTTCTAGAGGGAACAAAATTTGAAAAATTTTCATTATTGGAGGACTTTATATAACAATTTCACCTATTTGCCCTCGTGCGTGGCACTAAATATGCTCTATTTTCTATTGCATTCCATACTCTTCACCTTATCACAATTGTTTTTAGATTAATTCTATTCGATTCAAGAGTAATATTGAAGTAAAATTCTTCACTATCACAAAATTTAAATTTATTTCGAATATATTATAATTAAACTAAATAAATAGCGACCGAGTCTCATTAATGTAAATATATATTATTGTTAATATTTAGGATTTATTATTATTTTTAATAATATTATTTTAAAATTTGAATTTACGTATCCTCTAATTAGAAGTACAATGTATCTTATTATTGCAATTAACCTTTTTGTAATCTTATAATCTTTTGATTTCTTAATCAAAATATTTGATCGAGCAAAATATTCTCTCTCTCTCTATATATGGAAATGGGAAGTTTATTTTCTAAAAAAAAAATAAGCATGTCCATTGTCAACAAAAATATTATTTCATAAAGTGTAAAGGCAAAGTAAGAAGTGGGAAGCAAGACGACAGCACAGCGATCGACGCATTTAGTATTATTTAGCATTTTCATGGCTCTGATACTATGAAAGAATGCTTATGAAAATAGAAACAGAAATGAATTTTAAACTGAAATTATTATTGCTTGACCTGAATGAACACCAAGATGATGTATTTATACACAAATAAAACAACTAGTTATGAAAATTGTTTAACAGAAGTAGTTGTAACAAACTAACAGTTCACAACTTCTAATAATGACTATTATTTTCATACCCGACAAAATCTTTCTTTGAAAGGGATGTATCTGCATGCTTACGTTTAATATATAGAATAATATTTGATTAATTGTTAATGTACAACGCTTATGCACTATCAATAATTAAAGTAAAAAAAGTTTAAAAAATTTAAATTTAATCATAAATTTTTGGAATGATTACATTATACTAATTTATAATTTTATAATTTTCAAAAGAAACTTTGAGACCAAGGTTATTCCATGTGGAGTAGTGGTTGATTATAAACAATAACGAAGTTAGAAAATTGCTTTAAGGGATCGAGATGAATTATAAAGTATTGAGGACTAAAATACAATTTTATCATTATACTAACATATAATTTGTGAGAATTGTAACTATTTTGATGGTGATTTCATTTTTATGTGAATGGGTATACAAGTTTAAATCTTAAAAAATATGAAAGGATTTTTAATTTAGCAAGTGGTGCCTCATTTATTGTGATAAAATATTTAAAGTTGCGACAAAATAACAACTTGTCATATTTGGAACATTGAAAATTTATTGAATCGTATCTTTGGGCTAAGTTGATATTGTGGAATGAATCAAGCCTATCAATGAAAATCAATTCACTTGGAAGAGCTTATATAGAAGGTTGGATCGAATTGGATCATGTGGATTAAATCCCTTGGATTAAGGAAGTTGGATCAGATTGAAACTTTGAAGACTTAGCTGCCAATAATCCATGTTTACCTTGGTTGTTAATATTATATTGTATTATGCTGTTTTAATTGTTGTTTAGTAAGGGTTGTGATAGATCTTCATTATGTTAGCAAGTCTCCAAAACTGTATATAATTAAGAGACTTGTAATTAAGAGACTTGTATAGGTTGATGTATTGATTATTGAGAGAACTTATCTGTTTGAGTGATGAACATTATTTGTAAGAGTACATTTGTGATTGTAAAACCTTTGTGTTGTGGTTTTACAGACTAAGTTCTCAGGGGGAGAATTTAGTGGTAGTGATCTAGTTATCAAAGGTACAAGAGTGAGTGTAACATCCCTAAAACCCCTTGAGTCGATAATGGTACTAATACAAGATGACATGTGTTAGAATTTTTGAAGAAATAAAACAAGAATTATTAGTGTCAGTAGAGAAGGTAATTGGATACTAGAAGAAATTGAAAAGACTTGTTTACTGAGAGAAATAAATTTGAGGTATTAGTTAAATTGTACTGAAGTGAAAAGTGATGGGGTCAAAAAGTGAATATTCAAAAGCTAAGGGGTTAAGTGTAAATTCAAAAAAGTTGAAAGATTAAAAATGTAAATACTCCAAAAATCCTTTATAAACAAAATTTATAAACGGAAACTAAATTGAATAAATAGAAAATATAAGAAAATAAATCGTAATTTACCCAAATAAAATGGGGAATCAAGGAGCAAGGAGGAGGCAATCAACCTTGCCTATAAATACCCCTTCATTGGCCTTAAGGAGGCAACGGACAACCCCACCTAGAGCGTGTGATTATAAGCAAATGAATTACGTTTGGAAGAGGTTTTCTTTTATAGGAACTTTTAGAAGAGATTCGATGTGACTAAAAGCATTTGGATTCTGGGTCCACTCAATCTTTTTATTGTTAATAATTGACATTAAACTTTCGACTTTGATTTGTTTTATGGTATATATTATAAATGGTAATTATTCTTAAAAAAACTCACAAATTAAGATTTTTTTTTATAAAAATTATCCTATTATAAAAAGATAATTATTTAATATAACTTTAATTTCATAAAAATTGTAATATATTCTTTTTATATCAATTTGTCAATTGAGTTTTAACTTTATTGATATGGGTATTGTTGTTAACGTAGGAAGGCACGGATTCGAGTGTGTTGGAACGCATTGTCCTCTTATTTATGGGTTAAGGAAGGACCATGAGTAATGTTATACATTATCTTAAAAAGATCAGATTTACGAGCAATACAGGATTTAATTGAAGTGGGTGTCCATCCCGGCTTTGGTTAATAACGGCTCTTTTAGAGTATGCAATAACACAATTATTTCATACCCTATGTAAATTAGCTCATGAATGATTTTTCCCTTTTTCTTCCTCAACCATACCTTAGAATATATAGGAAATGTGAAGGGAACTGGCCAACAGGTTTTTGTTTGAAGTCGTCGCCGAGGGTGTCAACATATTCATTTAAAAAGAAAAACTCAACACACAGGAGTTGAGTTACTGTTGTATCATGTCAAGTCCCTATTTGTAACAGTAAAATACAAGATTCTTGAGGGAGATTTTGAAAAATTATGAGCAACACCTCAACACCCACAAGTGTTGTTGAGTTTAGAATATTGTCAGTTCATGTGAATGATTAGATAATAGATACGATTCAACAAATAAATTAAAACACGGCATCCTTAAATATTAAGAATAAATTTAAAGTAAGTTATAATATTGCTATATCAAATATAAAAGACGGTCCATATAAGACGGAAAAGGCAGAGAATTTAAGTCAACGACGTGAATGCACACTCGAGTCTTTGTCACTGATTAGTGTTAAAGCATGGTGATCATCATTAATGCTTATAAGAAAAGGCTAGTGGAAGCGCTGTGATTAGCAGCCAAGAGTTGGTGTTTAATAGAGGAAACTGACGCTTTTCTTTTCTTTTTTCCTTTTTTTTACAAGGTCGTTTTATGGTTTATTAATGTTACATCCCGTTAGGATGTCAGAGCGGCCAAACAGCCAAGTCTGTGAGCAATACATGCTAACCTCCTAGAAAAACCCTTTGGAAAGAATCCTTCGGTCTACTACTTGTCTGATAAATAAACCCACTCATGGATCGTTTCTTTAAGTCTCGATTATCACATGTTATCTAAAATTTTCAAGGCACGTTATCGCATCATTTTACAAGCCTATAGCATCAGATTACTTGTTCACTTTCTCCTAACCCACTAATATATATATATAGGGTTTGAGGCCTAAGGTCAAGGACAGACAACCCTATATATCTTTCCTACCACTAAGCTCCACCTTTTCCTCTTAATCTCCATGCTAGACAAAATAGTGTGGACCACTCATTTGTCATTTCCATCACCTATTTTTCTTTGTATCAATATTAGAGTGTTAAGCTCTCTGTGGGCTGTAATTAAGGCTTTTTCTTCTTAAAATAATCATTGTTTATCAATTTAGTTTCCTCAATCAGTTGGGTGCTTAAGACTGCTTAAAGATCTTTGATTAAAATAATGTCAGCTTTAATTATATTCCACAAGTTCAATCATTAACATATAATATATATAGTAAGCAAATCTGATGATTTAGATCATTGGAATTTGGAAGTTGTTTCAACTTGAAATAGTATGCAGATTAAAGTTTTTTTTTTTTTTTTTTTTTTTGTTATCATCACGAAATTTCTTGAAATGAAAGACGGATCTTCCATGAAAATGGAAAGTCCCGTCTGCTTTAAAAGAACTATCATGGAAATCCAATATCTGGCATTAATGTCTAACGGGAATAAAGTTAAAAGAAAAGACATACATATATAACATATAACTCATATATAATATATAATTGACAAGCAGTGGTAATATATTGTACTCTTAAAAAGAAAATATAGATTTAAACTTTGTAAACAACATTATTAAGAGGAACAACAGCAACCCGAACATGAACAAATATATTATCAAGAGGGTGATGATATAGACAGGAGACGGTGACCTCGACCTTCCCAAAACGATAGAATTATTTTGTAAATCTAATTAACTTTTAGCCATCTAGATTTTGTAAATCAAAAGTAACGGTGAAATAGTCATGACAATGAAAGCTGTGAAAAGAAATACGAATCTAGTTTATTCCATTTTTTTCTTTGTTAAATCACATAATTATATTGCAAATAAAGCAACAAAACCCTAGCTAGATACATACTTTAGTAATTTTTACATAAAGATTCCTATAATTTCATTTTAAAATACATACATTGTTGATATATATGGGAGTAACTCGCTTATATCAATTAAAATTTAAGTAGTTTTTGCATTTTTCAGTAACTTTTTATATGATTGATATTTTAACAATTCAACATTTGAATTTATCAAAATATTTGTACTTGTCATGCATGTAATTTTTGAATAGATCTTGTATCTCTATCATAACAGTCTAAAATTTTGTTTATATCAATAAATATTCAACAGTTGAAAAGTTTTTTTAATCTAAAACGAATAGTTAGAAATTTTTAATTTATGTCAAATTTGACAATCTACATAAATAGAGCAGGAAATATGATGGGTAGATTGTTAAAATATCAACCGTACAAAGAGATACGGAATGGTATAAAACCACTTAAGTTTTAATGATCTAAGGATGCACTTACACAGTAAAACTACTTTAATTCATATTTCATATTCATTTACACAGATAATGCATGCCAAATTTGACATAAATTTAAAATCTTAACTATTTGTTTCATGTAAAAAACTTTCAATCATTTAATAAATATTGAAACATATAATATTTTAGATCAATATGATAGATATGTTAAATTGGTTTAAAATATATAATACTTTACTTTTACACCAAGCAGGTAAATCTTCCACGAATCAAATAATTAAAGTCAGAAAATAAAAGAATAATTACTTGCATACATGATTTATACAAACAAACTATTTATTTTGCTGAGCATTTTATTAACGAAGAAGGTTACAAACTGGTAAAAGCTTGAAAAAGCATAGAACAAAGTTCAATGTAAGTTCAAAGCAAGTTGACAATTAACCCTACATGAACTATATATATATTGAGATAAAATAAAGTAACAGTTACAGCATCACTTCCTAATGAACACACGAACATATATATATTTGGATATAGATATACCATATATAGATATGTATGGCAAATTTATTGAAGATAGGGTTAGAAAAGATTGATTTAATTTGGTGGTGGGCATCTGCCAGGTACGGGGGTGTATCCTTTGTGGTTACAGCCTATGACTGGTGCCGGTGAATGATCGTGAGGAACCACACGACCAGCAGCAGCTAACTGCCAAGCAAAGATCATTAGCAAAACCATAGAAAACACTTTGAAGATCATTATGGAACGGTAAGCCGCCATTGGAGCAGGTTGATGATAAGAATATATAAGGAAGAAAATGTTTATATATAATAGTTGTAAGTATATTTTTGGGTTCCTAGGGTTTTTTAGAGTGGGATGAAAAATGGAGGAGGAAACTAGGGTTTATATAGAGAGAAAAAAGAAAAAAAGAAAAAAAAGGAGGGTGAACATGCATGAATATGAAATGCAAGTTTTTTGGAATGAAAAGTCGAATACAATTTTTTTTTGGAGATTATTTTTTGACCTTTGAATTTATGGAAAATTACCTTTGAAACTTTGGGCGACTTTGACCGTTTATTTAATCTCAGGTTTTAGAACCAATTGACAAGGTTTCGAAGAAAGAAACACGAAAAGGAAGAAAGACGAAGTAGGCTCCCATTTTTTTTCTATTGCATGTCATAAACGGTATATGTGACCATATATATATAATGACTTTCAGCACGAAGTAAGAATTTTATTTTTGGAAGGTCAAAATTTAATTATAAAATTTTAAAAAAAATTAAAAGTATAATTTTTATATGTTTGTCATTTTAGAATTTTTAAAGAGATTAAATTAATTTTAAAGGACTAGAATGAGAATTTTCTATTTTAGAGAGGGCTATGTGATATTTATTTAGTATACCGAGGATAGAGGTTTTTATTTTATAAGTTAGGTTAAGAAATCATCATTCATTTTGAAGGAGCAAAGTGCAATTTTACTATGTATTAATTTAAAATCTATAAATCTTAAAGAGCCAAAATTAAGACATGTGATAATTTTATTTTATTTTATAATTGTTTGAGATCGAAACTAAACTTTCATACCGATGAAAAATTCTATCACTAATGTGAATGCAATTGTTTTTTACTTCATTCAAACTGATCTGTTGTAAATACAACAAGAACAACATCCAAAAAAACAACTTACAAATACCACAATCAAGCATTTCCTGTAATTGAAAAACTAATACTCATCACCAAGTTTTAAACATGTGAATGCAATTATGCATGTGTATTTATCTTCATGATAACTTTTAATTACACTTAAAAATTCAATCACCAGTATAAAAGTTTCTACCACTAGTATATCACATTTTATTTTTCTTGCTACATATTATCATATTGTATTTAATTACAGAGATAACATACCCATAATACATCAAAATTTTTATTTTTTAAAAGAAGAAGAAGAAGAAAAACACCTTGCAGAACCAAAGATGATCCACATGGAAAGGCAAAGGGTCTTTCAAATCCTTTTTGTCACTAGTGTACTAATTATCATCATCATCGAGAATAACTAAAGATTATCGAGAATAAAAATTCTATCACTAGTATAGAAGCTTCTACCACTAGTGTATCATATTATATTTAATTACAAAGGTAACATACCCATAATACATCAAAATTATTTTAAAAGAGAAAAAGAAAAGAAAAACACCTTCCAAGAATCAAAGATGAGATTCACTTGGAAAAGGAAAGAGTTTAATTCAAATATGTGCATGCACGGATGAATTCAGAATTTTACTTCAACTTTTAAATCTAAACCATCTTTTTTTTTAACATAAAAAAGTGTCAATTTTTCTGGGATACTTTTTTTTCTTATCAAACAAATCAATTTAATATTTTTTAAAAAGCATGAACAATTTATCTGTAAAAAAATTAAAAGAAAAAGTTACAAGATACATAAGAGTGGGTGGATCCTATATCAATCAAGACAAAGTATGAGACAAAATTAATAGTAAAGATACCTGCAATGACATCGAACACATCCCTCTCTTCACAACCCCTAACAACATAAACCAGAACGGGTTGTCTAGCCTCGGTTTGGTTTGCACTTTGCACCAATTGCAACAACATTTGTAGCCTTATTTTGGTTTCGGCCTCTCAAAGGTAACTGACCCGCTATTTGATTTTGGGCCTGATTTTGGGTTGGAGCTTGCGTTTGCTCAGTTTTATGAGGACAATCTTTAATCCAGTACTCAGCCGACTCACAACTAAAACAAGCACCCAATTTTCTCTAGTACTCTCCCAGATGGTGCTTACCACAGTGCACAAAGTTGGTAGTCTTATCTCCCGATTTAACCACAACATCCTCTTGTTGCGGTCTATTATCTCTAGTTCGTTTTGCAAGACGAGAGTTTGAACCAGTGGACTCGAAATCTCTCTTAGACAAGACCTTACTTTTCTCCCATTATTTTGTGATTCACTTGCTTAATTTTCTCTACGATTTTGGCATTCTCCACTAGGGTCTCAAACACCCGTTCTTGGTGTGGAGCAACTTGTATCTTAAGATCAAACCGTAGCACGTTTTTAGATTTTACGCGTTTATCGTGCTCCGTGACAACCATTGCCTGAGCATAACGGCTAAGCCTCAGAAATTCAGCCTCATATTTTGTACAGATTTGTCTTTTTTATTTTAGCTCGATGAACTCGATCCTGCGGGCCTTCACATACCTTATGCCAACATACTTATTCTAAAAGGCCTCTTGAAAGTATTCCCAGTTAATACGATCAACCTATGTGCCCGTAATAGTAGACTTCCACCAACGATAAGTCTCATCTTTAAATAAGGACATTGTGCCCTTCAGCTTCTGTTCCGGAGTACAGCTTAAGTCCTCCAAAATCCTTTTTGTCGACTCCATTCAATATTCAACTACAGTGGGAGTCGTACCAACAATGCCTTTGAACACTGCCGCCTCATTCAACCAGAGTCTCTTTGTGATAGATCCTCGGCTCCCTAATCTAGTTTGGGGTCCAACAACCATTTGCAGCACTTTTAGCATTGCCTGTGCCATGACATCACTATTGGTGGTGGAGTTCTCAACATACTCATCCTCAAAAATCAGGTTTTCGCCCTAAATGGTGGGCGACTCTACTAGTGCAGCCCTACATGGCCTACCCTTACCACGTCTACCTTGATAAAATCTTACACCTTTCTCAAAGCCACAATCTATATTGGACTATAACATCACACGTATTATAACATATAAATATATATATATATATATATATATATATATATATTGAGACAAGTTTTTGAGGTGTTTGTGCAAGTGTTAATGAAAGTGGTTTATTTGTCATATTTGAAGTTAATAACTTTTTTATAAATTTTGAGCTTTGAATGATGTTAATATTGGGTAAGTATGCAAGCTCGACTTTGAATATCAATTCATTTGAAGCAATTTATCTTGAAGATTAGATTATATCAAATCAAGCAACTCTATCTCTTAGATTGTGAAAACTAGATTGAGATAGTATTAAAGACATATCTCCAAAGAGTCCACTTAATATTAGTTTTTATATTGTATTTAGCTATTTTAATTGTTATTTTATAAGGAATTGGATTGTAATTGATCTCTAGTATATTTGCAAGTCTCGAACACTTTTATATATTGGGAGACTTGTATAGGTTTTGTAGAGAGATTTGAGAGAACTTACCCATTCAAAATGGAACGTTTTATTGAGTGTATTTTAGAGAGTAAATAAGTAATTTGTTTATTACACGAGAACTTAGAGGTGAGTGATCTACATCTTAATATACAAAAGTAAGATTATTATTATACTAAGGATGTGATAGAACTTGAATTACTTGTTGTATTGAAAATTAAAGATAGTGGATTTACTTATTGAACTAAGTTTTATAAATGTAGAGAAACTAATCCTTCATATAATTGTTTTACGTTGTTTTTTATTTTATTTTGTTCATTGCGCAATCGAACTGACCACTACAGCCAAACACTTCCTCTCAAACACTCTATTTTCTAAGTAATTAGCAACTATTCATTTCAACAAGTACACTCTCTAATGGAATGTATATACACTATATACAAAATAAGATTGAGGTGCCACTGCTTAAATATTTAAAAAACAGGCATGCACTTTCCTTGGAAATTTTATTGCCGAAAGCAAATTGGGAAGTGGGGAGGAAATGACTGCATGAGATATGCATTTCGAATTCCCCCCCAACCCCACATTTATTTTTTATTATTTTAGTAACCAAACATCAATTCCCTTTCCAAAGGGACGTATTCCATGTGAAAACCAGCTTGCAGTACTCCACAAGTATACACAAGTATATAATAACTAAGTCTTTATATTTCCATCTTCCTTTTACAATATCATGGTTTGGTCATAATCTTTTTTTAATATTGTTCAAAAGTTTCTAACGTAATTGATGCATATATATACATGTATATATATACATGCATGGCAAACAAAAGCCTTTTTCGAGATTTGAAGAGTTCAATAATTCTTAATTAAGATGTCAAATTCGAATGTTATAGATGAATAAAACGATATTAAGAAAGTTTTTATTCTTATTTAAAAATTTAATATTGTTATAGGATAATAAAAAAAACCCGAAAAGATAAAACAACAACTTTGAGAAGGCAAAATTCTAAGCGTGACTACCGGTGTTTGGAAGCATAGGGATTATTTGACCTCAAATTTCTTCAATATGTGTTGTTGCTTGACCATCAAATTCTATCCATTATAAAGCTTTCTCTCCTAACGTTTTATATAATTAATATTTAAAATCCAAACATTCAATTTATCAAGATATTTGTACTTGTGATGTATATAAATTTTTTAATCAATCTTATATTCTTATATCAATCTAAAATATTATGTATATTAATATATACACATTACATTGGATTTTTAAAATTCAAATAAATATACCAAATTTGATATGAATGGAGTATGAAATATAACGATTGAACTGTTAATATATTAATCATAAAAAATACAAATTACTTAAATTTTACACTGGAACAAAATCTCCCCATAATAATAATAGTACTTTCCACAATTTCCATTTCTCTAGATGGAACCTTTCAAAACTCAAGACTAGCTTACTTTTTATTTGTAAAATAAAATTGAAACTTCATTAAGTTTTTTCAAAGAAATTGAAAAACCAAAATTTCTTTTCCACCCAAAGAAAAAGATCAGTCTCAGCATGGTGCTTCATCCAATGGTTATAATCAATGTAATAAAATTTGATGGTCATGATTAAAATGAAGTTTATCATTAATATGGGTCAAGAAATTAATTTATAAACAACCCTTTGGTAGGTTTGCCTTCTTGCACCTTTTTCTATACCTATTTAATTCAATGGATGCTGTAGAAACGGTTGATTCCATATCTTAATTTCACATTAAGATTTTCTTTTAAATAAAACTAAAACAAGCATAATCAAAATTTAACTCTCATACAATCAGTATCAATAAATTTAAATTTTGATTTTTAATATTTGAATATCTTTTTATCTTTGTATAAAAAATTAAAACAAATTTAGTTTATAATATATTATAATCCTTGTTGATTATCAAGTTCTCTCTCCCTTTTCTTGGAGTCCATTCCTCACATTTATAAGATGCAACTCTCTGCGTGTCTTGAGTGATACTCCCTAAAGAACTAAGTTGATGAGTTGAACGTATGACAAACTAATAAGAAGGGTGTGGCGAATTAAGCGATTCCAGGAGAAGAAAGGCGTAAAGTGAAAAGGGTCGGGTCAAACACGGATCTTCAGTCGGATAACTGAGTGCCCTATAACATTCCCATTCAAAGGGATTTGTTGTGATAAAGCTTTTAGCAATGTGGAATTGTCATTCAACTTTTTATACTACTTTTTATCTTTAAAAAACTTGGGATGGGATTGGGTTTAAGTGTGTGAATATAGTAGAAAAATCACACACACACATCATCTAACTTAATTTATTATACCAAAGTATAAACACGATCTCATTGCACATTCAATTCTTTTGATTTAGTTATGATCACGAATAATGTAGGTTTAATCGATGTCGGATAACACCACTTTAATAAACTCTAGACAGAAATAAAGAAACCCATCATGTGACAAAATTCAAAAGTAGTATTATTCAAGAACTAAATCAATTGCTAATAAGAGGTTCAAATTCAACATAAGATTATAAATAGTGAAGCATGATTTAAATAATACGATTTTAACATTTTTTCTTACCCAAAGTTAATATTTTTAAATGTTAATTCATTTGTGAGTTATATTGTGATTTGTAATTAAAGATATAATTGGAATTGGAAAGTAAAACTAAGAACATAAGAACTGGTTATGTAGTTTGGAATATCTTTCTAATGGTTTATGCTCAACTTATTCATCAAAGTATAATCTCATTTCTACACATTTATCTAGTTTCACTTTTTCGATAGACATGAAAATAATTTATTTACAAAGTATTTTGCAAAATAACAAGTTCCTATAATGCACTAAATTGTGCTTATGCTTATTTCAACTCTCCCATAAATTGATAACCTTGCAGAATCGAAGATGATCCACATGGAAAGGCCAAGAGTTTTAGTCAGATATGTGCATGCACTTTCAAATCCCTTTTGGTCACTAGTATTAAAGTATACTAATTATCATCATTAATGATTAACTGAAAGATTATTAACAGCCTTATCGAGAATAAAAAGGGTAGAGCGCATGCTTTGTGATTTATAATAAAAAAAATATTAATTGCAGACAAGAAATAGTGTTTAATGGTGGAAAGTGATGATGGTTACTACATTTAGTTGTTCAGATTAAAAGTTAGCATTGATTTCTCCATTAATCGTATGTGCCGGCTGTGATTAAGGCTTTTTTGCTCCTTTTCTATAAATTAATTATTATTGTTTATGGATTTCATTTTCCCAATAATTCGGGTGCCTGCATGCCTTGCCAACAAAGTTTATTAATTGACTGATGAACTTTGCCGTGATGGTATATACAGCAAACTTTTTAAGAATCTTTGATTAAACTAATCACAGCTTGATTATATTCCACAAGTTCATTCATTAGCGCACACACATATATATAGTTAAAGTAAGCAAATCTGAAAATGTCTGCTGATTATGGCTACCTTTTTATCTCATCATTACAAAAATTTCTTGCAATGAAAGACGAGAGCCTTCCCTGAAACTGCGTTGTGCCTTCTGCTTTAAGATAATTAACTATCATGGAATAACCACTATATATATAATGTATGGTGAGTTTATAAGTGTATACATAATTCGTGAATGATGTGATATTGTTTTAATTTATTTTTAAGGAATTTTATATATGTGGCAACATGTGATTCAATGTTAATGTACACTTTTTTTTTTTACAAGAGGATAAAAACTATAACTAGATTAGACAAGGTTAAGTTATTCCACAGTAATCATCGTGTAGCAGTTGAAGAATTTTATTCAACGGTTGCATATAGATATATCTACCCTAACACAGTTGAGTGATACTATTTTACTAAAGTTGCTTGAATCAAATGAATATAAATTTACATAAATGAAACAAAATATTAAAATCATTTGTTTCATGATTTGTAATATGTAAAATAAATTAAATATATCTTAAAATAAATTAAATAAAAAATACAAATTCAAAATATAACGTACAACTTTAACAAGTGAAAAGCTAAGCATTTTCCCATGGGTGAGGAGTTGAAAGATATGTCCCACATCGGTTCTTTGGTTTTGTTTTTTTTAATGGATGACTGCACCCATTATGTCGAAGGCGGCGCTTTGTAGGTCCACAAATTTGCTTTCATGAGATTACGTATGGTACACTTCAAAGCTAATAAAGATTAGCCACTAATAAGGGTCTATTTAAAGCTAATAAAGATTAGCCACTAATAAGGGTCTATTTAAAGTCTATATTTAAAGTTGCTCTTTCCAATAATATTATGCATGTGGTTGAATATGCTAATATATATTTATATGATTAGATGTGAACAAAACTCAATTTGATTGAAAAAAAAAATTTAAATTTGGAATTAATCGAATTGAGTTATTCGAATTGTAAAATTTAAGTCAACTCGAATAAGTAATTTGAGTTTGAATCGAATTGAATTTTACAATTCAATACTTTAAATAACATATTGGTATAAATATCATTTTAGTCCCTATCAAGTTTGAAAATGAGCAACTTCATATCTCTCAACAAAATTACAAAATAATTCAAAATAATTTTCAAAATTTAAAATATTTATAAAATTCCAAATTTTATATTTTTAAAAATTCTTAAAAAATTCTAAAAATATATTAAAAATTTTAAAATTTTTCTAAAATATTAACTTTCGAATCTAAATAAGTTAAGTAAAGATTCAAGTTTATCATACTAAAGTATTTTTTTATTATTTTGCTTTAAAAAGTTTTCAAATTTATATGGTCTAACATATAATTAGTTATACCGTAACAATATTTTAATTTAACATGTTTAATTTTTTAATTTGACTCAAACAATTTCACTCAATTCGACTCGACTCAAATTTCATTCAACTCGGCTCAATTCGAAAAAATTTAAAATCGAGTTAAGATGATAAAATAAGACTCGTCAACTCAAAATTTTTTCACTTGATTCGATTGAACGCTCACCTCTACATACAATGATTCTTGACAAACATGTTTGGGCTTTAATATATACATATAATATTTTATTTTATCTCAAATTACAAGTTACCATTTTATCATAATATATAATCTGTGATGATAAATTTAGTCTCCAATGTTTACATATTTTTATCAATTTGACACTTACACATGGATTGTCATATAAGTTATCATTTGTAAAAATTTATTGTTTTAGTCGATATTTCCGTTAAAAAAATTATTAAACATTTTCAAAAGGTTGATAGTCAAATTTGAAGGCAAGGGTGAAGCAAAAAAAAATTTAGGGGAACTGAAATTAAATTGTAATATTTATGATAGTAAAAATGTAATTTTTAAAGGATTAAATCAAAATTTTATCATTTTTAGGGGTCAAAGTGTAATTTTACCTTTACTAATTTAATATTTTAAAAATTTTAAATGGCCTAAATGGAATTTTTTTTTCATTTTAGGGAGGACCGGAGCCCTTGCCAGCCCCCTGGATTCGTCCTTGATTGAAAGTCAAATCTAATAAATGTTAAAGGCTAAATTTGATATTATGTGTTATTAAAAGGATAAAAATGTAAAAATAATTTTTTGAAGAATAATTAAAAAAAAAATCAAATCGAGACAGGACGAAGTGGAGTGGAGTAGAGATATTTGTACAGAAGGTAATTATTTATCTGAATTACACAATTATATTGAATGGTAAAACAAAACGTGATAAGAAGCAGTGATAAATTTAGTAATAAATAATCATATCGGAGAAAGGAAACCATCATTTTGCTCCTCTGGAATTTTGCTTGGACCCTTTTCTTCAGACAAAGCCCGTTTCCTGTTTGCCCAAAATATTTGGGCTTCACCTAGTGCTTGTTGAACCCAATCTGCTATCAGCTTTTCACCAAATGTTATTATCGATTAAATTTTGTTATTAATCATTTCAAATTTTTAAAATTTCAATCTTAAAGCAAATTATGTCATTTCTAAAATTTTAAACAAAAAGATATCATTATATGTATAATGTCATCTTAATTTACAATTTCTACATACTATTCACAGAAAGATGTATTATTTTAGTTAATGAATTCCATGACAACCTTTTGATTCAGGACTAGGTTTCAACATTCAAAAACTATAGAGACTAAAAATGATCAAAATCTAAATTCACAAATTACACATCATGCAGGATTAATGAATAAAAATATTTTTAATTTAAATTTAATCATAAAACATATGTGATGCACAGATATTTTTTTGAAAATGTGACAAGTACAATCAAAGTATAAATACAACTATATGCCTAAATAATCGCAAGTATGAAACTATTACAAAACAAATTGCTCGAGGAATCACAAAGTAGAATCAAATCATTACAACACGACTGAACTAAAACCTGGTATAGTCTAGACTAAAGTCAACAAATTGAACTAACTAGACTAAACCCACACATGACAACTGCACATGGTGAGACTTTGAGACTCACACATAAAATTACAAATAGCGAGTCTTGAACCTAAATATTTAAAAATTATACTTCAATTTTCATAATGGTTTTTTAAAGTTTTTTTTTTTTTTTGAAAATAGTTCTAAACTATCAGTTTATTTTTTTAACTTTAATTTATTAAAATTTAATTTTTATATTTTACGTAAATCGAGAAATTAATTCAATTATAATAAAAGGGTTGATTTTTGCTAATTTATTAGGTATAAATACTAAATTATATATTTTTAAGTCAATAATTTAAGGAAAAGATTTAACAGCGTTATTCAATTTAATTAATTTTTCAATTTTCGTAAAGTTCATGATTACACCAAACAATAGTTTTCTCTCACTTGTTCTTAATCAAATTGGTAAATATGGACAAGCGGGAGGCAAAGTCCTCGACCTTTCAAAATGGTAAAATTTCTTGGAATATCCTTTAAAAATTTATAAATTTATATAATAGTAAAATTATTTTTTAGACCCAAAAATTATAATTCAATTCTTTCCCTAATTTTTTTTCTACTTTTGCCCAGGTTGTTGGATGAAGATCAATCTCCTATTCTCTTTCTGACGGGTGTAAAATGTTGGATATCACTATCAGCATATGCCTTATATGGTATGTTGAATTTCTTTTTTAACAAAGAAAAAAACAACATAAATTACAATCCAAGTTGATCATCAACCATAGGATGAGCCACATGAATAACCAAAGCAATATAAATTAAGAGTATGAACGTTAAAAGTAGAAAGTCAAAAGGCAAATAATTATTAAAGTTTATAAACATATTTTTATTTTAATTACTGAAAATTATTAATTTAGTAACTATCGTTAGAGAAATTTTATATTTTGATCATTTTACTGTTAAATCTTATCGAAAGATGATGTGATGTTTGTTTAATTAACATTATGATAAATTTAACTATAAATATTTATACATCGATTAATTTGATCCCGATTTTATTTAATAATGATTAAAGAATTCAAAAAATAATAAAATTAAAAAAAGAATCATTGTTAGGTAGTGTACTTTCTCATCTCAATTTTTATATATATTATTACCTAAGAGCTTGATATATTGTCCATTATTTGCTTTAAAACATGGCAAATGAAGCATAATTGGTACTTTAAATTTAATAAAAATAAGGACACACCCAAAGTGCTGAAAGATGGTGGGATGAGATGTAGCAATCATATTCAAGATTGTGTTTCAATGTAGTTGAAAGCAATGGATGAAATTTGTCATTATGTTAATTAAAGAATCATCATCCTTCTATTAAGATTTAATGGTAGAATGATAAAAATAGTAAATTTCTCTGGCATGAATTAGAAGGATGAAAAATTAAAGGGTAGAAAATTAGTAAGATGAAAAATATAAAATTTCTTTCCATAGGTGTGTTTGGTAGGAAATATGAAAAAAATGGAAAGAGAATGTAATTTTCCTTCCATCCATTGCTTCGTGGAGTTGAAAAGTGAAAGGAAATAAAATAAGGTAAACAACACCAACTATCCCTAAACTTTGTTTAAAATTACATTTCAGTCACTCAACTTTCAAAAGTTACATAACAGTCACTAACGTTATTAAATTGTTATATTTTTGTCATTTGGTTGTTAACTTTTTTAAAAGAAAAGTAACGTTGCATCTTAAGTCAAAGGGTTAATAGCTAATTTGGTACCTAGGATATAGTTAAAATATCATTTTAATATTTTAAAATTTTCTTAACAATAATGTCAATAAATTTTAAAATGTAACTTAAATAAAATATTCATATGAACGATCAATTACAACAATAAAAACCCAAGAATTTTGCAACTAGTTTTCCACGTCCAATCTCATAAAAATCAAGTCTTTGAACTTCCACATAATATATATATATATATTCACTTTGATCCTATTCGTTTCTTTCATTTGCTTTATTGTTTTACGCTCTCTTCATTTTCATATTTCTTTTTTAGATAGATCAATGTCAACTCCATTCTTCTCAGATCACTAAAATTAATATATATGTTTTATTTATAGCTGAAAATAAAATCATGACTTGAAATTTGTGAGAAGAAATGGTGAGTTTGAAGAAGCTGAAGATGAAGAAGAAGAGCACTTTGCCTATAAATTTAAAAAATTCAAAAATTCAAAATTGAAAGTTAATAAAAAAATCCAATCAATCTAGTAACGGGATACGTAAAAGAAATGATGGGTTTAGAAAAGTAGGGTATTTTGTATTATAAACTAAAAGAAAAAAAATCTAAATTTTCAAAAAGTTGAAACTTACCGAAGATCCCAACAATATAATAGAACATTTTGTTGTATAACCTCTTAGTCCAGTGGCAAGAATATTACGTTATAGGCATAAGAGTTTAGATTCGATCCTCATATAACCCTATTCTTCTTCCTCAATCATAAAAAAAAAGTCCTCTGTGTTGCAAGGGATAGGTGTTGATTTATCGCAACCTCTCTATTATTTTGTTATCTAGAGAGCACAATAAGTTTTACCTATGTTAGGCTTCAATGCATTGGCTTGGCTAATGGCTGAAACCTCTAATGAAGGGCTTGATTGATCAAGTTTGGTTTTGGGTTGACTTGTGATTCTCTCCCTTACCTAAACAAAGTTGTTTCTTTTCCCTTCATCCTACAATATGGCCAAACTATTAGGTCAGTCATGCATACCTTACCTTCATGTTGTGTTAGTTCTGAATTTCAAATGTTTCTTCTGTCATGCCTCTTCTATTGTAATGCTATTTCAAATATATGAATTTCCTTTTATTGACAAGAAAAATTCCAACCATTTATTTTTAAAAATATCAATGATTCTATTGTACATTAAGAAAGAACACACAAAATATGGGTTAATATATATTTTAGTCCTTGAATTTGTTAACTTATACCTATATGATATTAAAAAAATCTAACGTGAACTTGAAAATTGTTAACTAAATTAATAATTTTTAAACATATAGTTGACACTGTTAACTTTTATTTACAAAAGTACCACATTGATTAACAATTTATAAATTTAGATACCAACTAAATACAAATTGACACTTCAGCGTCAAGGACTAAAATATTCATTAACCCAAAAACTCTTGTTCGCTGAGAATCGAAAGGGACAAAGTCAACAGAATCAGTCACAACGAACGGCCATTAATGCTTCCCGTACTTGTTAAATTTTATTATAATATATATATATATATATATATTTTATGATTTTGTCCTAAAGAAATGATAATGAAAACAAATAGGGAGAGTGGGACGCTTCACACGTAAAGAGAAAACGACAGAAGAAATTGGACCGCACGAAAGCACTTTTAAAAAGGAAAAGATTTGATTTAATTTAATCAATTACCTTAATTTTATTCGCGTTAAATAAAGTTTATTTTTATTTTATTCGGTTTGAAAATTTAATGAATAAAATATTTAGACCAAGTTATGTGTTGTTATTTTCAAGATATTTGGATTTATTTACAAAAATCAATCTTTAGAGTTTGAAGATTAGATTGGATTCGAGTGAATCAATTAATTCCCTAGAATGTGAAGATTTGATTAAGATAATACTATTGATCTTGGAGAGAATACTATTTTAAATGGGTTACTTTGTATTCACCTTGATTCTATATTAGCAAGCCAAAATTGATATATGTTTTGAGGCTTATCTAGATTATGTAGTGAAAGTTTATTGAGTACATTCTAATTTGCTTATCGATGAACATTTTTGTAAGAGAGTGCAAACTGTTATTGTAAACATTAGTAAAGTGTTTATTGCCCAAGTTCTCAATGAAAAAATTTAGAAAAGAGTCTTTTCGTCTTTAGGTACAAATGTGAGATTTTTATACTGAAAGAGTGATAAGCTATAATTCACTTATATTTGTGATAATAGATAGTAAAATTATGTTATTTCTATTTCAATACAGTAAAAGGAATCCAAAATCCCCATGTGTTGGAATCTCTTGAAAACGATGAAAACTGTACTCTCTTTCTTTTCAATCTTTAAGTGACATTGACTATTGTCAAATAATTATTACCAATTTATGTTTATCTGTTTGTTTTGTTATATAAAAAACATTTTTAATCACAAAACTGAATCTCCTATAAATTATAAAGTTATTCAAAATAAAAATTTATAATTTCAACAAAACTTATAATCATAAATTTAACCTTTAATTCTTATATATTATATTAATTTAATCATAATTTTAATAAATTGACTAATCAAAATTTACAAATAATTTTAATTTAATCTTAATTTTAAAAAATATAAAATACATTTTTATATAATTTATATGAACAATAAAATTATTTTTAATAGTTTAATATCATATTACAATTTTTATCTTAAATTTCAAAATTTTTATCGAAAATAATAAATCTAAATAAAAATTCTAAAATTTAAACTATTGAAAATAAATAATATCCACATCACACACCTCTTAACTAGGTTACCTAATCAAGCTTTCCCCTTTCCTCCACCTTGACGGGGAACCCACCTTTCATCTTAGACGTCATATAAGCAACAAACACCGGCTGAAACCCTTCTTCCACCGCAGGCACCACCTTAAACCGCCTTAAAGTTCCGGCAACCACCCTTTTCATCTGCAGGAACGCCATCTCCTTTCCTAAACAAATCCTGGGTCCGGCCTGAAACACCGGATAAGTATAAGGATCTCTCCCGACGAAGCTCCATTTCCCGGCCTCATCCCTTTGCAACCATCTCTCCGGCTTGAACTCCTCCCAATCGGATCCCCATATATTCTCCATCCTCCCCATCGCGTAAGGTGCGTACGTCACAACCGACCCTCTCTTCACCACCGTCCCGTCCGGCAAAACATCGTCTGCCATCGCACGTTTGCTGTCCGTCGGGACCGGAGGATACAATCTCATAGACTCACACAAGGAAGCGTGAATGTAAGCCATGTCTTTAACTTCTTCAAAAACCAGCATTTCCGATTTCTCTTTAATTTCTTTAAGGATTTCCTTTTCAACTTCAGGGTGTTTATGTATTAACCAGAAGAACCATGTCAATGCCGCCGATGTTGTATCCCGACCGGCGAGTATAAAGCTGATGACTATATCCGTAGTGAAATTCTCATCGGAATGACCGGAATTTAAAAACCTCGATATAATATCAACCGAGTCCAAAGACGATTTAGTAGCTAATTCTTGTTTCTTTTCCCTCACGATCTTCTTAGCGAAATCACGTACCTGAGAGATGGCGATTTTGAGTTTCTTCTCCGACCCAACATTGAAAACCCGTTTGATTCTCCAAGTCAATGTAATCGGAGCTCGGAACCGTTCACTACTCAGATGAGTAGCATCTTCAAACGCGTCGGCGAACTCAGTTTGCGGCAAAGACGGTAAAAGACATTCCGGGTCATACCCAAAAGCAATCTTGCAAATATTATCAAAAGCAAATCTCTGAAGAACATCCTGCAAATCAAGCACTGTCTTGCCGGTAACAGCGCCGGATAACATCGGAACCAACCGGTCGTTAAGCTCAGCATCAACGACGGTTTCTACAAACTTACGAAGAGATCTAGTATTAAACTCGTGACTCGAAACCTGTCTCTCGAACTTCCAAGCTTCCCCATCGGCGTTAAATATTCCGTTGCCGAGAAAATCAAAGAAAACATTAATGAAGAACTCACCTTTTGGGTAATTATTAAAACGGGTTTTGAGTATATGCTGGACATTATCGGGGTTGGCCGTGAAGATCTGACGGTAACCCAAGATGTGGTGAAGAGTGTAAGTTGCAGAAGGGCAGTTCTTAAGGATCCTTGTGATCCATTCCAGGCGGTTGCTTTGATTGGATTTGATGTCGAAATAAGAACCGATTAGTGGGTAACGCTTGGGAAAAACATTGGGCGTTGATGGTTTCTTGGACCTGGAGCTTTTGATGAGACTCAAGAAGAAAAATGGGAGAGTGAGGAAGAAGATGATTGATAAAGTTAATACCTGGATAAACATGGTGAATAGCTGTGATTAATGGTGTCTTGAAAGAGGAGGTGAGTACGGAGACAGGTTCCCAGTTTATAGTTTTCAAGAAAAATGGATTTTTGCTTAGAAGATAAGCATAATACCTTTGAAGCTCTTCTACCACTATATATTATTTATATTATACATATATAAATGCATGATAACGGTAAGGGATGACAACCATCCCCTCCCAACTTTAAAAAATAATATTAGTTAATTTTCCTTTCTTTTTAACTAAAAAATAACATCAGTTAATCTTGTTAACGGGTATATAAATATACATTTCTGTTTTTTAGTTTTTAAAATATACGGAATGCTATATATATTTAAAGTTAGAGAGTCAAATAAATTATTATATTATTTTGATATTAGTAATAGTAAAAGTACCATGGAGGTCCTTCCATTTGTATTTTGATCACGTGTACCTATTTTATTATTCCTTTATCTATGCTAATTTTTAGTAATAGAAATAGATGAAATTGTCAATAGAAATGACTAATTTGCTTTTTGATGTAACGAACAAAGACTACTTTGTCAATTTTTTTAGTACAGGTGTAAAATATAATTTGGCTTCTAGTACAAGCGCCTCCATGGTACTTCTATTTGTTGTTGGCAAAAGTAGATGCAGTGTATATTTGAGTGTTTAAGTTCGATTTCATGTTGTTAGAGTCCGACTGAATTGGTTGGATCAAGAACCAATTGGGGCATTGGTTTGATTAAAATGTTAGACAAATTGACTTGCGAACCGATATGAACCGGTGTGATAAAACAAAGCAGAGTTACATCAAATTAAAAAGATCAAAAGCGCCCATCGCTTTGTCCTGTTGAAAAGTATTCGAGATTTCATTAGGAATAGTATCAAAGATTTATGAGCTTGATTTCCACATAAGGCTCAATTTTGCCAAATAATTTGCAATTAAATTGTCTTCTCTAGGTATATGTCGCAGTCACCATTGACCTTCAGTTCTCAAGAGTCGCTAAACCCTTCTAAGCACTATAATGCCAGAATCATCCAATCTATTGTTAGTTAGAGCAAGGATCACTTTTGTATTGTCAGATTGAACTGTGCCCTGTTTACATCCTCTACTAAGAAGGATGTCTAACCCATCAATGATATCCTACAGTTCAACTTCGAAAGGCGTGCATCGACCTAAGTATCGATTGAATCCCAAAATTCAATTTCCTTCTTGATCTCAAGCCACACCGCCAATAGACGCGTTCTCTGTAGTAATAGACACAACCCCGTCCGTAAACAAATGAGTCATCGATCCATCAGAAATTGGCCAAAACTTCATTTAATTTTTTATAAATGTATTTATTATGTATATATAATTGAATTGCGTAAACACTAAAAGAGACGGAAGGGATGACGAAATGCATATGAAAGGCGGCATGGGGAATGGGTGGTGATGGATAAGAAAAACATGTTAATTATAAATCAAGAAATTAAAAATAATGTGATAAACTAAAGTTTGAAATTGTTTTGAATTCAAGATGTGTATTAAGTACCAACTTATTAAATAATTGATTATGTAAGCAATGTCGTCACGCAATCTAACTCCCCATTTCATAAGTTATTAGCCCAAAAGCACGTCAAATGAATGCTCTCTTATCGGCTAACACATTGCTCAACTCAATTTGTTTATATAATCAACTTTTAAAAATAATGTTTACAAGAAAAGAAAAAACTAAAATTTTGGTTATTTTTTTTTGTGGAAAATAGACACTAATGTTCCACAACTACTACAGTATAGCCCAATTTTAGTTGCCAAAATTAAAAGCCCACAATTTACTCACTTGTTGGACATATTTACAATTTGGATTAATCTACTTCGTATATTTGCAAATAGTGGATCTTTTAAATTTGATTGGACTTATTTTATAAATTTAATTTTGGGTTTCTTTTTATATTTTTGAAATTTGTTTTCAACCTTTTCAATTTTAAGGTATATTTAATATGAGCTTTTATTTTGAGTTCGATCATCAATTTTGGGCTTTGACCCATTAATTTTAATATATAAAATAATATATTATATTTTATTAAAGATAAAAATAAAAATACATAAATAGCAAATTTTCAATAAAAAAAACCAAATAATAATGAAAATGGAATTTTACAAAAAGAAAAGAAAGCTAAGTATTTTTTGATTTTTCAAAAAGAAAAGAAAGCTAAAAATTTTTTGATGCCTATACAATTGAATTCTCCTCTCTATTTATAGAGGAAATCAAAAATGCTATACAACTGTTGTTTGAATCCCGAATAGTGTTTCTGATAAGGATTCTGGCTTCAATGGATGTGGTTACTTCCACGTCTCATTTGTCTTGTAATGACCCAAAATTCACGAGCACCGAAAAAGTATAATATCGGGCCTTCGTCTTAGTAAACTGAGTCTGAAAATAATTATTAGAAATATTTACTAGACTAGTTGTGTATTTAATTAGGTTTTAGAAAGGTGAATTTAGCTTAATTAAGAGTAATTAGGAAAAGGATTAAAATGAATAAAGGGTAAAAGTCTAATTAAAAATCAAAAGAAAATAAAAGGGACTAAATAGGTAAATAAGCCAATGGCTTAAGAATAGGCGGCAATACATGGGAAAAATCTTAGATATTTATATTATTTATTTATATAATATATAAATTAATTATAAAGTATATTATTAAATTAATTATATTATAAATATTATATTAAGAAATAAATTAAATAAGGACAAATGTATAGTGATGATAATAGACAGTGGGTGGTGTTGGTAAATACATGTGTTATAATAATAAACATATGTATTTAAGAATAAAATATATTACTTATTAATTAAGTAAAATATTATTATATTGTTATAATTAAAACAATAAAGTAAATAAAAGAAAGTAAAGAAATAAAAACAAAACAAAAGAAAAGAATAGAAAGAACAAAGAAACAGAGAAGCAAACGAAACAGGGAAGAAAGAAGAAAAAAAAGAAAGAAAAGGGAAAATAGATTTTAAAGCTTGGAGTTAATTTGGTAAGTCAATTAAGCATTTTTATTTAGTTTTGATGATTTAGAAGTTTTAAAACAAAGTTTTGATGAAACTAAGTTGATATTTTGGAAGTTTATAGTTTTTTAAGCATGATTCATGTTGAATTAGGGATTTAATTGAATAAATTTCAAGCTAGAATTGATAAAAGGATTAAATTGTAAAAGAAACTATAAGTTTTATGTGTTAGGGACTAAATTGGGGAAAATTCGAAATTAGGAAAATATGCTGAAATTTTAATAGTTAAATTTAAGTTTGGATGAAATTTGAATAGAAATAGAGTGTGAATTGAATTAGGAAAGTAAGTGAATTTAGTTAGGATTAAATTGAGAATAAGGAAGAAATTGAATAGAAATTCAATTATTTATTATAATTAGTGCCGTAATTAATAGTATAAATTATTATTATTTTCGTAGCTAACAAATAACCCGAGACATCGACATCAAAAGGAAAAGGGAAAGCTATCGAGGACTAAAGCAGGAGATTTACGGTTTGTATTACTATAATTCAAATTATTTATTTTTAAATGTTAAATTTTAATTTATGTGTTTAGTAAATGAAATGTGAGGTAAGTATTAATATTAGTATTAGTAATAGTATTATTATTATTATTATTATTATTATTATTATTATTATTATTATTATTATTAAGATGAGTGGGAATTAATTTGAATAGTTGATATGAATTAATATTTGAATTGTTTGTTGATTGAAAGTGGGAAGTGAATTTAAATCGAATAGTGACCGATATTAAATTGAATGGAAATGTATTGAGTTGTGAAAATGTGTGAATTGCGGATTAATTATTGATTGAAAGGTGGAAAAATGATTGAATTGAAAGTGTGAGAAATTGTGATTGAATTGGGATTATATGTGATTTAAATACCCTATTAACTAGTCGGGCTGAGTCGGATATAGTTGGCATGCCATAGGATTGGAAGAGTTCAGGGATACTTCGACCTCGAGTCGATGAGACACTGGGTGTCACTATATTTCTTCGGATAGATTCGATGAGGTACTGGGTACCAACTTTCTTCGGCTTTGCCGATGAGACACTTGGTGTCAACTATTGCTTCGAACTATCCGATAAGGCACTGGGTGTCATTCTGGTGTGTTTGGTTGGATCCGTGTATCCGCCAAAGTCCGAGTTTCGTTAATAGGGTAAATGATGAAATGATAAACCGAACGAATTGGTCAAACGAGCTATTGAAATGATATGAAAAAGTTAAATTGTGAATTGAAATGTGAAATGAGATTGAGAAATGAACCTAAGGTTCATGATTTGTTCAAACTCAAATTGTGGATATATGATATTGATTGATGAATTGCTATTGTTGAGATATTGAATTTAAATTGTATATACGAATTATGCATTACATGTTTATTATTGTTATAATTGAATTATGGTAATACCATCGAGTATGAAATACTCAACACACTGTTATTTCGCATGCAGTCGATAGAAGTCAAAGGTCCCGGTTCAGCATCCAGACTAATCCCGACTTCAGCATAAATTTGGTGATGTATATTTTCCTTTGGGTAATGTGGCATGTACATAGGATGTGTATAAAGGTTGTTATGTTTTAATATAAATGGTTTAAAAAAAATGTTAGTATTAAATGTTTATGAATTATAATGAAAGAAGTTTATCTATTTTGATTTATTTATTACCTTGTTAAATTTAAATTGGTATTATATCGATTGAGTTTGATTAGAAGGAATTTAGAATAGAAAATGAGAATGTGACATGACTTGGTTGATTTGATTTTATTTGAAAATGTTATGATTTTAAATTGCAGGGGGTTTGATGTAAAAATAAGCAGAAATGCTGCTGAAATTTTTTCTAAAAATGAATGAAATCAATTAGTAAAATTTATAACAATTTATGAAATATTTTAATAGGATGGTTGTTTATTTAAGAATTATTTTTAAATTGCTTGGTATGTCCGATAATGCCTCGTAACCCTGTTTCGGCGACGGTTTGGGTTTAGGGGGTGTTACATGTCTTGTTGCTTCTTTAATTGCATGATCATGGTTGCTTCCATGTTGCATGCTTGAGTTAATGCCTGCTTCAATTATGGTTGCTTCCATCACTGCTTACATCATTAGTGTTTTGATGATAGATCTACGTTGCAATCTTTGTTGGTTGCATCTAGACTTCTTCTTTGGTCTTGTCATATCATGGATTTGATGATAACTTCCACATTGCCAAACTTGTTAGTTTGTTTGTTTGTTTATAAGTGTTATTACATCATATGTTTTATGATGCTTTTCACTTATGGCTGCCTTTTTTGACTTTTAGCCTTCTTGGATGTTGTTGAGATTTATTTCTTCAATTTCATCCAAATGTAATGAATCTGATGAAAGTCTTGGTGAATTCCAAGTCTCCCATGTTATTCTGATTTGTTCCAGAATATGAGATGGATAGTCTTCAATTTCTATGTCGGTTATCTTTTTTAATAGTCGCAAAGATTCTTCATCTCTGTTTTCCTGAATGTTTCTAGTATAATATGCCACTATCCTTCTTCCATCAGACCAAAGTTGATAAATATTTTGCTGAAGAAGATCTTGGGCTGTTGATACTAAATCAATCCCTGCTTGGGTTTGATAATAATTAAAATTATTATAACATTGTCAATGGTTTTTGTCAAGTGTTCTTTGACCTTATTTACTGCAGATAGTCGGGGACTTCCAATCATCCTTTGAATAATCCATATATGATATGGCTGATAAAATATTTATTTTTCAGCTATACCAATAGGCTACATATTTCAATAATAAAATAGTAGAAAAAGTCATCATTGTTTATGATGTTTTGTAATTTAGATTTTACCACAATGGAAAATCCTTTAAAAGATGAAAAGAAAAATTTTGTATAACTATTTCTTTTACAAAACCCCATTCAATCCTTATTATATCAAATGGTTCATGATCAAATCTATATTTTATAGTTAGAAAACTTTCACCTATAAAATTAGTAAAACATAAGATTGTAGAAAATATTCGAAAAATATTTTGAAATTGAATCATTGGTTGCGGATAATTCCATTTATTTTATAAATATTTCTCTGTAAAATCTATCTAGATTTGTTATATAAATGATTCTAAATATCGTATTCATAATAGAATTGTTTTTCCTTTATGAATAAAATATTGAAGTATATCAAGAAGATTGTTTATCTCTTTAATATCCATAAATTTCATTTGAAATTCATCCCAATCTCAGATAAGATTGATTTTAATAGTAAATCTTGATTCACTTTCCTTAGTTGTTTTTCAACTAAAAATTCTGAAAATTTGGTAAGAGCTCTTCTGAAATTTGCTATTTGATCAGAAACATGGTTTTTTCATGTTTCATTAATAAAATTATATAAATCTAGTGATAAACCAGGACTATAAAAATCTTTTATTTTTGAAAGATCTTTTATATCTTGTTCTCTGCTCCCTTAATAGTTTCAGCATAACTGGCTTGAAATGCCGAATTTGGATCTTGGGACCATTGTGATTGACTCACCTTTTTTGGGGTCAATGGAAAAGAAGTTTCAACTGGTTGATTTACTATTGGATATGATAAAACATTTGTTCCAACTGGTTGTTTTACAATTGGATAAGACACATAATATCCCTGGTTATGATAGAATGGTATTTGAGCAGGTACAATTCCTTATTTGGAATTTGTTTCTGCTTTCCCTTTATTGGGCTTTTTGTGAACGGTAGTTCATTCACCAACTTGTAGAGTTTTTTTACCTCTATCCATGAGGCATGCTAAGATAATCAGCAATGATATTATAAGTACCTTTTACATATAACACTTCAAAGTTAAAGGTACATAGTTCATTATACCATCTGATTCTTCTCGGAACAGTTTCCAAACTTTTATTAGTAAGAAATTTTTTAACTGCCTGATTATCGGTTTTATGATAAATTTTTCAGGTGCTAAATAAATAAGAAAATTTTTATTCCTTTTTATAACTAATAATTCTTTTCATATATAACATAATTAATTTCATTTGGTTTAAATTTACCGAACTATATCCACATATTAGTTCTTCATTATTAACTATTTTAGCTTTTAAAATACATCCCCAATGAATTTGTGATGCATTTGTTTCTAATATTAATTTATCACATTGTTTAGGTAAATAAACTTTTGGACTCGATTTATTTGATTTTAATTTTTTAATAATTTGAGTCTTTTTAGACTAGTTAAAAGGTTTATCCTTTTTAATTTTTCATATAACTTACCTATTTTTTCAGATAAGTTCGAAATAAATTTCTTCCATAATTAACAATTCCTAAAATTGTTGAAGCTGTTTTTATCTTCAATATTTTCAGAAATTCCTTTATTTTTACTATAATATGATCTTGTAATTTAAGACCATCTGCAGATAATCGTAATCCTAAAATTCTATTTCATTTTCTCTAGCTCTATCTTTTAGGGCTTAATATAATTTCATGTTTTAGGAATTCTTGAGAAATAGTATTTAAATGTTTTCTATGTTTTTCTAATGTATCGAAAATATTAAAATATCATCTATATATACTACGCAAAATTTTTTATATTTATTGAATATAGAATCCATCCATCTTTAGAAAATTTAAGGAGCATTACATAACCTAGATGGTATTACTCTTCATTGGTAATGACCATTAGGAGCACTAAAAGCTGTTAAAGGCTTAGATTCATCGGTTAGCATGATTTGTCAACATCCCGACTTACAATCAAATTTACTAAAGTATTTAGCTTGTTTAGCCTGATTAATCAAAACATATTTTCTTGGAATAAAATATCCATCAAAGACAATATTTTGATTAAGTCTTTTATAATTAATGACCGTTCTAGCTTTTCCTCTTTTAATCTTAGCATGGTTTCTTACCATAAAAGCTGGACTAGAATGTGGACTATTAGTTTTTTCTATTAATCCTTTTCTAATAATTCATTTATTTGAACATCAAACTCATCTATATCTTGTTTATTATAGATCATAGGTTTAACCCTAATGATTTTATTAGGATTTTCTAATTTTATTTCACAATATCTAGGACTATTTTGCCATAATTTTAATGGTTCTTCACTAAAATTATCTTCTAGAATTTTAAACAACCAATGACTTGTTTCAAATTGTTTAATCTGTTCTTTTCTTGTTGGTGTAAAATTTTTATCACACACAAATTTATGATTTTCTACCGGTGGTATTTCCACAGAAGATTTTTCTACGATAAAATAACTAAATTTTTATCAATAGAAAATTGTAGATGTTGATATATAAAATTATTTCCTAATAATATTTCTCCATGCATAGCGAGAAAACATAATATTTTAGGTATTACAAATCTTACAATTGTTTATGTAGATTGATATATTTCTAGCTTTATATTGAATTATGGTTTCGTTACCATCTATTCCTATTGCTTTTATACGATTTTTCATATGTTCCCATTTTTCTACAGAATAGCATTTTTACGCAACTACTTGTTGTAGCTCTAGTATTTAATAAAGTATGTAAAGAATATTTTTATATTCTCTAAACTGAAATGTAATCTCTATATATGTATAATATTTCCTCGATTGGAAATTTGAAAATGTAATAATATCATTTTTTCCAATTTTCATTTGTTGAATAATTGTTTGTACCTTTCTTATTCTAGTGTTTCTAGAATTTTCTAATATAAATATATAAATTTTATCAAGATTTGTTTCGATAATTTTTATCGAGATTTGTTTCCTTTTATAACTTATTTCTAAATCTTGTTTTTCAAGACTTTTGATCATTTTTCTAGCCTATTTTTTTTTTGTTATAAAAGTTTTGACTATATGACCTTTCTTAACATCTAAAAACATTTAAGTTTTCCGAAGCTTTTCTTGTAGATTTTTGTTACCAGTCAATTTTTATTACCGGTTTCCATTTAACTAATTTATACTTATTATCTTTCTTTTTATGCCTATGATAAGTATTAGGACGTATTGTTTTATATCCTAATAATTTTGCTGAATTTTTATTAATAGTTAATTTTTTATTTTACTAGTCAAAATACTAGTTGTACTTTGAACTTTCTCAAAATCTATATTAAAATATATCAGCTAGTCATTTGTTTGAATATCCGATTCTATTTTTCTTTTTCATAATGATTTGTTGGTTCAAGATCCATAGGTTCGGAATATCTATATTTTCATCTTATGAAGTGTTTTCTTTATCAGAATTATGACTAGTGACTTTGATGTCTTCATCCTGATCGGTTGAAATTTTTCTTCATCAGATTGATAACTAGTAGCTTCTAAGTTTTCTGTATTTTCAGAATTATTAGAACCACTACTATTTGAAGTATCATAATTTAACATATAATGATAATTAAATAAAGTAAATATATCTTTATGTTTTCATAAAGTTCTTCTATTAACTTTAAATATTCTACCTTTTCTAAATTATCAATACTATTAATAAATTTATCTTTCCAATGTTCTATAAGGTTTTATAGGATTGGAAATCATATTTTGTTGTTTTCATATTTTTTCCGTTTTTATGTTTTTGTAATTTTTAACATATATGACAACTCATCGAAGAAGTATTTTCTTCTTCAAATAAAACTAATATATTATCATTACCATAATATAAAGGACCTAAATTTACTTCCGATTTATATTATTATTATTATTATTATTATTATTATTATTATTTATAACTGATCTAATTTATTATTAACATTAGTTAATATTTCTTTAGATTCGCTATTCAAATCTAAATTTTTAACTTCTCCTAGATTATTTACTTTTGTTCTATATTACTAACCTTATTATATAATTTACCAAAATAAAAAGAAGTCATATATACTAAACTATTTATACCCTTACATAGAGATGAAATGTTGTTTTCATTCTTAGAGTCTATATGCATAGTATGATCACAAGTTTTATCTTTATATAAACACAGCCACCTTACACCACCGACCCTCATCTCTTTCACACGCCACCATCCTTAAAGCATAAAAGAAAAGAAAGAAAGGGGAGCCTTCACCATTTTTCTTCATCCTTCCCAGTTCCCTCTCTTAATCGAAACTCACCATCACCACACTACCACTCAAAGCCCTCATCTCCTTCAACTCTCAATCAACTACTTTACACTCACCTCTAAACCAAAACCCACTCCATCAACCACCATAATAGAAAAAAAAACCAATAAACAAAAAAAAAAATCCTGGAACTGAGACCTGCAAAAGTCAAGAAAACCAAAGAACAAAAAAAAAAAAAAGAACAAGAAAGAAAGGAGAAAAAAAGCCATAAACTTGATGAACAATGATAAAGAAGTAATAGAGAGATCAGAGAAGAAAGAAGATAACAGAAGAAGAGAAGTAATAGAGAGAAATTAGGAGAAGAGAGTGAGAATACTGCGTTGTGATTCCTTAACAGTCTTCCCCTACCCTGATTAGGCAATAAAAGGAGCGGGTAACGGCCTCGTGACAACCTGGCATTACATATACAATACACACCGTTTTCATTTAAATGGTTTTCAGCCAAAACCATCCGTTTTGGAAGACCCTGACTCAACTCCTTACGATACACATCATTTCATTAAAATACTTAAAACCAAAATGCAACGTTTTTAGTTCGACTCTAATTATAGGAAAATAACATAAATACAAAATATTGGTTGATGACTATTGCTGCAATTTATTGAATAACAATCACTCTGTAGCAACCCGATTTTTAATGATATCGGAAACAGTTGTTCAAGGCCACTAAATCTGGCGAGTAAGTTCATAAATATTAATAATATTTACGAGTCAAATATAGTTTTAAAAAAGGTTTTTAAATTGGTAATTTGTGTTTTATAATGATTTGTTAGGTCAAGTAGTTTTAGAAAGTGAGGTATCGGAATCTCGTTTCTATAAATCGAGCCATAAATATTTTTATAAATATTTACAGAGTGTCATTAAGATGATATTAAAGTTTCGATGAAAAATTTTAACGTTTCGATAATTAATTATAAAGGACTAAATTACAAAAGGCTAAAACTTGCTAATTATAATATTTAAGTGATTAAATGACTTGATTAATAAATGAGGAGGACTTAAGAAACAAACATGCTTAAATTAGAGTGGTTAGGCGGCATATTAAGGAAAAATAATAAAATAAAATGATTGAATGGCAAAATTGTAATTTTGATTAAATTAAAACAAACAAATTCAATTTTAAAGTTTTGTATGCAATAATTCATCTTCAATTTCGGCTTAAACCACTTTAACCTGGTTCTTCATATGTTTGCTTGTGAGTTCAATTCTTACCCGTTTCTTTTAATTTTTATGTATTTTGAGATTGTTACAATTAGGTCTAACTAAACCATACTTTTTTTATTAAAAATTTTGGAAGTTTCCATTGATAAATATTAGATTTTTTGATGAATAACATGGATTTAGAGCTTTGATTATGTTTTATGATGATTTTATAAAGTGATTTTGTTAAATATTGATTTTAGAATTAAATTGTGAAAAGATTAAAATATTAGTGTTAGATAGAATTTTGGGTTTATTAGGGGCTGTATGAAGACCTAGAATATTTGGATAGATTATTGATTGAGAAAATTAGTTAATTTGATATATTAACTAATTAAGGGACTAAATTGCAAAGATTTCAAAAGTTTGTGGTAATTACGTAAATTCAAAAATAAAAGGGTATTAATTATAAAATTAATTGGAAATGAAATATATGCTAATAAATGAGTAATTTTATATTCTAGATCAAGATCCCGTAGATACTCTAAAAAAGGGAAAATAGCTAAATAGTCCCTAAACTTCTACAATTACTACAATTTAGTCCAGGTAAGTTTGTACAGTTAAAATTTAATATTTGTATAAATTGATGATTGGTATTATGTATATACATTTTATTGTTAGAAATAATTTATTGTTTGAAATATAATATTGAAATAGATATTCGGTTTGAATCGAACGCGAGATTTGAGTACATTTGTGAATTAGTGTATGATGGTATTGGAAGGAGATATCGGCATTATTCCCAAGTAAACTGGGGTTCAGCATTTGTCGCGAATTCTCGTGTTTTACTTTCTGTTTGGCGTAATTGGATGGATTAGCTCTTATAAGCTTCTGTTCAGCTCTGACGAGCTTCTATTGACCTATTTGGGAGGACCAGCTCTTATGAGCTTCTTTCAACGATGTACTCTTATCCGTAAGTCGTTCTTCGAATGAAAAATTTTTGGTAAGGTGATTTATTTAATGAATTTGAAAGACATGTTATTTATTTTTGTATTGAATTGAATATGGATGTATATATCAATTGAAGTTGTGAATGACAGAGAGTTGTCATGGATAATTTTTAATATTTGATTTATTATAGTTAATTTGGTAAGATTTTATTTTAACTCGTCGAACTTACTACGCTTCATTAAGCTTATATGTGTTGTTTAATATCTTTGTAGATCTTCGGAAGGTTGAACAATCGAATCAACACTCAAGTCACATTATCCAGCTTATCTCGGTAGTTTTTGAAACGTTCAATACGATTTATATGGAATTTATAGGCTTTTGTATGGTCTTGGTTAAAGTTTAACTTATGTAGATATTATGAATAATATTTTTGTTCATATAACCAACTTACATATTGGTATGAGATTAAGGTACAATTGTGATGTTAGTATAAATGATATATGTATGTATGTAATTGAGTTATAGTGAACTTTGGTAACTTGGTTAGATAAATTAATTAGGTAAGGTTGGATACTTGGTTGACATGTTTTTAAGTTGTCATTTGAGGTGCCTAAGGGTTTATTAGTTTATGTGGTCATAATACATGTTTAAGACTTGATTTTATCTTGTGTTGAATGCCTTGTTATGGCTTGTTGATGTGCAATTTGTTGAGGGTAAGTTGGTGTCAATTTGGATGAGAAATGTGGCTTAGAAAATGGTCTATTTTTGTCCATACGGATGGAGACACGGGCGTGTGTCTCAGCCGTGTGTGACACATGGCCAAGTCACACGCCGCCTAGCACATGGGCGTGTGACTTGGCCGTATGACCCAAGTCAAAGAGTTACACGAGCATGGACACGGGTTAAGACACGGTTGTGTGTCCCTATTTCAAATGCCCACGTGGCCTGAGACACGGGCATGTCTCCTAACTGTGTGAGTCACACGGTCTAGCCACACGGCCGTGTGAGTCCTGCAGTGTTGAAAATTTTAAATACTTTTGAAAAATTCTCTGAGTTTCTGATTTAGTCCCAACTTATTTCTAATATGCATTTCGGGCATTGAGGGCTCGTTTAAGGGATAATATATATGATTTTGATTGATTTTATTATGAATATTGATATGTAATGAAACGTTTGAAATTTCTGTCTGATTGATTCGTAAACCCCAGTAATGCTCTATAACCTTGCTCTGGTAACGGATACGGGTTAGGGGTATTACATACTCCTCGCTCGAAAATGATCCTTGTCCTTAAGGATCAAACAATGGATACTTCTTCTTGAGATAAATTGAATAAATTATAAAATATTTTTGATATTGTATTCGATTGTGAATTTAATAGAAATTAATAGTGTCATGTTTTGTGATTATATTTAGCTAATGTCGACGCAGAACCTTCAAGAGGGAAAGGAAAAACGAATGTTGTCAACGAGTGACTCGAAAATTTGATTTGGATTTTTATGATTCGGGGTCAATTTAATTGTTGTATATTTGTAATTTTTGCAAAATATGACATTGAGGTGAGTTGATAATGATTATTTTAAGTGAAATGTTATGTTTGAGATTGAATATTGAGATAGTGAACTAATTTGAATGGAATAGAAAATGCATGAATTAATTTATATTTGTTACTTGATATGGAATTGAGTTGAGATGTAATGCCCCAAAATCTCTTATATATTTTTCCGTATGTTTGCCACACAAATATCTGTCAGCTTTAGTGGTTATGTGTTCTGGAAGTGTTCGGGAGGACCCAAGTTTAAGCCTTTGTTTGGGCAAATTTTCATTTTTAATTGAATAAACTTCTATCTCTAACCAGTAGGCTTAAAAATAAATATTGGAAAAATATGTCAAAATGGTTCTACTGGTCTGGTGGTTAAGTGGTGTGTTGGAGTGCTAGGGGTCTTGAGTTTGAATTTTTGTATGTGTAAGGGGGATGTTTTTTTGTACATGTGCCGTGAAAGAGTTTAAAATGTGGTAAAATTCTGAATATTTGAGGAGTGTGGGGATGTTGTGGCCGATTTTTAGGAGGATGTTGAGGGAATTTCGGTTGTTAAGGGATTTAGAGATTGATGGGAGTGTTTTGTGGAGATTTGGATGGAGGAGTTTGGATAGAACCGAAACTAGTAGTAGCAATTCTAGCTACCCTCTCTCATTCCCCAATTTTCTGATAGTTTTGTCATTTCTGCTTTTGGTTTTTCTCTCTGTTTTTATCTTTTATTCTTTTTCTTTTTCTTCCCAAGCCAAATGATAACTGTTTCTTTTCCCAAATCTCGATTGCTCCTAATCTTTTGACGTTTTGAATTTATTCTCTTTGCTACCAAAATTTCTATTGAAAGTTCTTTCCCTTCTCACCTATTTTTTTTCCTATTTGCTTCTTTGTGTTCGTTCGATCCATGAGTAAGCGTACATTTTCGTGGTATGGTAAGTTATGTTTCTACTTATTGATTAACTTTTGTTTGGTTAAGTGGTTTAAGGGGATTTTATGTTGGTTGATTAGGAGTTGACCAAAGGGTTGAAGGTCTCTGATTAACGTCTTAAGTGGGTGAAACCTCCATCTTTACTCGATCGAAGGTAATGTTGTTGTTAGTTTAATGCTGGGTCAACTTGGGTGTATTCGATTGAGTAAATGTTTAAATGAATAATTGGTGATTGTTCGGTCAAGTGTAGATTTCAAATACTTTGGGCAGTTTTCTCAGCAAATAGAAACCAGGTGTCTAAACACAACCTCGAAATCAGAATTTGAAAAGAGCCAGAATAGGTGAAGATCGACGCCACACAGGCTTGCGGTCGCCCGTGTGGTGAGATGTGTGACTGAACACGGGCGTGTGATCAACGAGGCTAGCCATGTGCGATTTATGGGCCAAGCCGAATTGGGCCGTGTAGGCCACACGGGCGTGTGGGCCCCACACAGGTGAACCACACGGACGTGTGGGAATATTAGGCCAGGCCGTATGATCCACACGACCAGGGTCATGTTGTGCCGTGTGGGCCCACATGGGCATACAACATGGGCCTGTAGGCCCATTTTCACTGTTTGACTACTAAAGTTGCACGGGTCGCCCGAGTCGACTATGGACCTACTGTAGGGTTGGTAAGCTTACCTAGACCCTAATTGACTGAAATGACTGTATGACTGATATGAATAAGCATGATGATTATGATATTATGTTATAGTATATCGTATTTGTATACTGCATTGCATTGGGTTGGGGGTTTATTTTGATCGGAGGAAGTCCTAGACCCTTAATTGACTGAGATGACTGTATGACTGATATAAATAAGCATGATGATGATCCACTGATTTGATACTGTACGCTTTGATTACATGCATGATATTATGTTATAGAATATCATATTTGTATACTGCATTGCATTGGGTTGGGGGTTTATTTTGATCGGAGGAAGTGAACTGAAATGCATCGAGCCTAATTTTCTGGCAGCTCAGCTGCAAACTACTGTCTATTACCGCATTCGGTACTTTTTAGAGTGTAAGAATGGGTGGGTTGATTATATCCCCGCAAGGAGTGTAGGGTTGGACGGAGATGGAGTGTAGAAGCTGGCTGGGTAGGACCTATATACTGTATAATCTGTTACTGTACAGATTATTGTTACTGTAATGGGCCAATGCCCAAACATAGGCGGATTGGTGCGCCAGAGGATTCAACGGTGGCCACACGACCTATTTAATTCGACTTAGTACTTAATTATAATTTTGAATTTATTTTTGGGGTATTTTACTGTAGTAATAGCCTCTTTGGATTTATATTTTTAATTTGAGATTTTTATTGTTTTGATTTATAACGGCTAGTAGTAGGCATAAGTGAGTTTTCAAAAAGAACCAAATGTTTTAACAAAATTCACTCAAATACGCAACTATTTTAAAAAGCTTCCGCAATAAGTGACGTTTTGAGAATTAATTACGTTTTGAAAATGAATGACACGTCCTGAAATTAACATAAGATACTGTCAAGAGGTTATATAGGTAGGAGGTTTTTGACGACAACTCACTTTTTCAGAAAACACTACCATGTGACATCACCATATTCAGCCATAACGTTTAGGTCGGGTTTGGGGTGTTACATGAGACATGTTATATTATATGATAAATTGAGTATGATAAGTATGAATTGACTCATATGATGAAAATTAAAAATTTGGTTACCCTATTAGTTGTTTGGACAGGGTCGAATATAGTTGGCATACCATAGGTTCAAGATATTGATTGAAAACCATCGTGCCGGGCAACTCGGGGTGGTAGATTGTACATATAGAGTTATCATTACTGGGCAAACATGGATGATAGGATAATTAGATTGTGAAAATCATCGTTGTCAAGCAACCTGAGGTGACAGATCCGCATATCCGTTTTGAGTTTGTGTTTAGTTTATAGGGTTATAAACACATGAATTGGCTAAATGATATATGAGATGAAATGTGATTGAAATATGATATACAAAAACATGTAAAAGATCATGTGAAATGAGTTAAAACGAGCCTTGGGGGCCGATTGAGTAATAATGAGCCAATAGACTCGAAAATGGTTGAAATGTTGGAACGAAATAAAACATATGTGTGTATATATATTCTAATGATGATAAATGAATGGATGTAACTAAAGATGATAATTGAAATTGACCAAATGGTATGTGAAATTGTTGAAAAGTGATAAACTTGTATGCATACCTAATTGGTGTGTAAGATTGGTCATATACATGTCTATATGAAAATAAAAGTATTTTGACATGAAATGACATGAGATTAGGTTATGAATTGAACTTGAATTGAATTTATATAATTGTTTAAGCTTGTTATGTATTGACTTGAATCAAGGAAATACCATTGAGCGTTTTAGCTCAGTGTACGGTTTGTTTTCTCTCTGCACAGGTATAGTTTAGTCCCGTGAGTGCGTGCAATAGTTTCAACATCTAGGAAGTGATCACCAACTGAGCAAAGTTTGTATAATTCTGTTTTGTTTTAAGTATGACGTGTACCTAGATTGATTCAGTTGAAGATGTAATAACATGATTTTGTGTACATTGAAAGTTAGAATTTCGTATATGGAAATGGTCATATGGTTGTATATGCATTTGAGTATAATGCAAGGTCTGAAATTGTATACAGAGTTGATTTATCCATGCCCTATTTGATGATGTATATATTATCAACTGCTTGAATGAATTGTACTAGGTAATTAATTGTAGATTGTATAGCATTGAAGAAATGGAAATATGAAATCAGTACATTTATGAATAAGGTGCTATGGTTCATAACTGAGTCATGAGAATTGTGTTTTTGGCTAGAAAATGTGTTATGGAAATGTGTTTTGGTTGGTTTGACATTTGCAGGTGTGTATCAATTTGTACTATTTAGAAACAAATAGTCATGTCGTGACGTCGAGCATTTTTCGTCACAACAAGACCAAGTTAGTATGTTGCGTTGCGACGAGGAACTCCTGAAGTCGCAATGTCGCCAACCCAAGATTTTGAAAACATTATAGTTTAGTCCTAATTTGACCTTGAGTTAGCAAAAGAGCTTTTGTAAGCTCGTATAATATCTAGAAAGGTTTGTATATCATATCATATCACTACATTGCTTGTATTTAAATGTGAATTGGTTAAAATTGACAATATTTTATCGTAGTTGCTCTGAAAATGAATGTGACATACTATAGCTCGGACCCGGCGACCGAGTCAGATTTGGGGTGTTACAAGATATGTAATTGTTATGATATGATAAAAATTTATTTCATTTAACATTAAAAGAATTCGGTGTAAGGAATTATTTTTAAATATTAAAATTAAACTCAATTTAATCAATTTTTTATAACACGTGATTATTTGATACTTTTTTAATGCCGGACGTCGTGAGGGCACTAATACCTTCTTCATGCATAACTATACTCCTGAACTTGAATTTTAGTTTCGCAAATAAAAAATTGTCTTTTTAATAAAATTTAATGAATTCTATTTTTTATTAAAATGGTAAATATTTTAAGTGACCAATCACACCTTCACAAAAAAGATTGAGAGTGACTCCATTTTATTAATTGGGCAAAAAACCGTCATGACATACACCATAGAATTGAGATTTTGTACAATATAGGAAAGCATAAAATTATGAGATAAATAATAAGATTACAAGATTTACAAAGTCAAGGGGCCAAGCCAGAAATTTGTTGTAGTGGGGTCGAAATTAAATTGTAATTTTTACTTCAGTAAGAATGTAATTTTTAAATGATTAAATCAAAATTTTATCATTTTTAAGGGAGGGCAAAGCGTAATTTTACCTTTACTAATTTAAAATTTTAAAAGATCAAAATGAAAAATCAGGGGGTTGAGGCCCCTGCCAGCCCTCTAGATTTGCCGGTGTACAAAGCCCTAACAAATGAAATAAAATAAGACAAGTTTGATGCTTAAATATAACTTTTTTCCTAAACAGAGGACAAATTAATAAAACATCGGAGAATATCCAGACACAAATTACAAAAGGAAACTACCCAATGATTCTATTTCTATTTTTAGTTTTAATAATTAAAATATTTCATTGTTAATTTATTTATATACCTAAGATTGTCTAAAGGATTTTCCTTTCGTTGACATATACACACTCATGTTTTTCTTTTCTTTTCTTTTCTTTTTTTTGGCATAATAACTTCTTTCTTTTGCCCTCCAACTTTACAAAAAAATAATTATTTTAGTATTGTCGAAACCATTTCTTTGAGAACAAAAATATAGTTGTCGAATTTAAAAAAAATGAAAGTTGGAATCGGCTCACCTTGAAAACGGTTTTGGTCTGCGAAATTTGAGAAAACCGGTTCGGGAGTCGATTACGCACGAGGAAGGGTTAGCACCCTCGTTACGCCCAAAATCAATACCGAATTGATTGTTTGATGTCTTAATGTCGAAACTTTGAAAATATTTTAAAAATACAATCCTTTTAAATTTTAAATTTGAATAAACCAAGTTGTGTATTAAGATGTACTCGTTTTGCAGAGATAAATTGCCATACTCAGTGAGTTAGGGTGTAACAATTCAATCTCTGAAATTAGATTTATTCTTTTTTTAGAAAATCACGTGGTTTAAAAGGAGACTTGATTATTTAAGTCAATCGAAAAATTCGAACCCAGTAAGTTAGGATTTGATCTCTCGAAATTCTTAAACAACCGGCATTGCCTTTATCTTTTGAAATTGAGACAACAAAATGCCACATCCAGTAAGTTAGGATTCAACATTTAGTAATCTTAAGAGCTTTATTTTAACAATTGTATGGTTTTAATAAAACGGATACTTGATGATATAAATTCATCGAGAAGAATTGAAGCCCAGTAAGTTAGGGCACAATTCTCTCGAGAACTCATAAACACCAAGCCCTTTTTAAGAATTTGAAATAAAACGATCATCGTGCTTTAATGAAATACAATTTTTACAAACAACATAATTTGAATAGCAATATATAAAGCAAATGACGAATAGCCAACCAAGTTTACAAAATGCAGCAACCAAACATATAACACATCAACAATAATGATTAAGTATTTAATAAATCAATAATCAATCTCATAAACATACCTTTGAAAAGGATATAAATAATTAGACTAAAGCAAGCCAAATAAATAACTTTTTGAGATAATATACTTGTATATAAAAGCGTATAAAATTTTATAAGTTGAAATCTATTATACTTTACATTTATTTATATTTACTAAAACAATTCCTTATAAATTATACATATAAATATGGTAATTATAAGACATGATGGTGAAAATAAAATTTGGAACTATATTCTAAAATACATTATTGAGAAATATAAAGTAACATATCAAACTCTTAAAATATATTAAGTGTGGTAAAATAAATAATGATGTATCAAATTGAAAAGGTATATATAAAGATTTTTAAAAGTGGTTTATAAAATTTTAAAAGAATAGTTTATCATATCTTACAAATCATGCTATTAATAGGTTTGAAAATAATATTAAATCAAATATGTGGACATAATAACAAGTTTATTAAAAACTCTTGAAAGCCAAATAAATATGAAGAAAACGTTTTGAAATTGAAAATCATAATCTGTAAATTTTAAAACCAATGTTTCAAATGAAAATAGAATAATAATAACAAAATTAAATGATATACAATAGATTCAAAATATTAGTATATAATTGTTTTGAATATATATATATATATAAAAGGCAAGCTAAAAATAATTCACTATAATTTAGACTATAATAATAGTACTTAAACACTATCAAAATAAATATTGTAAAGAATATTAAATACTATAATAAAAAAATAGAATTAAAATGATATTGGATTTTGAGAAAGTAAACTAAATTAGTATCAAATTAAAATTTATTTTAAAAATGAAGGACCAAATCGGCGAATATACACAAACATTGAGATAATCCAAATCAATCACAGAAACGACACAGTTTAAACTGGGATCTAAATGAATATGGAAGTAAATATGAGATACAAATTACAAATCGGTAAAGGAAATCAAATCGCAATCCCCTTAAACACGGAGGGACCTATGGAATAAATAAACCAAACGATCCATAATGCGCGGATCCTTCCCAGGTCGGGTCACCGCTCGGATCGGGCCTTCAAAATGACGCCGTTTCAGAGCCATCGCATTGACTCCAAACGGCCGCGTTTCATCTCCGTACTTAAAGGCCAAAACCTTAAAATCCATTTCATTTTCTCAAAACCTAACTAGCATCAGATAAGCTTTGGCCGCTTTGTATTTGCGGCATACGAACGGTTCCCGATCCCAACCCAAACTCCGATGACGACAGAGAGGAGGCCAGGATCTTTTCACCAGGTACGCTCCTCACTTTTCTCTCTTCTTTTTTTCTTTTTTAACAACGATTGATAGACACAAAAACTAGAAAAAGGAAGTAAAGAAAGAATCAAATAACAAGCGAAATGGAAAGGAATAAAACCCAGAAAAATCACCTTTCTCTCTTTTCTGATTTTTGTATTATCGATTGTATATTGAATGCGTGTGAGGATTTTTTTTGTGTCCCCCCTTTACAGATTTTTTGCAATGGCTTTATATAGCCAAAAAGGAAAATATAGAAATCCTTTTTTTTTGCTTTTTTCCTTATTACAATTTTTCGCTCCATTTTGTTGTGCTGTTTTTTGTTCGTTTCTTCATGTTGCAGGCGTACGGAGAGGTGGACGTGGAGGCTCGCGTGGATTTGGCAGGTACGGAGGGGCACGTGAGAGAAGAGGCGCGTGCGGGGGGGGGCTCGAAGGCGTGGTTCGTGCGAGGGCAGAGCCTAGTTGCGGTGCTGGGGGTTTGCTGCTAGGGTTTCCGCAATCTCTTTGGGTGTTGGGCTCTGAATCGGGTCTAAGCTTAGGTACTGGGTTGAGATTTGGGCCATTGGGTTTAATATTCTGGGCCAATGTAAATGGACTATGAACTTGATTCTATTTATTTATTTTTTTGGTTTTTAATATTTGGGCTCGGGCCGGGCAAAATTTGGGTGTTACAAGTATTTCATTTAATTTTTCGTATTATTTACCTCTAGAATCTGTATTTTTGTCAAATCACCTAAAAGATGGAAAAATTAACGTTTATTAACTTTGCTGACATGGCAGACACATGTATTGTCACGTGGATGACATGTCATTATTTATTTAATTTTTTAAAATTAAAAATATTAAAAAATATATTATATTTTGGAATAAATTTAATTTTAAAAAATTAATTAAATGCTTACGTGTCATCCACGTGGTAATCCATGTGTATGTCATATCAATAAAGTTAACAAACGCTATTTTTTCCATCCTTTAGGTGATTTGACAAAAAATGTAAATTCAAGAGCTAAAAGAGGCGAAAAATTAAATGGAAGGTTAAAATGAATTTTTTTTTTAATGTTGGAGAGCCAAATAAGTCAATATGCCTTTTTTACATTTTAGAAAAATGGTTAAATATTGGTTTTGGTCTCTCTAATATGCTTAGATTTGATATTTAATCTCTACCCTTTAATTTCTAACAGAATTTGGTCCTATGTTTTTATAATGTTATTAATTAGTCCAAATAATTAATATCGTTGACTTTTCGATTAAAACATTATTTGGTTATATATAATTTGAAGTCCCTAAGAGTCTTAAAAGCTGACGTGTGACTTCCCATTTCTTTTAGGTTTGTGTCGCTTTTTTTGACATTATAAGATAATTGTCAAATTTTAATTTTGCCCCCTAAACTATACTGAAACTTGAGATTTAATCTATATACTTTAATTTTAACATAATCCAGTCCCTCTACTTTTATGATGCCATTAGTTAGTTTAAATAGTTTATATTATTAACTATTTTAATCAAAAAGTCGACGACAAATTTTCTCTAGAACACTATTTCAACTGAAAAAAGTTATCATGATGATTTTGAATGAGTATTTCTAATAAAAAATCATAATCAATTTTTTAACATTATTGCTACATGATTATCAAGTGATTTTTTAAAAAAAGAAATTCAAAAAGTCACACCAAAGAATTTAATAAAATAAAATTTTAAGGGGGGTAACAAGTGGACCTGAATTTTAAATCCCTATATTCTTGAAAATAAAAGTAAAAGGACTAAATTTCAAATGGACGAAGTTTATAGGGGCTTAGAGCATATTTAACCTTCAAAATTTTACTCTATAATTTGACACAACAAATAATCAACTTAACACGAAGCGTGAATCGGGAGTCATACAAATAATTTAACACATAATTATTTTTTATTTATTAACAATGAGGTATTTTAATTGCCAAATTCTATGAGGTCTATATTATTTAATTTCAATATATCTAAGTTTTTTACTTTGATACTTAAGTTTTATTGTATAGTTTGAATACCAAATTAAATATCAAACAATGTTGTTTGAATTGAACCAGGGTTTAAGGGCCTGCTAATATGCTTCTTTAGTTATTTTAGTGGGCCTTAAATTAAGAATGGGCTCAACTTTTACAACAATTACATACTATGGTAAATTAAGAGACGTGTGTACAAAAATAAGTGCCCAATTTTATATTATGGGTCTATGGTATTAATGGATAAAATTCAAACAAAATTTAGTTTAATTAATTTTTATCGATTGTTTAGAGTTTAAATTGGAGATTAAATATTTTGATTTGAATAATGTAAAATTTAAGAAGGTATAAGAATAATGTACAAGGACATCACAATTGCAATTGCAAATAATTATTATAAAATACAACTGATAATCGACTATTTGGGATTTAAACCAAAATAATTAGAGAGAATTTCATATGCGACTTAAATTAAAATAAATCCAGAGAGAACTCAGGTATAATAGACATAGACTAAGACTTGAACTCGAGATTTCAAAGTTCCCTATGCTCAAGCTTGACATTAAGCTAACACCTCAAGCCAAAAATAAGTAATTATTTTCCGAACATAATACATGAAATTTTTTAGTATCCTTCATTTTTGTTTTACAGACTATGCTCGAGATTAGTGGTTGCCCCTTTTAATAATGTTGTCTTTAAATTTTAGATATGTGTTTTTTCCCCTAAAATTGCAATGTGCTTTATCACTACACTTAACATTTGTTGATAACATAATTTTTAATTTTAAAACTCATGACTAATTTCTGTATTTTTTTAATCAAAATTTAGATTAATTTCATATTAAACTAGAGTATGCCCCTCATTTAGATAACTTCCAAGACAGGTATTACCTCATTATATGCACAACTTTTGTTATTACTGTACAAAACTATTTCATTGTATCAAAACACAGGGGCGAAGCCAGAAAATATATTTTAGGGGTTGAAATTAAATTATAACTTTTACGATAGTAAAAATATAACTTTTAAAAGATTAATTTTTTTCATTTTTAGGGAGGCTAAAGTACAATTTTACTTTTACTAATTTAAAATTTTAAAAATTTTAAAACTAGGGTGCCAACCAACCCTTAGATTCGCCCTGCTCAAAACATAAGCTCTAATTATCTCTAACTCACTTCAACTTTGGAAGAAACCTAATACCTCCATTCCAACTCATAGGCCCAAGGGTGTAGCCCAACTCATCACTAGAAAAGTACAAACAATATACACACTAATATTATTATGATTTAATATTCGAGTTTGATAATTTTTTATATAGTATTTATAATATTTTTTTGTTTAATTTGGCATCTATATTTAATAAAATTTATATATTTTGATATTTAAAAGTGACAATGTTAACATTTTAGTATTTAGTTTGAGTTTTAGGATTAATTTGATGAAAACTCATAATTACCCAGTAATATTAACAATTAACTTTAATTAAATCAACACTAAAACCTAAAAAAAAACAATCATTATGAAATACCAATTATTTGCCCGGCCCTACCAATAATAAAATACAATAGCAGGCCCAATAAAATTAAAACCCAATACCCAATTGACCCCAACCCAAGACCTAAACATTAACCCAAAACTCAGCCAAAAAAAAAAACATTAGCAGCAAGGAGCGCCGCAGCAAGCCACCAGCAACAGCCCCGACGCCTCCAGCAAGTCTCCGAGCGCCGCACGTCTCGGAGTTGACCCCTCTCCACGCGCGCCGTACACACCACGATACCTGCGAACATGGACTCAAAGAGTTCGAAAGAGAAAAACAAGCAGAAAAAAATTGATTTGATTTCTTTTTCTTTTCGGCCTATAAAAGGCCACTTTTAATATGTAAAAAAAAAAAAGAAGGGATACGAAAAAAGCACAGAGAAAATACAGATATAGAACTTGTTTTTTTCAAAGGTGATTTTTATTTATTTTGCAGTGTCCATTTTTATTTACAAACGTTTTTTTCTTTTTTTTTTCATTATTATTTCGCCAAATAACAAAGAAAAAGAAAGGGAACTTACTTGAGGTCGCCGCGCCACCGCCATCTCCGTCACGATCGGAGCTTTGGTGAGGAGGCCGACGAAAGGCGGCACGAGGACGCTAGGGACTAAACCCTAGCAGAGCAAAAGAGGGCATTTGTTTTTTTTTTCTTCCTTCTGTTGTAAATGATTTTGAAAGGAAAAATCTGTTTTAAATAACAGAGCAAAACGGCGTCGTTTTACCGAGGCTTGACCCGAGCGGTGACTCGACCCGGAGGGGAGGATCCGCGCGTTCTGGCCAAATGGTTAATTTGCACATTTAGTCCCTTTATTTTTAGGAGCATGTTTAAATCAACTTTTTATTTCTTTTAATTTTGGCCGCATTTTTTTATTTTTATTTCAAATAAGTCCCCATTGCTTCGCAGCGTTTTAGGGAGGCGGATTATTTCCATTTTGACCCCCCTCGTATAATGCACATCGCAATTTAGTCCTTCATTTCGTTTTAATCACATTTATTGTTTTTTTCTTTTTTTTTACAATTCGTTTTTTATTTTGTTTTTATTTATTATTTCCATTACTATTATTATTACATTATTTACTATCATTATTATTATCATATTTTCTATACATATACATTCGCATATTTTCTATATCATATCTATGCATATTTAATATATATATATATATATATATATATATATATATATATATATATATTTAGGCTCTTATATATGCGTGCTTCTGTTCTACTATATTTTATTTTATTTCCATACTTTTTACATTCATATATATATGCCTATGTACATACGTTTTTATATGTGTTCTCTTTTATTTTATTTTTTTCATTTTATATACTTTATATTATATATATATATATTTGTAAATACATATACACATGTAATTCATTATTAAAGTATCTGTTTTGATATTGTACATCCACTTTTAACATGCCCTTTAGAAAATATATTTTGGTTTTGACAATACATCAAAGTTATTTTCTTGATTCGAAGGTTTTTTTTTTTAAATAAAAAGTAATATTCAAAGTTTGGGATTTTCAAGGGAAATTGAGCCCTAACGTATTGGGTTCTGATTTTCTTTGATGATCTTAAATAACCGAGGATATTCCTTATTCAAAATGCATGAGTATAAAAATCATTTTTGGGAGCTTAACTTGTTGTGCCCTAACGTATTGGCTGTGGCATGTTATTCTCTCAAAATGAAGATTTTCACATAAAATAAAGTGATATTCAAAGTTCGGGGATTATGAAGAATTGTACCCTAACGTATTGGGACTCGATTTCTTTACATGACTTGAGCAATTGATTATCCTTTTTCAAATTCCGTCGTTTGAGTTGATTTAAATTTTTTTTTTAAAACCTTCGACATCAAAACATTAAATGATCAGTTTGGTACCGATTTTGGGCGTTACGAGGGTGCTAACCCTTCCTCGTGCGTAACTGACTCCCAGACTCTTTTCTCAAAATTCGTAGACCAAAATAATTTTTAAGGTGAGCCGATCACACCTTAATAAAGAATCGGTGGCGACTCCATTTTTTTTTAAGGTGAGCCGATCACACCTTAATAAAATACATATTATTTATGCTCACATTATCGTATCCATAGTTGTCATTTATCAATGCAACATTTATTCGTACATCAAATGTAACATTACATCAATTTTTACTCAAATTCGTAAAAAAGGAAATTTTAAAAAATAAAGGTACTACTCGGTATTTGGTATCTTCGAAAGGATTGAGCCCTAACGTATTGGGTTCCAATTTTCTTCGTTGAATCTAAATAATCGAGAATACTCTTTAACCAAAAAAACATAAATAAAAAGCTCATTATCGGGAATTCAATACGTTGTGTCCTAATGCATTGGATATGACACGTTGTTTTCTCGAGATGAGGCTTTTTCTAAAAAATAATAAAGGCAATATTTTACATTTGGAAATTCGAGAAAGCGTGCCCTAATGAGCTGGGTTTCGATTTCTTGTTTGGCCAAATAACCAAATACCCTCTTAAAGTTTCAAAGTATGGGTTTTGGAAACCATAAGGTGATCTTGGTTCCGAGAGTTTAAAATATCGTACCCTAATGTGTTGGATGTGATAGCCTTTCGGAACAAGAGAATCTTAAATTCCACTCATATTGTTCGAAAGTTTTTAGGATCGTATTTTTAAAATTCTTCAAAGTTTTTAATTTTCGACTTTAAGACATTAACTAATCAACTAGGTACCAATTTTTGGGCGTTACGAGGGTGCTAACCCTTCCTCGTACGTAACCGACTCCCGAACCCGTTTTTCTGAATTTCGTGGACCAAAACCGTTGTTTTAATAAAATCAAATCGTTCATTAAAAACAACCGCTTTTCAAGGTGATCCAATCACACCTTATTAAAAAGGATTGGTGGCGACTCCCATTTTTCGTTTTAATTTTTTTTAAAATCCAAGTCGACCCCGTTTCCACAAAAAAAATGGTGTCAACAATAGTGTATCATCTCTAATTTATTTATTTGTATATAAAATTCTGTATCAATTAAATTGGAAGTCAAATTAGATCCAGCTTTTAAAGAAAGATAAAATGTATTAAAACTATTTTTTTTCATTCACAAGATACATAATGGCACACATCCTTTCCACTTTACACACATTGTAACAAAAAAAGGGGTGCTGGTTTCGGAATTTGACAGGTACGGATGCTTTATAGAAATCACATATGCTATTCCAAAAGTTTAGTTTGACTTTTAAGGCTAATTTTCTATAGGATATGAATCCATTTCTATGTTTAGTATGCATGTATAAATGTCATCAATGATTGATTCCCTTAGCTTTTTTTTGAGTGTTTTTTTAACTGATTTTGCGATATGCATTAATGTATTGGGTTTTTTTGTAAGCTAACCACAAATTAAAGGGCCCCTAAAATTTAAAGGATTCCACTGGGAATCATCAAGTTTTTTTCCTCTTCAAAATATTGAGATTTCTGGGCCAAGCTTGTATTTGGCTGTATTATCAGCTTTTCTTCTCAACTTTTTCTTGATTTAATGTTGCATATCCACACACTGGTTTTCCCCTTAGCTGGATCTCATACTTGTTTTCTTGTCTCAAAAATCCCATCTTTAATGGTCGTTCATAGATCCTTTCCGCTGCAAATTTTTAATAGATTAAATCACTTTTTAAGGCTTGAATTCGGTCATTTTTTTGAGGTTTAAACTTTTTTGGTTCAAATTAAACTCTGAACTTAGTAATTGTTATCATATTGGGGTCCAAATTTTTTTTTCTTCAAGTTAACAATTGTTCCCATGTTGAGTTTTGGATTTCTTTTTGTCCAAGTTAATTACTGATATTTTCTTGAAAACCTTAAAGTTTAAGCCCTAATATGAGAACAATTACAAAGTTCAAGGGCTAACTCAGACAAAAAAATTCAATCCCCAATATGAGAATAGTTGCCTAGTTCAGGCCCTGATGTGAGAACAATTACCAAGTTTAGCCCTTAATATGAGCACAATTGTCAAGTTTAGGGACTAACTTGGACAAAAAACAGTTCAAGCCTCAATGTGAGAACAACTGTCTAGTTTAGGCCCCCAGTGTGGGAATAATATCAAGCTCAAGGACTAATTTGAACAAAAGAAAATTTAAGTCCCAGTGTCGAAACCTTTTTGGCGATTTGACTTTTTATTTTAAAAATGAAAATGGAGTCGCCACCAATCCTTTTTATTAGATGTGATCGGATCACCTCGTAATTTTATCATTTTAATAAAAGGTTAAATTTACTAAAACGATGATTTTCGGCCTACAAAATCCAGCAAATGAGTTTGGGAGTCGGTTACACATGAAGAAGGATTAGCGTCCTCATAACGCCCAAAATTGGTACCTATTTGATTACTTAATGCCTTAGTGTCGAGAATTGAGAATTCAAAGAAAGTTTAAAGTACGATCCCCTTTTTTGCATGATGTTATTTGATTACAATATCACTAACAAAATTAAATTTTATGAAAGGACCTTCTTTTTTCGAATTAATCGAGAAAAAAATCATGTCCCGTAAGTCAGGGTACGATATCTCGAATCCTCGAAAACAAGAACACTCGTCATTTGATTATTACCTAAATCCTACGTGTCTTGAATTTTAAATAGGATGTTTGGTTATTTCGGATCTAAGAAGAGGTCATACTCCGTCAGTTAGGAAAATGACTCCTCAAACCCCGAAAATAATGAATATTGCCTCGGTTTTAATTATTTTTCATGCGCTTGTGCCAAAAAACGGATGAGTGTATGTAGCAATATTTACAATGTACGGAGATGGCAAAATTATCTTATTAACAAAATAACAACATAAGCAATGAAATAAAATGACATTACTATAATGAATACAACAATAAGAAATAATAATAACAATAATGAAAATTATTCAATTAATAATACTATATGATAATAATGATAATAAAATGTATGATAATATAATTATATCCAAAATATAATATACAAATAGTATTAATAGTATTAATAGTATCAACATTTAAAGGTAAAGGACCAAAATAAAATAGAGAGGAAATTTCATGGAAAATAGTAAAGGACTATAGCATAATAATAATAATAATAATAATAATAATAATAATATCTAATGACAAAATAAAATAAAATAAAATAAATAACTACATGTAAATAAAATTGCATAATTTAGAAAAGAGGAAAATATAAATAATCATAAAATAAAAGTGCCAGAAATGATAAAATAAAATAATGAAATAACAAAAAAAAAAGTGAGCAAAGGACTAAATTGAAATCCAAAAGAAATTCTAAGTATAAATTAAAAAACAAAACAAAGCAAAACAAAGGATTAAATCAAAATAAAATAAACAGGGACCCAAAGGGTTATTTTCCCAAACCCATGTCATTTCCTCAAGTCGACAGTGGGTCAAAGGACCGAATCGCAAGGAAATCAAAATAATGGGGTAAAAATGAAATAAAATAAAAATATGCAAGACTAATTTAAAAACGGGCTAAAAAGCGGAATGACCAAAATAACAAATAGCCATTCCCTTAAAAAACACAGGGATCCTTAAAAGGGGTCGGATCGAGTCATCGGGTCAAGCATCAAAATGACGTTGTGTTGGGTGTATGAAGGTCAAGCCCAAAACAGCTCGTATAAGGCCTTATATAAATAAAAAAAAATCAAAACAAAAAAAATTCAGACTTTGTTTAAAAAAAATTCTTTTCTCTTGTTTTTTCTCTCAAAGCTACCCCTATGTCCAACCATGGGACAGTGGGTCTCCGTCGTGGCCACCGGTCATTGACGACAGAGACCGTCACCTTCGGTGGCCTGAGTTCCCCAAAATAGGCTCTTTTGATCCCCTTTTTGAGTAGATTGTGGATCTAGGGTTAGATCCTCTGAAGTCTAGTCGAAACTCGAATGGAAATCAAGAAACCTTTCGGCTCCTCTTCTCCGATGAAGCCGTCGACAGTGGTGGAAGATGAACAGGCAAAAAAATTAAACTTTTTGTTTTATTTTTCTTATATTTTTCGAAACAAGAAGAAAAAAAGAAAAAGAAAGGACTACCTTCGTATTTTCTTTTCAACTTAGTTGTTCTTTTTTTTTTCTTTTGTATTCGATTTCTTGTGATTTTTTATGTTACAAACTATTTTTTCGGCCTTTATAGCTGAAATATAATACATATATTTATTTGTTTTGTCTTTTTCTTTCTTCTGTTTCTGCTTCTGTCATTTGCTTTTGTTTTTCTGTTGTTTTGCAGGTGATAGTGGCAAAGAGTGAAGTCAACGGTGGTGGTGGCAGAAGGGATGTCAAATGACACGCCTACTGACGTGGAGAGGCTGCGGCGCGAGAGGGATTAGGGTTAGCTAGGGTTTCCAAAAAAGTTTAGATTTTGGGCTTTCGGGCTCTTTTTTTATTTGGGCCAATCTGTTTTTGTAATTTTATTTATTTTTTGTTTTATTTTGGGCCAGATGAATTTGAGCCACTACAGCTGCCCTTCTTTGCTCATTATCGTGTAACGGGAAGAGAGCAAAAACCTTGAAAGAGGACCAATTCTATCTGGTCCCACTGAATCTCAACTTCTATAGTGCTTCTCTTTTTCAAGTAACCCACTTTTTCAATTCCTTGGTTGCTCTACTCCACTATATCCTCTTCGCTACAACTTTAGGAGGGCAGGATTTAGTGTCACAGCTTGCTCTTGCTCCATTGGAACTTCAAGGATCTAAGATTTGCTGTTGTAGTTTCAATCTATTCCACTACAACTTTAGGGATATAGGATTTGTAGCTTCATCTTGCTCCATTGCAACTTTAGGGAGATAAAATTTGCAGCTTCATCTCGCTCCACTGCGACTTTATGGAGATAAGATTCGCTACTGTAGTTTTATTCCAACCCACTACAATTTTAGGAGTATAGAAATTGTAGTTTCAATCCGATCCACTGCAACTTCAGGAATATAAGATTTGTAGCTTCATCTTGCTCCACTGCAACTTCAGGGAGATAAGATTCGCTATGGCAGATTAAATCAGACCCAATGCAATTTCAGGGGTATAGAAATTATAACTTCAATCCGGTCCACTGCAACCTCAGGGATATAGGATTTGTAGCTTCATCTTGCTCCACTGCAACTCCAAGGAGATAAGATTTGTTATGGCAGATTCAATCCAACCCACTGCAACTTAAGGGATTAGGGATTAAGGTTAGTTAGGGTTTCCAAAAAAATTTAGGTTTTAGGCTTTCAAGCTCTTTTTTTTTATTTTGGCCTACACTGGGAATTTTTGTCAAATTTAAGCCCTAAATAATTATTTAACCCTTTTAAAGTCAAAGTGTGACTTATGATCATATAGGTTACCCACCAAATAAGAGTACTAGCAAGATTCGAACCGCATTGCTAGCAAAGGCGCTAATGAACACGAGCCAACTGAACCAACCCAAGTTGGTTTCACCAACATCAGTTCATATAGGCTACTGTCTTATTGGGATCATCAACTTTTTTATTGGGATTACAGAACATAAAAAGGAAGCTTTTGGTAAAAGAAAAAGTTTGCCTCATCATCAAACACTAACATTAATGGAAGTTACAGTATGATGACATCAAACAAAACTGTTCTTCTTCTTCTTCTTCTTCTTCTTCTTCTTCTTCTTCTTCTTCTTGTTTGTGCCCCTTTAATTTATCTCCCAACTTGAAGTGTTTAATGCAAACTTTTTTTGCCCTGCAAGATTCTATGTTGTCTAAAAGAAAACATCTGAGAATTTTGATATCAGCCAAAGCATGTTTTGTAATTTCCATGTAAGATTCACTGTGTCTTTAGATGTATCACCATGATTGCACTAGTTTTTGGAGCCATTTGACTTTGTAATTTTCTTTTTTTCTTTTTTAAAAAGAGTGAATGATATTTTTTTTTTTGCTTAGCTACATCAACTTCTTTCACCTTAGTCCATTCATGCAATCATAAGCTAAAGCAATACAAAAACAGTCACAGAAGTAGTATAGGCCTAACTAGTACAGGCTAAAAGTTGAAGATCATCATCATAGTATAGGCCATGTCTGCATAATTTTAGTCCTTTAACAGTTACAAGAGTATAGGGCATGTTTTCTTGTATAAGAAGTTATTGTTGTTCGTATATAGTATGTAACTGGACAATACCACGGATGATGAGACTTGAATATAGGTGTTTATATCAATTGGTTTTAGGGTGTTGGTTATATATTATTTTAAGAGTTAAAATGTAATTTAATCATTGTATTAACTTATATTTTTATGATTTTCAAAATAACTAAATCAAAATTCTAGTATTTTTTTAGAGGCTAAATTATAATTTTACCATTAACTTAAGATTTTATAAATTTTTGGGGATTTAAAGTTACAATTTTTTATTTTAGGAGCCTGCCCCCTCCCTTCACCCCTAATAGTATAGTTTTACCATTAACTTAAGATTTAACAAATTTTAGGGTCTAAAGTTACAATTTTTTATTTTAGGGGACCCTCCCTTCACCCCTCCTATTAGTGTTTTTGGAATTCAAATCCCAACATGTGCAACTCCTTCCCTTATTCCCATACTCCAACCCCTTTTGTACTAAAAAAAGAAAACAAATATCTTTGGAGTATGCAGATGTAATTGAAAGAAAAAATTACTAAAATCCCTCATTCTTTGAATCATTTAGGTAATAATAGGCATTTTTGTGGTATAAAATACTACGAAGGCTTTTGTACTAAGAGTCGGATTTTATTTTGTCTCTCTACTAAAAAAATGGGTAAATTAATCTCTATATTTTAGATCAAAGAGTAAATTGATCCTTTTGTTAAAAATTTCATCCATTACTATTGTAAAAAACTTGGCTCTTGTACGTCAGCATGAGAGGCACGTCACATGTCACAGTTTAATTATTTTGTCAGCTATGTCAATTTTTATTCATAAAAATAAATGAAATTTTTAACAAAAATGACTATCTTACTCTTTAATCTAATGTAGAGCGACTAATTTGTCTATTTTTTTAAATAAAGTGAGCAAAATGCAATATGACACCTAATACAGGGACCTCCATGATATTTTTACTGCATTTTGCTGATGCAAATCAACAGTTCTTCATATTTCCAATTTACTCCCTGTTTTTTCTTTCTTTATGAAAAGCACCTTTACTAGTTAATTCAGACACTATGCTCAAGATTTTATCAAACATACCAATTGGGGTTGATGAGAAAGACAAGGAAAATGGAAAAATATGTCATTAATTAAGCTTTGATAAACTTTGCAATTCCACTCTACTTTATTGTACAATATTTTCCCTTTTAATTTTGTTGGTCCCATTATTACTTTAATAACCAAACTGTTTTTAAGCCTGGGACTTAAGCTTGGCATCAAAAAACAAGTATATATATATACATAAATGCCATCAATCATTGCTTATGAAGGTTCGCTACCACCTACCTTTCTTTTTACCTTAGTGACAAGCAAATGACATATGATAAACTCAAAAGTTCAATGCCGATAATAAAATTTTAGAGACTAAAAGTGGTGGGTGTTTGAGTTGACCTCGAAATCATTAATGAAAATATTGTAATGTCGTAAGAATCAATTGATATAAGTCTTGAGTTTATAATTTTTAACTACCTCATCCCTATGTGTGAAGAAAAGAGAGGGAAAAGGGTGGTTTAGAAAGTGGACTCCATGTCATGTGACCCATCAAAGAATGCCTCTTTTTCACTACCTATATAAACACACCTATGCAAGATATATATATCTTCATATCTCTCAATCTTAGAAAAAAGTTTGCTCCTTTCTCCTTTGATTCTCAATCTCTTGTCATGACTGCTTCTTTTTTCTTACCATCGCGAATTCATTACACGAAATCGTTGCGGGGAATGTTGTCTGGTTCGATGTCATTCATGTGAATGTTTTAAACGACCTTTGTGAATGATTTCGGACCAGGCTTCATTCCCCCCAACTTTTGGTCTAATACCCTAAACATGTCCTTTCTAAGCTTCACTGTCCTAAGGACCATATATGCTTCACCATCTTTCATTTCATGCAAACACAAAGCAGATATGGAATCAAAGACAAACCAACAATTAAAGGTGACCTTCATGGTGTTTTTGGTTCTTTCTTTTAATATATATATTCTTTTGGGGAGGGTGGATTTGGAGGGTTGATTGTGGCATCAATATTAATTTTGTTTTTTACTTTTTATGTATCTGTTTTGATGAAGAAGGTGATTAAAAGTGAAACTTTTTAAATTTTACCTCATTTTTTACTCAAAGGGGTGTTCATCATCATGACTAGTTATTTATTCTATTGCATGAAGTTATATCTACCAAATGGGGCAGATATATTAACTCATGGTGGGTCAAATCCATAAACCATAAATTTTACATGTGAAGCTCATAATTCTAATGGTGGGTCATAATGTGTCACTTGTCAATGTGTTCAGCAAACTGTGGCTCCATCCATGGCTGCAATTGCTGGCTCATCTCCCTTTGAGCTTTGATTGAGAAGAACATGCAAAATGCAGTACCAGAAGTTTGTCTAAGAAATTATATGAAGGACAATATCAAATAGTTTTGTTAGTAATAGTACAATGTTTCATCAGTACTTCATTTTGTAGGGATACTATTGGACCTTGTCTGTTTATGTGTAATTCCCCATATAGAGATGACTTGTTTTTGCCAGCAACAATGGAAGGCTACTTCGCCTTAACATGTCTAAGGGATATAAACTCATGCAATAAACATTAACAGTGAAAATTTCTAGTAAAAATATTGTAGAGATACTTGTGTTAGGAGTTGGATTGTTTTTTTATCTCTTTTACTCAAAAAATGAGTAAATTAGTTCATGTATGTGAGATAAAAGAACAAACTGATCATTCTGTTAAAAATTAGTCTATGTACATCAGCATGAGGTACATGTAACACGCTGCATGTAATTGTCTGGCTATTTTGTCAATCACACAAGTTTTTAATAGTTGAAATGGATTAAACTTTTAACAGAAATGACCAGATTGTTCTTTAATCTAGCATACAAAATAAATTTACCCATTTTTTGACAATTTAACTCTTAATACAAGACTCCATAATACTTTTACCGAAATTCTCTCCTTTTTAAATAAATATCAATACATTTAGGAGAAAAACACTAATCTTCTCCTTTTGTTCTTATCACCCTAATAATCTTATGTGTGTCTATGTGTATAAATGTCTATATATATAGATTTAGGATCTCAAGTCAACATTATATTTTTAATTGATATTTTAAAAAATTATAAAATATAAGATGATATTTTAATTTCTGGTCTGTGGAAATTCTACAATTAATATATCAAATAATATTATTTACTTCTTTTATAATTAAGGTTTGGTTGTATATATAAATAATTGTTTGCTTTTTTTACAATTAAAATTTTGACCTATTAAAAATACCACAATTAAATATATAATCAATATAAATATATATTCATAAATCTATTTCACATACATAATATAAAAATATTTTTTATAAAAATGCAGTCTAAAATCTGAGAAAATTGTAAAAATGCTTTAAGTTGTACATTTGTAATTTAGTTTCTCTATTTTTGTCTCTAAGAATTTAGTCCCTATATTTTCAGATTACAAATTTCAAGTCTAATCGTTTACATCGATAGAATTCTTCATTAAATTCTCTAGTATGATATTTTGAAATAAGAAAAAAACAAACTCACTTAGTTGTCGTGTAAAGAAATTACCTAGGTTGTAATGAACCTTAATTTAATCAAAGAATTTTAACAATGTTAATAATTAGACTTACATTTTAATATTTGAAAAGTAGAGAAACTAAAATTTCAAATATACAAACATGTTTTTTTTAACCAAATATTTACTCAAATTACATCCTAAAGCAATAAAAAAAAGTTCTCATATGATTAATTCACTACTTTTTTACTTGCCCAACAGTGATATGACACAACATGGTCCTTCATGATTGATTTTTTTTTTCTGTGTATAATAATCTGATCATATGAAAACTGCAATGTGACCCTGGGACTAGTGATGAAGAAACAAAAAAAGATTAGAAAGGGAGAAAGAGAAGGGTTTATGATGAAATTAAGAATCTTCTCAATAAGTTGGTGGTGTGAAGATGGAGAGACATCATAATTCATATAGGTCCATCATGGTGGATCTCAAAAAAGGACAGTTTGTCATATTTGTTGGGTATTCAAGTTTGGTTAAAAAAATAAATGCTAAACAGATGAAATCTCCTTAGAGAAAAATCCCACCATCTATCTTGCCAACATAATCATTCTCTTTACTTGTATCGTATATATATATATATATATATATATATATATATATATAAATATGTATATGTATATTTGATGTGTTGATTATATATGGATAGGGTTTGGAGGTGATTGGTTGAGAATGGTGGATGAAACCGCATTGGAGTTTGATACTTAATAAAAACTGAAGATAAAATAGGAAGGCAAGTCATTTTGAGGTGGTAAGAATGCAGAGAGTACATAGGTAGATGGGAGGAGAGTCATACATACCAAGCACCAGTTTGCTCAGAAGATTGCCTGATGAATGGTTATTGTCTGCCCATATTGGTGTGTTGGCCTACCTATTTACTCAGTGACCGGTTTATAAGCTCTGCAACCTCAATTGCTTAAGGTCCATACTACTAAGATTGTTGGGTTTTGTCGGATACATTTTATGCCGAATGACTTAGCTCCCTTAGCCGATAATTGGATGGTTGCTTAAGATCTCGTTAACTTAAATGTTTTTTTTATTGAGTTGGTATTACGGGTTAATCATATATTCATTTAGTTGAAAAAAAATAAAAATGTCTTCACTTTTTAAAGTAAATTGTTTATTTCGAGGATATTTTTGTCATCTTATATCTTTTATATAAATATATATATACACATAATAAAATTTGAATCTATCTCATTAAACTAAAGTCTTATTTATTATTTATATCAACATTTTACAAATATATTAGTTACATAATTTTATATATAATATAAACTTTTAGCCTATACATATATATACATTGATCTAAGACTTTAGAGTTCAATTATCACATTAGTCTTAGCTTTATTTGGAGTCAAGTCAGATCGAATTTATAAATAAGAGACAAAACTCTTTTAACATTTTTTTTTATTTTAAAAATTCAAATTTAAAATTTTATATCGAATAATGAATGTTACGGAGGAAAAACATCATTGGATAGGGACTATAAATGTAGGGTAAGAGTAGGTAAAAGATTTTTGTCGTCCAAGTCCCTTTTTGTAGCCTAAACCTCATCCAAATCTGTGAGAACAGTTGTCTCCCTTTTTACCATTTGAGAAGAAGAATGTACCAACAACCAAGACAAAACCACAATCATTCCAGTTTCACGACATTTTGGTATATTGAAAGTGTTTTTATTACAAGATTCCAAATTCGCTGCAACATTAATTATTCTTTCATTTTTTTTCGACAAAAGTTGTGCTGCCTGCCTGCCTGCATGTGCTTGTTTTTTCCCCTAGCTACCATCATCAAGGACTTGGGTTTTTTTTTTCTCCGTTTTAAGAACTGTTAAATTGATGTATAGCAACAGTTGTATAAGCCTAAACTGAACTACTTCAAATGATCATATCAACCCATTGTTGTTATGATTAATTGATTGTAATCCGATTCGATTAAAGAACGACTCGTTTTTACGGATAAAATATTTATATTTGATACACCGAGAATGTTGATAAGCATGATATTGTATAGGCATGGAACTAGAGCTATTAATTTGGAGGATTGAGTTGATTTTGAAGTCTTTTGGAGGCCTGATTAGCATGGAACTAGAGCTATCAATTACGAACCAAAGATACACTTTGTCTAAAGTCTCATAAAGACGAGGCCTGCTTGCTCAGCTGCCCCCTCTTCAAATTTAAAAAAAAAATGTAGTTCTAACTCATTTATAGATGATCAAATTATAATTAATATAGAGGAAAATTAAGTTTTGACCCTCAAAAAATGAAAAATATCCGATTTAGTCCCCTAAAAATGATAAAATAATAAATTAATACATGATAAAATCTATATTTGACATCACAAAATTTATAATTCAATTTTTCGTCCCCTGCATATTTAATATTTGTATCCAACACCCACTTAAATATAAATATAACTATCATCTTTAAAAATTTAAACATAATTATTTATATCCGACATTCAAGAGAAAAGTACGGGTTTTGGTATTCTTTAAAATTTTAATATTTTACCCTCTCAAAATAATAATAATTTACTTTAAGCTCTTTATACCTCTTGATTAAATTTTTTTAATATTTGATCCTTAATAATTTAATTTAAGACATTTTAACCCAAAACAAAAGATTAATGGTAAGTTTTATGTTTTATTTATTTTGAGAAGTGAATAAAAAATCAAGTTCTATTTATTATCAATGTATATGTAATGGAGTGAACTAGTTTTGGACATTCCATTTCCAGGTTCTTAGTGGATCAAATCTTAAGGCCCATTCCTCAACAAACTGGGCTTGGATTTACCACCACTTTCAAATATCTATACTTATTTATCTTCTCTTTTTTTTTTTTTTTTGAAATTTTAAGATGATTGTAAATTTTCAATTTTAATCCCTTTATTTTTCTGAGATTGTATAATAATGGTAAAATTTCAGTTTTGGTCAGTATACTACACTTAAATAATTTATTCTAATTCAAGTGCTTATGTGAATTTTAATTAAAATTCAATGTTAAATTCAAGTCCAATACCAATGAACGCTTGTCATTTTTATGACTCCCAATTTAGTTTTTTAATTTTCAAAACCTCGTACTAACGAATTTAACAAAAGAATTTTAACGATGTTAATAATCAAACCCAATTTTTAAATTGAAAAGTAGAGAAACTAGATTTCTAAAATAAAAATATGAGAACTAAGTTTCAAATATACAAAAACTTAGAGCACATTATATCCTTAAAATTTTACTCTATATAATTTTAGACCTTCCAATCCATTTTTCTACAACCATACGAAGATTCGGTCCTTAAATTTATTTGTGACCCACAATGAGCCGTATAAGATGAAAATCTCATGTATAGTTTTAAACTAGCAATGGAAACAGTGATGTTATCATGGACTATAATTATCTAACAAACGAAGGAAGCAGTAGTAACAGAGTATCAAACCAAACCAAATATTCAGGTACCAAATTTGGTTTATTTTACGTTAATTCCTAACTCCAGGCGAAGCGTGAAAATCATTCTAGTTAATTCCTATATTTTGTTTTTGAGATAAAAGAGGGGGAGGAAGTTGTTCTGGTTTGAATCCAAAGATTTGATGTTGTCAAATCTTAGATTCAACATAAATCACATGCATTGTTCCAAACTCACCAGGATGTTGACTTCAATAATTCTTCACGTGAGAGACCAAAAACAGATAACAACATACAATGGATTGGTTCAACCAAAAAAATCTCGGAAACTCAAACCTGTTTTCAACACCATCTGTTCTGTCATGCCATTCCAGAGTTTCCAGCTGTATGTATGTACCAAAATGCAAATCATTCTGAACCATTTCAAAAAAAAAAAAGCCTACCATGGTCAAAAGTCAAAACTACTAACCAGAACCTTGAACAGCATTGATGGCATTTTCATTCAATTCAAAAAAGTTCTAACCCTTCTTGAAGCATTAATTGTAATGGAAGATGAAAATAGTTCTTACAATTTAAACCCCCAATTCTACTTTTTTTTCTTTTTGGTCCTCCTGTACTAAAAAGAACTGCTCCATTATACCCCATGCTTGAAACCATGCAAAAATATGTACAGGAGCAAATCAAGCCAACCATTGACACTAAGGTAACTGATTGAAGGCTTGATAGTGATCTTAAGCCCGGAGAGACTATGTTGTCGTTGATTGCGATGGTAACCTTGGGTGGTTATGTTCACCTTCATAGGTAACAATAAGCATGGATGGTTCTTCCAAGCACCTCTCTACATGCTTCCTTGCAGGGCAACCTCTCATACTGCTACATTTATAATATCCCCTGCGTCCAATAAAAGAAATGCCTCATAAGTTGATAAATTTAGACGAATTTCACTAAATGCAAATCAAATTATAACAAGCTTCCTATAAACATTGTAAGCATGCAACTAGGTCAAGAATTGTCACTAGTCACCAACTCGAACAAAGGAGATATAAATGCATCGCTACTCGGCTATGCAATATGTTGGAAGAAAGGGAAAGGTTTAACTATTCTCGAACCTCCCTGCATCATCTAAGTTTTCACTTCATCAAGGGTCGAAATCCTCCAACACTCAAAACGTTTCCTTTAAATATCTTTGAGACTAAGGTAACCACTTGATGCAATAAAAGCATAAATCTTAACTAATATTATCTAATGGAAAGTGGCTGAGATTTGGTAGTACAAATCATTTTCAACAAAAGTTGAGCTAAACCGAAAAAAATGGATGCTTTTCCTAATATTGAAACATTAATGACATTGTCACATTCAATAAAATCATCATAAATGCAACGATGAACCCTAAAATGCTCTTCGTTAATCCACTTCGAGTCTACATATAACAATTTCTTCTAATGGAAGTGATAATCATAGATAAAGCAGACACTAAGATCATTTTGTTTCAATACTAATCTGTTTCAATCTAAAAGTTCCAATACAAACTTATATTCGTAATGCTACAAGCAAAACCAAAATTCACACAATAATATATCAAACCTCAAGTCTGATGATGATCATTACCTAGGGTGAGGAGAACCCTTGATTGGCTTCTGCCCATACTTCCTCCATGAATAATCATCAGGAGGAATATCAGCTAGCTTGTTACTAATTGCAGGCACCTTAATAGATCTCTTTACTCTATGTTTCCTGCCAACAAAGATTAACCAATTAAGGAAAGCAATTATTAGAAGTAATATCAAGAGCATGATCCTAGAGAGATAATCTAACCTCTTTTTGGAGCAATGGCATTTACCACTACTTCCACATTTAACACTCCCATCTTCACCCCTACCAGAGCACTTCTTCTTGTGCTGGGAACCCTGATCCGAGGAACGAGACCCTCCATTGACGTGGAAGGAACCCCCACCATTGGCTACACTACCATCCATGCTCAAAGAAGAAATGAAAGACCTAGTTGATGACATGGTAGGTGTACAGCTAGAGTTATCAAAGTTCAAGCTAATCCCACTATTACTCTTCCTAAACATCATCTCAGCTTGATGTTTCATTTGCTGTTGTTGGAGCTGTAATCTATGTCTAAGCTGCTGCTGTTGTTGATGTTGTTGGAGGATACGGTAGTGCCCTGATGATGCTGGTTGGGCTGTTTGGTTTTGGTTCCCTAAATAAAGACAATTTTTGGCATGTGAACTCAGTTCTTTAACTGAACTTTCATGGATAACCTTATGGTGTGGATTATCCAAAAGGATGCTTTGAGGAAAAGGGGTATCTAATCTCCTTAGCTTCCTCACTCTTGCATGTCCTAAACCAGTGTCTAAAAGAGAAACTACCCTTTTGAACCTAAAAACAGCCTCCCCAGTTTCAGCCATTAAATTTCTATATTGAATCTGATCTTTAGGCTGAGATAAAATACTCAAAACCCTATGGCAGCTCTCCACTGCTGCCTTGTTAGCTTCCTCAACCTCCTCCATGTATAACCTTAACCCCCCAAAACCAAAACCCCAAACCCAAAATTAACCACACAAAAACAGCAACGAAGTTTCACTAAAAAACTAGATCTTTAAAGGAAAACAAAAAAAGACCCATCACTCAAAATTCAAATTTGAGATAATCCAAAGACCAAACAAGGACCTTTTTCAAACAGAATTCAAACCAAATTTAGCTTTAAGGGACAAATCCTTTTCCCTAGAAGACGAAGAAGATCAGAAACAGGCAAAGGATCAATGAGTAAACAAAAGGGAAAATACCCCCAAAAGAAAAGAAAAAAACAGACCTTGTTAGACTTGGTGTTGTCAAACCCTAGATTCTGCTTCCCATGTTCTTTTTTAGATTGAAACTTGAAAAGTGTGAAAGGGAAGACTTTGTTTTTGGCTTTGGGAGAATTCAAGAACAGCCATAACAACAAAACAAAGGACCCAACTTTCTTTTCCCTACTAAAACAATATTAAAAAAAATGAAATTCTAGATAGAGAAACACCCCAACTAGAGAAATTCAATAGAGAGAGAAAGAATAATAATAAATAAATAAAGGGGGAGTGTTTGAGACTTTTGAGCAGTATATTAGGATACTCAGCTGAAGAAACGAAACTCTGCCATCTCTGTCACAGATTTGAAGGTGGGTCCTACACAAAGACTTTGGTTTTATTCCTTTTTTTTTTCTTCTTCTGCAACTTGCTAGCTTTAATTAGTGCTATCTTCTTCTTCTTCTTTTTCGAATTAAATACTATTTTTTGTTTCATAAAACTACCATTTTCAAGCTCCAGCTTTTAGTACTTCTTCCATAACCAGATGTGCTTTGATGTTTCCTAGTTAGTGCGAAAATAAAATGGGGGAGGGTTTATTGAGAAACTGGTCAACAGTTGGCTTTCTAGGTTTAATTAGAAATATCATCTCTTTATTTTATGAAAATAAAATAAAATTTATTTTTTATTTTAATTTGATTTTTATATTTAATGAAAATTAAAATATGATCTAATTGTTGGTAAGAGTATCCTGAACACCTTGTATTAGGAGTCCGACTCTATTCTACCTCTCTAAACAAAAATTGACAAATTAGTTTATGTACGTCAGATCTAGTTATTCTAATAAAAATTTCACCTATTTATATTATTATTGTTTGGTTGTTTGAGTTAGTCCCTCACATCAAAAATTTCATTTGACTTTTCTATTAAAAATTTCATCATTTTACTTGAATTAGTCTTTCCATGTCAAAATGGTACACATGGCACGTCAAGTGTCGTTATCTGATTACTCCATTAATTACGTCAGCTCTTATCAATAAAAACAGATAGAATTTTTAACAGAGAGATCAATTTATTTTTTGGTTCAGCTAGACCTATCAAAAGACAAGGTAGCCCCCAGTCGAGCCAGGCTTGGACAAGGATTTTCGCAATTGGGTCGACTTGGCTCAGCCCGAATTCAATTCAAACAGTAATTAATTAAATTTAATTATAAAAATATTTATTTTTTAAATATTTTATTATTTTGAACTGTGAATTGGGCTTTTTGGGTGAGTCGAGCTAATCCAAAAATTGGTCGAAGCTTAAATTCTTTTTTGAAATCGAGCATCGATCCGACCCGGATCATAAACAATCTAACATAATTTACCAATTCTTTTTAACAGATGAGACAATATACAAGCTAACTTCTACCAGAGTACTTTTATCTTCAATTATCATAAACATGTGAAATTCAAAGAATTTTATTAAATTATTAATATTTTGTTAAACAATCTTTTAGAAAGTTTTGTTGCAGTTGACCACCCATACATTATTACTTTATTAATTATTTCTCTATTTTACTATTTTTACTTTTTATATCTAAATCAAAATGAGTACAAATAGGATTAAAACGCTAATAGCCTCCAAGAGCTATTTGGTACTTTGATGATTATCATTTTCATGGTTAACCGTGTAAAACAATTTTACAATTTTATTTAAGATAATACCATATATAAATAAAAATATTATTTCGCAGCATTTTAATTTCCCACATATTTTTTATTCTATTGATTATCTTTTACTTTTTTTTCACTAATTGAATTCTCTAGCATTAAGAGAATATGGATTAAGATGTGTTATACATCAGAAACCATCGACCCGAGCCCTATTAGGGATCTGGGTCTTCAACTCGTGATTCAAATAGGTCTCACCAAAAGATTGAGGGCAAAACAGGCCACAAAGAGGACAGCAATGCGAGTTCACGGACCCAGCTCATAACGCAAGGCCATCGTCTCAGCTCGCATACACCCAAGGAGCTCACAGAAAGGATCATTGCTTTGCAGGCCACCTAGACACGTGTCCGGCGGGTACAGAGTCTGCCCAGAATGTCAGTTCCAGGAGCAGAAAGGACCGCATGCTCCGTAGACACGTGCCCAACAAACCTAGAGTTCGCAGAGAATGTCAGTACTAGAGGCAACGGGGTCAAGACAAAATAGTGGGGTCTTATCATGAGCTGTAATAGCATCTGTAACATGTATAAATACCTGAACATTCCTATCAATAGCATACGAGAAAAATATTACTCAACAAGATGATTTAAGGATTAATGGAGGTGATTGAATGGATAATTATTTATCATATTTTTCGATCAGCATCATATATATTATAAAAATATGAGATTAAAAATAACTAAATAATCATATTCACATTATAGTTTTTTTGAAACATGGTATTATCTATTTGAAACACTTATTTACAATTTGGGTAAATTATTCTTTTACTCTTTTCCTTTATTTTTTTAAGGTAAATTACACCTTTAATCACTAAACTATGGGTGAGTTTTCGTTTTGGTCACTTCATTAAAAAAGTTACAATTTGGTCAATGTACTATTTAAGTCACTGAGCTATTAAAATCGATACTATATAGCTTTCTCTGTTCACACTATTTGCACTAACCGAAAAGCTCTATTTCCTCTTCTCTTATACAATTCAGTTTTTTTTTCATGAAATAGCTTTGGACATTATGAATCTATGAACCAAAATCGAAACAACTTTTTTCTTCAATCTTTGACACTGACCATTAAATTGACTTGAATCTAAGGTATGTTCTTCTACTTGTCAATGACTACTGATCCACCTACCGATCATCAAATTGTCGCTTGGAGCTCATTGACAAAACTTAAAAAAAAAACTTAACAACCCAATAACTTAAATAAAAACTTTTAAATAGTTCGGTGACTAAAATGATACCTTTCGAATAGTTCAGTGACTAAATTGTAACTTTTTTAGTTAAATGATCACAACGAGAACTTACCCATAATTTAGTGACTAATGGTGTAGTTTACCCGTTTTTTTTAAGTTATTCTATGGCTTTTGTTTAATTTTTTTTCTTTATAATCCGTGCTTTTTAATTTTTAAAGTTATTTCATGCTTTTGTTTAAAATAATAAATTAATCTCGTATATTAGATCAAATAGCAAACTAGTCTTTCTATTATCTATTTCTATTGTTAAAATTGGCCCCTGCACATCAGAATGAGGTACACATGGCATATACTCATTTCGTTATTTATCATCATACAAGTTTTTAACAATAGAAATGAATGAAATTTTAACGAAAATATCGGTTTATTCTTTGATCTAACGATATGGACTAATTTACTTTTTTTTAATAAAGAGAATAAAATACAATCTAATTCCTAATATATAGGATTGATACTTTTACTAAGATATTAACTTTTTTTTTTATTTCCTTCCGAAAAGGGCCTTACTCGTAACCTTTTTACATTCACGTAGATTTTCATAGCAATTATAAACCCAATTTGAATTTTCACCCTTTTTCTATAAAACAAGCCTTTTAAAATTAGGTGAATGAATGAAATTAAACAGCCATGTTTGTGGTTTAAAGTATGCCTGTCTGACACGTTTCTCTCTAAGTTTTGTCTGCCCATAGTGGCATGTTTTTCACCGTTTTCTTTTGTTAAGTCTTTGTTTTTAGGGTTTATTTGTTTCTTATCAGTTTCTTTATCCATGCGGAGAATGGGATAGCATAATAGAGTACTAATGTAAGTATTTACCACCCTTAGTTAGGAGTACTCTATCGGTCTCATTTTAACTAAGGATTACCACTTAAGATATCCTTTTAGTCTCACCTAGACATACGGATACCCTCTCGATCTCACCACTTGGCACAAGTCTACTCAACAGGATACCCTTTCGGTCTACTCTTCTAAGATATTCTATTAGGGTCATCAATCCTATTATACTAAGTCTCTTGAACAAATACTTAATTTTAGGTTATTATTTACTTAGTCAAATAACCAGTTTAAACAGTTGATTCATGCGAGAAATTTGTGAAGTACCAATTTATTCTAATATTCATACAAACGTTCACTTAACTAGGTTAATGAAAGAGATATCAATAAAAGAATAAGAAAAGAGATAGAGAATGCTCATTGACGAATAGCAATTGAAGCGTGTGTCCGGAACATACCCCTCTCGCTATTGTTTCAACTTCAGAATAGAAAGATTCCAACTAACAAAACATAAAAAAGAAGAAAAAAACCCCTAATTTATTGAATAGAACTGAAAACTGTACGAGAAAATCTGTTGAACTCCCCAATAAGGTTTTAAGAGCTTAATATTTATAGTGCTAGGGTTAGATGACCAGATTAGGTCAAGTTACAAGCTATTCAATGTGTTAATCATCTTTGTGTAGACGAAAACACCTTTGACTATAAGTTGGGCCTCGTCGAGCCGGTGTTGCAACACCACAGGATCAGTGTCGTGACATCATTGGCAGAATACTCCCTTGGCAGGTTCGAAGTTGGATGTCACGACATGGAAGATCTAATGTCACGACATCAATGGTAGAATGCTCTTGGCTAGCTTCAAAGTTGGGTGTTGCGACATCCCGGGCAGTCCACAGACTCATTGACCTAAAACGATGTTTTGCATACATAACTAACACATTAGTCTTCCCTTAGGCCCATTTAGCCTAATAGATCATAAAACCACACTAAAAGCTTGTTTTATTCAATTTATACTGAGAACTAAATAATTTTAAAACAAATATAAAAGATATAAAACTACTTGAATATAAGCTCTCGTGAAAAGAGCTTAATTTGTCACTGTAAATTGTGGCAGATCACTAATGCTCTCGTTTAACAGCCTTCCAATGTTCCTCCATTGATGGGCGCATGAAATATAATTGTTTATTAACGGTAAAAGATATATTTGGTCTGATAATGGATAAATATTGTAATTTACCCTATTGCATGGCATCAACAAGAGGTGAACCATCATTGATACGTAGTTAATGAGTGGTGCTCATGGATGTCTAGCCTCAATTGCAGTCAATCAAGATATCAATAATATGTTTGGTTCGAGATACCATCAGAACATTAAATGTCTTACGAACATCTATTCCAAGAAAGTAGTGAAGATTACCCAAATCTTTTAAAAAAAACGAGAGGCCAAAGAAGATATAACTTGACAAACAAGAAACCCATGACTGTGTGTTATTGAAATATAATCAATGTAGACGAGGATGTACATCGTTGATGCCATGTTATTCAAAATGAACAATGAGCCGTCGAATTCAGATTTAACAAACACCATTTGTTGAAGATGACTTTTAAACCATAAATTGCCTTTTTTATACAATCGACATGAGATGGGTATTTCGGATGAACAAAGCATGGTGGTTGGGGCATAAAATCTTGCTTTTGCAAATTCCCTCGTAGGAATGCATTGTTGACATCAATTTTGATGAATTTTCCTCCTTTTTTTAGAATAGTTATATTGAGCACAAAACGTACAATAACCCATTTTATCACTAGACTAAAAGTATGATGAAAATCCAACCCAGATCGTTGCATGAACCCTTATGCAACAGGGTAGGCCTTATAACAATCAATGGAATCTTCAACTTGCCTTTTAATTTTGTAGAGCCATTTGCAATTCACAACATTACTTTTAGAATCATTGGGTACTAATTCCCAAGTTTTGTTATTGAGTAATGCTTCCAATTCTAATCTCATAGTTACCCTCCATTTTATGGTTTATTGGCTTGGTTGAAGGTTGTCGAGGTAAAAACATTTATAAAATATTGTCACATCAGCATGAGGTACACGTGGCATGTCATGTGTTATTACTTGGTTCTCCGTCAACCATGTCAGTACTTAATAATAAATATGAATGAAATTTTTAACAAAACGACCGATTTGCTCTTTGATCTAACGCATAGGGACTAATTGCCTACTCTTTTTTTTTAGTAAAGGGGGGCAAAGTGCTATCTGACTCTTATTAGAAGAAATACAAATAAACAACAATCTTACTTATTCATTTAAGGTGCATTTGGTTTGCTGAATATTAAATTAGGTTTCATAATATGATTACGGGAATGTAAGATTACAAGCTTGTTAGGTTCGTTTGATTGGAATGTAAGATTCAGACATTTGGTTGATGGAATATAAGATTATCTATTAGCACATTAGTTTTGGTTGTTATAGAATTTGTTTCTTTAAACAAGTTTAGTTCTTCTAATATTTTTAATCTCAATTTCTATAAAATTACGATAAATTATTACAATTCTTACTTTTTATACAATTTATATATTAGTAAGTAAATATATGATGTTAAAATAAATTCTGAATCCTAATTATAAATATTTATGAAAAGTGATTGCAACACTAACTATTCCTATAATTATAACCATAATTAATATATTAATAAATAAATCATCAAATAAAATATAATAATTATAATTGTAATGTATTACCCTAGTTCATTATTAAGTTTTTTTTATTAATTTTAAATTTTATTTAAGAAAAAAACCTAAGTTGATTAAAATAATAAAAGCAAAGGATAAATTAGTCCAAAACTTTAAACTATACCCATAATCTAAAATAACCTAAGAAATGGGTCGTGAAGTTGCACACTATATTACAGCATATTGACACGATTCTACAATGTTGCTAACAATTCAAACACTACAACCTTACGAACCAAACCCCTAAAATAATAACCGTTTAATCACATAATATGAAGCTCCTGGGACACAAGGTAACACTTTTTTGATTTTTTTTTTATTTTAGACATAAATACAGTTATTTTCCCTCATTAAAAAAAAACCCTTCAAATCCCATACTTCAGATTTCACTTTAATGCTATAAATGGGAAATTCCAGCCTTTCTTGTTTTGGAGCTTAGCAGATATGCCATTTGCCATTGCAAATGGTTGTGGAACCTTGTTGCTATTGTTCATTAGTCTAAACATAAATCACATGCATTGTTCCAAATACTTACCAAGATTTTGACTTCAATAATTCTTCACGTGAGGCACCAAAAACAGACAAGAACATTCAATGGATTGGTTCAACAAAAATTCAGAATTTCAATCCAATCTTTGAAACTCAAACCAGTTTTAAACACCATCATCTGTTCTGTCATGTCATTCCAGAGTTTCCAGCAGTATGTATGTGCCAAAAGACAAATTTTGAACAATTTTGGTTTGGTTCCAAACATATTTCACGAGTGGATTTAACTGATGGCATGTTTCATTCAATTCAAAAAGTTCTAACCCTTTTTGAAGCATTAATTGCAATGAAAGATGAAAATAGTTCTTACAATTTAAACCCCCCAATTCTACAATTGTCTTCTTTTTGGTCCTCTTGCACTTGGTTTTAATGTTGGTTGCCAAGGAAAAAAAAAAAACTGCTCCAATATACCCCATGCTTAACCATGTAAAATATGTACTCAAGCTTAACCATTAACACTAGGAAGCGATCTTAGCTAGGTCCCCTGAGAGACTATGTTGTCGTTGTTTGCGATGGTAACCTTCGGTGGTTATGTTCACCTTCATAGGTAACAATAAGCATGGATGGCTCTTCCAAGCACCTCTCCACGTGCTTCCTCGCAGGGCAACCTCTCATACTGCTACATTTATAATATCCCCTGCTCGGATAAAAGAAAGGCCTTGTAAGTCGATAAAACTAGACGAATTTCACTAAATACAAGTCAAATTATATAACAAGCTTCCTATGAACACTGTAAGACTGTAACTGGAACGAGGACTGTCGCTAGTCACCAACTCAAACATAGAATATATAAACGCATCGCTACTTGGCTACGTGGTATGTTGGAAGAAAGGGAAAAGTTTAACTCTTCTCGAACCTCCCTGCATCATCTAAGTTTTCACCTCATAATGGGTTGAAATCCTTCAATGCTCTAAAGTTTCCTTTTAATATCTTCGAGACCAAGGTAAATCCCTCAATGCCATAAAAGCATAAATCTTAACCAATACCATCTAATTCAATGTAGCTGAAATACGATAGTACTAATCAATTTTCGACAGAAGTAACAGCTAAATCAAGAAAAGGATGCATTTCCTAAATATTGAAACATTAGTGACATTGTTTTGCAACGATGAACCTTAAAAGGCTCCCCGTACATCCAACTTCAAGTCTATATAACACTTCCTCCAAATCGAACTGGTAATCAGAGATAAAACAGACACTAAAAGTTCCAATCCAATATGAACTTAATATTGGTAATGCCACGAGCAAAACCGAACAGAGCAACACGGAATTTCACATAATAATATATCAAACCTCAGTCTGATGATGATCATTACCTAGGGTGAGGAGAACCCTTGATTGGCTTCTGTCCATACTTCCTCCATGAATAATCATCAGGAGGAATATCAGCTAGCTTGTTACTAATTGCAGGCACCTTGATTGATCTCTTCACTCTATGTTTCCTGCCAACAAAGAGTAACCACTTAAGGAAAGCAATTACAAGAACTAATATCAAGAGCATGATCCTATATTGATTCTCACCTCTTTTTGGAGCAATGGCATTTACCACTACTTCCACATTTGACACTCCCATCTTCACCCCTACCAGAGCACTTCTTCTTGTGTCGGGGACCTTGATCCAAAGAACGAGACCCTCCAGTGAAATGGAAGGAACCCCCACCACCATCTAACTTAGCTACACTACCATCTATGCTCAAAGAAGAAATAAAAGACCTAGTTGATGACATGGTAGGTGTGCAGCCAGAGTTATCAAAGTTCAAGCTAATCCCACTGTTACTCTTCCTAAACATCATCTCAGCTTGATGTTTCATTTGCTGTTGGTGGAGCTGTAATCTTTGTCTAAACTGTTGCTGTTGTTGAAGCATATGGTAGGGTCCTGATGATGCCGGTTGGGCTGTTTGGTGATTGTTCCCTAAATAAAAAGGACCAAGCTGCAAATTCTTGGATGGATTATCAGTTGTAGCCTTACGGTGTGGATTATCTAAAAGGATGCTTTGAGGAAAAGGGGTCTGTAATTTCCTCATCTTCCTCACTCTTGCATGTCCTAAACTAGTGTTTAAAAGAGAAACTACCCTTTTGAACCTAAAAACAGCCTCCCCAGTTTCAGCCATTAAATTTCTATATTGAATCTGATCTTTAGGCTGAGATAAACTACTCAAAACCCTATGGCAGCTCTCCACTGCTGCCTTGTTAGCTTCTTCAACCTCCTCCATGTCCAAAAACCAATAAACAAACCCCTGATAACCCCCAAATCCAAAATTAACCAAACAAAAACATACCACAAAATCAACAAAGTTTCACTAAAATACTAGATCTTTAAAGGGAAACAAAAAATTAAAAAAGACCCGTCATTCAAAATTGAAAATAACCCAAAGACCAAACAAGGACCTTTTTCAACAAAATTTAAACCAAATTTTCCTCTTTTTTTCCCAAAACATAGAAGACCAAGAAGAGAAGGAACAAGGAGAAAATACCAACAACAAAAAAAAACCACACCTTGTTAAACCCTAGATTCTGCTTCCCATGTTCTTTTTTTTTTTTAATTTCTTTTTAGATTGAAACTTGAAAAGTGTGAGAGGGAAGACTTTGTTTTTGGCTTTGGAGAATTCATAAAACGGCCATAAGAACAAAACAAAAGCTCTCAACTTCCTTTTTCCTCCTTCTACTATATACTAATAAAACTTTAAAAAACAATATAAAAAATATTAAAAAATTCTAGATAGAGAAACCCCCCAAAAAAAAGAAATTCAACCTAGAGAGAAAATCATAATGATAATTAATTAAATAATTAAATAGGAACCTCAGCTGAAGAAAATGAAAACTCTGCCATCTCTGTCACATATTTGAAGTGGGTCCCACCCAAAGACTTTGGTTTTATTCTTTTTCTTCTGCCATTGCTAGCTTTAACTAGTGCTATCTCTTTTTTCTTTTTTTTTTTGGAATTAAATGCCATGTTTTTTCTTTCATAAAACTACCATTTTCAAGCTTCAGTTTTTACTTCTTCATAACCAGATGTGTTTCTATGTTTCCCAGTTAATGCTTTCTTATTTCAACTTGAAATTTTATAATTTGATTTTTTATTTTATGAAAATTAAGAATTTAATTATAAATTAAAATTTTATCACAGTATATGTGTGAAAGTCACAAATTTAAAATATAAATATATATTTAAAAATAGCATATAACACACATGGAAGATGCCAGGAGATTTTTTAATAAGGGATGAATAAAATTTTAATTTTAATAGTTTATATTTTATAATTTTAAAGAATTAAATTAAATTTTTGTAATTTTAGGAGGGTTAAAGTGTAATTTTATATTTACTAATTTAAATTTTTAAAAAACTTAAATAATAATTTTCCATTTTAGGAAGGTCATGCTCATGCCAGTCCCTAGATTTGTCTTTAATAATATACATAAAATTCATATGTTATTACATGAAAAACTTAAACTAAATTATTTATTATGATATTGTCATCAATATTAAGTCATTGTCGAGTTAACTTGTAACACAAATTTAATCAAATGCATTATTAATTACTTATTTTAATTACAAAATGCATTCTCGTAATTTTCTAACCGAGTTGGTAACACAGTTGAGAGTGAAAATATTATGTACATTGTGAGTGAAATTTTAAACTCCAAAAGTAGTATTAGGAGTTAACGAGTGTCTTATTGGAGTATAATAAAATATTTTAAAAATAATTTTCTAAAAATACTTATAAAATAAAAAAATACACTATCAATATACCGATACTCATCCAAAAATTTATTCATATATAATCCTATACTTTTGATTTTAAAATTTATGATTTAACTACAAAATTTAACTTTGTTAACTGTTAGAATTAATTTCTCAATTTTCTTAAGTTAAAATCTCAAATTTAAATTATATTAATACTATATAGTTTTATATTTATAAATATTTATTAAAATTTGAAGTAAATATTAAGATAAATTGTAAATTTTTCTTATTCCACTCATACGATCAGAATAATCTTAAGTGTAATTGAGAAATATATAATTAATACCCCTTGGGATTGGATGTTTTGACAAAAAAATTGTTAATCTCTATTATCAAAAACATAATCTCTATTTTAATTTATATAAATAATGTTGCTAATTTTTCAAAGTTCATCAACCTCGTATTCACATTTTGTACCTCTATTAAAGAGGTAGATGTTGGCCATGAATTTTAAAATTACTCTATATTCAATACAAAAATCATCTGCACTGAAAAAATGAATAAAAAGAAATTTTCCTCCTATCAAGAACCTTTTTTCGTAAAATCTCATCTACTAATACAATACAATAAGTTTCTATTCCAACACGGAGCCAAAACGACAACATACAGAATGGGTAGAAGAAGTTGCGATGCTTGGCTCGATCCATGAGCCGAAACCGTGGTATATAGGATAGAAAAGAATACACCAATCCTAAGAATCCATACATAGGATTAATTATGGACCCCGGAGAAAATTTGAGTTGTGTTTAGTCTTTTATTTTTGTATTTAAGATCTTGTATATCTAGATAAAAGTATATCTATCAAAAAATATAGACAATAGAATCAACTCGATACCATTAATTAAAATAAAAATAACTATTACTATCTCACTTAACTCTCGTAATTAATTATAACTTTTTCTATATTATTAAAACGGCCCTTTTTGGAGCCTGGTCGATATTTCATAGCTTTATCATTACATATAGAATCCAATAAAAAGCACTTCTCATACTACTCATTACATGCACCGAAGAAATGCATATAATTATGCTTTTGCTTTCTACTATAAACCCAATTTGAATTTCCATCATTTTCAATAAAATAGGCCTTTTTCAAATTTTGGTCAATGAGTTGTTGAATATTTAGAAATATATGTATATAATTAATTCAAATTTAGGTCTAATGAGTTGTTGAATATTATACTGAATTTATTAAAATTTTATGTAATCTTTTCACCTTAGTTTAATTCGATATTTAAATATAAAGGTAAAAGTGGTATAAAAATTTCAGTATTAAGAGTTAGATCATATTTTATTTTATTTACTCAAAAATAAGTAATTGGTCCCTCTGCATTAAACTTAAAATAAATTGATCATTTATTCTAAAATTAATGTTAAAATTGATATAACTAATAGAATAATCAAACAGCCTCGTATATCTTATATTAATATATAGAGACTAAATTTTTAAAGTTTTTTTATTCAACTTAATTTACAAAAATAGTGGGCCCAGCTTATGTATTGGAAAGAAGAATCCTATATAGCCGTTGTTGGAGTCACCCAATAAAGTGGTTCCACGTGTTTCTGCTATCACCATGAAATCTGACACGTACCCCAAGGGTACTGGTGTCTTTGACCGCTAACTTGCACCGGGAGGTCACCTTGAAGGTCGGTGACTGACAGGCACGTGGGACCAATGTGGGTCCCACCGCCGTTGACTTAACTGTCTCTTCCGTCTCTCTCTAGTGGACTTCTTTTATTACGCTTGCCATGGAAATAATTCCGCACATGATTTTATTGTATTTTTCAAGCCACTTTTATAATTTACTTTAATAAATTTAGTATATTCATAATTGATTGATTGTGAATTTGATAGATAATTGCATGTTAAATTAATTGTATTTATAAGTATCGTGCGGTTATTAGGATATTCATCATTTCAAATGTGATCTAGATTTAAATTATTTTGTTACGTTATTGTTAAGATTTTGCTCTCCTTTTATAATTCACCAAAAAATATTTATATTTGTATATCAAAATATGTTTTGGTCAATCATATATGGATTTGATGGTAAATTTATTTGAATTTTATTATGAATAAACTAAGTTTGGGTTTTATTTTAATTTAAATTCATATCTTTTCTTAATTTATTTTATTTTTAATTAATAAGAATTTAAACTATAAAATAATAAATTTTATAAATGGTCATGTTCATATTTTTGTTTTGGTCACTCAAGTTTAAAAATTTTCAATTTAGGTACTGACGTTCGGATTTGTTCTTATTTTGGTCATCTGCCGCTAAATTGATAGAGAAAATTGTTTTTCTAATTAGTATAACAATACATTTAGTCCTCAATACTCACATATTCTATAAATTTGATCCCACTGATAAATAATTCATTAAATTTAACCCTTTGCATTTGTAAATTATATCAATTTGATCCTCAAACTTTCTAGCCAAAACTTTTAACTTTTAAAACAGAGGCATTCCGAGAAAAAAACTTTTCTCAACTAACAAATCGTTTTCTGAGCCAATTCCTAATACCAATGAGTTTATCTTGAAACTTTATTTCCTTTACTTTTTTCATTATTTTGCTTCTAAAGATAATGTTTTATAACTCTTTGATTGGTGAAATTTTGGCTAAAGAAAATGGAAAAACCTTGTACAAAACACTTTAAATATACTTTTGTTGTTAACTATATGATATTTCCTTTAAAATGTACGTAAAAATAGTCATTGAAGTTGGAAATTAAATCCGAATTAAAATACTACTTTAAAAATCATATTATTCAATCAATAATTATACAATAAAATTTTGTGAACATTTAAATTTTTGAAAGAAAAAATGGGAAAGAATTAATTGAATTTCCTTCTATTACATTGAAAATATTTTTTTAATTTTATAAATTGATTAGGAAATTGTTATGTTATATTTATTTTAATTATTTTTAAATTTTTAAATCCATGATAAGCAATATGTACTACTAATAATCTAATTTAGTGTCAAATCATTTACCAAATTAACTAAAAATTAAAATTATGCTAGTTAGAGTGAAAATTATATTTTACAGATATTAAATTATTTATATAATTTTATTATATATTATATTTTAAAATTTGTATCTTCTATTATTTTGACATTAGCTTCTAAAAATATAAACAAAAAGGGTTATGTACGAATTGGATAATTTCAACCATAGATAAAACAATTAATAGATGTGAAATGTCACTATTTTAAAAGTGAAAGTTTGATTATGAAGTATAAGGGTCAATTTGATAGACTTTGTTAACGTGAAGGGTTAAATTTATTAAATTATTTAGAATTATGATCAAATTGATAGGATATGTAAGTATCGATGATTAAATATGTTATTATAGCGAGTTAGAAAAAGGCTTTCCATTATCAATTTAATGGCGAGTTGCCAAAACAAAATGAATTCAAACGATGATGCGTAAATTAAATTTTTTAAAGTTGGGTGACAATTTGTATAATTTACCATTAATTTGAGTCCATCATTTGTAGATCTTTTCTTAATTTATTTTGATATAAATGCACATATATTTCAAAGATAATTTTAATTAATACATATTTAAATTATAAAAGAAATTGCAAATTCATTTAATCAATAAATTGAGAAAATATTGTATAAAACCGTGATTTCACGCCATCCCATTAGATAAGTTGTACTCAATACAAGTAAGATTTTTATAATTATGTGTTGCTTTTATAATTTCTATATTATTTTCTATAATTTTTACAAGATTTGTAAATTTTATTTTTAAAAATATTTTAATAATTTCTAATGAGTTTAAATAATTTTTATAACTTTTTATGATATTTTAATAATTATTTAAAAATCATGTCCAAAATGAATATCTCGATTTAAATGAGTCCAGATGTATGTTTGTCTATGTTCATTATGGACTTGCATTTTAATAACTTTTATGGTTTTTTATTTTTAAATATTTACAGACGTGGTAAACTTACACGTCAAAAATTAGCTATACGTGGCACACTGCGTGTCATCATCTCATCATATTTTTGCCACATCAACAAAATGTAATGAGTTATGTAATCAACCTTAAAAACTTAACGATCTACCGAGTGGTTTAATTATTTTTTTATCATAAAAATTAAATTAAATGAAATTTTCGATAAAAATTTAATTGATTAAAAAAAATAGTGAAGACTTTTTCCATCCATGACCTCTTAATACTTTATTTGGCTATGAAAAAAAGAAAAAGCATGCAAATAACTACAAAAAGCAATGGAAATTGTGTTCATGAACCATATCTTGACCAAAAATCTACAAAGAACATAAGAATTTGTCCATTATCCAATCTACTCGACAAATTGAATTGTCAATAGAATGAGCCAAACTATATATATATCTAACTGCCATTTGTTGGTCTTTAAGTGGAAAAAACAAAGAACAAAAAGGGCATAATAAAGGAAAATATATACTATAAATTTATATGCAACAACTATAGTCTAATTGATAAAGATGGGCCAATGTGTTTGTGGAATTTTTCTACTTAAATAGACTAACTCACCAATTCTTCCATCACATTTGTGGTGCTATTGTTGACTACTTTAGTTTATGCTTGAAAAAGATATGTACAATATCTTCTTTAACATTATTGTTGGGGTTTTAAATTTTAATTTATTAACTTAAATAATGTTGTTGAATGGATCTTATGCATGTGAACAATATGTTAAAAAATAACAAAGGATAACTAGAATGTTAAACCTTTTTAAAATGATACGTGACATCCATGAAATAATTGGTTGAATTAGATTTATTGTTGTCACACATGTACCATTTGATCCTGTTAGAGAGATTTCTTTGTCACACATTGTCAAGAAGATCACCTCATTAGGGAAGTTATTTCACCCTGAAAAGTTGAACGTCGATAATGATGATATAGAACAATCGCAAATCAAAAAAAAAAAAAAAAGAACACGCAGATTTTACGTGAAAACTCTTTTGGGAAAAAATCACGAGCAGAGGAGAAGAGGATCTACTAATGTCGAATTCGAATGATACAAGAAGAGTTTAGACTGCATCTATTTATAGGTTGAAAATAGAATCAGCGTAATAAGGTTGAAACACCTTATTCTAATCAATATCAAATAGAAAGAACTACACTTCTATGTGAGTCACGCAACCCTAACACACTCACTACATGCTTTTTTTTAAGTTCCAAGCGACATTATTTGACCTCTTCAACAAGACTACTAATAATTTATCATTAGGTCATGTAGTTGATCTAACAAGGGACCCATTGAATGATAAGTTCGCCAATCAAATGTAGACACGTGGCTTATAAAGATGAGTTTTATCTACCTCTTTAGACTCTCCAGCCTCCTCATATTGACCTACTCCTTCATCTTTGTTACTCTCTTATTGTTCTTCTATCTTAATCTTCTCCACCCAAAACTCTTCACCCATCCAATAAATCGTTAAAACAACTTCTATCCACATTTACCTATGAGAAAACATATTAGTGTTGATACATATATAGAAATGTTGTCTTCATACACAAAAGATTAGCGGTGAGCAAAATCCGATTTGATTTGAAAAACTCGATAAAATTTTAAAATTTAAATTAAATAGTTCGAGTTATTTGAGTTAATCAAGTTATTTGGATCAACTCGAATAAAAAATTAAGTTTTTTGGTTTAACTCAAATATGAATTACACAATTCGAGTTATCCGAGAATCCAAATAAGAAAAGGCAAAACTACGTTGTTTTGATAAATGTTTACTCATTAAGTTAAAAGGCAAAACTATTATATTGTTTATGTAGTTAAATAATTTTATACTTCGTTTACTAGTTAAATAAACGGTTCATGTAAACGCAAATTGGGTATAAATAATAGGGTTCGTTAACTCAACTCGACTTGACTCAAAATTTTTTGACTTGATTCGCTCCAATTCGAAAAAATTCAAATTGAATTCGGATGCTAAAATAGGATTCATCAACTCAACTAACTCGAAATCTTTTAACTCGACTCGATCGAATTTCTTTTCCTTTTTAAGGACAAAAGCATCGATTTGAAATCATAATTTCCAATCCATAGAAAAGGGAAAGGGGAAAGAGAACAGCAAAAAGGGAGGGGGGAAAAGATGGTAAAAGCATTAAAGCCAAGGGTATTTCACACACGCCTCGTTTACATAAAAGAATTAATGCACTTGTATTATAGAGATTTGATCAAATTAATTTCTCTATTATTAAATAGCTCAATTTAGTATATCTACTATTAAAAAATAATAAGGTTATAATATATTATTTATTGTTTGGTTCACTTTGGCTAGAATTTTTCCTAATAGTATAAATAGGTATAGTGGTGGTGGGAGTAAAAAGCTTAGTTTTGGGGATTTCAGAAGCTTTTTTCTTCAATGGCACATGGATTAAAAACACCTTTATCTTTTTAGTATGGTGTGTTTTTTTGGTTATATATATTTAAAGCAAATGAAAGCAAAAAAGACAAAAGAAATGCATTGGGATCTGAGGTTTCTTTATGGTACACAGAATAATTTGAGTTTGCCAAATGATTTTTCTTTACCTTGCTTTGGCTTTAGTTTTGAGCTGTTTGTATTCAACACTTTGCTAATTCAATTCCGATGAAGTAGTTAGTTATTCATACAGCTTCTATTAATCAAATGCTTTTACATGTCATGACTTTGTGGATAATGTTTTTCTCTCATCATTTTTTATATTCACTGTTAAAATCTAATATCTATTAATTTATTGTATTAATTGTTAAATCGTCACCTAAAACTTACTAATCAAACTTTAAAAAAATATATCTTAATAATTTAGTAACTTAAAATAAAATTTTTAAACAATTTAAGATATAAATTTAGCCATGAAAGAAAGGGCTGTCTTTGTCTGTGCGTCTCCCACAAATAATTGTTATAAGATTTTGATGGGACATTGAAATATTTTGTTTAGGTCTTAATTTCAACCAAACGCTAGGGACTGACTATCTCATTATTTCAGTCAATCATATATCCTCTTGTTCCACCCATTTGCTTTCAACTTGTTTTTTTCTCACTTGATGGGTATTCTTCAACCCCTAAAAATATTATTTCTTTTCTTTTACACCAGTATCGCATATAATTTCATCATCACAATTCTTTAATCCTATTATAACTAATCTAACTATTCATAACCTAATATACTTGTTAATGACTATTAAATAATCTCTATTTTAGTCGATTGATTCTTGGTTCAATTAGTAATAATATTTTGTCAATACAGGAGGACACGGATTCAAAAATTTTAAAGCATATTATCTTCCCATTTATAAGTTAAGAAGGAATTATGACTGATTTTAAGTATTATGTAAAAAAAACAGATAGATTATTAAAAAGAAACCTATTTTAAACATATGACTCCAAAATATCATGCAGAGGCAGAATCCATTATTGGACCACCTTCATCTTGCCATAATAGTTTTACTAGTACCATATACAAAAAATTTGACCAATTCATATTTCTTTTACGGTTTCGTACAGATAAAAGTATTCAACAGTTAGAACAAACTCTTTTATTTTAAGTCAAGTTATGTTTATTAGACTCTGTATTTTATATAAATTATGAATTTTGTATTTATATTTTTAATTTAATTAATTTTAATCTTGGTACCTTTTGATTTTGAAAATGTAATCCTGACCCAATGGTAAAGTTAAATATATTTGGTTAAATCATGTTATTAGTCCTGTATTATGCAAAAAGTTATAAATTTGGTCCACGTTCACTAATTGGATAATTCTTAATAGCTATACTTTTTTAATTTCAAAATTTTAGTCTTAATGCAAGCGATAGTCGTTAAAACTATTAACTAAATTTTTACAAGTAATATGTAAAAATAACAACCGACTATTACACGTGATAATATATTTGACACATTAAATCTTTAAAATAATGAACTTAACTTAATAAATTTAATCGTTATCATTTGATTAGGACTAAAATTTTAAATTCTAAAAATATAGAAACTAGAAATGATCAAATTAAAATAGAGATACTAAATGAACAATTTACACAAAATATAGTCTAATAATAGAATTTGACTTTTATTATATGAGATCAACTTATTTGATATTACTTTAAAACATGATATGGCATATCCAATGGAACCATTTTAGCTTAACTCTATATTGCATTTAATCCCACTTGATTTTATACATTATTTAGCAGAAAAGTTCAAGTTAAACTACAATGATCTTATTGAATATACTACCTCACTTGAAAATATCACATCATATTTTAAACTAATATTTCCATCTAATAAAATTAGGGTAAACTAATGGTGATCAACAAACAATTATCAATTTTATTTTGAACATCCAATTATGAAAATTTTTAAATTATGACCCAACTAAAAAAATATAATTTTATTTAAATCAAAACCAAATTACAATAATTTGAAAAAAATGAGGATTAATTTCTTTATAACATGACCAAATTAAAAAATATGTAATAGTTAGAAGTTAAATAAATTATTATACCATTTTAAAACTATCACTAGTTAAGTGCTGTAATTTACACATAAAAATTAATAGTTTCTTTTATTAGTTGCAAAATTATCAGTTTATTTCATTTTCTAAGCTAAAAAAGAAAAGCGCTCCACGGGACATGTACTACATACTTTAGGAATTAATATCTAGTGTAACTTTTTAAGTCACCGGAATTATTAGTAAAAGGTTAATTAAAAATACTACTTTCTTATGTAATTTCTCTGTCAATTATCTTTTTCAGTATTTAAAAGAAAAATATTCCTCGTATCCAATCATGTAGAAACCAAATTAGTGTTTTCACAGTTAAAAACCAACTACAAACCTCATGAGTTTAGTGGAGGCTGTCACACTTGTGCCTCGATCTCTACACCATCAATCAATCAAAAGAGACCTATAATTATTAAGACATGACGTTTTAAAATAGTTTCTTTCTTTTATCAGCCTAAACTCAAAGAGTTTGGCTTAGGAATAAAAAACCCCAAAGCTGCCAACAAATTGACTACACATTCACACTCGAGTACACTCAAATACAGTTATTGGCCCAAATACTGAAAAGAGAGAGAGAGTTTACCTCTTTTGCAGATTTATTGGGTGAAGAGGGTTGAACTTGGTTGCATTGCATGATATCAAAAGATTCAGGTGGAGAATCCTGTAACATTTTCAATAATCATGGCGATTTCAGCATCCTGGAGAAGTAAAAACACAGATGGTCCACAACCCTTTTAAAAGATTTTTTTTCTTTGGTTAGTGGTGAGTTTAGACCTTCAATATCCACCCAAAAGGGAGAGAGAATGGTAAAATTGTATCATGATCTACAGAAAGTGAATCTCTTCATTCAATGGAATCCAGAAAACATGATAAATTTTCCAGGAAAATTTTGACAATCTCAGCATTTTCAATTCATAAAAAGTCACGGTTTCTCTCTAAAATCCAGAGGGTCCTATAGTACTTGTTTAAGAACCCCATGTGTTAAGCAGAAAATCCAGCTACTGTTTTCTTCCCCTTCCCTTCTTTGCTGGTTGGGCTTCGATCTGTTCTTTCCCTGTAATTTCTGACATGTCCACTGCATCACAAGGAAAAATGATAACTAGTTAGAAATTCCACATACAAAACCAAACATAAATAAACGAAAACGTTGGAAAATATTGTTCATAAATGAACTCCATTGGACCACGGGCAAGCTTTGGAATCTTTTCCAATTAAGTTCTTGAAGGTTTTTCGTTCTCTGTCAACATGTATTTAGTTGTTTTTTTTTTTTGCCTACAAATTCGAGAAAGATCAGTCATTTTTAAACGAAGTAATGAAGAACAATACCATCAGGTCCCCGAGCCATCAAGGTAAAGAATATATTGTTCAGTTTCTCCATCTTCTTGGCCTCCTGTGCTTGATCTGTCTTGAACTTAAGGCACTAATAGCAAATAAAATAGTTTATAATGAGAAACCCCATAGCATATACCGTGAAAGAAGTAGGGTAACATCAAATCCAGAAGTCGTAAATCCAATACGTTACAATTGATCAAGCTCTTTCCCTCAAACAAACAATAAAAAATTACTAAAACTGAATGCCAAAAACACAATAGAATGTGAAATAATGAAAAACCACAAAAAAGTACATGTACACTAGGAACGAGTCTCATATTTTCACAACAAAACAGATTATACTGATTTTTAGAAGAGATCCCTCAACTGTTCTGGGTCATTCGTCCAGTACAGATGCTATTATAGGTCTATAACTTATAGATTCAAACTTGAGATGTTCAAGCAACACAGAAGATAAAGTTTGTAAGTTAAAGAAATCAGCATAGAAGTTGCCAATTGCCAGACTTAGCTAACAGTTGAGCAACTCAGTTAACACAGAAAGCAAGCATAACCGTTAAGGATTTTTGAAGATCTCAAAACAAGGCCAGAGTCGTAAAGGAAAATTTTGTCCATACAATAGAATATTTTCTCTAAACTTAGATGTCAATCATCACCTTTCAATTCACTATTTCAGTTAGGGATTATACAGTTTGTGAGTTTAAGGAATCAGTTTAATACTTGAAATGAACTTGCCTAATTGTAATGCGCGTGCTCAATTGCAAGTTATAGGGCTTGAATCCCACGTAGGAAAGTATGGGATTTCCTGGTGAGGCTTATATGGACCTAGACTCTCCAATATCAATAGCTAGCTTTTGGAGTTTAGTTCTCCAAAGTTTCATATCAATTGGTATCAGAGTCAATCATCACATCTCTCAGTTGCAATTGTGTAGTGCAGGTGGTGATGTCGGTATTGCAATGTTCGTCTGGGGCTAAATTAAGCTAGTGCAAAGCCAGCCCGCATGGGCATCAAGACTGCAGAGCGTGGTGAATTGTTATGTGCCCAATTGCACGAGACTTAGATCCCATGTAGGAAAGTATGGGATTTCCTAGTGGGGTTCATATGGACCTAGGCTCTCCAACCCCAAGAGCTAGCTTTTAGGATGTGATTTTCCAAAAATTCACATCATAAACACAAGTGAGCAATTCAGTTAAGACGGAAAGCAAGCATAACCATTAGGGATTTTGAAGATCCAAAACAAGGCAAGAGTTACGAGGAGCATTTTGTCCATATAAATAGAAAATTTCTCAAAAACACCAAATTGTATCACTTCCCTCCTTAATGAAAACTCATTGGAAGGGCTTCCTTGATGCTCTTTTAATGCAATTTTCCTTGCCTTTCTTCCCCTTCTAAAATTCTCGCAAAAAATAACTAATGTAGATTTAAGTCATTACAAGATTCACTCCTGCTTTTTTACTACTAGCGAAATAGTCAAATGCGTTAGCATTTTCTCTAACTTGGAGCTGGCAATGACAAAGGAAACGAGCTTATTTTCTATTTCTTCCGTATAGTCTATATAAACATGGCCGCAAAAAAAAAAGATAGCAAACTAACAAGACAACATGATTGTGCCAACTTTACCAAATAGTTACGCAGATCTGGTTCATAAGGCTACTTGAAGAAACCTAGGTCTTCCGCTATCTATGATAAGAGTTTTGCAATTTTAATTTCCCTCAACTAAAAGCTATCAAATTCTTCAGTCTCTGATTGAAAGGCAAAATGCAAACTGTTAAAAGAAAAAGAATGTTCACTTGACAACTCTGGAAACTAAGAAGCAACAAAACAAGTGAAGAATAGAAAAAGAAGGAAATCATTGCTGCCACTCCGTCAAGAGAGCTACAAATAGACATAATCTCAAGCACGTTGTCCAGTCCATACAACGCACATCTGCAAATCCATGCTCAAATTCTCATGAATTTTCCTTAATTAATCCAAATCTGCCTAATTCTTCGGCAACTAAACATAAATCAACACTAAACCACGAGAATTGAATCAAACAAAGCCAACAACATAAACAATTAGGCAAATTCAATTCATACATACCTCTTTGTTATCAGTAACCTTCAAAACCAATTTTCCATCGCAATGCCGGTACTTCATGCAATACCGCGTCTAGCTCACGCCCAATCCAAATCCAGAAAAACAGATCGGGAAAAATCACCATTTATTCCGTGACAACAACAACAATATTAATAATAGAGAAAAAGAAAAGAAAAGAGGAAGCGTAAAGTTAACATACAGATTCAGGACTGGCACGGAACAACTGCACGGTTCGCTCGACGAATTCGTCCCACGATGTTACGTAAACCATTGCACCGTCAATCGAAGAAGAATCGAAATACGGGATGAGAGAATCTGCAAAACGGAGCGTCCTCGTCCTCGTCGTCACTCACACTCAACGCGATACAGAGAGAATTTTATCGATTGTTTAGGATGGTGGCGGATATAATAAGTATTGCGGTCAAGTGTCATTAAAAGCCAATAGAAACTCGCCACGGCAGCAAAAAGAAAAGCAATTTGTGGGACCGATTGTAATTTAATTTTGCCGCCCTAAATGGAGAAAATTCAGCAAAACTCTGCGTTTTACACCAACACATCGGATGCACTGAATTGAATGGCAAATGAAACATGGGCACAGTTAGCAAAAGCTGAAGCCGCTGACCTTAGCACAATGTAATTGTATAAATCTTATATTGGCAAATTAAAATAATGGTCTAATCATAGTGTTAGTCCTTTGCTAAAATTTAGTATTTACTCTCTATTTTAGTTTTGTTATATCCTACCTGACAGCCGCATGTCTTATCTCATTTGAATGATTATTCAATAACCAATCACTCGTATCACGTTACCCGCAAGAAGAGCATCCATCTTTAGGCTATCAACTATTAACGAGTGCACCATCCTCAAAAGGGAAACCATCTAGTAACCACTCGAAGTCACACATGACAAACCAGTGTATAATGACTTTGACACCTAGTCGACCATATGTTTAGTCATATACTAAAATTGTTAGTGACATGACATAACTAGACAAAAAACCCTCTTGCCTACAAATACCCCAATGTGTGATAAATAAAGGGTTTTCTCTCTTTTTGAGCAACCCTAATAGCACACATAATGTTCAGCTTCTCCTCTGTCTCCCTTTTCGTCTATACTCTAGTTTTCTACCTGTCATAAGTGAATCAACTTTTTTATTATCACGACTCTCTCTGCCTAGTATTAACAAGTTCGATATAATATTATCAATAGGTTCAATTTGATAACATTGTTGATTTCTACTCTTGTAGCGATAAATTTTTTATTATTATTGATAACTCTCTTACAATGAAAATAGATGACACCACATTAAGATAATTGTCTCTGTATTTAATGTAAGTAACATTCTCTCAGGTTCAGCATTTGAGCTTTTCTTTTGTTTTATTTTGCTTAAGAAGTCCCAAAGACCAATTATATCCGGTTTTGGGTTGCTTCAAGGTTGTTCATTGACCCGTTTGTTGGCAATGTTGGTGAATTAATTTGCTTGGCAATCAGTTCGATGTTCTTGTAACTTTGGTTACTCAAAGGTCTTTTTAAACAGGGTTGCTATTCTTAGGTAATTACTTAGTCATTTTACTATTAAATTGATTAATTTAATTTTATATTATTAAAAGAAAATTAAATAAAAACAAAAATTTAACCAAATTAACAGTTATCAAATAAAAATTTATAAGAATTTTTCTTCAACTTTTAAATTAATTTTGAATCCTAAAATTATTATTACGAGAGCTTTACCTAAAATACCACTCTTGAACCACACAAAATTAAACTCAAATTATAAAAAATACATAGATTTTTATTATTTACATTTCAACTCTACTAATAAGAGTTTTGACTTATACAAAATAACTCTACTCATAAAAGTTTTGACCAAACTTTAATGTTATAAGTCACGAGCTTCACTAAAAGAACTTAGGAAGAGCTTTTACTCAAATATTTAACGATTTATCAATATTACCTTATTAGAAATATTGATAAGTCAGCAGATATTTTGATAAAAAAATCTTTCCTAAGTTTTTTTTTAGTGAAGCTAATGATAGAAGTGCTGATTTTCTTCTCTAATTTCCATACATCTCGCCTCCGCCCGAGTAGACTTGTTCATGGGCCGGGCGGCTCGGCCCGGCCCGACGACCCGCCCGAAATATGGGAGGGTTCGGGTAAAAATATAGGCCCGAAATATGGGCTTGGGCAAAAAAACGAGGCCCGAATATAATAAATATTTTTTTATTTTTTATTTTTTAATTTTTAATTTTAAAATACTTTTAAAATAAATTTTTTTATTTTTAAAATACTTTTTAATGTTTATTTTAAAAATAGGCTGGGCCGGGCCGAACTCGGGCTTATGATATTTTTCCCAGGCCAGGCCCGGCCCATGGACAGGTCTACTCCCGAGGCAATTGAAAATATATATTATGTATGCGAAATCCAAAAATATACATTGTAAGAATTTAAACAATTGTTTAAAAACATAAAATATTAATGAAAAACAAGTAACGCTCATAGTTGAAAATTATTTTAGTTTGGATTTTGATATTAATTTGATTGTATTTTATAATGTTTGATTTTAATTATACTCAAAATCAAATATATAAACTTAAATAAAGTTATCCGTCCCATACTAAATTTGGATTAATATATTCGTGTTTTATATAAATATGTATTATGTTAATATTAATATTGTAACTGGCCAATTTTATCCGGCCCAAACAAATAAAACAAAATCCAAAACAAAAATAAATAAAAAGTCTGTTAACAGTCTAATTTACAAGCCCAATAGTCAAGTTCATTTACAAAACTCTAAATACTCAATACACTTAAGCCCAAGCCCATAACCTAAAAATTTTCAGAAAACCCTAAATCTTAAGTCCCCTCTAGCGCCGCACCCCACCATGTCAGCATGCTCACTGCCCGATGCTTGACACATCCTCTATGACCATTGCACCAAAATGGCAAGGCGCGACTCCCCAGCGTCGTTGACCTTGCCACAAACACCTGCAAAGAAAGAAGAAACGAGAAAGAGGACAGAAATAGCAGAAACAACGAAAAAGAAAAGAAAAAAACATATATGTAATCGGCTATGAAAGCAATAACATTGAGATGTATTTTTTATTAGATTTCGAAATAACAAGAACAAAGAAAACAAAACGGTAGTTTATTTTTCTTATTTTTTATTAAAAAACATAATAAATAAAAATATATAATACCCTTTTTACCTGTCGTTTCGCCTTTTGCCACCGTCGGAGACCATCTCCGACCCCCGAATACCTCAGAGCCCACTAGGGTTCTGCTGAAGGTTCGATGAGCACGTAAGGCCGATAGTTTTTTTCCCCATTCTTTCTGATTTTAGAAGGCATTAGCCTTTAGAGCTCCTAGTGTCACGGGCCAAAGTGCAAAGCCTATGACTATGGCACAAGATGCACCCCATGGAGGTCTGTTAATAAGATGGGGATCATTTAGCCCACGAAAACTGGCACGATTCAAAGAACTATTGGAGAAGCTTGTCAAATTGAAGGTTGGTTGGCTCGATAATGAAGATATGACAACTTAGGCTATTTTGGTAACTAATCTTAGAAGATTGATAAGAATCATATCTTGTAAAGATTAGATTAGATTTGATATGACATATCTTGTAAATCCCTAAAATCAATGGATATGGTTAATCTCGTCCGTTGATGTAACTTAATCTTATCCATTGGTTTTAGAGGAACTCAACTATAAATAAAGAGCCTCCCTTTTACTTTTAAATCATTCCATTGTACTTGAATTCTTAAAAGTAATAGAATTCTGAGAGCATTTACTCAAACACCTTGTGTGCGCTCTTTTCTGTGGCTTTCTATTGTTCTTTATGGCTTCTTTTGGCATAAGTTTGCTTCCGCTATACAAATTAGTGCCTTGGAGGACTTTTAAAGGAATCTTCACTTGAATAAGGGTTGACTTAGGTGAGTTTGGACGAATAGATCGCCTAAGGCTGCATGGATCGCGAGACAAAATATCTAGCCCCGCGATGTCGAAAGAAGCTGTTGGTCTGAGTGAGCCCATGGAGAACAATGGAAGGGCTAGAAAAATGAGTAGGTCGAGGGATTTGTTGTCAGATTTAGAAAATTGAGTCGTCACTCTCGAGGAGTTTATAGGGGACGTTAAGGAGAGGATCGACAATGTCGATGACAGAATCATTGATGGGTTGCAAACGATGAAGGGAATTTGTGTGGGATACTATCGGTTCCTTGAAAAACAAGCTGGCTGAGAAGAGGGATGCTCTCAAGGTTATGGTGACAGCTTTGAATGAGGAGATCAATGAGCTTAAGAGGAAGCTCAAGATTTTCAAGGTTGTCATAAGTAATGGAATATTGGCTTTGAAGCCGAAGCAGTAAGCAATGGATGTGCCTAAACCGAAAGTGTTTAAGAGGGCAAGGTCCGCAAGCGAAGTGGAAAAATTTTTTTGGGCCATGGAGCAAATTTTCTGTTCGATGAGCATTGAGGATGATTCCACAAAGGTAAATATTGTTGTTATGTATTTTACTAACGTTGCTTTGTTATGGTGGCGACGTAGGTCCAATGATGTGAGACATAGTGGGACCGAGATTGGGACTTGAGAGGAGTTCTAAAAAGAGTTCAAAGCACAGTTTTACCCCGAGTATGCCGAGGATAAAGCTTGAGCAAAGTTACGATGGCTTACATAACGAGGCACGGTTAGAGAGTATGTGCGGGAGTTTAGTGAACCCATGCTTCAAATTTCTGATTTAAGCGAGAATGAAGTATTTTTCTCCTTCACGGATGGGTTGAAACCATGGGCGAAGCAAGAGTTGCAACGTCAAGGAGTTCAGGAACTTACCAACGCCATAATGGTAGCGGAGTCCTTAGTGGAACTTGTTTCGAGAAGAGACTGGTTTGAATCTTCCAAGTCCAACGAGAGGGGCAATGGTGGGTACCATGAGGAAGATGAAGAGGTACATAGCGATGATGACAATGGTAGTAGTAGCGATGGTGGTAATAGGAAACCAAGAAACGGGAAGTAGAAATTACCTTTATAAGGGACCGCATATGAAGAGGAACTGCCCAAAGGTATCTTCGGTTTTGGCTATCAAGAGGAATGATGAGCCGGAAGAGGTGGAGCCTATTAAGAGAAAAACATCGAGGGTCAATTCGATGGTGCTCATTTCTAAGAAGAGTGATGGGAATGAAGGGTTGGTGTTTGTAGACATCAACATTGCAGGTCAGAAGAGGAACACTCTTGTTGATACGGGAGCATCGAACTTGTTCATATCGGAAAAGGCTGCGAAGAAACTTGGTCTATTGATTAAGAAATCGAATAGAAAGATCAAGACGGTAAATTTCGATGAGGGCCTAACTGTGAGAGTAGTTCGTAATGTGGAGCTACAAATCGGTGAATGGAAGGGCAAGGAATAATTTGAGGTAATCAAACTAGATGATTACGATTATGTGCTTGGCTTAAACTTCATTGACAAGATTCAGGTAGCTCTGTATCCATGGGCCGATCAAATTCATATTATCATCGGCCCGTTATAAAAAATTGTTATACCAGTGCTTCAATATATAAAGGTTGGGACAAAGGTGTTGTCGTCAATCCAACTAGTCGAGGATGTTTCGTATGGGAGGAACATTGACTCGATAAAATGGAGTACTACGAAAGCCATTCGGAAGTGTTAGTGGCACAAGAGATCGATATGAATCATGTAGATTTGATTATGGAGCCAACACCTTTGGGAAAAGTGGGTTGTTCATCGAGCTTCGAGGAAAAATGAGCAATGCAGAAACAATCGAGATGAGTAAATTGTAACAGCCCGATTTTGACCCTAATTGAAACAGTGGTTTCGAAACCATAGATTTGAGTCTGAAAAATATGTTAATATTATTTTCTGTGTTTATTATGTATGAATTTACTTGTGTGATAATTTCATGCTTTAATTTCATCGTTTGAGTGTCCGATTAAATAAAAGGATTAAATCGGGAAAAATGAAAATTTAATGGTTAAATATGAAAGTGCCTAATTGTTGTTGTCTTTAAAATTTGGAAGTTTTATAATGCAATTAGTCCATTATGCAAGTTAGTGGGTGGCAAATGACAAATGTAACCTTATTATATGTTTTATATAAATATATTAGTAAAAGTTAATTTAGTAAAATGATAATAATGTTAATATCTTAATAAAGTAAAACATAAAATAAAATTATCATGCAAATGTTTATCATCTATAACCGAAACTACCAAAGAAATAAAAAGAAGAAAAAGCTTTGAGTATTCGACACTTACATGTCTTAATTAAGGTATGTTTCGGTTTCGGTTTTTGTAAATTTTTACGTTTTTGAGATCGTTGCTTTGTGTTCTTTAAAGCCCATGCTTCAATTTTGTGAATTTGTGATGATTTTGAAATATGCCATTGATGAATTTATGAGTTTTGTGATGTTTGAAGGTGAAATATGAAATATATGTGTTAGATTAACATAGTTTGTTTTTGAATTTTTGATGAAATTGAGTAATTAGGGTTAGATTGTAAAAATAAATTTTCAAGGGACTAAAATACAAAATAAATGAAAAGATTGGACTTGTATAAAGCTATTGAATATTAGGCCCTAGCATAGTGCAAGGAAATTTTGTGTATTTTGTGTTTTATATAATAGGGACTAAATTGCAAAAGTGTAAAATGTCAGGGGCAAAAATGGTAATTTAGCCATTTATGTGTTTTTGGATTAAATTGAATGATTTGATGAATGAAAGGGTTAAATTTGAATATGTTTAGATCAAGAACCAAAGAAAACCGCATTAGATCGGGGGAAGTTAAAAGTAGTCGAGTAGTCAATTGTGTCCGTCGATATCCAAGGTAAGTCTATAGGCATATAAATGTTGTTAAATTTGATAAAATTTTTATGTTACATGATGAATGAAAATTTATGAATCTTAATATGTATTGTCGAATGCAAATTTGATTTGGGAGCTTGATTATAATGTTCGATTCGATCGAGATTCAATGTCCGAAAGCCTATACGAACCCTAGGAATAATTAGGATACATATGTCATGACATAGGATTTTCAATATGTGTTATCATGTAAGACCGCGTCTGGGACGTTGGCATCGACTTGTGTTTACGTGTAAGACCCTGTCTGGGACAGTGGCATCGATATGTGATTACATGTAAAACCACGTCTGGGACGTTGGCATTATACGAGCTTTCGACTGTCCGCATATCCTTTTTAATTCCGAACGGTTCAACGGGCAATGTTAAATGAATATTAAATGTGAAATCGAATTAACAGGGCTCACGTATGTACTTATACCAAGTTGTGAAAATAAGGTAAGTCAGTTGTTGTATTGATTGTATAAATGTTAAAATATAAATGTGAACTATGTGTATACATATGTGATTGTGCATATTCGGCTAAATGTGATATGTGTGATTTTAATAGTGAGATTTGGATAAGTCCATGTGTATTTGTACAATTAGCATAAGGTATGTGTATGAGAGATTTAAATGATAACCTTGTATTGAGAACATGTATATTCGGCCTTGTTAACTTGTAATATACAATAGATGATATATATATATTTGCTTATGACTTTCTAAGCTTTAAATAGCTTACTCTGTGTGTTTGCACTCGTTTATCTCTGTTTTATAGATTTTGAAGTTGTTACGAGCTCGGGGATCGTTAGCAAAGCCTATCACACTATCGACAATTTCTTTCGGTACTTTACTAAGTTGATTTTGAGTTTATAGCATGTATAGCATAATTAAAATGTTGATTTTGGAACAAGTATGTATATATAATTAATAGCCATGCGAAAATGGCTTATTTCCTTTGTTTGAGTTTGGTATCGATGCATAGGGTTTTAATGGTCAAGAATGGAGTTTATGATTATGTTATATATATGTGTGATATGTTTGGTTTTGGTATTATATGGATTTAGTTATGGCATATAGGTAAAAGGTTAAGTTTGGTCTTTATGCTTTTGATGAATTAGATTAAAATGATGTTTGTGATTATGCATTTTGGTTATGATATGAGTTCATGTTAGGTATTATATTTTATAGTTTAAGTGTGTAAATTGCTTGAAAATTGCTTGATATATATATGTCGGATAAGCTTAGTATGTTTTGCTATGGGATTGATAATGATTTGAGCTTGTTTTTGAGTGAAATATTCAAGTTTCATGTATGTAATAAGTTTGGTGTATGCTAGGTATATTAAAATCTTAAGATATGGATTGATTTTAAAGGTAATATTTAGCTATGAGTTTTGACAATAAGGTTAATATTAGATATTAGTTGAATTAAGTTAATGTTATATGATCAATGGATATAAGTTTTGATGTGCGGATTTGAAAGTATAAGTGAGATGCTAAGTCATTAATTCATTATATGATATGTAATAATTTGTATACGTTCGGTCTTATAAGTTGCTGCAAAATTTTTTAGTATACTTATGTATTCGGATATAAGAGGAATTAAAATAGTTAAATATATGGATTTGTTGTGTTGTATTTTTGGATATATTGTCGATTAATTAAGGTCGGTTTGTAAAAGCGTGAATGTATTTGTTTTGATTGTTATAAAATGAAAATGTAATAGATAAGTTGGTATAAGATTTAAATTGTATACGTGTTTAGTTTGGTAATTGGTTTATAATGGCATATAGATGAAATGAAGTTGGTGTGGTTTATTAATGTTTGAGGTTTGGTTTCTTTGATAATCTAAGTATATATATTATGTATTGAATATTGTATAGAATGACCGAATAAGAAGCAATTCAGCTTGATTTGGTATATAAAAATTATTTGTGCTTAAATAACTTAAGATATCAAGGTTATATGCGCATGGTTTTGGTGATTAGGAAGGAAGTAAGTTTGGTTTCAAATCATGTAGTTAAATGAAATCCATGCCGTATAAATGAGTGATACCCAAATTGTGTTATGGGTTATGTTGTTTTGAAATGATTTTGTATCATGTTTATTAATAACCATTAAAATATTAGGCCATATTGTAAGTTAACCAAAATTTAATTTTTGTGTGGTTGTTAATTGATTTTAATATGTGAACATGCTTAGATTATAAAATGAGATGTTTAATAATTAGCTTATGACAAATAGTTATTATATTTTTGGTATATGATGTGTAATGATATGTATATAGATATAAATACATTTATATCCGAATTATTATTTTTTAAATATGTCAATGGAAATAATATAGTAAATTTAAGTTCAAAAGTGAATAGGATTTGTGTTTTGATGAGTTATAAATTATTACACTGGGATTGTAATAAATGTCTGTTCTGAATTGTGTTATGTTTGGTAATGCCTCGTAACCCTAATTTGGCGACGGATATGGGTTAGGGGTGTTACATAAATGCTGCGAGTAAGGTAAATTGCGAACACTTTGATATTGTTTTCAATTCTGACTTGTTGGCTTGGAAAGGTCGTAGGGGACCTTTCAAAGTTCATAAGCAAGGAGGCCGAGGGACTGTGGGCAATACGAAGCCAAGGTGTGAGAATCAAGGCGATTCAAAAGGGAACAAGTCAAAATTGGGGCAAGTTAGAGCGAAGACTTATTGCCAACGAGATGTACCAACGAGTTGTACCAACGAGTGTAACGATTCAAGTTAAGAAGCGACGGAAGTCGAGGCAAAAGTCTCGAAAGAAGGGATAACCCGATTGCAAGGCAAGTCGGGAAGAAGCCAAGGCAACAAGAGCATTCTGAGGTGAATCAAGTCAGTATCATTTGGAAGTCGCAATGAGGGTGTTGTGAGAATGGGTGGGGGAGAATGTCACGGGCCAAAATGTAAAGCTCGTGACCATGGCACAAGATGCGCCCTATGGAGGTCTGTTGATAAAATGGGGATCATTTAGCCCACGAAAATTGGCTCGATTCAAAGAACTGTTGGAGAAGCCTGTCAGATTGAAGCCTGGTTGGCCTAATAATGAAGATATGGCAACTTAGGCTATTTTGGTAACTAATCTTAGAAAATTGATAGGAATCATATCTTATAAAGATTAGATTGGATTTGATATGACATATCTTGTAAATCCCTAAAATCAAGGGATATGGTTAATCTCGTCCGTCGATGTAACTTAATATTATCTGTTGGTTTTGGAGGAACTCAACTATAAATAGAGAGCCTCCCTCTCACTTGTAAATTATTCCATTGTACTTGAATTATTAAAAGTAATAGAATTTTGAGAGCATTTACTCAAACACCTTGTGTGCGCTCTTTTCTGTGGCTTTCTATTGTTCTTTGTGGCTTCTTTTGGCATAAGTTTGCTTCCGCTATACAAATTTGTTCCTTGGAGGACTTTTAAAGGAATCCTCACTTGAGTGAGGGCTGACTTAAGCGAGTTTGGACGAACGGATCGCCTAAGGCTGCACGAGTCGCGAGATGAAAGATCTAGCCCAGTGACACTAGGGGTTAAAAAGGGCTAAAAAGTGATTTTTTTTAAACTCTGGCCACTAGAGGCAACAGTCGCTATCGCAGATGACCGATGGCCACGGTGGGGCGACAACGGCCCTATGGCCGGACTCAGAGACGCCTTTAAAGAAAAAAAGAAATAAGATAATTTTTTTAAAAAAACGCAGGAGAAAAGTGAAAATTTTCAAAAAAAAATTGACTTATATAGGGCCTCAGTGCGACGTCGTTTTGGCCTGGCTTTAGAAGCCCCAAAACAGCGTCGTTTTGAAGTACAACCCGAATGCCCCCTAGGATCTGCGTGGTTTCACATGGAGGGGATAATTTCCATTTTGGTCCATCTGCTTTTTTACTTCTTTTTAATTTTGTCCTATTTCAGTTTTATTTATTTTATTTTTATCCTTTTTATTTTATTCTTGTGCAATTTAGTCCCTTGACCCATTGTTGACCCTCTGAGGGAAGGGCACATGTAAATAGGATTGGGATAATTGCCCTCTGAGTCCCTATACTTTTATATTTCGTTTTAATCTAATCCTTTATATTCCATTTCCTAGTAATCTAGGCGCTAAATTTTGTTATATTTTCAATTTAGTCATTTACTTCCCTTTTCCTTATTTACTTAGCAATTTATGATTTAAGTTCTATTTAAATTTCAATTTAATCCCTCATTTATTTAATTCTGCCTTTTATTTACTGCTTTTATTTTATCCCTTAAAATTTTATTATGGTTTCGATTTAATCTTTTATTTATTTATTTATTTTAGGATTTTTAATTTCTTATTTATATTTTATCCTTTAATTTACATAACTTGCATTTTTCTTAATCATCTCATTTTAGTTCATTTTGTTTTATTTATTTTTGTTGATGTTTTTGTTAAATGATTATTTTTGCTAATTAATATTTGATTTTGTCATTACTAATATTACACAACCATGATTATAGCATTATCATACTTTTTATTATTTTACCATTTTTGTCATTACTAATGTTCCACTTATTATTTTACTATTATTGTCATTATCAAATAGTATTATTAATCGGCTAAAATTATTCCAACTAACACTTGCCTTATTTTGTTATCATTTTTTTACCACGTAAGCTATTCTATACTATTTTTGTCATTTCCATATTATGCAACATGTTTAAATATTCGTTTATTTTTGTGCCAATACTTGAATAATTTAATCGCATTTTGCATTAAACGTTATATTCATTTTTACCCGATGCTTAAAAAAGGAATTTTTTAAAACCGAGGCAATATCCTTTGTTTAGGAATTTGAGAAATAGTTCCCTAACTTACGGGGTATGACTTTATCTTTGAACCAAGAGAAACGAGTATCCTTTTAAAATTCAAAATACATAAGACTTTGGTAATAATCAAATAATGAGAATCCTTATTTTCGAGGATTTGAGATATCGTGCCCTAACTTACGGGACATGATCCTTTTCTCGATTGACTCAAAATAAGAAGGCTCTTTCCATAAAATTTAATTTAGTTTGCAATCATGCAAGAAGGGGATCATATCTTAAATTTTCTTTGTATTTTCAATTCTCAACACTAAGACATCAAGTGATCAATTAGGTACCAATTTTGGGCATTATGAGGGTGCTAATCATTCCTCATACGTAACCGACTCCCAAACCTATTTTATGAATTTTTTAGACCGAAAATAATTTTAATAAATCTAACATTTTATTAAAATGAAAAATTCTTGAGGTGATCCGATCACACCTAATTAAAAAAGATTAGTGGCGATTCCCATTTTCGTTTTAAAATAAAAGTCGATTTCAAAAAAGGTTTCGACAAATATCATAATAGTTGATAATGTATTATCGTTTCAATGTTATATCGATATCAAACCATTTAAGATTCATTTTGGTCAAATTTTCTATGCATTTCAATTGCTTCGATATGTTTCAATTAGTTTCGACTTGTGCTACTCGCATCGATTGATTGGGGTGTTCAAATGGTTAATCGATTGGTTAACCAAACTGAATTAGTATTAACCGAATTAATTGAAAATTTTAATCTTTTAATCGTTAACCGAACCGAATTTTTTTCAAAAAAATTAATCGAACCGAAATATTTTGGTTAATTCAGACGGTTAACTGAATTAACCGAACTTTATATTTTTTTTGTTAAAACAAATATAAAACATATCAAAAATAAATAAATTTATAATGTTCTTTTGACCGGATTAACCGAATTAACCGAACTAGTAATAGCCTAATGCATATAATATATAATATTATTTAATAAGTTCGGTTAATTAACCAATTTTGAACAGAATTAACCGTTAACCAAAATTTTAAAAAACTTTTAACTGACTGGTTAAACGAATTAGATCTATTCGGTCGATTAATTCGTTTTTAACCGAAGTTTGAACACCCTTATCGATTGATACGAGTTTGATAATTCAAAATTCAAAACAATATTTATTATATTTTTGTATTAATCGTTTTCATCATTATATAATCACATTAAAAATAAATTATAATCATTAAATTAATTTATTTTACCTAATTAATAATTTTAAAATTTATTATATTAATTTATAAAGATATATATATATTCTTAAGTATATAATTGCGGTTTATTTGCACATGTATTAGTATATTTAATTAAGAAATGAAAAATTAAACTATAAATATATATGTGAAAATATATTTAAAAATAATAATATAACTAAAGTAGTATATTGAAATGCACTTAATTTGGTATGCATCAACACCAAAAGAAAAATAGTACTACAAATTAGGGGTGTGCGAATTTCGGGTAAAATCGATTTAATCCATCGAATCAAGTTAATTCAGTTAATCAGTCGATTAGGTGAATTAATTTGGTCAAGGGTCGGTTAATAATTTTTTGAAAGTTCGGTTAACGGTTAATATATATTTTATATACATTTTACATATATTAAATTCGATTAATTCAGTTAATTTTTTTATATGTTTTATAATTATTTTAACCAATAAATAAAAAAATATAAATTTCGATTAATTTGGTTAGCTGACCGAATTAACCGAAAAAATTTGGTTCGGTTAATTTTTTTAAAAAATTCCGGTTCGATTAATGGTTAAAGGTTTAACAAATTCGATTAATTCAATATGCTAGTTCGGGTCAGTTAACCAATTGAACACCTCATACAACAAATTCTATCATATCGGATAAATAGTTCGATCCTTGAACATATCCGAGAACTAAGAAACATTATAGCATTGGTTGGTAGGGGTGTGCAAAATTCGGGTAAAACCGAAAAAATTCGGTTAACCGACCGAATTCGATTAAGAGGTCGGTCAACCGAATTTTTTCGGTCAGGGGTCGGTTAAGGATTTTTTGATTTTTCAGTTAACAGTTAAATCGGTTCGAAACCGGTCGGTTAACTGAAAAAATTCGGTTTAACCGAATTTTGTAGGGTAATTGGGTAATTGGGAAACCATGGGCCTTAAATTAAACCCAGCCGACCAGCCCAATTTATTCTCTCCTGCAGGCTCCAAGCCCAAGAACCAAACCTTTTGTCCTTTTCTCAATTCTCATTTCTCAGCAGGTAAAGTGGTAAACTAACAGCAAGTGTAGTAGCCGATTTTCATAGTTTTGCTTCTATCTATTTCTCAATTTATTTTTTGATTTTCTGTCCATTTCGTGAGTTCAGCACACCAATACAACAATACCCAGACCAAGCCACCCATGTTTGCTTTCTTCTAATTTTCCTTTCGTTTTTTTCCTTCCAATTTCTTCAATGGATTGTATTTTTGGCAGGTATATTTTAGGGTTTTGTTTTGTTTATATTACTTTTTTGTAGATTACTTTTTTGTGTTCAGCTATGGATGGTACTTCACATTGTACAAGGGTTCGTCTACCTTTTTTTGATTTACCTTCAAGGTTTCAGTCTTGTAACAGCCTGAAATTGGGCCTAGTCGGAACAGTGGTTTTGTGACCACAAATGTAATATTTTGAAAATTTCTACAGTAAGATATTATCCTTGGTATAGTAAAATAAGGAAATAAAGTGATAAAAAGGGTAATATTGAGTTATGTCAACATTGGGAAGTATATTATGACATATTAATTCAAGAAAGGTTTAAATCGCAAAAGTGAGAAAAGTTTTGTGGGTCAAGAGTAAATATTCAAAATTTGAAGGGTTAAAGTGTAAATACAAAAAAGTTGAAGGACCAAAGGTGTAAATATTTTAATGGTGGAATGATCTAGAAACTAAGAAAAATGGATGGATTAGGACCAAATTGAAAAAGGTGAAGAATTTTGAGGGACTAAATCGTAATTTTACCAAATTAAGTGATGACTCAAGGATGGAATTTAAAAAGATCATAAAAGGCAAAATGGTCATTTAGAAGAGAGAAATCTAGAAGATAATGATGATGTTGGAGATATTTTAGATTAAATAAATAAATAAATATTAGTTTATTAATATTTTAATTTGATTTTTAAATAATATTTTATTATTTTATTGTTTAGTATATATATGTGGAAAGAAAGATGAAAAAAAAAACCAACCAACCCATCATCTTCTATGCATCCAACGTGAGGAGAAGAGAGAAAGAAAGAAAGTTTTGTTTTCTTTACAATTTGGTCCCTCCTTCAAAAAAATTACCATTTTCACCTAAAAATCAAAAGAATTTCCATATCCATCAAGAGAGAAAGATAACAAGGAGACTATGGGGAGCTAGAATATCAAGTTAGATTCAATAAATAGAGGCTGGAGGAGAGAGAAAATCAAGTTAAAGATTGAAATCAATTGAGCAATGTAAGAGCATCAAGATTTCAATATGTTTTTGAGTTTGATATTATTGAAAAGTATGAAATTGATGTTAATGTAGGGTTTTATTATATAAGGTTTTATGTTCTTGATATGTTAGTGAAGAGAAAATAAGAGAAAGTGATGAGAAATAGTGTAGAGAAGGAAAATAAGAGTGTTATAAACTTAGTAATCAATATTTTGCACTAAAACAGTTTTGGACAGTAGCAGTAGGTTAAATTTGAAAAATCACCATAAATTGTGGAAATCTAATTAGAGGATGAATAAAATATGAAATTAAATCTTATTGAGTTTAGTTTCTTATAGAAGAAACGTGTAAGAAATAGAATTTTAAATCATGAGATATAATAAATTTTGTGAGACAAGGTCAGAATGATTTTGGGTTCCCCTGTACTGACTTTGGAAAATCATCAAAAATTGGATAAAAATAATTAGAGGTTTAAATTTATGTGTTTAAATCCTTAATTAGTCTATTTTCAATAGAAACAAACGGAAACATCATTAGAATTCTTTACGAGGAGATAATTAATTTTTAGTGAAGAAGGGTCGGAGCTGTTAGACAGCAGAATAGGGATGACTTTAAAGAATAAACTGTACTTATTGGCTAAGCCAAAAATTCTGAAAATTTTATGGTAAGAACATATGTGAGTCTAGTTTCAGATAAAATTTATGGATCTTAATTTGAAGTTCTGTATCTCAAGATATAAATAATTTAGTGACTACAGCTCAAGTGGACAGTTTTGGATGAATTTATATAAGTAAATGGTGAAATTATAGATAATGTTACCTATAAGCATGTTATATACATTAAGGATGTGGAATGGAGAGGAGGAGGAGGAAAATATATGATTATTTAACTAGCATGAGTTTTCATTAAAAATGACCAATTTACATGTTTTATGTCTAGGGACTAAATTGAAAAAATGTGAAACTTTAAGGCTAAATTTGTAAAAATGTCAAAAAGTGACCAAATTGCATGAAATGGATTGATTATTTATCTAAATTACAAAATTGAATGAAATTTAGAACAATATTGGGTGGAAATATGAGAAAAATAGAAAATTTCCAAAATGTCCCTGAATTTTGGTATTTCTGCAATTTAGTCCGATGAGCTCGTATGAGCTATATTCTATATAATTTTAATTGAAGTGAATGCTATTTGGTAATTATTATTATATATATGTGTGTGTGTGTGTGTGTGTGTGTGTGTTTTATTATTGGAATCGAATTATTATTGGTAATATGTATAATTATTTGATGCATTTAAATGATTATCGGAAGCTCGATTGGGTTGGAAGCTTGTTGAAGATATATCACATTATCCATTGGTTCTATTGGTAATTTTAGATGATTTGATCCTGGTTATAATGACTTGTATAAGTTAAATTGGTTAATGTTAGCTCATAAATGTTTTTATTTTAATTGGTTATAAATATGAATGCTTGATGAAATGAAATGTCTGAAAATTAATTTGTAAACTCCGGTAATGCTCTATAACCCTATTCTGGAGAAGGATACGGGTTAGGGGTGTTACAAGTCTAAAGAAAATGGTAAACCCATGGAAGACTTATACAAAACTCTCTGCTGTTCTCATAGCCATAGGTTCTCACGGCCTCACAAAAGGATCTTTAGCTTTCCTCAATTACCCAACACAGCTCATGTTCAAATCCACCAAAGTAAACCCCCAAAGTTGAAAATTTTCACTCTTCACAACATTGTTCTTGTTTTTGCGTTTATTTTTTTGAAAGCTTCATTAATGGATATCTTTAGGTTCTTATAAGTTTGTTGTCTTATTTTTTTACTTGTTTGATTCATTTCTTTCGGTTGAACGATGAATGTTGGTGGTGAAATAGAGTAGAATTGCGTAAATGGAAATTTGACTTTTTTTTTAAATTTATGCTTTTGTAATTTGGTTTTTTGATTGGAAGACAGTTGTCGGTTTTATGCAGAGTAAAATGTTTCCTTTGAGATTTTTTTTTGAATATCTTTTTTGTCGGTGAAGTTTCTGTTTTCGGATTTCTTCCATTTCAATTTCAAGCCTTTTATATTCTGTTCCAGTGTTCTTCTTCTATTTTTATTTGCTAATTTAAGTTCATTTCTTAGTTCAGTTCCAAACTTCTCTTCTCTTTTATTTATTTGATAATTATCTTTTAGGTAGTATCATTTGACAAGTATGCAATACTGTTTTTTACTGTAGAAATCACACTATCTCGTATTTAATTTCTAAGATATGTAATTTTCGAAATTATTTTATTTTTATGTTATTTTGATAAAATCCTTTAAAATTTGTCCATAAATAAAAAAATTACAAATGATTAGGAAATAATTTTCTAAAAATAAAATAGTATTTATGTATTTATACAATATAAATTGAATTGATATGTTGAAGGAAGATAAATTATTATTTGATATATTAATTATCGTGGCTTTTTATTTTATAAGCAAAATTAAATAATCACTATGTTGTTCATTTATTTATTTTTAAAGTATTAATTAACAATATTTTAACTATCATTTATGAAATTATTTCATTTGAATAAATTCATAGAAAGAGTTTATGGTTTAAAGTTATTTATATATAATATGATACATATTATATATATAAAAGAAAAACAATAATGTTTAGCCCCAGAACTCGGTGATTAAAATATAATACAAAGTTTATTTTGGAATTGAAATGATGTACTAATGTTGGAACAATGTGCTAATGCACTTATTTCAATAGTGGTGATTCCAATACAATATTATGTTTGTGGTGATTTTAATACGATACTAAGTCTGTTTTAAATGTTAGACTAGAATTGTACCGACTCAATTTGCGTTGTTGACTCTTCTAATGCTTGTGTTTTTGCTAGTCAATTTCAACCTTTGTCCCTCCGAATTGATGACTCGATATTATTCTAATTTATTACATACTTTTTTCTTGCAAAATGTCAACCAAACCAACATCTATTAAGGGTAATGTTACACCTCCTACTTTGATAGATTTTGAAAATTCGGGAAAAGAAAAGAAAAGTTGCTCCTCAAAGGTCAGAAGTTTGGTCTCACTTCACTAAGATTATTAATAGTGAGGGTGCAAGTAAGGCTAAATGTAATTATTGTCAAAAATAATTTTGTTGTGATATGAAAAAAAAATTGTAACACCCCTTACCCGTATTCGACACCGAAATAAGGTACGAGGCATTACCAGAATACATACACTTGTAAACGTATTGAACCGAGTTATAAAATTTCATCTAAATTAAAACTTTCAAATTATTAACATGATTTTATAATTCTTCACAATATATCCTCAAAATATTATATTCATAATAAATAGGGTCTACGAGACCCGATACATACTCATGCAATTCAATGCTTCATTGCTTTTTATTCAATTCACAATTTCTCATGCTCACAATTCAAATCCTATCACTAGCAATTTCCATTTATGTAACACCCTTTACCTAATACCGTTGCCGGAGTTGAGCATGAGGCGTTACTTGACTTAACTTAGAAGTTCGGGGCATAAAAATTTACTTTCAAATTTAATTTCACCATTCATAATAAAGTTGTCCACCTGCGCAGTAGTCACTAAAATAATTATAATTCAAGATAGGAAAATCTAAATTTAGATCTGTAAATTTTTCCTAAAACTAGGCTCATATATCTATTCACCATAAATTTTTCAGAATTTTTGGTTTAGCCAATTAGTACAGTTTATTAGTTGAAGTCTCCCCTGTTTCATTGATTGACTATCCTGACCACTCATCACTAAAATTTAATTATCTCTTATTACAGACTTCATATGGTGCTTACACTTATTTCTACTGAAAATAGACTTGTTAAGGAATCTATACATTTAAATTATAACTCATAATTCCTTCTATACAATTTTAATGAATTTTTAAAGTCAGAACAGGGGACTTCAAAAACATTCTTGCCCTGTTTCACTAAAATTCAAATATCTAAAAGTATATAATTCTTTTGCTTACTCTACTCCTTTCATGTGAAAGTAGACTCATTCGGCTTTAATTTCATATCTCACTCAACTTCTAATTCTATTTCCATTATTTTTAGTGATTTTTCAAAGTTACATCAATGCTGCTGTCCAAAAACTATTCCATTGAAATTTAAAAAAAATATATATCAATATAACCCCTTTATAATTACCTAACCTTCCCTGCAAATTTCAAATCACAACCAATTTCAGTATTTCAACTACTTCACTTGAATACTAATGAAGTTCAACCAATCAACCATATCAGACTAAAAACATGTATTTTTCAATGTCTAACACAACCATCACATTCAAATTTACTTTGCATACTTAGTCATTCATTCTATTGCTTTTTACTTCAATTCCCTATACATGCCATATAAATCCAAAATGTTATTTAACAAAATCTATCGGAGTATATCTGGATAGTGTGATTCTCGATGTAGATCCGATCCTCCGAATGTATAAATACGTTAATCTACAAAAACAATAAACACACACATGTAAGCTTATAGAAAAGCTTAGTAAGTTCATAGGCATAAAACATAAATCTTACCAAACATTTGTAAACTTATACAATATACACCATTACTAAGTTTACCTGTCAACCACAATTTTTGGTGAGTTCCTTGGTATAAACTCACTACTACTTATTCTTTTACCATAATTCCTTTGGGCCCATTTGTCACTTACCATCCGTGATCAAAATTAAGGAACGGTTACGGAAAATTGAGTACTTCACTTTCACTTTGCCATAGTATAACTATGGTCTTACGTATGATCACTTATCATTTGTCCCTGATCAGATAACTGTAGCTAAGCTACCACTTATCACTTTGTCACTTGATCAGATAAGTATAGCACTTATCACTTTTTCACTTGATCAGATAAGTATAACACTTATCACTTTTTCACTTGATCAGATAAGTATAGCACTTATCACTTTTTCACTTGATCAGATAAGTGTAGCTAAAGCTACCACTTATCACTTTGTCTCTTGATCAGATAAGTGTAGCACTTATCACTTTTTCACTTGATCAGATAAGTGTAGCTAAAGCTACCACTTATCACTTTATCTCTTGATCGAAGTACTCAAATCCGTTAAAGCTTAATTTGATCATTTATTCGATTTTCGCATTTTATTTTACTCTCATTTCAACACTAAATACATTTCATCATACATTATATAATTCATGAAATTAACATTTAATCATTAAATTTCAGCCATATGAACTTACCTGGGTCGATTTGCAGAATTTGTAAAAGTTCAGGGACTAATCAATTACTTTTTCTTTTCCTCGGTTTGCTTCGGGTTCTCAATCTAAAATACAAATTTATTCATTCATCAGCATATAATTCAATTCTAATTCATTTCACAGTTTTTGCCCTTAAATTCTCGAAATTACACTTTTACCCCAAACTTTATAGATTTTACAATTTGGTCCCTACTCAATTAACCCCTCAATTGATCTAATTTTTCTCAATTAACACCTTTTCCAACTATTTTAAACTAATACATAGCCTTTCATATTCAAAACTGAAACACCAAACCCTAATTCCCAACTTTTTCACAATTAGATCCCTAAAATCAATTTCTATCAAAATTACTTTAATAGAATCATCATATAACAAAATCAAAGCTTTAATTCCATGTTTATTCATCATAAAAATTCAGTACTCATCAATGGTAACTTTCAAAATCAGCCATAAGATCAATAACTAATGAAATAATTAGTTGGACCTAATTGTAAAAGTATCAAAACCACAAAAATTAGAAGAAATAATCAAGAATTAAACTTACATGATTCAAATATATGAAAAACCAGCTTGGAGGGACTCTTCAATGGCGTTTTTTGGCTGATAATTATGAAGACTTGCCTAGAAACTCTTTTAATTGAGATTCTTATTTGTTAACTTTTACAAAATTTCCAATTTTACCCTTATTACATCACTTTTCCAGATTTTTCTTGCCCAACCGTCCAGCCCATATATTTTGGGTCTAATTGCCATTTAAATCCCTCCTTTTTAATCACTTAAGCTATTTAATCACAATTTAACAAATTTTACACTATTTTCAATTTAGTCCTTTTTAGTTAATTGACTATCCAAACGTTAAACTTTTCTAACGAAACTTTAATACCAACTCAATGACACTCTAAAAATATTTCTAAAAATACTTATGGCTCGGTTTAAAATCTTCGAGGTCTCGATACCTCTTTTTCGATTTTAATTATTTTAATATTTATTCCTAGTACACTATTCACTATTTCAAAAATTTTCCCAACTTCACATTTATTTATTCTCACTAAATTAATAATATTTTCTACTCATTTGTCAGATTTAATGATCTCGAATCACCATTCCGACACCACTGAAAATTTAGGCCATTACAATTTAATTCACGTACAATTCAATATTAGTAAGTTCAATACTAATACGTATTTACCATTTAACTCAACGTTTATCGATTATACCTTTCATTAACATATTTATGAAATTCTCAAATTTGCAATGAAAATATCACTTTAGCTTAAATAACAACATCAATTAAACTCATCATCCCATTTTTCGTCATTTTTCACTTCAAATATGAGCTTACTATTTCATTATCTTTCCACACCCGTTTCCTATGCATATCACACAAGACATAAGCATATCATTCAACCATAGTCGCAAGCTAATGCATTTAAACATAATTCTTTTTTTGGAATTAACCACGTGATAAACCATTTCACTAGAGATTACATAATTTAAACCTTACTACCCCTGTCATGATCACAAGCATATTTCCATTTAGGCACTTACCATCTCAATGCATAACTTATAAGTTTAACATGGCATAATCCAACCACAACTTGACCAAAGCCTAAGCATGTACACCAAATATGTTAACCAAATAAACATATAGCATAAGCATTATAAGCATCGATGAGCACAACATTTGTTCATGTATCAAACTTACCAACATGTGTTAATTCATAAACCATTCATGACATTATCTCAAGCCATATCATATTCCAAATATACCATACACACATACTATGAAACTTTATTTTCCCACATGAGCTTAAACCATGACCAATCATGTGCAAATATAAGCATCATTTCTATTTCATCGTTTATCAATCATAATCGAGCATATGACCAATTATACACAAATCATTCATATATTTTCCAATTTTCCTCCTCCTCCTCTCCATTCCACATCCTTAATGTGTATAACACACTTAAACAACATTATCCATACTTTCACTATTTTCTTGTATGTAAATTCAAACTGTCTGTCAAAGTCAAAGTCACTAATTTATTTATACCTCAAGCTACTTAGCTCTAAATTAAGATCTGTTAATTTTCCCTGAAACTAGACTCACATATCTTACAATAAAATTTTTAGAATTTTTTTATTATCCAATTAGTACATTTTATTCTTTAAAGTTTCCCCTATTTCACAGCTCGACAGTTCTGACCTTTCTTCACTAAAAATTAATTATTTCATAGTATAGAATTCAGATAATGTTTTTGTTTGTTTCTTTTGAAAATAGACTCATTCAGGATTCTAAAAATATAAAGTTTATCTCATAATTATTTTTTACAATTTTTAATTTTTTTCCAAATTCAAAATAGGGGATTTCAAAATCATTCTAGCCCTGTCTCACTAAAATTTAAATATCTCATAATATAAAACTCTTTTGCTTGCTCTGTCTCTTTTATGTGAAAATAGACTCATTCAGATTTAATTTCATATATTATTCAGCCTCTAATTCAATTTCCATCATTTTTGGTGATTTTTCAAAGTCACACAACTGTTGCTGTCTAAACTGTTTTGTTGCTAAATGTACTCTTTCATAATTTCACTTTTTCTCATTTTTTTTATTGATCAAAGTCAATTTCTCGTCTTTCTTGATTTATAATAATGTATTTAACTTGTTTAAAACTGACATTATTCAATTTAGTCCAAAAATTACACTTTGGAAAAAGTACATTTTTGCCTCTAAAGTTTCACAAAATTACGATTTTGCCCCTAGGCTCGTAAAATAAATTTTATTCAATTTTCTTGCATTTTAGGCTTAGCCGAACCATTTTCATAGCTATAGCAGTCCACAATTCTCACTTATTCACACACTTGTGGCATATTTTATAACTTTTACAAATTAATCCTTTTAGGCATTTTCATCGAAAATCACTTAGTAAAAGACGTTCATCACACTCCAAACATTCATATTCTTCCATAAAACATCAAAATACATGCATATCATTTATGGGTAAATTTTTAAACACAAACCCTAGTTCAAAATAATGGTAAAATAGGTAAATCTTGTTACAAGGATTTTAAAAACGTAAAAATCATTAAAAACGGGGCTAGAACGGGCTTACAATCGAGCTTGAAAGCTTGAAAAACCCTAGCTATGGTTTCTCCATGAAATTTTCTGCCTAGGGGTTGGAGATGAACAAAAATTGGCTTTTAATTTTGTTTTTAATTCATTTTAATAACTAAATGACCAAAATGCCCTTAATGAAAAACTTTGGAAACATGCCTAACCATGTCCATTTTTGTCCACAACTTAAAAAATGGTCTAATTACCATATAAGGACCTCCAATTTAAAATTTCATAACAATTGGACACCTCTAACATGTAGATCTCAACTTTTGCACCTTTTACAATTTAGTCCTTTTAACTAAATTGAGTTGCCAAACGTCGAAATTTTTGAACGAAATTTTCATGAAATCATTTTGTGAAATCGTAGACCATAAAAATATAATAAAAATAAATTTTATCCTCGTCGAATTTGTGGTCCCAAAATCATTGTTCCGACTAGGCCCAAAATCGGGCTGTTATAAAAATGGTATAGGGTCATTGAAATATCATATTGGTTCATGTAAGAAAAATCCTAGTAATGTTGTTGAAAATACTCAAGGACAACTAGTTTTACCTAGAAAGGGAGTTGAAGGAGGAGAAGGGAATCTTTCAACTTAGAGATTTGATCAAGAAGCATGTAGGAAAGGATTAGCACAAATGATTGTGCTTGATGAATTAACTTTCAAGTTTGTTGAAAGTGAAGGTTTTAAGAAATTTATGTTTGTGGCATGTCCTAGGTTTCATATTCTTTCACGAGCTACTATGACTAGGGATGTTTATCAATTGTATTTAGATGAAAGGATCAAGATAAAATAACTTTTGAGAAGTTCTTGTTCTAGAGTTTGCTTAACTACTGACACATGGACTTCTTTGCAAAGAGTTAATTATTTGTGTATCACTGCTCACTTTATTGATAACAATTGGAAATTGAATAAAAAGATTTTAAACTTTTGTCCAATTTCTAGTCATAAGAGTGAGTCAATTGGGATGGTGATTGAGAAATGCTTGTTGAATTGGGAGATTGATAAGTTGTTTACTGTTACTGTTGATAATGCAAGTTTAAATGATGTTGCTATTATTATTTGAGAAAGAAATTTATCCCTCGAGGGGGTTTAGTTCAAAATGGTAAATATCTTCATATGAGATGCATGGCACACATTGTGAATTTAATTGTTGTTGAAGGCTTAAAGGAAATGAATAAATCTGTTGAACGTGTTAATGGGGCTGTTAGATATGTGAGACAATCTCTAGCTAGATTACAAAAGTTTAAGGAGTTTGATGTGGTGGAAAAGATAGAGTGCAAGAAGATGTTGTGTCTTGATGTTTTTGCTAGGTGAAACTCGACCTACTTAATGTTAGACACTGCTCAGAACTTTGAGAGAGCTTTTGAGAGATTTGAGGAGCAAGATACAAACTTTAGGGCTGAACTTGAAAGGGGAGAGGGTTGGCCTAGTGTGGATGATTGGGATAATGTTAGAAACTTGAGGGATTTCTTGGAACACTTTTATGAAGTCACTTTGCGTATATCTGGCACTTCATATGTCATGTCCAATAATTTTTTTAATGAACTTTCTGAAATTGATATTCTTTTACGAGATGCTCAGTTAAAAAGTAATGTTGATTTCAGTGTTATGGCCATCAAGATGAAAGAGAAGTATGATAAGTATTGGGATGATATTGATAAGATGAATTTGCTTATGTTTGTTGCTTGTATTTTAGATCCTAGACAAAAACTAAAGTATCTTGAATTTGCACTTAGTGAAATGTCTAGTTCTGAAAAAGCTTGTGAAATGATGCAAAAATTGAAGGAATCTTTGTATGAATTGTTTGATGTGTATAAGCCTCCACTTCATAGTACTTGTAGCCAATTGAGTGTGCCAACACATGTTTCTCTCGGTGAACCACAACAAAAAAATGAAAAGACGAATGCAAGCTTTGTATAAAAAGCGTGAGTTGAAAATTTGTGGTCAGGATAAAACATCTGAGTTGGATAAATATCTAGCTGAGGCTAATGAGGAATTTGTTAAAGATTTTGATATTTTATTGTGGTGGAAAGTGAACAGCCCTAGGTTTCCCACTCTTTCAAAAATGGCCAGAGTTGTGTTAGCTATACCGGTTTCTACGGTAGCTTCAGACTCTGCATTTAGCACTGGGGGACGTGTGCTTGATCAATATAGGAGTTCTTTAACTCCTAAAATTGTACAAGCTCTTGTGTGTACTCAAGATTGGATTCGAAAATCATCATCACAAGAAGACATTAAAAAGATTGAAGAACAAATCCAAGATCTTGACAAGATCGAAAATGATATATTTATTGTTTTATTTTAATAGTTTCAATTTTTTTACCATATCACTCCTACTTATTTAATTGATTCAATGTTTAGACTTTTCTTGGAATGCATCAAAGCCTACCCTAAATTCATGAGCTTTCGTGAGTTGAAGGGTATGCTTACTATCTTATTCTTGTTAACTTATAATCTATTCGTTTGTTTATATTATTTAATTTTTAAATACGTATATTTCTATTATATACTAAATTTTTGCACATGTTTTTTTTAGGTTTAATGCAAATGGAGATTTTTGGAGAGAAGAAATGAATATAAATGGAGAATATTAAAGACTTACATTTCAATTATGTGTTAATTTCAAGACTTATGTAATGTTTTTAATTATGTAGTGATTCAAAGACTTATGTAATGTTTTTAATTATGTAGTGATTCAAATACTTATGTAGTGTTTTTAATTATGTAGTGATTCAATTCGGTTAATTTTTAACCAAAAATAAAAATCATATAATTTTTGGTTAATTCGGTTAACCGACTGGTTTAACCGAAAAAATTTTGGTTCGGTTAACGGTTAAAAATTTTGAAAAGTCGGTTAATTCGGTTATAATAAGTTCGGGTTGGTTAAACGGTCAGTTAATCGAATACACACCCCTACGGTTGGCATAAGCATTAAACAATGGGGGGCTTTTCCTAGAAATTTCCCAAGATTCATGTGCGGTGTGCCCCTATAGTGCATGTTGCCAACTACCATCAATCACCAACTGCTTTATTCTATATACATTTCTATGAGTTAATTAAAAAAATAGAATTTATTTTCCTAAAAAGAAAATAAAGAAGAAGAAAATAATAGTTTATTTCACGTGAAATAGGTGTCCAACTATACTCATAGGCGGTTACAACTAAAAGTCACCGTTTATAATTTCATTGGTTTCCTTCCGAACATCAAATTTATATATAAATTTTGATTTAATTTATAATTTAATATATAAATTTTGATTTTCTATAATTGTATACATGAAACTTAAAACGTAGATATACATTTAAATAAATGAATATATAAATTTATTTTTTATATAATGTTAGTAATTTATGAAAGTTGAATCAAATAAAAAATTGTGTATACAATTCTACAAAATTAAAATTCACAAATACCATTGCACGTTGAATTAAAGATCATGTATAGTTTTGATATTTATTCCTTATATTTATTAATTATTTATAAATATATTAAAATATGTCAAATTCTACTACTAGTCCTTGTATTATGCTTAAGTTGTGAATTTGGTCCATATACTCTAACTTGATCGATTTTAGTCTTTGAACCTTTTGAATTTTGAAATTTCAATGCAAACTTAAACAAGATCGTTAAATTTATTAAGTCAAATTCTACTATTAGTCTCGTACTATACATAAGTTGTGGATTTAGTTTATCTTCTCAAATTTGATCATTTTAGTCCCTATATATATATATATATATATATATATTTGTGAATTTTAAAACTATAACCATTAAATCTAATAACTAAAATAAGATGATTTTTTTGTGAATATTATATGAAAATAGTAAACTGAAATGACAACACGAGTGAAAATATATATCTTGCATAAGATTTTGGAAATACCATAATCTAACTTAATGGATTTAACAATTACTATTTCGACCGTAATTAAAATTTCAAGTTTTTTAAAATTTAATAATTAAAACAACCAATTTAAAACATATAGATTAAATTTGTAACTTTATGCGTAGTAGAAGAGTTAATAATATAATTTGACTGATAAAATAACAAGTCATATCCATAAACTAAACAGCTCAATAAATATTTCAATATTGGACAAAGTTTAACAACCCATATATTATAAAAGTAACAAACATGGGTACTGTAGCAAACCACCGGAGATGTGCTTAGCTCAGCTGCCAACACCAGTCTTTTTGTGTGTGTGCTGGATGGCTGGGAAGGAGAGAAAAGAAAAAGAGAAAGGGAAGAGAAGGGAAAAAAGGAGAAAACAACAAAACAAAAAATTGTGTGTGTGTTTTTATTTATTTATCTTGATTTAAAAAAATTATAGAAAACATTTAAACGATCTTTCTACAAAATCCATATTAGAAAAAATTTTAATTAATTGTTTTATTTTTAAATAATATATTTAATTTGATTGTCTTAAATGTTGATTCACAAATTAATTTAAAATTTAGAGTTTATTTCATTAGAATTAAATTTTAAAATTATTTTTATAGAATTAATATATTTTTATCTATTTTAAGGTCAATAGATATTAATCCTATCAAATTTTGTGATTATCTCTTTTAATAATGTTGTTTCTAAATTTTTTATTAATTTATCTAAAGTGATTAATTTCATGATAATACATATTAATTTATTATTTGTATATGATTCTAAATAGTTATCATAAATTTAATTTTTTATAATTAATATAAAATACAATATATTAATATTAATACAATTTAAAAATAAATTTTATATAATTAATTATTACCAAATAAAATTTAATTTAAAATTAAGTTATATCAATAAATAAAATAATTTAAAAATCCCGGCGTAGCGGGGCTTAATAATCCTATTTGAAATATTAAATTAAAAACCTATGCTTTTACAATATAATCTATTAATTAATTTATTATTATTATTTACAACCAAAATAATAAGTTAGTACACATATATTTTTTTTTAATATATTATTTTTCCCAATAAAATAATCTTTATGACTGCTCGTTAAGTTAATATTAAAAAATACAATCGACTATAATTTATTTATTTTTACACATATAATACAACGAAGATGAAAATTTTAATATCCTAGTAAAATACTTGTTAGCTGATTAAGAAAAAACATACACCATCTTTTGGATTGATAATGAATGGTATAATTTAATATTTGCATAATTAGTTTGTTAAGCAAATTATATTTAATTTCGAAAGTTATAAAATAGTCATTGAATTATTCAAATATTTTTATTTTAGCTACTAGATTTTTAAGTCTTTTTTTTTTTAAGTTTGGCTGGCGAGCTTTGAACAATGATTCAACAATCGAATGTAGTAGAACAATACTCATTGACTAGTAGAATAAGATATCTTAGATCTAAGTTGATATAATAATCGGTGTCAGATATCGAAAAAGAAAGCTGTTTGGAAATTGGTTCGCAAATTCATGACATTCAAAGTTATTTCATGAAGAAAACTAAATTGTAGAAGAGGAAGAGAGGTTTAACCTTTTGATTGGTTCCAGAGGCGAGAATGGAGAAGGTCATACAATGACGATTTTAACATCCCAGTGACTTAAATGAAAATTTTTTAATAGTTTAGTGACCATTTAGCGACTTTTTGAAGTTGAGTGATTAAAATGTAAAATTACTAATAGTTCAATAACTTTGAATTTAGTTTACCCTAAACTTACGAGATATAACCGCTATTAGAAGTTGAGTGACGAAATTGCAAGGATTTCATTTTTGGTGACCAAAATGAAAATACCCTAAAAGTGAGTAACTAACTAGGTAGTTTACCCTAAAAGTTGGCGTGTAAAGTTTTTTTTCCTTTCTTTTTTTTGCCAACAGATACAGTTACAGCTGTTGAAAATTAAATTTTATAATAGTTCAAAAATAATTTCCCAAATTAATTTGGACAGCTAAGCTACAATTTATTTTCTAAAAGAATTTCAATCTCATCAACGGCCAATATTAATCATCCACGTCATTAACCAATGAGTAAGCCACCACCATGTCCATCTCTCTCCCTCGTCTTCTCGCGATTCAAATCTCCTTCGTATATAATATGAAATCTGCGAAGTCAAAGCTGTGAGAGTTCAAAACACCTTGCCCCCAGATCATGCCAGAGTATATGTATATATATATGTTAATTTGTTAATTAATAATTAGTATGATTCCAGAATTCCAGATCAGAAAAACAATTTAATTCTCTAAATCATAAAAATGGAAAAAATTTTAAAAAGTTGAAAAAAAAGCTAGAAAATCGGAAAAAAGAAAAGAATAAAAACGATGAGGAAAAGTCTCCTTCCTCATGTTGTTGAACCGTAAACCGAAAACGTGAACGAAGTTCCAAAGGTACGGTTTTCCCCTCTGGAAAAAGCGCCAAAAGCAAAAAATGAAGCCCTAATTTTTTTTATTTAAATTTTTTGAACTTCGGTTCCTTGTAACTTAAGCATCGAATCATTGCCGATTTGAATTTGTGAAATGTGCTTCTCGGAGAACGATTAAGAGAAGGAAAGAGGAAACTCACCAGGCGAAGTGTGTGTGTGTATGTTTTTTTTAAAAAATTGCCTTTTTTTTTTTGTAAATTTTATCGATTGATGAAGAAGTATCGCCGATGGCTGAGGATTGTGATCCTCTCTTTGCTTTCTTTATCAGTACTGGCTCCAATCGTGGTGGTTTCTTTCAGACTCAAAACCCTCACTTCCATCGGTAATCATCTTTGAATCTTTCTTTTTTTTCCTTGAAAATTCGAATGCATTTTTATCGTTAATGAAGTAGTTGATGAGACAAGAAAGCCAAAGAGGATTACTTAGCGGTAATTTTTGTGTCTTAGCTTACAGAAAAATATATGTACAACTTCAATCTAACATCCATTGTCTAATCGAATCTGCTTTCATTTATAATATAATATTTTTGGCCTTTCATTTATTTGATTTCCTTTTTAATTTAATTTAATTTAACTTTTGAGATGTTGACTGATCTTGTTTTCTTCGCATTTTTTTTCTGTGACGACAGGCAAGAAAGATTTCATTGAGGATTTGGCTAGTATTGTATGGATCTCTCTTACTTGAATCTGTTCTATTTTTTCTTTAACTTTTTGGTATATTTGTAATTTTTTTTTGGTTTGATACAGAAGCATAGGGCAGATAATTTAAGATTCAATGCAATTGAACAGGTAGCTTTAAGATTTATGGCTTTAGCTCACATTTTTGCTATGGGCATTTTATCTTGAAATGATTTTAACAGTTTATGCTTATCAATCTTTGTCGCTTTCTTATTTAGGAAGGTGCTGAAGAATTAAAAGGTCCAGAACTTATTGTTTTCAAAGAGAAGAATTTTAGTTCAGTAGTTAGTCACATTTCTGATAAGAATCATGATCTGTTAGAAACAAATGGTGAGTATTACTTGGGTTGCATGTACTGTTCTTGAATCTCTTAAAACAAATGTGACTCTGAGTTGCTCCATTTCTAAATTCTGAAACTACTCATGAAGGAAAAGAGAAGCATCAAATTCAACAGAGTACGGAAGGGGTGAACTCCACGGAAAAGGTGTGTTTATGTTTCTTAAGTATTACAAGCTGCTATTCATTTGAATGTAAGTTTTTAGAGTATGTTGCAGTGACATATAGTTTTAGTCTTGTGAGGATAGCAGGTGATGGTATTGTTGCTATATTATTATTGTGAATCTATATGATGAAGACAGGTTCTGTTTTTCTGGCACCAAATAGTTTTGGTAAAATTATCAGCCTTCAAAATTGCACCAGACCTCCTCCTTGTATCATTTTGTGTCACAAATTCAGTTTGTGCTTTGCTTGTAATGTAAAAATCATTGAAGCACTCATCTTTAAATCCGAGCAAATACCAGAACAAATTCCATTTGTCATTCTTGTGACCAAAAATTTCTTCTGTAATCTTGCCATTAGAACCTGAAGCTTACAAACAGGGGTTTTTTCCCCTGTTGGGGTGGGGTTAACATATAGTTATTGAATTCATCTATAACATATAGTTAACACTTACTTATTGGATGTAGGAGCAACCTAACCAAGAAACAGGCGGACCTGATCAGCATTTGCAGTCTCAACCTTGCAGGGCGGATGAGAAGGTAAGGAAGATGAGAGATCAGCTCGTTAGAGCAAAAGCATATTTAAGTTTTCAACCACCAAATACCAACTCCCACTTGATGAAAGAGTTGAGAAATCGAATCAAAGAGATTGAACAAGTAATTGGTGAAGCCAGCAAGGATTCTGATTTACCACGGAGGTAAAAAAAAAAAAGTAGATAAAACTTACCAATGCATTATATTCAATAATAAACTTGAATTCTTGATTACCATTCACTAACTAAGCTTAGATTTAGGCTTAAATTGCTTCCACTAAATTTTATATCTGAAGAATAGTTGATTTTTCAGGGCTTATCAGAAAATGAGATTGATGGAGTCTGCATTGGGCAAAGCGAATCGTGCATACCCTGACTGCTCTCAGATGGCTAACAAACTTCGTGCCATGGCTAATAATGCGCAAGAACAGATTCGGTCACAGAGGAATCAAGAGTCATATCTTGTTCAACTTGCTGGAAGGACTACCCCTAAAGGACTTCACTGCCTCTCCATGCAGCTGACGGCTGAATATTTTTTCCTTCAACCAGAGGACAGGCAGTTTCCTAACCAAGAAAAGTTGATTGATCCAGACCTTTATCACTATTCAGTATTCTCTGACAATATTCTGGCTTGTGCTGTTGTTGTTAACTCCACAATTTCCTCTGCAAAGGTAAAACTGTCTTCGCCATTTCCGCCCGTTTTTTTTTTGGTTTCATCAGTTTTCATCAAGTTTTGATGTCACCTTAGTGTTAGATCATGCAAGAAGGCTTTGGTGTTTTACACTACTAGTAAATGATTTATTTATTATTTATAATGGATTATAATGATTCGAGTTTCGGTGGCATAAGCTTTCCAAAGTTGCTATGGAGTTCTTTCACCTTTGCCTCTCTAAAATGAGCCTATGGTTTACATATTGGTTGTTGTAATATACCCTGATGATCAATATTGGCTATGCAGGAACCAGAGAAAATTGTTTTTCATGTGGTGACTGATTTTCTCAACCTCCCTTCAATTTCAATGTGGTTTTTATTAAACCCTCCCGGCAAAGCTACTATCCGTGTTCAGTGCATAGCAGATTTTGATTGGTTATCTACCAAGTACATTTCAATATTGGCAGAACAAAAGTCCAGTGATCCTAGATATACTTCCGTCCTCAACCATCTTCGGTTTTATCTGCCAGACATCTTTCCAGCACTGAATAAGATCATGCACCTTGATCATGATATCGTAGTGCAAAAAGATTTAACTGAAATTTGGAGTGTTGACATGAAGGGAAAAGTAAATGCAGCAGTGGAGACTTGTACAGAAAGCGAACCTTCTTATCGTGCAATGCATATGTTTGTGAACTTTTCAGACCCGTTTTTGGAACAGAGATTTAATGCCAGTGTTTGCACTTGGGCATTCGGCATGAATTTGTTTGATCTCCAAGAATGGAGAAGAAGAAATTTAACCGGGTTATACTGTGATTACTTGCAACTGGTATGAGCTTATTCTTTGATTCTACTGTTGGTTAACAATCATTTTAGTGCCGTGTTTTTCTATTCTGATGAATCTATAAGAATGTTAATTCGAAGCTTTTTGTCAAGATTTATCGCACGCCATATCTTTATCATATGCTTGTTTGCCTCTTCATTGTGTTACAGGGACTTGAAAGGCCATTATGGAAGGCAGGAAGTTTGCCCATAGGGTGGATTACCTTCTACAACCAGACTGTACCTTTAGAAAAGAGATGGCACATGCTCGGGCTAGGTTCCAACACCGATCTCAGTTCGGATGATATTGAGAACGCTAGAGTCTTACACTACGATGGGGTCATGAAACCCTGGTTGGAAATCGGAATCACTAAATACAAAGGCTATTGGACCCAACATTTGCAGTACGACAATCCTTACTTTCAACAGTGCAATATCAATGACTAAATTTGACGATCACAACATACAAAGTGAAGATTTCTTTGATTCATACCACATTACTAGTTGCATCTCAATTGATCTGATTCTTTAACCATCATTTCATGTAAATGTAAACTTATTTTTTCTCCCATCTTTATTACGGCTGTAATCTTTTAGGGGTTGAGTCAAATTTTATGGTCATAAATTTCATAGAGGTATTGCTGTATTGGAGGTATATACATTTTGTACATAATTCATATCATCACAATAATTCCACTATTCTTTCTTTTGAAAATGTTAATTCCACTGAATTTAGACCTAGACGTTCTTGATATGAATGGGGAAACATATATATGATAGTTTATTTGTGAGATTTATTCTTCTTAAATTGTTTTTGTGAATCATATCAATAAATTAATGGTTAAAATATGTTATAAATTAAGTATTTTCATAAATTTAGAATTTAGTTGTATTTCTATTTTCAGTAATTTAGTCTCTTTATTTTTCGGATTTTAAAATTTAGGTTCAATTGTTAACACTATAATTTTTTGTTAAATTAGTTGGCTTGACATTTTGAAAAAAAAACTCATTTAGTAGCCATGTAATTAAAAATTAATGATGTATTGAATTCGAATTTAACAAAATATTTTTAACAGTGTTAACGGTTGAACCTGAATTTTAAAATCCAAAAAGTAGAGATTAAATTACTAGAAATAAAAGTGAAGGACTAAGTTTCAATTTTACGAAGAGTACAAGGATTTATGGTATATTTTAACCTAAATTAATATGTTTAAGTAGTGGTTTGTTATCAGCCCACACAAATAGGCTGAGGGCCCAATAACTAGTATGGTGGCCCAAATAAGGGATAATTAGCAATATGCCGGCCCAAGGTATATTGCTTTTAGCCATTACTAATTTTGAAATTAATTATTATATCTTCGTTTTTATTAAATAGTGAATGACATGTATGTTCTTATTAATTTTTAAAATTAATTATTATATTTTTATTAATAGAAAATTTAATTATTTCTTTTATTTTTAACAGGTTAATATTGAACTTTTAAAAGTAAAATTTTACCGATGGCAAAAAAAAAAGTAACGTTTTATTAAAATTTGGCTTAATAATGAATTTGGCCATTAACTTTTGTATGTTTTGTCAAAATGGTCCTAATTGTATTTTTGGGTCTTTTTACCATCAACCTTTGAGTTTTTTTTCAAACTGCATTTTCTAATGATTTAATGAATAAATTTAATGTTTCAATCTTTCATACGTTTGTTTATTGGGAAATTTTTCTCTGAGTTAATTTTTTAGATAATTATGTTAATTTTCTTTAAATTAAGAGTTATTTTTTAATTTAATGTATTATTTATTTGATTATTTCTACATGTAATTATCTCATTAAAATATTTCATATATGAAATTTCACATCATGCTGTTAACTTTTTTAACGGTACTTCCATTAAATCTGTTAAAAAGGTTTATGGTAAAAAAAAATTTAAAAATACAATTAGAATCATTTTGACAAAACATGCAAACATTAGTGAGCAAATTTATGATTAAGCTTTAAAATTTTGGGTGCCAGCCAACACCATGTTCCTCTTCTCTCCCCCAATTCTAAAACTGAATGACAGATATGTCCTTACTAATTTTTAAGTTTAATTATTATTTTTATTTCTTTGTTAAATAAAATTTAATTATTTCTTTTTGGGGGCCCAGGCCAAATTATGTTTACCCTTTTCTGTGTTTGTGGTGATGAGGCCCCCACTCCTTTATCAGTATCTATTTTATAGGTGGATGTTGTGCCACGTGGATGAAACTTATTGGGTGTATATCGATAAGAGATATCATCAAAATCTATTGGCAACCTTATCATTGTTGATACACACATTTGCCATTGCAGCCAAAATCAGCAACCTCAAGCTTTAGCAGTTGGTTTCTCTTTCTCCTCAATTCAAGAACTAATAAAGTATGGCAACCATTTCAGCTACCTCATCAATCACCATTGCAGCTTCTCTTTCATACAAGCCATCATCACTCAAGCTCACCTCCCCAATTGCCATTGGTAAGTTTTTGGGATAAATTCTGCTAAAACTCAGGTACTTTACGAAAAAATTGTCAGATTGTTATTTTTACATATTTTTCATTAAAAAAATTATTAATAGATTATTGGTCGTTATTTGTATCAAGAATTCAAAATTAGAAAAATATAAAGATTTATAGAAGGATCCAGTTGGAGAATATTGAGCAAGTAATTAAATTTAACTACTAGTGTTTGAGTTAAGTCTAAAATTCCAAAAAATACACAAGCGAAATTGATCAAATTAAAGCACAATGATTAAATCCATAACTTTTTATAAAGTACAAGGACTAATAACATAATTATTAATAGTCATTTTTCTGTTCTTCTTTCAGGGTTGCCAACAATGGCGAAGAAAGGGAAAGTGATGTGTTCTATGAAGGAGGAGGAAAAGAATAGCTCTAGCGTTGGCATGAGTGCTGCATCGCTGTTAGCTGCAGCAGTCATGTCAAGCTCACCGGCTATGGCTCTGGTGGATGAGAGAATGTCCACCGAAGGAACTGGACTTCCCTTTGGGTTGAGCAACAACCTTCTTGGGTGGATCTTGTTTGGTGTATTCGGCTTGATATGGGCTCTTTACTTCGTATACACTTCATCCCTCGAAGAAGATGAGGAGTCCGGATTGTCCCTCTAAACCCATAGAAGTGTAACTTAAAATTTTAATTTTTGGTGTTTTTTCATTGTAATAAAAGCTACTGCATGTCCAATGTGTGTATAATTGGTTATTGTTGTACGTATCATATTGTTTCTTCATTTGGGATGGGAAGGGGATAATAGGATTTCAGAATTTTTACCATTAATTTAAGTGAATTTTAATCATTATTGTTTGATTTGGTTGATATGAAAAATTAAACCCGATCAATTCAAGTACTGTAATTTTGGAATAAGATAAGATATCATTGATCTAGGATTAGATTTATCCTAGTTGTTTGAATCAGACTGATCAATCAAACCAGTTAAAGTAAAAATCAATTAAGATATTAATTCGAAAAAAGGTATTAAATTGATTAATTTGCGAATTGACATAGAGAGGTTGAATTGAACTAAAAAATTGACTGAATCGATCTCTTTTTTTTTTGAATTTTTAATGATTCATTTAATTAAACATGTCGAACTGATAGTTTGACCAATTCGGCCATCGATTCAATTCTAAAAAACTTGATTTATTTCATTACCTTGGCCAAAGGTCACTAAACTATTACATTCACATTTTGATTACTAAACTTCAAAAAATTACAAAATGATCATCGAACTATTCAAAAGTTTTTTTCTTTTCAAAATCTAACTAGATTCGATTACCAATATAGTTGATCAGTACCCATCATCAATGTTAAAAGACAAAATTCATAACTGTTTTCCGAGAAAAAAATTGAATTGTAGAATAAAAAAAAGGTTTTTGATTAATATAAACAGTAAAAATAAAGAAAGCCAAAATACGATTTAAATAAAAAAATTTCGTCAATAAAGCATAAAATTACCAACTCAACCCACCATTCATGTCTCCACCCCAGTGGGTGGCTCAGACCAATGATTGAACATCCATTATAATAACAATCAATTAACAAGTTGAAAGAAGAAAAAAGGTGAAGTCAAATTACTTTATAGGAACAAAGTCCATTATCACAAAGTATCAGTTGGACTTTAAAGCAACAACCATTTTTTTAATGGACAGACATCACCCCCATTCTTCTACCTTTTACTGCAATTCCTCTCCCAAAATACCTTCTTACAATATTATTACATATATATATATATATATATATATTTGCAGGTCTGACAATCCCACTAACAAAAAAAAATTAAAGCCCCCACTATGAGAGTGCCCCTCTTCTTCCATCATTATCCCCTACCCCCACCATTGAATACAAAAGAGATCACCATTGACAAATCCGGACATGAAGGCCCCCCCTTCCTGTATTTTTTTTAGGCAGACATTAAACTATGTTTGAAAAGTTTAAAAAGCAAGTGCCATGGCATCTGCGGACATTTTTTTCTTTAAATAATAATTCATTAATTCTTTTTAATTTAGTCAACTTTAAAAATGAGCAACTAAATCAATCAATTCGTCAGTTTTACATAAATTTAATGGGTATATAACAACTCTAGCTCTCATAATTCATTTAATTTATCAATTTTATCTTAATTTAATAAATTTTGCCTATAATATTTATTTATTTGAATATTAAATTAACAAAATTTATAAACATCAAGAAGTAAATCTGTTATTATACCAATTAAAATGATGTACTCTAACTAATCGTCCTTAATTGCTCATCTTCAAAATTGACATGAATTAAATTGTTTTAATTTTTTTTAGAGGGATCAATTTACTCAAATTTGAAATTAAGAGGGACTAAAGAGATCTTTTTTACCTTTTTTTTCCCTCATAGTGTTGGACATATAGGATGGACCGTGTGGGATGCATACCCTTATTTTTTGTTTGTTAGAGTTATGGTGGGGGATCTGTTTCGGGCTTGACGATAGAAGAGGTATCCAGTGGTTGCGAGTGGTAGATGGCGGTGGCTAGTGAGATTGGCATAATGCAAAGAGCTTTTGATTGAAGGAATTGCATGGCAGCTCCTACGTTTTCTTCCATGAGCTTGGCTACTTGTCGCTCGGTGCCGTCGTTTGACCATTTCTCCCATGCCGGTTGGTTCCTTCCACCGTCGCCGCTTTCATCCTGGTGTGTGTATGTAATAGAGGGAAGCTCGATAAAAGTATGTTGTGAAAGGAAATGTGGGATATGTATATATATGAATGGCTGCATGCTTATTACCTCGACCGATGATAATGGGATGTCTGTAACAAGCGGTGCCACTGCCCCCGCCCCGCCTAACCTACTCATACTCAAAACCTGTTAAATAATCAACCAACAATCACCACCGAGTGTATTGACAGAGGAAAACTTCTAAAACAACAAGACACGTTCATATGACATCATAAACAAATCCCAAAGGGAAAAAAACCCAAGCTAACGATACCTTAACTTGGAGCCTCAGGAACTTGACATAATCTACAATTTCATCGAGCATGACCGCTCTATCAGTCTGCATAAAGAGACATGTCACAAAGATATATTATACATGGTTAAACTTTCTCATCGTTTAACACCCCAGATGCACAAATCTATCGTAGTCACCCATGTCTCAAAGAGATCCCTATAGGCTATAGCAATAACATAATTTGACTAACAAACAATAAAGTTAGCTCGGAAATGAGCCCAAGGAAGCGGAGAATCCCTCGATCAACAATAAAGTTATGACAGTTTTAAAGCTTCCACATCACAAGGTTGGTCATAAAGCCATATTGCAAGGTTATACAAAACTCGCACAATCACTTCATGAGTACATCTTCGGAATGATTACAAAAGGAAAAAAAGAAAAGAACTGACCTTGTTAACACTAGGAACAAGTTCCTGTAATGCTCGGATTCTTTCGGCAATTCTTTCCCTCCGCAACTGTACCAAGCGAGAAAATAGAAAAGGTTCAGCTACAATTAGTGAAATTGCAACCACATGTCGAGCAGGTTGGCTTTGCAATTTCACAACGTAAAGCGGCAATCTATATTTCTATATGTCCGAGCTACATCTTATGATTAATCTGTTTCTTGGTGGAACGAACTTTCTCAGTGCACATCAACCGATTAACAAAATTATCGATATAAAAAACACCTTATATCATCGAATTTATCACTACTTAAAAGAAAAGCATCAACTCAACCTATCCGGTTTCTAGCTTGTTAAAAATTTTCCAGCTATAAAACTAACTTAATCATGCCTTTCCCTTTGATATGTTTTATCAGTCTCGTGTTTGCTGCGATCGTTTTATTAATAATCATTTAAGCTTTTTACCCGTTCAGCAATGCTATGCGGATCCGTGGCCTGTCCTCGTCTAGCCCGCACCCTTGGACGCATTGTTGGTGGATGCGGTGATGGAGCAACGGTAGCCGGCATTGGTGAACCATGGAAAACCTGAAAGTAATGTATAAGTCTAGATTGAATTGACATTACAAGTAACCAAATTACAAAAACGAATAAACTCTATATGATAGCAAAAAATCAGTAAAAGTACTATGGAGACCCTTGTACTAAGAGTCAAATTACATTTTACCCCTTCTACTAAAAAATAACAAATTAGTACATGTATTTTAGATCAAAAAGCAGACCGGTCCTCCTACAAAAATTTTTATCCATTTCTACTATCAAAAACTGATTCAGTGTACGTTGTCACGAGATACACGTGACACGCCATATGTAACTATTTAGTTATTTTGTCAACTACGCCAGTTTTTATATGTAGAAATGGATAAAAAAAAGTAATTGAACGGACTAATTTAGTCTTTGATTTATTATACATGGACTAATTTGCTTATTTTTTTTAAGTAAAAGGGTAAAATACAATCTAACGAATTAGATTCAGGGCCTCCATGTTACTTCAAACATAATGAGACACTGTTGTGAAATTTGACAGCTTCAACAAATAAGTGACTCTTGTATGATGTTAATGAAAACCTATTAAAAACCAGTTTCTTTAGGTAAAACGAACCGTCAACAAAAGACCCAACTGCTAAAGCATAAGTTTAGTACAATTATAAACAAAAAGAATCAAACTGTCAGTCATTTTAATGGCCCTTAAAAGTGAAATAAACAAAACAATTTACCCTTTTTATGGAATCAAAGAAACACAAAGGCAAAAATGTTGACAAATTACTGGGGTTTTTTTTCTTACGTTTTTAACTGAGGAAGCCCTGCCATCAACGACTTCATCGCGAAACCGCCTGCTGCTACCACCAGAACCTTCCTCCGGCTTCAAGAACCCGCCGCTTTTCCCTTGGTCTAAGCTCAACCCCAACGGAAAAACCTGTCCGGGAAACGCGCCGCCTCCACCGCCGCCGATTCCGCCGAGATGACTGGCTCCATCACCAGAGCTGAGCTGTAGAAACATTGGCGTTCCGGCACCAGCAGTTGTTCCTGTCAGTCCACCGTCGGGTCCCGCCAAACCCGTCTCAGAAGGCGCGAAGTTAGGGAATCCGAGGATTTGCTCGAGGAAATCATCAGCGGAAGCCTCGTTGGGGTTATTAGCCATGTGAAACCCGAAGAAGTAGTAGCGGAAGTGAGTCCAAGTACCGAGTTAAAGCCACCAAAGATCATCAACTTGCAAAAGAAATGGCGAAAAAAGAATTGAAAACCCAACAAAATATTTATAGACAAAAAACACGATATTATTTCATATCTTTGCCGTTCTAGCTTAAATCCTTCTATCAACGTGAGAAAGAGAAAATTTTGAGGTTTGGGGTTTCTTTTCTGTTCTTTACTTTCAGCTCTGTGAAAGTAACAGAAAGGAAAAGAGGGAATTTTTTTTTCAAAGGGATTTTTTTGTTATCCTTGTAAAAAAAATGTAGCCTTTTATGTAATAAAAAGGGGTTGGAGCTCGATCAAAATTGTGTGGAAAACCTTTTCGGTCTAATTATGGTTTTAGTCCTTTTTCTATGTTGAAATTAAGGTTAAAGGAAGGCGTAAGGCCTTCCACAATGGACACCTGTCCATTTTTTTCCTTTCTTTTTTTTTTTTAACATAAGAATATTATGTGTAAATTTTAATTTTAATTTCTCTATTTTTCTAATTGTAAGAATATTTTGTTCAAATTTAAGATTTAATCTATATACTTTAATTTTGACATAATTTAATATATCAATTTTATAATGTCATTAATTAGTTTGAATATTCTATTCTAAATAAAATGATTATGTGAAATTTTAAGAATTATTAGCACCGTTCAAATTTTTATTAGATTCATATTTGTTATAAATGTTATTTTTTATTACGAGGATATCAAATTTATTTTATTTTATTTAAATGTCACACCCAACAAAAAAAAATTAACGGTGTTATCAAATGGGTCTAAATTTTAAATGCGAAAAATAGAGAGACTAAATTACTGAAAATCAAAGTATGGAGATTAAATTCTAAATATACGAATAGTACCAAAACATTGAGCAAATTGTAACCTTAAAGTTTTTATACCATAATTTGGTCAAAATAAATAATTAACCCAACGTGAAGCATGAGTGGAAACTATACTAATTTGAGATTATTCGTGTTTTTAACTTTTATAATAGGCCTAAATTGGTTTTATTGTTGTTAAACTGGTGGCGTATGTACTTTTTTCATATAAGTTTCATGTATATAATTACACGAATCAACATTCATATATCAAATTGCACATGAAATCAAAATTGATCTATAATTTTGAAATTTATCTATTTACTACTAACGATTAGATTTTCTTAAAATATTGTATTTAATAGAAATGATAAATATAAAATTTAAGTTAGACCTGTTTGATTAGCGAAAAATTAAACTAGATGAAAATTATTTAATATTTTAATAATTTTAGATTAAAAATTAATTAAAAAGTGTTGAAATTTTATCCTTCAAATATTTTACACTTATTTATTATCTACTCTTCATTTTATTGTTCATTAGTTTTTTTCTTTCTCAACATCAGCATTCAAATTAAAAGTTAAATATCAATTATTAAAATATTTCATATTTAAATTTAAATTTATTTAAAATTAGGAGTGAGCAAAATTCGATTTTATTCGAAAAACTCGATAAAAATTTTAAATTTTGAATTAAATAGTTCAAGTTATTCGAGTTATTCGGACCAACTCGAAAAAAAATAAATTTTTCGGTTTAACTCGAATACAAATTACACAATTCGAGTTATTAGAAAAAGAAAAGGCAAAACTACGTTGTTTTAATAAGTGTTTAGCTTTTCTAATGTTAAAAAGTCATAACCATTAAGTTAAAATGCAAAACTAAACTGTTTTAATAAATATTTACTTATTAAGTTAAAAACAAAATCATTATATTGTTTATATAGTTAAATAATCAATCCATGTAAACGCAGCATTAACTATAAATAATAGGATTCGTTAACTCGACTCGACTCAAATTTTTTTGACTCGATTCGACTCAACTAGATCAAATGCTCACCCCTAAAATAACATAAAATATTTAAAAATAAATGAAAGAATACGATTTGTTAAGTTTTGAATTTAAGATTCATTCAATATTATAATTATATTCCATACATAATTTTAAATAATAATATATCAACTAAATTTTATAATTTGAATTTAGTTAGTAAAAAAACCTCATAATTTTAAGAAAATTTTTTATATAATAACTTTTCTTCAACTTTGGCGCACTCGAACCCACATCCTTTTACATTGACAAAAATGACTATACCTACATAATTTTAAAATGTAATGGTGAATAGTAAATGTTATTATCATATAACTTGCGTAAAAATCACGTCTAATACATATAATAAATTAGTTACAATATGAAAATGATTGATGAATAAATTTATTCAAAAATATTGTCTTCCTTATTACCATGCTCAAATCGGGCAACTTGCACCCTCTTTTGTAATTTCCAAACAAAAATAAGAACTATATTTATAAAATAATATATAAATATATATATCTTTTGTCAAATGTGGTAAATAATTTATCCTTTTTTATCTTAAATTAGTTTGAAAAATAAGACCAACCTATAGAAACATGAAACATGAGAAGTTTTTGCTGTCCACGATTTTAGAATAATTTTTTTAACTTTAAGGATTAATTTGAGAATTAGGTTATATTTTAGGGACCAGTTTTCAAATAAAGGCAGCAAAAACTATGAGTGATAGATGAATGAATAATTGGGGTAAATCTCAAAATTACTCATAAATTTTAATCTAATGTGTAATTTGATACATGAACTCTAATTTGATACATTTACGTCCATGGAATTTTGATTGTGATTCAAATATGCACATGGAACTTTTTTTCATTTGTGTACATTTAAATAAATAAATATGTTGATTTATTAGCATAATGACATTTTTGTTCTCTAACTTTATAAAAAAGTCATTTTAGAATTCCATTTAATTTTTCGTCTTTTTACCATTGAACTTACATTTTTGCCAAGATTTAATTAATTTTAAAAATATTAAAATATTTTTTCTAATTTTGTACTTTTTAATGATTTTTTAAAAATATTTTTTTGTATTCTTTTTTTTAATTAATTAAATGCTTAGTCGTCCATGTGGCAATCCACATGTATGCCACATCAACAAAGTTAAAAAAAATTATTTTTTTCATCTATTTTGAGGTGATTTGACAAAAAATGTAAATTTAAGGGCTAAAAATGCGAAAAATCAAATAGAGGGCTAAAATGAATTTTTCTGTAAAGTTGGAGCGCCAAATAAATCATTATGCCAAATTTATTTTACATTTGATAAATATAATTATTTGTGTATGTAACATGTAAACTCTAAATAAATAATGTTATATAGAAAATTGTATTAATAGTTTATAAAAATTAAATCAAATTTAAAATTTTTTGTATAAAATTATATAAAACCAATGTCCATATATAACATTATGTATTGTACCAAAATCAACATGTATTTTGTATATTGCAATTTGCCTATCACATTATGTATTTGTGTTTTTTGTTTACCTAATAAATAAGAAAGCCAATGCATTAAAAGTGTGTAAAATGTGTTTGGGCTAAAGGGCGTAATCAGGCGAGCTCGAATATTGTTAAGCTTGAATTCAATTCAAAATTTGGAGCTCGAGTTTGAGCTTGATTAAGCATGTTTATTAATTTTTGTATTTAAACTTGGTTCGATAATTAATTTTAGGGTTAATAATATATGTTAAGGTAATAATGCAATTTAATAATATAAAAACATGAAAAGTTTGATAAGGTTCGTAAACTATTTGAGTCAAGTATTACTAAGCTCATGTATTTTTAAAATCAAAGATAATATAAGATAAAAAATTCCATAGTTTAAAATTTATATTTATCAATCAAACTAATTATATAGTTTTTTTAAGTAGTGTATCAAACATATTTTATAATTTAAATTTGATAATTAATTTTTTTATTTTTAACATTTAATTTTTTTAATTTATCAAACGAGAAATTAATTGTAATACCCCTAACCATTTTCCGTCGTCGGAACAGGGTTACGGAGTATTATCAGAATTTACAGATCAATTATAGACATTTCATATCGTTCAACATTCACATCAGAAATCAATCATATTTAATCACATTGTCCCTTATATGAGCCATTGAGGCCCAAAATACGTATTAGAATCAAGTCGGGACTAAACCAGGTATTCAGAGAATTTTTCGCAAAATGTCAAAATTTTTCCAAGGTATATGGGACACATGCCTGTGTGGTCAGGCCGTGTGGACATTCGAAATAGGGCACACGGGCGTGTTCTAGCCCGTGTCCTTACCTGTGTAACTCTCTGACTTAGGTCACGCGGCCAATCCACACGCCCGTGTGCTAGGCCGTGTGAACAATTTTGAGCATTTTGTTTTGAAATTTTTTAAGATGCAGGGGACACACGACCAAAACACAATCCCATGTGCTAGGCCCTGTGTCGCACATGACTGAGACACACGTCTGTGTCTCTGCCCGTGTGGACAAAATAATGTCATTTTCAAGCCATATTTCTCACCCAAACTTGTCTTTCACCTAAATACAATAATTTGCACAATCACAAATCACAATAAAACCTTAAATTCAAGCTAAACTCAAGTTCAATACATGTTAACACATCCCATATGTTCAAGTATTCAATCTTACTTAATTGACCATATAACATATATGCATATATAATCCTCTTTTCACTTTCATTCATTCACCCATACTCACACATTGATTTGATGAAACCACATATATATATATATATATATATATATATACATTAAAATGTACCAAACATTAGCCATACCAATGACTATTTTCAACCAAACATTTATATGCCATCATTGGCCAAACTTTGCTTATACATGCCATTATAACCAAAATAAAGTTACTATATATACCGAATTGAGTCGATGGATAGTGTGATGCGTTTTCGACCAGCTTCCAACCTTAACGAGCTTCCAAGATTACTATAAAATAGGGAAATAAAACAGAGTAAGCATATAATGCTTAGTAAGTTCGTATAACGGAAAATTAACTACCATTTAATTACAATTAAAGTAAACATACAAGGCATACTTAAGCAAGTTGACCAAAAGCCTTATCACATATCCTCATCAAGTGTGTTAGTCATGAAATTCATGTAACAATTCATATTCATAAATGTACATAGTCATCAAGCAAATTTCATACACATATATCTTTCATCCCACATTTCAATTTGTCAAATATCGTCACTTTCATGTATTTCAGGTATATACGGGTAATAATTCATTTTGAACTCATATTTTCTCATGTCAGAATTTTGCCTGTTGAATTATTAAAAATATCGATGGATGCACGGGTAGTACACACAAGGTGTACAAAACTGTAATCCGTCAATTCATATACATGAATGCTCATGCAAACATGTAAACGGGAAGCTCTTTCGAGCCATATTACGGGAAGCTAATGTGAGTCATGCAACGGGAAATTCAAACGAGCATTGTTGTCAAACATTGTTCGATATGTGATTAATTTTCATACATGGCAATTTACACAATTCACATACACAACATTCAATTCAAAAATATAAACATACAATTTAGTTACATGAACTTACCTCGACAAATGTTCGTGGATTTGTAATCTACTAATTCGATACTTTTTCTTTTCCTCGTTCTAACTTTGTATTTGGTCTATCTGGATCTATACGAATAAATTTAACATCAATTTAATACAATTCATATTCAACTTAATCTAATTCCCATTTTAGGCAAAAATACCATTTTGCCCGTATACTTTTAATTAATTCCAATTTCGTTCCTAGGCTCGGAAAATGAAATTCATGCAATTTAATCCTTATTCCTTGCCTAGCCGATTTTTATATGTAACAATAGCAGCCCATGTACTTCACAAAATTCAGAATTTTTTCATGAATTTTACATCTTTTCAATTTAGTCCCTAAATCATAATTTCATAAAAATTCTCTTTACAAAAGTTGTTTATCTATCAACAAATTTTCATTTTCTACTATAAAACTTCATAATTCATGCATACTCATCCATGACAAAGCCCTAGTACTTTGATAACTTTACAAATTAATCCCCGAGATAGCTAAATTAAGCTATTACGATTTCGAAAACATAAAAATCATTAAAAACGAGACTTGAATACTCACCTAATTGAGCCAAAATAAGCCTGTCTATCTTCAAGCTTCAAACTAGGGTTTCCATGTATTTTTATTTTGGAAAGATTATAATATATGATATTTTGTCTTATTTTAATACTTATCATCTTTAATTATTTTTACTTTCCAATTTCATCCTTTTCTTTTCTTAAATTTCCATTGATGACTAATCATCCTTATCTACTAACTCTTCTAAATGGTCTATTTGCCATATAAGGACCTCAAATTTTGAATTCCATAGCTATTTGATAAATATAGCTACTAGAACTCAACTTTTGCATTTTATGCAATTTGGTCCTTTTATCAATTAAACATGTAATCGGTAAAAATTTTTTAATGAAATTTTTATACGATATTCCTATCATACGGTAGACGATAAAATAATTTTAAAATAAATCTTCTTCCGGACTCAGATTTGTGATCCCGAAACTACTGTTCCAGTTTCACTGAAAACGGGCTGTTACATTAATACTGTTAAATAACATTGTTAAAATTTTCTAATAAAATTGTTAACTTGAAAATAGATAGTTAAAAATTTTATATTAAAAATAGTTTGAATAATTTATAGGCAATAAATTAATAAAAAGTAACCCATTAATAAAAATAAAATGAATTGAAATAATGGAATTACATTAGAATCATTATAAAAAAATTTCTCTTTCTTTTTACAATAACATAAAAAAATTCACTCGAGTATTTGATATAATAACAATATAATTTCGAGTTCAAGAAAGTTTTAATCAATTTTATGAAATGAATGAATGAAATGCTGAATTTTTACTAATAAATTTGTATTATAAAAGTTGTTATTATATTTAAAAAAAAAGTTAAACTATGATCTAGGTTTATGTATTTTTGTGCATTTAAAATTCAATCTTCTGTTTTTCTTTCAAGAAATTTAATTTTCAAGGCTGAGACTAGATCTGTGTTGAAAGGATTATGTGTAGCATGAAAAAAAGGCTTTCGACAAATAGAACTAAAGTGTGATAATGCACTTCTGTTTGAGTCCTTGTTGGTCAGTGGTGCGGGTAACAGCAAGTTGGCGGAGTTATGATTAATACATCAATGGTTAGGGCGTAGCTAGAAAGTATGAGTTCGTCATGTTTCGAAAACCCAAAATGTTGCAGCTGATTGCATGGCTAAGTATGCGAACGCGAGACCTGCAAATTTACAATAGTTTGATGCATCTCATGACTTTGTACAAGGGGTGTTATTAGATGATATTATTAAGTCTGCATTGATGTAATGTTTTGAATAATAATGTCATCGCTTAAGAGCTGTCAATTTCTACCGAATTTTTTTTCTCTACTTTTCGATTTAAGAATGTAGGTTTAATTATTATTACCTTTACAATTTCTCTATTAAATTTAGATTTATCACAACATCAATTTTTTATTATATAAACATTAGCGAATATTCTTTTAATTACTTTAATATGTTGCACTAACAAATTCAATAAAATTATTTTAATGGGATTAATAATTGGACCGAGAATTTTAAATTTAAAATAGAGGAATTAATTATTGAAAATAAAAGTAAAAAAAATTCCAATATACACAAAGTATAATGAGTTCATGTGTGGGTTTTAGTATGGGTTAGTCGGTTTTGTTTGGAATTTTCCGGTTCTTAATCTATTTGTGATGTAATAATTTGATTCTACTTGTTTGAACATCTTTGTACCCAATTGTGCTATAATAATTCAATTCTACTAGTTCAAGATTTATATTTGTATTTTGATTGTATCATTAATGAAAACTTATTTTTTTTAATTCATAACTTTTCTTTCATCATGTGTAGGTTTGTCTAGATTTATTTTAGGAAAGTATTTGGCTTTTTGCTATTGATGTTTTTAGATTTCACGGGGTTAGCAGATGATAAGTAGTCAATAGGTATATTAAAATATTATATATATATACATATAAGAAATAAGACACGTGACAAAATTTTAACTCAACTTGTGAAGTTAAAGATTATACTTCAAATTTACCAAATACTAATTCTTACTTTAATGTGTAAATATTTTATACTGGCCAGTGGACTTTTTTAAACTCCACAAGCGAATTGAGAGCGCGACAAGTATCACCTTTATTTATATAATTAAAATTTTAAATTATTTTACTACAAATTATAATACATTTATCAAACTCTAAACCAATTTGTGAAATCATTCAAGACACACCTTGTGAATTTTTAGAACCTTGAAAATTTGACAAAATGTCCTCTTTATTTATATACTTTTAAAATTTGACAAAAGTTCATAAACAATTTTCTCAGTAAAATTTTGGAAAAAAAACATTTACCTAGTTATACAAATTGTAATATTTTTCTAATAAATCTTTTAAAATTGCACCAACCCAAATTCATAATTAGGCAACTATAGATTTTCCTTTATTTGGTTGGAGAAAATTTTTTAGAAATTTTTTTAATTATAATGGGACAAATACAATGACCTAAATCTGAATAAAATTTTCATAAAAATTAGAGCCTATTTTTAATACAGAGAGCAAAAGGAAAGAAAGAAACCCTTTTAATCTCTTATCGAAAAAGAACACAGAAATGGGTATTTCTTTGAAATCTACAGCAGCGGGATTGTTCCTGTTAAAGAACCACAATACCCATTCTCCATCTCGCTTTCCTTCATTCAAACCCTTAGTTTCAACTAAGAGATTCACTCCAATGGCTGCTGTTGCTACTTCTCAAACTCTTGGCATTTCTGAAACCTTCTCTAAACTGAAAAATCAAGGCAAAGTAAGCATTTTCCCCTTTTTAATTGATGAGCAATTTATTTCTTTTCTTTTTTCTGTTAAAATGGTTTGTTTTTGTTTGTGATATTTCTGGGTTTTGAGTTTAATTTGAGTTGCAGCAAGTCAAAGTAAGCATTTCTTTGGTCCTATAAGTTGAGTAGCAGAAATTGATTTATGGTCTTATTATATATATATATATATATATATATATATATATATTCAAACTTCATGTTCTGTTGGTCTGTTTTTGTTTGGGATCTTTCTGTGTTTTGAGTTTAATTTAAGCTGCATTAGAGGAACCTTTTGTCTTGTTAAGATCACAGGCATTGTTGAATTGATTCTTTTCATGGGTTTTATCAGTATGGTAGCCAGAGTTTAGTTGGCTTTCATTGCCTTATTATATAGTGTTGACGCCAGGAGAAGGTTGTGGTGGTTTGTGACAGTTCTTTCGGTGAGTGGAGAGCCGTAAGAAGGTTGAGATGATCGGAATGTGGATGTTAGGAAAGGATTGGAGAGGAGAGAGTTGAGAGTGCTAGAAGAAAGAATGCCTTGGCCCTTTTTCCTGGTGCCAATAAGCCTTTAAGGGGTTGTATTTGATAGTTTTCAAGGTGCCATGTCCATTTATTGGTTCTGGACTCACTGGAATTTGGCCCACCTACTGATGCCTTGCCGTTGGTATGGGCTGTCATGTCCAGGGAATGGATATTTGTAATGTGTGAATGGCAAATATCCTATCCATGCCTGGCATATAGTCTCATTGGATTGTGCTCGCTGGCATCCTAGCTCACAAGGTGTCCTTAGTCAAAGGTATTGACTTACGGGGCTGTAGGCTTGCGAGTTGTAGGTATAACAGATAGGTTTTTGAGATTCTAGATAGAAGATGTGGCTGTTTGATGAATATAAATTTTGTGCTTAATGAAAGAAAATCTTAGTTATTTTGAATATTCTAGAAAAAGAAAACCTATCAAGAGAGGATGAAAGTTTTTAAAGCTGAACCAAATTCTACGCATTGTTTTGTTTCTATAAGTTTGAATAATGTCTATGTTTGGTGACATGAATTCTATACTTGCAACTTCGAAGTATAAAATGCCTTGGCTATTGATTGCCGGTTTATAAACTACTCAAAAAAGGACGGAACTTGTTGAAGAAAATTCTTAATAATATTCTATGGTTTGTTATAGAACTTTCTAAAAACATAAAATATGACTTATAAGCATTCTATGTCCGAAGGTTGCATTCATCCCCTACATCACAGCTGGTGATCCCGACCTTTCAACAACAGCAGAGGCTCTTAAGGTGCTTGATTCATGTGGCTCGGACATAATTGAACTCGGTGTACCATATTCTGATCCGCTGGCTGACGGTCCCGTAATCCAGGTTTGTTAACCGTTTAGTTGTTTGTCTATGCGTTTTATTTAATTTTTCAAATCTCTTAGTCATGTTTCTTCTGTTTAGGCTGCGGCTACGCGTTCTTTGGCAAGAGGAACCAACTTGAATGCAATTCTTTCGATGTTGAAGGAGGTATGAATAGTACTCAGTGCCATTGTATCAACTAATGGAAATAGTGGAAGCGTATAGAAATATTGTTATATATATGTATATATAATTTAAGTTGAGGGTTATATTCTAATTATTTATTTTTAAGTTGTGCAGGTGGCTCCACAGTTATCTTGCCCGATTGCTTTATTTGCATATTACAACCCAATTCTAAAGCGTGGGGTTGAGAAATTTATGTCCACTATAAGGGACGTAGGCATACAAGGTAATGAACACATTATGTTTTTCTTAAATTTTTTGGTTAAATTCTGCTATTAGTCCCTGTACTTTGTGAAATCTCTGGATTTAGTCGTTGTACTTTAATTTGATCAATTTTAGTCTTTTTACTTTTCAGATCAGTCAATTTTAATCACTGTATTTTTCGAATTTTAAAATTTTAGTCCTGACCCAAATAGTAACAGTTAAATCCATTTGGTTAAATTCAATTACTAGTCCTATACCATTCGTATAGTTGCAGATTTGGCCATATTTTCCAATTGGATCATTCTAAGTCCTTATACTTTTCAAATATTTAAATTTCAGTCTTGACGCAAATGATAGTCATTAATCCATTAACTAAATTTTTATTGAGTAATATGTAGAAATAACAGCTAACATAGTATTTCACATATGATAACATGCTTGCCGTATTAGATTTTGGAAATAGCAGAACCTAATGAATGAGTTTAGTAGTTATTGTTTGGTGAAGACTGAAATTTTAAAATTTGAATAGTACAAGGATTAAAAATGACCAAATTAAAGTAGGGTTAAGATTCACTACATTACTTTTTCATCCATTAATATCCAATGCAATGATCATCACCATTTGAATGTGTAGGACCCATCTATTAAATGGGAAAATAAACTTGTGAATGTTGATTAAACATGCATTGGATACTAAAGGATGAAAAAGCAAGAGTGGAGCCAAACCCTGTAGAATCCGTCTGTTAAATGTGAAAATAAACTTGTGAATGTATAGGGACCAAATCCACAACTTTTATAAAGTACAGGGACTAATAGCCGCATTTAACCTATTTTTTTAAGGAATTTCTTCACTGTTCAACTATTCTTGGTTTCCACGTCGTTTCTTTGTAGATAGCATCCTATAGGGGTAGTTAAACTTCTATTCTTTCCTACGGGTCACAATGAATTATTCAATCCCATAGAGGTAGTTGACTACGTTTTCGTTTTAAATTTTTAGGCTTTTATTAAGAAAACCCGGAATTTTGAATATGTTGTTGCTCATGCTGGCTTTGTATCTATCTAATGATTCGTTTATATAATCCGAAACATAGGCCTAATACGATTTTTCGTAGCGGAGATTAGGTTGTTTTTTATTCTTGTTCCCTTCAAGAATCCCGACGTGCTTACCTCGATAATTCCATAAATATTTGCAGGACTGGTGGTTCCAGATGTCCCTCTAGAAGAGACCGAACTTTTGAGAAGAGAAGCTCTCAAAAATAAGATTGAACTGGTATGTTCCGGTATAAGAATATCTTATCTACCTTTACTACTACTAATAAATGCCTGTTCGTAATATTTGAAGGCAGCATTACGATCCAATTAGATATAGTCTAAATCATAGCAATGCTTTTTCCTGTTTTTCGTTTCTGTAATAAATGCTTATAGTCAATCTAGTACGACTTATCTGCTCGTGTGGTTAAGGTAATGCTTACAACACCAACTACGCCGACAGACCGAATGAAAGCGATTGTTGAAGCAGCGGAAGGATTTGTGTACCTCGTAAGATCCTCTTCCAAAGTTGACCCCTGTTTTTCTTTCCCGTATTGTTTTCCTTGATTACTTTTGTCTTTAATGCAGGTGAGCTCAGTCGGAGTTACCGGTGCCCGTGCATCTGTTAGCGATCGGGTTCAGACTCTTTTAACTGAAATTAAAGAGGTTTGCATTGACAAATAAGAATCACTATATCATTAGTTAGCATTATATGTTTTAAACATTCTTGGATAGTCCTTGATCGGTAACTAAGGCGAGCTTATGCTTGGTGCATTTATCAAAGTCATTACAAAAATCTTTCAGGTTTAGGCGACAAATCAACAAACCTTTAATAGATTCTATTTCTTTCCTTATTTTACAATTATAGATTTTGATAATTCAAGTACCCTTTTTACTTGCATTGTGATGGTTTTAACTTCGGTACGGCAGGTAACAACCAAGCCTATTGTGGTTGGCTTTGGCATATCGAAACCCGAGCATGTGAAGCAGGTCTGTCTTCCTTTGTATTTACCAATTTTTGTTTTTGGGCTCAATGTAGTTTGCTCATTGAATGAATGAGTATATATTGCGACGGACAGGTTGCCAGATGGGGAGCTGACGGTGTGATCGTCGGGAGTGCGATTGTGAAGGTGCTGGGTGAAGCTAAGTCTCCTGAGGAAGGATTGAAGGCGTTAGAAACTTTTACCAAATCCTTGAAATCTGTACTTCCTTGAAAGTTTTAATGGGTACTAAATCAGACTGGATACTTTTTTCCATCGAAATTGGAATTTCTTTGAAATAATGTTAAAATCTTTGGTTTGAAAGTACAATTTTGTGATCGAATTTGGTTTTTAGATATTTTTTTAAAGTTAAATTCATTGGGTGCTCTGTCTTGTGGGGGATACAATAAATTTCTGAATTATTTTCTCTCGTTTGAACTCGGAAAATCGATCTTTAATGTCATCAAAAACTTATTCAACCAAACTTCTAAACTCAACGTAAATTGTGCACATAATTTTTCTACTTTTTTTTTTAAATTTAAAGTTTTAATCATTACTAAATAACAGACATTAAATGCATTTTAATTATTTTAATAAATATATTATTTCATATCAACTAATTGTTCTCTCAAAAAATAGTTATTTTCATTTAATTCTATAAATATACTATCTCATATGTAGCACTAACATATCAACTAATTATTTTCTCTAAAATAATAGTTATTTTCATTTAATTCTAAAAAAGTTAGATTATTTTAGTTAAGGAATGTAATAATCATTTTTGAATCACAACTAAATTGTTAAAATTTGAAAAAAAGAGAGTATATTATTCAAATTGGAGAAAAAATTAAATCCAATTTACATATAAAATATGATAAAATTTCAAAATTCAAAATTAATAGAATTCTGCTTAGTAGGCTTCAAAAATTAGTTAAATTCTACTTTTAATTAGATATTTTAATCCCTATACTTTTTGAATTTCAAAATTTTAGTCTCACCAAACAATAACTTCAAAATTCATTAAGTTTTGATATGTGATGATTTTATTATCTGATCTATCATTTGCTTTAGAAGGACCAAATTGGAAAAGTATGGACTAGATACTATTTGGATAAAATAATAGAGACAAATGTATAACATTTACAAAGTACAAGGATGATTAATAGTAGAATTTAACCTGAGAGAAGAACTTTAAGGAGCATGAACTCTCAATATGACCTGAACCTAAAATCCATCCAGAGGTTGAAGAGATAAAGTAGAGCATAAGAATCTGACTGAAACAGAGTATTTGAGTAAGCAAATTAAAAGCAAGAACTGATATTAAAGTAGCTTGAATCTCTTTAACAATGGACAAAAATAAAAGGAAACTATTCAACAGAGATACAGATACTCCCTTTAAAAAGACATTGTAACAGCTAAATTGTTGTCACGCATAGCTCGAAATGAATATTTAAGTTTTACCCAAAGTTGCAGAAACATAACAAAAACATTTCTGAAATTAGAAAAAGAAATAATTATAACCAAAAAGGGAAGAGAAATGAAAATTATAGATCAAACCGTGGTCTAAAGAGCTTGCTCTTATGGCTTCTCTTCCCTTTCTCGATTCCATTGTTCAATCCTGGCTCTACGTTCTTCACTCCCTTCCCTAGCAGGTGGAGGGCTTCGGCTTCGACTATGGCTTCGTTTAGGACTTCCATGTTTTCTCCGACCACCGACGTCACGGTCAGTCCTATCAGGTCTTCGACCATTCCGATCGCGATTATCATCACGGTCACGGTGACGGTCGCGATCCCTATCACGGCGGGGGCGAGGGCTTCCGCTTCTGCTCCTACTCCGATGCCCTCTGTATTTCCGGTAACTTCCGAACAGTTTCCTTCTAAGGTCTCTCCCAATTACTTTGACGTGCATGAAATTGCAATAACCACCACGGTTACAGTTATTCTCCTCGTATTGCCGACACGTGGCTTCACGGAAATCGGTAACCGGGGAAAAATCGGCAATGATGGGTCGACCGGAGTAAAACCTTCCTTGAAGTGCCTGGAGAGCGGCTGCCGCTTGATCTTCCTCCCTGAACTGAGCATATACGTTTCCAATCATGTGATCGGCGAGGTTATCACAAACGTTGAGACTCTCGATCTCACCGAACTTGCTTAGTTCCTCGTAGATATCCTCGTAGAAATCCTCGAAATGTTCCTGGATCTTGCGAGGATCTATGGGCTGTCCTTGGGGATCTACTCCGGGAGTGATCATATCTGGCCGCTGATACATGTTGGAAAGAAGGATGGTTGGGGAGATCGTTGGCCGATTATGGAGACGTGAGCACCGGTCACCGTGCCGGCAAGCTCCAATCTTGAAATAAAAGGGACAATTAACACGGTCCTTCTCGGTACCGAAGATGGAGGCTAAGTGTTCCGCCATTGTTGAAGGAAATCAAACACAGTAAGGAGATTATCAAATTTAATTTCTATTAAAAACCAAAGGGATGACGAAGAAATAGGATTGGGAAGCTATGGTAAAGTTAGGGTTTCGAAACCCTAATTTTTGGAGTTCTTTTGGAAAAAGAAAGGGAAAGAGAGAGATGAGCATACGCCGGGGAAAGACTTCGTAAACAAAAATCAAAAACCGGTTGTTTGGTTAATGATGGGCTTAATGATCCCCTAAACAAAATGGGCCTATGATGGGCTTTGAAGATAAAAAGGGTGAACTACACCAGAGGTCATAAATTATTAGTATGTTTACATTTTAGCCACTCAACTTCAAAAAGTTACAAAATAGTCACTATACTATTCAAATGTTTTCATTTAAGTTACTAGGCTGTTAAGATATTTTTTAAAGTCCAAATGGTGACCTTCAAGTGACAATTCGATGACCGTAACAATGGAACAATACCTATCGACAAGTAGAACATATGTCAGATCTAAGACGATCTGATGGTCGGTGTCAGAGAAGAAAACAATTCGGATTTTACTTTGTAAATTCGTGATGTTCAAAGTTGTTTCATGAAAAAACTAGACTGTAAAAGAGGAGGGGAAGTTTACCCTTTCGATTGGTGTCAAATGTGAGAACAGAGAAGACTATAAAACTACGATTTAAATAGCTTGATGACTTAAATGAAAAATTGCAAATAATTTAATGATTATTTTGTAAATTTTTAAAATTGAATGAGTAAAACATAAACTATCAATAGTTCAATGATTTTGGATGTAGTATACCCAAAGAAAAATGGTGAAAGTATTTAGTAAATTACTCTATTATAAGGACAAGATTAAATTAATCCTTCTATTATGAAATGAATCAAAGATTAAGTTTGAACAAGATTTAATATTTACTGTTTAAAATTTGAACTGCAAATGAAAAAAGTTATGCCATTTTTTAAATAATGATTATTAACTTTGTCACAATTTGATTTAACATATAACTTTTTCTTTTGTTGCTACAATACTTAAAACTATCCATAATTCTTCTCTAATTACATTTCAGCGCACTTGAATCCCTTGCTAAATGAGCTAAGACTCAATCAACATGAAACAACTAATGTGAACTGATCATAGATTGACTTAGCAGCTAGTTTCACCAAAGAAAAAATTGTTAAGAATATAAATTAATGAAAAAACAACCAGGAATCTTAATTGTATCCCGTTGGAGAACTTTGGCATTTTATAAATTTGTGCAAACCAAAATTTTTCAGCCAGACTTGTTGATTATCCATAGTCCAACATAATCCAAACTCAAAATTCTGGATTTTATAGAATCCATTTTGACTCAATAACCTTAAAATATCTTGAAATGATTCAAATTTAAAATGACCTGAAAAACTTTCCATGGCAATGGCAAAGTAGAATGACACGAACTGAAATCTATACCCAAAATGACTCAAAACCCAAAAAATTTATCTTATAAATTACCCGGACTCAAATTGATATGATCTAAAACCAACCAAGCCTGACCGATTAATAGTTCTAGGTACAAGATTATAAGGCTATTTAACACTATTGGAACTTATTTTTCTAGTACCATAAAACGAGCTACAACAATTTAATAGGCACCCTACACCATAGATTCCGGCTTATCTTTCTCTAATCAGCACGATTTCAAGCAAACCCGGCCGGAAAAAAGAGTTCCATTCAATAGAACCATCGTTACCTTAATGTTAACAAGGAGGCATCCGTTGGATGATGACTGATGAATCCTCCGAACTCTAGTCAAACATCTTATTCAATTAAAAAAAAAGCCATTAAAGCATATCTCCAACTAAAAGTTGCATACTGTAGTTCATGGAATTTGAGACGAGAACCACTACCAATTGTCTGGAAAAGAATAATTTTAGTCAGCCATAAAAAACGAATCATGAAGGAAATAGAAACACAATGAGACTAAGTGTCTATTGGCATTTAACGCCTCCCAGATGCCACTGATTCTGCAGAAAAGAGGTATTTAACCCGTGAAAGAACTGAATCATGTGCCGGATCATATGGATGATCCTTAGATGGAATCTCCAAGATCGCTGGAACAGGCTTGTTGTAGCTATCCACCAGAAACCTTATCATATTTGCAACCTGCGATTAAAAAGGTAGAGGGCCACAGCTTAATTTAGCAAATACGAACTTGGTTTCCAATGCAATTCAAATAGAAATTCTGTACTTGTGTCTGGACCGGTTATCATTATAGATAAAACTATGAATGTAAAAGATTCAGAAGGCAGTGTCATTTGGTTAATCTAACTAGGTAGTAGGCTAGGATAGCCAATATCAGAATAAGATGAAATTATCAGTAAGACAGTACGAGCAAGCAAGACAAGAAGTAGAACACTAGCTGGTCATGAAGAAGTTTAGGTACTAACCAAATTTTACAGAGGCATTTTATCAAATTGCAGATCTTTTATTTGATCAGATCTCATCATCAGTATTACTAATGTAGCAGTCCCTATTATTGTTATTGATAGCATGATTCATGTAACAAGAAGTTAGCACAGATAGTCACTTAAACACTGCACTTCATTACTGAATCCAGTATATGTGTCTCTGAGCTTTAAGGCAATATAGGTTAACATGTCACAGATAATTGACCAACAGTCAATTCTATGGAGCGGTGTAAGTGTGACTTAATAATGAGATGGAAGCAAGAGAATTTACATGATCTGTGCTTGTTAGCATTTCATAGATCTCCAGCTACACATTACAAATTCTGTGCACGATACAGCTTAACAAACATATAGATATTCGCATAAAAAGTGCAGAATAGAATTGATGATTTATGGCAATATCTGCAGGAAAAAACTTACATATTGGCTAATCAGAACGACAGCAATATCCTCCCTTGTAGTGAACTCCTTAAATGTATCTTCAATTTGTTTAACAGTGGTTTCTAACAGGCAGAAACAAAAGCATTGAGTGAGTAAATGATAAAAAATCTGGAAATATTTAATTTGATTATGAAAATAACCATACGCGATGATTTGTTTATAGAAAAACCTAAAAAAGAAAGAGCTAAAAGATGTAGAAATCTGATATTTATTCTGATCCCAATAAGTCAGACAACTATGCATTGTCCTTCCTTTTCTATTTCCCTCCCCTCTCTTGCTACCAAATGAAAGGACATTTCCTGATAAATGGCTTAATTACTTAATTTTCCTAGTCAACAGACATACAATGCAAATAATGTAATATTTAAAACTTGAAAGGCATGTTCGTACTTCTCTATGAATTGTTTATTTTTTACTAGTCTTATTAATACTTGTTTCAACACAAAAAGGCACAAACACGTGGTTCCCACCCAAACAAAAATTTAATAACCAAGGCACCTAAAAGTCCAAAAGAAAAAATGACTTGAAATCATAGTTCCGAGAACATAATTCAACTACGATTGCATGTGTTAACAAATATGCAACAAACCATGCAGTTACTTTGATTTGAAAAAGAAAACTGTATCAAAGGCATACATTTAGTTTAACAATCCTAAACAGCATGTTTCCTTATTCAATATCTAGATTGTGATATTCCACTCTTTATCTAGACAGCAGATAAACCACGGTCAAGCTGAACATAATTTGGCCAATTCATATACCCTAAGGTGATTAAGAGAAAGTAAATAACTGCTCAACCTTTGAATTCAATAAGTGAATAAACTATCAATGGCAAGTTTGCAACTATAAAATGTTGACGAGAGTTTGATGAAGACCATACTTAAAATTTCAATTAATAGTAATAAAACATAGAAAGTTAAAGAGCTTACTTGAATCTACAATAAGATAATTTGTCTTTCTTCGCAAGTCAACATTACCCACACCAGCCATTAGAAAACCAACCACCGTGTCCTAGCCCAACAAATTATAAGTCAGACAGGTCAAATCAAATGCATTGTGAATTACATATAATGACATTTATCATTATGTTAACAACATTAGTAGAACATATATTCATCAAAACATACCATACACATACTCTTATTCTTACTACGTTCTATTAACAAAATGAGGAAACATGGCGAATGACTGGATATAGATGTTTTGGGGGAATTCTTAAAACAGTATGGCAATGAGTGATCTTTTCTATAACATATTAGAATCATTCAGAAAATGAAAAACTCACCAATAAATTTATGATGTTATGAACTTATGATAATTTTTCATAAAGCTAAATCTGAATGATATTTACTTTCACTGGCACCCGAAACAAGCAGATTAAACTGAGCTTAAGGATCAGCTAGCACAGTTAAATCTGTATGTCAATGAGTGAACTTTTCAATAACATACCAGAATCATTCAGAAAATGCAAAGCTCACCATGAAGTTTATGCTGCTATGAACTAATGGCAATTCATCATTGAGCTAAATCTGAATGGTATCTACTTTTCACCCTCATCAAAAACGACAAGCAGACAAAGCTGAGTTTAAGGATCAGCTAGCGAAGCTAAATCTGTATAGCAATTAGTGAACTTTATAACATAGCAGAATCATTCAGAAAATACAAAGCTCACCACTAACTGTATAGTGTTATGAACGTATGATAAATTCATCATAGAGATAAATCTGAATAGTATTTACTTTTCACCCTCGTCAAAAACAACAAACAGACTAAGCTGAGTTTACAGATCGCTATCACGTTACTACTAAGTCCAAGCAACATGCGTCAAACTTAAAAAAGTATTTTGTACCAAATCACACGATAGCTGCTTCAGTTGATGTAACTTGCTCTTTCTTAAAAAAAAAAAAAAAATCTCTTGAAATAAAAATTCAGGCAGTACAGAGTTAATCCAGAAGAATTGCCGGCAAATTTATAGGAGAAAATGCAATGATCTACATAAAAAACGGCAAAAAGAGCGAGATCTGTGCACTGATTTAAGCAGCTTCAAAAGTAATACTCACCTCGTCGGCAATCATTGCAATAAGAGCTGAGTTGCTAGTGGGGATTTGAACTCTGTTCGCCATTAATTAAGTTTTTTGAACTACAAAATCAAAAAGATCACTTAAAAGCTACGCAATTGACTTGGATTTTAGACCGAATTTGACGAGAAAAAAGAAATTTACCTTTCTCTAATGGATCGCCTGCTCTTACTTTCGACGTTCGATTTGAAGGATCTACAAAAATTCACAGAGGCTGATTGTATTACTGGTGGAAAATTTTCTGATAATACTGAGACACGGAAATCGGAATATAAACGCTCTGATTTTGAGTAGAAAAACAATACCAATTAAAACGACAACGTTTTTTCCTCTACTCGAGATTCTTCTTTTCTTTAAATAAATCTATGCGTGGCTAAAATGTATTCCACCTATAGAACGGAAAAAATATTATGGAGGTAATTATAATAGGTATCTTATCGCATTTTGCTTCTTTTATTAAAAAATATGTAAAATAATTTTTGTACGTTAGATTAAAAATAAATTAATTATTTTATTAAAAATTATCTACATTGTTAAAAATTAGCGTCATTGATGAAATATTCATATAATAACATATGACATGCTATATGTATCTCATATTGACATATAAGAATAAACTTTTATCAATAAAAATAGATGAAATTAAAAAAAAATTAATATATTAACCCTATTTTTTGAAAGGAAAAAAACCAACATTATTTTACAATTAATTTATTTGTTATTCTTAAATGGTATAATAATTAAATTATTCACTTGAATTGTTAAATAGTATATTTACAGGACAAAACACCATTAAAAGTCTTCTTTTTTTTAAATTTACCGAAATGGGTTCGGTATTTTATTATTTTCCGGAATGACCCTTTTCTCGAAAGCGCTCACGCCAGCGATGTCGGGGCGTGGCGTAAAATCGCGTTCCTGAGGGCGCGCTTTGCTTACGTGGACGGAAATTGCTCCTTCAAGGGCGCGTTTTGTTGCCACGTAAGCGCTCCCTTTGGGACGCGTTTTGCCCGTTTCTCCCTACGTTAGGTTTTGGGTTTTTAGGGTTAGGGTTTTTAGTATTTTTAGGATTTCTAGAGTTTTGGAGAAAAATTAAACAAATAAGGGATTAGGGTTTCTTAATTAAATTAATTATATTTTTTTTCAAAATTGGATTAGGTCTCGTGTTTATGGGTTTTTAAGAAAAAAATCAATTAAATTAGGGTTTAGGGTTACGTGAGTAATTAAATTAAAAATTTATTAAGGAAATCGCTCCTACGTGGACGCGCTTTTGCTACAGTAGGTCCTGAAAAAATAATTTTGAGTTGACGTTTCTGAGCAAATAGTATAAAAACGCTTCAAGCAAGATGCTTTATCAGAAGAATTTCTGAAATCACTCCCACATGGACGCGCTTTTGCTACAGTAGGTCTTGAAAAGTAATTTCAAGTTGACGTTTCTGAGCAAATAGTATAGAAACGCTTCAAGCAGGATGCTTTATCAGAAGAATTTCTGAAATCGCTCCTATGTGGACGCGTTTTTGTTACAGTAGAATGTTGGGCTGAGGCTATAAATGAGGCAAAAAATGTTCTCAGATTGCATAAGTTACAGCAAAAACAATTTAGAGAAGCTAAGAGGGTTAGAAATTAAAGATGAGTGAACGTATTAGTGCTGTTATTTACTATGATAGTGAGGTTTGCCACACCGAGAACGGTGTTGTTTTTTTCAATCGGAGAATACAGTGCGACTGGTTTTTAACCAGAACATAGATTTGACAGAACTTCGTAAAAGAATTAGGCGTAAAATTTTTGGAACGACGCCAATGAAAGTTCTGTCTATTACGTATTGATTTTGTTCTTCTGTTGATCCGGTGACATATGACTCGTTCGACATAAAAGGTGCTCGTAGCTTGGAGTCAATGGTGCAGACTCATCTTGCTAGTGGAGCACCTTATATTGAGTTATATGTACAATTTACATCGTCAAATGATGTACTTGCGACTAGTGTTCGAGAGGTATACACGACCCCTGGCCAACACTCAGTTAGCGGGTTACAAAACACAGAACAGCCCATGTTTGGTAGCGGTGTATAATGCACATCCCATGCAAGACACTCTGTTGGTGGATCGGACATGTACATCGGTGGCTCGATGTTTGATGCTGGAAATACATACTGGGGAACGGCATCAAGTTCTAGTGGTTAACAATCTACATCCAATTGGGGACATTATGAAATGCCCAGAAGAAGGGATGATGTACTCCTTATGACGTCCATTGCTGAGGGGACCTCGTACGTTGCAGATAATTGTGGGTTAGAAGATGACTCCGATATGGATCCACCTCGAGAGCCCGGGCCCGATGGTGCAGAAATTGGCTTATTTTTTGAACTGAAGCCTATTCCAACAGAACCTGAAGATGCTGAAAGGAGTTCAGATGATGAAGAAATCCACGATTCAGAGCATACTCACCTCCAGCCCACATGCATAATGTCGATCTATCTGCAGATGATGCGTTGAAGTTTCTAGATTTACCACACCGGTTGCGTGATCGTACAAGTTCGGGGCTGGAGTCGGGTGAATTTGAAGTTGGTAATCAGTTTTCCAACAATGATAGTTTTATTGGTGCTTTGAAATAACATAGCATCAATAACAGCATTAACTACCACGTGGTTAAATCCAAATCTGATAAGTTTGAGGCGAAGTGTGCCGTGTAAGACGACACATGTTCATGGAAAATCTACGTCTCGTTGAGGAAAATGACAGGGTTTTGGGAGATAAAAAAGTACAAAGGTCCACACACATGTGCTACAGGTACAGTATTGACGGTTTCTGAATAATACTGTTATTATGTAATGTTGCATTATTTAATGAACTCCATTTATAGGTGTTTCCCAAGATCATCCCAAGATAGATTCAGCTATGTTAGCTAGCTTGATACTACCCACGGTGAATGCAGATCCCAAGACTTCAGTGCCGGTCTTAATTGCCAATATTCATAGCCAAATGGGGTACACGCCCTCTTACCGCAAGGTTTGGATAGCTAAACAGAAGGCATCGGAGAAGATGCATAGTGGCTGGGACGCTTCATATAATAAAATATGGCAGTGGTGTCAAGTACTAGAGAGATACGTCTCAGGTTGCATCACAGACCTTGAAACGGAACATGCGTACTACAGCGGCCGATTGCTACGTGGATGCCAAGTGTTCAAACGCCTGTTTTGGACCTTTAAGCAATGCCGATACGCATTTCCATACTTTAAGCCATTGGTACAAATTGACGGTACCTTTATGTTTGGTAGGTATACTTACCGGCTATTGCTTGTAGTGGCACAGGATGACGGTGGGAGAATTCTTCTAATTGCGTTTGCAATAACACCGGGGGAGTCATTTGATGACCGAGATTTCTTTCTATCTAGGTTAAGGAGGCATGTGTGCCCTCAACCTGATATCTGTGTTATTTCAGATCGGGGCACTGATATACTAGCTGTATTTGATCGACAGGGAAGCTTATGGCAGCGCACACACCATCGATATTGCCTAAGACACGTTGCTTCTAACTACTATAAGCAATATCCATCTAAGAGCGAACGACGACAAGTGACCAACAGGAATATTTAGTCTCTATCTGTGTTATTTCGTTTATCATTTTGAATTTATTATAAATGAAAAAGTGGTATGTAATATTCGCTATGAACTTATATTGGCAGGGTATAAAATAAATAAAGATTGTTTTCACGAGATTTTGACAGTTTTGTGTTCAATTAACGGCAAAGGCGCGGACTACCTTTGTAACATACATTTCAAACAGTGGACACAAGCATACGACGGCGGCCTACGATATGGTCATATGACCTCAACCCGGCTGAATGCATAAATTCTATTTTAAAAGGAACGCGTCATCTACCGATAACATCGGTTGTGCGAGAGACATATTTTCGTTTGGCGGCGCTATTTACAAAGCGAGTAGCGAGTTATGCAGGCCAGATGCAGGGATGCCATGTATGGTGCAATAAGGTAGTGCAAGAAATTAACAAGGCCAAGGCGCAGGCGAACACTATGCACACAGTGTGTCACGGTCGAGACAGAGTGTGACAGACCGCACCAAGGTGTTATTGGCGGGTAATATCGTGTACACTTTCGAAATAGGACTTGCAACTGTGGGATGTTTGATGCATTTTGTTATCCATGCGCTCATGTTATTACAGCTTGTCAGAATCTCCGTTCGGACCCGATGAGCTATGTCGACGAAGTGTACAAATTAGAAAACATGTACAATGTCTAGAGACACGTTTTCAAACCGATCTCAGATGAATGTAAGTAGCCCCCCGTATCGCTTACTCCTTTTAAGCTGTTACCGGATAGAAAATTGCGTCGCAAACCAAAGGGTTGACCTTGCTCGACTAGAATACGTAACAATATGGATATCCGAGAAACAGCCAGTCAACAGAAGTTGTGCGGATGGTGTAAGAATCCAGGCCATACAAGCCGATCATGCCCAAATCGCAATAGTTGAACGTCATTGTAAACAACTTTGTACTATTTATATTTTTTTGAAATCAAAAATTGGTACAAATATTCAAAATATTTACTTATTTTATTTTAAATCTATTTCATTAAAAATATTAAAGTAAATTACAATCACTTTATTCAAAACTATTTTATATTTTATTAAATGAAATAATATGCCAAGTGTTCAACATATTGCCTTATTTAAAAGAATTTATATTATTAAGAATATTAACTATTTTGTATTTTATTAAATGAAATAATATCAAAATATTCAAAATAAACTATTTTGTATTTTATTACATCAAATAATATCAAATTATTCAAAATAAACTATTTTTATTTTATTACATCAAATAATATCAAATTATTCAAAATAAACTATTTTGTATTTTATTACATTAAAATAAACTATTTTGTAAAAATATATTAAAATAAAAATCAATCTTTGTGCCCGTCAAATTCAGTGCCACATGGCGGTCGTCGATGGTTACGCGCTGGATTCCTTCTTTGTCCAGCTTCTGGCGGGGGTTGTGGTTGCTCCGGCGGGGACTCTGGTTCATCCGGTAGGGGATCTGGTTGTCGGTGTTGGGACGATAAGCCATCTTAATAGAATAGTGAATGTGGAGGTGTTTGCATCACCAACGGCGAAGGTGTTTGAAACTCATACGATGACGGGGTTTGGTAAAAAGAAGAGCTCCCCGACGGCCCTCTTGCGATCCCTCCTGCGACGATGGTCTATACATCAACGGTCCACTCGGCGTAATCGGAAATGGAGATGAACCGGGCCATTGACTCTAACCTGCCATGGGACTAGAAAAATGAAACATATAAGGGTTAGGATAGATAAAAGGGCTAGGATACACACCTGGCATCATCTGAAAAGGCTTTGCCGTGGGTATCATCGGTTGAACTGCTGAGTCAGGTGACTGTGTCGGTGCTGTTGCTGGCCTGATGAAGTTATGGGCGCTGATGATGGGCCGGGTGAATTTTTGGGCCTCGTTGATAAGCCTGCATCGTCGTCCCTTCTTCTTGGATTTAAAGGGCCACGTCGTTCCCTTTGGACATGCAATTGCCTCTGCCTCTCCTCTGGTAAGAGTAAATACGGCTTCCCATAGATCCTAAACCATGGCATATATTTCGGCACGCACGCTAACTCTGGAATGATGATCGGTTCCCGAGTAGGTATATAGTCATACCGATCTTCCCACATTTGGATGTAGTGTGACCAGAATCTTGGCCAATCCGTATGCAATTGACGTAGGTCGATTTTGTGATGATCATCCAACACCTCAGGTGCCACGAGAATCGGTTGTCGGAATCTAAATTGTCGCAATACTTTGTCCGACTGGTGCATCTCCACAGTCGCAAAGTTGACCAATGGGACTTTCACATGCCAACCGTTTCGATTTTAAAAGTACTTATCCGGAATTAATGCCCGAATTGCCGGATCCTCGTATGGTGTCCATTCAAACTATATGACCATGATGGAAATATTAATTATGTACTAAATACTAAATACCAATCGACTATCTCATTATGGAAATATCTATTTTATTTAATACTTACTTGTGCTTCCGACCGTTGGTCCAATAGAAGCCGTATATCTTCAAGAGATGTAGGTAATCGAGCACAACTTACCGGATGGTTCTACCTAATTAAATAAATTTTTAGCATTCGATTATATTTTAAATCTACGTAATAATTGTAAAATCTAATATAAAATTTACCTCGTTATAAGTGGGAATGTATACGGCTAGTCCACTTAAGGACGTAAAAATGGAAAGCGAAACCGTGCCCATGACTGCAGTAGTGACAAGCAACCTCCGATTTTCGCTTTATTCAGTCACGTCACCTCGCACATCTCCCGGTACAATGTTGCCAACACGGCAGACCCCCAGCTAAATTCACCAGCTGCTTGAAAATCAACGAGTTTCAGCAGCCATCTTAGATGCACGAGGTTCCGTGACAAGTCCGACATCAGATAACCTCTAATTATCTGAAGAATGTATGCCCGAGCATATCGGATTCTTTCTATTTCGGTTGAATCATCATCCGGATCCGGGAATGTGTCTCGTAACCAGCCCATCTCGATTCGACCTTCGTTAATATTCTTCGGAATAACACCCAACAGCTCGTAGCATACCGCTCCTATATCACGAGATTGAATAGACCCGGTGACTGCGTACCCGTCCACTGGCAACCCCAATTGCAAATTGACATCTTCCAAAGTGATAGTGCACTCTCCACATGGAAGATGGAATGTGTGCGTCTCGGGTCTCCACTTTTCAATCAACGCACTGATGAGTTTCGGGTCCAACTTGCATCCCCGGCCTACCGTCGCCACGTGCCAAAAACCCACCTCCCGCAGGTAATTCTCTACCAACGGTGATGGAGGACCATGCATATTGAGGATATAACATTGTAATATCCGATCTACAGACTTTTATAACAAATAATAAAATAATAATTATTTAAAATTGCATAAATAAAAAATCTTATATAATATTTAAAAATTAAATTTAAAACTTACCATTTTCATTTATTCCACGGATATATGCTTGTCATAAAGACGAATCAATTCCCCAGCCATTGCTAATTTGGTACAAATTTTTACGATATAAAAAAATTCAAAAAAATAAATTTTAAAAATAATTAAAAATTTGAAGCTCTTTTAAATAGAAATTTGAGAGGAATTTGAGAGAATATTAGAGAGAAATTGAGAGAAATGATTTAGTTGTGAAAAAAATGAAGGTGGGGGTTTTTATAGTTTTTTTTTACCGTTGGGGGGGTCACCAACGGTCAAAAAAGTAGTCGTTGCTACTATTCAAGCGCAGGCAAAACGCGTCCCCAAGGTAGCGCTTACGTGGTAACAAAACGCGCCCTTGAGGGAGCCATTTCCGTCCACGTAAGCAAAGCAAGCCCTCAGGAATGCGATTTTCTGCCACGTCCCCTGACATCGCATTGACATGGACGCGCTTTTGGGGAAAAATGGTCATTCCGATAAATAATAAAATACCAGGCCCATTTCGGTAAATTTAAAAAAAAAGGGCTTTTTATGATATTTTGTCCATATTTACCTTTATGGTATTTTTATTTTTCTACGATCATTACTTTTCATATCATGCCTAAATTGTTCATAATTCCCTCATTCATCAACTTATTTATACTTATTTATAAATAAGAATATAATAATAAAACATATTACATGTTAAAAAATGAAAAAGTAGCCGTAAATATGAATATAAAATAGATATAAAGAATTAAAAAAAAAAACTCACCCATAAACTAAGGCACATTTGGTTCGCTGTAATGGAATAAAGTTATAATGGAATAGAGGCGTAATAGTAATTCAATTGTTTGGTTGAATGGAATGGAATAGAACTGTAATAGTATTATTGTGTTTGGTTGAATGAAATGATGTTGTAATAGTATAAGGAAAAAAACTAAAATGACTAGAATACCCTTACCAGAATTTTTTTTAGGTAAATGATTATTGTTATTGTTATTAAATTTTAATAAAATTATTAATATAAATAATAAATAATTTAATCATATTTTAACATAATTATTATTAAATATAATTTAATAAAATATATAATTTAATAAAATTCTTAATATTAAATATTCTTATATGAATTTACTAAAATCATAATATATAATACTATAAAATATAATTTAAAATAATTATTATTAAATATAATTTAATAATAATATATAATTTAATAAAATTCTTAATATTAAATATTCTTATATGAATTTACTAAAATCATAATATATAATACTATAAAATATAATTTAAAATAATTATTATTAAACATAATTTAATAAAAATATATAATTTAATAAAATTCTTAATATAATTATTCTTATATGAATTTACTAAAATCATAATATATAATACTATAAAAATAATATTTTATTTCACACCGCTAAAACCATATCAAATTCAACTTCTTTTTAATCATCTCATTTACATTCTTACCTTAAATGATCATACAAAATTAAATGACCTAACAATGGACACACTTTAAATTATTTTTGAGTTCAAAAACATTAACAAGAGAATTGTTCATAATGTTTGATCAAAATGTTAACATAATCATATTTGAAAACCCAATCTAATAACCACGGTACATACTTTCTCCTAAAACTAAAATCTTTGAAACTGCTGCCGAATAAACTACATGATGTTCACTATAAGAAACTTCAACTACAAGCATACTACAATAAGTTAATACAAAAGAGTTCTTTCAAAGTTGTTACCACTGCGTTATAAATCTCTTCACCCCATTCCAGCTTTAGATTTGTTAGTTTCTCCTGAAAACTGGATGCCAATCTGGATTCTTCAGATTCTCCTGCCATGATGAGTATAGAGTAGTGGCCTGAATTTCTGCTTCATCAGGAGGAAATCGCGACTTACAAGTGTCATGAAAAGTCTTTGGATCAAGCTCTCCCATTCTCTTTAATCCAATATTAGTGTGAATACCCAAAAATTCTGGCAAACCCTGCATAAAAGAAAAAGAACATTGATTTTATGACCAGTTGCTTGAGTCTACATAGTAATCCAAGGCTTAGGCAAACGTAATTCAGTATTAAGCCAAGATAAAGTAGGCAATACCTGAATTAGCCAAGATAAAGTAGGCAATAACTGAATAGTGATGAACACAAAGTCAATTGGCATTGGTCCAAACTATGATAAAGAGGAGCTACTCTTAGCAACTAGGAAAACTATGACATAAAAAGACATCAACTTAATATTTTCCCCATGAAGTAAAAAAAGAAAATCTTAACACCATACATCAATGGCAAGCAAGAGCAAGTAATTTTGCCTCTATATTAATGGATTTTCCAGCAGCAATCTGAAACACAACTCCATAAGTTAAGCTATCATAAAGATACAATTATGGCTATAATAGTGCTACAGAGCTTTATAAACTTTAAAATACAGCAGCCAAGTACATTGAATAATAAACTTGAGCAAAAGGCTACAGAAGAAAAAAGCAAACTTTAAAATACAGCAACCAAGTACATTGAATAATCAATGCCCATATTGATAAATAGAAGGCCAACAACCACAATAATGAAGAGACATTTAAGCCATCTAAGAACAAACATAAGCATCCATGTTAATCAGATTCACCAAGACCATGCAACAACTTATAGAAAGATATAGAAAAAACGCTTATGAAAACAACTAAACATGAAAAAATTACATGCATATATCGCACAACAATACTAGTATAATCAACAACTCTCCTTTGGGTCAGCTTTCTCATTCTTTTCGCAGCAAAATTGTCACCATGAGCTGAAAGAAAAATAAAAGAATTTTGTCAGAACTAAAATTTAGATAGCCTAACTTCTCTGAATTGTAACTCATCTAAACAGGCAGTTGAGAGTAGCCATAGACCTAGAGGGGTTACCAAAACATAAAGCTCATGGTAGAAAATGAACATCTAAGTGCACCAAACAATTGTCCTCAGGCTCAGGGGGTAAAAACATGAAAGAAGTACATGAAATGATCTAAGAAATATTGAGCGTTAGCTGTTAAGAACAATGAAAGATCAACAAGACTCACTCAAGTTCCTGCCTAAGTGCATCAAACAATTCTCTTTTGGTCTGTTTCTCCGCACCAGACATGTTAGGACCTTACTCTGCTTTGCCATTTTGATCGTTGTGTTCTTCAGCTCCTCCTATAGCAAAGAGAAATTGCAGATATCATATACATTGGAGAAGTGTTATAAGTCATTACTCTTCAAATTCAATGAAAGTAGGTTTTGTAGACAATATTAATTAATTATGTAATGTCAGCAAAGCACACAATCAATATCAGCAACTTCAATGGAGAACCAAGAACTTAAGTTAACCATCATTTTTAACCAAGTTAGAACAATAAATATAATAAACAAATCATTGAAGCTTGATGGAGTCAAACATTTATAGAGGTTATACGATAAGCATATAACATTATAACCAGTACCCATAAAAAGAACAAAATCTTCTCTTTATAACATCATAGAGAAAGAGAGACTAAAAGGACTTAATTGCATTCAAGCAAGGAACAAAGATTCATATTCAAGCTATTATCAAACGAGCTCAAATAAATAACATTAGTAAAATTGCAAAATTTCATGATAATACACAAAATTAAGGGGCACTGTCCCAAAAAATCGTTCAAGGAACTATTTTTACATAAAAAAAACACACAGATAAAACCAAGTTGAATATAAAAGAGATTATTGAGAGACTAACATTGGCTTTTAGCTGATTTATAATCTTCAACTTGAGAGCATCAATGGTTCCATCATTCATCAATGACTCCAACACATCTTCTAGGGTTATTAATGATGATGACCCCATATTTTAATTTTCACCAAAAACTACAATTGACAGATTGAATCCCTTGAATTCAATGCCTGAAAAAAAAAGCAAAAACAAAAACACTCTTAGGGCTTCGTTAAGCAAAATTAAAAGTTGGGTACTTGAAAAAAGAAACAGAAGTTGAATAGCAGACGATGGAGATTAGAAAGTTAGAAATGAAGATTAGAAAGTTGAATAGCAGACGATGGAGATTAAAAAGTAAAATGAACATCAATGATGCAAGGCCATTGACGAAAATCTTACCTCGTAGAAAACGAAGAGCAGCAGAGAGAGAGGAAGAAAGACTGAAAGAAACAAACCAGACAGGACTCACCGTAAAGATTAATTCAACAACAGCAATGCGATTTAATCTGCCATTTAGAAATTCTAAGAGAAGATTTGGAAAAGAAGGAAACGTAGGAGAAGAAGGAAATGTAGGAGAAGATGCTGAGGGCAGAAAATGGAAAATAGGAAAGAAACACAGATGGAATCCCTATTCAACGCTTAAGGGAAGGAATGGTTGTGGGCCTGAATGGAATCAGGCTGTAATGCTATTACAGCCCAACCAAACATACGTTTGGTGGTGGGCCAATTGAATTGGGGGGAATTCATTCCTATTCCCCCCAACCAAACATGCTGTAAATGTTTCCGCTTCACCCTCACAAACTTATTGCAACTAGAAGTCAAGTCTTGTACATTCTGGACCAAAGATAAGTTCATCAATAGGATCTTTGAAGGAAAGTAACACGCATTATCTTTGCAGGTGCACGGAGAACCATGAAATATGGAAGTGGACAAAAATGGAAGCATCAGAGGTTTTTACTATAACAATGATCCTAACTATAGTTTATATATTTAGCTAGTTTGTTGTTCTTCTCTTTTTTTAACTAGCATCCAAGGGTAAACTTAGATTTTTTTGGAATGAGATTAAATATATATATTTTCATGAGAGTTACATATTAATTTATATTTTTATGATTTTTAAAAGAAATAAATTGAAATCTAGCTTTATGGGGAAAATTATAATACTATATATTAACTTAATATTTTATGAATTTCTCTAAAACAACAATATTTCATTTTAACCGGAAAATACTTAAATTATTGATCTTGTTGTTAGATTACTTTTTTTTTCTGACAATTTATAGTGTTTTATTTATAATTTGTATATGCGTCATATATATGTATTTATTATGGTTCTTATTAGAATATTCTTCCAGACCTTCAACTACCAGAGAAACCCAAAACGATCAAAATTCATCCCACATTTGATGATCAGAGTAACCAAACATTGGGAGAGGGTTGAGATTTGCTTTTAAAATCAGAGTATCCTCAACCCAGAGACAGAAATGAAAAGGAGAGTAACTACGGTGCTTGATGGAAACAACGATCTAAACTCGCTATCTCCATAGCTTTTGGCTGTGCATCTTCAACCCAGAAATAGTCTTCTAACCTTCTCATCCCTTCGATTTCCATTGCATGTGCAGTTGAGTTACCTTCTCTTGCAACAAATTCGAAACGACATGTTGAAAAATTCTTCGCTAGGGCCCTTGCATTAAAGGTGATCATGGGTCGAGTTGAGTTCAGGCCCAAGCAAAAAAAGGCCTGGGCTCGGCTTGACCCGAAAAGTGGGCCTAAAAATTTACCTAAACTCGACCTAGCCCGCCCATATTAATTTTTATATTATATTATTTTTACATAATTTTTAAATATATATATATAATACATCAAAAATAGTAAAAACATTAAAATAAATATTTCTGAACAAATTGAAAATAAATTTTAAAAAATATGTATACTTAAATAATACTAACATAGATGCAACTTAACAAGAACAAGAAAATATCTCTAAAATAATAACAAAATTAACAATAAAATAAGTGTTGTACAATATCCAAACAATAACAACAAAATAGTAGTAATATAATAGTGAAATGGTAGCAAAATAGGGAGAAAACAACAAGAAAATATCATTAAAATAACAAAAAAGCAGAATTTTTGTCATTTAGTGAATTCGGGTCGGGCCAGGTTCGGGCAAAAAATGTCTTACCCGAGGCCAACCCATTTTTAAAATGGGCCTTTTTTTTGTCCAAGCCCATTTTTTGAGACTATTTTTTTGCCCAAATCCTTCCACTTTTCGGGTAGGCCTTTGGATCGGGCCGAGTGGTCCGACCTATGAGGAGGTTTACCTCATACCCTAGATAATCGATCTAATCTCCAAGTAGTCTTCCTCTATCGATTGGAGATTTTTTATAACGGTCTTAGAGTCGCTTTTTAGGACAAATTGCATGAAGCCTATCTCTAAAGCGAACTGGATTCCACGAAGAATTGCAATTGCTTAATCCAATACAACCGATTTTACCAGGTGACCTTCATCATTTCTAATAATGAACCCTGATACTGCTTTCTGTTTTGTTGCAGAGAACCCTGCATCTACATTAACCTTTACCCAATTCGGAGGTGGGGGATACCAGTTTATTATTACTCTAGGCTTGGGATGCTTTAACGTTGATGACAACTCCCGATACTCCCTCCCATAACCTCTGACGAAGGTAATCACTTCTTCTACACTTAACACTTTTCTTTTATGTAAAAATTTGTTGCGAAAAAACCATATTGCCCATATTGTAATAGCGATTTCTTCTTTTCTGTTACCATTCGTTAAAACTTGCATCTGCAACTAGACTTGACCATTGGAAATTTAATTTTGAACAAACTTGCTTAGTAAACGTGCAATCTCAGAAGACATGAGTATTTGATTCACTATAATCACGATAGCGCATACATCTATTATCTGTCATAGTTCTTTTAAAATGCAAATTTTGGAATGTAGGAATAAAGTTTCAAGCAAATTTCCAAACCAAAATATAGATTTTTGATGACACTTTATTGAATTTGCTTAGAATTATACTGCTCCATTGCATCCAAATTAGAAGGCTCAATAAGGGCTTTATAACCACTCTTTACTGAATAAATGCCAGAGTTTTCACTAAACCGGACTAACTTATCAGGTTGGTTAGTTAGAGGTATAGGAATACTCATAATTGAATTGGCCTCCTCTTCCAAAAAAGTTGAGAAGATTAATTTGTGGTTCTAACTATTAGAATCTAGTAGAATAAGGTCACTGGCTCGTTCCAAATTTGCTACCCGGTTTGTAGAAATTTTTGCTTTAATTTTACCTGGTAGCCAAGAGTCTTACCAAATCGAGACTAAGTGCCCCGAACCAATCCTCCACCGAAGTCCTGAGTTTAACACAGCTTTGGAACACTATATACTTCTCCAAATCAGTGATGGGTTTGATCCCAGTGGTGCCTCCAAAAAATTCGAACCATGATAGTATTTAGCACGGATCAATCTTGCTGTTAGGGAACCAGGATTCTCCATCAATCTTCATTATTGTTTTGCTAGCAGAGCAATATTAAATTTTGATAAATCACGAAACCCTATGCCACCATCCTCTTTTAGAATACACAAAGATATCTAAGAACACCAATGTAAACCATTCATTCCAGCTTTTTTCTGCTACCAAAATTGAGAGATAACAACTTCAAGTTCCTTGTAAAAGGAGTTGGGCAAAAGGAATCAAGACATAGCATACATAGGGATTGCCTGTAACACCGCTTTAATAAGTACTTCTTTACCCCCAAAAGACAACATTTTCAAACTCCAGCTAAACGCTCTTTTGACCAATTTTTCATTTTTCCTTAAAAGCCTCTTTTTTTTTACCCCACAATTGAAGAGAGTCCAATGTACCTTTCTGGAATAATGCTTGAATTTACCCCCAAAATTTGGCAAACCTTCTCTCTATTTTCCTCACTGACATTTGAACTGAAGAACGTACTTGATTTATCAAAATTTATTAATTGCCCCGAACTATGAGCATAAATCTCCAATCTGTCATTAAAAGCTCTAACCCCTTCTATTGCAGCCTCTCCAAAGATTAAGCTATCACTCGCAAAGAGCAAGTGGGTGATAAGTGGGGCATGCCTATTAATGTGGGCACCCTTAAGATCCTCACTTGTAGAAGCCATTCTTAGGAGGGCTGAGAAACCCTCACTATATATGAGGAATTAATAAAGGTAGATTGGATTCCCCTACCTAAGACCGCGAGAAGGAAAGGACATCTCCCAATTCATGACCACAGAATAAGAAACAGTTCCAACACACCTTATAATTTTTTGAACCCACATGTCTGAAAACCTCATCCTTCTAAGCATGGTTTTTATAAAAGGCCACTCCACCCTGTCATACGTTTTACTCATGTCAAGTTTCAAAGCGAATGACCCATCTTTCCCCAACATTTTCTTTTTTATAGAATGTAAAACTTCATAAGCAACTAGAATATTATCTGAGATGAGCCTTTCTGAAACAACTGTACTTTGTGCCCGATCGATGCAATAGTGAAGAACTTTTTAGAATTTGTTCACAAGCATTTTGGCAATGATTTTGTACAGTATATTACAAAGAATAATTGGCATGAACTAAGCCATAAGTCAAGGGTTAGTAACCTTTGGGATCAGGACAATATGTGTCTGGTTGAAATCTAAGATATTATGAAACCCATTTAGATTCTCAATACAATAATTTGTTATCTCCTTACCCAAAATATTCCCAAACCTTTGGTAAAAAACCTCTCAAACCATCATTATCAGAAGCCTTTAATGAACTCATGGATTTTAGAGCCAGACAAACCTCCTCATAGGAAAATTCCCACTCAAGATCTTTATTTATCGATTGAGTAATACACGAAAACCCCCTCTAAAATGATATTGGCATTCTCGATTCCATTTGACAACAACTCTCTATTACTTTCATAGCTGTTCCCATTAGAATCCGACAGTTTTTCCACCATATTCCTTCTTATTCTTTCCGTTGCAACTTTATAAAAAAAATTCATGTTGTGATCACCTTTCTTCATCCAGTTAGCTCTGGCTCTTTCTTTGTTTCTAATAAAGCTCCTCATTGTCATCCTCCATAGTTAGGGTTAATTTAGTCACAATAATATCTCTCGATACCTCATCATTAGGGTACGCGTCATTCAATTTAATGAGTTGTTGGTCGAGTTCTTTTTTTGTCAAGGATATTTCTTTTTGTATCTTTTTGAACCAAACATCTAAACCCACTCCAACTACCTTTAATCTATTTGGAACATTTCCCGAACTAGTAGCCCATAACTTTACAACCTCAGATTCGCAAGTTTCTTCCAAAAGCCAAGCAATCTCAAATATGAAATGCCACATTTGAGCATGATTCTTGTCCATGTTCGAATTAAGAAAAAGGGGACAATGATTTGAGAAAGAATGCGTCAAGTGAAACATTCTATAATTTTGAAATAAATTCCACCAATCAGTATTTACAATACCACGGTCTAAACGTTCCTAGATGTTGTTTGTTTGGGTTCGACCATTCTTCTAAGTGAACAATTTCCCACAATAACCCAAATCAATAAGTGAATAATCAGACAAAACATCTCGAAATTTACTCATTTGACTCTCACATCGGGCTAACCCTATTTTCTTTTCTAATTAATACACGATCTTGTTGAAGTCCCCTATGACTAGCTAGGGGATTTGTGGACAATCGTCTAAATAACGCAACAAATTCCACGATGTCTCCTTTAAATTTTCCTCAAGTGCTCCATAAAACCTCGTACACCTTCACGTTTAACCATCCAAATCCTCATCGATCATGATATCAATGTGACTTCTCGAAAATAACTTGAGAGACACCTTACAATCACTATTCTAGCCCATTGATAAACCTCCACTTCTACCATCTGAATCAACCTTGATCCCATTTTAAAATCCACACTTACTTATTATTTCTGCCATATGAGAACCCTGCAATTTTGTCTCAATTAAGAAAACCATAGAGGGATTTATATCTTTCAGCATATGTTAGAGACGACGAACTGTTTGAAGCCTCTTAAAACCCCGAACATTATAGCTTAAGAGTTTTATTGCGTCCAACTGGCCTGTTTGACAAGGCTTGCCAATCTACTTGAATTTGGTACCTGCATCAGAGTGCCCGAGGCTTAATTCGAATCATCCTTAGAAGAAACTCCTGAAGCATTTGACTGAAAACGAGGTCATTTTAGCCGATAACTTTGTTTTATTGAGCTATTTTCATCATAAAAAACTATCATTTCCTCATCAAAATTATTCCCACAATCATTATTGATTTGGCCCAATTCACCCACCTTTATTGGGCCAAGATTTGACAGTACATTAGACTTTCTTTTTGTTGAAAGATAAATGTTGGAGAGTAATCCCAAATTTACTCATTGGTCAACGGGAAAAGATTGTGACACCCCAATATTGCTCTGTTTCTGATTTATTTGTGGAGTTTCCATAATTTGGAATTTCACCACCACCGTCCTCTACTAGCCACCTACTCCTCCATGTCACATTTCTTCTTGATTGTGCCCGTAAAGAAATATCCCATTGAAACCCATAATATTGTCTCAGATGAAAAGCTCTAATCGGGTAAAACTTTCACCGTGATCTAATTTGTCGCATAGAAAGCAAAATAGAGTGAGTTTTTCATATTTAAAACGAATATAAATAGGTGGACCATTCGAGAAAGCGAGCTTCTTTTTCCTTTTCAGTGGTTTCCTAACATCGATTCGCACCCTTATCCCCATTATTCTTTTGTATCTCAATTCAATATTCGATGCATCATATTCCAAGAAAACCCCAATAAAACATCCTAACTGCTTTGCAACAACCTCAAACATAAAACCATGTGGAAGATCATATATAAGCATCCAGAAATCAACCCAGTTTAGTTGGACAGCCAGAGGATTTTCCCCTTCCTTTATCGATGCAGCACTAGTAGATGGGAATTAAAATTCCATGGACCATTTTTTCTATTCGGTCAATATCAACTTCAAAATAAAAACGAAATAAGAATCTTCAATTTCCCAGATCTAAGATTGAGACTCCCCCAATTGGATGTCAAACATTTGCCAACGTTGATCTCATGCTTGGAAGTTGACTACGCTTGAGGTAAGAAACATTCCCATAAAACTACTGGCACACGAAATTTCACGATCACATGATTCTACCCCAAATTGGATGGTTTCTTCCTCCTCCTCGTCAATTGATAAACCTGCTATAGACTTCTTCATGTTCTAATCACTGAGAGATAAACTAAGACAAAAATTTTTGTTCAAACAATTTGGAAAAAGAAAAGAAACGTGCTAACAAGAGCAGAAAAACGTGTCAAAAGACAGAGAAAAGCGTGTCAAAAGACAGAAAAAAATTCGTTACAATAAGAATTTAAATTCATAATGAAAATTAAATAAATTATATAAACTTCATATAAATTTTTAGATAACGATATGGTGCAATCTTAGAGTGCCACATTCAGTTTTTTAATAATTGGACCGATGATTGAACAAGTCAGATCATCGGTTCTTGATTCAATCAGTTCGATTGATTCGACTTTCAAACCAATAATAAATAAAGAATTAAACTTTATAAAAATCTAAAAAAATATTAAACCAATTCAACAATCGATTTTTGCTTTGATTTTTTATTTTTACCAATTTCAAGAAATTTTTTATTTAATCAATTCAAACCCTTTGTTCGACCATTATATGAATCAATTCTCAGATCTTAAATACGATTCGCTCTAATAACATTAATCACATCATCAAATCTTGACAAAATCTAAACTTAAAACTAAAATAAATCTAATTGTCAAGTTTAAAAACTAAAACGAAAAGAAAAGTACAAATATAAAACTAGATCTAATTACGAACAAAAAATTATAATATCTTTTTTTTTTTACAATTATTTACCCAATTTAATCACTACAACATAAAATGTAAAGTAAACGATGTCACATTTTGGTCCAAACAAATTTGCCGACTATGGACCCCACATTCAATCTTGTATCTAATAAGTACGATTTTCATGGGCTCCTCTCCTCTTTCTCCTTTACTTTCTTTCGGTCTTAGCCCACAGATTGGGCCACATTAAACTTGACAAAATCAAGTGTTCCAGATTCCAGACATAGCCATCCTCATCACTCACTAATAAACTAACACGTTTACGAAAGGCCAAGTTGTTATCAACGTGTCGTACTATTATTGGATATATATTTGTAGACAAAAAAGCAGTAGATATTTGCTGTTTGTTCCCGCATAAATGGTAGAACGAGAAGAAAAACAAGACCAAACGCAAATTGCAAATCGCCGAGGAAAGAAGATTTCACTGAAAACGATGAATAGCGTGTTCTCAGTTGACGATTTCTCCGACCCTTTTTGGGTGGCTTCTGCTACAGGCGCTGCGGCGGGGATGAGCCGAAGCCAATCGGAGTGGGCGTTAGAGAAGTTTCTAGAAGAATTTTCTGGTGCTGGTGCGGCGATCCAGGGGTCACGTGCGGGTGAGAATGTGATTGGTACGTCTTTGGCGGCACCTCAAGCGCCGGTTTCAAAATCTGAAAATGGTGACGGGGATGGTGGCGCGGTGGAGGTAAAAAAGCCTAATAATCTTAATCCTCCGCCGTCCGATTCGACACCGACGGTACCGATTGACGCGGATGAGTACCGCGCGATCCTTAAGAACAAGCTCCATCAAGCCTGCGCTGCTGTTGCTCTCTCTCGTGTATTATTCTATCTCTAATCTTAATTTTCCAATTGGATTTTCTTTCTCCAAAAAATAAAAATTGAAATCTAATATTGCACCAAAAAAAATATCCAGGCGTCGGCTGTGAAGGCAGAAGGTTCGTCTGCGCAAGCTGAAAATCAAGCGCTTCAGTCGGGATCCGATGTTCAAGGTAGCCTTTTACTATAAAATGTCCCTGTTTTGGCTTCTCTTTTAAATGAATCCGACTCTTTAGATTGTTTTTTTTATCATCCAATGCAATAGATGGAACTTTTTTAGACTGAGGAGGAAAGGAACGCTTACGGTTGTTTTATTCTTATTTGTTGACATCTTTTTTACCACATTTGATTGCAATTCCTTAGAGAATTTTTTTTTTCTTTATAAAGAAAAAATCAGCATACGATTTCTGCAATTAGATTCTTATATTTTTCATCTGTTTTTTATTTTCATTTGCTCAACTAGGAAAATTTTATGCATGCTAATTCGACTCACTTCAGAGGTGCTTTTTTTAATCCTTAGCAATAGTTAGATTGAGTTTTAGTCAGTGTAGAACATTTTTTTTTCTTACTGATACTTGTATTTTGAGAGTTAACGAAGGTTTCTCACTTTCTGAAATTAAATATTAGAGTTCTGGTGGTAAGCCACTAATAGTCAAATATCAGATGATTAACAGCGTCTTGTTTATAAGCTTGTGTTGTTGCAATATTAGGTTGCAACCTTTAAACAATAACTTTAGATAGAAAGAACTTTGTATATGGCAGTCAACTCCTTGATGTACTAGAACAAGTCTATGTGGGATTGAGTTGAATGTATTTCATCTAATCTGATTTGTTGGGGAAGGCTAGTGGCAGAATGCATGACGTGAATGTTTATGCAGTTTGCTTCCTTCTAAGTTAACTCCAGCAATGTTTGTTTTGTTCTTTGTTGTTGCAGGAGCTGTCTTGCATGTATCATGCATGATTATACTTAAGAATAGTAGTAGTCCATGTTTTCATTAAGTATAATGCAATTCATTCTCCAATTTATGTTTTGCGGAAGAGTGAAAGGAAAATGAGAAATTGATGGAGGGATATATAAAATGGAATTAACTTGGTTTACCATATTTTATAAATTTTATTAGTTTCCAATAAACTTTATGTAGGCATTCAAACAAGGCAAGCAACATTCCCTGTTTATATTTCATTTTTCTTCACTTCATTTAACTTCCTACTTTTTCTTCACATTTTCTGAGATCTGAACAGTAAACGATATACTAAAGAAGCTTATAGCTCTTTGTTTAATATCTCCTCTTTCTTTAACTACTTACCATTAAATCTTGCTGATCTTTTAATACAAATTCTATCATTGTAGGTTCCTCAAAGACACAGGAACAGGGTGAACCTGATGCTGGTATTTCGGCTGTTTCAACTACACAAAAAAAATCAGGGACACAAATGAGGCAAGCCACAAGTGGGTCATCAAGAGAAGATTCAGATGATGGTGAACTTGAAGGAGATACTGAAACCACCGAAAACATGGATCCGGCTGATGCAAAGCGTGCTCGGAGGTACTCATGTTTTGTATTGTTTTGTTGTATTGGTGATTGGTTTGAGGTGTTTGAAATGCTATCTGTTCTGTTTATTATTCTCTTTTGCTTACTGTGTTTTCTTTCCTTTTGTTTATCTCTTTTCCTCAGTCTTAATCTTAGTGATGTATTTTCTTTACTAGTTTTTAAGTAATAGCTATAAGAACCAATTAGTTATCTTGGACAGGATCAAATATTCATTTAGCAAATAGAACTTGTGCATGTCACTTCCTAACTACCAGATGCATGAATGAATTAATTCTTAGTAAACTCAAATTTTATGCAATCACAATGTTGCCTTTAACTAATTGTATTTTGGTGATGCCCCAGAATGCGGTCAAATCGAGAATCAGCCAGACGCTCTAGAAGAAGAAAGCAAGCACAAATGAATGAACTTGAAACACAGGTTTTGCCACATCATTCCCCGTTTCTCCTATGGTCTCATGCACTCTGTTTTGCCGTCTTGTTTTATACTGCAAGTGTTTTTTTCCTTAGGTTGGTCAATTAAGAGCTGAGCATTCCTCATTACTTAAGCGTCTAACTGACATGAATCACAAGTATGATGAAGCTGCCGTTGACAATAGAATTCTGAAGGCTGATATTGAGACATTAAGAGCAAAGGTAAGCAAGCCATCATCCTTGTCCAAGTTGCATTTTCTTATCCTGGTAGAGTTACTCTGCAGTTAGTTAATATACGGTCCTCCTGAAAGTTGAAAACTTACTTCCAAATAAATGACAGGAGATTATGTTATTGTGACACCAGAAGTTTGTGAAGATTAGTCTGTGGCAAAATTTGAAAAGCCATGGGCAATTCAAATTCCTTCATCATCTAAAATTGAAGGATTTAGCTGTAAATGTGCTTGCAGAATATATTAGCAGCAAATCTCTCGGCGAAGAGGGATTAATTTGGTTATTGGCGATTTATATGTGCTTCATTTCAGGAATCTGCTGGACATGTCCAGTACTGACACACTTTTACTTCTATGGTGTGTTCAACTGACCTTATACTTAAATTGTTCATGATTTGTCTGTCTATCTAAATTTATACAATAAATACTGACATGGTCTCGTGTGTTAGTTAATGCACCGAAGTTACCATCTTGGACATCAGATGCTAATGTCAGTGTTTGGACTGTTGCCAACTGTGAAACACAATCATGCATCTTTATGCCTGAAACTGCTGCAAGAGTATTATAGTTCTTTTTAACTATTTTACTTCTTGCTAAAAGTCACTATTGTTTATGATCCGTGTAATCTTTATTTCTGGGTTGTCAGGTTTTGATTGTTGTATTCTGAAATTTTCAGGTCAAAATGGCTGAAGAAACAGTTAAGCGAGTGACTGGCATTAACCCCGTTCTTCTATCTAGGCCCAGTGTACCTAGTGTGCCCGTGCCTTTTGTTAGCAGCCCATTGGAATCATCCACAGGTTCCGTGCCATTGCCGCCGAACACTAGTAAGCTATTTCACCAACCAGTTCCTAACATTGCTGCTCCCATCCATCACCCGAGACTAGACAACAGTTTCACAGGCAACAACCTGGTTACTCCTATCGTGAATCCACAAACCGAAATAGGAGTGGAAAATGTGAACAAAACATCTGCATTGCAGCATGCGCCGAGAGGCGTGCAAAAGCAGATTGGCCCTTGTGTGAGTCCATGCGTGCCCATGCCTGGCTGGGAACCCGGACTACCCCATGGGGCTGCCACGAACAACAAGCAAAGCTAAATATTAGCTTTAGCTGTTGGTACGAACTATTGGTTGAAATCTATTCATGTACATTGATCATTCTCACGTGCATTTTTGTATTTAAGATCTTCATTCAGCGTTGACCATCATTATCTGTCATCATATAACATTGACTGCATATCAGGTTCATTTAGTTAAAAAAAAACTTAGAAACGGTAAATAATTCTGCATGAAATTCGTATGAACTTCACATGTGGTGCTCAAGGAGCCAAATCTGGCTGTTAAAAAGGTGTACCATTGAGAATGGCTGCTCGATTTTTGACAGCAATTGTCCATGCTTAGAAACACCCATGGGTGCAATCTTTTAGGCTTTAACCATTACATGAAATCATGCAGTTAAATGTTCATCAACAATTAACTTTGATTACCGGCGTAATTAAGCCAAGCCAAGTCAGAATATTGTCAAGCTTGAACTTGACTAGAAATTTGGTGCTCAAATGTGATTTGATATTGATTGAGCATCAATTTTTCAAGTTTGAGCTTGCTTGAGATATAATCAATTTATTTAAGATTAAGTTTGTTTACCAATTTTTATACTCGAGCTTATGTTTGATTAGATAATTAAACTTGAAGTTAATAATATATATTAAGAGTAATAATGTAATTTAGTAATGTAAAAAATACTAAAAGTTGGATAAAGCTTGCAAGCTGATAGAATAAAATATTAATAAGTCTGAATTTAGCTTGACTAATAACTTGAGCTGAAGCTTGGCTTGCCAATTATCAAATTAAATTAATTTTTTATCAAATTCAGTAGTTTATGTGCATTTTATCTCACTTATACCGTAACTTTAAATTTTACAATTTAGCTCAAATAGGGTTAATTGAAGAGATGAGGTCTATCTTAATGTCATATGGATTAAGCAGGTCAATTGTATTTAGAGGATAATGAACATAGTAAACAGATGTTTATACGCTTTGCCTTTAAATAAAGACATAATAATAATTTTATTCTTTAATGTCAATTTGATTTTTATTTAAAAAATTTAAATTTAGTGTTCAACTTTATAAAATTTTGAATTTAACTATTAACTTTTTTAAAAATGAATTATTTTTAGTGAAAAATTAATTAAAATAGTAAACTTTTAAACATAACAGTTAATGTGACTATCAATGTGCATTTTATGTTTTTTAATTTTATAAAATTTTATATGCTTTTAAATTTTTACTTTTTTAATATTTTTATGATTTTTAAATTATTTATTGTCAATATGAAATATACGTGAATGGTTACATCGATTGTCACACTAATATTATTTTAAAATAATATTTTAATCAACATTTTCGTTGAAAAATGATTTAACTATTTTAAAACATTAAAATCAATTTTAATTAAAAATTAAATTGATAAAAAAGAAACCGAGTCATTATTTTTTTAATTTTTGGTGAAAAACCGAGTCATTATTTTAATTTGGTTGTTGAGTTTATGTAGTTCAAAAACGCCGAATAATATTAACATGTGATGAATAAGATAAGTAGTAACTTTTTATTTTTCTTGAAAATAAGAGATACGTTGTAACTTTGTTATGAATCACATGTATAGAAATGTTTGGAAAACGTAGTGACGTAACTGAAAAGTCTAATTGCTGGCTGCTTTCTAATCACTCAATTTTACGCAAATATAAATAAATAAATAAAATCTGGTCCTAACAATCGAAACTCAAAAGAAAAAAAACCGACACACATGATAAAAAATGAATATATATGTTTAAAATTAAAGTAATTTCACACCTTTCCATATTTTTATATTATTAATATTTTAATAATTTAATCATTAAATTTATCAATATAATTATATTTATTTTCTATATAAAATTTTGAATCAATTTGATATATCTATTATATTAATCTAAAATATTAAATTATTAATATTTATTGAACAGTTAAAAGTATTTTTACATAAAATAAATAATTAAAATTTTTAATTTACGTCAAATTTGACATGCATTATCTATATGAAAGAAATATAAAATGTAAATTTGAATTGCTAAAATATTAATCGTATAAAAAATACAAAAGAAAGTAAAACTAAAATATTTTTACAACTGTATAAGTGAATCTCTCTCATGTATATTAAACTATAAATTACTTATTTTTCATCATGTTAAAAAATTCACTTTGGTGCATCTAAATTTAAGGGCAAAATACCAATAAAAGTCTTTTTTTTTAAATTACTGAAATGGGCCAAGTAAAAAATTAATTACCGGAATGAGCCTATTTCCCCGAAAACGCATCCACGTCAGCGCGTTGTTAGGTGACAAAGCAGGAAAACAATTCCTCTAGGAAGCGTTTTCCCCGTGTCTCTGCGTTAGGGTTAGGGTTTTGAGTTTTTGGTTTTAAAGAAAAAAATTAAATAAATAAGGGATTAGGGTTTTTTAATTAAATTAATTATAAAAAATTCAAAATTAGATTAGGGTTTTGTGTTTATGGTTTTAAGGAAAAAATCAATTAAATTATAGTTGAGGGTTACTTGAGCAAATTAATTATAAATTTTTAAAAATTAGATTAGGGTTTAGTGTTAAGGGTTTTTAAGAAAAAAAATTAAATAAATTAGGGCTTAGGGTTACTTGAGTAAATTAATTATAAATTTTAAAAAAATTAGATTAGGGTTTAGGGTTTTTAAGGAAAAACTCAAATAAATTAGGGTTTGGGGGTTTAGGGTTACTTAATTAAATTATTTGTTAATTTAAAAAAGCTCCCACGTGGACACTTTTTTGCTACAGTAGTTACTGAAAAAATAATTTTGAGAAGACGTTTCTGAGCAAATTGTGGCAAAAACGCTTTAAGCAGGATGCATTGTCAGCAAAAGTTCTGAAAGAAGCTCCCATGTGGACGCTCTTTTGCTACAGTAGTTTCTGAAACAATAATTTCGAGAAGACGTTTCTGAGCAAATAGTGTCAAAAACGCTTTAAACAGGATGCTTTGTCAGCAAAAGTACTGAAATAAGCTCCCACGTGGACGCTCTTTTGCTACCGTAGTTCCTATTTGGCCTGAGGCTATAAATGAGTCAAATTTTTTTCTCAGATTGCATAAGTTACAGCAAAAAAAATTAGATAGGCTAAGAAGGATAGAAATTGAAGATGAATGAACAGATAGAGAATTGCGTCACAAACCAAAGGGTCGACCTTGCTCCACTAGAATACGTAACAATATGGATATCCGAGAAACAGCCAATCAACAGAAGTTGTGCGGATGGTGTAGGAACCCAGGCCATACAAGTAGATCATATCCAAATCACAATAGTTGAACGTTATTGTAAAAAACTATATTGTATTATTTATATTTTTTTAAATGAAATAATATAGAAATATTCAAAATATTGTCTTATTTAAAAGAATTTCTATTTTATTAAAAATATTAAAGTAAATTACAATTACGTTATTCAAAACAACGTTTTATTTTATAAAATGAAACAATATAGAAATATTCAAAATATTGTCTTATTTAAAAGAATTTCCATTTTATTAAAACTATAAAAGTAATTTTTTTGTTTTATTACATGAAATAATATAAAAGAATTTCTATTTTATTACATGTAATAGGCATCAATATTCAAAATGTTTGTACAAATATATTAAAATAAAAATCAATCTCTGTGTCCGCCAGATTCAGTGCCACATGGCGGACGTCGACGGTTACGCGCTGGATTCATTTTTTGTCCAGCTTCCAGCGGGGGTTGTGGCTGCTCCGAGGGGGATTCTGGTTCCTCCGGTAGGGGATCTGGTTGTCGGTGTTAGGAGGATGACCCACCTTGATAGAATAGTGACTGTGGAGGTGTTTGCATCATCGACAGCGAAGGTGTTTGAAACCCATAAGTTGATGGGGATTTGTAAAAAGAAGAGCTCCTCGACGGCCCCTCGTGCGACGGTGGCATATAGATCGGCGTTCCACTCGGCGTAATCGAAAATGGAGATGAACCAGGCCATGGACTCCAACCTGCCATAGGACTAGAAAAAGGAAACATATAAGGCTTAGGATACATAAAAGGGCTAGGATACGCACCTCGTATCATCTGAAAAGGCTGTGCTGTGGATGTCGTCGGTTGAAGTGTTGGGTCGGGTGACTGTGTATGTGCTGTTGCTGGGCCTGGTGATTGTGTGGGCGCTGTTGATGGGCCTGTGTCGTCGTCCATTCTTCTTGGATTTAATGAGCCACGTCGGTCCCTTTGGGCACGCAATTGCCGCTGCCTCTCCTCTTCTTACAGTGAATACGACTTGCCATGGATCCTAAACCATGGCATGTATTCCGGCACGCACGCTAACTCTGAAACTGTGATAGCCCGAAATAGGGCCTAATCGGAATAGTGGTTTCGTAACCACAAATCTGAAGTGAAATAGTTTTATTTTATAAATTTTTATTAGTTACTGATTGATTAAAATATTGTATGAAAATATGGATAGAAAATTTTAATGATTTAGTGCCTAATTGAATTTTTAGGACTAAATCGAGAAAAATGCAAAGTGTGTCTAATTAGTGATTAAATGACTTAATTGAATTATTGCATGAAATTGGAAGTGTTTATGTGGCAATTAGACCATAAATTAGTGTTATGGACACAAAAGGGTATTTCTAGAAAAATATCTAAGTAATGGGTCAAGGGCATTTTTGTCCAAATTGAATAAAAGACAAAATAAAGATGAAAACAAGTGTTCATCTTCTTAAAAAGTTGAAGCTTGCTGCCGAAATTTTCATGTTACCATAGCTAGGGTTCTTGATTTTTCTAAACTCAATTATCAAGAAAGAAGAAATAGTGCAAGTGATCGGGGAAAAGAGAAAGTTATCGACTAAATTACAAAAATAGTCGTTTTGCATCTGAGGTAAGTTATGTGTAAATAATAGTAATATATTTTATAAATTGTGAATTTTATTTGATATGTGAATCAATATTGAATGTGGAAGGAAAATTGTTCATGAATTATTCAAGTGATAATGTGTTAAGTGTAAATTCCCGGTTGAACCTAGGAATAGAAGTGGATACAAGTGACATGTCACTAGAGATCAGTGTTACGGTGTTACAGTGAGTCCCGGGTGCTGGGTGATCTAGCATGTGTTGCGAGACACGACGACTTGTGTGATCGAGCCCGTGGACATTTCAGTGTTATTGATCGGTGGTAGCCCGGCCACGTTTCGATGGTAGCCGGCCACATAACAGTGGTAGCCGGCTACATTTCGATGGTAGCCGGCTACATAACAATGGTAGCCGGCTACATATCGTTGTTGCACTTATGTGCTAAATCTCTACGTATCTGTGTATATTCCGAGTGCTCAACGGGATTAATAATGAGTTAAAGTAAATATGAAATGAAGTGTGTATGCAGGTACAATTGAAAGAATGAGCATATGTGATAAATGTTAAGTGTGAAAATGTATATGAAAGTGAATTAGTAAGATTGTGCATGTGTAAGTGATTGAAATTGCTAAGGAATGTTTTGATTAGTTATATGCTAAAAGTGTTATTTATTAAATGAGTACCTATTATTTACATGTAACTTACTAAGCTATTAGTAGCTTACACCTTTCTTCTTTTCCTTTGCTTTATAGTGATTTGAACTTGATCGAATTGGGGATCGTCGGAGCTCGTATCACACTATCATAATCATCTCGGTATTATGTGCTTTTCAAAATGTTTAAACTATGGCATGTATAGAGTGTTAATCATTTTGAGTATGTTCATATGATATGGCTAAGATTAGCTATTGAAATGGTTAGTAAAGATTATGTTTTGGTATTATGTATGTGTAAATGGTAGCTAATACAAAGAAGCAGTTTCTTTGACAGCTGCAGTGACGTGAATGTGAAAAATCACCATAAATAGTAGAAATGGAATTAGAGAGTTAATTATATATGGAATTAAAGCTTATCAAGTCTATTTTTATATGAAAGAAACGGTGTAGCAAAGAAATTCTGTATTTTGAGATATTTGAATTTTAGTGAGACAGGGTCAGAATGGTTTTTGAAGTCCCCTGTTATGACTTTGGAAAATAATTATAAATTGTAAAGAAAGAATTATAGGTCATAATTTATATGTCTAGATTCCTTAGTGAGTCTATTTTCAAAAGAAATAAACGGTAACCTTATATGAATTCTGTGCAATGAGGTAATTTATTTTTAGTGCCAAGAGGTCAGACCTGTCGAGCTGTGAAACAGGGGATACTTTAATGAATAAACTGTACTAATTGGCTAATTCAAAAATTCTGAAAATTTTATGGTAAGTAGGAATATGAGTCTAGTTTCAGAGAAAATTTACAGATTTAAATTTTGAGTCTCGTAACTCGAGTTATAATTAAATTAGTGACAGTCACGCAGGTGGACAGTTTTATTGTGAACAGTGAATTTAATTTTAAAAGCAAATTTTTATGCTCCGAATTGGTAAGTTAAATTGGATGACATCTCGTACTCGATTCTGGTGACGGTCTCGGCTAGGGGTGTTACAGAAACGATGATCGGTTCCCGAGTAGGTATATAATCATACTTATCTTCCCATATTTGGATATAGTGTGACCAGAATCTCGACCAATCTGTATGCAATTGCCGTAAGTCGATTCTATGATGATCATCCAACACCTCAGGTGTCACTTGAATCGGTTGTCGAAATCTAAATTGTCGTAATTCTCTGTCCGATTGGTGCATCTCCACTATCGCAAAGTTGACCGATAGGACTTTCACATGCCAAGCGTTCGGATTTTGAAAGTATTCATCCGAAATTACTGCCCAAATTGCCGGATCCTCGTACTGTGTCCATTGAAAATATATGAACATGATGGAAATATTAGTTATACACATAATACTAAATACGAATCGACTATCTCATTATGTATATCTATTTTATTTAATACTTACTTGTGCTTCCGACTTTTGGTCTAATAGAAGCCGTATATCTTCAAGAGAGGTAGGTAATCAAACATAACTTGCAGAATAGTTTCACCTAATTAAATAAAATTTTAGCATACAATTATATTTTAAATCTACGTAATAATTATAAAATCTAATATAAAATTTACCTCGTTATGAGTGGGAATGTATATGGGTGGTCCACTTGAGGACGTAAAAATAAAAAGCGAAACCGTGCTCATGACTGCAATAGTGATAGGCAACCTCCGATTTTCACTTTATTCAGTCGCGTCGCCCCGCACATCTCCCGGTACAATGTTGCCAACACGGCAGACCCCCGACTAAATTCACCAACTGCTCTAAAATCAACGAGTTTCAGCAGCCATCTTAGATGTACAAGGTTCCGTGACAAGTCCGGCATCAGATAACCTCCAATTATCTCAAGAATATATGCCCCAGTATATCGGATTCTTTCTAGTTCGGTAGAATAATCATCCGGCTCCAGGAATTTGTCTAGTAACCAGCCCATCTCGATCCGACCTATGATAATATTATCCGAAATAACGCCCAAAAGCTCGTAGCATACCGCTTCCTAATCAACAGATTGAACAGACCCGGTGACTGCTTACCCGTCCACCGGTAATCCCAATTGCAAATTTACGTCTTCCAACGTGATAGTACACTCTCCACATGTAAGATGGAATGTGTGCGTCTCGGGTCTCCACCTCTCTATCAATGCACTAATGAGTTTCGGGTCTAACTTGTATCCCCGGTCTACCGTCACCACATGCCAAAAACCTACTTCCCGCAGGTAATTCTCTATCAACGGTGATGGAGGACCATGAATATTACGAATATAACATTGCAATATCCGATCTACAGACTTTTATAAGAAATAATAAAATAAAAATTATTTAAAATTGCATAAATAAAAAAATCTTAAATAATATTTAAAAATTAAATTTAACCCATTGCTAACACGATCAAATTTTTATGATTTAAAAAAATTAAAAAATAAAATTAGAGTTTTTTAAAAAAAAATTTAAAGAGAGCTTTAAGAGGAATTTTAGAAGAATTTGAGAGAAATATGAGAGAATATTGGAGAGAAATATGAGAGAATTTGAGAGACATGATTTAAGTGTGAAAAAAATAAAAGGGGGGTTTATACTTTTTTTTTTTACCGTTGGGGGGTACCAACGGCTATTTTTTTGACCGTTGGTACTGTAGCGACACAGGGAAAACGCGCCCTCAAGGAAGCGCGCTTTGTGTCCACGTGGGCAAAGCGCTTCCTTGAGGAAGCATTTTCCTGCTTTGTCACCATACAACGCGCTGATGTGGTCGCGTTTTCGTGGAATTAGGCCATTCTGGTAATTAATTTTTTACCGGGCCTATTTCAGTAATTAAAAAAAGAAGACTTCTATTAGCATTTTTCCCTAAATTTAATGGTTTTAAATGAAAATCTAGTTTTTTTTTTGTTAAATATTTATATGGTAACACTCTGTTTAATTAATTTTAAGTTTAATTATGGTAGAAATTTAGTTTATCTATTTATATTAATAACATTGTTAATGAATTTATGATAAAGTTGAATATCTGGCATTTTTAAATTGGATTTAAAATTTAAAATCTAAATTATAAATCATATTTAAATTTAATAAAAATCAATTAAATGTGTTATTAACTAAATATTATTTCTTAAATAAATAAATAGAGAAACTAAAATTTTGAAATTAAAATAAAAAGCCTAATATTAAAATCCCAAAATTACAATAACTAGAGAATAATTAGACCTTAATTTTAAGTTATTTTGTAATTAATGCTACATAGAGGAAGAATTTTAGGAGTAATTTTCAATTGTTTTTTTTATATAAAGTAAATTTCAAAACTTTACCAAAGTAAAAGAAAATTGTTATGTTGTGAATGGGAATCAAAGAGGACAAAATTATTGACTTTTCTGTAAAAAAAGGCCAACACTGACTTTTACTATTGATTATATAAAAGAATAGCCTAAAGAGGCAACACACACACTAAGTCATAATTAAATTTATTAATATATTTTTATTTAGCAGGCACATAAAAGTTCGGGTTTTTTTTTTCAAAATCAAAGTATCTATCATCCGTAGTAGCGATTATTCTACTAACACGATCATTAAATTTGTTAAAATAATTTTACCTCAGCATGCACATAAATTCAAAAAAACTAAAATCATAAAATATGCTTCGCTCTCATGGTGGGGATGATTAAGGGATGATGTGAGCAACTACCATATCACATCTCGTGATTGAATTTTGAATTAATTTTATGACTATTAAATCAATAAAAACACAAATTATATTAATAATTATTCAATGATTGAAAGTATTTTATATAAATTAATTAGTTAGAAAATTTCAATTTATTTCAAAATTGACAAACCCGATCCATATGAGTAGAATATGAAGTATGATAGTTAATTTGTTAAAATATTAACCTCACAAAAATTATTAAAATTTATACAAACTAATTCAATTTTATACAAACGAGAATGGGTCGATTAAGGACAAAGGCAAAAAGAACAAGAAGTGGCATTGGCTCCACAAAAAAACGATAGATTTATCATTTAACCTCTTAATTTTTTATAAAATTATATATCAGTATAATGGTATAATTATATTTTGACCTCTTTACCTTAAAGTAATTTTTTGACTTCACCCCCTAATACTGTCTTTTATCTTGTCGTAATATTGTGCTCTTGAATTTAGTCAACTTGAATCCTTAAATAAGGAACAAATTTATTTTAATATTATATTTTTTTCTATTCACAAAATTGAACTCAAAACATTACTTAAAAAGGTATCGAATTTTTAAAACGTCTTATTTATCATGATTTTCTCTATTAAAACATAATTTTAGAAAGCTCATTAAAAATAACTAATTTTTAATTAATAATGAATTAAAAATTATATGAAAAAACCTATTTTGTTGACAAAATCTAAATTCATGATGAATAACATTTTATTACTAGAAAAGTTGTCTGAATTTACTAATAATTTAATAATTTCAGGTTTTAAATATTATTAAATCGAATTAAATTAAAATTAATAATCTAACCAATTAAACCGATTTTTTTGCAAACATTGTTTTTTAGTGCACTACAAAACCGGTGGCTTTTTATAAGCTACGCAAAGGATAAAAACGTGCCGGCTGACGGTGTGAATTTGAGGATAAGTCAAAAAGATTGATAAATTCTATAAAGTGATGGAATATTTCATTTTTTATTTCCTCTTTTTGGTTCATATTTATATTTGTAAAATTTTTAAGTGCATGCTTCATTATATAAATAATCAGATAATCAGAAATTAGATATAATTTAAATTAAATTTTACGTTCAAATTTTATACATAAGGATAGAAATAGTAGATTTAAAAGAATTTACCTTTTATTTAATAGTTTGATCTAACTCAATTATAAATTTAGTCGTGAATATAACTATTGGATATTGAAAATTTTTAAAGCACACGAAGAAAAATGATACTTAAAAGGAAAACTTTCACCTCGTTTTAAATTAATTTTTAATTTCAAAATATATTAATTATATTTTAAATTATTGAAATTATATCAATTAAAATCTTTTATTGCTAAAGTTGTTAAATCACATCTCAAATTTCATATAACATAATTTAAAAAGGAATTAAAGAGAAATAATAGGTTAAAATGTATATCCATAATTTAAGAAAATAAATATTATCCAACTAAAATTTTTAAACTCAAGGAATTTATTAAGTTAGAGTTTTTCAAAATTGGATTGATGGTCAAATTCGTTCACCAATTTAATCAGTTCGTCTAATTTGATTAAATAAATCATTAAAAATTAAAAAATATGTTTATGTTAAATTGCCCAATTCAACCAATTTTTTGTTTGATAAAATTAATTCGTACTAATTTATGGATCAACCTATTCAATAGCTTTCTATTCGATTCTCGATTTAAATAGGATTAGAAAATTAAATTAAAAATATGAGTATAGTGAAGTGGACGAGACAATGAGACCCCACCGAATTTTGAAGATATTGAAAATTGGCATTAAAATTTCACAAAAGCAATCATGGTGGTTGGAGCTTTAAAATACAAATATAAAAAATAATCAAACGGCTTTTGATGACTAATTATTAAAAGCAAGTCCTTTTAAATTTTATCTAATCCAATTCCCAATAATACGATGTGGACCCTCTTTTACGTCAGTACGTGGCACAGAAACGACAAGCTTCCGTGCTTGTTATTACATTATAATTCTTTTTTTATTTTAAAAATCAATCTTAATCAACGCTTAATTAAGTTAATTTTAGGGTAAATTGTATCAATGGTCACTCAACTATTACAAACTTTTTTATTAAGTCACTTAATTTTGAAAGTTTATAAAATAATCACCTGCCTGACCTTTTTATTTTTTATAACTCTAAAATCGTTAAATACTTAACAGTTGATTGATGTGGCTGTTAAATTAATAACTTGTTTTTTAACATTTATTTTAATACATGGACTTTGATTTTATGAAATTTTATACAAAGAATTTTGATTTGATCCAATTCTTATAAATTATTAACGTTATTATTGATATAACATCAATTTATATTTATATATTGCATACGTAAATAATTATATTTATCCAACATAAAAATAAAATGATGTATTTATTTATTTAAACGTGCATGATTAAATCAAAATTAAAATTTCAAGTATATATTTGAAGCACAAATAGAATTTCATGTGTATAATTGTATACATAAATTTTAATTTAGTGCAATTAATTAGAGATTTATCCCAAAAATTATTAACCATCTCCCTCTCATAATTAAATTCTTAATACCTTGAATAATTAATGTTATTTTAAGTTTTGATCAATTAATTAGATTATTTTTATTTTTATTTTAACCTTATCGTGAATTTGAATTTTACGGTGATGAAAGTGCAGGAAGGAAGGAAGAAAGGTTGAGCAATTCGCTGACATTCCCCAACCGACAGTTTGTTTATAATTTTGATTGTATTGCAAGTAAAAGACATTTTCCTAACAACAACAGAACAACTCCCTCTTTCCTTTTTTTATGTTCCAGAATTATCCCAAGCTTCAACTATTCTAAATGTTCCACAACTGCCAACCTTAGATTCTTCTGTTTTTTTTTTATCTTTTCCCTTCACGCTGGACCATTCTGAACAAATGGGGTTCAGTTCTGAAACACCATAAACCCACGTCTCAAACTCTTAAAAGACGAAAAGATAAGTCTCCGAGGAAAACATTAACATATTATTATATTCGTTTTGATTAATTTCATGCCAATCTGATTATTTTGTCAGCGTATTTAAATAATAGGCTTTTATACCTATTTTACTATTTTTTATTCACTTCACCCTTCGTTTTACTTTCATCCCGTTAAAAAGAAAACCCACATGTTCATGTGTTTGCACTTTTGGTCCCTATGTTATAATGAAGGATTATTTTTAGCTTGGAATAAAGGGTTTAAAAAAGTTAAAATTGAGTGTGATAATGCATTATAGATTAAATTACTTTTATCTAGTAGAGGAACTAGTAGTAATTTAGTAGGGTTACGACTACCACGTCAGGTACTGTGCCGAAAATAGGAGGTTCATATCCGACATGTCCTAAGAAATCTTAATAGTGCTGCGAATCACATGATCAACTATGCTGATTCAAGAAGTTCTTTGACACATTTATTTAGAGCACCACCAATTTCGATTATAAGCTTGTTAAAATATCGTTCCAGGTCTAATTCCTCTTAATTATGATTTATGATTTATCTATTATAATCGCTTAATGATGTCTTGTTTTAAAAAAAAAATTAAGCCTAAGCCTAAAATATATGAATCAAATTGTAATCTAACATGCACTTATAGTTTGATCCATGGAAATACGCTCAGCAGGATAGCATTTAACGTTGGTATCAATTTTTCACACGGTATTTATTTTGCAAAATCAATTAAAATGTTTCAAAGTTAAAATTTGAGTCATAATTTAGTACTTTTGTGAAATTATTATATTATACCTTTTTCAAAAAAAAATTCAAGAGAAGATTATTTTGTTGTTTTACATTTTCCTTATTTTGGGGGACAGATAAAAAAGAAAAAGGAAAACACTACCACTGGGCACTGACCATGTGTACATATCAGAATCAAAATATATAAATATGCCAACAACTAGATGGACAAAAACGTCATTCACAAGGAAATTTAAATTTACCTACAAATAACATAAGATTAGGGTGAGATAAATTAGGCTAAAATTGCAATTAGAATATCTTTTTTTGTTTATGCTTAGTTATCAAAATACTAAAGAATTGACATCTGGTGGTCCATCTCAATAACTAAACAAAAACATAATAAGGAAAATTGGAATATATTTTTTTAAGTCCATCAATCAAAACCAAAACTGTGGGTAACAAACAGAGCTTAAAGTAGTAAAAAATAAAATAAAACAGAGGTTTTCAGGCCACACACTGAACCTAGAGAACTATTCAATCCAAAAACAAAATAGATTCTTTAATGACATTAATAAAAATATGGATGAAGAAGAAGACACAGCAGAGCATCAGGTGAAAGTCTTTCAAGTAAAAAAATTAAAAAATTATTAAGTTTTAGACCTGACCTCACTGTGTTCGAGACTGCACGAGCCTGTTTCCATCAGCATAAAATTCAGTTCCATTCCTTTTAAGAAGAACATTAGCAAAGATTAAAGCTGACAATACTTGAGGAGTTTTTTAAGAAAAATGAAAGAAAGATAATGGGGAATTTACCATTTTCCTCTTCTATGCCATGCTTTGAATTGATTCCACAAGGTCACTGCAAAAATCAAATTAAAAAAAAAAAAAAAACCCCAAGAAGAATATATGAATTTCCAATGCTTCCTCGAAGATTTTACAGAAGATTTTTGAACTCTAATGTTTAAACTTTTAACTACTGTTTTTATAAAAATTTTATTTCATATTATCAGATCAACCCTTACATAAAAAAACAGAAGGGGATTCAAACAGGTAAGTCATGTACCATAGTATTTGATTCTCTAATAACCCAAAAGGGTGCAAAAAAAGAAGGGAAAATTAAAAAAAAGTCAAAATTTTATTGGTTCATCTTCTATTACTGAAGCCAAACCAGTCACTAGCTTAACCCCAATTAGTGAATTCTTGGGTTTTATCTCAGGTAGCTTCCATGCTTCTTTCTCCTCTTCCTTCCCTTCTTCAGAGCTATCAGAGAAAGCAAATATGGATTCCCCCAACTCAGAATCTTCAACTGAGTTTTTCATTTCGGGGTTCAATTCAGGTTGGGTTTTCTCTTTAGCTTTGGTTTCTAATTCAACTTCTTTGGGTGTTTCAATTGTGGGTGTGGGTGTAACAGTGGGCGAAGGAGAAGGCGTGGTTCGGTTATGAGGAGAGAGCCATTTGGCCTTGACATACTCAGCTTTTCGCCATGGAGGGACGTGCATTCCCTTCTTCTTTAGGCTTTGCTTTACAGCCTCGGAAACAATAGCAATTATCTTCTGAAGACGATCAGTTTTGCCTACAAAGATGAAGGGAAGCATTTGGAGGATTGATTTGTAAGCTTTTGTTGATCGGGCGATTTCGAATTCTGATCTGAAATCAATGTCGATCAGCAATCGTTCCCCTTCAATTATCACATCAATATATTCATATTCCCCTGTTCGTTACAAATAAAACTATAATTATACCCCTAATTATTAAAATTCAATTCATATATCATAACAGAGGAATAGAAACAAATCTTCCGTTCTTCAAGCAAAACAGAGCTATAAGAAAGATATATTTTTAGTAAAAATGGGAGAGAGAAAATCACCAGCGGGATAAGAGGGGGATTTTTCCCAATGAGATTTGCAGATAGAAGCATCATATCCAAGGGCTAATAATCCATCAGTAACAATTTTCCTGCAAAAATCATCTTTGCGTTTACAGATCTTGTTATTCTCCACAATCTTTGCTGTATCCGCCAACAAATTCCTTTCATTCACACTAGCACAAGAAACCAAACTCTGCTTCATAATAGAAAAAGGGAAAAATCAATTAAAAAAAAACTAAAATCGTGGAACAAAATGCAATTTGAAGAGAACTTAAGGAAAGTAAATTTTGTTGTACCTTTAGAATTTCAGGTGATTCCCCAGAAGAAGTGAGATTGGAGTCACCGAAGCTGAAACCATCCATTTCGTCTTCCGAGCCTTCGTTGCAGTTACGATTGAAGCAGTTGCAGCGGTTCCGGCTACACCTGACAGCACCGGATTGTTGCTTCTCGTTGGTCTCTTCGATGAAATTCTGGACCATCTTCGCCAAGCAAACGGAGCTCGGTTCGAACTCCCCGGTGCATTCCTTGTTAAAAGGCAGCTCATCGGCGGCGGCGACGGCAGCAGGAGCAGCGACCTTATCCGCCGCGGAATTCCTCAAAACGCTAGGGAACTGCCGCTCAAACAGCCGCTTGAACCGCGATTTCATCACCGGCTTCACTGTTTCCAACCGCGGAGGCGCCACCTCCTCCGTGTTGAAATCGATCGGTTGGATCTTCATTGGGAAAGGCATATTTCTCAGCTTTTCCAAAATAAAAAACCAAAAAAAAAAAAACAATCGCTTCCACCCTTAACCACAGTAGCTTCTTTTCAAACTAACGCTGATTCTTCGCTTTGATAACTGGAAAACATATCGCTCCGTAATGAGATCAACAAACGCAATCGACACAGAAATTCGCAATAATATATAATTTTTCTTTTGGAAGGGCCAAAAATCAATGCGGTTTACCAAGACTCGAGACTCTTAAGCTTGATTATTAAATACTATTAATTTGCCAGACAAAAGTATGGAATAACTTCAAAACTCTGCTAAGTAAAGTCCCTTTTGCTTAAGGGTTTTTCCTTTTATCAGATACGGTTAAAGTTCCCGAAATACGCGACGGGACGAGGACGTAACGTTATTGCCTTTGAAATTCACGCGAACATCATCACTGGTCACTAACTCCATCATTCCCTCCGGTAAACCGCTTCGTTTCTCCGGTGAACAACCGCCGGCGACGATAACAAGGAAAAGATAACCGAGAAAAATGAAAACGAAGAGTGTTCTTTTGCTTTTTTTTGGGGGGGGGGTGAATTCGAAGGATGATGAGCAGGGAGAAGTGGTCCGGGCATTATTAAAGGGATGATAGAGGGACTGCTGACGTGGAACTAATTGCCACGCCGGAATCCGACGTGGATGAAAATGTAATCGGTTGAGTTGAGGAGGGATTACACGATGCCACGTAAAGGAGCGTGACTCCCATTGTGAAATCTCATTTTTTTCCCCTTTCTTTATTACCCCTATCGTCTTGCGGAGGTTACTGAAACGGCTTCATGATCGTCGCGTGGGCAGGTTCGGTAGAACAATAATTTCCTAAGTAAATGACGAAAATACGCCTTTTCAACAAACGAAACTGACTACACGACAAAATGGTTATTTAGCCTTTTCACCTACCTTGAAACCCCCAAAGATCAGATGCTCTTTTACTGACTTGGGAAGTAAAAAATTTGACAGGTTAGAATAATCAATACTGTAGTTAGCTCTTTGACTAAAATACCCCTGTGTGGACCCCACTGACTGTCAGAACTAGGAAAAAGTGATGGGGATATGGGTAGCTTAATCATTTCAGTAGAAGTATGGTAAAATTATCGAAAAAGGTGAAGTGTAAGGGAGGATAAATATGTCATTTTAACCCTTATCTGATGGCTACATTTTTTTTTTACGGCAAGAATACGAAAAATGAAAAAAAAATATTAATTTAATATACATGAAGGATACGGGACGGAACGGGTAGTATATATCCGATATATACTCGAAATTATTCAATTAATACACATACCTTATAAATGTAAAAGGGTTAATTATTCGGACATCCCTTTCAAAAGAAAATGGCATAATAAAAATTAGTCCTTAACATTTAAATTTTTTCAATTTGGTTCCTTTTCTTATTTTGAGTTAAATTTGACCTTTAACTTTTTAAAAGAGTTGAATTTAATTATCAACTTTTCAAAAAAAATTAAATTTTTGTTTTTAATGAAAATATTGACTAAATTATTAAAATTTTAAATATGGCAGCCCACAATCGTTTTTTAAATTTTTATAAAGTTATATGTTTTTGAAATATTTTATTTATTTATAATTTTAAAATTATTTGTTGATGTATATAAAAGAGATAGTGTCATGACAATATAAAATATACTTAGACTATCACGCAGCTATCACACCAAAATCGTTAAAACATTAATGTTCAATCAGATATTTGTTTAAAAAATAATTTGACTCTTTTTAAAAGATTAGTGATCAATTTTAGTTAGAAATGCTATTAAAGGCCAATTTAATAAAAAATATAAACGTTGAGGATTAAATTTATCATTATGCCAATAAATTATATTGGTCGTCTTCAAATTATTATTTGCATGTTAAATTAGTCTTTTAAATTTTAAATTATTTTAATTGAGTTTTTAAATTATCAATATATAAATCATACTTTTTGTTTAGTGTTATAGACGTTAAATGTCAACTAAAATCTAACCAGCAGTAATAAAATGTCAAATTAAGTTTGAGACTTGATTAATTTTTAAAAAAGTTTAATTGAAATATTTAAAAAAAGACAAAACAAAAGTCTAAATAGAATTTTTAAAAATTTTAAAGAGCTTAGTAATACTTTTTTTTTAATTTTAAGGCAAAATCATATTGTTTACAACAAGTGTATACCTAATACATGTACAACATGAATCCAATATGAAAAATAACATGCTAGAGATTGTATGACCTGAATCTCGTTATTTGTTAAAGAAATAAATATAGTGACAAAATAAGGGGATTTGTGGGAGAGAAAGGTCGAGGACAATAAAACTAGACTAGAGTTGAGATCGAGGGTGCGGGGGCAGAGCCCCTGCATTACAAACCATGCATAAGAAGTTGAATCCATATAGAATTATTATTTTTCTATCTGACTTTGATTAGAATAGGTTTTTTAACTCTTAAATAGATATAGTCGAAACTACTATTGTATAATTCATTTTTTAATATTAGTAAATTTCTCCTTCTCTGTTCGTGATTTTTCCCCGAATGGGTTTTTATGCAAAATATGTGTGTTTTTATTATTTTTTTCTTATTGTTTTGCGACTATTATACTGCCATTATCGACTTCGTTATAACATGATAATACTTCTAAATTTTAATTATAATATTTGTTAGCACGATTAAAAATTGTTGGTACACGTGTTTGTAATTATATTTGTGTTGTGAATATACTTCATGTTATATCTAAAGTTAAAATATTTGTATGTTTTGAAAATTTGGAATTTAATCTTTATACTTTTATTTTAGAAATTTAATTTCTCAACTTTTATATTTCAATGTTAGTGTAACATTTTGAAAAAAAAATACCCACTTGCTAGCAATGTAACCAAAAAAAAAGATATTCTAATGAACTTGAATTTAATAAAAATTTTAATAATGTTAACGGTTAGACTTAAATTTTAAAATCTGAAAAGTAAAATAACAAAATTCTGAATTTTCTAAAAGTTCGTGGGCTTATAGCATGTTTTAACTTATATCTAAATTAACATTTAACGAATAAATTGATAATTTAGCTGAAAAAAATTACAACAATGATTAAAAAATTCAGTCTAGAATGAGTTTTGATGAATTAATAGAAAATATAAAATATGTTGTTTTGTGTGTTAGGTTATGACCTTTTCTTTTTCTTTCATTTTAGTCCTCTCTTTTTTTCTCAGCTCTATGGTCCCTATCTCTGCCCGTTGTTTGCTTTTATCTCTTCCCCCCCCTGTTTTGGGTCTCTCTGCTATTTAAAACGTAAGAAGAAAGCGAGGCAAAGTAGATGCAGATTTCAGTGAGAGAGCTTTTGAATTTGAGATTTCATTTGCTTTTAATTCTTTGACAATTGCAGTCTTTCAGGCCCTGCAACATCTGGTCCCATTTGCGAAACTTAAAGTCTCTCGTAATTTCTTTTAATAATTGATAATTACGTTAAAGAGTAATTTTGCAGGATATTTGAATTTTTTTTATTTTGTTAAAAGAGCATTAATCAGAGGGGTTAATGATGGAATTAAAGCATAAAATACCTCATTTATTGCTTTCACTTCAAAATTTTCTTTTTTCTGTATCGTTATTTATGAACAAGAATATATTCGAAATTAATGTCCTGTTATTGCAATTAAATGACTTTTGGAGGGTGGGGATTTTTTAGTGGACGGTGGTAAAGTGTAAAACGGGGAAGGGAGAGTCTATGGGAAGCTAAATAGGGAAAGCAGTGGAATTTAATTTTCTGCTTCTTTTTTTCCCCTTTTTTTGACATTCAGAACCACAAAAGCGGATGTCGTTTCGTAAGGCACGCGGCGCTATTCCGACAAGGACGTTATTATGTCTTATTGGGCGTGATGTGATCTAGAGTGCACACGTATCGGATCACTCGATCCTTCGTAACTGTTGGATTAATTCATCAGTACCTAAAAGGCCCCACTAAGGCTAAAGCTCCTTTCTTCAAGCTTCTACCCAGGTTTTCAAAATCTGATCCTTGCGCCAACGATCAAGTCACCAGTTTTTTAATTTAATTTGTTGGATTAAGTAAATCATAAAAAATTCATAAATATAAAAAAAAATTGATGCGATTGGATTTTATTTTTTTCAGTTGATATCAATTTTCAAGTCAACCAACACCTTAATCGATTCTTAATTTTAATCAATGTTATTTAAACCAAATTAGATTAACTAGTTAGAGTAGTTGAATTGTATATCGATTTATAAATCGATCTAGACGTAAAGATTGAATCGATCTTTAAATGAATCAAGACAACATCGAAAATCGAATCTATTGCACTGACTTTATAGGTTTTTAATTTTAAAATTTTATTAATTTTAATTATTCTAGCAACGAAATCAATTATTATTTAAAACGTCGGCTTCTAACCTTGTTATTGAGCCAAGACTTTTATCAGCACTTGTTATTGTAATTTTATTTTCAAGAAATAATTATTTTTTAAGAGGTTGCAGATATCAGTAGGATAAATCTCAAATTTACAAATAAATTTTAATAAATGTAAAATATGATACATAAATTTTGATTTGATGTAATTATACACGTAAAATGTTTATTTTCATCAGATAAGTATAATAGTTCATGTATATAATGTGTAAATATAAAATTGCACTATATTAATAACGGTGTTAGTGATTTGAGAAAATTGAAACAATTCATTTATCATATTTTACATTAAATCAACGTTCACATATGATTTTAAGATTTATCTCTTACTAGAATTGAGATGATTATATTAACAATTAACATTATAATATATAATTGGATAGTGAATATATCGAGTCTCCATCATAGTAAATCTAAATAACACAATCATAATATATATGGAGAAAATTTACATACTGTGATACTAGAATCCAAAATTTCAATAATCTTAGAATCTTGATTTTATCATTAAGCCAAAGCCTCATTGTCATTGTTCGTAGATTTAAGAGAAAAAAGAGAGAGGGGTCTAATTGTGAATTTAGCTATTCTACTATGTTGCATTTTACAATTTAATCATTTTACTTTATTTTTATAATGTTATTAGTATGTCCAAATTGATAACATTGTTCGTTACCATGGTTAAATTGATATATGAAATCTTTTATCAGTTACTCGTTCACATAATTAGAAGCATGAAAAATTCATCAATAATGTAGAACCAATAATAAATTTATAAATCGGATGTTTAAGATTAATTAAAAAAACTATCATTTTAATAATAATAACTAATGTACTATAGATCTACTAATAATCTTATAAAAATAAAAGAATGAAGTTAATGTAAAATGATTAAATTTCAACTTAGTATAATGATTAAAACCATAATTAGATTAAAAACCCTATTATTTAATTATGTGTTTTGTTTACCAATTGAAAATCATAACAATATTTGTTATAAATGGTGGTGTTATTAACTAATAATTGATAATTGGTGTTCATTTATTGTATCAATTCCACCAAAGTCTATAGATGTTTAGTTTGTCCTTTTTTAGTAAATTTAAATTTTGATCATTAATATTAAGATGCTATTTGTAAAAATAGAATGAAGATAATGACAAGAAAAGAGAGAAAAAGAACACACAGATTTTAAGTATAACCATTTCGGGGAAAAAATTACGGGCAGAGGAGAAGAAAATTCACTATGTCAAATTCGAATGATTACAATGAGTATAAACTGCGTCTATTTATAGGTTTAGAAAACATTATTCTAATCAACATCTAATAGAAGTAATGCAATAAGGTTGAAGCACCTTATTCAAATCGATATGAAATAGAGGAAATAAATTTCTATACGGATTCTCCTTGTGCAGCCTGTCTTACCACTTATATTTTATTTTAATAAAAATTTGGGTTACAACTCTAACACTATTAAATTAAACTTTAAATAATACATTTTAAGTATAAAAGCTATAAAATTCGGTAATTAGGCATTTTCAATGCTCAAAATTATCATTGAACTATGTTTTTTTTTAAATCTACGTAATTTATCAATTTCATCTCATTTTACTCAAAACACAATACCATAAAAAATTGATATGTAACTCATTCTTATTGGAAGTCGTATATTTTTCAGATAAAAGGGTATGCCTCCTAAAATGGGAAAATTTCAGTTTTATCCTTTAAAATGTATAAAATTATAAGTTAGTACATAAAAAAACTTGACTTTGCCTCCAAAATTATAAAATTTTGATTTAGTCCTTTCAAAAATTATAATTAATTACAATAATGAAATTGCATTTAAACTCTTATAAAACATATAATTTAATTCCGATCCTTCTAAAAAAACTTTTCTAGCCTCTCCTTTACGGAACGGATAGTTTAGATATCAATTTTAAATAAAAATTTATGTACTTAAATGAAAAAAACAATATAATTCATGAACCAAATTGATAATTAAAACGAAATCCGATAATAAAGTTTGTCAGTCATTTTGGTGGAGACCATTGAAAAAGTAAAAAGATTAGGGCATAGAATCAACATGATTCACACGATTCAGATGAGCATCATCTTCATAATGAAAAATAATGATAAAAGAGATCAGTTACAATACACTAAAAAAAGACCTTTTTTTACTATAATATTTTATGTGTGGGTTGCATGCTGTTATGAATGGAATTGTGATGAACTCATTTTGACCAAATCCAAATTAAATATAATATACTTCCAACAAAATATTTAATATATTATTTATTAAAATAAAGTTGTTTTTAGCTCGTGTGATTCGATTTTAAAGCGCTCTCATTAGGTTTCAAAGTGAAATTATGATAAATAAATATATATATTTAAATGAATATAATAATATAGTAAATATGTCCATTGAGTCTTAGCTCGATTAGCATTGACATTATTGTTAGTGTAGGAGGATGTGGGTTCGAGTATGCTGAAGCATATTATTCTCCTATTTAATGGTTAGGGAGGGGGCTAAGAGTAATTTTAGACATTGGCATATTAATACTAAAAATAACAAATAATTTTTGAATTTTTTAATGCTTCTTGCTTTATTATATAAAGTTCAATAAGGCATCGGTGTTGTCGGTTAATGCTTCTCATTATATGTAATTACAATATGTTGATTTTTAGTCCTAACATGTGCCTTTGTCGTATATGGGTTTTGTCCAATTTTCTCTCTAAGCATGGATTAGTCTCGTCAACTTAAGTTGGAATGATTTGTTTTCCAAATGGTAATTTGTCACATTTTAAAACTTTTTGAACTAAAAAATTATACTTGATTAATTCAAGTTCACATTTGATCCAAACTGATTTGATCATAAAAAAACAAAAATCTTAATCAAAATGTCATAGAATAAAAAATAATCTGAACTCAAAATGACTTAAATGTGAAATAGCTTAAACTTGAAACGCCATGACTCTGTCTTCATACCTCGCCAACATCACCTTGTCGATCACAACCTTGTCTATAGATGACACCTCACCAATTTAACCCTTGCTAGCACATGCATGCTTGACATGTGGAACGTCTCCAACCTACCTTGCCAAAGACATGTATTGAGGCTCCTCTTCACATTAAGAACACAGAGAGCTCACGTAGAAATTCGTCAAGTCAACATCAATTTAATCGCAACCAGGTAATCAAATTCATCAGTACCATCGTCGTTTAGCTAGGAAGGCTATCATGTCCCTTAAAGAGCCTATCATGACAAGACCAATATGGACACATATGGCCTAAGGGAAAGGGGGCAATTAGCCTCGCCTGTAACTATAAGTACCCTTCTATATCCTTAAAAATGTTATTCTTCTTCAACATCTTCTTTTTGCACTTTTACTTTGTCCAATTACCATCCTAGTGACTTTCAACACATCACTATCTTGTAAACTGCCATCTTTCTCCTTATTCCTCTTTTTACCCTTAACAAACTCAAAACAAGAAAAACTTGAAATAATTCAAACTCAAAATGAACATAAAATATTAAAATCAGATCGACCTAATCCAATCATGTCCTCACTTTCACTTCTTATTTCCTTTAGATTTTTTCTCTCTCATTCCATCTAGCTTTACTTTGACAATGTTCTTTTGCCTAAGCATTCTCAAAAGAATCCCTTCTCGTCTTTCTTGCCACAAGATCCTCTTGTTGTAATTGACTATTTTCCTCACAAGCGCTACTACTAAGAGTGACAATGAGGGCAAATTAGGTATACAAACTTGTCGTTTTAGCCGATTGTTGATGGGTCCATTTCTTAACTGGGTGTCATTGATTCATGGCGCCAGGCGACAGTTTAGAAATCGAGCTTGAGCCACCTCTATCAACACCGATGTTATTAAGTCACATTTCTTTCCCTTTGGCCTGTTGCCTCTTTCTTGTTTTCATAGTTTTGATCAGACATGACGCGTGTGAATGTTCCATCACTTTGGACTCCGGTTATAAAGGTTGTTGAGCTCAACAGAAGTGTGGCTCTCTCCCTCCTCTGTGTCCATACGCAAATAACTCTTCTTTTGGCACACAGAAGATTACAATCGGTCCTTTGGCCTAACGATTTATTTACCATATTTGATATTTTGTAGCCTTGTAACTTGTTTGAATGATTCTAATGTTTAAAAAAACAAAAAATCTACAATGTGGGAAAGATTTTCATGTCTTGAATTTAGGGCACGGGTCCTACTACCATGATTGGATATGAAATTGATTTTTTTTTCATAAGAATTCCCAAAGTTTTTCCCTTTTTAAAAAGAAAAAAAAAATCTTTCCAACTTGTCACTGTATTTTTGTATATCATGTGGAGGAGGCTCCTTGGGGGTCTCAAGCTCTTTGTTTAGTCAGTTCATGTTTGTTACTTATTGGATCAATTTTGATGAATTTTAAAGGCTACTTTTGAATTTTGATCTGAAATCTGATATGATATCTCACTGTAATTGGATTCTCTGCTGGGCCTTTTCCTTCCTTTTTCTTTCTTTTTTTGTGTGTGTAGGCTCCATGGAGAGAGGACAACAATGTTTCTAAGTTATTTTAAATAATTAATTTTTTAGATAAAAATATTAATTTCGAAATACTAATATTTCAAATATATATATATTAATTTCATTAATAGTTAAAACGACAATACAATGACTAACAGAAAAAGACAGAACACAAAATTTGATATGATACAAATAAAAAAAAATACAGATATTAAATTTCATAAAAATAAATTGTGAATGTGAAAAAAAATGCTCTAATTGGAGCATAGGGCCACATGTGGGTCTTACTAAGAAAATGCTGTCTCCCCAATTTATGGGCTTCTTTTTCTTGAAAACCATATTCCCCAACACACTGTTCTTTTCTTCTCATTATCTTCCCTGCATTAAACTATTTAGGGAATCTTAGATGCAAAATTATGATAGTATTTTTTCAAGCGGATTAAGAGTATGATTTGTATTTTATAAAATATAGTAAAATAAAATAATTTTAATATGTAAATAAATAGGACACTTGTCATGTTTTCAATAACGTTTGTGGAGTTCAATGCTCCACAAGTTGCGTATCATATAATTATTTGGATAAAATTTAAAATTATTATAAACTTTGAATTTGTACCATTTTAAACATAAAAATTTGATTTAATCCAATTCTCACAAAAGATTAACACAATTAATGATGATGTGTTGAATCAAAATTAAAGTTTCATGTTTACATTTGAACCACAATTAAAGTTTCATATGTATAACTACACCAAATCAAAGTTCATGTATTGTAAGGTGGATCTCGAAAGATATGAAAATCCCTCTCCAAGCTGTGCATATGATTTTCATCGAATATGGTTTTCCACATAATTCCATATGTATCTATGAGATTGAGTATGTATTCTGTTTACTCGCTTTAAATTGAGTATCCGTTCCCATCCCTTTCCTATTAGGATTGAAAATATTGTATTTTATATATTCATACGATTAAATCATTGAATTTTTGAAATAGTGTAAAAAAATCGATGATAATTTTGTAGACATTTAATTGTCCAAACGATGAGGTATTGTTTATTTTGAAAAGTAAAAATGTCCTCGTAATTTTATGATTTGAAAAAAGAAGAAAATTCTTCAAAAAACCAAAATAGATAACACTTATTATTTATAATCACAATCTAATCCTTAGGTAGTGGGTTAAGATTTTTTTTTTTTGTCTCAACAAGTTTCTACATCCTCGTTATAGCTTAAAAACAGAAAAATCACACTATAGTTGGCTTTGCTCCTAATTTTAAGAGATTTCGTTAAGGAATATTTACAAGCACCAATTAAAACTTATAATCTATAACTTTTATGTACTATACATTATATATATATATATATATATATATTTATCTCATTAAATAGAACATTAAAGAAAGTAATGAAGATAAGGTGTGAAAATAGAAGCATATTGAGGACCCCATTGAAAGAGTAAATTGCATTTTTTGTGTGCCCATGACTGTAATGCCATCCACAAGCTTTAGGCTGCTAGTACTATGATCTAAAAAAATAGTCACAAATCAAATCAACCTTAAGTTTGCCTACCTAGTGAATGGCAAATAATGAAAATAAAAGGGTAATTATACACCAAAGTCTAAAGCTAAAGGCTAAAGTGGAGCAAAATTATCTCAACTTTGGAAACTGGCCAGACTTTTATTTCAATAAAATAGACTATGCCAACCATGTCATTAGTTTTAGCCCCCTGCAGCCTTGTTGGGAATTTTCTTTAAAAGGGAAAAAAAAATGGCATCCAAGATGTACCTATTAAAGAGAAGCAATGATGTTAAAAGTTTGGTATTTGAAGTGGTGACGGGTTCAATGGAGTGGTAGTATCTAGTATTCTAGTTAGGTGCTTAAGATGGGTCATATGGATACATATTGTCACCTACCAAGAAAATCTCAACATTTGCACTTGGTAATGTTTGGATCCATGTTGTATAAGGCATTGTTGGGTAAATATGCTACTTGTTGAGGCATTTGTGATTCTTGACGAATAATATTTCACATACTTCTTTTGAAAGAGTCGACCTCCTTTCAAGCTTTCATGCTTGAGAGTTGGTAGACTCTTCAATGAGTCGAGTTTGTGGAGCTCGAGTGCTTGGAGTGACAACGAATTCAATAGAGTGGTAGAATCACATTGGATGCCTATGAAAGTGAATCATATAGATGTGTTGATCACCCACCAAAGAAGTCTCAACATTTGCACTTAATAGAGTTTGAATCTATGTCCTATAGCATAAATGTCATTGTTGGATAAATATGCTACCGGTTGAGTTGTTTGTCAATTATACTTCGTTTGAATGAGTGAACTTTCTTTCAACAGCTTTTATGCTTGAGAAAGAGTGTCTTTGGGTTGATTTTGTAGATGATAGAACATAAATTCCACCATTTACTAAATGTTGTTTGAAAGCCTTTGACGCTAATACTATAAAACACCTTTAGTTGGCTACATTGATTTGTATTTTAGAGAAATGAAGTTTGGTGTGTGTGTGTGTGTGTAAAATTAAAGGTTCCAATGGCTGATTTTCTCACAAATAAACAAGTTTTGCTTAGGTAAAAGTCCATTCTTCTCTTTTTTTTCTTTGACACTTCTTCATTAGGCTTGTATTCTATTTATTTATGGTTTACTTGTTCCTTTATCTTTGTACTTTCGAACTTTACTTGTTTGATTTAAAAATTAAAATCCACTTGATGACATTATTATTGGAGTTTCCTGAAATTTGAATACGTGTCATTTTAATATTTAAAAGTATAATTTAAAATTAATATTTAATTGATAATATATATTCAAATTTAATAAAAATCAATTTATTATGTTAACAATTGAATTTTAATTTCCAAATTAGACAAGTAGAAATACTAAATTTATGGAATTGAAAGTGGGGAGATTAAATTTTAAAAAAGTTTAAAGAGTATTGTTGAAAAAAATTCCAATTTGAAAACGATTTTTTTGCACAACGAAAAATTAAAAATTGAAAAATTGAGCCGGTTTGTAATATTTATAGCAATAAACCCATTACTGAAATCACAAATGTGTTTTCGGTTAGGCGGATTCTTGTCGTTTATGGCTTTCAACCAAATGACCTTTTCCGCTATTATCGTATCACGAACTGCTTCAAGTGTGGGCTCGAACGAATTCGAATCAAATACAGAATTGAAAATTGTTTACTTTACTTTCAATGGAAAAACAAATATTTCTTTAATAGAAACCGATAGTTTTGTTATTTAGGAAAATATAATTTATACTTAAAAAATAAATTCTCACAATTTTCAGACAGAATAACAATATTTTTAGGTAGAAGTCTATTTTAATAAAACAACTAAATCCTAGTCTAACTAGGATTAGGAGGAAACAACCCTAGTTAATTATATTAGGGTTTGTTGTAACACCCCTAACTCGTAACCGTCGCCGGAATAGGGTTACGAGGTATTAAAGAACCATATTTAAATTCGAATAATCATAGATATACGCATGTTCAACCTGCTAAAACAACCAAGTCTTAAATAAAAAATATAATATCAACTTATTACGAGTCATTTCATATCATGTATCGAACATATTCGTAAACACATAACTAATAATTAAAAATTATCTAGAGCATTTCAAGCACCACTTTCGGTCATACCTCATTTCGCCTACTCGACTAACAAATCAATTATAAACAACAACGACACAATTATGTATATAAAACTCACATTTAAAATTTACTTATTTTACATGTAATCATTATATTTTAACATATGTACCTATACCAAACCTTATAAATACAAGCATTTATAAACATTAAATAATATACCATAAGCATTTATATAATTTCATAGTATATTCACATATTATTATTCAAATACACAAACTGTTGATCAAATTGCATATAAATATTTGTTCATCAAATAAATAAAGTTATTATTCATATGGTCAATTTTTTCAAGCTTTAGCGAATATAATTTTATTTTAACCAATGCTAAATTCATCTATATTCAACATTTTCATGCCAAACATACCAACACCGATCCTATATATATATATATATTAGTAATATTTATTCTCCCAATGAATCAAAGGTCATTTATAAGACCAATTCCATAAACAAGGTTCATTATGCAAATAACTAATTTCAACTATCCTATAATCACAGTAAATCAATATACAACTTTCACATAGTAAATGATAATCCAAATTCAATCTCAAATTACCGAATATAAAGATATTAAATTAGCATCTCATTCTCATATATATAATAAATCAAGTCAAAGCATTTTATATTACTTACGAAACATAGCCAAATCATCAACCATAATGTTTAATCAAAACATGAAATCAATTCAAAACAAAATAAACGAGCCATTTTCGCATGGCTTATTATATATACACACTTCATTCAAAATATATATTCAAAAGGGTAGTATAGACTATACATGCCATAGATTTTATATTTAACTTTTATAAATACCGATGGATGGACGATAGTGTGATTGACTTCGTTGACGATCCCCGAGCCCGTAACTAGCTTCCAAAATCTATAAAACCGAAGGAAACACACATACACCATAAGCTATCACAGCTTAGTAAGTCACAATCAATTAGACAATTCAATAATGTTAACAATTCAATAACAAAACCGAATAATGCATCATATTCATATATATACATTTGAGCTTGCAAAATTTAATTATCTAATATGTAACTATGAATCAATTTCAACTTGGCCGAATATACATGTAAATAAAAACGTACTTATTTTTCACTTTCAAATAATATACCCACTCTTTACCAAATGTACTCATTCATATATAGATGCATATAATTCAGAATTACAATATCACATATACTTACCATTTGACCGAATATAGACCTTCATATACTCATATACTTTCATTTACCTCATATAAATTTTCTTATCACAATTGAAGTAACCAACTTACCTTGATATCATGTATTATTCAACCATTTCATACTTGACCTGTCATGTACTAAATAATTGGTCGAGGCCATAATGAAGTTGCACAATTAGTGCTTTTTCTCATCTAACCAAATTGCTCTCGGTGTCACACACTTAGTGCCCGTTATTCAACATCATCATATTAATTTCTCACACTTAGTGCCCATTATTCAACATCGTCATTTTAGTTTTGCACACTTAGTGCCATTCATATAGCTGTAGCTATCCCATACTCGCACACTTAGTGCTAAATATTGATAAATCACATTCACATCTATTTCTACTTTCCGACTAAAACACATTCAGCTATGTATATATATTTTTGCATACTTTCATTTCGGCATATATAACTAATATTTATTCAGAAATTATAACATCTATTTGATTATAAACTTACCTCGGATAGCGATAAACCGGAACGGAACGATTAATCGACGACTTTATTTTTTCCCGATCCAAGTCCGATTTCTTTAATTCTTGATCTAAACACATTCAAATTTGACTCATTCAAACATAATTTCATTCAACTTCATTCAAAAACACATAAATGGGTAATTTACCATTTTGCCCTTGATATTTAACATTTTTACAATTCAGTCCAAATTGCACAAAACATAAAATATTCCAAATTAATCACAATGTAGTTTGGCCGAGTATTCCCTAGTCTCAATTTAATATTTCTTACAATTTAACTCAAAATAATCAAATTCATCAAAAATTCAAAAACAAACATTATAATCTATCACATATATTTTATTTTCTACTATCAACCAACAAAAATCACAAACTATCATCAATGGCACATCACGAAATCATCACAATTTCCAAAAATTAAAACATGGGTTTTAAAGAACACGAAGCAACAATCTCAAAAACGTAAAAATTATCAAAAACCGATTAAAAAAATTACCTCAATCAAGCTCAACCTAGGCCGAATATAACAAAACTTCAACTCTTTCTTTTTCTTTCAACATTCGGTGATGGGTGGATGAACAATCCACTAACATTTTTCATTCGTTTTATTATAATATACATTATAATTCATTTACCAATTAGCCTTTAATAATAATATTTAACATATATGCTAAGGTCATTCTTGTCAAATGCCTCCCACTAGCTTTAATAATGGTCTAATTACCACATAAAGTCTTCACATTAAAAGAACAACTATTATTCGGCCCTATTGAATTTAACCCTTAAATTTTCATTTTACGCGATTAAATCCTTTCATTTAATCGGACACTTAAACGATAAAATTAAAACACGAAAATTTCACGCAAGCAAATTCACACATAATAGACACATAAAATAATATTAAAATATTTTTCTAATTTGGATTTGTGGTCCCGAAACCACTGTCTGACTAGGGTTTAGACCGGGCTGTTACATTTGTTGTCCCTAATATTAACATGATGGGCTTTTGGGCCTCTTCCGTATCGGGTCTAATTATAAGTACTTTCTGAACTTACCCAGTACTTTACAATTCAATCCAACCCAATACATGTTTTTCTATTTCTTAAAATAAACATAATAAATTAATTTAAATAAATAAATATCTCAATTAAATAATTTTCTCAACTCGATTCTAATTTTGTTAAAATAATGACGAATTTACCGTAAAAGAATCTATGAGAAAATATATTTAATATTTTTACATTCAATGATTCACAATGACTAATTAATTTAATTTCATTTTCGAACTTCAATTATTTAAATAATCAATTAAATAATAATTCAAAAACTATAAATTAACTTCTACGTTATTTCCATTTAGAGAAAATCACATTAATTTTCAAATATTTTTCATTTCACTAATTTTACCATTTTTATTCATTTCTATTCATTTGATTCAAAATATAATTCATTTCTCATTTCAACGAGCTAGCAGAGAGACTGGTTGGACATATGCAATTAGGGCTCAAATGATTTATAATTAAGTTCCACCTTTTCGCCTATTAATTTTAAACTCATTTGACCACAAAGTCATTCAACTATAGTTTTGTGACTGAGCTCTCTCTAATGACATACCATTACAAAAACAACTCGATCATTGCTCGTCCAATGACCTTATCATAAGTGTGTTACCCTCATAGGATATTCTTAATCTCTTTGGTATAAATCTGCTTTCTCAGTATGATTCTATTTTATCTCATAATAACCCTTACATCTTCCTTCATGAAAAGTCAGTTACTATCAAATAGTAATCAAGTTGTTCATCATAAGGACGAACAATCCATGACCATGCTTACTTTTCATCTACCATGTAATGTTAATGAGAGAATATCATTTACCCATATCTCAGGCTATGAATTCCATTGTTGTGAATGACGCTACATACTGCAGAAGTTGTATACCTAACGCACTAGGTTTCGGTTCATTATCTATTTGAACTCAGACTTTTACTTACATCAAAGTATAGGAGTCACGCATACATAGTTCATCATCCATTTAGGATTAATGTGTGTCACACTTTAAACATTACAAGTGAATAAATCCATAAACGGATTCAAGATCTATTCTTTATGGGTTCAATCCGATGTACTATCAGTCACATTTATGTCACTATCTTCTGGGAGTCATTCGCTCCGACGCCCAAGTCAAGACATCTCCCTAATTGCACTTGATAAATGATATATTAGTCATTCAATCGGTTTACTCATTTTCGATTAGACTAAGGACATGTTTAGGTTCGTCTACTGATATAAGTTATTTTTTTGTATTACGATCCGGCCACGTAATACTGTTTAGTATTAGTTTAAACATTAGCCAACCAATGAGCCAATATTTACTTCTATTTTGCTTTGCATGTAAAAACCACATGAGGACGTTATAACTTATGAATTATTTGATTAACCAAATTATTCAAAAAAATTACAAATTTACATAAACAAAAATATTATACTTAAAGCACCAGAGCCAACATATATATGGATTGAAAGTTGAATGAAACTTTTTTTCATGTCACACATATTTCTATTTTCCTTCTTTAAAATGCAAGTGATCCACATCTGCTCACCCTTTTTTAGTAATATATATCTAAAGTCACTAAACTGTTAGTAAGTTTACGTTTAGTTATTTAACTTCAATAAGTTATAAAATGATCTTGAACTATTTCGAAAGTTTTCATTTAAGTTATTAAACTATTAAAAAGTTTTTTATTTAAATCAAAAGACTATTATTATTATTTTTAAATCTGTTAATGAGCTCTAAGTGACAATTCAATAATCGATATAGCGGATTAGTACCCATCGATGAGTAGAATAATATAACTTAGATCCAAGTTGATTTGACGGTCAGTGTTAAAGATCATAGAAGAAAGTTATTTGGATTCTGGTTCATAAATTCGTAACGTTTAAAGTTGTTTCATGAAGAAAAAGTTGAACCGTAGAAAAGGAGAAAGAGAGATTTTAATTGATGTAGGCACTGCAAATAGAGAAGGCCATATAGGAATAGTTTTAACAACCCGGTGACTTAAATGAAATATTTCAAATAGTTCACTGACCATTTTGTAACTTTTTAAAATTAAGTGACCAAAACATAAATCTACTAATAATTTAATGACATTAGGTGTAATTTACTTTTTTTATTATTTTTATATCACAATCAGATACTATAATTAAAGTCTTTAACTTTTCTTTTTATCCCTTTATTTGTTTATTTATTATCGAAGTTAATTCCTTTGATTTCATGAGTGCCAAAAGGGAAAAGAAAAAAAAAAGAGCTAATGAAAGATATCGCTCTCTTTGGTTCCCTTTTAGGCTTTTTTCCCCTTTGGTGATCGATTCGTTGCTAATGGGTTATGTTTCAGTTTGAATGAGACTGAAGCAAGTGCAATTTCGCCCATGGCTTTTAACCTATATTCAATTCTTTAGGGACCATATTTTAAGCTGAAATACTGTAAAGAATGTCGGTCGATGTCAATATTTGTTTCCGAATTTGGGTTCAACGCTTCAATTGGGCGGCGAAGGGTGGCGGGGCCGGCGGTGGCTTGATTTCGACTTTGGACATTAGCAATAAGATGTATATACACATACATAGCGTCTTTAAATGCTGTTTTTAAGTTCTATTTACTACACTACAACTTCTAATTACTTTAGGTTTAGGTAATTGAAAGTTCTCTATTCGAGTTGGATTTTAAGTTGTTTTAAATTCGGGATTGTTTTGAATTTAAATTAGTTTTGTGTAAATAGTAAGATTAAATTTAGCGATTTTTTAAAAATTAAGACTAAATTGATAGAATGTATAAATATTGAAAGGTACAATTTGTTATTAGGTGTCAAACCTTAGATATCAACTTAACAACATGGTGACTAAAAAATTTAATTTCGATAACATTATTGACTAAATTGAAAAATTTTATAGTTGGGTGACCAAAACAGAAATAGTCTCATTATTGAGTGACTATTCTATTCATGTAGTTTATCTGAGAGATAAATGACCACGACATTCAATCGTTTCAAACTTAACAACATAGGGACTAAAAAAACAATTCAAATAGTTTAGTGATTAAATTGAAAATTTTCATAGTCGAATGATCAAAATAAAAACACAATAAAATTTTAATGGCTAATTAGATTATTTAGCTTTTAAAATATATAAATTTAATAGATATTTTAAAATCTATTAAGTTGAATAATTCAATTTTAGATTTCAAAACCGAAATGTTTTAATTGATTTTCTAAATTTACTAAAAACTAAAATTGATTAAATTATTTCTTTTCTGTTGATTTAATCGATTAGAACAGATTTTCTTGCCCTTGAATTCCCCATAACATTGCACTTAAGAGTTGTGGAAAACAAATAACAGAATAGTCGATATAAAAATACACACAAATGTCGTCTTTGCTATTTTTAACTCATACAACCATAACAAAGCTAAATCAATCAAATTCAATAGCACCAATAAAATTGTGTTCTACAAAAAGAACGAGCATTTGGGGTACTTCCTTCTTACAGGGTGAGAGTGATTTTTCACCATGTTGAATAGGGCAGTTCAAAGCAACCAAGGCATCTCAATAAATTCCTAATCAATAATGAATTTATACTATATATTGTCTACAATATAATATAAATTTAAGAAAATTGCATAAAACCAATCAAAACTAAAAGCATAATTTCCACTCTACGGAACCTTGATTGCTTGAATGGATTGCATAACATCGGAGACAACAATGATAAGGTCACCGGACTTGATCATCGCTCTTGCTTTAAGCAAGGAGAATGTTCGGTTTAGATTACTCTCCACGTCGTCCGAGAAATCGAGACGGAAAGGTATCAATCCCCATTTCAGGTTCAGACACCTTTGAATAGATGTCGAGGGTGCGAACGCAAAGATTGGACAGTCGGGTCGGTTTCGGGAAAGAAGTGATGCTGTCTGTCCAGTTTTTGTATAAACAAATATGGCATCCGCTTTGAGTTTGTTGGCTGAAAGTTGAAAACAAGTTAGAAATTTAATCGAGTATTAGCTCAGTTGGTAACGTTAAGACAACTCACCCATTCTTGAAGTTGTATTACATATTTCCTCGGAAATCTCATCGAGTTTGGACGATGAAACGATGCGAAGATCAGTTACATCCCAGTGTTTTTCCTCCCTTCTGCACTTTTCGATTCTCAAACTAACACTTCTTAGTACAGCTAATGCTTTCTCAGGGTATTGTCCCATAGCTGATTCACTAGAAAGCATTAAAGCATCTGCTTGTTGTCCTACTGCTTCGGAAACGTCGGCAACTTCAGCTCTTGTTGGTATAGGATATTCGATCATCGACTCAAGCAGCTGGGAAGCAACGATGACAGGCTTATTTAGTTGCCTGCATAGCTGAATCACCTCATGTTGAACCGACGGGACCTGTTCCAATGGTATTTGTGCACCTAGATCTCCCCTAGCTACCATAGTTCCGTCCGATACCTGAATTATCTCTTCCAAATTTTTCAGAGAATCGATACTCTCTATCTTGGCAATGATACCGATTTGGCTGGCAAAACCAAATCATTAGTACACATTACAGCTACATGAAGGTACATTGAAAGCAATCGATTTACCTTCCGGGCGATCGGTCGATTATATAACTCTTTAAAGTCTTAATAACTTCAGCAGACTTCACAAATGACACTGCAATGAAATCAACACCTTCTTCAATACCAAAATCAATATCCAGCCAATCCTGCAACAAACATAATCATTTGAACATTTTATATGAACTTTTTTTCAAAGCTCTACATATGCATGAAACCACTTTGTTCTTAAAGTATGTCGAGGGAGGCCAGACATGCTCTAAGAGAAGTATTTGAAATGTAGTTTGGGGAGTCAATTGATCCCTCAATGGTGGAGGTATTGTGCCCAGTGCGTTTATGCTCAATTTTATCCCCAGATTATATCTCTCGACTCCGCGAAGAACCCTCGACGAGTTCACAAAATGGAGCGTCTCACTCACCAAAGAAACATGAGCATTTAGTCTTGGTGGAATTCGAACCCTAGCTCAAGTGCTACCACTTTTACCCACTAATACTATATAAGGGCATGGATTCTAATTCATTAAGACTAAATGCTCACATTTTTTTGGTGTGTAAGGTGTTCCAATTCCATAAACTCGTCAAGGGTTCTTTATGGAATCAAGAGACAAAATCCGGAGATAAAATCAAATATAGACACCTCGAGCGTAATACCTCTACTATTGAAGGGTCCGTCGGTCCCCCAACGGCATTTCAAAAATTTCTCCCAGAATGAGTTTGACCAAAGTAGCAAACCTTGGAAGATATGGTCGGAAGCATGGCATTGCGCTCTCGAACTAGACTCCCGTTTCTCCAAAAAGTAAGATTAGCACGAGGCAATAACAACCCTGGATCAGTACACCGACAGATTACGTCCGGACCGATCTTCTCGATCACCACGAACGTCACCATTCCTCCATCAACAAGCAGCTCATCACCAACTTTCACATCTGTTATGTTTAATAAAAGAAAACCAAAGCATTGTAGTTTAGTTCTTCACATATTAAACAAAATTGTGGGGTGGATTTAAGCAGACAGTAGTGAAACTAAAGGACAATTTTAATACATTTCAAGTCCTACATTCGTGCTAGATCAAATTCCTAAACAAGAGTTAAAGCTCTCACAAAACCGCTTGTTCATCTACAAAGGTCAAATTCGAAACTTTGCTTAATGGGGATTAATACTAAATATTGGTTAATTCATTTGTAGAGCTTAGAAGAAATGTACCTTCAGCAAAGCCATCATAATTAACAGTAATGGTACGTTCTGGGCGTGATGGTTGATCAAATGCTCGCACAGTAAAAGTCCATATTTGGCCATCCTATGAAAAAACGATCAAATTGAATACAGAAACAAATTCCAAAGATAATTAAACCGGCTTAATTAATTTTACCTCGGCTTTGGTCGATTCGACGTCGTTTAGATCATCCATATGGATCTCACTACCTTCGGTATCCATCATAACCGCAACGGCAAACCCTTTCTCTTCATTCAATTGTCTCACCCGCCGGATCACATCCCGGTGCCACTCGCGGGTTCCGTGACACATATTCACACGCGCCACGTTCATTCCTCCGACGGCCAAAGCCTCAATCTCTTCGAACTCGCACGTGCGAGGCCCGATTGTGCAGACGATCTTGGTCTTACGGGTGCTCCTAAACCCATTCTCCTTCAGCTCCGCTTCCGTTACTCGGTCCACTTCCAAGCCCGCCGCCTCAATCATTACTCCCGGCGCCGCCACTCTCAGTGGTGAAACAACCTTAGAAAGTGCGACCGTCACTGGCTTTGGAACAGAGACATGAATGCGGGGTATCGTAACTGGAATTCTTGGGAACTCATTAGAATGCAATGGAGATAGAGAAATCGAACAACGGAAGGAACCAGACATGTTCGTCGACAAGGCAACGGAACGGATCCGGTCGGAATTTCTTTTCCCCGATGTTGTCGGGTGGTTTCAATAAGGGTATTTGGAAAGAGGAGAAAGTAAAATGAGCTACGAAAATGTCCAAATTTCTTCGACAGTGTCTTTGGACCGTCCATGAACTGTGGCGCGGGAAATATGTATCGGTAGATTCGCAGAAAGATTCGGAGGTTATTCGTTGACTAAATCTGTCAAAATTCAGTTTTGGTCCTTTTATTATGTCCAGATTTAGTATTTAGTTCTTATATTATAATTTAGCATAATTTGATTTTTCTATTTTTATAACATTAATTTCAAATAAATAACACAATAGTTAAATTTCAAACGTGATTTTTTCTTAAAAAAATATTTTTTCAATTATAATTATGCCAACATGATAAGTTAGAATCATGGTTATGAGTACCGTATCGATATTGATAAGTACATACTGTTCTAGTATTTTTTTTTTTGAAATTTCCAGATTGGGCTTTATTATGAAAATAAAAGTTATTGTTCAAAACTGAAATCAAACCAAATAAACAAAAATAAGATAAAAGAACCTAAAACCCAACACGGCCCAAATCAGATGGCCTTAACCAAAATAAAATCTAGATATTTATAATGAATGTTCTAGAATCGGTCATTAAAGCACCGACCCATTGCCCAATCGGAAGAAGCATGGGAAACCGTCTTGATCTTTTCATCATCTCCTTCATAATGACGATTTCATTTCCAAGGTAAGCCAAAAGAAATCATCGTTTCATTTTCTTGTTCAAAGCCTTTCATTCTTCATTTTTCTTCTCTGGAGACTTCTTCTTCACTTCTCCCATCCAATAGAGCTTGATCCATGGCATAATCTGAACTCCCTATCCGGTAAAACTCTTCTCCTCTTCTCAATGATTCATTGCTATGATATGAGCAAGACCATTTGCGGATCTAGGTATATCTTGAAATCGATGTTTTCAAGTCCATAGATTTCTGTTGAATGTCAAAATGTATACTCCCACCATAGATCTATCTTGACTCTTCAATTTACATTTTTGACTATTGTGAGGAGTCTCCTTCAAGGATCAAATGTCGCCATACCCTCCCGATTCCCATTTGAACGCCTTTCCGGCAGTAATTGCTTCAAGAAGAAAGGCGATGGAATACCAAAATGAATCTCGAGTATGAAAAAGAATAGTACCATTCAATCTCCGCCACAATACCCACACCGATCGATTCTTTCCTTTATCGTATGCGCCATCAAAGTTGATCTTCATGAAACTTTCCGTGGTGGCGACCATCTCTTTTCTCTAAGGCACGATTCGGATCTCTCTTCTCAAGACTATCAATTTCTTTGATGTAACCGATTATAAGATTTGCAACTTCCGTCCCTTTCTAATTTTACCTTCATGTATTCTTTTGTTTCGTCGCCCCATATTGCCCAGTGCACAACAAAATACGCGACTTTGATCAAGGTTGAGTCGCTCTATTGCCCGGGTAATCCACTGTACAAAATCTTCACAATGATTCCTTAAAATGCCTTTGAAACGATAATGATCTCCATACCTCCCTTGTAACATGACAAGAATGAAATAAGTGGTTCATTGTTTCACTTCTTCTCTACATCGGGACAGCTCGGATTTACTACTAACTTCCGATGTTGAAGATTCACCTTTGTAGGCGATAATTCCAAGATAGCTTCCATATTGTAACCTTAATTTTATTTGGTAGATTCGGGCACCATAATTTTTATAAAAATTCCATAGATGGTCCGTAAAGCATAAGCTCTAGGATTGTCATCAATTTTTGTAATAGTTGATAGGCACTTGACCGTAAACTCACCCGACCGTTCGCCTCCCGGATAAGAAAATCATCATGCGGTGTTTGTGCGGAGGATTACGAGGATTCTAGTGCGTCGTCTTCCGTGAAGGTACTAGTAATCAACTCTTTTTCCAACTTCGGTATTATTATCAATCAACTCGCCAACTTTAACATCACGCAAAAATTAATATCGATGATAATCTAAAATTAATGAATCTGGAATCCAAGCATCGCTTATGCAAATATTAGTACCCGTCCCCACCCTCCAACAATGCCCTTTTTTCAATAAGTCCTTTGCTGCCCAAATACTTTTCCATACATACGAACTAGAATTTCCTAACCTAGAATTTAAGAAATTATCATCCGAAAAATACTTAGCTTTAAACACTTTCGTTACGAGCGCATTCTGATTATTCATAATCCTCCACCCTTGCTTAGCCAATAGAGCTACATTGAACTGTGCCATATTCCGGAAGCCCATACCACCCTCTTCTTTAGGCCTACACATAAATTCCCATTGACACCAATGAATTCCTTTCTTTCCTTTCCCTTTCTGCCACCAAAATCTAGCAACTAAATTGTCAAACTCATCACAAAGCGATTTTGGTAATAGAAAACATGTCATAGCATAAGTAGGAATTGCCTGAAGAACTGATTTAATAAAAACCTCTCTACCCCCTTGAGATAAGAAGCGAGTACTCCAATTATCAATTCTTTGCTTTATTCTGTCTTTGAGATTCTGAAACGATTCTTTTTTCTTCCGGCCTATAATATTTGGCAATCCAAGATATTTTTCCATATTGTTCGAAAATCTTATTCCTATATCAGCTGATAACCTGCCTTTATCCCCCTCCTTCAAATTCGAACTAAAAAAGATCATTGATTTATTAAAGTTAACGCATTGACCAAAGCAACTCTCGTATTCTTTCAAAATAGCTTTGAAGTTCCTTGCACTACTTTCTGTGGCTTCACCAAACAAAATACAATCGTCTGCGAATAACAAGTGCGATATTATCGGGCCTCTTCTGCTGGCTCTCACCCATTTAATCAATCCCTCTTTTGTAGCATTCCTGATTAACGACGATAAACCTTCACTGCAAATAAGAAATAGAAAAAGGGCTAAGTGGGTCACCCTGTCTAAGTCCTCTGGTTGGTTCAAAGACTCTACCATTCCTCCCGTTCGTAGTAACAACATAAGAGACTGTAGAAATACATCTCATTATAAGTACCACCCATTCCTTCGCAAAACCCATCCGTATCATAACTTCCTTCAAGAAAGCCCATTCCACCCTATCGTAGGCTTTACTCATGTCAAGCTTAATTGCCATAAAACCTTTCTTCCCCTTACGTTTTTTCCGAAGAGTATGCAGAATTTCATAAGCTATCAAAATATTGTCCGAAATTAGCCTACCTGGGACAAATGCACTTTGAGCACTATCAATGCATCTCCCGATGACTTCTTGAAAACGATTGGCAATGGCTTGAAAATGATTGGCAATGGCTTTAGCAATAATTTTATAAAGAACTGTGCATAAACTAATTGGTCTAAAATCTGCAAGGTTTGTAGGATTGGACTTCTTCGGAATAAGGGTAATCTTAGTTACATTTAACTCTTCCACGTCTTTTCCATTATTTAAAACTTCTAAACAGAAATTCCCAATATCTTCGCCCACTATATCCCAGTATTTTTGAAAGAATAGAGCCGGGAAGCCATCATAACCTGGAGCTTTTGTTGAACCCATTCCCTTCACTGCAATATAAATCTCCTCTAACATAAATTTTTTCAATAGGGTTGCATTAATATCCGAAGAGATGCAATTCTGAATACCTGTTAGAAGATGAGAAGGATCTCCAACACTTGTAGTCGAGAAAAGCTTTTGAAAATACTGCGTCGCCAACTCATTAATTTCAAACTCCTCAGTAATTCCTCTCCCATCATCACTATCAAGCCTGCTAATTATATTAATTATTCTCCGCATTGATGCATATTGATGAAAAAATGTTGTATTTTTATCCCCCAACTTTAGCCAATTAGCTCGTGCTCTCTGTTCCCAATACATCTCCTCCTTCTCGATTTCCATGCTCAAATGAATTCTTTTATCAATTATCTGGTTCATAACATCTTCATCAGGTTCCTTCTTCATTAAGTCTTCAAGCTCTTTTGTAGTTCTTTCTGTCATTCCCTTCCATTGCCTTCTAATAGATTTAGCCCATTTCGATAAGCTAATCTGCAAGTTCTCAAGATTTTCCAAAACCGATCCATTTTGTGACTTCCAGGCTTCCCGAATTTCTTTCTCTATTGACTCCTCTATAGTCCACCAGGCTTCAACTTTAAAACTTGGAACTGTCTTGAAACTTTTTAAATTAATTGTGCTTATTAACAAAGGACAATGATCCGAAAGGGTGGACGTCAGATGATTAATATTGCCCGTTGGAAATAACTCCATCCATTTTTTGTTTGCAACACCTCTATCCAATCTTTCCCGTATATTCGTCTCTGGTAAATTCTCTCTCTCCCATGTATACCATACTCCTGAATATCCCAAGTCTAAAAGGTGACATTCTTGTAGAGTTTCCCGAAACGCTGCCATCTTTCTTTCCTCCCTCGATTGACCTCCCTTTTTTTTAAAAGAATAAGCTATTTCATTGAAATTTCCACTCACTAACCAATGATACTCTTGCTCCTGTCCCAAGATCTTTAATAAATCTCATGAAGCATTTTTATCTTGTGAGTAGGGAGAGCCATAGAACCCTGTGAATCTCCAATCGCCATGAGCACCTTCTCCTTTAACCAGCACATCAATATGACTTATTGACAAAGATCTAAGATGAATCTGAACCTCCTCTCGCCATGCTAAACAAATACCACCCCGCGTACCAGCAGCTCCTACTTCAAGTCCATTCATGAAACCACACCTTCTTCTAATTGCTTCCATACGTTTTCCACTTACTTTAGTCTCCATTAAGAAGACAAATTGAGGATTATTTTACTTCAGTAAAAACCGAAGCTTCCTTACTGCCCGTGGACTCCCCAATCCACGGACATTCCAACATATGATTTTCATTGTGCCCGGTCGGCTTGCCCATTGGCAGCCGCCGATCCTGTCTGGTTGGAAAATTCCATTTGTAAATTGATTTCATCCTTCGAAGTTAGATCCTGTTCAGCACGTTTTGTCATTTTTAGATTCTCTTCCCGAATCTCCTTTACCCCATCTTCATCTTGCACTAATTCTGCCAATTTCCTTTTTTGCAATTTACAATCATCCTCATGGTTCTCCTTCCCTCCCACTATTTCCTGGCTAAAACTGGATTATTGACAGTACCATCTACATTACCTCCTTCATTGATACCTGCTTCCTTGTGTAATTCAAGATCTGCAGCAGCTGATGCCAAACAAGAACTATCCTAGATCCTTCTCACTAAACCACTACTTTGCTCCATGTACTGATATTCTTCCTGGTTCTTTGTAATGCCTCCAACATAAGAGCATTGTGATTGTGATTTTTTCAATAAAGCATTAAACTTTAAACTCTCCCTTCCCACTAACGTTGATTCTGCTTTTAATGCTAAAGAAAAAGGAGGATCCACTTTAATTCTGTTTTTCTCTACAGGAGTAAATTTCGAGCAATCGTGGATGCCATGCCCTAGCTTGCCACATCCAAAACAGTAAGTCGGCAACTTTTCATACTTAAATGGGATCCAAGATTTATTCCCATTCCCTATTGTGACAAAAATACCCCTTCGAAGAGGTTTCTGAACATTTAACAGCACTCTAAGCCAACAAAATTCACCAAGAATTTTAGATCTGATTACCCCTCCAAAAGTGACTCCTATAGCATGCAAAAGATCTTTTTTATCAAACTCTAGTAGACACGGCCCAATTTTAATCCAAAACGGTGATGAGACAAGCCGAATTTGATCTCTTAACATTGATTTATTCAACTGATCGAACAGGATTAATTGCTTCCTAAACAACCATGGTTGGCCTTCCAAAACAGTCTCTAAATCCTCTTCCAATTCAAACACAATCAAAAAGAGATTTTGTCCAGCAACTTGAATCACAAATTTCTTCCTTGTCTTCCAAATACTCCTCATCTGTGCTTTGAAACTATCTTGATTGTAAGGTTTCTTTGTCCATACAGAACATATCAAAGAGAAATTGCCACTTGGTTCCACCATCAAACTTTTAACCGAAAGTTGAATAAGCTCTTCTGTTAATAAGGCGATCTCATCTCCCCCAAACCTATCGTTACCACCGCTCTCCATTATCCCAAGCCGCAGCAGCCACTGTTTTCGCTAAGATACCAAGGATAGCACTATTGGTTTCTAGGGTTTATACTGTTCTAGTATTAAACTAATACAAAATTAATCTTATATGTATATTGACTCATATGGCTGGTTTAAGATTTTAATATTTTAAATTTTTATTTTGTTAGTTTTTATTTTTTATAATCATTAAAAATTTATATATTTGCATATAAAGTTATAGAAAAATAATTTAAAAACATTGTAAAACTCAAAACAAGTATATTAAAACAAATCGATGTTAGTAGGAAACATTGGTTAGAAAGGATTTTTTAATCTATATTAATATTTTAATCAAAATAATTAATAATATTACTTATTTGGCTTAATGGCAAGTTGAGGCCTTGAAATTTTAAGCCCCACTTTATGTAAATGTGTGGATTTTCTTAATTATAGTCTCTTAATTAATTCAAATTGAGTTTAAATTAAATTAAATTAAATGAATTAAATACTAAATTTAAGCAGAATATAGGGACCAAAATAATAAATTCACCACTATCTTGCTGGCTTTTTTTTTTAAAACAAAGGTGGCTTTTTTTTAAGGCATATATTTGTATTCCACTTTCAACGTCATAGATAAAAAGAATAATGGTGGGTTTGAATGGGCGGTAGGATACGTTTAATTTACTTTTTATCTCATGTTACATTATCATTATAATATCTAATCTTAACATTATCGCTGTTTTTATACTAACTGTAGTTAAACGCATCATTCATCTAAACCCACTTTAAGACCAATTTTAGTTCCATGGATAAAAAAGAAATGGAAAAAAAGTTGGAAGGTAGATGTATCTCTCTTTATTCCTTTCATTCTTTTATTAATGCCTTGTAGGTGATTTAATATATTTTAAATTTGTAATTTATAACTTTATTTAATTAATACAATGAAAAAAACGATAAAAATAAAAAAGGCCAAGAGAAATACCCAAAAAAGAACAATTTTCTTGGGGCAAAATACCATAAAAAACCCTTTTTTTAAATTTACTGAAATGGGCACGATATTTTATTATTTACCGGAATGACTCTTTTTCCCCGAAAGCACGTCCACGTCAGCGCGATGTCAGGGGACGTGGCAGAAAATCGCGTCCCTGAGGGCGCGCTTTGCTTACGTGGAGGGAAATCGCTCCCTCAAGGGCGCGTTTTGTTGCCACGTAAGCGCTCCCTTGGGGACACGTTTTGCTCGCATGTGAACAGTAACAATGACTACTTTTTTGACCGTTAGTGACCCCCCCAACGGTAAAAAAAACAACTATAAAACCCCCCACCTTCATTTTTTTTCACAACAAAATCCTTTCTCTCAATTTCTCTCTAATATTTTCTCAAATTCCTCTCAAATTTCTATTTAAAAGAGCTTCAAATTTTTAATTATTTTTAAAATAGTTTTATTTTTTTGAATATTTTTAATTCGTAAAAATTTGTACCAATTTAGCAATGGCCGGGGAATTGATTCGTCTTGATGACAAGCATATATCCGTGGAACAAATGAAAATGGTAAGTGTTAAATTTAATTTTTAAATATTATTTAAGATTTTTTTATTTATGCAATTTTAAATAATTATTATTTTATTATTTGTTATAAAAGTCTGTAGATCGGATATTGTAATGTTATATCCGCAATATGCATGGTCCTCCATCACCGTTGGTAAAGAATTACCTGCGGGAGGCGGGTTTTTGGCACGTGGCGACGGTAGGCCGGGGATGCAAGTTGGGCTCGAAACTCATCAGTGCGTTGATTGACAGGTGGAGACCTGAGATGCACACATTCCATCTTCCATGTGGAGAGTGCACTTTCACTTTGGAAGATGTCAATTTGCAATTAGTGTTGCCAGTGGACGGGTACGCAATCACCGGGTCTATTCAATCTGGTGATTGGGGAGCGATATGCTACGAGCTGTTGGGCGCTATTCCGGAGAATATTAACGGAGGTCGAATCGAGATGGGCTGGTTACGAGACACATTCCCAGATCTGGATGATGATTCAACCGAAATAGAAAGAATCTGATATGCTCGGGCATACATTCTTCAGATAATTGGAGGTTATCTGATGCCGGACTTGTCACGGAACCTCGTGCATCTAAGATGGCTGCTGAAACTCGTTAATTTTGAGCAACTGGTGAATTTAGCTGGGGTCTGCCGTGTTGGCAACATTGTACCGGGAGATGTGCGGGGCGACGCAATAGAATAAAGTGAAAATCAGAGGTTGCTTGTCACTACTGCAGTCATAGGCACAGTTTCGCTTTCCATTTTTACGTCCTCAAGTGGACCAACCATATACATTCCACTTATAACGAGGTAAATTTTATGTTTGATTTTACAATTATTACGTAGATTTAAAATATAATCGAATGATAATAAATTATTTAATTAGGTGGAACCATCCGGCAAGTTATGCTTGATTACCAACGGTCAGAAGCACAAGTAAATATTAAATAAAATAGATATTTTCATAATGAGATAGTCGATTGGTATTTAGTATTTAGTACATAACTAATATTTCCATCATGATCATATAGTTTGAATGGACACCATACGAGGATCCGGCAATTCGGGCAGTAATTCCGGATGAGTACTTCCAAAATCGAAACAGTTGGCATGTGAAAGTCCCATTGGTCAACTTTGCGATTGTGGCGATGCACCAGTCGGACAGAGTATTACGGGAATTTGGATTCCGACAACCGATTCCCGTGGCACTTGAGGTGTTGGATGATCATCACAAAATCGACCTATGGCAATTGCATACGGATTGGCCGAGATTCTGGTCACACTACATCCAAATGTGAGAAGATCGGTATGACTATATACCTACTTGGGAGCCGATCATCGTTCCAGAGTTAGTGTCCGTGCCAGAATACATGCCATGATTTAGGATCCATGGGAAGCCGTATTTACTCTCGCCAGAGGAGAGGCAGCGATAATTGCGTGTCCAGAGGGAATGACATGACCTTTAAATCTAAGAAGAAGGGACGACGACGCAGGCCCACCAACGAGGCCCAGAAATTCACTCGGCCCATCATCAGCGCCCATAACTTCATCAGGCCTAGCAACAGCACCGACATAGTCACCCGACCCAGTAGTTCAACTGACGATACCCACGGTACAACCTTTTCAGATGATGCTAGGTGTGTATCCTAGCCCTTTTATGTATCCTAACCCTTATATATTTCTTTTTTTTAGTCCCATGGCAGGTTGGAGTCAATGGCCCGGTTCATCTCCATTTTTTATTACGCCGAGTGGACCGCCGATGTATAGGCTATCGTCGCAGGAGGGATCGCAAGAGGGGCCGTCGAGGAGCTCTTCTTTTTACCAAACCCTATCACCGTATAAGTTTCAAACACCTTCGCCGTTGGTGATACAAACACCTCCATATTCACTATTCTATCAATGTGGCTCATCGTCCCAACACCGACAACCAGATCTCCTACTGGATGAACCATAATCCCCGCCGGAGCTACCACAACCCCCGCCGAAAGCTGGATAAAGAAGGAATCCAGCGCGTAATCGTCTACGACTGCCATGTGGCACTGAATCTGGCAGGCACGGAGATTGATTTTTATTTTAATATATTTGTACAAAATAGTTTATATTAATGTAATAAAATACAAAATAGTTTATTTTGAATATTTTGATATTATTTGATGTAATAAAATACAAAATAGTTTATTTTGAATATTTTGATATTATTTCATTTAATAAAATACAAAATAGTTAATATTCTTAATAATAGAAATTCTTTTAAATAAGGCAATATGTTGAACACTTGGCATATTATTTCATTTAATAAAATACAAAATAGTTTTGAATAAAGTGATTCTAATTTACTTTAATATTTTTAATGAAATAGATTTAAAATAAAATAAGTAAATATTTTGAATATTTGTACCAATTTTTTATTTCAAAAAAATATAAATAATACAAAGTTGTTTACAATGACGTTCAACTATTGCGATTTGGGCATGATCGGCTTGTATGGCCTGGATTCCTACACCATCCGCACAATTTCTGTTGACTGGCTGTTTCTCGGATATCTATATTGTTACGTATTCTAGTCGAGAAAGGTCGACCCTTTGGTTTGCGACGCAATTCTCTATCCGGTAACAACTTAAAATGAGTAAGCGATACGGGCGGCCACTTACGTTCATCTGGGACCGGTGGGAAAACGTGTCTCCAGACGTTGTACATGTTTTCTAATTTGTACACTTCGTCGACATAGCTCATCGGATCTAGACAGAGATTCTGACAAGCTGCAATTACATGAGCGCATGGATAACGAAGTGCATCAAACATCCCACAATCGCAAGTCCTATTTCGCAAGTGTACACAATATTGCCCGCCAATAACACCTTGGTGTGGTCTGTTAAACTCTGTCACGTGAAACTTTAAGTTGTCTCGATCGTGACACACTGTGTGCATGGTGTTCGCCCGCGCCTTGGCCTATTAATTTCTTACACTACCTTACTGCACCATACATGGCCTCATTGCATCTGGCCTGCATAACTCGCTGCTCGCTTTGGAAATAGCACCGCCAAATGAAAATATGTCTCTCGCACAACCGATGTTATCGGTAGATGGCGCGTTCCTTTTAGAACAGAATTTATGCATTCAGCCAGGTTTGAGGTCATATGACCATATCGTAGGCCGCCGTCGTATGCTTGTGCCCACAGTTCGAAACGTATGTTACAAAGGTAGTCCGTGCCTTCGCCATTAATTGAACGCAAAACTGCCAACATCTCGTGAAAACGGTCTTTATTTATTTCATACCCTACCAATATAAGTTCATAGCGAATATTACATACCACTTTTTCATTTACAATAAATTCAAAATGACAAACGAAATAACACAGATAGAGACTAAATACCCATGTTGGTCACTAGTCATCATTTGCTATTAGATGGATACTGCCTGTAATAGTTGGAAGCAACGTGCCTTAGGCAATATCGATAGTGTGTGCGCTATCATAAGCTTCCCTGTTGATCAAATGCAGCTAGTATACCGGTGCCTCGATCTGAAATAATACAGATATCAGGTTGGGGGCACACATGCCTTCTTAACCTAGATTAAAAAAATCCCGGTCATCAGATGACTCTCCCGGTGTTATTGCAAACGCAATTGGAAGAATTCTCCCATCGTCATCCTGTGCCACAGTAAGTAATAGCCGATAAGTATACCTACCAAACATAAAGGTACCGTTATTGATGCTATGTTGTTTCAAAGCACCAATAAAACTATCATTGTTGGAAAACTGATTACCAATTTCAAATTCACCCGAATCCAGCCCCGAACTTGTACGATCATGCAACCGGTGTGGTAAATCTGGAAACTCCAATGCATCATCTGCAGACAGATCAATATTATGCATGTGGGCTGGAGGTGAGTTGCTCTGAATCGTGGATTTTCTTCATTATCTAAACTCCTTTCAGCATCTTCAGGTTCTGTTAGAATAGGCTCCGGTTAAAAAACTAAGCCAACTTCTGCACCATCGGCCCGGGCTCTCGAGGTGGATCCACATCGGAGTCATCTTCTAACCCACAATCATCTGTAACGTACGAGGTCCCCTCACCGGTGGACGTCGTAGGGAGTACATCATCCCTTCTTCTGGGTATTTCATAACGTCCTCAATTGGATGTAGATTGCCAACCACTAGAACTTGATGCCGTTCCCTAGTACGTATTTCCATCATCAAACATTGAGCTACCGACGTACATTTCCCATCCACCGACAGAGTGTCTTACAGGGGATGCGCATTCCACACTGCTACCAAATATGGGCTATTCCGTGTTTTGTAACCCGCTAACTGAGTGTCGACCATGGGTCCTATATACCTCTCGAACACCAGCCGCAAGTACATCATTTGGCGATGTAAATTGTACATATAACTCAATATAAAGTGCTCCACTAGCAAGATGAGTCTGCACCATTGCCTCAAAGCTACGAGCACCTTTTATGTTGAACGAGTCATATGTCACCAGATCAACAGAAGAACAAAATCGATACGTAATATACAAAACTTTCATTGGCGTCGTTCTGAAAATTTTACGCCTAATTCTTTTACGAAGTTCTGTCAAATCTATGTTCTGGTTAAAAACCAGTAGCACTGTATTCTCCGATAAAAAAATAACACCGTTCTCAGTGTGGCAAACCTCACCATTAGGGGTGAGCATTCGATCGAATCGAATCGAATCGAAAATTTTCGAGTTAATCGAGTTTTCGAATCTCATTTTATCATCCTAACTTTATTTGAAGTTTTCTCGAATCGAGTCGAGTGAGATGGAATTCGAATCGAATCGAATCGAATATATTTGTTCGAGTTAAATTTTAAAAAATAATTTTGGGTCCTTGTAACCATTATCACCCATCGTAATAAAATTTGTCCACCTTAATCAAAATTTTTATTAACTTTCATCACTTCATAATTTATTTATTAATTTTTATATCTTGATTAGCTTCTTTGCTTGCTTAGTTGTTTCAATTATCTTGATTCTTGTCACTATGTATTTTAGAATTAAAAATATATTAAATGTAAAAATATGATTTTTAATAAAAGTTATTTTAAAATAAAATGTGAAATTGATACAATTATAAAATTTTAACACGAATATTTTATGGCATAATTAATAATTCAATTTTAATATAAATATTCAATATGACTAAACAATTCAATAATATAAATAATATAAAATGTGAAATTTAATTTAATAATATAAATAGTAGATATAAATAAAATTATTACTATTTATATTTAGTGATTTTTTTTTTGGATATTTTGATTTTTTATTTGGGAGTAAAGGGTGAGAAGTAAAAGTTTAGGGGAAAAATAAAAAGTTTTGGGGAATAAAAGTTTGAGGGAAAGTAAATAGGGGGAGTAAAATTTTGGAGGGAAAACATTAAAAAAAATTTGGAGGGGGGAGGGTTTGGGATAGATGGGAGGTGGGATGGGAAGGGAATAAAAGTTTTAGGAGAAAAGTGGGAGGGAGTAAAAATTTTGGGGGAAAATAAAAGGTTTTGAGTGTTTTGGGGAGTAAAATTTTGAGAAAAAATAAATGGGAGAGTAAAATTTTGGTGGGAAATGGATTTTGGGTAGATTGGGGGGTTGGGAGGGGAGGGGAGTAAAAGTTTTGGGAGGAAAGTGGGAAGGAATAAAAGTTTTGAGGGAAAAGTAAAAAGGTTTGGGAGTTCGGGGTAAAAATGTAAAATATTATAGTTTGATATTCGAATTATTCGAGTTATTCGAATTCGAAAACTCAACTCGATTCGAACTCGAAAATCGAAAAAAAAAATTTGAGTTGATTCGAATAACTCGAATAACTCGAATAACTCGATTCGTTTAACTCGAAATTCAATTTTTTTTTCGATTTTTTCGAGTCGAATCGAGTTCTGCTCACCCTTACTCACCATCATAGTAAATAGCAGCACTAATACGTTCACTCATCTTTAATTTATAACCTTCTTAGCCTCTCTAAATTGTTTTTGTTGTAACTTATGCAATCTGAGAACATTTTTTGCCTCATTTATAACCTCAGCCCAAATATGCTACTGTAGCAAAAAACGCGTCCACGTGGGAGAGATTTCAGAAATTTTTCTGATAAAGCATCTTGTTTGAAGCGTTTTTATACTATTTGCTCAGAAGCGTCAACTCGAAATTATTTTTTCAGGACCTACTGTAGCAAAAGCGCGTCCACGTAGGAGCGATTTCAGAAATTCTTCTGATAAAGCATCCTGCTTCAAGCGTTTTTTATACTATTTGCTCAGAAGCGTCAACTCGAAATTATTTTTTTAGGACCTACTGTAGTAAAAGCGCGTCCACGTGGGAGCGATTTTAAAAATTCTTCTGATAAAGCATCTTGCTTGAAGCATTTTTTATACTATTTGCTCAGAAACGTCAACTCAAAATTATTTTTTCAGGACCTACTGTAGTAAAAGCGCGTCCACGTGGTAGCGATTTCCTTAATAAATTTTTAATTTAATTATTCACGTAAACTTAAATCCTAATTTAATTGATTTTTTTCTTAAAAACCCATAAACATGAAACCTAATCCAATTTTGAAAAAATTATAATTAATTTAATTAAAAAACCCTAAACCCTAATCCCTTATTTGTTTAATTTTTTCTCCAAAACCCTAAAAATCCTAAAAACCCTAACCCTAACCCTAGAAACCCAAAACCTAACATGGGAGAAACGGGCAAAACGTGTCCCCAAGGGAGCGCTTACGTGGCAACAAAACGTGCTCTTGAGGGAGTGATTTCCGTCCACGTAAGCAAAGCGCGCCCTCAGGGACGCGATTTTCTGCCACGTCCCTTGACATCGCGCTGACGTGGACGCGCTTTCGGGGAAAAGGGTCATTCCGGTAAATAATAAAATACCGGGCCCATTTCGATAAATTTAAAAAAAAAAGACTTTTAATGGTGTTTTGCCCATTTTCTTGTATAAAATAAAACCCCAAAAACCATGCACCATTATTTTTTTTTGTATTATTATTTTTTAAAAAGATTAAGAACCAAAGCTCAGATTATAAATAGACAAAATAAGTATACAAATCTAATCATTATAAAGGACAACAATTATATAGGGAAAGATGTTTTCTATAAGTCAAGCCATTGTAAATAAATATACAATACTATACTGCAATTATATATAAAATTATAATTCATGTCGACAGTATATAGTTTAGAATTGATGGACAGTTGATTATATCATACGATAATTCAAAGAGATTTCCATATTGAATTTTAAATAGAAGTAAACACTCAAGTATCCATTAGTTTTTCTTTGCTATTCTTGCTCATAGGAACTAATCATCTTTTTTAATCTTTGTTCCTCCAAAATTTTCTCCTTTCCAATTAGGTTTTGTTAGGAATGTTAAAATCTAGTGGTGGTGGAATATTTCGAGACTCTAATACTTTTTGCTATTGAAAGCATGGTAAAGATTGTTGGTGGTCTTTGGGAAGCATGTGCTCTGGTAGAAAAAGATACGGATGACATAGTAGCTTGCTAGCACTCCACCTTTTGTTTGGATAAATAGTAAAACATTACCTCAAGAAACTCTTTTCTAGCTTCGACATGTCTTTCGGGATGTTGGGTGATTCTCCCCTCAATAGCTTGTCTGTTAAATCATCTCGATCGTGAGTGTCCCATGGCAATATTCCCGTAATCATTTCAACCACGATGCAACCTAACGACCATTTATTCAATGCACCATTAACTTTCTCGACAATCGATTCAGGAGACATGTATTACCTTGTACATTGAAACCCAAACCTTGTATCTTTTACCCCTTGTTGTTTAGCTAACCTGAATTTAGAGTAGGTAACCTGGCACAATGTTGAGGAGGGAGATTTAGAATATTACCTGGTTGTAGATCAGAGTGAATAAATCCTTTCTCATGAACGCCTAAAAGCCCTTCCAACATCATTTGTGTATAACAGTTAACATAAATGAGATATTATTTGTTTAGTGTAGATAATTTTTTTTTTTTTGTAATTTTCTTAAACTAAAATAATTGATTAGTAAGGATTAGAGTTAGGGTGAGTTTGGACGGACAGTACATTTACCTGCGATTAGTGTAAAAATAGCGGTGACGATGGAATTAGATACTATAGCGTGAGACAAAAAAATAAGCTAAATACACCGCACCGCACCCCATCACCCATCTAAACTCACCCTTAGTGTTAGAGTTTCTTACCATTTGGATTAGGATACGGTTACTTTTAAGACGGTTTAAATTTTTTATTATATTATAATGTAATTAAATTTATGATAAAATTATTTATAGCTCCTCCTAATAAATTAATATTTTAAACCATAAAAATAAAAGGGAAATGGAGGTGGATTAACGTCCAAGTGATATTGGTATTCTCTGTTCCTCGTGCTCATGCTATCTCAACATCCATCCAATGCCATTACCGTGGAAGGAGAGATGTCTACAATGTAGTGTGTTTTGGGAGTTGATCTTGGTGAATTTCTTCTTAATCCTTTGTTGTTGTTTCTATTGAAAAAAAGGTGAATACATAAATATTGTTTGTTACTAATGGAAAAAGCCATTATTTCTCCACCATATCATCGGCCACGGCTGAAGCTTTGCAGATGGGACATGTAATCTTCATTGATAGCCATTTCTTGATACAGGGGAGCATGGCTATTGAGTCATAACCGCGGAATTTATGGGGTCACACTTATGGCATGGAATTCAAGTAAAAGAAAGGGTATTTACGTAATAATGCAAAAATTTTGAATAGCGGAATTAAAGAATTTTCCCGCCCAACATAACCGCCATCTCGAATTTAATATCCAAACAGATCAGAATGAAATAGAAAACCCTATCACTTCCCAAATAAACTCAGAAATCTTCGCTTTCGAGCTTCCTATTTCTCTCAGGTCTCTCGTAACAACATTTTTTTTTCTTCTTTTGTAATTTAAATATTCCGATTTTTTTTTTAAATATTGAACATAGCTCTGATTAGCGTTTAGCAGGTTCGTGATTTTACTAATTACAGGTCGTATTATTTTAGTACTGATTCAGAGTTATTTTTTACTGCTAAGGTGAACGAAGATGGCAGGAAAAGGCGGAAAGGGGCTTTTGGCGACGAAAACAACCGCAGCTAACAAGGACAAGGATAAGGACAAGAAGCGCCCGGTTTCTCGTTCATCTCGTGCCGGTATTCAGGTATTTCTCAAATCAATATTATTTTCTTGGTTTTCAAGAGGTGTTCGTCATTAATTTTATCAATCTTTTGTCGATTTGTTAGGCTCAAGTTTCTTCCATACATGAATATGATAGATCTTTGGAGAATTTTCTGATAATAATATAAAATTCTTTTTCCGTTCCCTTTGTTAGTAAAGTACATGCTAAAGAAATGATATTCAAAGTTTAAAGTGCTTACGGTTAAGGATCGAGATGTTTAGGCTCAAGTTTTTCCATACATGAAAATGATAGATCTTTGGAAAATTTCCTGATAATAATAGAAATAGTTTTTCTGTTCCCTTTGTTAGTAAGCATATGCTAAAGAAATGATACTGAAAATTTTAAGTACTTAAGGTTTATGATCGAGGTACTTACAAATTGTTCGTCAATTTTTTTTCCACGTCGAAAGACTGTTTCTTTAGAACTATCGTTAAAAGATCGAAATATAGCAGTGAATCAGTTTTTAGAAAATGCTGGGATTTAATCTTTTTTTTCTGTTAAATCTACAACATTATCCCTAGGCATTGTTGTTTCCCAGGTCTTGAGTTAGCTATATATACTTACTGTCAAATTATGGTTTTAGGATCTCTATTATACTCAAATTTGGAATCTATCTTTGTCTTTAATTTAACTTAATTTGATCTAGTACTTTTATAATGTCATTAGTTAATTTGTTAATTATTTGGGTCTAATATAAAAGATCCATGTCAATATGATGAGTTAGAAGAGATATCTTAAGAAAAAATGTATCAGTATGTTAACAGAAATAGTTAATAGTACTAGTTGTTTACCAATTAATAGCATTCTAGGAAGTAGAAGCATTAAATCCTAAATTTGAGCATAGTAAGGACCAAAATCATAATTTGATCATATATTTATCACTTTAAAAGACCCTTAAACTTCTTCTTTTTTTTTTCTCCTTGATATATATATTATTAGTTCCCGGTGGGTCGTATCCACCGTCAGCTCAAGTCTAGGGCTTCAGCACATGGGAGAGTTGGGGCAACAGCTGCTGTTTACTTGGCCTCTATCCTCGAGTACTTGACTGCCGAAGTTCTTGAGTTGGCTGGAAATGCAAGCAAGGATCTGAAAGTGAAGAGGATCACTCCAAGGCACCTGCAATTGGCTATTAGAGGGGATGAAGAACTTGACACCCTTATCAAAGGTACCATTGCTGGAGGTGGTGTCATACCCCACATTCACAAGTCCCTAATCAACAAAACCACCAAGGATTGACTGCTTTTGTCTGATTCTTAACTATTTGAGGTATTTTTATCTGTTCCTTGTCTTTTATATCTATGTGGTGTTAGTCTGTAGGATTTTTGTTTTGGACTTTGGGATCTTTGTTTATTGTAGGAATGATGTTTGTTGGATAGATTTAACAGTTGTTTCTCTTAATGTTTTGTATGTACTTCTTTGGAATGTTTAACCATGCAAACATTTCTTAAGATTCATATGATCATATATGAATATAGTAACATGAATGTAGTTAGTTTAAGGTTTCCTAGGTGTAAGAAGCTTTCGAAAGAATTAGTTATTTCAAAAGGTTTAGTATTTGATATATTGTCAGTTTAATTCCACAAGCAAAGTTTAAATATTATCATTTTAAAAAATTACTGTACACTTTAAACTTTGCTTATGGAATTTAAATGTTTTACTGATAATGTATTAAATAATTATCTGTATACTTACATTGAAAAGGAAATAGAGGGGGAAGAAAACACAATCATGTTGTTTAGAAGCTCGTATCTGCAGAACATGCATCAGAGTGGGTGATATTTTATGTTTTAGTCTATCGTATTTAAGATAACAATCATGTTATGTAACACAATCATGTAACATTTCTTCGCAACACCCTTCAGCATCATTGTGAAATAATAGGGTTAAACAGTCCAGTGGCGGTTGACAAATTCCGAGTGGATTGAGACATTACTTCCCATTTTTGCAAGTGCATTCGCACAACGATTACCATCCCTAAACGTGTTTTGAATTCTGTGTTTCTCAAATTAGGAAATGAGGGTCTTGCATTCTAGAATTAACATTTGCAGCAATGGATTAGTGATGACAGTATTCTTGATGAACAACAAAAGTAGCATCAAGCTCCATAAAGATTTTATCTATATTAAGCTCTCTAGCTAAATGAAGGCCATCCTTGAGTGCCCATAGCAGTAGGGATGTGTCTATAAATTCCCGCAACCCATTCCCTTTATTATCCCTGAGTTGGACATATCTTGGCATTAAAAGGTAGAGAATCAGGCATAGGCAACCTGGTGAGTCGGGCGGCCTTTCTAATCCCATGATGTTTTTTATACGACTCATTTGTTCAATCAGAATCGATCCAACATTAGAGGTAAAAAAGCAACTTGTTTGAAACCAGAACATACGATACCGATAGAAGCAAGAGTTAAACTGATTACACCATCTATTTTTGGTTTGATTGATATATCTTGTTTAATTAAATAAATCATAAAAATTGTAAAAATAAAAATATTTAACAAATAGAAGAAATTGATTCAATGTCAATTGATTTTACTTTTTTAATTGGATTGAAACTTGAATTAATTTTGTCTAATTAATTCGACTAACCATTTGATCTAATTCAAACAACTTTGGATAGAGAATATCGTAATTACAATGGACGTAGTGGATTAGGTCTAGTGTCCATGGTAAGCAGCAACCTGAGGGAAACAAAAAGAAAGGCAGATACTAATCTCGATCAAACTAACAGATGAATGAGCTAATAAATTAGAACGAGAAAACCCCAGGTAACACGGCTATCTCGATACGTAATTTAACAGAAAGAGTTTTTTTTTTTTTTTTTTTTTTTAAATTCCGTGTACTATTTAGTAAAAATAAGGCTAAAAGAGTTATTTTACTTGTTTTATATCAACCAAATCAATCATCATAATGGCAAAATTAACGGGGAGATCATGATTTTAAATAAAAAATAGTACAAGGTTTCAATGATTCAAACATAAAGTATAGGAAGTAAATTTTATATTTTAGAAGAGTATAACCTGACATTGATAACATTTTAATTTGCATGACTTTTTGTGTTTAATTCGGTTAATTTTTGAATTAATTCCCGCTGAATTAGTGTTTTTATATTTTAATCTTGTCAAGGATGCAATTGGGATGTTATGAGTCAAAAACAATCAGAAAAAAGACCAAATTGAAACACAGTCAATAAAGTGAGGCAGAATAAAAAATGTGAAAAAAGCCAAGGACTCATCAAATTCTTTTGACTTTGTAAAAGCCAAAATTAGAAAAAAAAATCTTATTTTTTTTATTTTTATGTTGAAGTGGTTAAAGCCAAAATTAGAAAATACCATGTATATAAATAGGGCTTTAATGTACTTAGGAAAGACACATTTAATTTTACATTTTGATTTTCATTTGGAATTAAAGAGGAATTATACTTTTTCTTCCAATTTGGCCGTGAGCATTCTGTTACTTCCATTTCCATTTCTTTGTTGTTTCAAAATTCGTTTAATTGTCTTTCAAGTCCTTTCCTTCCCCAATTTCCTCCATTATCATCAAATCACCTTTCATAACCTACAAAGCATGATTAAATCCATGCTTCACTAAATTCCATCTTAGCTTTAGGCTGGTGTTCTTTTCGGTCGGGAATCGTGAGATACATATCCATAATAAAAATTCTCCCAATCGGTATTCATATTTTTCCTAAGTATCGGGGTTGACAACTCATCCCTTAAAGTTAACTCGATTTCAAGTCAAAAGTGCACGTTGGGTTGGAGTCGTGTTTGCTGACAGTTGGAGGAACGAGTCGGCTGTGCTGTATTCAGATCTCCGAGAACAAATTAAGGAAGAAGTGATCGAGTTTAAACAACCTACGTGGTTGAGGCCGTTAATTTGAGTTGGATTCTTCATAGAACAAGGCTGCCAGAATCTTAAATTGGGAACACATGTATCTCGGTTAGATAATCAGTAAGGGTTGGTTTGCAGGTCGTATTGGGACCAACTACGAGAGGAAGAATTGGTGGTTAGGACGTTGTTAATTGCTATAACCAGCTTATTGTTTGGAGGAGAAAATTAATTTTCAAGGATCGATTCAAAAATCTGAAATCCACCGAGTCTAGGGCTAAGGCTTATTATCTTTGATTACAAAATTCGAATTTAATTTCCAAATTAATTTCTAATTTATTTAATTAATTATTTATATTGTTTCAATTATTTAATTTCTAAACATTTCAAAACTCCCCTGATTTGTTTATTTATTTTCTTTACAGGCCCGTTTGGAGTTATGCGCATGACTTTTGCCACAACAAAAATTTTGATCACAAGTTAAACGCGGAAGTTGATTATAACATCCAATCCCTATGGACTCGACCCTACTACCACTCTTTACTACTATTTATAGTTATTTTTGTAGGAATTATTTTTGGTAGTTTCGACGCCCATCAAATTTTGGCGCTGTTACCAGGGATTGGAGATATTTTCCTAATTTTTGTTTGTTTACCTTATGACTAGATCAGAACCGAGAACTTTAGATTTTGAAACAGAAATTGAGAAATTGGCCCGACAACTACGAAAAAAAGCCATTCAACGGGTAAATGACCAAATTCTGAATTCGAAACCATATTTTACACCGAGGAAATTTTTTCGTTTGACAAACCAGATGAGATGGTCGAACAAACTATATGCCAACTTGCAATGGCACCGGATGAACAATAACTCTTATGTATAGGCTATCCAGCGAGAGGTACGCCGTTCGAGTTGAAGTCGGGTTTGATTCATTTACTACCCACCTTCCGTGGACTACAGAACGAAAATCCGCACACTCATCTCAAAGAATTCCATATGGTGTGCACAAGCATGAAGCTTGATGGAGTAACCGAAGACCAAATCAAACTTCATGCTTTTCCTTTATCATTAGCCGACTCTATTAGAGAGTGGCTATTTTATTTACCTCTGGGATCTGTCAACACATGGTCTGACATGTCACATTTATTTCTTTACATATTCTTCCCTGCAGCTCGAGCAGTCGAACTAAGGAGGGACATCATAGGAATCCGTAAGAAAAAGACTGAATCGCTCTACGATTACTGGGAGTGGTACAAAAAGTTGTGTGCAAGTTGCCCACAACATGGACTGATTGAACAATCACTATTGCAATATTTCTATGAGAGGTTTCTCAGAGAGCACAAGAGTTGATATCGACAATGGCTGCTGACTCTCAACAATTCTGATCGGTTACAAAACCCACAAGACGGGTTCATGGGTTAAGTTCTCTATCTTTAGAAGATAAAATTAATAAGCTAACTAATGTTGTTCAAACTTTGTTTACAGATAAAATGGGTCTAATACGGTTGTGCGAAATTTACGCTAAGGCAGATTATCCGACTGACTTATGTTCGATTTTACACGAGGATTCGACAGAACAAGCAAATGTTGTCGGGAACTTTCCAGGACTGTCTCAAAGGTGATATGACCCCTACTCGAACTTGTATAATGTAGGGTGAAAAGATCACCCGAATCTAAGTTATGAGTCAAATACTCAGTTCAATCAACCGTACCAACAAAGGCCGCCTCTGAATCAATAGTTACCGCCCCCAATGACATCTTTGGAAGCCATAGTGGAAAGGCTAGCCAATAGTGCTAAGAAATTTCAACAAAAAACTAACATGCATTTGCAAGAGTTGGACAAGCAAGTGAGCAAGCTCGCACTCACGGTTAGCTGTTTGGAGTCCCAAGGTAAGTTGTCATCCCAAACTGAGCCAAACCCTCGACACAATGCAAGTGATATGACATTCAGGAGTGGAAAGATTTTGGAGCCCGTACCTGGTACGAGCCGCGCCCACGACTCTAGTCAAGATAAGGAGAAACTTGACACAAAGGCTCCAGTAGAGTCAGCACCACAAAAATCATTTGCAGTTCCACCTCCATTTCCTGGAAGATTTGTCCAATGTAAAAAGGAGCGATAAGAGAAGGAGATCCTCGACACCTTTCGAAAGATAGAAATCAACATACCTTTTCTCGATGCGATTAAACAGATTCCACGATACGTAAAATTCTTAAAAGAATTATGCATGAGTAAGAGGAAGCTCCTGGGTAATGAAAAGGTAAGTGTCAGAGAAAATGTTTCCGTCGTTCTGCAAAGGAAAATACCACCCAAATGTAAGGACCAAGGTATGTTTTTCATATCTTGTAAAATAGGTAGTGTCAGTATTAAAAAAACAATGTGTAACTTAGGCACATCAATTAATATTATGCCTTGGTCAATTTATAAACTACTTAACGTGGGTCCTTTGAAGGAAACATGTGTAATTATTCAGCTTGCAGATAAATCTGCAGTGCATTCGGAGGGAGTGCTGGAGGATGTTCTTGTTAAGGTAAACGAGCTAATATTTCCTGCAGAATTCTACATTATCGACATGGAGGATGACAATTTGGCTAATTCGTCTGACATACTCATTGGGAGGCCATTCTTGAGTACTACACAAATAAATATTGACGTATGAAGTGGGATACTCACTATGAAGTTCGATGGGAAAGTTGTGAAATTCAATGTCTATGAGGCCATGAACCGCTCTAGCATGATTTCTAATGTTTCTAATATTGATATAATCGATCCTTTAACTGAATTACATTTAGTATATCATAATGTGGATGAATTATGAATTGTTCTTTGTAGAAGTCTAGACTTTGATGCCATGGAGGAACTAGAGGAGTGGATAACCTTTGAAGAGTCTGTTCGCGAAACAGTGGCTAATATGGAGGCACCGCAATTACGAAAAAATTTAGGTAAATTTTTTGAATTATTTCCTTCACAAACTAAGCTTTTACCATCTGTTTTGTAGGCTCCAGAGTTGGAACTCAAACCATTGTCGGACTATTTGAAGTATGTCTTTTTTGACAAAAGAAATACCTTACCGGTAATAATCTCGAGTAAACTCTCGAAGGTAGAAGAGGAAAACTTGGTACAAGTTTTTAGAGATTATGAAGAGGTAATTGGATGGACGATAGCCGACATTAAAGGTTTGAGTCCCTCGACTTGCATGCACAAAATTCAAGTAGTAGATAATGCTAATCCCAAAAGAGAGACTCAAAGGCGTCTCAATCTGCCCATGATAGAAGTGGTAAGAAAAGAAGTTCAAAAGTTACTTGATGCTGGGATGATCTATCTTATTTCTGAAAGTAATTGGGTCAGTCTAGTCCATGTAGTACCCAAAAAATTGGCATGACCGTAATTGAGAATTCGACAAGTGAGATGGTTCCCACTCGGGTCCAAAACGGGTGGAAAGTCTGCATCGATTGCAGGAAGTTGAACTTCTTGACTCAGAAAGATCATTTTCCACTTCCTTTTATTGACAAGATGTTAGAACGTTTAGCTGAGAAATCTCATTATTGTTGTCTTGATGGTTACTCAGGGTTTTTCCAGATTCTAGTGGCACTAGAGGATCAAGAGAAAACAACGTTGACGTGTCCATTTGGCACGTTCTCTTATAAACGGATGTCGTTCGGACTTTGTAACGCACCAGCAATGTTTCAAAGGTGTATGGTAAGTATATTTTTCGACTACGTCGAGAAAATAATTGAGGTGTTCATGGACGACTTTACTATGTATGATGAGTCCTTTGAGGTGTGTTTGCTAAATCTTACAAAAATTTTGGAAAGATTTTTAGAATTTAATCTTGTCCTAAATTATGAGAAATGTCATTTTATGGTGGACAAAGGATTAGTTCTAGGTCATATCATTTCTGCTGAGGGAATTTCTGTCGATAAAGCAAAAATTGACATCATTAACTCACTACCATACCCCACAACTGTGAGGGAGATTCGTTCTTCCTTGGTCATGCAAGTTTCTACAGGCGGTTCATTAAAGACTTTTCAAAAATTGCGCCACCGCTTTGTAATCTCTTACAGAAGGACAAGGAGTTCGAGTTTGACCAATCATGCAGGGATGTGTTTGACACGCTTAAACTTAAGCTCATTTCGGTACCCATCGTTCAACCACCAAATTAGAATTATCATTTTGAAATAATGTGTGATACAAGTGACCATAGCGTAAGAGCAGTCCTTGGGCAAAGAATCGAGAAAGAACCACACGTTATCTCCTATGCGTCTAAGGCTTTGGATGCTCCCCAAAGCAATTACTCGACTACTAAAAAAGAGTTTCTAGCTATAGTCTTTGCTGTGGAAAAAATTCATTCATATTTATTAAGGATTACGATTGTTGTTTTTTCTGATCATGCAACTCTTAAATATTTGATCGAGAAAAAGGAAGCAAAACCGAGGCTTATTTGGTGGATATTACTTTTGCAAGAGTTTGATCTCGAAATAAAGGATAAGGAAGGACGTGAAAATTTGGTAGCTAACCATCTGAGCCGAATACATCCATCGAAGGATGTCACACCACTTAAAGATGATTTTCCGGATGAAAGTCTGCTTGCTACTCAGATAGTTTTCCTTTGGTACACAGACATGGTGAATTACATTGCTATAGGTATAGTCTCTTCTAATTTATTGCGATCTGAACAAGATAAGATCAAACGTGAATCGCGATATTATGTTTGAGACGATCCCTACCTTTGGAAATATTGTTCCGATAAGGTAATTCGACGATGCGTTGTAGAAACTAAGTTAAAATTGATTCTATCCTTTTGTCATTCTTACGCATGTGGTGTAGGGGTGAGCATTCGAACGAATCGAATTAAAAATTTTCGAGTTAATCGAGTTTTTGAATCTCATTTTATCATCCTAACTTTATTTGAAGTTTTCTCGAATCGAGTCGAGTGAGATGGAATTCGAATCGAATCGAATATATTTGTTCGAGTTAAATTTTAAAAAATAATTTTGGGTCCTTGTAATCATTGTCACCCATCGTAATAAAATTTGTCCACCTTAATCAAATTTTTATTAACTTTCATCACCTCATAATTTATTTATTAATTTTTATATCTTGGTTAGTTTCTTTGCTTGCTTAGTTGTTTCAATTATCTTGATTCTTGTCACTATGTATTTTGGAATTAAAAATATATTAAATGTAAAAATATGATTTTTAATAAAAGCTATTTTAAAAATAAAATGTGAAATTGATACCAATATAAAAATTTAACACGAATATTTTATGGCATAATTAATAATTCAATTTTAATATAAATATTCAATATGACTAACAATTCAATAATATAAATAATATAAAATGTGAAATTTAATTTAATAATATAAATAGTAGATATAAATAAAATTATTACTATTTATGTTTAGTGATTTTTTTTGGATAATTTTGATTTTTTATTTGAGAGTAAAGGGTGAGAAGTAAAAGTTTAGGGGGGAAATAAAAAGTTTTGGGGAATAAAAGTTTAAGGGAAAGTAAATAGGGGGAGTAAAATTTTGGAGGGAAAATATTAAAAAATATTAGAGGGGGGAGGGTTTGGGGTAGATGAGAGGTGGGATGGGAAGAGAATAAAAGTTTTAGGGAAAAAGTGGGAGGAAGTAAAAGTTTTGGGGGAAAATAAAAGGTTTTGAGGGTTTTGGGGAGTAAAATTTTGAGAAAAAGTAAATGAGAGAGTAAAATTTTGGTGGGAAATGAATTTTGGGTAGATTGGGGGGTTGGGAGGGGAGAGGAGTAAAAGTTTTGGGGGGAAAGTGGGAAGGAGTAAAAGTTTTGAGGGAAAAGTAAAAAGGTTTGGGAGTTTGGGGTAAAAATGTAAAATATTATAGTTTGATATTCGAATTATTCGAATTATTCGAGTTATTCAAATCCGAAAACTCAACTCGATTCGAACTCGAAATTTGAAAACAAAATTCGAGTTGATTCGAATAACTCGATTCGTTTAACTCGAAATTTAAATTTTTTTTTCGATTTTTTCGAGTCGAATCAAATTTTGCTCACCCCTAATGTGGTAGACATTTTGGCCCTAAACGAATTACGCATAAAGTACTTGAATGTGGACTATATTGGCCACATATTTTTAGAGATGCATATTTGTTCTGTAAAACATGCGAAAAGTGTCAAAGGGTAGGAAACTTAAGCCAAAAAAATGAAATGCCTCTAACCCCTGTACATGTCTGTGAAATATTTGATATATGGGGCATTGATTTTATGGGACCTTTTGTCTCATCATACGGTAACATTTTTATTTTACTTGTTGACTATGTGTCAAAGTGGGTGGAAGCATAAGCCACTTGTCATGTTGACGCCAAAACGGTAATCGATTTTCTAAAGAGTTATATCTTTTTCAGATTTGGCGCACCGCGAGCATTGATCAGCAATCGGGTAATGCATTTTTGTAATAAGGTAATTGACACACTTTTGAAAAAATACGGGGTAGTACAACGAGTCGCTACGGCTTATCACCCTCAATCAAATGGTTAAGCGGAAGTGTAGAATCGAGAAATCAAGTTGATTTTGGAGAAGACCGTTAAGCCAGATAGGAAAGATTAGAGTTTGCGACTAAATGATGCACTGTGGGCGTACCGTACAGCTTATAAAGGACCCATAGGTATGTCTCCTTATCGACTAATTTTTGGTAAACCGTGTCATCTTCCTGTTGAACTAGAACATAAAGCGTTTCGGGAGGTCAAGCAATGCAACTGGAGTTGGAAGTTGCAGGTAAGTATCGTCAGTTATATATTCAGGAACTTGAAGAAATTCAACGAGAAGCGTATGAAAGTGCCCAAATTTATAAGGATAAGATCAAGGCATACCATGATCAGAAGATATCCTGTAAACAATTTTCGGTAGGACATAAAGTATTATTCTATGACCCTACATTAAGAATTTTTGCAGGTAAGCTTCAAACTAAATGGTTAAGGCATTTTGTTATTACTCACGTATTTCCACATGGTACAGTCAAGGTTAAAAGCGAAAAATCTGAAAAAATTTTCAAGGTCAATGGACAACGATTAAAGTCTTTCTACGAAAAATTTCAAGTCCACATGGTCGAGGAATTAGTCCTCGAAGAGCAGGTTAAATAAATTTCCAGGTCGTCGAGCTAATGACGTTAAATAAAAGCGCTATTTGAGAGACAACCCAAATTTATTTTCATTTATTTAATTTTGAGTTTAAATAAGATTTAGGTTGTAAATAAATAAATTTTTATTTAATCCAATTAATTTGATGTTTTTAGGAACGTAATGGAGGTTGTGATTTTTCCAAAAGTCAGATAATGATGGTGGCATGTGTACGACATGCTAAATGGTGACAATTATTTACCTACAAATAAAAAAAAACCAACATCCCTAACCTTAAAACCCCAAAACCCAAATCCAATACCCACCCACCAACCTAATACCTACCCCAAATCCATTTATCCAAACATCAAATGACCCATACAAAAAAAACCCTAATACCCAAAACACCAACTAGCCCAATATGGCCCCAAAAAATGAAAAGGAAAGAAATTGGGCCGAACGGCCTAGCTGGCCCAAAGAAAAAAAAGAAAAACAAGAAATGGACAAGAGGCCCAAACCGACCACAAGGAAAAAAAAGAGAAAAGAGAAAAAAAAGAAAACGAAAAAATAAAACACCCAAAATCCTTAAAACCCCAAACCCTATTTTTCTTCTCCATCTTTTTCAAAACAAAACCCTAACCCCACACTACATCGCTGCCGCCTCAACCATCGTTTGAGTCGTCGTCGAGTGTTGTCGCCACCATCATCGTCCACATTTGTCGTCGAGCGCTCACGAGTCACCGGGGTCTCGCGAGCCACCATTGTCGAACGTCATTTTTCAGAGTATCGTTGCTCACCCCATTGCCCTATTTGATCATCGTCGAACTTAGACACCACCACGTTGAAGCGGCATCACCGTTTTACACCATCACCCACACGTCGTCGCTCAGTCCTTCCCCAAACACCATCTCATCTATTTCTTCTTTTTCTCCATAATCACCAAACACCCAAACCACATATCCTACCACCTTAACCGACGCCATACCTGAAACCCCCACCGTCACCTTTCAAAAAATTAACCAAAACCACATCGTCCACCGTTCGTCGCAGTTGTCACCATTTGTCGCTGCCGCCGTAGCAAGCAAAACTATTTATTCGTGAATCTTATACAAAAACCATGGTTCGAACTCAGATCCAAATGACCGACAATATTCCAGCTTCACTCAATCGAAGTCGACATCGATTTTTAGCACCTCCAATCGTCGATTTAGCCGATGACAACTCAGAACCTTCTCCACCTCCTACAAGAAGAACGACCGCACCAATGAGAACTTGTCACTGACGAAGTACAACTCCGGTCGAAATAGAACATTCGAACAGTAGCCTCGCTACTCTCGACAGGTCGATTCCTAATCCTCAACCTGTTTTACCTTTACTAACATTTTACCTTTACTAACATATTATGCAGGATACTCGGAGGAGGTCAGGACTTCTAACGACCATGTCGAAGGTCCCTTAACTACAAATGAGTGTGTCTCTCAACGTCGAACATGATCGTCCACCACTCGATCCCGTCAATGACCAACACATGAGTCAGCAACACCCCCACATAGCAGTACTGACGCTGTGATATGTTAAATATTCGTGACGTTGTGATTGGCTATTTTGATGCTATTGGTTGGAGTTCATTTGCAAATATTTTCTATAGTGCATATTATGAATTGATTTATGAATTTTTGTAATGGCCTAAATTCAAGGTTATCGGAACAGTAGTTTCGTAACCACAAATCCGATTTAAAGAGAAATTTATTTTAACATTTTTGCATGAATATTGATATGATAGGAAAATCGTATGAAAATATCAATAGAAAAATTTTACCGATTTAGTGGTTAGTTAGAAAAAGAAATTATTGAAGAAATTGGGTAAAAACAAGGTATCGAGACCTCGATATCGTAAAACCAAGTCGAAAATATTTTTATAAATATTTATAAAGTGTTAGTAATATGGTATTAAAATGTCGTTAGAAAATTTCTACGTTTGGGTAGCTAATTAAGTAAAAAAGACTAAATTGAAAAGGGTGTAAAAGTTACTAGAAGGATTAAATAGCTCAATTGTTAAATGAGGAGGGACATAAATTGCAAATAAGCCCAAACGAAGATATTTTGGGCGGCATAAGCTGAGAAAAATCAGGAGAATTGGTGAAATAAGGGCAAAATGGGAAAATAACAAAATTTACTAAAATAAAAATGCGACCAACTTGTAATACCTAGAATTCTCTTCATATTTTCTTCATTATCATCAGCCAAAAATGTCCTAAGGGTTTATTAAAGCTGGTATTTCATAATTTTTGCTCCAAGTGAGTTAATCCTTGCCTTTTTCTCGTATTTTTTTTTGTTTCTAATACTTTTACAACTAGGTCCTATTACTAAATTCATTAGTTTTTGATTTCATGGATGAAATTGAAAGTCACCATGGTTGAGTGCTGTAAGTTTAAGATGAAATAGCATGAAATTAAAGCTTTAAATTGTTTATGAGATGATTTTATTAGGTAATTTCAATAGAAATTGATTTGTAGGACCTAATTGTGAAAAAGTTTGGAATCAAAGTCTAATGTTAAAATTTTTATTTCCAAAGGTTATAAAGTAGTTTAAAGTGATATAATAAAGTGTTAATTGAGAAAAATCATCTCAATTGAGAGGTTAATTGAGCAGGACTAAATTATCATTTATTGAAACCTTAGAGGAAAAATGGTAATTAACATAATGCACTAAAACAGTTTTGGACAGCAGCAGTAGGTTAACTTTGAAAAATCATCATAAATTGTGGAAATTGAATTAGAGGATTAATAAAATATGAAATTAAATCTTATTGAGTCTAGTTTCTCATAGAAGAAATGGTGTAAGCAATAAAAATGTAAATCATGAGATATAATAGGTTTTGTGAGACAAGGTCAGAATGATTTCGGGTTTCTTTGTTCTGACTTTGGAAAATCATCAAAAATTGGAGGAAAATAATTAGGGGCTTAAATTTATATGTTTAAAATCCTTAATTAGTCTATTTTCAAAAAAAAACAAGCGAGAACATTATCCGAATTCTGTACTAGGAGATAATTAATTTTTAGTGAAGAATGGTCAAAACTGTCAGATAGCAAAATAGGGACAACTTTAAAGAATAAATTGTACTTATTGGTTAAACAAAAAATTTTGAAAATTTTATGGTAATAATATATGTGAGTCTAGTTTCAGGGAAAATTAGCAGATCTTAATTTGAAGTTTCGCAACTCAAGATATAAATAATTTAATGACTATGACTCAAGGAGACAGCTCTGAATGAACTATAAATAATAATGAGATTATAGAGAATGTTACATATGAACATGAACTGTATTAAATTAATGATTAAATTTATTTATTTAAATCTAGAAAATTCAAATAAGAAGCTAGATCGAGGAAAAGAAAAAGTTCGGGATTAGTAGATTTTTGCATACGAACAAGTATCGAGGTAAGTTCGTGTAACTTGAATTATATTCTTAAATGCTTGAAATGTTTGTTATTGATGTGAATATGATTTGAATGTTCATTGTATGAAAATTGATGAAACATTGATATATTTGATAAAAAGGGGAAGAAATCCGGTTGAATGGAAGGAAAATTCGGTTGATCTTTGAAAAGGAATTGACGGTAAAAACGATCTAGCCCAGACGGGTGATCCTATCCTGATATAGCCCTCCCGAAGAATATGTGGAAAATGGATTTGGCCCGGACGGGTAATCCGAATTAGGGTCTGAATTTAGCTTGGACTGGTAATCTCGACAATACTCTATGAGTTTATATTACAAGGGATTTAGCCTAGATTGGTAATCCCGCTGTAAGGATGAGGTTCGCAAGAGTGTGCTCTCTGAAATGAAAATGTGCGCATATGAATATGAATTGAATGACCCGGATTTGTACACTTAGGTGTACCCCTAAAAGTTCATCAAAATTCCAAGTAGTTCAATGGGATAAATATGGAAAAATAACAAGGGAATGAAAATCATGGAATTGATGAGCTCATCAATCATGGTATATATATTATTGATACATGGAAATACTGAACTAACTTGAATGTTGAGTTTGTGCATGTTAAGGGAATAATGCATTGAATGGGTGTATGAATGTTTATTGCATTGTAATGAAAATATTAGGTAAGTACGTATAATTCTTGTTATATGAGCTTACTAAGCACAAAGTGCTTACCCTGTTTCCTTTTCCCCTGTGTTGTAGTGTTAAGAGCTCGGAGGTCAGATTTGGTCGGAGATGTATCACACTATCAACCTCAAGATTTCGGTATATAAAGAAACTTTATTTTGGAAATCAATGGCATGTATAAGCTAATAAAGTAAATGTTAATGTGAAATGAATGTAAGGTTAGCCATTGGTATGGCTAACAAATCTTGGTTTTGGTATGTGATGAGGTTATCTTATGGATATGTTTGAATCTTGAAAATATGTTGAAATGGATTGGTTGGTTTAGATTAGTCTCGGTTTTAAATTGCAGGGAAGGTTAGAAATTTATAAAGGGGTTATATTGAGTTCATAAAAAAAATTCTTATGGTTTCGATTTAATCTCGGTTTAGTCCTGATGTATGTTTTGGGCTTCGGAGGCCTATCCAAGGGACGTCATGACATGTTTCGATAAATGAATAGTATTTAACTCGTAATAATGGAAAATTAATTTGGTAAAATCTGGTAATGCCTCGTACCCTATTCCAGCGACGAATACGGGTTGGGGGCATTACAATTTTACACCACATTTAGCTTCAATATTAATGCATTATGAACTGTTGAAACACAAAGCATTATCTATTTTCGATTACTTGGTAAGGATTTTTGGACGTCGATTTCTGAATTTAACATTGCCATGGGTTTCGTCGATCCTAACAGTATTCAATCTGATTCCTATCATATTGCTCTGTTAGATATTCCAAGTAACTTTGATGCTCAAGATGTTTATTGTGTTTTGACTCATTCTAGAAATCAACTTTATAATCCAAAGACCACAAAGGACTTATTGGTGCGTGAACCCGCTTTAAGATATGTTCGTCGATTTTTAGCCTTTAGTTTTTCAGGTCGAAATGATTCGTCATCTGTTTTAACTAAAACTGAATTATTTTTTTGTGGTGTATGCATTCTGGATTTAAAGTTAATTTAGAATATTGGTTTGCACAAAACTTTCATGCTATTTTGCGATGTAATCGTCCACTAATACTTAGATCATATATTACGAATTTAACCTCTCGACTTTTTCCCTCTGAAGTCGATTTATCATCCTTAACATGTGCATATAATATGGATAGCCTAGATAAATATTGCTTGGATTCTATGGGTTTGCTTGCTGGCACCCCTACTGCGTGTTATTTTGTTCCTCTAGGTACACGAACTACTCGCGAAATATGGTCTTTCGCCAACGTCCACAGTTCAATACTAGGGAGCAAGAGGAGAAACCTCTAACTGTGGAGGCACGTTTAAGCCGGATCGAAGCTCGGCTTGGAACAATGGAAACCCAAGTCTCCAAAATCCTCGACATCCTGCAAAGTCGTTACCCCCAACACCGACAACATCGTTAAAAGACACATGGGGAGTATTCTTAACCTTGTTTTTGCTTGTTATTTGGGTTACTGTCTTTTATTTCATATAAAACATGCTTATGGACAAACATAGATTAAGTGGGGGGTTGAAATGGTAAGTAAAGTGGTAAATAAGCATGAAAAAAATGGTAAATATGCATAATTTTTGCTGCATGTCTCTCTTTTGCATAAGTTCAATCTTATGCTAGATTTATTCGATAGTTTATTTGACATTGAGCCTCTAATCTCATTACTTAGTCAATTTGGACAATTGGGTAATTTTTGAATTAAAGTGCTCAAGCATCTAGATTAGTCGACATTTTGTGTTTTACGGTGGATATATGTAACTAGATTTTTCTTATAAATTGATTGTTTGGAAAAAATTATTTGCTTGTACATAAATAAATAAATAAAATGAAAAACAAATAAATAAATAAAGACTCAAGTTATGAGTGAAAGTTTCGAAAATGTGACCGAATTTAGTAATCGGGGTGAGGTGCTTGGGCTGTCATTTCATCTCGCGTATAAGGTTCGAGTGACAAATTGAAAACTTACAATATTCCGCTAACCGAGCCTAAAAAAAATTGTTTGAACTGAGTAACCGGGATAGGGTGCTTGGGTTGTCATCCTAGTTCGCGTAAAAAAGTTTGACCATGTCTAAAATTTTTATTACTGCGTGATTAATTAATAATACCTTGCAAATTTTGGATTCAAATTCAATTTAGTGAAATAATTTAGTTCACATATTTCAGTTTTATGACACTTGTTGATCAAACTAGGTATTTTGAGCATTTATTTATTTTTGCCTATATTGTTTACATTGATTATGGATGAGAAAAAGAGGCTCGATTTTTAATAAATTATTGAATAATTTCTAATGTTTGAAAGTACAATATGCTTGAGGGCAAGCATGAGCGAAGTAGGGGAGATTTGATAACATGTTAATTTGCATGACTTTTTGTGTTTAATTCAGTTAACTTTTGAATTGATCCCCGCTGAATTAGTGCTTTTATGTTTTAATCTTGTCAATGATGCAATTGGGATGCTATGAGTCAAAAACAAGCAGAAAAAGGACCAAATTGAAACACAGTCAATAAAGTGAGGCAGGATAAAAAATGTGAAAAAAGCCAAGGACTCATCAGATTCTTTTGACTTTGTAAAAGCCAAAATTAAAAAAAAAATCTTATTTTTTATTTTTATTTTTATGTTGAAGTGGTTAAAGCCAAAATTAGAAAATACCATGTATATAAATAGGGCTTTAATGTACTTAGGAAAGACACATTTAATTTTACATTTTGATTTTCATTTGGAATTAAAGAGGAATTATACTTTTTCTTCCAATTTGGCCGTGAGCATTCTGTTACTTCCATTTCCATTTCTTTGTTGTTTCAAAATTCGTCTAATTGTCTTTCAAGTCCTTTCCTTCCCCAATTTCCTCCATTATCATCAAATCACCTTTCATAACCTACAAAGCATGATTAAATCCATGCTTCACTAAATTCCATCTTAGCTTTAGGCCGGTGTTCTTTTCGGTCAGGAATCGTGAGATACATATCCATAATAAAAATTCTCCCAATTGGTATTCATATTTTTCCTAAGTATCGGGATTGACAACTCATCCCTTAAATTTAACTCGATTTCAAGTCAAAAGTGCACGTTGGGTTGGAGTCGTGTTTGCTAACAGTTGGAGCAACGAGTCGGCCGTGTTGTATTCAGATCTCCGAGAACAAATTAAGGAAGAAGTGATCGAGTTTAAACGACCCATATGGTTGAGGCCGTTACTTCGAGTTGGGTTCTTCATAGCGCAAGGCTGTCGGAATCTTGAATCGGGAACACATGTATCTCAGTTAGATAATTGGTAATGGTTGGTTTGCAGGTCGTACCGGGACCAGCTACGAGAGGAAGAATTGGCGGTTAAGACGTTCTTAACTGCTATAACCAGCTTATTGTTTGGAATTGAAAATTAATTTTCAAGAATCGATTTAAAAATCTGAAATCCACCGAGTCTAGGGCTAAGGCTTATTATCTTTGATTACAAAATCCGAATTTAATTTCCAAATTAATTTCTAATTTATTTAATTAATTATTTATGTTGTTTCAATTATTTAATTTCTAAACATTCCAAAACTCTCCTGATTTATTTGTTTATTTTCTTTACAGGTCCGTTTCGAGTCGTAGGCACGACTTTTGCCATGACTTTCGACACGATAAAAATCCTAATCATAAGCTAAACACGGAAGTTAATTATAGCATCTAATCCCTGTGGACTCGACCCTACTACCACTCTTTACTACTATTTAGAGTTATTTTTGTAGTAATTATTTTTAATGATTTTGACGTCCATCAGACGTATTTAAGATTTAAGGTGTGATTAAGTGCCTTATAGGTGTAGAATAAATTCGACACTTGTCATATCCTCAATTTACTTGTCTATCAATTTGTTGTTCAAGCATGACAATTTTTTTTGAAAAAAATTACAAATTCAAAAAATATCTTTAAAAATAATAAACAAATAAATAATAACATATATATTTTATAAATTATAATAAAAGTAAACATTTAAAATAGTTTCACCCCAGTTCCTACAACTTTTTAGCCAGGCAAACCAGTTTTTTACCATTCAAAACCAAATGGTTCAAGCAAACCATTACTATGACATACGTAATAGATAGAAACTTCTAAGAAAACTATCACAAAAAGAGAGATTCATCCGATTAAGCATATAACAAATGTTGAGTCAAATTTGAAACAAAGCACATAGAACATTCCATAAGAAAGAAACAGAGTTTACTTAATTTAGGTAACACCGAGCATGCCTCTTGCTATTTCAAATAAGCTCTAGAAGTATTAAGTCACTATGCAAACAAAAAACTAGAACTATTTGCCAACTCTAAATCGACAATCTAAATAGCATATGATGATCAATAACTGCGTGTATAAAAAAGGCATGCCCTCTGAAACACAACGAAGACAACTAGCTACGCTTTGATTAAATGTAAATGATGTCATGGAAGGCATGGATTCAATCTGCATAAGACACCAATCCTCTTTGTCCAGAGGGTGAGCTTGATTTTGACGTGTTTGGAGACTGCGATTTTCTGTTGCGTTTTCTTGATGGCGAGATATCGGGAGATCTGGAATGCGAGGACGCATTACTCTTCGACCTAGAGGTCTGGACCCTGATTTGTTCTCGTGGGGAGCGTTGTTGATCATCGATTCGAGGACCAAGACGAGATTTTAACCCCTCACTTATGGCAGGTCGTTTGTCTCTAGGACTAGGACTTTGAATAGGACTCTGGCTCTCACTATGATCTCTGTATCTTCTCCGGTAATGAACTGGGCTGCGAGAAGGACTCCTACTTTTTCTGCCTTCATATCTGCAAATGAAAATAAAAGTATATATAAACTATTTTCCAGTCTAATTCAATAAAATCTGCATTTGTATCTGAAAATGAACCTGGGGGGACTACGGCCTCTTGGCGGGCTTCTATAACGTCTTCGTGTTGATCGATCAGAATGATTTCTGTAGCTAGAATATCTTCACCAAAAGAATAATATGATATTAAGATTCAAGGGGGAAACATTGGAAAAGTACCATAGGTTAGATCAAAACTGGCATGGTTAACAAAATAACTAGACATTTACTCAAAAAACAGATAAATTAGTCCTTGTATGTTAGATAAAAAGCAAACCCATCCTTTCTATTAAAAATTTCATCCATTTTTACTGTTAAAAACTGACATGGCTAACAAAATAACTAGACAGTTACACGTTGCACGCCATGCGTACCTCATGCTGACGTACAAGACCAGTTTTTAATAGTACAAAAGGATGAAAATTTTAACAAAAGGACCAGTTTGCTCTTGATCTAACGTGCAATGACTATTTTTCTCATTTTTTGAGTAGAATGGATTTACCTATCATGGTTTCTTTCTGGAACATTTCTTCCACCATAAGCATAGGATCTAGGCGGGGAACGTTCAGGAGAAGGTGTACGGTACCGACGTGCAAAGGAATAACGGTTAGTGAAGCCACGGCCTTTTCTTATGCGCTTTGATGTGCCACCCGGAGATGGACTTCTTGAGGCAATACGCCCTTGGTTGGATGCAGGGGCTTTCCTTGAAGGACTATTCAATGGGCTACGTGAAGTCCTTGCACCAGATTTCCTGGGAGAGCTTCTAACATCATCTTTTGGAGGACTCATGCTTCGACTGCTTCTGCGGCTGTTGTTTGGCCCCCGTTTAGGGGTTGGGCTCACACTTCTGTGAAGCATATGGGAAAGGAAACATTGTCAATGAAGTTATAGTGTAGATTTCAGCTAAGTGAAGACAAAATGATAACATAAAAACCTCAATCTATCCGAGCCATCTGCATTGGTGTGTAGGTTAGTAGCAGCAGCCTTGTTGCCATGACCATTGTTGGCAAGCTCATCACTTTTAGGTGACAATTCACCTTCTTCATGTGAGTTGTCCTCGGTTACCTTCAACTTATTCCTTTGTAGTCCTACATCAGAATCAGCCATTAGTTGTTCCCTATATTATATATATTGCTGCAAGTCGCCTGTGCTAATAATGCCCAAATTCAAGTGCCACTAGATTCCAGTATGATAGTGTGAAGAAAGCTAGAATCAAGAATTGGAATATATATATGCATGTGAAGACAACTAGAGAGAGGCTAAAACAATAAAGGATGGAATTACCAATATTCTGTGGAGATTCATCTTCAGCAGGTTGGGATCTGGAGATGGGTTTTTTACGACGTAAACTGGCCTTTCCATCATCACTGCCACTGCTAGTGCTTGTACCCTCACTTTCACTGTCAGTTGAACTATCTGAACTCCTGCAATAAAGCCATTATCAACAAACATAACCAAAAAAAAAAAAAAAAGAAGGGAAAATATTTGGAGGATTGTCCTTGAAACCAGGTTTTAACCAGACCATTTGGATTTCCGCTTTGATCTTTTTCCTTGCCGACTTTTTTTCCTCTCCCTTCGCCCATCCTTCCTCTTTTTCCCACGTTGATGCTTGCCTCTTTTGGCTGACTTCTTTCTCCTATGTCTTCTTCCATCACTTGAGGAACTTGACTCAGATGAAGAGACATCAGAATCTGAATCAGAAGAATAGGAATCGGAACCGGAATCAGAGCTGTATGAATCAGATGAAGAATATCTCCTCTTTCTTTTTTTCCTTTTATCCTTCAAAGACTTTTTACTTCCTCTAGCATGTTCATCATCTGAACTGTCCGATGAAGGAATTTTTCCCGATTTCTTCCCTTTCCCTGAAACTAAAACCGTAGTGAAAAAAGTATAATGAAAAGTTGGCAACAAATCCAGAAATCACTATAGTAGTGCTTAAGACTGCAGCAACAGTACCTTTTGCTTTTCCAAGAGCATCCTGAATTTTACTTTCGGAGGTTTCACCACAGTCAGATATTTTTATAGGTTGCGCAGGCTTTCCATCACCTGTTCCGAGAAGCTCAATTTTCTTCAAAACTTCTATTCCCTTAATTACCTTTCCGAAAACAACATGTTTGCTGCCAAGCATTCAAGAAATGACAAATCCATTGCTAAGCAACATAGAAAAGCTCCATCTTTACAGTCATAACAGGTAAATAAGTAATAAGCAAACATTAAATACCCATCAAGATGAGGTTGGCGCTTGAAAGTTATAAAAAATTGAGATCCATTTGTGTTTGGACCACTGTTTGCCATAGAGAGAACACCAGGTCCGTCATGAGTCAGTTTAAAATTCTCATCTGCAAGGAAACATAAACTTTAATGATTAAGTTTTGACTTGATTCATCGTAAGATACTTAAGTGCTGACATGCAAAGGCCTACCTGCAAACTTCCCTCCATAAATACTTTCTCCACCAGTGCCTGCAAATCAATTAAAGCTCTTTCCTTACAAGTCTGGGCATACATTTAGATGTCAAGCAGAGAGTCTGCAATCTCTCAAAAATAACAGAACAAAATTTCCATGCATTGGAATGAGCAAGCATACCATTTCCCTTTGAAAAGTCACCACCCTGTAGAAAAAAGTAAAACATAAAAAATGGAAAATTTTAGTGCCGTTGAGTACATGCTTTTACATGTAAAATTAAAGATACTAGCTCCCCTCACCTTCCCTACAAAGCAAAAAAATAAAAGTACTGAGCTTTTCTCTAATTTTAGTCACTCTGCGGACACCCATGATGACTAACCAGTTTAATCACCAGCAACAACAAGCAGTAGCACCAAGGAGGTGAAAACAAGGCTCAAAAAGTTCAGGTTACAGCACTAAGATCTATCAATTAATACTCAGCAGAGAACTTACTCATTTAAAGATAACTGAAATATTTTCCTAGTGATTAATTGGCACCAAAGTTTAAGTACTGAGCTTACTGTTTCAGATAAAGGTCATTTAGAATGATTATATACAATTAGACCAAAGAGATACATGTTTAATTGACTGCAGATACAAGAAATCTGAATCCTATCGACCGAATAAGATATTATGATAGAAAAGTAAGATGCTAATCAAACTAAAATTACAGCTTAGAAATAAAAACTTTGGATCACTGCAAAAGGTAGGACATAGGAGAAAAAAAATGAAACAAGAATCATCATAGCAAATATTCCTCTGATTAATTAAAATGATTTGTAGAAAGAATGAGTAACATACTTGGGCCATGAATCCTTTGATTATTCGATGAAAAAAAGTTCCTTTATAGTGCAAGGGTTTCCCGGTACATTTGCCAATGCCCTTTTCACCTATAGTTTAACACAGTTCAATATAATCAAAAAGCCTGACAAACTTGTTTGCAAATGCAGACAATTAGTTTATAAGACGATAAAATTTGAAGCAAGGCTTTGTGTGATTTATCCTAGTCAAAGAAAAAATATTCATGACATAATTAAATCTTGCATTCGTAGACTATGACACAGGAGACATTTAAAGAATCTAGAAAGACCAGAAACTAATAATTAATAATAGGTCCATCAATAATGATACACAGTAACAAAAAGATGACAATCAGTGCAAGCACCAAAATTAAGTCACCTGCCACTAACAAAAATATGGAACATTTTCAGGGATACCTGTACAGAGTGCCCGGAAATTCTCAGCTGTCTTAGGAACAACATCTGCAAAAAGCTGTAAATTTGGAAAAAAAAGAACTTTATCTTTATCCTTAAAATGAAGTTGGACTCATTTCCAAATATGTTCCCACAAAAAACAGGGAACAAAAACGGAGTAAAAAAAGCCAGCAGCTGGTTTTTGGCTTACCTCGATAATAATTCTTTCCACCAGATCTCCACCAATTGAAACATCGAAGAATACCATAGGGTTCTTTTTTTTACTCATCGCTCCTCAAACTACAAAATAGTCAAGTTACACCACAATGTTAGTTCATAAAGTAGTCTAATAGATTAATACATAACAAACAAAAAAAAAAGTTCCCTTTTCGATGCATGTGGCACATAAAATTCTACTTCATTCTCACATATCAAACATACAAGCTTCTTCAAGAACAATTCTTTCAGCAAATTTTGTGAATAAAATTCCCTATAGAAGAGCCCTAAAATTTAAAGAAGTCTAAACTCCAGATTCACTTACATACACCCTTTCAAGCTACAAGCGATGCATATCCTCTAAAACAAACCAATGCTACGAATATGATATGCATTCGCCACTGTATTTATTACTAAAAAAAGTCTAAATTACAACTAAATAATGTAGCGTTTAACAATTTAGTTAACGCATCGCGACAAACCTACTGTAACCGCAAAAACCCTAAATCCTAATTTTCACACTCGAAAACTCTTGATCTTCTTCTTTGAGAAGAAAATAAGCTTAAAATGTAACTGAAATGCTTAAACTTGGAAGGTTAAAGATAGCTATCTACTGCTCAGAAAATCAGAACGGATCAAACTGATACAGAAGAAAAAGCCTAAAAAAACAATTGAGAGAAGGCAACAATTGGGAGGAGCAGCGAGTCGAGCTGAGTAAACTCGAGCTAGAGTTCGAAAATGGCGGCGATAATTACCGATTCACCGAAGAAAGTGTTGGCGCGTGCTGCACTTCTAGCTGCTTGCTTATGCTTAGCTTATTTGTTGAGAAATTTGCCCTAGTGCTAGTAGTTTCGCAAATATCTCCTTTTCGAGCTTAACAACTATTGATGATTTTGTTTTGTTTTATTAGTAAACTAATACCTGAACTATATTCAATCCTCAAATTAGACCTTAATTTTTTTTGCCAAAATGATACCTAAATTATCAATTTTGTCTCAGTTTACCCCAAAACATTTGTACACTTTTCTTGGGTAAAATGACACAAAATTGATAGTTTATGTACCATTTTTATTAAAAACTTTTAAGGATTCATTTGAAAACTACGGTATAGTTCAAGGATTAATTTTATGAATAAAACCATGGTTTTTAAGGTCTTATTCTGCCTTTTATACCATTGAAATTTAGTTCTTTTACGTTTGATTGGAATAATTTAATCCTTTGCTATTTTGATTTAAAAATTAAGATTTAATTAATAAAGATTTTTGTTAAATTTATATACGATTCATTTTAATAATAACAAATTACAAATATATATATAAAATATTACAAGGTTACGAATTATTTATTTAATTGACACTTAGCTTCCTATTTTTAAATCATGTGCCTAAAGTGCCCAAATGCCCAAATGTTAATCTTCTCACTATTTTGTAGGATTATAATAAATTTATATATATATATATATATATATCAATTTCCCATGCACATTAATTAAAATAACTACTTGAAAATATTTAAACATCAATTAGTTTTAAGCCAAGTGTGAAATTGATAAATGTTGATGAGAGATATTTTATAATCTTAATGATTATAAACCAAGTGAGAAAATAATTTTTAAGCGAAGAAAGTAGCAGGACTAAATTTCAATTGTTTTCAAAGTATACAGATTAACAACAAATTTAACCAAAAAGAAAAGTAAAAATGACGAAAAACAATTTCCGTTGCCGGGACTTGAACCCGGGTCTCTCGGGTGAGAGCCGAGTATCCTAACCACCTAGACTACAACGGATTTTGTAAAGCAAGGAATTAATATTTTTAAAATAATAAAATAAGAAACGTTAAACAATGGAGGTTAAAATGCGTCATAAATCCCTATACTCTTAGTAATTTTGGAATTTAGTCCTTGTATATTTATTTCAAGGAGTTTAGCTCCCCTACTTTTCAAATTTCAAAATTCAAGTCCAATTACTAACACTATTATGATTATTTTGTTAAATTCATGTTCATTATGATGTTGTTCTTTTAGTTACATTCTTTGCTAAATGAGTATTTTTTAAAATTTCAAATTGTCATACCAACAAATTTAACAAAGAAAATAACTGTGTAAGCAATTGAACTGATTTTTAAATTTGAAAAGTAAAAAACTAAATTCTTAAAAATAAAAATATAGATACTAAATTTCAAATTTAGAAAAAAACATATTTTAACCTTAAATGAATTAATAAATAAAACTATACAACCATTCAATTCAAATATTTTTTATGTATAAAATAAGATTATAAGGCATGTTTCTCCGGTCAATAATCGGATCCCATGAAAGTATTAGTAGAGTTATTCATTGGTTGGATCAGGTCAAGTAAAAAATATAGGTCTGTTTTCTAGATTCAGCCTAAAAAACAAGTCTAAAATTTTGCTCAGACCCGGTCAGAATAAAAATGCTAAAATCAAAGTCTAATCCGTTGTATTAAAACATTTTATATTATTATTTTATATAAAATAAATTTAAAAATATAATACTTCAAATACACTAAAAACATTAAAATAAATGTTTCCCACCAAATGAAAAAATAAAAATAAAATAATATCATTAAATAACACTAAGATAAGCGCAGCTTAGCAAGTAAATACCTCTAAAATAGTAGTAAAATTAATAATAGAACAAGAGTTAAACAGTATCCAAACAATAACAACAAAATAGTAGCAATACGAGAGCGAAATGATAGCAAAATAAAAAAAAAATAGTGGCAAAACAGTAACAAAATAACAGTATTTTTTTTTTGTAAATTCGGGTCGAGCTAGGCATAGGCCGAAAAAGTTTACCCGAGACCCAACCTGTTTAGAAAACATGCATTATTATTTTTTATCCAAACTTATTTTTCAAGTCTATATTTTTACTTAAATTCTCTCATTTTTTAGTCAGGCCTTCGGACTGGATCACCCGACTTAGCCCATAAACAAATCTAATTGTCGAGGGCATCGACTTTTCAACAAGTTGACTCTCAAAAATAAGCAAACACCAGCACCTCGTCCGATAGTAAATTGGCAATAAATGCTATTCAAACTTTCGAGATAAACTCGTCGTTGAATCTTAGAGTAGATGCAATATTAAGTCAATCGCACTACGAGAATGCTTGGCGGAGGCATTGGAATAAAAGGGCCACATAATTCAACCCCTCTCATCATGGGTATGTGTCTACGTACGGATTCCAAGTTCCACGACAGACTGCTCTTTTTACGCCACCTCCAGGTAAAACTAGAGAATCGATCCGAATAACCCATGGAGAAGAACTGACAAAAAATGGGCTTCAGTTATCTCTAGGCAGGCCATCTTGCACTGGAAGATAAAGTCGTTATGGGAAGACATTTGCACTGTCTTAATGCATATCCAACTACAGGTGCGAACAGGCTACCAGCCAATGGATTTTCACATACAGAGAGCGGCACTACAACCATCAGCAAGCGGTTCTAATATTTCTTTGGCATTAACCAGTATTGTTGTTTCGTGCTTTTGTCCGGAAACATGATAAAACCTTGAGAATTAAAAATTGCAAGGTACTAAACATGATTTATTATTTTTTTGGAAAGAACATTAAGGATTTTAGTAAGGATAATTCTCAATAAATCTGAACTATTATTTTATAAATTAAAATTTTATATAAAAAAAATATTTGAATTGAATGGTTGTATAGTTTTATTTATTCTATTAATTTAAGGTTAAATTATATCATAGGTTTCTGCATTTTTTAAAATTTGAAATTTAGTTTCTATATTTTTATTTTTAAGAATTTAGTTCCTCTTCTTTCTAAATTTTAAAATTCAGTTACAATTGCTGACACAATTATTTTCTTTGTTAAATTTGTTGGTATGATATTTTGAAATTTTAAAAAAAATACTCACTTAGTAGCAATGTAACTAAAAAAACAACATTATAATGAACCTGAATTTAATAAAACTGTAACATCCCAAACCCGGCCTAAACGTTATGACCGAATCTGACGATATCACATTGTAACACCCCTTACCCGTATTCGACGCCGGAATAGGGTACGAGGCATCACCAAAACACATACATTTATAAACATATTAAACTAAGTTATAAAATTTCAAATTATTATCTTCGAATCGCTAATTAGGGCTTACAAGGCCCAATATATATATACTCATTCGATCCAAGCCTTATAGCTATCACCATTTGTTCATTTCATAGCCATATATGAACTTATAATCCTTCACTTTCTCGTCATATGAATTTATCAATTATTACTTGCTTCTAGAAAGTACCTGAATTGATCTGTATCATTTCATATTCTCGTATCATCATATTTTTCCTATTAAACCATTGTAATATATTAAATATTCAATATATTGTAAAGATTCGTTAATCTATCCCATATACTTTCACACAAATTAATTCACAATTCACAAGTCTTATCATTTCAAAGCTTATAAGACACATGTACATATCTATACTAACTTGTATGAGTCTCATACTCATTCATATGCTCAATAAATCCGTTAAATCATTTCAACATCGAAGAATCCCCATTATGTCGAAACAATACTAACAACAATCATAAATCTTTTTCATATTAATTTCATACATCACTTCTTGAACTTCAAATATCATTTCATAAATATGTAATTCACTAACACATCTTGCCATATACAATATCCAATTGGTGAAATCATTTAATTGAATTCAACTTCAACAATCACAATAAATCTATCACTTGAGTGTGAGTCCATGTAACACTTACCAACTTTATCAAATTAGTGAACGTCTTATGGAATTGAGTACTTTATTTTCTCGATGCCATAGTCCAACTATGGTCTTACACGTAATGTAACAGCCCAATTTTCAGTAGTGTCAGAATAGTGATTTGAGATCACTAAATCTGATGAAAACGTTAGAAAAATTTATTAATTAATAATTATAAGTTCAGTGTGATTTTAGAAATATTTTTAAATTAGTGAATTTTGTGATTTAAAAGAAATTATTAGGCAAATTGGGTGAAAAACGAGGTATCGAGACCTCGATACTATAAACTGAGTTGTAAATATTTTTATAAATATTTACGGAGTGTCATTAGGTAGTATTAAAGTTTAGTTAAGTATTTTAATGTTCGATGGTTAATTGATTAAAAGGACTAAATTGCAACAAGGGTAAAAGTTTAATTATAGATTAAAAAAGTTAAAAGGACTAAATAAGTAAATATGCCAAGTCCCATAAATGAGGCGGCATATGCATTATAAAATCTGAGATTTTTTTGAAGTATATTATTATTTATTATATTGTAAATTATATTAATTATATTATATTATTATATTTCAAATAAATAAAATTGTTGACAAATGCATGGTGTATATGATGACATGTGGAAGAATGAAATACATACATTTTAGTAATGATTACATATTTACTTATTATTTAAGTAAGTAATTTTATATTATTATTTTATTGTTATTATATTAAACTAATTAAATAAAAGAAATAAAAGATGGAAAAAGAGGAATAGAAACAGAATAGGCAAACGAAACAGAGAAGGAAAGAAGGAAAGGAAAGAAAAAGAAAAAAAAAGGGAAGGAAAGGAAGAAAATTTGGGATTTCAAGCTTTCAAGCTTAATTGGTAAGTCAAATTAAGTCCTTTTCTTATAATTTTTAGTTTTAGTATTCTAGAACAAAGTATTATTGGATTTATGTTGAAATTTGAGAAATTATTATATTTCTAGACATTGATTATGTTGAATAAATGAAAGAATTAGGGTTAAATTGATTAAATTTCAAGTTAAAAGTTAGTAAAAGGTTGATTTGTAAAATAAATTATAGGCTTTGAATTAATAGGGACTAAATTGAGAGAATTTTGAAATTAAGGATTTATGGTGAAAATGAAGAGTTAAAGTGAATTTATAGTAAGAATTAAGAGAGCATATGGAGTTAGATTGGGAAAATAAAATTAGTATTGATAAGGGATTAAATTAGAATTTAGGTAAAGTTTAGGTATAAATGGAAATATTTTAATGAAATTGTGTATTAATAATTTTTAATTGTTTAATTACGTAGCTAATATCGTGCAAGAGTCATTGCCGAGAAAGGAAAGGGGAAGGTGATCAAGGAGTGACTCGAGAAAATTTACGGTTAGTATTACCATAATTCGAATTTAATTATTAATTGTTAAAATTTAAATTAATTTACATGATAAGCAATTTAAGATAAGTATCATGATTGAATTAAATGAAAAATACGTATTGGTATTGAATTTATTAATAGTAATTATTTTTGAATTTGAATAATATGTTTAGTAAATAAAATTAAGGTGAATATTGATATTGAATTAAATGATATTGAATCGTATGTGAATTGAATGAAATTAAATGAAGTATGAATATGTATGAGCATTTGATGGTATACTGATTGGAAGATGAAAAATGTATTGAATTAAATTGTGATTAAATTGTGATTAAATTGGAATTGAAAGTATGAGAAAGTGATTGAATTGAAATGTGATTCGAATACCCTATTAACTTATCGGACTAGATTGGATACAAATGGCATGCCATAGGATTTGTGATGTGATGAGGAGATTTGTAGCTCGGCCGAGAAGATGATTATGTTATTATATGCTTCGGTTTATCCGAAGAGGCATTTAATGCCTTATTGGTGTGTTTGGGAGGATATGATATATTGGGTGTGTTATGGAGGATTTATATTTATTTCAAGTGTGTTTTGGTTGGATATTTTGGTGTGTTTGGGTGGAATCCGCGTATCTGTCAGAGTCCGAGTCAAGTTAATAGGGGTGAATGAATAATTTTGATAATATAAATTTTATTGAATGATCTTGAATATGAATCGAAAAGAAAGATTAAATTGAGATATAGAAAATGAAATGTATGAACCATGGGTTCAAGAAATAGATAATGATATAATTCATGAAATGGTTTTGGTAGTAAGAGATGATGTAAAATCTAAATGAAGAAAAGCAATTTGAAATAGCTTTTGTTGAAAAATGAGAAGTGAAAATTAAATGATTTGAATAGAGAAATTATATGTGAATTTAATTGAATACAAGTTATTGAAATTTATTTATGGATTTAATGTATAAATTGAGTGTTAAAAGATTATATGTGTAAATTGATTTAAAATGAACGAATCGAATTGAAAGATAGTTATTATTATTATTGTTGTTGTTGAAACAAGTTGATTTAATATATGAAATGTTTATTGAAAGATTAATGGTATAAATTGAAATAATAATAAAAATAGTGTATGAGTTAATTTGAATAAAATTTTATAAAATTAGTTATTATTATTATTATTGAAACATGTTGGTTTAAACGTTTAATTTGATTATTAAAAGATTAAAAGTATAAAATGAATATAAATAGAAATGATAATGAATGAGTTGATAAAGTGATTGAATTTGTATAAATTGGAATGAGTTACTAGAATGAGATGTTGAAAATCCAATAGAATTGAGATAGTGAAATAAGGTATGAATACAATTAAATACAAGAATTGAAATATTGCTTATTGTTATTAATTATCAAGTTGGTTTTATGTACGAGATAATTAATGAATAATTATAGACATAAATTAAATGTATATAATTTATCGATTAATGTTATTAATTTGAATTATAGTAATACCACTGAGTATTCCCATGCTCAGCGTACGGTTGTTTCCGTGCGCAGGTTAGTAGAAATCCAGTGTTCGGTCCAGCATCCAAAGTAGTCCCGACCTCAGAGAAATTTTAGTGATGTACCTTTGTTTGATAATGTGGCATGTACCTAGGTGATGTATAGGTTAAGTATAAAAGTTTTGTTATTACGGTTGTAGAATGATGTTTATATTGGTTATAAGTATGAAATGGAACCAATATGACATATTTGATACAAGTATGCTATATCTGTTATTTAATTGTGAACTAGTTATAAGTTATCTGATATATCCGGTAATGCTCCGTAATCCTGTTCCAGCGATGGTTTAGGGTTAAAGGGTGTTACATGTAGATTTAGCGATGTATTTTTCTTTTGATAACGTGGCATGTACCTAAGTAATGTTTATACCTAAGTGATGTATAGGGATTAGTCAATTTGAATGTTTGTATCTATGATATTGCTAAAGGAAGATGTGTGAGTATGTGATAATGTTTGGCTTTTAAAATGGTTAAGTATGGATATGTTTGGTAATATGTATGTTTAGATGATAAATCATGCATGGAAATCATGAAAGAGTAAAATTTGTAAAGAAACAGATTTCAAGCAGCTACAGTGATGTGACTTTGAAAATCACCTAGGATAGTATAAAATTAATTAGAGGGTGAATGATATATGGAATTAAAGCTTGTTGAGTCTATTTTCACGGAAAATAACGGTTTAACAAAAGAAATTTTATATTTTGAGATATGAGAACTTTAGTGAGACAGGGTCAGAACTGTTTTTGGAGTCCTCTGTTCTAAGTTTAGAAAATCATTATAAATTGCACAAAAATGGTTATGAGTTGTAGTTTATATCTATAGATTCCTTATTGAGTATATTTTCTGTAGAAACGAGTAATAACTTCATATGAAAATCCTATAGTGAGAAAATTTATTTTTAGTGGCAAGAGGTCAGGACAGTCAAGTGGTAAAATAGGGGAGACTTTAACTAATAAACTGTACTAATTGGCTGAACCAAAAATTCTGAAAATTTTATAGTAGGAAGATATATGAGTCTAGTTTCAGGGAAAATTTTCAGAATTAAATTTCGAGTCCCGTAACTCGATTTATAATTAATTTAGTAACTGCTGCGCGATTAGACAGATTGCTGTAAATAGTAAAATTAATTTTCAAAACAAGTTTTTATGCTTCGAATTAGTAAGATAAGCTAAGTAATGCCTCGTACTCGACTCCGGAAACGGTCTCGGGTAAGGGGTGTTACACGTAATCACATAATATTTGATGCCATAGCCCAGCTATGGTCTTACACGGAATTACATATCACTTATTGCCATGGTCCATCCATGGTATTTTTCGTCAATTCGTCTTTATCACTGAACGAAAGTACTCAACCCTGCGTTCTACTCAATTTGAACTTTCTTTCCAATTTATCTATCTTTCTCAACAATCATAATTCAACCATGAATATATATATATAGAATAATACATTATGTCATGCATAATACTAACAAATTATTGTTTGGTTTCATCCATATGAATTTACAATTCAATTCATAATAACTAATTGAAATGAAACATTATGTCATTTCTAATTCAACGTTTATCAATATAATCGGCATATGACCAATTTATATACAAATCATTCATATATTTTATTTTTCCTCCTCCTCCTCTTCATTCCACATCTTTAATGTACATAACACTCTTATAAATAACATTTTTTATAATTTTACTATTCACTCACATGTATATTCAAAGTTGTCTATCCGAGTCAAAGTCACTAAATTATTTTTATCCAGAGCTAAAAAGCTCCAAATTAAGATCCGTTACTTTTTCCTGAAACTAGATTCACATATATTCTTACCATAAAATTTTAATAATTTTTGGCTTAGCCAATAAGTACAGTTTATTCTTTAAAGTTTCCCATGTTTCACTGCTCGACAGTTCTGACCTCTCTTCACTAAAAATTAATTATCCCACTGTAAAGAATTTGGATGGTACTTACGTTTATTCCACTTGAAAATAAACTTATTCAGGGTTCTAAACATATAATGTTTAGCCCATAATTATTTTTGTACAATTTTTAACAATTTTCCAAAGTCAGAACAGGGGATTCCAAACTCATTCTGACCCTATCTCACTAAACTTAAAATATCTCAAAATATATAAGTCTTTTGCTTTCTCTATTTCTTTTATGTAAAAATAGACTCATTAAGATTTCATTTCATATCTTATTCACTCTCTAGTTCAATTTCCACCATTTTTAGTGATTTTTCAAAGTCACACAACTGTTTCTGTCCAAAACTATTTTGTTGTTAATTCTACTATTTCATAATTTCACCTTTTCACTTTCGATCACTATTCAATTCAATTCCATACATATATTCATCATTCAATTACACTTAATTGTTACATGATCTCATGTATTTTCACTTAGTCAATTTCCCGTTGAACACTCGGAACATACACGGATACGTAGAGAATTAGCACATAAGTGCCACACTGATATGTAGCCGAAGCTACCACTGATACGTAGCCGTAGCTACCACTGAAATGTAGCTGAAGCTACCACTGATATGTAGCCGTAGCTACCACTGAAATGTAGCCGAAGCTACCACTGATCAATAACACTGGAAATGTCCACGGGCCTGCTCACACAAGCTACCAGGTGTCTGCAACACATGCTAGATCACCCGGCACCCGGGATTCACTGTAACACTTGTCTCTAGTGACATGTCACTTGTATCCACTTCTATTCCTAAGTTCAACCGGGAATTTACACTTAACACTTTATTTTAAACACTTTATCACTTGAATAATTCATGAAAAATTTTCCTTCCACATTCAATATTAATTCACATATCAAATATAATTCACAATTTATAAAAATATATTGCTATTATTTACACATAACTTACTTTGGTGCAACAATATAAAAATTTAGCAATTTAGTCTTTAATCTTTTCTTTTCTCCGATCAAGGTTGATTCCGCTTCTTTCTTGATCTATAATAACACATTTGACTTATTTAATACTCACATTTATCAAAACAGTCCTTGACTCAAACTTTTGAAAAATTACTATTTTGCCCCTAAACTTTTGCATATTTACACTTTTGCCCTTAAACTTTTGCATATTTACACTATTTCCCCAAAGCTCGTAAATTAAACTTCATCCCTTATTCTTATTTATTATAACATGCTAAACAGTTTTCCCTTCTACGGCAACATCGAATTCTCACTCTAACACTTACTTATGAGCATTAGGTATTTTTATTGATTAGGTCATTTTACTCGTTTTCACTTAAAATCGCTTAGCAAAAGTTGTTTAACATAATTTCAAGCTTTATATTCTACCATATGACATCAAAATAAACACATTTCACCTATGGGTATTTTTCCAAATATAAACCCTAAGTTAAATTATTGCTAGAATAAGCTAAATCAAGTTATTAGGACTCCAAAAACTTAAAGAACGTTAAAAACGGGGCTTGGAATCACTTACTATGGAGCTTGGAAGCTTGAAAACCCTAACTATGGATCTCCCCCCTAAGGAAGTGAGTTAGACAAAAAGAGAAGCAACTTGGACAAAAAGAGAAGTAACTTGGACAAAAAGAAACGAAGTGACTTAGACAAATTTTTTTTGTCGATAACCTCAGACCAATCAATCGAATATTGATTAATACGTAATCGATCGAACACTACTTGAAAATGACTCTTCTGCTCAGAAACGAAATGTTCCAAATGCTCCTGGAAATTCTTGCTCCCATTGGACCATTTGTATCTATATGCATTAGGATCCCGATTCATGGATCTCTCGGTCCGAGAAATCAAAATAAGAGGATTGAACCATTTCTTCTTAATCTTTTTCAAATTCGGCCAAGGCTTGAAGATGGACAAATTTTTGGCTATTTTGACCTTTTTAATTCTTTTAATTACTAAATGACCAAAATACCCCCAACTTAAAAATATCCTATTTCACTTATCTCATGTCCATTTTTGTCCAATAAGTTAACCAATGGTCTAATTTCCATTTAAGGACCTCTAATTTAAAATTTCATAACAATTGGACACTTTTAACATGTAGAACTCAACTTTTGCACTTTTTACAATTTAATCCTTTTTACTAAATTGAGTGCCCAAACGTTGAAATTTTTGAACGAAATTTTCACAAAATCATTCCATGAAATCGTAGACCATAAAAATATAATAAAAATAATTTTTTTCCTCGTCAGATTTGTGGTCCCAAAATCACTATTCCGACTAGGCCCAAAATCGGGCTGTTACAAAAATAATCTTAATAGTGTTAGTAGTTAGACTTGAATTTTGAAATCTGAAAAATGAAGGAACTAAATTTCTAGAAAAGAATGTACAAGGACTTCTAAATTTACTAAGAGTATAGGGATTTATGACATTTTTTTTTTCTAGAAAAAAAATCATCAATAGTTGTTAAGCTGGAAAAGGAGATACTTCATCCATGTTTTGCGAGACTGTAGCAAGGCTTGTGTTATGTGGAAACAATTTATCCCTGAAAGGTGTTCTATGCAGTTTTTTTCCATCCCGCTATTAGACTGGATCATTTTAAATTTAAGGAATGAGCTTGATCTAGGTTATATAGAGGTAGAGTGGCAGTCTTTGTTTGATATAATTTATTGGAATATGTGGAAACAAAAGAATCTGTGGATCTTCCAAAGGGTGGATGTTGATTTAAAGTATATTCTTATTTCTTCGTGGAGTTGGGTTCGCTCTATCAAGCATAGTCTTATTTCATCTGTTGGGTCTTCTAGGAGTCTTAGCCGTTGCAGTTAATGGAAACCTCCACCGTCGGGGTTCATTAAATTAAACACGGATGGAGTGAGATCCCCGAGTTTGGGATTTGCATCAACTGCAGTAGTGGTGAGAGATGTTAAGGCTAGATGGCTTGGAGGTGTGGGTAGAAATATCAGAAGATGTAGTGTCGTGATAAATCAAACAGGGATTCCGCGATAAGAATAAGGAACTTTGTAAAAAGAAGTGACAAGCGATTTTCCAGAAGAACATCTTGACTGGTGTAAAGCAAAAGATTCCATATGATTCTATCAGGATCAAGGAAATCCCAACAGAAATCATTGAGCAAGTTCGTATAGATGAAAATTCAATTTATATAGCAACTGCTTTATCTTTGTAATTCAGCTCTATTTTATTAAAAAAAGAAGAAGAGATATTTGCGAAACTACTAGCACTAGGCAAATTTCTCAACAAAGAAGATAAGCATAAGCAAGCAGCTAGCAGTGCAGCACGCGCCAACACTTTCTTTGGTGAATCGGTAATTATCGCCGCCATTTTCGAACTCTAGCTCGAGTTCACTCAGCTCGACTCGCGGCCCTCCCAACTGTTGCCTTCCTTCAATACTCTGTATCTTTTTGTTTTTTTCGGCTTTTTCTTCTGTATCAGGTTGATCCGTTCTGATTTTGTGAGCAGTAAATAGCTATCTTAAACCTTCCAAGTTTAAGCATTTCAGTTAAATTTCAAGCTTCTTTTCTCCTTAAAGAAGAATAACAAGAGTTTTTAAGTGTGAAAATTAGGGTTTAGGGTTTTTGCGGTTACAGTAGGTTTGTCGCGATGCGTTAACTACATTGTTAAACGCTACATTATTTAGTTGTAATTTAGACTGTTTTTTAGTAATAAACACAGTGGCGAATGCATATCATATTCGTAGCATTGGTCTGTTTTAGAGGATATGCATCGCTTGTAGCTTGAAAGGGTGTATGTGAGTGAATCTGGAGTTTACACATCTTTAAATTTTAGGGCTCTTCTAAACGGAATTTTATTCACAAAATTTGTTGAAAGAATTGTTCTTGAAGAAGCTTGTATGTCTGATATGTGAGAATGAAGTAGAATTTTATGTTCCACATGCATCAAAAAGTGAACTTTTTTTTTTGTTATGTATTAATCTATTAGACTATTTTATGAACTAACATTGTGGTGTAACTCAAGTAGCTGGATTATATTTTTTCTCAGTCGGTCTTTTAAAGGCATGGACCCTTCATTACCCCAAAACCTGGAGGAATATTCCGCTTCTTCGACGACCGTAAAATTCGGGCGCCCCCTCCCATTACTCCGTGGTCCAATCCCGGCCGGAACTTCGGACGACCCATCGTCCGGTCCATACATCCTTGCCTTCAAAGACCTTCCTTCTTGGGCCGCCGCTTACAAATCCTGCGAATCAAAAATCATATTTCAATGCGAGGAAGGCGCACGAATTGGGTGCGCCATCACTGCTTCCAACAAGTGCAAACCCGCTTGGTGGCAGTCCCTGATTGGTTGGAAATCAATGGACTTGACGGAAAGAGAGCGGTGCGAAGATATCGAAATGGAAGCTTGTTTGGTTGCCGCTAAGGAAAAATGCGTCGGCTTCGCCAAGGTAAAGTGTACGACGCCGTTTTTGGATGCGAGAATCGCAGTGGGGGAGAAGGAGATAATGAATAAACGGGTTGAGAGGATGGTACACGCAGCATCGTTGCAGGAGGAAAGCAAATGGGCCTATTTTATCGGGTCGGATAATTTGGGAGGGTCCAAACCAAGGGTGACTAATTCCAGAGCTAGTCAGTATTTGGTCCCCGGTTCTCAACTTCAAATGTGAACCGTCACATGGGTCCGGAGTTTCAGTCGGGTTTTTTTTTTAAGCAGTGGCAATTCTAAAGTGGACAATTGGGTGTTGTAATAAGCAAAACACCAGGCTAAGGTATGTTAAATTTTGTTTGTTGACAATTTGTAGAGGTTTTTTAACTTGAACATTGGCTTTGAATTTCTGGGTAGAATTTAGAAACATCTTATTTTAGAAATGCATACACAATGTGTTAACTTTTTTGTCATACAATAAAAGAGACCCTTTAAAGAATTTTGGATACAACATTCAACAGAAATAAGAAATAGCATAGGAATAAAATCCCAGTTTTCAAAAAGGTGAAATGTACTCGAAAGATGGGCTCTTTCAGTAGAATATAAGCAATGGCCAATCTTTGACTGTGCCCATATAGGCATATAGCATCTAAACTTTCTCATTTTCTTCCATATTATGACCCGAGTAGTGCACAATTCGGCAGTAGGTTCTAACTGCATGCTTTTCACAAATACATAATACTTTTCTAAGCACTTGAGCTTTGCAGGCATATTAGTGACCATTGTTATGGATGTCTTTTGCGCTCTAGTTTTTATTTTCTTACAAAATGCTCCGTACGTCGAAAAAATTATACTGCATTTAACATGAATTTTTATTTTATAAAACTAAAGTCTCATGAATTTTGTAAAAATTTAGAACATTTTGGGCTAGAAATAATTATACTGTATTTTGCAATAGCATATGCCATGAGAAATTAGCTCTAGAAATTTAGGTTTTAATACTGTTAAATTTTAGTGAAGAACATGCAGATTGGATCAAATTAGACCCTCTACTATTAAATGGATCAATATAATCTATGAATCATTAAACAAATAAAGCCAAATTATAATAGAGTTATTAAAAATGATATGATGTTTTTAATTTGTAGTTCAAAATTCAATAAAATATCTCATTTACAAAAGCATAAAATTTTTCAAAATAATAATTTTGGGAAATAAATGAATTTTTTACAAAAACTAAGCCGATTCATTTAATAGTAGAGATTAATTTAATCTAGTTTCCATAATTGAGAAACCAATCAAATAGTTAGGCAGTTAAACTTTCACTGAAATGTTATACATGTTGAATAGTTATAAAAAATTTTCATATAATTTAGTGGTATTATTATAAACCTAATTAGTTAACTTCAAAAAAAAAGCTAATAGAACACTCATTAGCAAAATTGATTTTGGGTGCGATGCACTTTTTCTTTTTCAGCTATACAACTTGATTACAAACAGTTAGCAAAATCCATCTCTATGTACATGCCAAACCCAGTAGTGGCTATGTTTTTCAAAAGCCATATATCCTCCACTTTTAAAAAAAACATACGAGAAAAGCGTATAGCCTGTCACTCCCACGTTCAAAATGGAGAGAGTTGAAGCCACCATGCAAATGCATTGTAATAAAAAAAGCCTCAATGCTTGTAAATATGGGAAGGTTTCAAGAGATTTTACCTTTATAATCTCTATAAAGTCTATCCAAGCTGCTTTTGTTGTCTTTGCTTTTTGGCTTTTCATGCTATCATGAAGAGAGAATCTGTATTTCTGTTACAAGAAATCGGAATAAGGTGTTTTTAACACAAACATAAAATCAGGAACTGATATAGATGAAAATCATCTGTAAAAGTATCATGGAGGTCTTTATACTAAGAGTTGAATTACATTTTGTTCCTTCTACTCAATAAGTGGACAAATTAGTCCCTATACATTAGATAGAAAAGCAAATTGTACCTTTTATTAAAATTTTCATCTATTTCTATTATTAAAAACTAGTCCATATACGTCAATATGAGGTACACGTGGTTGTCGAGTTAATTTGTTAGCCATGCCAGTTTTTATAAATGGCTAGAGTTTTTAATAGAAATGATCAATTTGCTCTTTAATTTAATGTACAAAGACTAATTTGCCCCTTAGTAGAGGGGGCAAAATGTAATCTGAAGCCTCCTTAGTACTTTACCAAAATCATTCAATAGTTTGTTTGTTCTTTGTTTTTTAAAATTAGCACACCTGATTTGCCAGATCTTTCAGGGCGGTAACGACCACGACAGCAAATGGCCACCAGAATCACCACTCAGCAACTGCTTCAAATCAGTAGTTAAGAAAAGGGAAGTAACAGGGTGCTTATGAAACGTCAATACCTTGTGGAGGAGCAATCTGTATTCTGGTGACTTGTCCAAAGGCAACCCTCCTGTGGTTCCAACGCTAGTCGAATTACTTATCGTCTCTATGTCAGTACAGTGAACCATATGCCAGACCTTAACAGCCCCATCGTGGTGACCTGTTACATACCAGTTTGTGTCCAGCCAATCAGAGAAGGTTGAACTTGTCACAGAGATTATATAATCAGATGGCACCTGGGATGTGCTAATTACTGCTAGACAGCATCCATTGATGCTCCAAACAGCAAATAGAGTTCCAGCAGCAGTCATAATTTCACCAGTTAAATCATTCACATAGACTGCAGAAACTGATGTTGGGAATTCGGGAAGTTGCCTAACGAATCGTAAGGAGCTGAGGTCCCATATGATAACAGTGCAGTCTTCTGATCCGCTCACGATCAACATATAAGGCTGATTGACATGAAGACATGTGATTTTGGATCTGTGAGCACAAAGCACTTTCTCTAACATCAAACGACTGGAGGCACGCGGATGCTCCTCGCTGATTTTCCAAACATAAACTAGACCATCTTCAGCGCCAGTAACCAAAATGTGACCATCATGGCTAAAACCAGCACACTGAGTTTGGTTTCCTAAATGAAGATTCTCATGTGTTGAAAGGAGTCGGTCTTGGTCAAAACTCAAAAATCTCAAGCTGAGATCAGGGAAATCCCATGCGACATATTTGGCATACATTCGAGGTTTAAGCTTAGTGTTTGCCTTCCCAATAAGAACTTTCTCTTGGAAAGTGACAATCTGAGTAATGGAATAAGAGCTTTTCCGTATTTCGTGTGGAACAAGAAGAGTTGAATTCTTCAGTGGATGAGGAGGAAGCTTTCTATCAGACCGCCTTTTCACGTGTGGTTTCAGGAATAGTTGCTTAGGTGTCTGTCCAAAATGATTGATCTGAGCTAGAATGGAAGCTTTCATTGAAGGATCTGTAACTGCATCTATGTCCACGCTCCCTTCATATGTGTAGTGGTAGAAAACATTAGCAGCTTTTTCAGCAGCCTGTCAATTGTAACAACAATATACGGAAAACTTAAGAATTTTCAACATCTTTCTCAAGTAATGTGTTTGAGTGTTGAAAATGTGCTTCAAGAGAATGCCAGTACCTACCTTCCCCCTTTGTTTATATCCAAAAATGAGGTCTATCCAATGGTGAAGATTTTCCGAAACAAAATCGGATTCTAAGGCCTCTCTATGCATCCGAATGAACTCTCTAGCACTTCCTTTAGCCCAAGGAGGAAGGTGAACGTCATCAACCTAGGGAAATATGAAACAAGAGAAAATGAGAAGTTTGTAAGTCTTAACGAACCACAAAATTTGGCAAATTACAAAGAAGAATTTATAGATCATGCTATACAACTTAAAAAAAAATTAACCAAGACAGACCTTTTCCCCTGACTGTTTCTCACCCAAGTCAAGACTGAAGCGATTTTCCAAAAACTCAGGCATGTAGAAGAATTCTGGGATCAGTTCTTTCACATCTGATGTGTTACCCTTCCCAGCAGCACTCAACCAAGTGTCTCTTATGCTACTGAAAAGACGATCAGCATGATCGAACTGGCCACCCTGTAGCTTCTGGTTTTCCGCACTGAATGGTGGCAAGCGAAGGAGATAAAAGAGAACAATGCCAGCACTAGAATAGTGAGAACCATAATGAAATTTTGGGACCTCTGGGTCATCCCAGCTCTCATATCTGAAAAATAAAAGAGAATGGCAATGGTAAAGCATAGCATAGATACACAACCTAATACATGCATTTTAAAGACCATTTTAAAGAAAGTAGCACAAATGCATCAATATGATCTTTCATATAATAGTATGATCTTGAATAAATATTGGGATTGACCTGGTCTTAAATTCCTCTTCCCCTTCTGGTGTCTGACAGCCCATTGGTTTTTCAAGTTTGCGGAAGGTTTTGGGATCTGACAAGTCCAGATTTTCACTCTCATAATTAGCAAGAACCCATGGGAAGACTGGGTATTGAGTAAGATCGCTATATCCACGTCCTGCCAAGGTATTGAGATGCATGAGGTACTGGAAATTGCTGATTTCTCCACTTTGCCATCTCTTTGAGAAAGATTTAGCTGTTATTTTAAAGAGACGACCACCCTCATTGATTTCCTGTTTTGTTGATCCTGAAATTGTTGTGTCCAACCTGATGCAAGGAAAAGAACTACAAAGTAAACAATCTTTTTCAAGATTCAGAAGATAAAGGAAGAAAGACAAGCACTTAAAGTAATGAAGCATAAGCACAGCAAGGCACAGTTGTCATTGGCAAAGATAGATGCTTGGGATAAACAGAAAGGCTAGTGGATACAGCCTTTTCTGTACCTTTACATCGCCCTTCATTTTCAAGAAGTAGCTAATACCACACCATAAAGCTACCTTAGAAACAGAACTAAAAGTAGATGAGTGCTAGATTACATACATGCTGTTCCTTGGCAGATTCACGGCAACCAGATTTTTGTATACTTCATCTCTTTCTCTTTTGTGAAACACCAGGAGATCATTATATCCGTCCATGCTAAACAACTCAACAGCAACAGGACGTAGCTGGTAATCACGCTTTAAAATCTCATGAATGCTATCAAGCTTCCACATACGCCAAGGGTGAGGTAAATTACCACTGGCAACCACTTTCTCCTTTCCCCATGCACCACCATTGTAGGCCCAGGCTCTTCCCCCTATCAATGCCTTTGGTGTTGTGCCCCAGGATAAAGTTGCTTTTGATAGGCAATCCATACTGCCAGTAACATCCTTCTTAACACCCAATGCCTGATCAATAACAGAGAGCTCATCTTCACATTCCTTCTCACATATGCAGCCAGTATCATCAATGTAAAAGTTCTCTATTACATATAAACAAAGTTCCCCTATCAGAAATATACCATCATGTTTGTCCAGACCAACTACTCGCTCACAGTTATATCTGAATCGAATCTTTTCCTGTTGTTCTAAATAAGGTCTGATTAAATATTCACTATCATTTTGCAGCGCCTTATCTAATTTATCCTCAGTAACTTTGATTTCATCAATCCTAACAGAAGGTGACAGCCCAGGAAATTCAGCTTCAGATCTTCCTGGTATGCTTTCCGACATAGGAACAGAAACTGCACTAGATTTTGCACCATACTCAAGAGCTGAGTGAAGACTAGCTTCAGTTACACTGCTAGCTTTGTCATCATTCCAGCCATTTTTAACAGAAGTTACATCCTTCGCGTCATCTGATCCTTTATACAATGATTCATCATATAGTTCAATTTCATTCAAAAGATTGAAAATAGCTTTGGAACCAGAATCAGAAACATCTGGACCATCCTCATTTTTTATCTTGGAAAGCTCCATCTCACTTAATTCCAAATGCCCATCAAGAACATTTTGGATACTGTTAATTCTTAATTTACAGCACTCAAGCTTTTTGCGCATCCTGTATGGACCCTCAATGGGGCAAAGTTGCCATTCAGGATCTTTAGAAGCAGAGGGTTTACGGATTGGGAATATTCCTCGTTCATGTAGAAGTTGTTGGAGATGGGTTTGCCATTCGCTTTCAGCATGGAGAACCCACCCATACTTATCCTGACGGACAACTCTCAACTCGGTAGACATTGTATCACGAAGCCTCTCCACTGCATATCTCCTTTCAGTTGCTTGCTCCCAGTGTTTTTGTTCAAACTTTGAAGTATCTCGTGATCTTCTTCCCATTTCCCTCTTACGACGGCCCTCCATGCCTTTGATTCTTACTCCAGGAAATTTTGCTGAGCCAGAAACATACTGCTCCCACATTATGGCTGCACATTGCTCCAGTACTTTATTTATCATCTCTTCAGATGTCCGAAGCCAGTCAAAGAAAGAAGATAAGTTTCCAGTCAACAATTTGTCAAAACCACCATGCAGTACATCTAGGCGCTGTCCTTTGTTAGGTTTGGAGACAAGCAGGTCTTCCAGAGAAGATTTTCGATGAACCAGTAAATACTTGACAACATCAATTGCCAGGTTCTGTACATTTCGCCTTTGGTCACGAATAAGATAAATTAAATTTACACAAAGACAGCAATTTAGATCAATATCAAGATTGGTTGGACAGAATATTATTTGTCGGTGAGCAACTAATAACTGCAAAACCTTGCTGATATCAATTCCTGGATCATCTTGTGAAGAGTTTGTGAGTGATCTTTGCGTAGGTTCTGTTAGTAGACCGAAGGAGGAAACGAGATCTTCTTCCCCTATGCTAATCAGGAATGATGGTAGGAAGCAGTACAGTATCATCCTATTTGTATTCTTAAGAACTGAATGTACGTAAGCCTCAAGTTGTCTGCTACCTCTTGTAATAGACAAAAGACCCTTTCCAGTAGGAGCTGCATCTTCAATTCGACCATCTTTGTTTGCTAATTGCAACATTGATAACAAGAATTCTAGAGTTTTCAGTACACCAGCAGGTTGAGGGAAAGCGCCCATGTAAACACGATCAACAATCATCCAGCATAATGCATCTAAGTTTGAGGACCATTTGGTCTTATCTAACTTTTTCTCTTCTTCTTCATCGTCATGCAAGAGACGCCTTTCAATGAAGTTCATTAGTCTGCTTAGAAATAAACCTTGAAAAACCATCATAGATTCAGCTTCAACATATAGTGGAACCATTTCCAAGATGCTCTCCACAAATTGTGCTGCTTTTATTTGCTCTGTTAAAAGGTTAGCCAGTACTTCAGCTATAAAATCCAACATAGCAGCTGCCCCAGCTGAACAAGGGCCACCACCATAGCCAGAATCATCCATTTCCAGAAGAAGCTTTGGAATAACTGGAAAGGCAGTATTTGTACTTGTTGATCCTGGAGAACCAGACTTCAAGTCAGAGGATTGATCAACACTTGTAGACGTAGAAGGCTCCATGGGATTTTTGGATTCATTATGGTTTGAAGTTGAACTTAACCACGAAGTCAGAGCAATAATGGGAGATGGAGAAGGAGAAGGAGAGAGGGGGCTTTTGGGATTTAATTTCTCAGAGCAAATACAAGAATCTGGACTAGCAAGAGCTACAGAACTCTGTGAATCTGGTGGTTGAATAGCCAGATTGTCGGTATTATGGCAGGTGAACTCATTTGTGCTTGAGGCAGTAACCTGATTGACACTATCACCATCTTTGCTCTGAGTAACTTGGACATCTTCCTGCAATGATTTCTTCGATTCCTCTTGGGATGTATTAGGTTTCATCTCTTCTTTATCTTCAGCACTGAAATTTGAAGAGACAAGCATATCTTTAGAAGTTGAAGCTTGAGGGAAGCTTCCAGCACTAATAGAAGTTTTGTCAGACTGTTCCTGCTCCACAGGGAATCTAGAGGGCGCATTTTGTGAACTAGCATCATCACAATCTTTCAAATTCTTCTCTTCTGTCTCTTTTGAACGCTCTCTTGCCATCTTCACTGTGTGACCAGACCTGCAAGCCAAAATACAAACAGAACAATATTACTTATAAGTCATATTAGAGAACATATAGCATTATAATGAGATATACAATTAATGCGAATAAAATTGTAGAAAATTAGAAGCATATAGTGAGAATGTATCTCAAGACAAACCTAACACAAGAAAAATAGAGGTCAACACAACATTCTAGAAATTCTGTCCGTCTGCAAACAGCTGAAAAGGCAGGACACATCTTTGCCAAATCAACCATGAATCTCAGAACTGCAGTTGTAGCAGCAGGAGCAGATGCATCCCCACCCATTAGGCGTGCAGCATATGTCTTGTGCATGAGAGCTTCACCCTGAAGCTCCGCAGTCATGTCTGCATTTTCCTCCAGTTCTGCCGCAAGTTGGAAAAAAATTCCTGTTTGGCAAGCAATTATTGACTGCATGCTCAGCCTATCAAAGGTGGATTTTGCCATAGCAATTATAGATTCCAATAGTTCTATAAATTTCAACTCCACATGACCCCCATCACTTGGCATGAGTGCATGGAAGTCCAGCATACGAACTTCTGGCAATCTTGGATAAACTGGCTTCCCAAATATGAGGCAGAATAAGATATAATATATATCAGGAGAATCATAAAAACTAGGAAGCACACGCATAAGGCCTTGATAACCTCCACTAGTGCGGAATTTAAGAGCAAAAGTGGGAGAAGAAGCCAGACGTACACCGAGGAGAGTCATGATCCATCTCATACTAGTAGGATGAACAGCATCATCAAGAAGATAAGTCAATAATTTAGAAGAAACAATTCTATGCCACTGTTCAAGCATTTCTTCTGATTTGATGGTAATTTGAAGATCCACAAGCATCTCCAGAAGCAAATTCCTAACTATAACATGCTTCCCCATGGGCTCACGCATTATTTGATGATGTGGTTTCATCTCAGGTGGATCAAATGACATAATAACAAACCTAATCACGTTTTCAAGTTCAGACGCCAGGAACCCATCTTCCAATATAACCCCAAGGACTGCAACTAATTTTTCCAAAACAGGAACTTCAACATCACCGCGCTGCAAAGTCACCAATAAGTGTTGAACAAGGTTGATTTGACGAAGAACTGTAAGGTTGTGATTCCTATACCAATGAACAGACACAAGTTGCTCTAGAAAATTTAACAGTGCAATTTGAATGGGAACTGGGGAAGTTACCCACAGTGTCCAGTCCAGCAAAACATGTTCTACCATATTTGCATTTGACAAGACAATGCAATTTGAAGTTTCAGCTGGCAGATCAGCATTTTCTAGCTCTGAAGTATGACTGAACGAATCCTTCAGGGAAGAAAAATCATCCATGTCAAATTGATTTCCACCTGAAGATGTTTTATCACGGAACTTTGAGAGATTAAGATCCTCAAAGCTAGTTTCATGAATTGTGTCAGTAGGTAATGCAAAAGTTTGAATACATTCCAATTTACTTGGTTCGGAAAATGAAGCTTCACATGCAGCTATCTGTAAAAATATATCAAGACACTGCATATCAAATAATGACATCCTTTGACGCAGAAATAGAGCTAGCAAATGGTATCCTTTGTATGTTTGCATGTCTTTTATGTTTTGAGGGTTGTGATGAAGTGCACAAGAAAGAAGGGACAAGGCCATATGGAGCATATCCCTAGTCTCAGCTGCCTCAACAAGGGCCAAAATGACAGACATCCCACCAACAGAGCGGATAGTATCACCGATAACAATTTGCCTACAGATATAGATATCCCCATGAAGTCGTCCAAACCGTGGTATACCTGCATAGACAGCAAAAAAGAGTAATTAAGATAACTAATTTTCACTACGATTACATGTAAAGTGAGAAATTGGCACTCACCTCCAATGGGAGAAGCAGCAGCTGACAGGGGATCAACCAGATTGAGCATGTAAGATGACCCAGATGCTCGAACAGCCTCCGTACAAGTTCCATCAAATGCAAATATGAGCTTTTTACCTGAGATCTGGAATGAAAGGTTTCCTAATCTATCCAAATCCCAAACAATTCCACTTCCATCTGCCTTAGGGTCTCCCTGCTTACTTGCACTGTCAAGCTTCTGTGTTCCAGGAGGTACAGACAAGTCAGCGTCTAAGGAGTCTAAGATAGCCATGCTACCACCCCCACAAGCCTGGTAGGGGACAAAACGAAGAAGATCTGCATCTTGGAAAAGCCCTCTATACCCCCTACCAAGGATGTACATGAAACATATACAACCTGGCGTGAGCACTTCCTCAAAAAGATAGCAAGAGCGGAGTCTCCATGTCAAGTCTCTAACCCTTGCAGACGTAACTGGAGTCCCAATATTTACCTGCAAAGGTTTTCCCATGGGAGAGGGTGAATATCCCAATTTTCCCGTTTGCATTAGCTTCCCATCAAGATAAACATAAGCAACACTAGCTTGGAATAATCCAGCAAGAGCATTTGGTTTGCTATGAACAATAGCAAGATGATGCCACTGGCCTTCCTCCAGTTCTAATCCGGAAAATGATAAGGAGCAAGAGTTGCTAGTCGCAAGGGTAAGAACACCATCCTCTTGAAGATAAAGTTCAGCATAGAAAGTGCTGTCATCATCAACTGCATCAACAGAAAATATCCAGAGAACATGCTGATCATGATGCTGCCCATTTAAGCCAGTTTTCTTCTTGGGAAGACCTGATTTGGCAGGCTCAGTTTCTTTTACTTGTGTTTTAAAGAAGTTTTTAAACTGAAACCAACAGACAAACGAATAACCAGCAGCAGGCGGCCAAGATCTTTCTCCCAGAGACACCTGAAAAGAACCATGCCCAACCTTGCTCATCTCCATTTCAACAAATGGAGCCAAAGAAACATTTTCCAAAACCATATCTTCCATGAGAATTAACCTATCCATCGTATCAACAACTGTATGACCGGATTTCATCAGCCTCGTTTGTAGAATATATCTTAAAAGTGTTCGGAGTTCTGATGCAGACAATCTATTACCAGAAATTCAAGCCTCATTTGAGAAAAAACAGAAGACAGAAAAATCAAATAATTTGAGTAAATATAATGATTCCTAGACATGAACACAAAGCCTACCTATATGCCCCTAGAACCTCAACTATCTTCAAAGCACAAGAAAGTAAGAGTGAGGAGCCTGAAAGGAAGGGGTGAATTGTCTCCAGTAAAAGTTCCACAGAACCTAAATACATTGGAAAAGCAAATAGTAAGAAGCTAATGTCTAGTAATCAAGACTATAAAGGCAATAGAAGATTCCATCTCACCTACAGAGGTGAGATTTTCCAGATTGAAGGGGCCAGAACGAGCAAGCTTCTCAATAAGATTCAGCACTTCTAACTGCACCTTAGGAGTAAAAAGCAACAATGAACGGATCAGAGCTCTAATGGCACCAGCATTGTGTACTCGTTCCTTATCAGGATTAACCAAAAAACTAGTGAACTTATTTTCAGCCATATCTGCTGATGTGGCACTCTCCGGTGTTACAAAAGGTGGAAGGAGAATTTCAAGAGCAAGTTCCAACAAAAGCTGAATCACTTGCTTCTCATAATCCACACACAGCAACTGAGACTCAGAGAGAAGATCATTAAAGGTTTGTGATGATATGATAGCATGCAACTTTGTTCTATTAATGGCATTACCACACACTGCAGCTGTCATAAGGCGCAATAAATATTTGAACACTTTGATGTGATCTAACAAAGAAGATTCTTCTGAGCGTCCTTCATGACCCTGAAAACTGTGGAGGGTGGTCAGCAGAAGAGAAAACCCACTGGCTTCACCAAAGACTCTCTGAGCTTTACTATTTACTCCTAGAATGCGCCACAACGCTCCCATTGTATCACATTTCGCATCACTTTGAAGCTTGTATTGATGTCCTGAAAAACTTGTAACCATTCCACTCTTTAGAACTTCAATAATGGCTCCTAATTCTTCAGGATGACCCTGGAAAGGAAAGAGTATCCAATTGGTGTTAACAGCTGTACAGGCAGTTCACTCATGCACAAAAGCATGCAAGGGAACAAGGACATTTAGCATTACACCATTGGAAGTGAAGATCGCGAATTCTCATAATGGTAGGGGAGAAAAAGGCAAACAGGGGAGAAACAACATTCTTGCATGTAAAATCTATCAAAATTTAGATTTATCAAACAGAAAAACATGCATCTTAACAAACCTGCACATTATCTTCAGTGATCAAACATGACAATGTCCGGAGGACCCCAGCACGATGAACATTGGACACCAGGAAGGGGAGAACAGTGGTCAGACCATTGGCAGATCGGAATGAAGCTTGGCTAGCTTCAGCATCCTTCACTAAGGAAACCATACAGTCCCATGCAATTGCGATTGTATCCTCAGCTTCAAAAATAGGAAACTTCCCTGAACCAGATTCCACAAACTTGGGTGAAGTAACAATAAGAACCTCACTGTCGAAGTGCTTCTTCAAGCTGCTAGAGCTGGATTTTTCCTCCAACTGATAGGCATTACCATCATGTTGGTTTTGTCCTAAAAGAAACTTATGTTGCTTCAAACCATCCAACAAGACTTCCAGCACACCTACTTCTCTAAGGACTTTCTTGTATAGTTGGTCAAAGGAGAGGAGCTTTACAAAAAAAGAAAGGATGGTGAGCTTTAACTCTGATGTAATTGGTTGCTGTAATAAGCAACATAGAGACAGCAGTTCCTGTTCAGGAACACAATTCACTACAGTCACAGCATATTCAAGAATTTTCAAGATTCTCTCTTGCAATGATGAAGGAAATCCAGCCATGTTTAAGATCAAGAGAGGAACAGTCCTCACTTGCTGACACAACTTATAGTTTTCAAGATGACTTGAAAATATTTTAAACATTCTGTTTAATACTTCTGCCTGCAGATCCCTGCTCTCTGCCTTGAGAAAAATATCTTGCAACATCTGGACAGCTTCAAGGTCTTTAACTTTAGTATTTCCCTGTTCCCAAATTTCATCACCAAGACTGTCTGTAGATAAAGTTTGGGTTCTGCCATGGCCACCGGCCTTGGTGTGAGAGTATTTGGATTTTTTTTCATCAGGAGGACCTGTTTGAGCTAGGTTAACAAGAATATCAAGTAGCCTACTCAAAGTGGGTGAGACATTTTCAGAAGAAGAGTCCTCCTTTCCTACGGAATCCTTTTCTGCTGTGTCCTCAAAAACTTGAGCACTATTTGAACCACTATCTTTGTCAGCCTGGTGCTTCAAATAAATAGATTCAATGCCTTGATTCTGTGGGATGGAGGAAAGAACTAGAGCAAACTGAACAAGGAAGTGATAACCATGGGCATTATGTATATCTTCCCTAAGACTGAGATCACCAGCCTCTACAAATCAAAGTTGCATGATATCAACAATAACTCATGACAAAGTAAAATCTCAAATAAGAATCATTAAACAGAGGAGCCAAGACCAAAGAACTTTATGATACATAAACAAAATCTGTAATCATACTCTTCTTAAAGAATTCAACTAGGGAACATCACGAACCAATTACCTGGTCTATATGACAACTCCACACATTCAAGTAACAAGTCCACAATGCCAACAGTGTAGGCAGGGTCCCCACAATCTGGATTAAAATCTTTGACAGCAATTAGAAGAACCCTTATCTGCACAAAAGGATGTGTAGTGTATATAGGACATATTTAATAATGACAAGGAAACAAGTAATTAGAACAAATACATAGCTGAGAAAAATATAAATATGAAGATTGCTGAAAGAAACAGAACAAGACAAAACAAAGTTAACAGTTAAACTTGGTTGCATTGTGAGAATAAGAGATGTCATCACAAATCAAAGGTAAAAATAAGGCTTCCAAAGACATGCCTTCACTAGTGTCTAAAATCCTAAGACTACGTTATTAAGGTGGCCCTAACCCTGGTGAGATGAATGTGAACTGTTTCTGTCTATAGTCATAAAAAAGGAATCCACATAATGCAGAAAGCGAAAGAGAGAGAGAGAGAAGACACATAACAGACTGCATTAAGGCTTGTCAAAAACAAATATCTCAAACTCTCACAAGTCACCCACTGCATCTTAGCAAAAGCTTTACTATTCCGCTTAGTTAAAATGCAGAGCACAGGTACAGGATGAACTATTCTCAAAACCATCATATAAGACATTACAATAAAAAAATCCTTCATAATAATATTTAATAGAAGTTACACAACAAGATGCAGCAATTAAACAAAAAGTAGCCAATAAGAGAATGACATGTAATGTAAACAATCAACAATATATTGGAATTATGTACTGAAGATTCAGAAAGTAAGTAGAATAAGAGGAAGAAATAGCACTCTAACTGTATGATCTCATGAAAAAAGATAAATTCAAACAGGTATTGAAGGTTTAAATCCTTCTGGCTTCCTTAAGTTTTTGTCTTTAGATGGACTAACATCAAAGATAATGTGACTAGACACAAATCAACATTGTTCTTTGCTTACCAAGATCTTTCTGTCTGATAAATCAATGTCTTAGAAACAGTTATTCCAACTAACAAAAGAACTTAAAACTCTAAAACAGTGAAGAAGCCTGTTAAATGAGTTGACCATTGCCACTGCACTTTAGTTGATGCCCAGACAAAGAGACTTAAGGAAGCATCCTGCAGTAACTCCCAAAAAAAGTCGCCTCAACGATTCCACTCTTAGTCAATACAGAGATTCTACCCTCACTTAAATTATGGAATTCACTGCTTTCCAATTTTTTGCCTAAATTGCTCTGGTAAATATCCAAGTTGGTGAATAGTTCATATCTTGCTGCCTGTATAATTCTTCACTGTTTCACCCATAATCAACTGTAAACAAGCCTTAAATGTACAGACAAGAACGTGATCCAATGACTAAAGATTCTCTAAAGCAGAGGAGACTACAGTTAAAGAAGAAGAAAGAAAAGACACAGCATGCAGCAAGAAACCTATGTTCTTCAGATATGCTTTTAAAATTTTCCACAAAGGCATACCAGTTGATGTTTGTGTATGTATTGGGCCGTGCCTCCATTATCATTGACCAAAAGCAGTCCAAGGATCTGATGGGACAAGCAAATTATAACAGTTAAAATTTGGCAAATGAAGCTCGTACGGACCTCTTTATGGTTATGAACATTTATATTAAAACACAACAGCTTACCTGCATAGCATGTCTATGAAGTTGTATGACGTGCACTGAAACAAAACCTTCCTTATACCTTGAGAAAGCAGTTAAAGATCCATTGGCAACAGTCTGAAACAGCAACATCAGAGAATCGTCCTCAATTAAACTCTGTGCTGCTGAAGGATGACCAGCTAATGCTTTCATAATATGCACAATGCTTCCTTCTACCTGAATGAATAGCAATAAGTTTACAGTCAACCCAAAAGACATTATCCAAGTCACCTCTGTTCAAAATATTCAACTTGTGAACAGATAGTGCTGTAGATATTCATAAAATAACCACCTCAAGTCGGCAGGCTTGTCCATCAGCAACTGAATCCTTTTCAGCTGGCAATGATTCCTCAGAATCAGTAATTTTTGGCTTCTGATTAGCCTCATCAAGACTCAAAAGTGCATTCAGAATTTGAACGAGACAGCAAAATATCCCAGAATCAAGGAGAGCTTGTTTATCAAAAGGCTGCAAACAACAGAAATGATAACAACAATTAACAGTTTAAATATAAAAAAGAACAGAATTTGGGATATCAATTGTGGTGCAAAATTATAACAAACACTCATCCAAATCAATCACATTACTTCAAAAGATCAAAGCGTATAGGTTAGTTATTTTACAACATAATTCAATAATCATTAGAGGTTGGACTATCTATCTTCAGGTGGAAATGACATGAGCTTCTCACAAGCAATAAATTTAATGACAAGGTTCCAACTACAGTATCATATTATGTTATTAAAGATGAATGAAATATACCCCAGACACAAGGACTTCAACGGCGGTCAACAAATTTGATCCGGTACTGATGCCATCCTGCAGATCAGCGTACAAGAGCTAATTCCAAAAGAGAAACCCGGAAAACAATATGGATAATATACATTGAGATATAAAGCACTTAGATCCCAGAGCCAAACCTTGGTGACTTCAGAGAAAAACTGTATTACTTTTGATACATCCAAAGATCTTATTTTGCTGCTAAGTTTTAACTTTTCAACATTCGTTACAAACGCTCTTCCCACAACGAAGGAGAAGATATGTGTTTCTACTAACCTGTAATGAATTAAACCTCTAAATGTCGGTCAACATGCTCACAGTTGGAGAAAGTCAGAAAACTGCAATACCATTTGAATTAAGATACAGACAATCAATTCATACTACTAGAGATGTGCAGTACTACAGAAATAATCAAACTATTCACTAAGTAGAAATGCAAAATTGATTAATATTATTCAAATGATACAAAGAAAATCATTAATTGATGATTTCTCTATGGGATCTGAAGCTGAAGAAAATGAAAACTTCACTTACAAAGAACTAACTTTAATTACAAAAATCTTGATGAGAAGTAAGTTTTTGGAAGGAGAAAACTGTATCAACTAAAAGGCCACCGTCTATATAGTTTGGATAATCAAATGTTCTACTATATTTCCTAGAATGGATCTTAGCTAATAATAAAAGCCAGCATAAATCAAGTAAGATAATAGAAAAACAAAACTAATCTAACTGCAACGAGATCAAGTCACAACAAGAACGAATAAAAAAGTATGACCAAATATCAGAAGATGCGGTGCAACATAAATAACAGGAGCATGAATTTAGATGCCCAAACTTTGTCAAGTTCGGCTGTCTCCACATCAAAATAGTTTATGATGGAACAAGTAAGGTTATAATGGTACTGAAGTAGAGTTTCTTAACAACTCAAACAAGTTGATGAACACTGGAGAGAACAAAGCAACCGTGGCAACAGTGCTTAACAACGTGAATGTGAAAGGGAAAGTTTTGCTTGATGATCAGAAAACAGCAAAAATTGTTGACAACTACTTTATACAAAAAAAACCATGTGATATAAGAGAATAGACGGGACAATGAGCATTCATACTGGGTGACTAATTGAGCTACGTTAGCGTGCAGCTTGACTAATCTACAAAAGGCATCTACAGTCAAACTCAAGGCCATTTCTTTCTCCTGCAAAGACAATACAAACATAAGGGAATTTGTAATGGTACATAAAAGACTGCTAGGAATTAGAATATCAAGGAGAATGAACCTTTTCAGAATTGGATGAGCAGAACTCTTCCCAAAATCTATTAAAGTCCAATTCCAATTCATGTTTGTCTCTGCTGTAACAAGGGGGAAAAAAGGTAATGTCAATTTGGAAGGAATGTTGCATCCATAGAGCAAAAGAAGTGGAATCCGAAAAAGAAGACACATTATCACAGTTTTTTAATTTAAAAATGTAATTAAATAAATAGACACGAGAAAACATAAGAAACAAATGTATCCACTTGAATCACAATCAGATAGAGGGGAATTTACAAGTATAATTATATGATTAGATGTTGCACAACTAGAAAAACAAAAGAAAAAGTAGCCCAACAATTGAAAGTTAAACCAAATCTTGAACACCAAATATTTTACATAATCTCGTACACTACAAATTGGTATAATGGACTAACAAAAAGGCATATTACCAGTAAACTATTAAACTCCCAATTTTAAAGAGAACAGGATGCAGTAGCACAAAAAAGGATCTTGCTCCGTTATAAATAGATTCTAAAGCAAAACAATTTTTTTAGAGAGAGAGAAAGGACAAATTGCAGGACCTTTTTTGTGACTAAAGAGCATCCCAACATCTTTGATCCCTGTGATAGATGATATTAACATTCTGTTTTATTACTGCTTAAACTTAAATTTTCAGTAAATAAAACATTCATGCATTGACAAACCAAACATCCACACTACTCCAAAATGTAAATGCAAGCTCACACCTAAGACTAATTTCAAAATCACCTATCATTTAAATCCCACACCAGAAGTGTCAACTATTCTCAAAATGCCAGGGAATGGAGTTTACGAATGGACTTCAGGAGTAAGTGAACCTTTAGCAAAGACACAACAAAACTTCAGATTCCCGAGAATGGAAAAAAAGACGAGAAAGAAAATCCCCCAACTAGTAAATAGAGAGGTGGCATTTATCCTATTCAGGCACTCATCCTATATTCTATAATTGCCAACTAAATTCCTATAGCTCCTCCCATTACATTAATAAGAACTTCGCCACAAGCTTGGTCCAATCCTCAGTTAAAATACACCTAGCTATTCATTTTTCTAATAGAACACATCGTATGTAGCTCCAAGACTTCAATAAGATCATTTCTAGCTCATCTTTTTCCTATTTTTCCTTTCTGCTTCATCATATGTTTTTGGTCTCTTTTGATCTTTTAGGAGAAGCAGCTAATCAGAGCTACCAGAACTTGCATGAGTTAGCCCGATCACCAACTTTATTAATGGAGTAATAGTTGCCCTAGCAGATACAGTACTAGCCTACAATCAGCAATACTTAGATACCACAAGACTACACATTAGCACCTTAAAATTAGGTTCCTCCATGCATAACAATACATCTAACAGTACCAAAAAAACTCTTCCAACAAAATTTATATCTTTAAATCTTCTTCCTTGTAGAACAAGCAACAAAATACTAGAAAATCTCATCGGAGCCTAGGCTAACTTTATCAAAAACTAAATAAATTAATAAAGCAGCCGCCATAACTGAAATCATACTTCTAATTGCCCGAAATAAATTGGAGATAAACGTTAAAGGCAGTCAACGGCAAGTAAAGCAAACAGAATTTCTTTTTTAAAATGAAAATAAGTAAAGCAAACCACTATGATTCTACCAGTTCGCCTCATAAGTTAATCATCATTAGCTGATGAAAATGAAAACAGATAAAAAAAAACAATATAAATTATTCAAAAAGATGAAAATAATAAATCAAACCTGGAAGAAGAGGAGTAAGCGAAGTCGTAATGAGTTGAGAAAGCATTGGCATCACGATTGGAAGGAGGAGGAGAAGAAGACGAAGAAGAAGAAGCAGCAACTGTGGTAGCAATGGAAGCAGCAGTAGAAGATTGAGGAGGTAAACCGACCTTTTCCTTGATGTCCTTAAGCAATGATGCCCATTTCATCGTTTTCCTTTCCGATCCTTGAATCATTTACGATCGCGCCTCCCTCCTCTCATCCTACGCCGCCGTAAACACCAGATCATTACGTTCCAGAAATCGCGTCTACAATCATTCCACCTCCGATTATTCCCCCCAATCCAACTCCACACCAAAAAAGTTTTAAAAAGATTTAAAAAAAATCAAATCCAAAGCAAATCAAATCAAAATTTGGAGAATGAAATAATTACAAAAAAAAAATAAAATGAATTTCAATTAACGCATCGATTCAAATAGCATAACGAAATTCGCGATTAATCTATACTTTTCTCTTTTCTTATGTTTTCCTTTGGTCGTCTTAATTTTCAAATTTGCAGTCGTTTGTTTTTTCGAAGGAAATGTGAACTTGGTATTTTTTAACCCTAAAACAGAGGAGATTTCGGTTAGGAAAAAGAAAATGATGATCATCATCATCTCTCAAAAACGACTCTCTTTTTCTTTTCTCTCCCTCTCTCTTTTTCTCTGGTGTTTTTTTGGACGGCCACTTCGCGCCTTTTTTCTCGCCATATATATCTTTCTTCTCTGCAGCCTTTCTTTTTTTAATTTCCCCAATTAATTAATTAATTAAGGCTTATTCATTTATTTATTTTTAATATCTATAATAATATGCGTAAATTACTCAGAAATCAAAAATAAAATAAAATATATTTATAAAAAGAAAATATTTGCTACTAGAATTTTTAAGCTTCACGAATCACGAGCCAAGTAAATAGGGTGAAGTCGAAAATTCTTTTAAACAATAAAATTAAATTGTAATTTTACCATAATAAAATTATAATTTTATCATTTTAATAGCTTATATCTTTATAATTTTTAAAAGACTAAATTAATTTTTATCATTTTAAGGGATCAAAATATAATTTTATCTTTATTAATTTAAAATTTTAAAATTTTAAAGAGCTTAAATAAAAAAATTCCAATTTAATAGATAAAGGCCCCTAGTTACATCGCTGCAAACAGGGTTAGGCATTGACAAGTATTCTAAAATATAGTAAAATATTAAAAAGTATAATATTAAAAACAATTAAAAAATACATGTGGCAATTTTTTTAAGATGATTTTTGAATAAACAAATATATTACTAGTGTAATAAATATTAACCCTCATGAAAAATATTAAGTGTTTTTGTACACGGTGGAACCTTTTAACTCCACAAGTAGAGTTATGTTGTTTTTAAGAAATTAATATTTTAAGAACTAGAGTGGTCGGTCATACCATTGGTTCCTAGTTTGATCGGTTAGATTAAAAATTTTAAAAATTAATTTCTTATCCAATCAATTCAATACCATTCTCCGATTGATACCCTAATCGATACTTGATTCAAATTTTTAAATTTTATATAGTGGTTATAAATGATAATTTTAATAGGACATGTAAAAATGGATAGAGCATGTAAATTGTAATGTTTATATTTATTTGCATTGTTAATATTTTAAAATTAAAAATATATATTTTATAATTTTTAGTAAAGTTTGAAAATACCATAAGCAAGGTATAGTGGTAACACATACTAGTTTAAAATGTAATAAAATAATAAAATTTAAGTTTTTTTTTCTAAATAAGACACCTTGTTTATGGAATTAGTTTTTTTTACTACAACAGCAAAGTTAGAAAATTATTTTAAAGAGATGAAAGATGAATTATAAAATTATTAAGAAATAAAGTACAATTTTACTATTATATTAACTTAAAATTTTCTAAAACTTAAAGGGTCTAATCGACAAATTTATCATTTTTTTGAAAGCTAATTGTCTTCGCCCATGAGGGCATCAAATGTTAACACTAAATATGAATATGTAATAATTTCAAGCATAGTTTTTGCATGAGAAGAATATATGAAAATAAACGAATAATATAATTTTTGGCTCTTGGACAACTGGATTCACTTTGACATTTATATTTTGGCATTTTAACTTAACAATTACGTTCATTTTGATTCCTAAATTTAAAAATATAAAATTTTAACAATGTAATACTCAGAGATTATGTCACATTAGCACTTGAAAATTAAAAAATATATATATAAAATTTTAGCTGATAGCATGGTAAATTTTAGAGTTTCACATATAATGTTCTAATAATCAAATCAATGCTTGAACCAGTTAGACCACTAGTTTCGGATTCAATTGGTTTGATCAATTCAATCGATTCAACTCTTTTGTTTGGACTAGTATACCAATCGATTCTTAGTCCAATCGGTCTGACCAACCAATTCAATCATGTTCTAAAAATACTGATCATATCATCAAATATTGACGAAATTCAAATTCACGTACCAAAATAGATCTAATTGTTAAATTCAAGTATCAAAATGAACAAAAAAATGTGCAAGTAGTAAAGTAATGCTAACATAAGTTTATCTTAAAATCGTTAATTTCAACTCATCATGCTTATATGCTATTTTTTTAATGTTTGAAGGAATATTTTTTTAAAATTCACATAAACATTTTAATTGAAAGGAATACCATTTGTAGCATTGTAAAAGTAGATAAAATAAATTACACCAAATTAAAGTATAGCGTTGTGGTTTAAAGAGATTAAATCACTAATTCGAGTACGATAGAGGGACCAAAATCATATTTTGACCAATATTTATTCTATCATACATAAAATCTTACACATGCCCAAATCCAAGTTCCGCCTTAAGAAGCATCGAACTGAACTTGATCAAGTACCACGGGAGCAACGTCAGGTTCGTTCACTATAGTATTAAAATCCACTTCATTATCTTGAAAATAGTAATTCAGAAACGCAATGACGATACCACCGATGCATCGCCTCAAGGGATCTCGAGGACCTTTCCCGTTTACGCACATAGAATCCGCCAATTTCCCGATAACTCCTGACAGATCGTCATTTAACATATCCATGTGACCATAATTTTTGGCAGTAAAATGAGCTCGTGGGGGCTTGGACTCGTTGAAAAACTCCTCGTGGTTATACTTCTTAGGAGCGCAAGGGCATGATATCAAGCCCTTGGACTCGGAACCTAAGCCAGTACCGATGACGGTAATCGGAAATGGGATGTCGAAAGATTGGGTTCGTAGGTTAAGATGTGGGGGGTAGTAGTGCCGAAATTGTTGCCAGCAACAGGGTCAATGCCAATTAGTGCGGAAAATTTTTGGATCGGGTCACCGTATCCGAGTGCAAGCGCAAATGCTGTTTTCCCACCCCTACTGTGGCCTGAAAGAACAACAGTTTTTAGGTTTGGTTCAATATTTTCAGGGAGTACAGACTGAAGGCCTAATTGTAACCAATTTGCCACTTGTGCTGCACTTTCAACCTCTCTAATTCCCTTAGGAGGCAATATATACAGCTGAAAAACCAAATCAACAACACTGTTAAAAGAAATATATATATTATAGGGTAAATACGTTCCAAGTCACTGTACTCCTTTATATTTAAAATTTAATCCCTTTATTTTTTAAATTTCAAAATGGAAAGTTCAATGGTTAATATAATTAATTTTTTTCATTAAACTGAGGTTCATTATCTCGTTTTTCTTTTTTGGTCCAAGTTTAGAAAGAGTACAAAAGTTTAAAGTATATTTTGACTTATATTATATTTAAGTATATGCAAAATTCTAACCCAAATTCAAAAATTCAACCGATTGAACAAAATGGTTATTTTTACTTTAGACCCTCTTAAAGTTTTTAATTAAATTTAATCCTTTTAGCACAAAATTTGTATGTTTACCACAACAATTTATATTTATACCTCAACCAAAATTTTTTGGTTTCGCAATACCATAGTCATTAGCAACCCAAACACGATCAACCCAAAATGATTTGAATAAAAATAACTTAAAATTATCCAAGCCCTAAACTCGAAAATCATCGAATCCTAGATGACCCGGAAAAAAAAAACAGTCTAAACTAAAACTTACTTAAACCTGAATCAATACAAATTCAAAATTTATAGAGAGAGAAGGGAGTACCTGAGGAGCGACAAGAATGAAACCATGGGAAGATATGTGGTTGAGGAGGTCAGTGTAGTAGATGTTGCGAAGCATGAAGCCAGGGAAGAACAAGATGACAGGGTAGGTGCCTTCATCGGAAGGTGTGACGATCAACAATGGCTTTGGAGGTGGAGATTGGGTTGTTGAACTTGATGATGAATCCACGGATATGGTTTGTGTCTGGTATTTTCCGGCGAGGAAAACCGGCAACACTGTTGATGAAACAGGCTTCGTTTCCAATATCTGTGCCATGGTGGTACTTATTTTATCACAACTTGGGATACGAAAATTAAGTAATAGGTTCCGTATTTATACTCTGATTTTCGTGTCCGGATCTGTAATCTTTTTTATAAGGATATAGGAAAACTAAAAATTAGTTATTTATTTTTGTCGGACTCATTTTATATTTTAGTTATTTATATTTGAAATATTACGTTTTAATCACTTACGTTATCATTTTGTTACGAAGTGATCACTCTATCGTTAAAATTCATTACCTCCCTAATTCAGTTCTATATGGCAGTCCAAATGAGTTTTAAATGCCAACTTGGACGTCCAGTTGTTGGGATGAAAATAGATTATTAATTAAATAAATTTAATTTGGACTGTGATGTAGGACATCCAAGTTAGCATTTAAAACTCATTTGAATTATCACGTAGGACCGCCGTTAGGGAGGAAACAGAGCTTAGCAGTAGAGTGACCACTTCGTAATAAAACGGTAACTTAAGTAACTAAAACCTAACATTTCAAACATAATGACTAGAATGTAATTTGAGACAAATAAAAGTGACTATTTTTATAGTTTACCCATATTTTAAAAAATAAGAGACAATTGAGTATTTTTTTTGGGGAAGTGATATTGTCACTTCAAGATGATACGATATTCTTTTAATTTCTTATTTTAAGAAAAATTAGAACACTTATTTTAACGGTGATTCCTTGATGTGGCTTTGTAGATTAAAAATCATTAAATTATTAGAAAAAAGTATATTTTAGTCATTTAATTTTAAAAAATTATAAAATAGTCATTAAATTAGTCGAAGGTTTTCATTTAAGTCACTGAGCTATTTGAAAGTTTTCATTTAAATTATTGAGCTATTAAGTTTTTTTTTAAAGCCTGACTTGTAAGTTCCAAGCGACAATTCGACGATCGATATGATGGAACAGTACCTGTCAACAAGTAGGAGAACATACATTAGATCCAAATCAATTTGACAACCAATGCCAGAGATTGAAAAAGAAAGTTGTTTGGATTTTGATTCACAGATTCATGGCATTCAAAATTGGTTCATGAAAAAAGCTTGAACTGTACAAATAAGATAAATGGAATATTTTGATTGGTGCAAACGATGCAAATAGATAATATCATATTTTAAATGAAAAACTTTCGAATAATTCAATAATCATTTAACTTCTTGAAATTAAATGATCAAAACGTAAACTTATTAATAATTTAATGATCTTAAATGTATTTTATCCTTGTTATTTTTAAATAAGTGACATGTGCCACTTAGATAGTAAATATGTCATTTGAGTTAGTAATATCACTATTAAAGTAAAACTGCCCTAATTTTTTTAATAATCTTATTATAATTTTTATCATATCTATTTTTTTGACACAATATTTAAAATTACCCATTGTTCATCCTCAACCCATAAACAGAATGATAATGCGTTTCAACGCACTCGAACTCATATCCTCTTACATTAACAATGATGTCCATACCAATCGAATTAAGACTGAATCAATAAAAATAATTTAATGTTATATTCTTTTTTTCATAAATGTTTATCTCAAATGTTATCATTAAAAGAAACTCAGATTTGCTACAATGGAATTAAAATTTTATTTTCAATAGTTATGGTTAGTTTAGAAGAGAGTATAATTTCGAATTTTAAAAATAATATTATTAAATAAAATTCTAAATTTAAAATATATCTTAAAACCAACATAAATAATATAAATATATATTAGTACAAATAAATACATATGATTTGTTTGTCTTTTATCATTCATGATTTCTTTGCCCAATAATCCATTGAGGGTGTCAACTGAAATTTTAGATACAATTTTTTATTAATATATTAATAATTCAATAAATTATTTTTATAATTTTATAATATAAAATATATAAATAACACGATAGTAGAATTCACCTTCTCCAAGATGATAAGAAATTAATGTTCACCAATCATTCCATTTCCTTCATAAAATGCGAGCTGGCGGAGCCGTCTAATTCAATTAAATCGCATGCAAAATAAACCTAAGTGGCGGCCATGGCTAAAAAACAAATCCACGAGAAAAATAAGCTCAGCACTAAATATTCAACAACCATCAATTTAGGGTGAGCAAAATTCGATTCGACTCGAAAAAATCAAAAAAAATTCGAATTTCGAGTTAAACGAATCGAGTTATTCGAGTTAATCGAGTTATTCGAATCAACTCGAATTTTTTTTTCGAATTTCGAGTTCGAATCGAGTTGAGTTTTCGAATTCGAATAACTCGAATAATTCGAATAATTCGAATATCAAACTATAATATTTTACAGTTTTACCCTAAACTCTCAAACTTTTTTACTTTTCCCTCAAAACTTTTACTCCTTCCCACTTTTCCCCCAAAACTTTTACTCCCCTCCCCTCCCAACCCCCAATCTACTCAAAATACATTTCCTACCAAAATTTTACTCTTCCATTCATTTTTTTTCAAAATTTTACTCTCAAAAACCCTCAAAACTTTTTATTTTCCCCCAAAATTTTTACTCCCTCCCACTTTTCCCCTAAAATTTTTATTCTCTTCCCATCCCACCTCCCATCTACCCCAAACCCTCCCCCCTCCAATTTTTTTAATATTTTCCTCCAAAATTTTACTCCCCTATTTACTTTCCTCAAACTTTTATTCCCCAAAACTTTTATTTTCCCCTAAACTTTTACTTCTCACCCTTTACTCTCAAATAAAAATCAAAATTATCCAAAAAATCACTAAACATAAATAGTAATAATTTTATTTATATATACTATTTATATTATTAAATTAAATTTTACATTTTATATTATTTATATTATTGAATTGTTTAGTCATATTGAATATTTATATTAAAATTGAATTCTTAATTATGCCATAAAATATTCGTGTTAAAATTTTATATTGGTATCAATTTCAAATTTTATTTTTAAAATAAATTTTATTAAAAATCATATTTTTATATTTAATATATTTTTAATTCCAAAATACATAGTGACAAGAATCCAAGATAATTGAAACAACTAAGCAAACAAATAAGCTAACCAAGATATAAAAATTAATAAATAAATTATGAGGTGATGAAAGTTAATAAAAATTTGATTAAGGTGGACAAATTTTATTATGATGGGTGACAATGGTTACAAGGACCTAAAATTATTTTTAAAATTTAACTCGAACAAATATATTCGATTCGATTCGATTCGAATTCCATCTCACTCGACTCGATTCGAGAAAACTTCAAATAAAGTTAGGATGATAAAATGAGATTCGAAAACTCGATTAACTCGAAAATTTTCGATTCGATTCGATTCGATTCGATCGAATGCTCACCCCTACATCAATTTGTCTTTTTGTACCGAAAAAAACAACAACCATCAATTTGTAGCATTAACTATAAGGGGAAAAAACCAAGTCGATCACATGGTTTCTGCCAAATGGTCCCATGAAAAAAAAAATAACGTTCTACAAGGTGATAGTATTTCATTTCCGTTTATAGAATACATTTTATGACCAATTACTTATCTATTTGGAGACTACTCATGACAAGAGCAAGAGCGAGAGAAATGTTTTTACAATTTATGAAATATTTTTCCGACTTTGCCTTTTACTGGGGGATTGATCACTGTTATTGACGGTGAATCACTACACCAAAATAGACTTTTAGCGGCCTTTTTTTAGGCCTTTAGCGCCACTAAAAGTATTTGCGGCGCTTCCACAAGCGCCGCAAAAAATGCCGCTATTGACAACGTCGCTAACATTTGCGGCGTTTATAGAAATACACGCCGCTAAAGGTCATGTTCTTTAGCGGCGCTTTTCCTACAAACGCCGCTAAAGGTCATGTTCTTTAGCGGCGCTATTCCCACAAACGCCGATAAATGTCATGTTCTTTCGCGGCGTTTTTCCCACAAACGCCGCTATTGTTTGGTGACCTTTAGCGGTGCTTTTCCAACAAACGCCGCTATTGTTTGGTGACCTTTAGCGGCGCTTTTTCTAAAAACGCCACTAATTTTGGGATTTTTGTAAAATAAAATTTTTCATATTTTCAGCCCTCATGTAGCAACAAATCAAAAGCAACCCAATCTAAACCAGCCAAAAGCAATAAATCTATATAATTATTTCAAATTAAACGAAAAAAATAATATTAATATCAATAAATCAAATATAAATCATATTATTTTTACAAAAATGTTAAAAGTTAAAATGATAAAAATATTTATACAATATACTATGACGGCGGATGTTGCGACTGCTGAAACATCTTCATCATTTTCTGAAGCTGCTATTGGAGCTCGTCGTACATTCTGCTCTGCTCTGCTTCCCTCGCTGCCGCCTCTGCTTCCCTCGCTGCCGCCTCTGCTTTAATTAAAACTCCCTTCTAAAAATCAAAATCAAAATTAATAATTAAACTATAAAGCTAAGATATAACCATACAAAAAATTAAACAATTGGACATTTTTTTAAGAAAACTAATTAGGGAAACATAGGAATAAATACCTTATATTTCCTCAATTTCGAAGCAAATCTTGGAAAAAAAAAAGACAGAAGTACATTACTACCGAAAAAACAGAAGTAAGAAAAACAAAACAGATGGCAACAGAAGTAAATTTCGCTAATAAACAGAAGACAAAAGTGAACAACAACTACAGACTAAATGCGAAAGCAGCATGCGCAAACAAGTTCACATGAACAAATATTAGAGCTATAGCCATTCGGGCCTACAATGCAACAAGGCAACAAGGCAACAAGGCCTTCATGAGGGTGCCACTGTTTCAGCTAAGGATCTCAAAGCAACAAGGCAACATAGAAACTACAACCTAAATGCAAAATTTAGGAACAAGTAAATAAGGAATTCTTTTATTTTTTAAATAAAAATTTATAAATAGTGAGATTTTAACTTGAAAATATCTTTAAACCAAAACCATAATTTTAATAATGATTTCTCAAAATTTTAACTTAAAAATATCTTTAAACCATAATTTTATTAGTTATTATAACATATATGCTCAAAGAACCATATTCAAACTAGAAGAGCTCCCTTAAGGGGGCAAGGCCGGTTTTACAAGTAACACTACTGCTACCTTTTTTCCATTCAAGATAGAAGACCTCTAGCTAACTAAAGAAATACCTAATCAAGCTTTTTTATAAGAATTCTTAGCCATAGAAAAGCAAAGAACCACATTTAATTGCAGTCGTCTAAGTATAATATTAAGGTGAAGATAACCCCAGTTGCTTTTGTCTTTAAGCTGAATTGCAGTCCGTGAAGTTTGATACTGCTTTACAAGAGTTAAATCAAATAGTAGCAGAATAATGAGTTCCCCCACAGCATAGGATAGCAATGTCAAATAAGATGTGGCTAGATATTCATGCATTTGCAGAATGACAAGGCATTTGCAGACATGGCATGAATTATAGCGATTAAAAGACAAGGCATGAATTATAGCAGAATGACAAATTGGAAGACAATGCATTTGCAGACATGCAATATGAAGGATTTATCTCATAAAGTCATGCTTTATAGCAATTAAAGATGGTGCTCAAGAAATATGCCAGTGTAATGAAACTTTTGAGAAATCATGGATACCACAAATCCAACATATCGGAACCCTAAATCCCAGTGTAATTAGCTTCAATACATTGTTGAATTAGTTTAATCGGAACCCTAAATCCCAAATAGCTAGGACTGAAACAAAACCCTAAAAATTTAATCGACCATTGATAGAAACGGATTACCTGGGACACAAATCTCGCAGCTTTGCCCAACAATCGTGCAAAGATCGATTCCAACCTTGCTTCGTTTCTGTTGATTGTTGAGATAACCTCTGCTTTTTTTTTCTTCCTATTTTTCTTTGAAATTTTCTTCCCTTTTGATTCGCTATTTCTCTACTAACCTCTCTTCAGTTTCCCTCTTTCTCAATTTGGTAAAGGACGACACTAAAAGATTTAAGTTAAATGTCCTCTTAAGAAACGGTGCCGTTTAAGGTAATTTTAATTCACATTTGCGGCGTTTTGAGAACAAACGCCGCTATTGCATTAACATTTGCGGCATTTTAATAAAAAAACGCCACTAAATTTCAAGTACAGAAAGAAACGGCGCCGTTTTATTAAAATATAAGGCAATTTTCTGGCGTTTTTCCAAAAAACGCCACAAAATATTAAAACATCCTTGCGGCGTTTATAATAAAACGCCACTAAAATATTTCATTCTTCATTTGAAACGGTGCCGTTTTGCCAAAGTTTAAATATAATTTACGGCATTTTTTAGAAAAACGTCACAACTAAAATTTAATCCCTAAACTGAAACGACGCTGTATCGAAAAATGCAATAAATATTTGTGGCGTTTTTGCTAAAAACGCCAGTAATAAATTTAAATTCTCCTATCTAAACGGTGCCGTTTTTTGCTAAAATTTGAATAAATTTTATTTATTTATTTATTTATTGTATCTTTCATTTAAATTTTACATAAATAATTATTAAAATTTTAAGTAATATTTAAAAGTATTTGACACATGTATAAATTTTAGTTTTTATTTCATTTAATTTTTTATTTTATTTTTTCTTATATTTTGGTCCTATACAAATTAAATAATTAATTACCTATATATATATATCCATATCAAAATATGAAATGGTTAGGGTTAAATATTTTAAATATACAAGTATTAATTAATTGTATCATTTAACAAGTCTCAAATTATAAACCTTAAACCTAAATTAACCAATCAATCTATATGCATAAAGTGATCATCTATCTATTATATATCTCTTAAATAATATAAACTATACTGTAATTTCAATATATCAAATTTATTATTATCTATTTTAGAAATATATAAGAACATATTTAATATAAAAATTAATAAAACTAATTAATCTAAACTTAAACCCTAACCTCACCGTTAAAACCCTAAACCCCAAATCCCTAACCCCTAACCCTTAAATCCACCTAACCCTTAAAGCATAACCCCTAACTCCTAAATCCCCCTAACCCCTAAAGCATAACCCCTAACCCCTAAACCTTAAATCCCAAACCCTAAATCCACACCCCTACTCCTTAAAATACCATCCAAAAAAATCCCTAAATCTTTAATAATCATAAAATATAGTTACAATCTATTAAACAATATTTAATAGTTAAAAATTTTGTATAAAGTAGCAATAATCAATATTATCAATATAGTTAAAACGGCGTCGTTTAAGGTAATTTTAAATTTGCGGCGTTTTAATAAAAAACGCCACTAAAATTTCAAGTACAGAAAGAAACAGCGCCATTTTATTAAAATATAAATTTTAGTTTTTTTTATTTGATTTATATTTTTTATTTTATTTTTTCTTATATTTTGGTCCAATCCAATTTAAATAATTAATTACTTGTATATATATATTATCCATATCAAAAATATGAAATGGTTAGGGTTAAATGTTTTAAATATACAAGTATTAATTAATTGTATCATTTAACAAGTCTCAAATTATGAACCTTAAACCCTAAATTAACCAATCAATCTACATGCATAAAGTGATCATCTATCTATTATATATCTCTTAAATAATATAAACTATACTCATAATTTCAATATATTAAATTTATTATTATCTATTTTAGAAATATATAAGAACATATTTAATATAAAAATTAATAAAACTAATTAATCTAAACTTAAACTCTAACCTGACCGTTGAAACCCTAAACCCCTAACCCCTAAATCCCCCTAACCCCTAAATTCCCCTAACCCCTAAAGCATAGCCCCTAACTCTTAAATCCCCTCTAACCCTTAAATCATAACCCCTAACCCTTAAACCTTAAATCTCAAACCCTAAATCCATACCCGGCCTACTCGATCCCTAAAATACCATCCAAAAAAATCCCTAAATCTTTAATAATCATAAAATTTAGTTAAAATCGATTAAACAATAATTAATAGTTAAAAATTTTGTATAAATTGGTGTTTTATATTCTTATAAAATTTATTCTATTTTTATTCTTTACAACACAAATACAATTTAAGTTTTATGATATTTTATTTTACTCATAATTTAATATATTTTTCTAGTAAAGTAGCTTAAATAAACTGTGATTGAAAATAATAAAAAATAGTTAGGAGTTAGGACTTCTCTTTAATAAAAACATTTTGTATTAACAATATTATTTGTTATCATTTAAATGTAAGTTTGACCACTATATAATAAATACAACGAAATATTAATTTTTTCAACGTATAATAAAAAAATATAATTGAAATATTACTTGAGAATATATCAAAGAATGAGATAATTGAAATGGTTAGTAGATTTTTTTATTATTAGCGGCGCTTTCTCAAAAACGCCGCTAAAGGCCCGAGCATTAGCGGTGCTATTTCAAAAACGCCGCTAAAAGCCCCAAAACTCAGAAAACGGCGTCGTCAGTCTTAGGTTTTTTGCAGCGCTTTTCAAAAAACGCCACTAATGCTTATTTTTAGCGACGTTTTTCAAAAAGCGTCACTAATGCTCCATCTTTAGCGGCGTTTTTAGAAGAGCGCCGCTAATGCTTGATTTTTAGTGGCGCTTTTTATCCAAACGCCGCTAAAAATGCCGCTAAAAGCCTATTTTGGTGTAGTGAATACCTGATTTCAACTCAAAAAATCTACATTGTTAATGTTAAAAAATTTACATGGTTAATGTTTCGTGAAAATAAAATCGTAGTATGACTTGAATAGAGCGATAGTTAAAATTATTGTCAGACATCTGTTTAGCACAGATTCAAACCATATTATCTCATTTTCTATCTTTAATATTGTATAAAAAACTTATAAAATATAAAAAAATTAAACATAATTAAATAATTAAATTACCGGATATAGGTGAAATCATCTTACCTAGAGATATAAAATCCTTAAAGTACTACAACTTTTTTAAAGAAGCTCTTAAACTATTTAAATTATGTATATAAGCTCTTAAACTATTTAAATTTACATCAACATTAAATGTAAATTAATTAGAAATTTAAAATATTTTTTACTTTAATATTAAAATCAAAAGTTTTCATGGGTAAAAATTATGGTAGTTGATGATACCAATTATATAGGCCGGTACGTATCGTCCTGATCCAAACCAACATCAAGTAGTTTATGTTCCATTTGAGTCAAAATTTTGGTGTGCTTCGACTATTTCGGTGTATTTCAGCCAGTTTTGGTCAATATCGATTTGTATCAGTGCTTAACAGCCCGTACCAATTGCTACAAAATTTTGATATTTTAAATCAACTTTTAGATTTTTTTTTTATCTTAACTATTTTTTTTACAATTACATTTAAAATTAATAGTTATTAAATTAAATTAATTAATAATTTTAAAACTTACATTTATATGGATGTAATTGAAATATATTTGTGAAAAAATCGATAAATATACATGTGAAAAATATATTAAAAATCGATAAAATCGAAATAATACCTGTATCAAGATATGAAATGATTTATATTCACCGATGCAATTCTAATTTCCTTGATAAAAATCTTAGATTTAAAACTTATTTAACTAAAAGATGATACAAGGACTTATTTAAATAAAATATAGTAGTTTAAAGTATTTTTTAATATATTAGAAAAGAACGATATTCTCGTGAAATATTTCGACATTTCTCCGTCGTGGAAATTACTTCTTGGTTCCACATTTTTCTTATTGGTTCCATGATGATAAGATATTTGTGTTCACCTTCATGTTGCTCCACATTTTCTATTGAAAAATTTGCAAAACAAACGACGCGAAGTTAAAAAAAAAAATTTTAGGGTCGAAATTTAATTGTAATTTTTATAATAGTATAAATTAAAATTTTATTATTTTTAGGGAGGTTAAAGTGTAATTTTACCCTTACTAGATTAAAATATTAAAAATTTTAAAGGGCCAAAATGTATTTTTAAATGAGATCCAATTATTTTTGGATTGAGATGTTTTTGACTAATGAAAGTATTGTCTTTCATCTTCAAAACACACTTTTAATCACCTCATTTCAACTTTGAGAGCTCGAGATATGGTCGTTTCAGTGAAGATTGTGTGAACAACATTTTCTAGATGTGATTAAAACGTGAATTACGAGTTTTGAATTTTGTTTAGCTTCTTAATCATATTAAATTCAATTCAAATGCTTAAATTTGATTATATATAATCCCAATCATATATTTATTTAGTCTTTTGTTTTAAGGAATTATTTATTAGGAATTGTTATTTTAATCTAGCTTAAATAATAAGATTATGACTAAGTTAATTGTATGGAGACAAAAGAAGAGTTGTTTCATTGCTTTCCTACTACTTTATCTTTGGCCTCTCTCTCTCTATATATATATCACATTACATATTGTATATTGATTATTTTTAATAATAAAATTGTTTCGTGAAAACTTTTCTTACAAGATTAATTTCTTTTTTGATAAAACTTTTGTAGAGAAGGCTCATCGTTACTCCATCTTGCTTAATTAAAGTCAATTGAGAGGGTTGACTAAAAGTCAATATAGTTTTTTGTTTGTACAAATTTACCGAAAGAGGCTAGGCTATCTATTCAATTATTTGTCATCAACACTATTCACCTTTTATCATATTTTGTTTTTTCCATTGATTTGTCCTCTAATCATTTTTGGAAACTTTCAAATTTAAATCCAATAACTTTCGCCTAAAAGCTACTCTTACAAGAAGCTACTTAAACTTTAATCTCAAACTTCCACATCATTACATAAGTTATGGAGCTTTAGATTCGACAAGTGCAGGAGCAAATCCAAATTTTTTTTAGGGAAGAGGAATTGAATTGTAAATTTTTAGAGGTCAAAACATAAGTTTACTATGTATTAACTTATCAATTTATCATTTTTAAGAAACTAAAGCATACCCTAATAGTCCTTAACATGTGTCCTATATAATATAGTAAAATAAATTAAAAATTATAAATATATATAAAGATACATATCACATTTTAACTCAACTTGTGGAGTTTTTATTTTACTTAATTTTGCATATTATTCAGTAAAATTTTAAAATAATTTTCATAAATATTTGTAAAACAATACTTTTCCAAGTAAATAAAAATAATCAATAATTCTTATTTATACACACATATATTTCTTTTGAAAAATAATTTTATATGGTATTCTTAATTTGTTTCCCTATTTTAACTATAACATATTACATCATACAAAATAAAATATTATTGTTCAACTAAAATAAAAATCAAACTATTTGAATTTAATCAAGGTCACTAATATGATTTATATATTCAAACTCATCTCCTATACAAATTTTTTGGGTAAAATATTTAAAATGTTGGCGATCGACTTGTATAAACAATGAAATTGAAAAGGTAGAGAAATTGAACACAAATTTTACATGGAAAACTTATTCGAAGTGGATAAAAACTACAGGCAAAGGAGATTTCGACTTTTCACTAAATGAGTAAACAAACGAAAGTACAATATGGAGAAAATAAACCTAAACGTACAAACTCAAACCCCGAAAATAAAGCCCTAACTCTCATAGAGCAAACCTGAAAATAAAACTCTAATTCTCATAAAGTTCTTTCAAAGGGGGTACAAAATTCTCTCCATAATTACCACGAAAACTCTCACCAAAACTCATCTATGACTACATCTTGTTACCCCCAAAAGAAAAGCCCTGTAATACTTCATCTTTAGTTGCCTTTTGATTGGCCTCTCAAAGCAAGGATACAATGACCCTTTTAAATAGACTAAGATTAGAGTTCTAATCATACTATAATATCCCTGGAGTAACCAGAGTTCGACTGGGAGAAGGAGTCCTGCTGAGCTGTCAAAACGCGGTTGCATAAGTTGGGAAAATGTCATGACCTCATGACACCCATGCTCTCATTGTTGACATCAATGCCACGTTCATATTAGGGTTCCATCGTGTCGTCCCAACGCTCCTCAATAATTGATCTATTATTACAGCAATTGAATTCAGATAGCTCAATAATTGATATATTATTACAAGAATCTAGCCTCCATGTATTACGTGATTGTCCTAAGGCAAAAGAAGTGTGGAATCAATTAATCCTATTGAAAATTTCAGATCGGTTTTTCAGTTACTCTTTGGAGGATTAGTAGTCTACTAACTTGGTAAATAAACTTGAGGTCACTCTTCAGGATGCATATTGGTCATCTTTGTTTGGGATGTTTGCTGGAAAAATTGAAAATAGAGGAATGTGTGCGTGTTTCAAGGTGGCCATTACAACATAACCAATGTGATTCATTCTCCATGGTTATGGGCAAGGTCCATTAAGCAACGACGGATAAATTCGAGAGGGAGTAATAGGAATCAAATAAGAAACCAAAGATGAGCCCCTCAATCCATCAGTTTCTTTAAATTAAATACTGATAGTGCTCGCAACCTGAAGTTGGGGTCTGCTTGGTCTGCAGCGGTAGCAGAAGGTGAGCATGGTAATTGGATGTGGGGATAGGAAGAAGTATTAGGAGATGCAGTACTACAAGCTAAGCTTTGAGCCATCTATGGTAGCCTCCAACTGGCCTGGAAAGCTAAATGAGCTAATGTTATTATTGAAACTGATAGGGCGCAAGCTATTATAGGTGTTCATGAAAAACATAGAGGACATTCTAATAGATATTTGATTGTGCACATTCAGAAACTTTACAATCGCGAATGGAGAGTGCTCTTTAAACAAGTACCAAAAGAGGTGAACTTGATTGTTGATATTTTAACTAGGTTGATGAAAGGTTCTCCTATAAGCTCGAGAATATTCCATGATGCTCCTCCAGTTGATGATCAATTGCGAACAGACAGACAAGTTACAATATCCAACATAGATACTATTGTTAGCTTGTAATTGAAGCTTTTATTTCTTGTTACCAAAAAAAAAATCAGCTTGAAAATAATTAAATCAAATTCACTTTCTTTTTTATTTATTTCCAATATAGCTTAAAAAACTCCAACCGTGCAGCATGGTTTCTACCAAATGGCCCATGGTTGAGAGGTGATCTTACTATTTTTGGGCTCACCTGCTGATATCACTTTCAAAGGGCCTTGTTAATCCATAACACCCGCTGATGAAATGCCACCCTTTTATTTTCAAATAGGGATTATATAATTTTTATTGTAAAAAAACAAATTATATAATTTTTGGTCCTAAATTTAGTAATTAAGTCTATTTTAGTATTTATAGTTTTTTTATCCACTTTGGTACTTAAACTTGATAATAAGATTCATTTTGGTATCTGAATTTGATAATATAAAAAATTAATGATGTGACACTTTGAGATTGTGTAATATCACCACTTGAAAATTAAAAAATTTAGATAAATCTTCAGGTGATGATGTGGTACCATTTTAGAGTGCCGTATACAATGTTCTAAAGACCTGGCCAGTGGTTGAACTAGTCAGACAACCGGTTCATGATTCAATCGGTTTGATCAGTTCAATTGCTAGACCAATAATAATTAAATAAATAATTAAAAATTATAAAAAAATTAAATTAGTTCAACCTATTCTACTATTGATTTTTGTCTCAATTTTTTATTTTTATCGGTTTTGAGCTGTTCTCGAATTAATCAGTTTTCAACTCTTTTGCTTGGACCAGTATACTAGTCAATTCTTGGTCCAATCTGTCCGACTAGTCAATTTAATCATGTTCCAAGAACACTAGTCACATCATCAATTCTTGACGGAATACAAGTTTAGGGACCAAAATGAATCCAGTTATCAAGTTCAGGCATCAAAGTGAATAAAAAATACAAGTACCAAAGTAGACCTAATTGCCAAATTTAGAGGCCAAAAATTATATTATCCCGTTCAAATCGAATAAATTTCACTTTTTAAAAAATATTTAAAATAATTGAAAGATAACTTCGTATCACTAAATTTAAGAGTTGAATTCTCTATCTGCATGCATACGTCATTATTAGAAACCATCAAAAGAATAATTTATTAGTAAACTTGTTAATTGGTTGAATGGTTTCTTTAATCCAATATGTTTATCTCAACTTTGACGTCAAATTTCAATTAAATAATTTAAAATATTTATTAGATTTAATTGAAAAATATTAGCATTAATATAAAATGTATTTTTATTATTTTATTATTTTAAAATAGTAAAATGAATCATTAAAGTGAATATACTCGAGCTAAGCTTAAGTTTGGATAAAGGTATTTTAGAATCAAACCACAAATAATTTTTTTTGAAATGTCTACGCTTTATTATTATTAGGATAATATAATTTATGATCCCTAAACTTAGTAATTAGATTCACTTTGATATTTTTTTCTTTTTAGTACTTGATCTTGATAACTAAATTCTATTTTAGTCCCTAAATTTAAAAATATAAAAGTAACACTAACCATATTTCAATAACACTAGTCATGTCATCAAATTTTAGCAGAATCCAAATTCAAAACTAAAATAAATTTATTATCAAATTTAAGAATCAAAATAAAGAAATTAAATCCCAAAATAAATCTAATTGTCAGCCAAAAATTATATTATACTATATTTTAAAATAGTAAAACGAATTATTGAAACGAATATACTGGAACTGAGCCCAAGCTCGGGTCTAAAATGCATTTTAGAATCAAACCGTGATTGGGATAAATTATTTCGGACCGTCCACGTTTTATCTTTTTTTTTTCTAATTTCCACGTGTCAACATCAGGTTCAGTTCCACCGTTTTTACAGCAGTTACAAAGACCTATCACTGTGACTTCCGCCCCCATAAAAACCGCCGGGTTTACAACCAACCGAAAAAACGAACCCAAAATTCGAAAATTTCAGAACCCTAAATCCATCCCCTTTCATTCCTTTTTCAATCCCAGTTCACAAATTTCCCTTTGAATTTTGATTTTGTAGAGCCTTTTAGGACGATGTGGAATCAGGCGTACCGGAAAATCGACGATGCGGAGGCAGGAGCAAGGCCCCTGTACCCCATGATGTTAGAGCCGCCGGAGATGAGATGGGCTTTTATCCGGAAAATTTACTCAATCGTCGCCATTCAATTGTTAGCCACAATCGCGGTGGCCGCCACTGTGGTTACTGTCCATCCGATTGCTCTTTTCTTCGTCAGCACTGGAACTGGATTTGCACTTTACATAGTCCTAATCATCACGCCTTTCATCAGTGCGTTTCTGCTTGTACTTTTTTTGTTTTCCCCCTTTATATTAATTTCTGACTTTTGGTTGACTAAGAACAATTTTCGATCTGCTTTTTGCAGCTCTTTGTCCTTTGTATTACTATCACCAGAGGCATCCTGTTAATTATCTTCTTCTTGGGGTTTTTACGGTTTCTTTGGCGTTTGCTGTTGGATTGACGTGCGCTTTTACCAGTGGTTAGATTTGGATTTTTTTTATTTTTTTTCATTTATAATTCGAGCTAGCTACTATTATCATCTATTTCATTTATATAGCAATTGCTCCATCTTTGACCTAGTATATTCACATAAGAAGATTGTTAATTTGCCTCTTTTAAGAATCAGATCAATGAACTTAAACAGATTATAGTCAATGGTAAGTTAAATGCTTAGTGGATTTTGAGAATGGTGTTTTTGATAATCAAGGCTTCCACTGTGATCCAGTGGTATTTCTTGGGGATTTTGTTCCATCTAGTTGTATGCATTTTTACTACTTCTTTCCTTTTATGGTCTTTTTCTCATTTTCCACAATGGTAATTCCCTAGCATGTTGAATTCATGTTAGATAGGTTATTTGATTATTTATATATAACTTCTTACATCAATAGCCATTGACAGATTAAGCAATGGGTTTCCTCTGTGCCATTTTTTTTTTATTTTTCTCTTTCCAATTTGTGAAAATAAATTGCTGTTATTGCTATTTCTATGGATTTGGATAGTGCAGTGGATTACCTTAGCATCTGTGACTAATCTAAGGCCATTTATATGTTGCATCTCAATAAGAATGAAGTATATATATTAGGAGGAGCTTAAAGTCAATGTATATTTCGCGAGTGCAGTTAATTTTTTATCTAGATGTTACTGATTGTAGCATTGCATTAATTGACTTAATGTGCATTTTGTTTGTGACCAGGGAAAGTTATTTTGGAATCTGTGGTTCTTACGGCTGTAGTGGTTGTGGCTCTCACTCTCTACACTTTCTGGGCTGCAAGGAGAGGCCATGATTTCCACTTCCTTGGTCCTTTCTTGTTTGGTGCTGTCATTGTTCTCATGGTTTTTTCTCTGATCCAGGTATTCTGATCTTGCCATTTTTATTTAGCTATTGTTTTCTCATATATCTCCATTTTATACAAGTTAATGAATTCTAATTACTGGAATGTCTTTGTCTTCATGGGTGCAGATTTTCTTCCCACTCGGCAAATTATCGGTGATGATCTATGGGGGCTTAGCCTCGATCATATTCTGCGGTTATATCGTATATGACACCGACAACTTAATCAAGCGTTACTCTTATGACGAATATATTTGGGCTGCTGTAGCTCTTTATTTGGACATAATTAATCTCTTCCTTTCACTGCTTACTATATTAAGAGCAGCAGATAGTTGAAGAAAACCATGGTGCCTATAAGCAATTCCTATTCATCATTGAAAAGCTTGCTGTTATCTTTTTTCTTTTCCTTTAGGTGGTAAATGTCTATGATGTAAAAACAGCCATAATCTATGTTGTAAAGCTGAAACCATATCACAGTTGACTGAAATGGAACATTTTATTTCTCTTGCACGTTTCATTGTGCATTGTCTCACTGCCTCAAAACTCTTTCCTTCTATTTGTTAACTAGTATGGGACATCAAAATCAATGCTCATGTGTTCTAATTTGGCTGTTTTGACTACAGAAGAACGGGAGTTACTGTTGTTTTCATTTGAATATCTTTCACATTCAGGGTGGCGATGGAGAGGAAAGTGTGGAAGGTACTTTATTTTCCTTGCTTGTATAAACGTAGGTTGACTGGTTTATATGCATGCATGTGCATTTGTATGTTCACATAACGGTACAGACAGGCAACCTGGCAAGAATTTGAAAATGCCATAGCACCATATACTATGTAGTTATATTAGAACAATAGTTGTGCAGTGTGTTCCTTAGTTTAGAATATGCCATTCCTTGCTTTCCTTTTCGTTTTCTTATATGATTGAAGAGTTGAGAGTTCACTTGGAATTATATATCCAAAATATTGAACAAAAGTGGGATTCATTACTCCAAATTCCTTTTATCAGCTGGTCTCTTCTTTCAGCAACAATTTACAGTAGCCTTGAGACTCCTTGTGTCCATAGATTGTATTCTCTTTGAATCCTACACTCGAACTCTACGAGCCCTCTTGTTTCAGTCTTCAATCCAAAGTAGAGTCACTGCTCTTTGTTATCGAGTAAATGTCTTCCTGGTTGGTAAAAGTGCCGTGGAGGACCTTGTATTAGGAGTCAAATTGCATTTTGCCCTCTCTATTAAAAAAATGGGCAAATTAGTCTTTGTACTCTAGATAAAGAGTAAATTAGTTCTTTTGTTAAAAATTCTATTCATTTTTACTGTTAAAAGCTAGTCCTTATGTCAAAATGAGGTACACGTCAAGCCAGTTTTTAATCATAGAAATAGATGATATTTTTAGCAAAAATCACTAGTTTACTCATCTTTTGAGTAAAGGGGGCAAAATGTAAGTTGACCCCTGTATAGGGGCTTTCATGGTATTTTTATTCTTCCTGGATAAGCTGGCATGTCCGTGCACACTTCCAAAACCACATCTGAAACTCCCCCAAAAAAAGTTATTTACCATTTCCTGTACAATCCAAAGTTTCTTTGCAACATTGTCTTGGGGTACAAAATTAACAAAAATGAACTCACTTTCATTTTGGTGAAAGTCCCAGCAACATGCTTGTTCTTCAAATTTTAAAATTTTCGGAAATTTATGTCTGTTTTGATTGGTCTTATTTCGAGTTTGGTTAGGGTTATGGAAGGGAGAACGGAAAAAAAATGGAAAAGAGCAAAAGGAAAAAATTAGAAAGTTAAAAAGAAAAGAAATAAATTATACAAAAAGAAAAGTATAAGGATTAGTTTGTACTATTACATTTAAAATTTTAGTATAAAATGATGATATAACGTAACATATCAGTTAATAGTAAAAGTAAAATGATAAGAAAATATAATAAATATAACATTAGTGATCATCTTGAAGCAACTTAAACTATTAATTTGATTATTTATCCAAATAATAATAAAAAAGTTATGTGATACTTGTACGTGATGAAGGAAAAATAATGTAAACAAAACTCAATTTTATCCTCTCAAATCCAACTTACGCTAAGAAAACTTTAAATTTGCGAATTTAATTTATTTATTTTACAATGTTGTAGAAACCAATTAAATTGATACAATGGACTGATGTAATTCGTGAACTACTTTTTGAGAAATTTTCTTTGTAATGTTGTAAAAATAGTTTTCGATTGATTAAAAACATGAAAAATTTTTACTTTTATTTTAAGAATTTTTAGATGTTAAAATTTAAGCTCAATTATTAATAATATAATATATATTTTTGATTAAATTTATTAGTGTATTTTTAAAATTTAATTACTTAGTAATTATGTAAAATTTAAAATTGAAAAAATATTAAGAACTAAATTTTTTAAGTGTAAAACTACAGAAATTAAATTTCGATTTTATAAACGGTACATATGGCAGATTTTAATCTAGAAATAATTATAAAATTATTAAAAATCTAAATATTTAATGTAATTTGCTTGAGGTCGACATATTTTCCCGTTACTTTCTCGTGCACCAAACGTCAGTTGAAACAGTGAAACCCAGTCATTGTTAACTTCAGTACACAATTTAGCCAAAGAAAAACCGATGGCTCCGCTCAAAAAATCCAAGAAAACGAAGAAATCGTCCAAGAAATTGAAGAAAAACAAAAGCGTTTCCGTGGTTCCAGTGGAACGCAGAGTTAACGAGCCCGATTGGTGGGATAGTTTTTGGCACAAGAACTCTACTACAGGTTCAAAAAATTTTCAACCTAACACCCCCAAAAACAAGCTCTATGTTTTTCCAATTTCATTTAATTTTGCAGATAGCTTTTGTTTTATGTCATTATGATGTAATGGGTGTTCAAACCTAGAGCTAGATCATCTTTAACATGGTTAATTGTGAGATTGAAGCTGAATTGCGTATCATATTTTCAGCTTGCATTACTTTTCCCATTTATTTGAAGCTGAAAAATGGGTTCTAAGATATGAAATTTAGGGATAATATTTGAGCAATAGTGAAAATTTTTTGGGTTATATTTTCTTACCCAACTTTCAAACGGTATAAGATGGTAGTTGAACTATTTGAAAATTTTTATTTAAGTAAATGGGATGCTATTAACGAGTAAAATAACATATCTTAAGTTCAAGTTGATATGATGGTCTGTGTTGGAGATTAGAGAAGAAAGTTGTTTGAATTTTGGCTCACAGATTTCTTACGATTTATAGGAAAAACTTGAACCGTAAAGAAGGAGGAAGAAGAGTAGTTCAGCGATTATTTTGTAATTTTTTGAAGTTAGAATGATCAAAATCTAAATTTCCTAATAGTTTAGTTACTTTGGATGTAATTTACTCAAAATATTTTTTTAGTATTTGATATTTTCCTGATTTTCAATCAGAAATGAAATGTTCATTTTTTTTATGGCAGGTCTTTTGATTCCATCAAATGAGGAAGAAGGGTTCAAGTATTTCTTTAGGGTTGCAAAGAAGACATTTGATTACATTTGTTCCCTTGTGAGAGAAGACCTTGTGTCAAGGCCACCATCAGGGCTTATTAACATTGAAGGAAGACTTTTAAGTGTTGAAAAACAAGTTGCAATTGCCCTTCGAAGGTTAGCATCCGGCGAGTCACAGGTATCGGTTGGAGCTTCGTTCGGTGTTGGTCAATCTACAGTTTCTCAAGTGACTTGGAGATTCATCGAAGCGTTAGAAGAACGTGCTAAGCACCATCTTAAATGGCCTAATTCCGATAGAATGGAGCAAATTAAATTGAAATTCGAAGCTTTATTCGGGTTGCCTAATTGTTGTGGAGCTATAGATTCAACACATATTATCATGACTCTACCGGCAGTTGAAACTTCAGATGATTGGTGTGACCAAGAGAGCAATTACAGTATGTTCTTGCAGGGAATCGTTGACCACGAGATGCGGTTTCTCGATATCGTAACTGGTTGGCCTGGTGGTATGAGTGTGTCTAGATTACTCAAATGTTCAGGATTTTTCAGGCTCTGTGAAGCCGGGGATCGTTTGAATGGAAGTATAAGGACATTATCAGAAGGACTAGAAACGAGAGAATTCATAATCGGTGGTGGTGCGTATCCTCTTCTTCCCTGGCTTATAACCCCATACGAAAACAACAACCTCTCTTCTTCAATGTGTACTAATTTTAATGCCAAGCATGAAGATGCGAGGTCACTCGGGGTGAGGGCGTTTTCGCAGTTGAAGGGTAGCTGGAGAATTCTTAACAAAGTCATGTGGAGACCGGATAAACGGAAATTGCCAAGTATCATTTTGGTATGTTGTTTGCTTCATAATATCATCATTGATAATGGAGATCAGTTACATCCCGATGTTGCTTTATCTGGACACCACGATTCCGGTTACGGCGAGCAATGCTGTAAGCAGATTGATCCAATGGGTGAAACTGTGCGGGAAACTCTAGCCAAATACTTGTTGCAAAAGTAAAAAGAAGAATTTATGATTTTTTTTTTCATTCACAATATGAAGTATCCTTCACATACAAATTGCCATTGTTTTTTGCAGACATTAGAGCAGATTTTGGTCATGCTAATGGTTGTTCTATGACTCGTATTTCATGATTTAATGTTATTTTCCGTTGTAATAGCTTAGCCGCAAAGATGAATTTGTATCGTTTACCACAATGGCAAATTGATATCAAACAAAAATCCAGGTATAAGAGGTTAAGCAATTTTAGGGTTAAAAGTTTATTAGAAGTCCTTGTACCATATCATGAAGTTTATTTTAGTTCCTGTACTATTAAAATAAACTTTTTAGTCTATGTACGTTTGAAATTTTGATATTCTAGTCATTGTACAGTAACTTTGATGTTAATGTAATGACTTGGTTTAAACACAAATATTAAATTAAACTAAATTAAAAAACTAAACAAACAGTTTTGAAAAGTGACTAGAGATAAGAAACTGATTTTGCATTTTTAATTTGACTTAATGTCATGTCAACCACAGTTAAGTCATGACATTCCGTTAATGACAAGGCTAACGTGTAACTAAAATATTTGCTTTTCAAACATACAGGGACTGAAATGAACTTCTTGTTATAGTATAGGGACTTGTAGTAAACTTTAACAGAAATTGTAGACTATAAAAGTGCAATTTGTTTCTATTAGATGGTGCCTGAAATATACAGTAGAATCTATGAAGTATAGAACGAAGCCTCTGTAACAAAAGAAATATGTGAAACAACAAAACTAGAAAGGTATATATTTATGGACAATGCAATTAAATTCTCTCTACTGATATGAACCATTGCTCAATCTCCTTTAGTTGCGGGTTTAACACATGCACAAAAGGGTGCTTTCTTCTTCTTCTGCATGTTTCTTACCCCACTGTAAAGATAGTCCCGCAATATAACTCGTCTTTTCTGATCAGTGACTCGGGCTTGTCCTCTGTTTCCTTTTTCATCATCGAGCTGCAGTAAGAGAAACTGTAGTTTCTGTACCTCTAACTGCAACCGCCCGATCTTCTCAGACCCTCCTTGAGCTTGTTCTGACACTCTTTGTTTCCTAACACTACCACTCTCATCAGATTCTGATGCTGATTTCCCATCAGGGTATCGAGAACCATCTTCAACTTGCGTCACTAATTTGCGATTGGCATCAACAAGCTTCGTGATGGCTTCCTCAGCTTCTTCTAGCTGCTCTTTGACTGTACCATAATCAATTCCTTTCCCCTTTTTGCCTTTCTCGGTTATCTCGACCTTCTTCTTTAGATCCTGTACGGTTATTTGAAGGTTAGCCAACTTTTGTGCATCGGAATCGAGTCTTTGTAAAATATTCCTCTTGCTTCCTTGTCGGTTCAGTTCTTTAAAGCTCTTAGAACCCACTTTATCTACAATTAACTCCTTCACAAGTGATTCAGTAGGACTTTTGCCCTTGTGTCCCTTCCGAGCCTTGCCAACTTTCGAGTCAGCTCTAACATCATGTTTGTTGGTTTCCGATGACTCGAATGTCTCTTCTGTTTCTCTCCTGCTTAACCCATAGGATGTGGACTCGGATATCTGATCAAGCATTATGTCTTTTGTCATCATATCATTGTCCTCTTCAGATATTTCACTTTTTGGTCTCGGCATTCTGACATTGTTACCGAGACCATGGCTAAGTTCCCTCCCTCCTCGCCTAGCATCCATGTGCTTCTTTGTTCCGACGCTTTCTTGACATGAGCTTAGTTCTTCAATCTGTTTCATTGCAGCCTCTAGTTTGGAATTGAGATTCGAGTTTTCCAGCATTGCAACCTTTTCCATTTCCACCACCGCTTTTTCAATAGCTCTAATTCTCGTAGGGATACCCTGCAAGTCCGAAAAGCCATCCGGAACCAAGGCAATTTGATCTTCACTTGCTTGTTGACAGTTTTCAGCATGCAAGTCGGTCCTCAGATTCAAATCCTGGAAAACAAGACAATTATAAGTACGAGCATCACAGCTGATACCATCCAAGATCCATGGCACTATTAACACAAATGAATAATTTACAGACACGGAGGTTTCATTTATATTGCAAAACATCTTGGTAATACTATACGCAATATCTAGGCCTTGCAGAAGCAAAAAACAAAACCCGAAACAGCATATTCCATTAACACAGATCAAGAAAACAAGTACTTAAAAAGCACATGAAATTCACTGCACGGTAGTGACTAACAGGGCCCCAAAAATGTAACAGCAAAAGTGGTATCCAACATTAATTCAACATAAATACTAAATAGCTTTCTCATTGGAAACAAGAAGTTTTATAAAATCATACTAAGAATGCATACTGATGCGAACTTGGAGAACTAGAGACGTATATTTGCAGTCGAAAGTTGAATATAAAACCATGGAAAGCAGCAAGATCAATTGCTAGTTTAAATAAACCATCGGATGCTCATACAGGTCACAAGAATATGTAGTTGGATTAAAACTGAGGCTATTCAATCAAATAGCACGAAGAAGGCAATCTTGCTTTCGTTTATTAAAAGTTATAAAGTAGATTATGAAGTCATATGCAAACAGTCTGTAGTCATTACCTTTACTTGTTCATCACAATCTGTGGGAAGTTTAGGATGCAAGAGAGTTCGAGTCTCCAAAGATGTAACGCTGTCCAAAAGAGAAACAATAGTGGATTTATATGCTGACAACTGCGCTTCAATCCCTCCGTTCTCATGTTCCATGGTTCGAACACTTCTTTCCAGCGCTTCTAACTCCGCAGCTTTGGAAATACTTCTACTTTCAAGGATTTCACATTTCTTAATGACCTCGTGAACCTTCTGTTCGAAAAATACTTCACGGACAGCCGAAATCTGTAGCTCACCAAACAATGCAATGGCCTGAGTTTCCCAAAGTTCAACCTCTTTTTTCTTCTCAGTAACAAGATTTTCTGCATCTAGTTTCAGTTGCCTGAGCAGTGCAATAAGAACCGAATTCTCAATTACAAATTGTTGATTTTCATCTAGGGACTTCATAAGTGAATTTAGCATCTCGTGGAGTCGGCCAAATACACAGTCAATAACTGTTTGGTCTAGTTTGGTCTTATCATCATAGCCATAAATAGCATCAATCTCAAGAACTCTCAACATCTGATAAAGCCCCATCCTGAGTAAGCTAATTTGGTCACATACAGATTGTATCACTATTTGCTTTTCGGAATTTCCAAGCTCCAATTCTGAGATAAGTTTTTCTGATACTTTGGAAGCTTCCAAGAGTTTCCTACACTCGAGCAAAAGGGATAAATTTTTCTCTTCCAGGTCTTGTGCGCATTTCTGCAAGACGAAAATTTCTACCTGAGAATTCATGGCCTTGTGCAGTTCCTCTTCATATTCTTTCTTCCAGCGCTGAATTTCCTGTTGTAGAAAATGGATCTGAGATTCCAAAGCAGTTACTTGGGTTTCATTAAGACACACAACACTAGCATGTTCTTGCTTCTCTGCCTCAAGAGACTTTTGTAGCTCTTCTACTTCACGAACTGTTGATTCTCTCTCTTTCTCCAGACCTCCATATTTTTCTTCCAATCCCTGGTATCTTTTTTCTAAATCTTCCAGCCTTTTCTGGCTTACATCCAACTGAGAGATCAAACCTTCTCTCTCCGTTATCAGGCCAGACTTGTCGTTGCCAAGCAACAAGCATGAATTTTCTAAGCCTGTTAATTTTATCCTCAATTCTTCAAGTTCGGCATTAGAATCAAAAAGGGAATTCTCCATAAAGTTATTCTTCTCTGTAAGCTTATCCAGATTCTCAGTAGCAATCTGTAGCTCAGAAATGAGTGTGTCCTTCTCTACAACAAGGATGGATTTCTCTTCCGAAAGAGATTGATAAGATTCTTCCAATGTCTTTAGTTTCCCCCGAACACCTTCTAGCTCAATATTCAAATCCGAGAGGGAATTCTCCAAAAGGGCATTTTTCTCATTAAGTTCCTCCATGATTTTCAACTTCTCTAGGAGCTCCATCTTTTCATCACCGTCCTTTTTGCTGATATCTTTTAGCTTTGTGTTCTCTTCCTGCAAGTCCTTCACGGATGATGCAAAGTTTTCCGGACTTAAGCAAACTGATTCCAACTGCCCTGTCATATCCTTGTGTCTCTTGTTAAAGTCATTGAGTTCCTCTTTCAAACAGTAAATTTCTTGTTGAAGAGCATTCCTCTGATCCACTCTAAGTTCAACCTCAGCATCAAGTTTTGATATAGTCTCCCTTAAGCTTAAGATTTCATCTTGCAAATTCTTGATGGACATTGCGGAACTTAAATTGATTTCATTCAAGCCTTTATTCTCTTCCTTGACTCTCTGTAGTTCATCCTCCAAACCATGATTACGAGTTTCAATGTCCTGTAAAACTTGAGCCCTATTCTGAATCTCTGCGGCCATAGCTCTTAGTTCTTCCTGAGATTGAGAGTGCAGATGCTGGAGAGTTTGAAATGCTGTTTCGGCCTCCATAAATCTCAAGTGTTCCTCTTGTACGGAGGTCCAAAGTCTCCCCAACTCCTCCTGCTTCTCTGTTAGTTCTCTATTTTGATCCCCAATCGTTTGTGCCATAGACTCCAATTCAGCATGCAGACTCTGATTCGTTCTGTCCAACAGATCACACCTTTCTTCAGCACCTTTTAACTTCGCAGCCCCATCATCTATCTCATTGTTGAGCCTTTGAGTCTCCTCCTGGGCACAAGCAAGTTTCTTTTCCAGGCTGGAAATCGTCTCTAACCACTGCTGGTATCGAAGAGCAGCTGCTTCCTTATCTTTTGTCAGCTCAATAACTACTTGCTTCAAAGTTTCTAGTTCGCTTTCAGCTTTCTCAGCTCGTTCAGTCATCCTTGTGGCACTTTCTTCAGCATTCAATAATTTTTCTTCCAGATTGCTTATCATCTCCGAACACTGCTTATATTGAGCTAGAGCATCCTCCTTTTCAGCTTCTACACGAGCAAGGTCCTGCTTTAAGGCTTGAGCTTCGATTTCAGCTTTACTAACTCGTTCATTCAGTTCTGCTGCTTCCTTTTGAGCATGAGAAATACTGTTCTCAAGATCATTTATTTTCTCCAAGCACTGCTGGTATTGAACAAGATTAGCATCCCTTTCAGCCCCAAGTTTGGTGAGTGCATCCTTCAAAGTCTGAACTTCAGCTTCAGCTTTACTTGCTTGTTCACTATGGCCCCGGGAATCTTCTTGTGCACGAGAGACCTCGCTCTCAAGAGCAGACAATCTATCCAAACTCTGCTGGTACTCAAGTAAGCCAGCTTCTTTTTCAGCTTCTAACCTAGCAAGAGTCTTCTTCAAGGTTGCAATTTCCATCTCAGCTTTACTCGCTCGTTCTCGGAGATTGGAGCCCCCATTGTATCCTGGACTTTTCTCTTTCTTCTCTATATCATTAAAGCTGAGGTCTTCTCTTGCCCTTCCTTCTGCAAATTTGACGTGGTTTATAGCTTCTTCAGAACCAAACAAATCACTGAACTGTTTAAGACCCTTTCTGAAATTTGCTGAATCAGATTCTTCAGTGAACGCTCCATTTCTCTTGATAGCATGTGAAGAGAGTCCCACAGTGTCCTTCTGCAGCTCATCAGGCTCCAAAAATGCACGTACGGATGGTTGCATCTCAGGAGTAGAGGGATCAACTTCAGCAGCGGAACCTCCTGGTGTGTCATCTACAAATTGGTTCGGAAATGCTTCTGCCATGGTTTGATGCGCCTGACGAAGCACCCCAGTTGCATGATCATATCTTTCAGCCAAGGCACGGTATGCTCGATAAAACTCTTCTACCAACTTCATCAACTCCGGCCGCTTCTTGTAATACATCTCTGCTCGCCTAGCAAAGGAATCAGCATCTTCTTCAATGAGCTTGATCATTTGCTTGACTCTAGTATCCATATCTGTTCAAGCAGAAGACATCAGTAGTCAAAATACAGGCGCAAAAGATTGAAATTTTCAATACCGCAATCAGGCATATTATAAAAACCCGAGGAAAATACAGTCATTATCACCAAAAAAAGATGAATATACACTTTACATGGTGGTATAACATGGTATCACATAACTTATCAAGCTTCTAAACCATGGTTATATGCTCATTTTCAGTGATGTTAACTTCTTACAGTTCATCACATAATTGATTCTTGCAAAAATCAAATAGTTGTAACAATGGCAATAATATGGATCCATTTCGAATTGCATAGCAATGATCAAATACCTGTTAGATTCTCTTGGAGCCATCTAGAGTTTTTAGGGCTTATGTGACTGTTCCACCACCACGAGTACATGCCTTTCGAATTCGAACGCTTAACAGTCGCCATGGCTTCAGTCCTCGACACCACAGCTTCCCGATTCTGACCGCAGATAACAAAATCTTAATTATGAAAACAAGTCGCCACCGATCAACACGGAACCGGCTTTTTTATTGACTACAACAAACTAACTTTTGATGTTGAGAAATAATATGAAAATCTTCAAAAAATTTCTCACTGCTTGTGCCTTAATCCCTGATATCAACAAACAAAAAAATCCAAAGAATTGAATTCAGTTTTAACATGAAGGGAAAAAATACACCTTCGATCATATGATGAAGAACATGAAAAAAAAGATCACAAAATAACCTGATCAAGATAATCCAAAGGTCCTAAATATGTATACAAAAAAAATAAAATCAATACAACACATGATTAGAATTTAGAACAGGTGATTGAAAAAGGAAAGGTAGGAATCTGATCAATCAAAACAAAACAAAAAGGAAATTGCAGATTCACAGTCAACAGCATAGCACAAAAATCATCAACAAGAACCATATCAGCACAAAATTAGTCAAATTTTTATTCAAAGAAAACATAATTCAACAACTAAAATTACCTGAAAAAAGCACACCAAATTAATAGAAAAAAGAATAGAACTAAAGAAAATGATATGAAAAAAACCATTTACTTCAACAGACATGATAATTCGATCATGAATAATAATAATTATAAGCAAAAAAGGCTTACCATAAAATTAAAATAAAAAAAAACCGAAGTATGGTTCTGGTTTTTGATAATAAGCAAGCAGCTTTTATTGAGGAAAAAAAAGGGTTTTGCTGCTTCTTTTTTCTTGTGTCAACCCATTTCTGAATAATCTTTCTATGCTAGAACTCTCCTTTATTTATTTATTTTTTCTCTCTCAGATGTTTTTGGTTGCTTTAAGCATGCTGGATTTTCAGTGCTACTTTAGAAAGGCTATCAAAGAAGAAATGAAAACAAAAAATGACGGGCAAAGGACAAATACCAAGAAAACAGGAAACTGTATATGTGTGTATATTTCAATAGGTTAAAATGTGTTCCAAGTCCTTATACTTTTCATATATTTAAAATTAGTCCTACTTTTATTTTTAGGAATTTAGTCCTTAAACCTTTTGAAATATTAAAAATACCTATTTGATATCCATGTAGTAAAGAGAAACCGTTATAATGTATTTGAATTTAATAAAAAAATTAATCATGTTAGCAATTGAATTTAAAAATAGGAGGACTAAATTTCAATATTTTAACCTTTATAATATTAACTATAGAAATAAAAATGGAAAATAGAATTTTATTTCTTGCAGTTTATAAAATTAAAATTTTAATCAGAATTTAATTCTCGTATTTTATAAAAATAGTTGTTTAAATTGATGCGTTTAACAAAAATTTAACTGATTTTTTATTTTATAAAATACAAGAGATCAAATTTTGATAAATTAAAATAGAAAATTCACTTTTCAAATTAAAAGATGAAATTCAAAATTCTACCTTTTGGGTATTTATTCGTAATTAATATTCACTTTGAATAGAAAGAAGGAAATATATTAATGACATATAGATATAACGTAATTAATATTAATATATAGTTTTCAAATTTACTAGAATTGATGGATTAGATACATTCGGATAAACTATTAAAATAGTTATTTTATTTTTTCATCTTACATTTTAATAATTTATGTTTGAAATGTTACGTTTAGTCACTTACGTTAACGTATTGTAACATTTTAGTTATTGAGCGCTTAATTTCCGTTAACGGTATAATGGTAAACTTACGTGACACATTAAATTATCATTTCAAACAAAAATTTTAGGTTAAATTATTCAGTTAGTCCCTATATTTTTCATTTTGAGCAATTAAAATTTTTTCTTTTTAAAGAGTTTTTACTTAAATCTTAAATCATACGCTTAAGCTCCTAACGTAAATTTCATATTTTTTAATGGGATAATATAATTTTCGGCTCTTCAACTTTGCATTTAGGTCCATTTTATATCTTTATCTTTAAATTTGGCAACTAGATCCATTTTGGTCCCAAATTTAGATTCTGTCAAGATTTGATAATGTTATCAATGTTATTGGAACCGGTTAACTTGAAAACTATATATTGATATAGCGGTCCAAATAAAAAGGTTGAACCGGTTAACTTGAAAACTGCTTGAAATTGGTAAAAAAAAATTGGGACAAAAATTGACAATTGAACTGGTTGAATCGGTTTAATAATTTTTTTAAAAATTTATGAAATTTTAATTATTTAATTAATTATTATTGTTCCAGTAGTCAAACTAGTTAAATCAGGAACTTATGATATATCCTGCTCAACCACTAGTCCAGTTATTAAAACATTAAATGTGACATTTTGAAATTATACCACACCATCACCTGAAAAATTATACATATATATATTATTTTTCAAGTTATGATGTGGAATAATCTTAACGTGCGACATCATCAAACTTTTTTATATTTCAAGTTTAGGGACTAAAATAAGTCTACTTGTCAAGTTCAAGTGCCAAAAGTGAAAAATATAAGAACCAAAATAAATTTAATTATAAAGTTCAGGGCTAAATATTATATTATTCCTTTTAAATTAACGACAACGTGGATTTTGTACTGTTAGGTTAAGGTTTCAAAAATGTTTTCTTGTTCCTCGTGTTTCTCTTTGTTTGACTTTATAATAATTTTTAATTAAATTTATTTTTTTATAAAGAAATTTTATTTTGATTCATAGACTGTGTTCCCGTAGCAGTCAAATTCTTTGATTTCATCGTTTCCCATTTCTGATATATTAAATATATATATATATATATATATTGTTAGTATATGTATTTATACAATATTTGGAATTCAGTCCTTAGATTTTTTTAATTTGAAATTTATCGTGTTTATTTTTTAACAATTAAATGTCATAGTATATGACGCTGAAAGAAAAAATTTATTAAATGCCAAAGGTCAAAGCGTGTGTTTAATTACTTGTAGTCACTAGATATTTATATATGTTTACACTGCTAAAATTTAGTTAGATTTTTCCTAAATATTATCACTAAATAAATCAAAATTTAAAATCAAATTTAAACTATAGATTAAATTCAAACTAATTACAGAGTTTTAACAATATAAAAAATCATCCAGTTTTTATTCAGCCACTTTTTTTCAAATCTTCAACCCTTCAATCTTTATCTAGCCATCTTTAAATCTTCAATCTTTCAATCAAGCCCTCCTCTTTACTTTTTGTTCCAATTTAGCCCATCTTTGTAAGAGTTTGAATTCAACACACCAACTTCATTCCTGATAAGAAAAACTCAAATTAAATAGCATTTTATTTGATAATTAGCCAAAAACAAATATATCAAAAATAAGAATTTATCTTGCTATCATTATATGAGAACAATCTAATCTAAATTTTAATTTGACAAATCTTAACAGAAAATACTTAAGATTGTAATGACCGAACTGAAAAATTTAAATTAAAAAATGTAGGAAAACTTAAATTTTAACTTTTCAAATATAAGGAGTAAATCTTAAAAAAAAAATCAAAAAATGAGATGGCAGTTTTCATATAAATTTGTCAATTGAGTCTTAACTCGATTAGTATATGTATTGTTGTCAATACAGGAGGATGTGGGTTCAAGTGCGTTGAAATGCATTATCCTTCTATTTATGGACTGGAGAGAGACTATAATTAGTTCTAGACATTATGTCATAAAAAACAGATATAATTAATGTAATAGCCCATTTTGCCCGGCCCACTCAAATCAGACCCAATTAATGACCCCAAAACCCAAATTGCACTCGGGGCACATTACAAACCCTAACCCACTGAGCCCAAATATTACAGCCCAAAATTGTTTCCAGAAACCCTAGCCCTTTTGCCCAGCGCCGCAACAGCAACCTCATCCACGTCGCCCCACATTGCCTCACCCACGTTCAACAGCCTCGGACAACGCCCGTTTTCCATGTACCTGCGACAAGTTAAACCACGAACAGCATCAGAGAACAGAAAGAGGGAGAAAAAAAAGGTTTTTTGTGTGTAAAGATTCAGCTATAAAAGTCGATTAAGGCATCTGTAATAGGGGTTAGCAAAATATTGTATTACAGAAAGTTAAAGAAAATAAGGAAGAGAGAATAAAAAAAAAACAAAAGTTTGAAGGTTCGGTGTGCCCGCGACCCTATCCGACCTGGGGGTTCGCACGTTTCTTTAAAATGGGTCATTTGCGCAATTGGTCCCTCTGCTTATGGGTTGCTTTCATTGCAGTTTATTTTTTATATTTACAATTTTAACCATCTGTTTTATGTTTGTTTTACTTTGGTCCTTATTGAAACGCAGCGTTTAGGGAGAATGGATTAATTTCCCTTTTGGTCCCCATCTGTTGTGTGTGTGTTCAATGGGGCTCGCGCATTTATGTTTATTTTAAATTTGCCTTTAAATTTCTATTTGGATTACAAATTAGTCCTTCTGTTTTTTTACACTATTATTATTATTATTATTATTATTATTATTATTATTATTATTATTATTATTATTATTATAGCCATATATTTATACGCATATACACTATACCATATAAATGCATATATATTTTATAATACGTATTCATTTTCTATATATTATATATATACATATGTATTTTACACATATATATATACATGTTTTCGTAGTTTATTTATAAATTATACTTATACATTTTATATATTTTGTAAATATATATATGCTGTCTTAAAATACACATACTTTTATATACTTCTAAATATCATAATTTTTGTAATCGTATTTATAAATATACGTACTTACATATATTTTTGTTTCATAATTTTAAAATATATATACCTACATATATTCCTCTTATTTTATGTACATACACATACATATGTATATTAAAATTTTCATATATTTCATGGTTTTTGGTTTCATAAAATGTCTATTTTCTTATACCCATTTAATTACAAAAGTTTTAATTTAACTCGTTTTTTTACTGTTTTTTACATTAGTTGACTTGTTTTTATTTTATGTTGCTTTATTTTATTTTATTTTATCTTCCATTGGATTGTGCTCGTGCTATTCTCTTTAGCATTTTAAAATATGTTTGTATTTGTTTTTTAAAAAATGTTTCGTTTTTTTATTGAAGCATGAAAATCATTTTATTTCTTAAATTTTTAAATATTTGGCATTCACGTTTTTCGAGAAGGATCGTGTCCTAACTTACTGGGCTTCGATTCTTTCGATGAATTTAGAAAGCCGAGTATTTATTTTGTAATAAAATAACAGTGATTCAAATAAAAGCTTATTCTCGAGAATTCAAAAATGTTGGGTTCTAATTCACTGGACATGACATTTTGTCATCTCGAAATAAGAATTTTTAAAAAAGCAAATAAATAAAGGCAATGTTCGGTATTTGGAATTTTGAGAAATTGTGCCCTAACTTACTGGGTTTCGATTTTCTTCATTTTACCTAAATAACCGAATATTCTTCTTAGGTTTAAATGCACGAGTTTTAAAAATCAAAAGACAAACTTAATTTTGAAGATTAAAAAATGTTGCGCCCTAACTTACTGGGTGTGACGTTTAAATTCTTTGAAATAAAAACGTCTTATTTTTAATTTATTCAAGATAAAAAGTTTTCTTTTAAAATGTTTTCAAATTTTCGACACCAAACATTAAACGATCAATTCGGTACCGATTTTTGGGCGTTGCGAGGGTGCTAACCCTTCCTCGTGCATAAGTGACTCCCGAACCTATTTTCTCGAATTTCGTAGACCAAAATAGTTTTTAAGGTGAGCCGATCACACCTCAATCAAGGATCGGTGGTGACTCCAATTTTTGTTTTATTTTATTTTATTTTAAAGTCAACAACTAATTTTTGTTTTCAAAAAATGGTTTCGACAATTAAAGATTACAATGAAATTGTTTAAAAGATAATAATAATTTCATGTAAAATGATGAGCTCTAGACTAATTTTTGGTGTACTAAAGACCATTATTTTAATTTTTAATAGAGTTGGTTTTCTTTTCTTTAAAAAGGGATTTAATTTTTTACTATTTTTCTTTAAATTGTTTCATGAAGAATTCAATTTATATTTCAATCATACTTTATATTTGTTTAAATTTTAGGCTTTGTGTTTTAATTCTACCAATAATTTGAGTAAATTTAGTATAAAAATCAAAATTTTCAAATATGGTCAAATCAGTTAATTGGTTCAACTAATTCGTCCGATTCAATTAAATAAATTAATAAAATATTTATAACAAAAAAATATTAAAAATTTAGTTTAACTATCCAATTTAACACCTCTCTCTAGATCAATACTTTGGTCGATTCCTGATTCAATCGGTTTAGCTGACACATATAGTTCGAAACAAATAAATTTTATTTAAATACAATTATTAAAATAAGAATGATAAAGTGAATACATAGATTATTAAATTTTGATGTGATATGGGCGATGGGTTGAGACCATTGTGGCGTGACGGCGGCTGCTATACGCGGTTTGATATTGGTGAAGGGAATTAGAAAGAGAAAAAGGAATTGTTGGGCGGCAAGGATGGATGGCTCAATTATAACAACCAGCTTCTTCTTTTGATTAAATAATTATTATGTGATATCATTGCTTCATATGCCTTAACTACAATTTATTATTATTTTTATCATTAATTATTGTTACTACTGCGTGTTAACTTATCCTTTGCATATTAAGACTCTTTAATAATAAGAATAAGAAGAAAATATAAATTTAAACTTCAAAATTTCTTAATTACATCTCTAACGTATATTAATTAAGTTCTTCCATTATTAAAAACTAAAAAAAAAAAGTTGACGATAAAACTGATGTAAAAACCTCAAAATCCTTAAAACATCTTTCTTACAATTTTCTTTTTTTTTTTTGTGAAAAAAACAAAGTAAAACAAAATAATGACTAGCTTAAATTACACGAGAGTATTCTGAAAAGGGATCAATCCCCTTAACCTGTTCGAATCAAAAAAGTCTAAACTCTCATTTGGAGGAGAGTGAAAATTTTGCAACTCCTCTTTATTGACTAAAGCCAACTTTACTAAGGAATTTGCTCTCTGGGAATATAACGTAGAATCCATTGACCTTCTTGAGATAAAATGTGTTGTATCCTTTTTATCGGAGCAAAATTTGAAAGAATAGCAAGAACTTCCTTAAAAGTCTTTTACAATTTCTAAACTATTCGATTAGATTTGAAAATTTGAGTGAATGGCGAGGAGTACAAGTTTTTTTTAAAAGAAAAACGCACATTTTTTAAATGGAAGTGGGGAGAAAAATTAGCATTTTTGCAATATCCAAAAGTCTCACACAATAATTATGAGGGAGAGAGCATAATTATATGGACTCTTCAACCGACACTTTGAATTTATAATTTGTGTTGATGGAATCATTGAATCCTTCATCTCTCTTTTTTTGTGAAGGGATAAGGTTTATGTTCAACTCCAGATATTTTAAGCACTGTTTTTTAGCTATTTTATTTAATAATATGAAAAGGTAGAAACGTAATTATATTAATATTTATTATTCTTAATATATATTTTTCTAATTAAATTAGTATCTGGTTAATTTACTGAGACTAACTTAATTTGAAATATATGTACTATAAATAAAATATGTCTAGTTAAATTGGCATTACAAGTTAATCGGACGCAAACACAAAAGATACAATTAAAGTAATATACTAGTAAGGTTACGTACTTTAATTTTAAAATACAATACAAAAAATAAATAAATAATTTAAGAACTAATCATTTAAAATCTCGACTTTATTAATACAATTAAAATTTTATTAGCAATATTTTTTTATTTTTTATTTTCTTATTCATAATTACTAAAATATTTTTATATTATTTATTTCACCCACAAATTGGGTGTATTATTGGACTAGTTATACTAATATGGATATTATGCATAAATTTACTAATACATTTACTTGATAATGTTATCTTTTATTATTTTTAGTTAAATTTGACCCTTAATTTTTAAAAATTTAAATTTGACCATCATTTTTAAAAATAGAATCGTTGTTTTTAACGGAGATATAAACTAACACGTTAAATTTTAAACATTTCAATTAGCATGGCAATCCACATTTACTCCATGCTAATTTTTCTGAACTTTTTTATAATTTTTTAAAAAATTATTAACATAGTATATAAAAAATAGTGTTATGTCAAGATGAAGTATACATGAACTACCACGTGGGTTATCATGCCAACATTGTTAAAATTTTAATATTTTAGTCAGTATTTATGTAACAAAGAAGGCGATTTACTTTTTTAAAGGGTAAACTACAAAAATAGTCATTTTTGTTTACCTCAGATTATATTTTAGTCACTTATGTTTGGAAGGTTACGTTTTAGTTACTTACGTTGCTGTTTAATTACGAAGTGGTCATTCTACCGTTAAGCTCCGTTACCTCCCTAACAACGCAGTCCAAATGGGTCTTAAATGCCAACTTGGATGTCTTACGTGGCACTCTAAATTAAATTTATTTAATTAAAAATCTATTTTCATCCTAGCAACTTGACATCCGAGTTGGCATTTAAAACCCATTTGGACTACCACGTAGGACTGCCTTTAGGGAGGTAACAGAGTTTAACAGTAGAGTGACCACTTCGTAACAAAATGATAACGTAAGTGACTAAAACGTAACATTTCAAACATAAGTGACTAAAATATAATATGAGGCAAACAAAAGTGACTACTTTTATAGTTTACCCTTTTTTTAATGATTAATGACCAAATTTAGCTAAAAAAAATAAAAGCCAAATTGACAAAAAATGTAAACGTTGAGAGGGTAATTTGATATTATGCCATAAAAATAATTATAAACATATATATCCTCTATGTCCATTTTACAATTCATGCAGACTAATCTGTTTAGAGTTTGTGGTTGTCACAACCAACAATATCATTTTTTAAGGTTTGAAACCGAGTTTCTTAAAATATACATTGCCACTTTACCCCACACTTACCGATTAAAAATGGTAATCCAATGATCTAATAACCCAATAATTGAAATTCAAAATCAATACCTAATTATTTAAAAAAATTTGGTTGGACCACGTGGTCAAATATGCAACAATATACGTATATAAAATGGCATTGAAATAAGGTCAATTAGTAGGTTCTTTTAAAGATGGCTTTGGTCGTTAGGTAACAAAATTTATGAAAAGGGTTTTTTCAACAATGGACAAATATGGACATAAAAGATAATGTGACTTCTAAGGTTCTCAAAGGCATTTTTGGTAAAATACTTCAACTTTGCTTCAATGTTGTGTATCTTCCTGTCAAGTTAAGTTAATTGACATCAATGATACTGAAAATAGGCTGAATACATAGTCCCACATTGTCACCAAACCTTTTTTTAATTTTTGCACATATATTTTATATTTATAAAAATTTATGTAAAATATATTTATAAAAGTATTATGTAAAAATAAATAAAGTTTTGATTGGAATGATAAAATGGGATCTTAATCATAATCGAAATTAGATGATAAATACACTCATTATACATATAAATTTATTACATGCGATATTTGTGAAAATTATGTACTTAAAATATAAGTGTGCATTTAAAAATAACATATAATAAATAACGAAATGTAATGTTTAAAATTAATAATAGTGCATATGCAATATGTACGAAATTATAATAAAAAATAGTTTAAATTGTGAGTAAAGAGAAATTTAAATAGGTAAATACACATCAATTCAATTAACAACATTATCAATATATACAAACAATTTGTGTAATAACATTGAAATTATCAAAACATTAAAATAGAGCTTTGGTTAAAGTGATAGAAAAAGTTCTTATAAATGTTGGTGGCGTGAGTTCAAATATCCACATATGTAAATTTTATATTGGTTTTATTAAAATGTAAAAAGGCAAAAGTGCCCTAGTAGGAATATAACTTGTTTCAAGTATATCTAAAACTAAATTAGTAATTTTCAACTGAATTGGTGTCCGATTAACTCGTTACACTAACTCAGTCAGGAGTATAAATAATAGTATAGAAAAATGTAACCATTTCTTTAAAGGATTTATATTTGATACACTAGTAGTAAAAATCTATGCATTATTAATGGATTCGATGACGACATATCATTAAAAATATATAAGTTAAATTTGTTTTATTTTATTTTCCATGATGTGATATCATCTTGTTCACTAATGGTGCATAAAATTATGCATTGTTAGTGCATCAAATATTGACCCAAAGCTGACGAACCCCTCAAAATATTAGGTATTGTCTTCAATGGGGTTTTGCCTCCAAACTCCATCGAGAGTTGCACGTAATTCACAAAATAGAGTGCCTGATAAGATGAACCGAACATGTAGGCATAGGTGGTAGCATACTTGCCCAACAATGCCATATTCAGGAACGAGTGGTAACTTACTTACACCTTAGCAATCACCCAACTAGGCGCTCCCACTTCATGGACCACACACGGCTAGAGGTGTTTAGGGGTCGAGTTGGGTTCGGGTCAGACTTAGGTATGATATTAACACATATTATGTTTGTCTAAGCCAGTCCAACCCAAAATATGAGCCTAAAATTTTGTCTAAGCCCATCCATATTTGTAAATGGCTAGCCCAAACCCATTTTAGGCCCTCTCATATTTAAAAATTTAAAAATATATTTATATTATTTTTTATTTATTAAAATTTTATATATAATCATAACATTTTTTTAATGTTTATGTGTTATAAATTACATAATATATAAAAAAATTTATAATCATCTTAATATTTTTGTTTATAAATTACATAATATATAAAAATAGCATAATATAAAATATTACAAACTTTTAAAAAACAGACTAGACACATTCAATGCCCGATCCCAACTCATATTTTAAATGGGTCTAATTTTTTTATACAGGTTCATTTTTCGAGTATAATATTTTTATCTAAACCCTCTTAAATTTCAACGAACCTTCAAGCTTGAACAAATAATTCAACCCATGAATAAATCTACATACGAGTAACGACTGAGTCAGAAAACAAAATTATCATCGAAGATGATACCAAACACATTGCACTCCCACTTGGTCCATCCACCGAAGGTTGTACGAACTAATAATTTCATGGGTTTTAGAAAAGCCCAAACATGGTACATCCATTAACCATTTCTAGAACCTTATAAAATCATTTAAGCCCATTTCAATACTTAAAAAAGGAACCCAAATTCTTTAATTTATAAAATTATATACCTCAATTTCAATTAATTTAGGATAAGAACTTAAATATATATTTTAAAAAATAAAATTAGTAATGTGAGTAATTTTTACTGACTATTTAATTTTAAAATTAAAAGATTTAAATATTTTTAGTTTTATTTTATTATTAATTTAAATTTAGGTGCCAATAAAATCATAAAATGTTTAATTATCATCATAAATCAAAGTTCTCGAATTATATAACCCAATTTCTTTCCTCAATTTGGTAATGCTTAAAATTATATTAAATTTACTAATTGGTTAATGTAGGAAAATGTGGATTTGAGAGTGTTGAAACGCATTATTCTCTTATTAAGGGTTGGGGAGGGACTATGAATAGTTCTAAACATGGTATAAAAAGAAAATATATATATAATAAAAATCTAAAAGAGATTAATAAAAAGTATTAAATTTAGATTAAAAAACAAAATGATAAGATTTAAAGTTCGAGTTCAAAATTAATTAAATTTTCAAGATAGTGCAAGTTTTTGGAAGGTTTATCAAGACATTAATAATATGAATTATCATGTTTGATCGGTGGTTAAATGTTATTTACTTATGAAATCTATTTAGGTTCAAGTCTTCAGTGGAGCACTTCGTAGGTTTTTATTTGGGATGTACTATTCGTAAATTTAGAATTTAGTCTCTTTACTTTTTAGATTTCAAAATTTTGGTCCAACTGTTAATCCTATTAAAATTATTTAGTTAAATTCAAGTTCATTACAACATCATTTTTAACTATATTATTTTTTATTTCAAAATGTCACATCGACAAATATAACAAAAAATTAACAGTTTTAACAATTGAACTTGAGTCTTAAAATTCAAAAAGTAGAATAACTATATAGATTAACTTTAAAATTTGTGAAGAATAGAAAAAAACCCTATAAAAGCCAAACTGATAAGTATAAACTTTCAGTGCAGATAAAAAAGATAAAGTAATTAATTTCTCCTTTAACCGCCCATTTCTTATCATAGGTAGATTTTAGTTGATAGAGTTAAAAGAATCGTAAAAGAAAGGTTAAAATTTTAAATTTTATAGAAGTTTTATTTTAATGTGAAATGTTTATATATATATATATATATGAAATAAGTTATATTAAAATTATCTTAAAAAAGTATAGTTTTTAGATATTAATAAAATAATGACACGTCATTAAATTTTAAAGATAACAAATTATTATTATATACTCATTTATATCTAATATTTTCTCCATTTTAATTATCTTTAATTAAATTGCTTAAAATAAGTATTTTTAAAATTATAAATATACATATTTTCTTCTTTTACAGATTTTAATTATTTTGTTTTTTTCTTCATAAGTTAATATCTTTTTATTTTTGTGAAACTAATTTAAAAAAAAAACTTTTTTGTGCAATTTTTTCCATGTCATTAACACAAAAATTTGGCAATTTTTTTACCTAGAACACCGAACCTTGAATTTGAACCCCAAATCTTAAACATTGAGCCACGAGGTTCGGGGTTCAAGGTTTAGGTTTTGAGTTTGGGATTCAAGTGTTCGAGGTTACAAGTTATAAGTTCGGGGTTCAAGATTCAAAGGTTCAAGATGAGAAAATTACTAAAATTATGTGTCAATGGCGTGGAAAAATTTGTTGAAACGCTATTAAATAATCGGAAAGAGACCATAAATAATGTGGTGGGAAGGGTCCATAAAATAATTTCTCTATGGATGAGTGTGTAATAATAATTTCATGTTTTTAGAATCATCCTAATGTAAGTTATGCCATATATATATATATTGATTTTGTGTAATTTTATATATAAATTTTTTATTTGATTCAATTTTCACAAATTATTAATATAATCATCGATTTAGCGTCATTTTAAGTTTATATATCGCATATACAAATAATTATATTTATTCAATATAAAAATAAATCGATGCATTTATTTCTTTAAATATAAAGGAAAAAGAAAATACATCTTTGGCTCCTTAAAAAATAATAAATCGATTTAAACCATTTCAAACTACATGAAGGGGGAGAGGGGTCTCCTCCCCCTCACCCCCATTCTTGGGTTCAATTGTTTCTTAGGTCCCTGCTAATTTAGAATTAAACAAATCGAGCGTTGTTCCCCCATCCCTCAAACCTTTTTAGTTGAAATGCCTATTAGGTTCTGCTAATTTTGAATTATACAAATTGAACCCTGCCTCCCCTTTTTTTGTTTAAATACCTCCTATGTCCTTGTTGATTTCAAATTTAAGAAAATGAGGCCCTCCCCATATTTTTAAAAATTTTAAATTGGTGGCTTAACAATTAAGATTTTAGAAACCCTTTTTAAATTTTGACTTACCTCTTGAAAATAGTCTCTTAAAATTTTGTAACATAATTTCTACGTTACCCTTCAAACTTATCATTCAATTTTTATTTCTTAAATTTCGGTTAATTTTTTTATTTTTGGTGAAGAGAATATTGTCAAAATTAAAATAATTCTCATACTTTTTTTTTTTAATTCAACTAACAACAAGATCATATGATTACAAACTTGAAAGTACACTTTTCTAAGAATGCCAAATGGAGGGGTTTTGGTTCACAAATTACAAAATGATGAAAAATGGTGGTGGCCCTCATGATTTGATGTACATCAAATTCACGGTTGAGGACACCCCATAGAAATGGGTACAATATCGCATGAATGACACTTTATATTTTGAATTTAATTTCAATTTAATACTTAAATTTTATTTCAGATAATGCGACTTAATCTAATTTTTCAATAATATATAATATTATAAATTAAATATTAATTCCAAATCTCTAAATATTATATAATTCATAATGCATGCACTCACTCACTCAATCCCACCCAATGAACTTGGGTTGTATTATATAGACTTAATATAACATTTGGTACTTGAAATTAATTTTTTTCCTTAATTTGGTACCTAAATTTTTCCTGGCCCAATTTGGTACTCAAACTTGACAGTTTTTTCTAATTTAGTACCTAAACTTGACATTTTTTTTAAGTTGGTATTTAAACTTTTTGGAGTCCAATTTGGTACCTGAACTTGACTCTTTTTCCTATTTTGGTACCAATCTTTTTTTTTTAATATTAATTCGTTAAGCATAGCTTAATGCCTATTTTTAAAATGAATTTTCTCTAAAACTGACCACGTTTTTGTAGCATAATAAAAAAATTTCAACACCGCTATTATTTTATGTAACTTTTATAATATTTAATATTTTTAGGTACCAATTTGAATCTAAAAAAGTTTAGGTACTAAATTAAGAAAAAGATGTCAAGTTTAGATACCAAATATTATATTAAGCCTAATATATATGATATGATTACTATGATGCTAATGTTAGATGAAGAATAAGCAAGTGTGTGACACTTGCATGTTAATGGTTGTTGAGAGCAATGAACTTGTTTTTTTTTTCTTTCTTTTTTGAATATTTAGTATGAATTTAGGTTGGTTTGTTTATGAAAATAATTTTATTTTCATTTTAAAATAGTTTTATTTTTTACTTTTAAAAATTAAAATGCGTTTAATAAATAAAAATAAAATCATAATTTAAAATTTTAGTACCTAAAAACATGTTTGGTAACTATTTTATGTAACAAAATGTTTGAAATAAAATTAAAAATTTTGCATTTATATAATTTTTTCTTATTTTTCATATGTCTTCATTTTTAAAATTTTAAGCCAAACACGTGTTTTCAATGTTTACTACATTTATTTCTTAAAACCAAAAGGAGTCTTAGAGTTTACAAAGCTTTTTTGTTTTTCTTAAAATTATTATTTATTATATTTATTATTTCATATCATTTGTAGACAATTTATTTGTTATATAAGCTATATAAAATAGCAATTTTAATTTTGTTTTTATATTTTTGAGTTAAATTTGACTATTAACTTTTTAAAAGAGTTGAAATTGTTTTTCAATGAAATACTAATTAAAATAATTTTTTAACAATGTTGACGTGACTATTCATGTGACAATCCACATGTACTTCATATTGACATGATACTATTTGTCTCGTATGTAACGTCAATGAATAATTTTAAAATTAAAAAATAAAAATGTTAAATTTTGTAAAAATTATAAAAAAAGTTCATAAAAATTCAAAAAAGTAGAATGAAACACATGTGGATTATCATATTTAAAAATTTAACGTTTTAATCAATATTTCTATAAAAAGAATCAATTCGTCCCATTTTGCAAAGGTTAATGATCAATTTTTTAAATTAAAGGTCAAATTTAGCTAAAAAATAAAATGACTAAATTAACAAAAGATATAAACATTAAGGTGTAAATTAATTATCACGCCTTTAATATTTTCATTTGAAAATTCAGTTCGAAGAGCAATTTGAACCTTAATAAGAATGTGAATTGAATGAATTTAAAAATAATTTTCTTCCGATTAAAATATTAAAGACAAAACTATGGATAAAATTATATATTGTATAAAAATAACTCAGTTCAGAATATTTTCTAACAGTTTGTTGATATATATATATATATATATATCCTTTAAAAAAGTTGGTTTTTAATACATTGGCAAGCTGCATTAAAAATTTGTGACGTGTTTCGTTAATTTTTATTATTTAATTTTCTTTACTTTTTCCTTAAAACTTGCCTTTTTTTTTTAAAAATCTTTAATTAAAATTAACACCAATAAAAAAAATAATTTCATGGGTTTTAGTAAAGCCCAAAGATGACCCATTCCTTAGCCATTTCCAGAAGCTTATAAAGTTCATTTCAGCCCACTTCAATCCTTAAAAGGAACCCAAAATCTTTAATTTATAAAATTATACACCTCAATTTCAATTAATTTAGGATAAGAACTTTAAAAAAAATTCAAAAAAATATCGTATATTGAAAAATAAAACAAGTGATTAATTGCTTAAAAAAAAGTAGTAATGTGAGCTATTTTTATTGACTAGTTAATTTTAAAATTAGAAAAAATTAAATATTTTTAGTTTTATTTTAGGTTAAAATATGTCATAAGTCATTGCATTATTTATAAATTAAGAATTTAGTCTATGCACTTTTATTTTTAAGAATTTGGTTTCCTTACTTTTCAGATTTCAAAATTCAAGTCCAATTGTTAACACTAATAAATTTATTTTGTTAAATTCAAGTTCATTATTACGTCATTGTTTTTAGCTGTATTACTACCAAATGAGTTTTTTTTAAATTTCAAAATGTCACATTGGCGGAGGCAGAAATCTTTTTTGGGAGGACCGGAATTAAATTGTATATTTTTACGGCAGTAAAAATGTAATTTCACAATTTTAATTAGAGGTGATTATCGGTCGAGCCGGGCCAGACCCAGACAAAATTTTAGGCCCATTTTCTAGGCCCAGGCCCGACCCGACCCGAAATATGGGCCTAAAAATTTGCCCAAGCCCGGCCCGAAAGAAAATTGCTAAGCTCGAGCCCGGCCCGGCCAGGTCCATATTAAATATATATATTTAATATATAATATATATTTGATTAAAAATAAAATATATATAAATTTGATTGAAAATAAAAAATATATATTTAATATATAATTTGGGCCGGGCCCGAGCCAAAAAAGTTTTACCCAAGGCCCAGCCCTTTTTCAAAACAGGCCTCTCTTTTTGCCCAAACCCATATTTCGAGCCTATATTTTTACCCGAACTCTCCCATTTTTCAGGCGAGCCATCGGGCCGGACCAGGTAGCCCAACCCATGATCACCTCTAATTTTAATAGTCTATATTTTTCTAATTTTAAGGGATTAAATCAAAATTTATTATTTGAGGGGCAAAGTGTAATTTTATCATTACTAATTTAAAATTTTATAAACTATAAAGGACAGAAATGAAAAAATTTCCATTTTAGGGGGTCGGAGCCCCTGCCAACCCCCTAACTCCAGCACTGATATCACACCAACAAATTTAACAAAAATTTAATAATATTAATAATTAAACCTAAATTTTAAAATCTAATTTCATCTCAAAAAAAAAAAAAAACCATCTACTTCCCTTTACTTTATAATAATTAAAAAAATAAACAGAAGTTTAGGTTATAGAAATAAAATGATAAAACTTTTGTTTTAAAATAGGGCAAGTTTTTGTAAGTGTAATCAAAGATAGCAACAATCATATGAGACTAAAATGGAATCTCTGAAATGAGGGTAAGTGTTAAACTTTCATTGCAGAAAAAAAGTTAAAGCGGTAAATTTCTCCTTCAACCATCCATCTCTTGCCACCTTGTAGATTTTAGTGTTTTATTGTTACAAATAGTAAATTCATTATTATAAATATGTGTCAAATCAATTACATCTAGACTTGATCATGAGTTGAGTTGAGTCGAGTTCAGGTTGGATCAAAATAAAATTTTAAGTTCATTTTCTAGGCGTGAATTCGGTCCGGTCCAAAAAATGGGTATAAAATTTTGTCAAAGTTCAACTCAGATAAAAAATACTAGAACTCGAGCCCAGCCCAACTTGCTTGTATTAAATTTTTTTATTTTATTTTTTAATATAAAAATATACTACAAATATTAAAATAAATGTTTTTCAACAAATTGAAAATAAATTTTAAAAAATCTTTATACTTAAATAATACCAACTTAACAAGCAAATGTCTCTAAAATAACAACAAAATTAACAATAAAACAATAGTTATATAATATCCAAACAATAACAACAAAATAGTAATAATATAATAGTGAAATGACAGCAAAACAGTGGCAAAATAGTAGCAAACAACAATAATTTCTTTTTGCAAATTCGGGCTAGACATAGCCCGAGTAAAAAACTTACTCGAGGCTCGGCCAGTTTAAGAAACGAGTCTTATTTTTTGTCTAAACTCATTTTTTGAGCCTATATTTTTGTCCAAACTCTCCCGCTTTTCAGGTGGGCCATCAAGCCGAGTGCCCGACCTATGATCAGGTCTAGTTACATAGTAGAATTAAAACCAATATAAAGTATAATGAACGGATAAAAAAAATCATGCATAGCATACGGTTAGCTATCCATATATTACACTTGAATATTGAGACTCAAACTTAAAAATTACTAAAAATTCCTTTTGATGATTTATATCTTCGTCATCACTATTTTTACACTAATTATTACAAATAAATCCACCCTATCTAAACCTACCCTTCATCTTTAATGATGAGTTTGGTGAAGACAAGATTGTCAATCTTAAAATTAAAATCTCTTTTCATTCTTCCTTGAAATTTAAAATTAAATTATACATCATTGACTTGAAACAACAACAAGAACCAACAATACATGATTTAGAAACTTGAATGTAAACTCTAGAAGAATGCCAGATGGAGGTGTTTTAGTTCACAAATTACAAATGAGGTGGCACTCATGATTTGATGTGGAGGCACATACATCAAATCCAGGGTTAGGGAAAACCTATAGAAATGGGGTAAAATATAATGGGATCAATGACAATGACAAACATGAAACATATGTTCTTCATAGGTTAAAATATGTTACAAGTGGAGCAACATTTTATAATTTAGTTTTATATGTTTATTTTAATAAATTGGTATTTTTTAACATTGTTAAAATCATTTTATTAAATTTAGGTTCATTATAATGTTATTTTTTAGTCACACGACTATCAAATGACTTTTTTTGTATTTCAAAATATCACACCGACAAATTAATCAAAAAACCCTTAACAATGTTAATAATTAACCTAATTTTAAAATAAAAAATCAAATTTATGAAAATACAAGCAGGGAGATTAAATTTTAGATTTTTAAAATTTAACCTTCAAGGGTTCACATCAATGTGAAAAAGAAAATGATGTCACTTTCTTTTTATGTTCTTTTCTCTTGCATGGTATTAAGGTGTACGAGAAAAGAAAAAAGGTTGTATTATTTTTGGTAACTTCCTATTGAAAAACATCTTCGTTTGTTGCCTGTATTCGTTTTGCCACTAAAGACATCAATTCCAAACCTTGTGTTCTCCATGTGGATGCATATGAAGTGGTGTTGAGTTTTAGTATTTGATATTCAGTTGTTAAAATTATTATCGATAAATTAATTAATGATTGTACGTTAAATAAAAAATTTCATCTATTTTTACTATTAAAATTTAATCCATATATAGGGGCAAGGCCAGATAATTTTTTAGGGGGCCAAAATTACATTGTAATTTTTAATAGCTTAAATCTTTATCATTTTTAAAGAATTAAATAAAAATTTTATTATTTCTAGAGTAGAAGGGTCTCCATGATACTTTTATCTATTAAGTCCGATAACATTTGAAGTCAAACTGAATCAAACCCCTACATAGAAAACATATTCTACTTTTCATTCACAAATAACAAATTCGATTCCTTAATTAAAATTTTTTAAAATTTTTACTGCTCAACCAATAAACATAGATTATCACTACATTTTTCTTAGGCAAGGATGTTACCTCCCAAATGATACCCAAAAGTTGAAATTCTTTTCCAATTAAAAGAAATATATAAGTAATTTTATTTATAATTAAAGGATAAAATAAACACACATCAACTGAGCTCGAATGAGTTTAAGTGCATAATCATTCACTAATATTATATGTCTCATTTAACTAGTAATAAAATTGCTTATTTCCCATCTTTTATGTGTTGAAATATAATTTCAATGATAAACATGTTTAAAAATCAGAATTTAGTTTAATTAATTAATATAATGGTTAAGACATCTTTTGTAATAATAATAGTTGTGAAGACTTAAAGAGGGTTTCCATTTTATAGTGGTCTAATTAAGTGATTAAATAAAGAGTTTGGTTTTACATACATCAATATAATTTAATATTGTTGAGTAATTTTTTGTGTGTACTATTAAAGGGAATATTCGAGTATTTATACGTATTATCACTGTTCATAGATTTGACCCCACTATTTATAGGACTGACATTCTGAGTAGGCCTCGAGCATATTGAACACGTGTACTATTCTGGGTCGCCTGCTAGACCTCATGATCCCCTACATGTGAACTCCTCGGGCATATGCGACCTGGGATTGCGAACTCCCATTGGCTCGTGCGAGTTAATATCACGAGCTCCCCTGGATGTCCTCTCACTGTATGCCTCGCACATATCCATCTGGTGGGGCTTGGTCGGATCGCGGGTAGGCGACCCACATCTTATCCGGGTTTTGGGTTGGTGATCATTAGTGTATAACAAATATCTATTAAAAAATTATCATATAGTAATTTTTTAAATTAATTTTTATTTTTAACTATATTTTAAGAAATACGTGTTATATTATTTTATTAAAAAGTTTAAAACATCTTATCGACAATGATTGAAATAATTTCTTTTAAACAAATTGTTTTATATATTTATTTATTTAATTAAAGAATGGTGATTGCAAGCTTCATGTGACTGGTCGGTCTGAATATTTAAATAAATTGCCTGCACTAATTTAAATTACTGGGCTTTTTGCAGGTTTATGAATAAATAAAAGAAATACTTTGGCTTTGTTTCAAAAATTGGTGACATTGTTGATTAATTGTCACAATTAAGTACATTAAGTGTGACAGTAAAGCACAGTTACAAGTAGATAACAAATGGTTGTCCTAATATTCAAAAATTTAAAAATAAAATGAATAACTCTGACACTGAAACAGCACCTAAATTTCCACCTGGCATTTAACCCAAAAAATTCCACCTGGCAACCTGGTTGTGGATAAGGTATTATGATAGAAATTAACCTTAAAATTTTAACAACTAATAAATTTCGATTTGATACAATTAATATCATTTTAAAATTCAAAATAAAATGAATCGGATCGGATCGGATCGAATTAAATTTGAAAAATAGTGGAAGTTATGTTTATCCACATTATCTTAAATATATTTATGAAATTACTCCTCTTTATATTTATTATTTAAACTTAACCCTAAGTTATTTTAATTCTAGAACTCTCCAAAATTATATAACTATTACTTGCTCAACTAAAAGTTTTAATATTTTAACAATCCAATTGTTATATTCTATGTAAAATGTGGGATTAAAATTAACTTTTAATAAAAATAGTGAAGAAGTGAGCTATGAGAGAAAGTTTAAGAAAAGAGTGATTAAATTTACACTTATTTATAGGATACGTGTAAGTTATGAGAGTGTTATTTAGTTAATGTAAGATTAAAATTGGTTGTATAAAGAATTACCATATGTCAACAAAATGAAAATGCCACATGTCGAAAAAGAAAACAAATGTCCACACCAGCCGAGATCTTAGACCTTGTATATATATATATATATATATATATATATATATATATATATATATATATATATAAACAATATTTTAAATGGATAAGATAGAGATATTGGATTGATTAAAAATTATGTGCATGACAAGTATAAATATCTTGATAAATTTAACAGTTAGATTGTTAAAATAATAATAGTATAAAAAATTATGAATACATATAAAATCACTTTAATTTTATACCAATGTAAATGAATCTTTTCCCAAAAATAGATACGAAGTAAGCAAATTAAAATTTATTCGTGAGCTACCCTAATTGCAATGGTACACGTAGTACCCCCACTTCCCTTGGTTGCCATCACTACTCCAAATCTATCCCCTCTTTATTAATGAGCTACTCTAATTGCAATGGCACTCCGCACCCCTCACAATATAAATTTAAGGTAGGTTTGGATGAGCAATAGGGTGTGGTGTAATACATTTAGCTTGTTTTTTGTCTCACGTTACAGTATTATTACAGTATTTAATCTCACTGCCACTACTATTTTTATACTAACTGCAAGTAAACACACCACCCATCCAAATCCACACTTATAAAATTCGACATCTTTTATATTTCTATAGCAAAAATAATTTATAGTTTGGTAAGATGATAAAAATAAAAGAGGATAAACGATGGAAAAAAGAGATTTCCACAAATGGGTGATTAGATGGGAAACATGAATACTTAATGGTTGCCACGTCGTAGGGCTCGACAACTATGACTTGACGGCCAGATCTTCGACACCTTTAAATGTTTGATGGTGGACCAAGCCCTTCGCTATAGTTTTAGTCCTTCCACTATAGTCAAATTTAAGATTTAGTCCTTTAATTTTTATATAATGTCTAATAGATTCAAGTTGATAAACATTGTTGTTGTCGTTAAAATGGTAACGTATATATTCTTTTTATTATTCAGTCACACAATCAGCGCACTTTTAAATCTAATTAATCACATTCAACCGATAATAAATTTACATGTCATATGAATACTAATTAAGATTGTCTTAAAAAAAGTTCTATGTAGGTCTTATCATTTTGAAGGAGGACCAAATTATGCTAAACTAAAGTCTAATATTAAAAATCGCATATTTCGTCATAATAGGGGGGCTAAAACCTGAATTAGACCTTTTGTATGGTCCCTATTTTGGAGGAACAATGTTTTACCCTCAACTTAATTAGTTTAGTAATACTTTCCTAACCTACTCAATTAACCAAATAAATAAAACACACACCTAAAGAGATTGTAAGAGCCTAGAGAAATGGGAAATGAAGGGGCTTTGATTAGGGAAATAAGACACGGTCTCCCACATGTAGCATGTGGGTTTTATGATTATTCAATTAAACAAAACATATCTAAATTTACATATTTTCTTCATAAGATTCAATCTTGAAATTTAACATAATTTAAATTTAGGTACTAAATTAAAAAAAAACTAGAATATTCATTTTAAGTTGCACAAAACCCTAGAAGATGTCGCATGGGTTATCCGAAAGCATGTTAGATTAGGATTTTTTTTTAGGGACCCTTAATGGCCTAACAAGATCCTATTTACAAGTAAAAAAAGTTAAGTTTTGGGAGCTCTCTCCAAGCACCAAAAAGAATTCACATTAATCTATGCTTGAAACATGCTTTTATGGCACCAAGTAGCTAATAAAAACAAGCACAATATTGCTTTGTTTTGTAATGGACATAAGTCTAGATTGAGTCAAAAAGAGCTTCCAAATTGGTTAACATGCATTTACAATTTAACATGTTGACTACAATAATGCAACAAAGATGAAGGTTTTGAGGGAGTTTCAATGGTCCTAAAGTTATAGACACCCAACATTTTTGGACATCTTGGAGATGGCAGCTTTCATTGCCAACAAAATTCCCTTTAAATACTAGGAAAGCTAAGAAAATCCCATTTTAAATGACTAAATTTGTGATTCTGGTTAATTTTTTTTACTGTCCATAAGGACTAATTCTTTTAAAAAGTTGTGATTTCCTGTTTTACAGTGTTGTTTCTAAAGTTTGAATTTGGTTCCTAACATTTGGTGGGTAAAAATATCATGGAGACCCTTATATTATGAGTCAGATTGTATTCTGTCCCATCTACTCAAAAAATCGTCAAATTAGAACCCATATGTTAGATCAAAGAGTAAATTGGTTCTCTTGTTAAAAATTCCATCCATTTATACCGTTCAAAATTGATCCTTATACGTCAACATGAGGTACACGTGGCTTGCCAAGTATAACTATCTAGTCATTCCATTACTCACACCTATTTTAAATAATAGAAATGAATAAAATTTTCAAAAAAACAAAATCGATTTGCTCTTTGAAATTTCCATCAATCACATCTTTATGATATTTTTACTACACTCGCGGTGTGTCATTTATATTTTTCATTGTTTGTTTAACCTTTGTTTTTGCCCTTTGGGAGAGACCAAAGAGGGGAATGAGTACAGTTTTGGGTATTAGACATTAATTCTTATTCGAATCAAAACTTAACCTAATATGGTTTGATTATAAGAAGTCAACAAATTAAATTTAAATAAACTTGAATTCAATATGAATAGAATTCAAAATAATTCTTGAAACTTATTCAATCCAAAATTGTTTAAATATTTTAAAACTCTGGATTTAATTTGATCCAAACTGACTCAACTCGATTAAAGCTTGGGTTATACGAGTGACCTGCAGATATTTACATTAAAGCTTTTGCTCCGTTTAGTTTTCGCATAGGTCTTGGGTTTTTGGAGGGTAAGTACAATGCTTTTAGGGTTAAATAACGTTTTGAGGTGCAAACTTGAACTTGGTAATTATTTTTACATTGAGATCTAAATTTATTTTTTCAAGCTTGTTTCTAAATTTTACAATTGTTCTCACTTTGAGGCTTGAACTATTTTTGTTCAAATTAGTCCATGAACTTAACAATTGTTCTCATATTAAAACTTACAACTTTTTCTATCAAAGTTAGACTTTGATATTTCCTTTAAAACCTTAGAGTTCAAACTCTAATGTAAAAATAATTGTTAACTTGAATAAAAAAATGTTCAAACCCTAATGTAAGAATAATTTCTAGTTTAAGCTCCATCGTGGAAACAACAACCAAGTACAAGTACTAATTTGAATCTAAAAAGAGTTCAGGCCCCAATATAGAATTAATTACTAAATCCAGACCCCAAATAATAATTTAACCCATACTTTTATTCTCTTCAGATTCGATACTTTTTCTCCTGTACCCTGAACGAGGTTTTTGTTTCAATAGAGACCCAACTCAAAGATTTTAAAAAATAAAAAATAAATCCTTCTCTCTCTCTCTCTCTCTCTCTCTATGTCTCTGTCACTGTCTCTCTTTTATATGTCCTACAAACCTCTGTATTTCCTACCATTACTGCCACGCTTCACTTCTTCTTCTTCTCTTTTTCTCTGCTTCCTTTTCCAATTCTCCCTCTGTTTTTTCCCTTCAAAAAAAATTGCTTCCAAATCTGGGTGTAAGCTTTTATATGAAAGCTCTGAAACAATGAGACTTGAAAACTCCAAGAAGAACAAGGTTTCTTTTTTTTTTTAATCTAAAACAAGCCACTCATTTTATGTAAATTATTAGATTTTTTTAAGGATTTTTTATTTAATTAAACGTGTTTTATTTTCCTTTTGAATGAAAAGCTTCCATGGCCCAAAACATTGGTCAAGAAATGGTTCAATACCAAGACTAAAGCTCAGGACTTTCATGCTGATGATGTTCTTTATAGAGGTAAAAAAAAAAACCATTTTTTCTGTTATTTTCTTGAGTTTTTTTATTATAACAAGAAAAACCCAGATTTTAGATTGCATTGTTCTATTTAACAACTTTATAAATTTTCTTTTTCTTTTAGGTGTTGATGAAGATTGGAAGCATAAACACAAATTCTCAAAGAGGGAGACTTTTAATATAAAGAAAAGCAAAACAGGTTAGGATTTAGAGATTCCATTTTATTAATTTGCTTCATTTTTTACCATATTTTCATATATATAACTCTAAATTTGTTTATTTGGATCATGGTAGAGAAATTGAACAAGAAATATTCAGATTCTCAGTTTAAAGACATACATGATTATAGGTATGTATATGTGTTTGAATTTTTGTTGATTTTGATTTTATTTTTCTGTGCTTTTTTTATTTATTTGTATATGTGTGGTGTGTAGGGTATTTGTTGCAACATGGAATGTAGCTGGTAAATCTCCTCCAAGTTGTTTGGATCTTGAAGATTGGCTTCATACATCTCCACCAGCTGATATTTATGTACTCGGGTATGTCTGAAATTAACCTGGATTTTGTTCGATATTACTTGAATTTTTCGAGAAAACTTCGAATGATGATGACGACGATGTTGATTGATTGTTGTTTGATCTATTTGGTTTATATGTTTTTAAAGGTTTCAAGAGATTGTTCCTTTGAATGCTGGTAATGTTTTGGGGACCGAAGACAACGGTCCAGCTAGGAAATGGTTAGCTCTCATTAGGAAGACTTTGAATAGTAATCCGGGTACCAGACCGGTCACTGACCCGCTCATGGAACTTGATGCGGACTTTGATGGATCAATGAGGCGGAAAACTTCGTTTCAATCCATGAGGCCTAGTGATTGTGACACTAATTCCAGATGGGGTTCCTCTGAATCCGATGACGAGACAGATTCACCAGTGAACATGCAGTCTTTCGGTGAATCTTTTGCCATGCAGGAAACCAATAACCAGAATGGGCATTCGAGGTATTGTTTGGCTGCGAGCAAGCAAATGGTAGGCATATTTCTTACCGTATGGGTGAAGAATGATCTTCGAGACAATGTTCGGGACATGAAAGTGTCATGTGTCGGGCGAGGATTGATGGGTTATCTCGGAAACAAGGTATAATTTTGCCTATGAAACATTAGGTTCCAAAATAAGGAGCCATATACTCATATTTCTTGTGGTTTTTCAGGGCTCCATTTCAATTAGCATGTCTTTGCATCAAACCAGCTTTTGCTTCGTGTGTAGTCACTTAACCTCGGGACAAAAGGACGGTGACGAGCTTCGAAGAAACTCCGATGTTATGGAGATCCTTAAAAAAACGAGGTTTCCCAGGGTTCATGGCGTGAAAGATGAGAAATCTCCGCAAACGATTCTAGACCATGAGTAAGCCTTCGTATATATGTTTAATTTCGACTCTTGTTCATTCTTGTTGGATTAAGATAACCATAAAACTCTAACTTTTCGATGTCTTGGCACAGTCGTATTATATGGCTTGGGGATTTGAATTATCGGATTGCTCTTTCATACGGATATGCAAAGGCTCTAGTCGAGATGCGCGATTGGAAAGCACTGTTAGAGAATGATCAGGCATGTTCATACCCTTTCTTGATTGATTCCGTATATACATACATAGATATATCTTTTGTTCTTAAAGTGCCTACATGAGAATCTGAAATGCGTTGGTCGTTTTTCAGCTTCGGATTGAGCAGAGGCAAGGCCGAGTTTTCGAGGGATGGAGTGAAGGAAAAATATATTTCCCTCCCACATACAAGTATTCATACAATTCCGACAGATACGCCGTGGAAGTTAGACACCCAAAGGAGAAACGAAGAACCCCGGCATGGTAAATCTCTGTGGTTACCTAGTACTTCGTAATAATCGAGTTTCCGATACATTGTCGAATGATTTTGCTTTCATACAAAAAGCTAATTAACCAATATTCGTGAAGGTGTGATCGGATACTATGGTACGGAACAGGTCTGTATCAGTTATCCTATGTTCGAGGGGAGTCCAAATTCTCCGATCATAGGCCTGTTTACAGTGTATTTTCCGCCAAGGTTGAATCGATTAATCGTAGTCGAATTCGGAAAAGTATGAGTTGTTCCGGAACCAGGATCGAGGTTGAAGAGCTGTTACCACATTAAATCGGTTTATAGCACACTAAAGCTCTCATCAAGGACCTGTAATTCATTTCGAAATCGAACCCTGATTTCTCTCGATCTATCAGGTAAAATTCAAATCATTTCGGTAACTGTTGCTGTTTTTTTCCCCTGTTAGAATCTGTTTTCTTTCAAATTGAGAAAAATCTCTTTATTGTTCTTATTCTTAATTTTTACAGATTGGTCCCCCATTTTTTTACAAGTGGGGCAGTGGTGCATGAAAACCAGACAATGGTGGCGATAAAGACATATACTGTCTTATCGATCATTGTTCGAAGAAAAACAAGGTTGGTTCTTCCAAAATTTCATTTAGGTACAAGGTTGTATATTTTTGTCAATAAACTTACATCTGCAAAAAAAATTGTTTTTCAGGGTAAAATTGGCTTCACAACAACAAAAAGTTTGTATTTCCCAACAGCCAAAATTGTAAATACAGCTTTTTCGAAAAGCCATCCATGGCAGAACAATAATTTACAAGGACGTGTCTGTTTCATGACGAAATTCCATTGAAACAACTTACACCAGCAAAATAAGAAGAAGAAGAATCAGAGGGCTTTTTAATGTATTTTTTCTTTTTCTCTTGAAGAGGGGAAAAAGTGAGAGAAAGAGAATGGATTCAATTGTAATTTTTTTTCCATTTTTGGGAAGATGTATAAATGCCTGGGGATTCGATTGTAAACATTTAAATTTTTATGTTCAATGGATAAAATTTATTTTTAAATTTATTGGAATTAAGAGAAGGATTACTTTTATTAAAAAAGCACAAGGATTAAATTAAAAAGGTTTAAAGAGTACAGGGACTGAGAACGAAGTTAAACCTAATAAAAAACCGAAAGTGAATCACTGCGCGCGTAAGGCAACTGCTTTTGTGAGTTTTGTCAAATCTTAATCTGCTCTCTAGTTTTTCCGAACCACAGTGCCTTTCTTTGTTCTGATCTGTAGTAAGTGCGCGTGGGTTTCACTCTTGGAGTTAATTTTTATCGTGTTGTAAACGCAATCTAAAGGAGAGTGATGAAGTACTGGAGAGTTCCTATTTTGGGGACGAACCAAAGTGGAAAGATATTTTTCAATTTCGTTAATGAAAAATGAAGTCGTGTTCAAATTCAGCCAAGTGGCATCTTCATATATTGGTTATCATGTTTTAAGCATAGTTGTCCATATTTCGAGTACTCACACCTTCCATAATTCTACATAAGTAATTTTTTAAATATAGTTATTGTTAGGGTTTTATCATCTTCTTATAATTTAGCTTAAAAATTGGATAAATCAGAACTATTTTTAAAATTTTATAAAATGTATAAAAAGTTGAAACCCTAGAGTTGAAGCTTTTGAGGCCACGGTTCTCTTAACGTGCATAGCATTAGCACTAAAGTGAAATAGAAACAGAAAGATAAAATTAAATAAAAATAATGGACAATAAGTTTGAAATGTAAAATAAGTTAATCCGGGGATTAACTTGAAAAAAAGTCAAGTACCAATAACGGAAACAATTCTTTAGTTTATGCTCTCAACGTGGGAACAATTGTTAAGTTAAAGACAATGGTGAAGCTAGAGGGGCTGGTAGGGGCCCTTACTCCTAAAATGGAAAATTTTCTATTTAGGTCATTTTATAATTTATAAAATTTTAACTTGATAATGATAAAATTACACTTTGACCCCAAAATAATAATTTTGATTTAAACTTTTAAAATTATAAAGATATAGACTATTAAAATTATGAAATTGTATTTTTACTATATAAAATTTACAATTTAATTTTAACCCCTCCCAATATAAGTTTTCTAGCTTCACCCAAGATTTAGGATCTAATTTGAACCAAAAAACAATTCAAGCCCCAATAAAATAATTATCAAATTCAAACCCTAAATAATAATTTAACCCTTTCATATATACACTTGAGTTGCCTCTCCAATAATGTAGTTTCAATGATTGTTTTTGTTGCAAGTGTTAGGTTAGGTATTTTCTCGTTGAACTAATATGCAAATCTTAAACCCATCAATTTGTAGATTTAACCAAATTATTTCCAATGATTTTGTTTTAGGGTCTAAACCCTAAACCCTAAACTACTACATGCATTGTATTGTTTTCAAAAGTTGTTTTCATCTTCACTAAAATATTTTTAACATTTTACTATCAAATCAATCAACCTTGAAAAAACAAACCCAAAAAATTAGTGCATGAATTAAGCAGTAATTCATCATTAAAATTTCCCTAATTATGCCTTAAATTATTTCACTAGCCACCATTATAAATTTGGACGGTATAGGCAACTTGAACATGTCTTATAAATTATTGGAACATTTGGACATGGTTTTAATGGTTCCTTAAAAACTTTCCATTTTTTAATGTTTTTTTTAAAGCTCATGTTGTCATGTTAATTAGCTTAACAGTGCTCCCCATTAACAGCCGAAAACTTTGATTAAAATTTTAAAATTAAAATATTAAAATAATTATATATTTACGAGGATTCACATGGAATGCTATACTTAGGGACCAACTATTCTCACCATTTGCAGATTTTTTTTCTTTAGTTTAGTCACCTAAATTTGTCAATTTCACCTTTTTATTTCCTTTTAAAAAATATTTTAATTTTTTGTGATTAAAACATAGATGTTTTAATTAAATTATTGGTAATTAATCAAAATTAATTTGACGTTGAATTCAAACATTGATGATTAATTTGTCTTTAAAACATCTTTTTCACCGTCTTAGATACTTGAATTCCATGCTAATCCATTTGATAATTGACGGTAAGTCACTCAGCTTTTAAGAATTTTAGAATTTAGTCTCTTTACTTTTTAGATTTTAAAATTCAAGTTAAATTGTTAACATTGTATTTTTTAGTTAAATTTAGGTTAATTATAACTTCGTTTTTTAATTACATGGCTATCAAGTGAGTTTTTCATTTATTTCAGAATATCATACTAACAAATAAAAAAAACAATTGGACTTGAATTATCGAAAATAAAAGAACATTTCAAAATTTCAAAAAGTAACCATTGATAAATTGTGGAACATCTCTCTCTTGAATTTTGCATGATTTAATCCCTCAATTTTATTATATTATTAATACGAACAAATCAATAACAATATGAAGTGCTACCATTAAAGCGATGATATGATTTTTTTAAATAGACTTAAATATTAGGATGACATATAAAATTTATTATGAATTGAACATTGTTAATTAGATCTTTACATGATCATCATTGCACGATTGAATAACAATAAAAGATTCGTTCATCATAAGTGTTATAATTTTGTACACACTAATAACAGATAAAAATAGAATGATCAAATTATGTTAAAATAAGCTAGAGGAATACCAAGGTCCATTTGAGTGAATGGTAAAGATCACTCAATGTTATTTAAGTAAAATCTTAGATTCGAGTTTTGCAGATTGAGAAAACAATAGTAAGAGAATTTGTCCCTTGTTTAGAGATCCGACATAGCTCAACTTCAGATTTAGTCAGGGGTAAGGGCTAGCTAGAGGGGACAACGGCCTCAGCCCCTCAGCCCCTCAGCCAAATGGTATAATTGTTATTTTAGGCCCTCAAAAATGTCAAACATTAAATTTAAGTATTTTAAACCTTTAATTAAATGAAAAATTCAAATTTTATCCCTTCTAAAAAATAAATATTTTAATTTAAGTATTTTATAACACAATATTTTTAGCTTTTCCCCTAAAATTTATAATTTTATCTCAGCCCCTTAAACAAAATTTTTGACTTCACCTCTAATCAAGACCTAATGTTGCTATTTGATACCAAAGGATCTTAGACAAATAAGAGACAAAGCAACATTTATTCCTTGAACTTAGTAACTTTTTTTTAACGTGGCCCTTGATTTTTTTTTGGTCCAAATTAGCCCCAGACTAATGTAGTAAAAAAAATGTAAACGAACCATGGTTAGAAAAGTTGATAAGTTTAGGGATTAAATGTTACTTTATCTTAAAAAGGAAATAAATCTCAAAATTTAGAATAGTATAGGGACTAAAACCACTATTAGACCAAACATCTTTAAGTTTTGCTGGATATAGGGGAACAGATGGCACCTTACAAAGCTTGACACCTTCACGTTTTATTAAAATAAAAATATATAATTTATTTCAAACGTCAACTTTGGAGGGACATAAAAGCACGAGTGACGAACTCATGACTCTGAGTCAACCCGTACCGGTTTTGCTTATTTACCCATGCTCTAATAATAATGTTATCTCTGGCACGTGATGGACACATGACGTCAGCCAATTGAGAGACTAAGGGGAAATTCTCTCGGTATACCTAAAAATAGTAATTTAATCCTAGATTAAAAAGTTAATTTATTATTTTTGTTAAATTTTTTTTATTTGTATTGTTAAAAATTGGTGTAGCTAATAGAACAATTAGACATTGACGTATGGCGTGTCATATGTACCTCATATTAACATACATAGGCTCGTTTTTAACAGTAAAAATTGATAAACATTTTAATAGAAATACTAGTTTGCTCTTTGATCTGACATTAAGGGTGTAAATGAACAAAATGTTCGATGAATTGTTCGTGAACCGTTCGTATAATATTCATTTATGTTCGTTTATTAAGCTAAATAAACGAGTGTGAACAAAATTTTTATGCTTGTTTAATAAACGAACGAACAAGAACAGAGGTGTGTTCAGTTCGTTTATGTTCACGAACAAGCTCTTTTATAAGCTTGTTTATGACTCATTTATTTATTAATGATATTTTTTATGAAAATTTCATTAGTATATATTAATAAAATTATCTTAAAACTCATTTATTGTTCCATTTGCATATATTAATAAAATTATTTTGGTTTGTATTTTTTCATTTATAATATAATTATTAATATTTATATTTGACTATTTTATATCTAAACAATATATGTGTGTATTTATTTATTGTTTGTTTGTTTATTGTTTATTAACATTGTTCGTGAACATGTTCAATTAAGTTCAATGAATATGTTCGTGAACATTAAATAAACGAACATGAACAAAAATTTGAAATTCTTAATGAATACAAATTAAACAAGAACAAGCTTAAAAATAAACAAACGGACATGAATAGAGATTTGTTCGTTCAACCTCAGTTCATTTACAGCCCTATCTGACATATAGAGATTAATTTGCTTATTTTTTTAGTAGAGAGGAAAATGCAATATGACTTTAGTACAAGGGCATATATGGTATTTTCAACGCAAATTCCATTAATTTTTTTATTAAATTTGTTGATGCGATATTTTAAAATAAAATAAAATAATGTTAAATTTAATAGAAAGGTTTTAATTATGTTAATTATAATTAAATTTTTAAATTCGATAAGTAAAAAAATAAAAATTATTGAAGAAAATAGAATAATTAAATTTAAAATTTGTAAAAAGTTTTAACAACCTAAATATATATTTTAAGAGTTAAATCGGATTTAATTTTAAATTTAATTAGGTAGAATTAAAAAAAAAAAAGAGCTAAGTTAATGTACATTTATGATCCCCTTGCATTTAATCCCTGCCACTTTGGGCTACCTGAGGCTAAATTAGACTGAAATTTCAATCCATGTTCGAGAAATTGGGCCATTAAGGCATGAGTAAATGAATGATAAATATTTATATAAATTAAAATATATTAAAATCATATTTTATAATTTTATAATTAATACTATAAATAAATTCAAGTCATTTTAATTTTATTTTATATATTTTTAATTCAATATTTTATTTATAAAATACTATCTTAAATTGTTGTTATATGCTCTATCCAATTTTCTGTATTAAACATATATGAAAATATGTTTATGGAATCTATTAATTTTTATTTTGAAATTTATGTATACTAAATGTTTTAATTTTGTTTTATTTTTTAAAACTCAATTCTATAAGTATTAATATAAAATTCATATAACTAATCAGAACTAGAAGAAAATTTTCATTTCACATGAATTATAATAAAATCAGAGAAATTCAAAAATTATCTTAAAATCTATTAAAAACATAAATTTTACGGTATTTAACACAATCATATACAATTAATAAAGCTATCTTTATTAAAAAGAAAAACGTACAATATATATTTTTATTCCTTTTAATTTTTACAATAATCATGTTTATGTGGTTGTATTTATTAAAATATATTATATTTTTTTGTTAAATTTTTTTGTACAACTTTTAAAATTTCATAAATAAAATGATTTTGAGAATGTTGGCATCATGGACAAAAAATATCGGTACCATCAGCCCAAAGGCCGACACAAAACAGTAAGCCCTATTATAAACTGTAATAATAACAATAAGAACATGTATAAAACGAGAAAACATTACTCAACCATATATCAAATAAATAAGTTTAAAAATCCTAATAGTAATGGCGGAAATCAAGATATAATGATGGCAATATATAATATAGAATAGCAAAAGTAATAATCACAATCAACATTTTAATAGGATTAGGGTTAGTTTAGCTCAGAAACACTTTTGGTCGTTCAAGCTGCCGACAATCGGCTCTTCTCCGTCTCTTACCTGATTGTTTTCTCATAAACACCACTGCTTCTCAATGGTCGTTGTCCGTGCACCGTCGTCTTTCGTTCTTTCGACGGTATTCTCCGTTCAAGCTGATGACCGTTCTCCAGTACAAATAAGGGCACCGATCAGTTCTCCTCCCCCTATCTTTTTTAGTATCTAATTTATATTTTTTAGTTATTAACAATTGTTTATTGCTAGTCTTTTTGTGGGTTGTTTCAGTGACGTGGTGTATAGTGAGCTGAGAGTTGATGGTGACTGCTGGGGTGTCTCTCGGTTTAGGGGCCTGATGGTGATGTGGTGTTGGTGGTTCGACAATGAGAAAATGGGTTCAGTATAATGATGTGGTGGCTATGATATTGGAGGTAATGGTTGAAGGTTCTGATGGAGTTTAGTGATAGTAGGGTGGTGGGAATGTTTTGAGGCTTGTCAATTGCTGCGAGAGGGAGTTTGGTTACTCATTGGATAGTTTCTTCAAAAATGAAATCTATTAAAAATATTTAAAGGTTAAGTAAAGAGATTGATTTTATTTTTAAATAATTAAAATGATAATTTTAAAATTTAAAATGAAGTTGGTTAGGTGTTTTAAGTTTTAAGATTGTCTTTTAATGTATTTTGAAATATAGTTTTTAAAACTAAATATCATTAAAAAGAAAAATCAAAAGAAAAAAAATGGGAGAACACCGATGTAATTAAATACAGGCTATGGATAAGTTTGGATGAGCGGTGGGATACGATGCGGTGCGTTTAATTTATTTTTTGTCTCACCCTATAATATTATTATAATATCAAATCTCACTATTACTATTATTTTTATAATAAGATAAATGCGCCTCTCATCCAAAACTTATAACTTACAAGTTGACGCATTTATAGGCTTTGCATGCATAATGCAAAAGCTGAAACTCGAAGCCAACAATCAAACACATCCCCTCATAAATAAAGACAAACGTAGGTGGGAAAAGGGTTAAAATATTTGGAAGGTCCTCGTATTATAATAATTAGATTAAATTAATCTTTTATTATTAAATAAATTAATTTAGTTTCTTTACAATTAAAAATAAGAAATTAAGTTCAAATTATAACATATTTAACATTTATTATATAAAAATGTCATGAAATTTATTTTTCTAATTACAATTTAATTCTAAATAAAATATTTCATTTACAAAATCATAAAAATTTAAAAATAATTAACCATATTAAATAATAAATATTAATTCTAATTTAATTTAATTTAAATTTTTAATAATATAAAAATTGAATTGGCCTTACATCATTCTACCTACGATTGATATGGGGAGCAACTACAATTTGAAGTAGAGTGGGATTAAGGCTTTTACATTGACAAAGCGTGGAAGGTACCAAATTAAGACATGGATTAGATTTTGAAATGATGTCATATTAAAACAGTACTTTGTGACACAAGAATGTTTACTTGTTAAACAAGGCTGTCAGTAAATCACTCAGTGACCAGTACTGAAAAACCAAGCAAGACAGACACAGAGAAAAAGCAAAGCAAGGCACACACTATTTGTCAATGAGGCCGCAAAATATGATATTCGTTGGCGTGGTGACACTGGTGTCACGGTCGTTTATTTATGGAATGTCCATGTGCTGATCTCTTTCACTAACTCTACACTTCTTTCTGTTTGGTCCCTTTGTTGTCTTTTTGGCTACAGTGAAAAGCTTGTTTTCTTTGGTATTGCTGATGGACTTGATTCTGGGTTTCTAAGAATCTTGGGTTCACCCTATCTATGGAAAGAAGGAAAGTGTATGTATCTGCGTATTTGAAAGAAGGTATGGTATAGGAAGATGGTGAGCGAAAGCTAAGCTAAGTCTAAACATAGGGTTAAAAGATATGGAGATAAAAGAAAGCCAACAATCAAGGAAAAGAAACTATAATGTTTTGAGTTGATGTTTGAATTAGATCAGATCAATTAGATGGAGAATTATTGGGACAGTAGATTGGAGAATGATATTAAATTTGTTGAAGCGTGAATCAATACGAATAGTTAAATCGGCTAAAAAACGAATTATCGATGGCTAAAGATCGTCAACAACCAAGCCAAAGGTCATGGCTAAAGTTAATATTACACCTTTCCTTTATTAGATTTAGGTGGGTCTTGATGGGCGGTGAGTAGAGGTGTGCATGAGCCGGGCCAGACTCAACTAAAAATTTAGGCCTGTTTTCTAGGCCCAGGGCCAGCCAGAAAAATAGGCCTAAAATTTAGCCCAAACCCAAACCGAATAAAAATGTTAAAACTCGGGCTCGACCCGGTTGGCCCATATTAATTTTTATATTAATTTTTATATAATTTTAAAAAATAAATAATTTATCAAAAATACTAAAAACATCAAAATAAATATTTCTCAACAAATTGAAAATAAATTTTAAAAAATATGTATACCGAACAATAACAACAAAATAGTAGCAACATAATAGTAAAATGGTAGTAAAATAGTAAAATGAACCTATATTTTTGCCCAAAACCTCCCACATTTTGGGCAGGCCTTCGGGTCGGGACAGGTGGCCCAACTCATGAACAGGTCTAGCGGTGAGGTGCGGTGCAGTGCGTTTAGCTTTCTTTTTGGTCTCACGCTACAGTATCTAATCTCACCACCACCGCTGTTTTTACATTAACCGCAGGTAAACGTACCGCACATCCAAACCCACCCTTAGTAACCCAAATAGATACATATACATTCTCTTCTTTAGTTCCCTTTATTATTAGTAATCCAAATATATAGTTAGACTTGAGTGAATAAACTATGTAGTTAATTTTGTATCGATTACGACCGTGTTGTCAGTGCGCACTATTCTGATAAAAAATAAAAATGTCAAAATCTCTCTTTTACAACGATGAAAAATATGACTTGTACCAATCTCATCGATTTGTTCTACCCAACTACAGTTGTACTAGCTATAATAATTTGCATCAACTTGTACATGAATAAGGTTCAAAAAAAAAATCAATTTTTACCTTTTAAACTTTAAAAATAGGAAAGTGATAAATAAATAAATAAATAAATTCCGACTAATCTTTTATATAATTGATGAGTTTTTTTTTTGTATATGTGAATGATGATATTTTATTTGTGAAATTAAGTCACTGGATATTTTATATAATTTATGGATATTTTATTTTCAAAATTATTCAATCTCATTCATTTGATATTTACAAATATCATCATATATTAAATATTTTTCACACATATTAATAAAATTGAATCAGTACACAAAATAAACAGATATCGATACATACCAATTATTATTATTGTTATTGATGACGATGCATGTTTCTTATCGGGATGGATTAATAAATATGTTTATATAATCTCTTATAACTTCAACAATTATAAAAATATAAATTGTTTTATAACAATTATATTTTAAAAAAGTTTCATTAAGTTAATTTTATTCGTTACCTTGTATGCAGTAAAAATGTTCATGAATCGAGTTAAGTTAATGTCCAATTTTGAAAAATATAATTATATGCTCGAACTCGAACCCAATTTTGCCTTAATAACTCATTTTACTGTTAAAAATAATAAAATAAATTTTATGTAATTTTAATTATAAAAATAATATAATGTTATTTCTAAACAGTAAATCAGGTAGACCGAGTTAGATCAACTCAAAAGTGGAAAATATAAACTCAAATCAGGTATAAAATAAGATAGGCTCACCAGGCCATGGGAGCAACCCAGCCCATTAAGATGTCTAGTATTCATCAATAAATGGACATGTTGAATTAGATGGGAATGAATTTGGGCTGTTAGGCTCATTCTAATGGACCATGTTGTTAGAAACTAGTTCGAACTGAACAAAAAGTATGGTACCGTATGGGAGACTATAAGTAGGGGTGTTTAAACGGTCGGTTCGATTAATGTCTGGACTGAATTACTATTAATCAAATTACTTGAAATGTAAAAGTCTTTAACTGTTAACCAAACTGAAGTATTTTTCAAATACATTAACAAAATCGAAATATTTTGGTTAATTTTGTCAGTTAACCGAATTAATCAAAATTTATATGTTATTGTCTTTAGGTTAAAATAAGTATAAAACATATAAAAAAATACATTACTAATGTTTATTTTCTTTTATTTGATAGTTAAAAAAACTTTAAATGGAGGTGAAAACAACAAATAAGACATTAGAAACACTACGTAAGTCTTGAAAGTTAACAACCAAACACTATATAAGTCTTGAAAACAACAAATATTTCGGTTAATTGGTTAATTCTGTTAATTACCCGGTTTCGAATTGAATTAACCGATAACAGAAGTTTCAAAAAATCATTAACCGATCTCTGACCGAACTAAATTCGACCATCGACCGATTAACCGAATTAGGTTAGTTCGATCAGTTAATTTAGTTTTAACCGAACCATGAACACCCCTAACTATAAGCAAAAAGATGATATAAACAAACATGGTATCGATCAAGGATATTACTAAACTTAAATTTAGCTCAACTGATAGCTTGAACTACTCAAACTCGAACTCGGCTCGATAATTATTAAATCAAGTTCAAGTTTCTTTTCGAATCAAACTTGAGTAGTTTACAAGCATAGGTGTCTCAATTACATCTCGAAGAGATAGTAAATAATAAATTTTAGGCTAATGTACAAAATAAACCCTTTTAACTTTGTAAATTTATTCAAATAAGCCCTTATACATTTGAAAACCAATTAAACTTTAAAAGGCTTAATAGGATGTAATGAAAGTGGAATGGCTTGTTTAAATAAAGTGACAAAAATTTGAAGGACTTATTATATTAACCTAAACTTTAATTAATAATTAAAATTAAAAGAAAAATATAATCCTTCATTAAACTATCCGTTTAAAATGCCGCAATTAAAGGAAATTTCTGCAACTAAGAATTACAGAATTAACAAAAAAGAAAGAAAAAAAAACCTTCATGAAAACGATTGATTCGATTTCTCTAATGCATTTATTAGACCATCAACCGTTCCGAGCCTAATGCTGCACGGTTACTTAAGCTTGCAGCTCGTAACACCTGCCCAATAATTTTAATTATAAAAATTAACATAATATCTTATTTATTTATTTCAAAATAAAAAAATATAAACTCAAAACTAATATAAAATGGGCTAAGCTGACTGGGCCATGCGAACCAGTCAGCCCAGTTTACAGCTAAGTCTTCTATTTATTAATAAATGGACATGATCTATAATTTTGGGTTGTTAAGTCCATTCTTATTGATTCTATTTTTAGAATTTAATTCCAACTGAACAAAGCAAATATACTAGGGGTAGCTTCAAACTATGAAAATGAAAATGTTCAGTTCTGCACACTAGAATTCTTGTTGATATAGCATAATATGAAATAAAAAGCAATGTTAATTCATTTTTGGTGTAAATAAGTAAACAATTTAATTTATTGTTTGGTATGTAAGGTTTTTTCTTCTCAAATTGGTACATAAAATTTAACTTCAAATTTCAATTTGATACTTAGACCAAATGGCATCATAAGCCTAATAAATATTTGTCATCCGAGCTTTTGAAAAAATTAAAAGAAAACTCATGTTAAATTGAAAAAAAATCAAATACCTAAAATATTTCATTAATATAAAATCTAATTCAAATACTGAAAGCTCCATAGATGAATGAAAGGAGTAATAAACACTTTCTTAAACTTTATATATATATATATAGATCAAACACTTTCATAATATAAAAAATGTTAACCCCAATAATTTTGAAAAAAAATTAAAATAAGTTGAAACAAGATGTCCAATCCTCAATCACCTAGATTTTTTTCTTTTTAAATTCATCTAATGCAAAACTGTACAAAGGCAGATTTTATAGGTCAACCAACCATTTACATAAAAATGCATATGCCTATCTTGAAAATTTGACAAGCTATATGCACTACCAAAAAGAAAAAGTTACTGAAACCAATAACATGACGAAAATACATGTTCTCTTTTTCAAGTTAAGTACTAGGTGGCAAGTTCAGATCGGGTTTTTGCTTTGTTTCAGTCAATTTCTTTTGAAGCTTTCTCCTTTTCTGCATCTTCAGTGATTTGCTTATGGCGGCATTCAATGGAGCAAAACGCACGAAAGTCACTGCATTTGTTATGTAAAACAAAATTCAATCCATTACCCAAAATATCACAATGGTGTGTTCATAAATGCCAATAATAATTTACTTAGAAATTTGGAGTCAGGAATAAATAAAAAATTTAGGTATTGATAGACAATTTTTTTTGTGGGAGGGGACTCCACCCTTGTCAAGCTCAATTAAAGAGATACAATTGAGCTACTCAAGCTTGAGCTAGATTAAATTCACTTATTAGTTTTTGTACACAATATCAAAATTGAGCTCAATTCAACTCACATATAACGCATGTATTTAAGTTTGAGCTCGACTTGATAATTAAGCTTAAAGATAATAATATATATTAAAGATAATAATATATATAATATTTATTATATATTAAAAATGAAAAATTGGATAAGGCTTGCAAATCTTTTGAGCTGAGTATTACTAAATTTGAATTCAGCTCGATCGATAGCTTGAACTACTCAAACTCGAGCTTGACTCGATAACTACTAAATCAAGTTCAATTTTTTTTCTGTCGAACTAGAGTAGTTTGCTAGTATCAGTGTCTCAATTACACCTATCTAGAGATGAGTAAAATAATAAATTTTAGGCTAATATACAAAATAAACCCCTGAACTTTGTTAATTTATTCAAATAAGCCCTTACACTTTTGAATACCAATTAAACTTTAAAAGGCTTGATAGGACGTAATCAAAGTATAATGGGTTGTTTAAATAAAGTGACAAACTTGAAGGACTTATTAGCATATTAACCTAAACTTTAATTCTTCATTTTTTAAAAGGGTAAGATGCCTAAAATGGTAAATTATAATTAAAAATTAAAAGAAAAATATACGCCTTCATTAACTATCTGTTTAAAATGCCGCAATTAAAGGATTAACAAACACAGGCATAAGAAGAACTTTCAGCAATTAAGAATTAAAGAATTAACCAAAGAAGAACCTTCATGAAAATGATTGATTCTCAGATAATAAAAGCAAAAAGGAGAAAAGATTCAATTTCCAGCTTTTTATTTTCCTAGCAGCCAATCAAGTATCAGTCAATGGCACCCAACAATTAACTGATTATGAAACTAAAAAGATTATTAGTAACAATAATTAAAAATAAAAAGCGAAGAGCCATAATCGAACATACCCGTACATAAATCTTATATCATTTTGGCGTAGCCCCTTCTTGCAAAGGAAGCAATTATCCAAAAAGTAACTCTCTTGCCAAACAGCCAATTTTGGCGCCGAAACGGCCAGAATCCCCACCTTTGTCATTTCCCGGGCCTTGGGCGGCGCGTGGACGGAGATTACGGTAGCGTTAGCGCGTGTATTCCATTGAAAGCCAAAAGCAGTGGGTGGCGGAGATTTAAGTACTCGGATATTGCCAAAGCTACTGGAGCGTGATCGCTTCATGTTTGATCTTCGAATTTTATTTTTTTTTAGTTTTTTAGGGGATTTTTAGGGTTAATTCGCAGCAAAAGCTAGCTGAGACTGTTTGCTATTTGGCGATGGGTGGGTTTATATAGGGTACTGTGGTCCCAGTTAACGGCCCAACCAGAAAATTTCTTTGATATATATCTTGTTAAAATGCACACAAGTCCCTATACTTTTTCATAATTTAAAATTTTAATCTAATATATATTTATTTCATAATGCCACATTAAAAAATAATTAAATTTTTTAACAAAACTTTACTATTTAGTATTTATTGTACATCAAAGCTAATAATTAAGTTATAAAAGCATTTTAATAATTAACTAATGATTTAATTAATTTTTAAAAAGAATTAATCACTTATAATGTGCAGAAGTCATGTGTAGGTTTTAGTCTAATGTATTGGTTTTGATCTGGATTGTGGTAAATCTTTGTTTGTTTATGTTGTACTAGTTTGATTTTACTTCGTGGTTATTCAGATAGTCCGTTTATAAGAGTTTGATACTTGTGGTTACTTTGATATGCATTTGTACTTTGATTTTATTTTACGTGTTAGTACTCTTCAAAAGATAAAACAAAATTAAAAAAGAAGCATATTCCTAAATTTAACTCTCGACATTTACATATTTTGTCAATTTAGTCATTATTCTTTTCAACTTAAATTTGATCATTGACCTATTAAAAGGTCAAATCACTTTTTCTAAGTAATATTTGCATGGCAACTCGTATAACAATCTACGTGTACTTCATGTTGATATTGCACTAATTAAAATTTATAAAAGATTCAAAAACTAAAATTCAAAATATACATATATAAAAAAATCATTAAAATTAGCATGAAAGTACACCGAATTTGATGTAGGTAAACATGTTTAACTACTTTTGTTTAAAAAAGATAGTAATGATGACCAAATTTAACTTTTTCTAAAAGAATAAATGATAAATTTAACGAAAAAAGAATAAGAGCAAAATTGGTAAAAGAAATATAAAACATTAAGTGTCAATGTCATGCCCCGATTTTATTGTTATCTTTACACATTAATTAATAAATGAGTTTTAGTTTGATTGTTAAGGATTAATGAATTAATTCTTCAAACTTGAGTTCGATTTCCTTCCGTCACATAATTTTTATCTTTTGTAATTTTGCTTTTAACCCTAGTATTTATTGTGCATTTCTTTTTCTTTTTAGCCTCACTTGCTCATCTCTTTGTCGTCCCCCCCTTTCCTCTTCCCTCATTTTCTCAATTATTTCCTCCATCCTCTTCATTGTGCCGCCCCCTAAAACCCTAGTTTTGACCATTGTTGTGCCACCCTTTTTCCTCCCCCTTCCTCCACTTGTGACCATCGTTTCTTCATTGCTTTTCTTCTATTCTCTTTTATTTTATTTTTCTCTCTCTTCTCTATTGGTTGAATCTCCCTTGGTTTTCTCCTTAAGCAAACCATATATCTTTCAATTTTTTTATTATAAGTAAATGTAGGGTAATGTACAAGAATAGTCACCCGACTATTCAGTTTATTTTATTTTAGTCACTTAACTATAAATGTTTTTATTTAAGTTACTCAACTTTTCAAAATTAAATATTTTAGTCACTCTTCCATTACTTGCTTAACGAAAATCTAATGTGGGCTTTGTTTTATTGGCCTAATAACAAAATTGACCTCTAATGTTTATATATTATATCAATTTGGTCCTAAATCTAAAAAATCAACAAATTTAACCCTCAATATTTATAAATTTGGTTATTTCAGCCCTAATTGTAAAAATTATAAAAAAAGTAAAAAGTAAATATAAAAATATTTTCAAGATTTTTGAACTCAAAGTAAAAAAAAGGTTAAATTATGAAATTATTTTTTAAAATAGTAATAATGATATCATCATTAGGACTATTAGTATTATAACCCTAATTTAAAGTGAAACATTAATTATTAATTAAATATACAGACTTCTAACATGTGACATGTTTTGTGTGATAAATAGAAAGAAGGGTAATAAAAGATATCAAAGAGGCCAAAGCCCAAAAACCAAGAAGAAAACCATAATTATCATTTTTTTTAATTTGTCAATGTATTTATTGAAGTGAGTCCAGTAATTAATCCTCCACATTTTGTAGGTCCATTAAGAGGATAGATGCATTTTACAGTTGCTCCATACCCAGGGTGAGGATCGAACCCTCGGCTACTGGTTAAGGTATAAAAGACTATTGTCATCTCATCTAACTCTCGTGGTTAAAACCATAGTCATCATTGCCTAAATGTCTGCAATGGTTACTTAATTTTTAGTTATCTATTACATATTTATATGGTTAGGATCGAATTGATAACGCAAAGACTAAAATAAAAATATTTCATACAGTTTGTTTGAAGTAATTATGGCATGCCCAAAAATAATGCTACAGACAAGTATTCAAACTCAAAATACTCAAAAATCATTCATTAAAAATCTGATTTCCACTTCTTTCTCTCCTTCACCCATTAGTCTTCTAATTATCTCCTTCCTTAACTCTTTCTAATTCGTTGTCCTTTCTATTCTCTTATTTATCCCTTTGTTTTGTTACATTAACCACAACCACAACAACAATAACAATAACAACAACATTCAACATTAGCTCTTTCTAATTCATTGTCCCTTCCGTTCTCTTATTTATTCATTGTCCCTTCCATTCTCTTATTTATTCCTTTGTTTTATTACATTAGCCACAACAACAATAACAATAACAATAAACATGGGGGCTTTTCGATCTATTTTTCTCATAACTTTTGCTTTAGTGTTTGGTTCTTCCCATGCTGATCCAGACTTTCTTCAAGATATATGTGTTGCCGATCTTTCTTCAGGTATTGTCAACTATGCGCTAATATGCTCTTGTATATATATAATTTCTTTTAGACACTCACCATAATAATTAGCTTATTATTTACTTGTAATCTAAAAAACATATAGGCAGCGGGCTTTTGGATACGACATTAGCTCTGTGTTTTTGTTAAATACTTGTATACATAATGATATAATGTGTCAATGTAAATAGGAGTGAAAATGAATGGGTTCCCTTGCAAGAACCCCAAAACTATAGGAGCAGATGACTTCTTCTTTGCTGGATTAGCCCAATCAAGTATCCCAAACAACACTGTGGGGTCGCTTGTCACAGCGGCTAATGTGGAAAAAATTCCAGGTCTCAACACCCTTGGCGTCTCCATGTCTCGCATTGATTATGCCCCTGGTGGGGTCAACCCTCCCCACACCCACCCACGAGCAACAGAGATAGTGTTTGTTTTGGAAGGTGAACTAGAAGTTGGCTTCTTAACTACATCCAACAAGTTGATATCAAAGGTGATTAAAAAGGGTGAAATATTTGTGTTCCCTAAAGGATTGGTGCATTTCCAGAAAAACATTGGGTGGACGCCTGCTGCTGTTGTTACTGCCTTCAATAGCCAATTCCCAGGAACACAATCCATCGCTGCCACTCTATTTGCAGCCTCGCCAACAATTCTTACTGATGTATTGAGCAAAGCGTTCCAAATTAATACCAGCGAAGTTGAGAAAATCAAGTTGAAACTGAAACCTAAAAAATAGATTAACTTAACCTTTATATTTGTTGCCAATGCCAGAAAATTAAACAAGGATCACAAAGTTGTGTTTATATTTGATACTACAAATTTTGTTTTGTTTTCTTTTTTAATAACCAAGAAAATGTTGTTATAAATGGATTTATTTGACTTGATTTGATTGCAAATAAAGGTGTACATGATCGGATCGGGCTCAAATAAAATTTTAGGCCCGACTCAATAGATAGGCCTCAAATTTTGTCCAAGCCTAGCCCAGATAAAATGCCTAAAGCCCTAGCCCGCCCGTATTACTTTTTTTATATAATTTTTAAAAAAATATAATACATCAAAAATACTAAAAACATTAAAATAAATTTTTAAAAAATATATATATACTTAAATAACACTAAGATATGTGTAACTTAACATGCAAATGCCTCTAAAATAGTAATAAAATTAACCATAAAATAAGAGTTATATAATATCCAAATAATAACAACAAAATAATAGCAACATAATTGTGAAATGGTAGCAAAATAGTGAAAAAAATAAGAAAATAGCAACAAAATAATAAAAAACAATAAAAGAACAGAAAAAGGAGCTGTAGTTTTTTTTCATATTCGGGTCGGGCCAGGCCAAGCTCGAGCAAAAAAAGTCTTACCCGAGGCCAGACTCGTTTTCTAAATGGGCCTTATTTTTTGCTTATGGACCTATGTTTTTACACAAACCCTCCCACTTTTCGAGTAGGCCGCCGACCCTTGAACGGATCTAATTGTAAACAAACCATGATGCATTATTGCAATAAATATTACATTTTGGTTGATGAAAAAGAGTAACATACACTATTATAACCAATAAATTTTTTTATTAAATATAATTTAAATAAATTAAATGAGATAAATGGAATTAGTTGTTGAAATATGGAATGTTAATTGAAATAATATGCAAAGGTAATATATTAATTAAGGAAATTTAATATTAATTGAATTAGTTAATGCGATTTACAATTATTTCGTATATTTAATTCACAATTATGAAAATGTTGTTATAAATTATTGCAATAAATGTGACATTTTAGTTGGTATAATTTATAAAGGAGTAGCATATATTATTATATGTTTTTGCCTAAGAAATAAACGGTGTGTCAAAAAAATGTGATTATATATAAATTACATGCTTTGTTTTATTTGTTAATAACACTTATCTGGCTTCAACAACTAATTTTTAGATACTAAATACTAATAAATTAGAGGTTTGCATTGACGTTATTGTAAGTGTAAGAAGGCGTGAGTTTGAATGCATTAAAGCACATCATTTTCCTATTTAAGGGTTGAGGAGGTATTATTGGTAGTACTAAATATTCTATAAAAGAGAGTAAATATAATAAGAACCTATAATGAAATTAATGTCATGCTAAAACAACATAATTTTATGGGCATTACACAATCTACTTTTGCAACTTCATTGTTCTCTTCAATTGTTACATTCATTCATTCTCTCAATATTCTCACTTTACATCAAAGATAATTTCCCCAAAAATGCTTAATTAAAAGAGTGCCAAAGTGTGCAATAAATGTACGGGTGAGCAGAACTCAATTCAACTTGAAAAAATTGAAAAAAAAAATCTCAGTTAATCGAATAGAATTATTTGGTTTCTCAAGTCAACTCAAATAATTAATATGATTTTTCGAGTTCGAGTCAAGTTGAATTTTAGAATTCAAATAACTTGAATAATTCGAATAACTCAAGTAACATGTTGATGTAAATACTCCTTTAGTAGCTGTCAATTTCGAAAATAAGCAAATTAGTCCTAAATTAGAACAAATATCAAAATAATTTTCAAAAATTTTAAAATAATTTTTCGCAATTCAAAATATTTATAAAAATCCAACATTTCATAATTTTTTTATAAAATATAAAATTAAAAATTTTAAAGAATATATAAAAGTTAAAATTAAAAAAATCTAAAACAATAATTTTAAGGACCAAAACAAGTAAATTACTAATTTATATTTATCATACTAAAGTATCTTATCTTTTTTGAAAGAGATTTTAAATATATGTAATTTCAAATTTATGTGCTCTAACATGACATTAGCTATATTGTAACAATATTTTAATTTGACATGTTTAATTTTTAAAATTTAAATTGAATAATTTCACTTGATTCGATTGATCTTGAATTTCATTTCACTTGACTTGATTCAGAAATTTTTTAAATAGATAATACAATAGGATTCATCAACTCAAAAATTTTTCACTCGATTCGAATTGATATGATTAAATATTCACCCCAAAAGCTCAAACCCGAATAAGTTCTATCATTTATGGGTGAACTTCCCTAAACCACCAAGTAGGATTCGTGTTCATTATATTTTTAAATGATTATTGTAAATATTTTATTATTTAGTATGTACCTCGTATGACTTCATTTAATTTTAATTGATGTGTATGAATAAATAATTTAATATTATTTAATTAGTTTCTCATTGAAGTTATAAAAGAATACATATAATTAATTTTTTTTAACAAAGGCTAGACATCTTTATTGAAGCAATATGACAACGTTTTACAAATGAGAAATAAAATTAAAAACAGCCAAATAAAATACAAACCTTAGCACTTAAAAAGAAAACGTGAAAAGAAAAGCATACGTTCTAGCCACACTTGAACTTTGCTCATCTAAAAACTAGAATACCAAGAAACTAAAAAGCTCCTAAATTCACCTCTGTCCACATCCGTTGCTAGTTGCAAACGGTGGCAGAAGCATCCGACAGTAAACAAACCAATGGTAAGCATCCTGACAGTTGAGATCCATTCTAATCCTCCGTCTCCCACCACCATCACCCTCAGGCCTGACCCATCTACCACATCACCTTCGTGGATATCTTTTTTCGTTCATCTTCTACAATAAAAGAACGACCGGGGTCCCCTTCTCTAACTCACATCCTGCGAAAGGGAAGATCCATGCGCATCCAACCGTTGTTTGAGTTGCCCCTTGTGCAAACTGACATTTTCACATTGATACGTACAGAGCTCTATTGATACCACATTTCTCCCGTGACAAATGAATGATGAGAGACCCCGACTCTAGCAAGGTCCACCACCATCTCTTCACCCACAATCTGCCCTCGTTCCGCTCCAATACAATAGCATCCAGCCCGTATCCACTCATTGATACAGTGGCAACATCCTCGGCGATTTGAAGTCCACTCAACCCACCACAGCGCTTAACGACAAGGCTACTCCTGCAACCCATCGCCTGATTTCCTCCTCCGCCTCGCCAGAATCCATATGCCACACGTAACCACTGAATAAATCGTCAAACCGCGATTTTACCCTCTTTCTCCCAAACGCTCAGAAAATCAAAAAAACCATACAGAAACCCAAACTACCGTGCTATAAAAGCAAACATAACCGTTCCATAAAAGCAGACAAAACTGTCGTAAGAAAACTTTAATGGAGAAACGTTACTTCCATGGACGAAAAGTTCATGAAAGCCTAAAAATAAATACGGAAGAAACATATTCTTCATTGGAAAGCGTGTAAAGAAACTATAAACAAAAGGCAGTTAACGGCACCGACAAAAATGCTTATGCTCGCTTCTATGACGGTTAACTCTCCTCCTAATTTCCCCTCTCTGTAATCAAATATTAAATCACAATTTATTTTAAAATGCTACCCTACTTAAACAATAAAGTTAAATATGTAAAATGTGATATTTGAATTTTGATTATTGTAATTATATAAATAAAATTTTGACTTTGATTCAATTAATTACATTTCATCAATTTGTTTTTATGTTTTTTTATTTGAGAAAGAGTATATGTACAACCATACCTGTTACACATGTCACATTCGCCACTAATCACCTTCGTCGAACAATAAGGGCCTTGACTCCTATTGAAAGCACTATTCACTCAGGACCTAGGGAATAAAAAGTTGCACATTAATAAGAAAGTCATCGTATTAACAGGATAGTTATTACCCATCGCTTACACACATTATAATATCACATCGTCCCCTATCTAAGGCTCATGAAAGGATCGCCAACCACTAAAGGATCACCACTGGCTCCATTAGGCTACCCATATAAAACCCTTCTCATTCTTGAAAAACGGGTAATTGACAACATTAGATTTCATCTATCTCCCTCCTTACTAACCAACCTTCTCTTCACTCTCTTTGTCCTTCTTCTTCCTTCATAGACGACTTTTCACTGTTTAGGGTGAATCGACCAATCATATCTATAGCTATCTCATCCAAGTCAGTTGTCAGTATCAACAATACCAATTGACAATTATAGATACAATACATCCAAATGATTACAAATAAAAAAAATCATTGCAAATAATAAGACTCAACATAACTTAGATCAAAATAATTCTAGACAAGACCTACACAAGTTGGGGTTTAAGTCCTAATAAATATAAATGAAGCTTACACATGATTTATATAAGGTGAAACTCGAACACTCAAAGTTTTAGAGCCTCAAACTCGCTAACACAACCAATGCCGCATTAGCATTTTATATTTGATAAATATAATTGTTCATGTATATAATTAGGAAATGTAAAATAGTGTTACATTAATAACGGTGTTAGTAATTTGTAAAAATGCAATAGATATATTTTTATTTATTAATAAAGTAATTACTTATTTTTAAAAGGGATAATATGATTTTTAGCCCCCAAACTTGGCAACTAGGTTCATTTTGGCATTTGTATTTTTTTGGTCCACTTTGACAATTGAACTTGACAACTAAGTCCATTTTGGTCCCTAAACTTGAAAAATATAGAAGCTAATGATGTAGCACTCTGAGATATTTTTTTAATTTTCAAGTAATGATGTGGTACAACCTCAGAGTGTCATTTTCGGTGTTTTAATAATCAGACAGGTGGTTGATAGACCTATTCATAGATCGAACTACCCACTCAGGCTCGAAGGCTCGCTCGAAATTTGAGAGGGTTTGGGTAAAAATATTAAGCTCGAAAAATGGGTTTGGGCTAAAAATTAGGCCCATTAAAATATGGTTGGGAGTGGGCTTGAACATTCAAGGCTCAAGCTTGACCTATTTTTTAAGTTTGTAATGCTTTATATTATGTTATTTTTATATGCTATGTAATTTGTAACACATAAAAAATAAATCTATACTAAATATATAATATTCCTACAATGTAACCATTAAAAAATGTTAAGATGGCTACATAAAATATGTAACAAATAAAAATATATAAAATTATTAACTATTAAATTAAGATAACAAAATATATATATTTTTTATTTTTAAAATAATATGGATGAGTCTAAAATAAGCTTAGGTTAACCATTTACAAATATAGGTGAGTTTGCACAAAATTTTTTAGGCTTGTATTTCAGGTCAGGCTGGGCTTAGGCAAGTATAAAGTGTGCTAATATTATATTTAAGTTCAACCCGAACTCGACCTAACCTGATCCATGAACTCCTTTTGTGGTTGAACATGTCAACTATTAGTTTTCAATTCAACTAGTTTGATCGTTAGACCAACAATTATTAAATAATTAATTCAAAATTCATAAAAATCTAAAAAATAATAAAAATTATTAAACCAATTCAACCTGTTCAATTGTCAAATTTTTCTCAATTTTTAATTTTTACCAATTTCAAACAATTTTCTAGTCAATAGATTCAACCCTTTTTTTTGAACCATTATATTCATTTAGTTCTCGATTTTTTCAATCCAGTTCTGTTCCAGTAACACTAGTCACATCATCACATGTTGACAAAATTTGAGTTCAATAACCAAAATGGGTCTAGTTACCAAGTTTAAGGATCAAAGTGGACAAAAAAATACATTTACCAAAGTAGATCTAGTTGCCAAGTTCAGGGGTCAAGAATTATTTTACTCCTTTCTAAAAATTTAAAAGGGTAAACTACCTAGTTACTCAACCAAATTTTAGGGCGCTTTCATTTTGGGTGACCAAAATAAAATTCTTGCAATTTTGGCACCCAAATTTAAAGCATTTTCAATTTAGTCACCCAAGCATTAATTCTCTAATTGCGGTTGACTGTACACGCTACCTCATGTTTACACTTTCATTTTTGTCACCCAATCAACAATTAAAAAAAAATTGGGTGACCAAAATGAAAGAGACATTGAAGTTGGGTGACAAAATGAAAGTATAAACATAATGTGTTGTGTACAGTTAACCGCCACTAGAAATATAATGATTGGGTGACTAAAATGAAAGCATCCTTAAAATTGGGTGATGAAATTGCAAGAATTTCATTTTTGGTAGCCAAAATGAAAGCTCCTGAAAAGTTGAGTGATCAACTAGGTAGTTTACCCAAATTAAAATGGTCTGTGCTAGTGTGGCTTTTGGGAACTAAGTATACATTTAGATAAAGGCCCAATTCAAAAACCAACCAGCCGTCGGCCCGCCTTTTTCCTTCTTATTTTCCGCCTTGCAAATATAAAAAGTAAAATTAGGCCAAAATAGCCGCCGAAAATTCTATAAGCAAATTCTCTAGGATTTTTATTAATTATTTTTAAAAATTTTGAACCTTGATCGACATGGTGAGTATCATTTTTTGTTTCTTCGATTTTGCTTAATGATTGATCTGCTTTTTTTTTTTTTTTGTGTGTGTGTGTGTGTGTGTTTTAAAATTTCCATCCTTAGTTTTTTCGCTTGAAGTCTCTTTGTTCGTGAAAAGTTACGTTATTTAATTTGTTAATTGCTCGTCTTCCTTGTTCGGAACTGTTCTTTTCTTTTTAAGATCGAAGTTGTGGACTGCATAACATTTTTTTGACGATTTTTTTGCTCTTTTTTTTTTCCGCTTAATTTGAACTATTTCCCCCTCTTTATAGGATTCGAAATCGGAGCGGAGCGCTGTATTGGCGATTACGGATGATACAAGTTACGCTGTTACTGCTTTAAATGCATATTGGGAGTTTGAGAATGAAAACCCCAAACGCTTCGACCCTCTAATTATCTTGCAAGCTTCTTCTTTAGGTATTTCTTTACTAATAATTTTGTAAATTTTGAATTTGATATGATATAGATAAAATGTGCTAAAATATGATACGAATTTAGTAAATTTTTTGACTTTATTTATGTATTATGACTAGATAGAATCTATGATACTACTATGAAGGGAAAATTAAGTAACAAAATCAACCATCATATTTCCGTTGTTCTCGATTGAATTGTTTTTACTACAATATGTTTGTTGTTTAATTTGTTTTTTAACCCCTTTTATTTGATAACTTCATTAGTAATTACTGATGTTTGGATGTATGTTTTGTTATTGGGGGTTTGCTCAGCTCGGTTGCCGCTCGAATCATACAATGTAGACTTGGTCATTTACATCTCTAGGTCAGTTGAATTTCCTTTTGATGAGCTGTATGCTGAAATCTTTAGAGTTTTGGTACCTGGTGGATCGTTGGTGGTTTATGGGTTGCAGTCCGGTACAAAGGAGGCTGATACGGTAAAAATTCGTGGTTTGTGACTTTGATGGGCTTAAGTTGCAATAAGACAACAACTTACTAGTGTTTCTTGCAGGCAATGTCTGCTATCGAGCACAAGTTACTATTGGCAGGATTTTTAGACGGAAAGCGTTTTCACCTAAAATCAGTTGCTCAGTCTTTTGGGGTGAGTTTCTTTTTTACTGCTTTTGTTGAATATTTCTGTTTAGCCTGGTAAATTTAATTTTGCTTTGCTGGCTTTTATCTTAAATAATATAACGAAGAAGCATCTACTGTTGTAGATGGCTGCAAAGTTCATTAAGCTTAACCCTTCCAATTGGTGCATGTATTGCCTAGTGTTCTTGAGCTGGGTTAAAATCCCTACTTCGTCATAAAAGAAATTCTGCTGAATTCTAATTAAATCGTTGTAGTATTATATTACTATGTTTGTTCTTCTCCCTACTTTTGACATGCGTGGAGGGATGCTGTGTTAGGTCATATCTTGCCAGGAACGAAACATACATCTTTATAGTTTTTAGAAGGATTAAATCAAAATTGTCATTTTTTGGGGGCCAAATTATAATTTTACCATTATTTTCTTAAAGTTTTATAAATTTTCAGGGCCTAAGAGCACAGTTTTTCTTTTTTTTCTGGGGGGGGGAGGGTGGGGGGCGCAAGGCCCCTGCCTTACCCCTCCCCTTTCCTTCATCCATGTATCATACATTATGCTATTGAAATAAGGCTTGATATTAATTCTATCGTTCATGTCCAGTTAAGCCTTATATTCCTTTTGCTGAGGATTTTATAAAGATAACTACAGAAATCATTGCCCCATTTAGGTTAAGGCTAAGAAGCCATCTTGGAAGCTTGGATCTTCTTTTGCTATTAAAAAGAAGACCGTGAAAAACCCATTGAAAATTCAGATGGATGACAATTCAGATCTCATTGATGAAGATTCGCTCTTAACTGAAGAGGATTTGAAGAAACCGCAATTACCACCTGGTATGATGGCTAGACTTGACAAGATACATGATTATTGGTTTTTTTATCTTTTATGTGGAAAGTTTTAGGCTACTATATATAACATAATTTAAAACGATTGTTTCTTCAGTTGGTGATTGTGAAGTAGGAAGCACAAGGAAAGCCTGCAAGAACTGCACGTGCGGAAGGGCCGAACAGGAGGAGAAAGTGCAGAAGCTGGAACTGACTATGGATCAAATAAACAACCCTCAATCAGCTTGTGGCAATGTATGCATTGTTAATACTCCTATGCTTTTCCTCACACTTTGAAACAACAGAGTGTGGACTAATACTTTTTTACATTTCGAGGTATCATGAACAGTGCGGACTAGGTGACGCATTTCGTTGCAGTACATGCCCGTATAAGGGTGTTCCACCATTCAAGCTTGGCGAGAAGGTATGTTTCCTCATTTCTTTTCCCTCTGCTTCAGGTATGAATTCTTGTATGTAGACCCTATCACTTTCAGTAACGTTTGGGACACCATACTCTTGTGTAGTACATCACCACATCTTTTAGCATTATATCTTTGAACAAATATGACAATAGAAATGAACTCTTTATCCAGGTATCTCTATCAGGTAACTTTCTTGCGGCCGACATTTGAACTCGAAACAGATGGTTCTTTTGGCCAAAATTTTAGGTTTTTAGATACATTAAAACAGGTTTGTCGAGTTCTTTTTATTGCATTTTATCCATCATTTGCAGATCTTTAGTTTACTAATTCGGTTCCAAAATCTAGATGTATGTAAGCGTTCATTTCGACTACTTCTAAACTGCTACAATATATGTATTTTGCCAATAAAAAAGTACTGTTTCTTTTAATTGGTATGGGAATTTTCTGTGATTATGTCTATACATGTAATTATGTGCATCATATTCGTATTTTTTTTTATTAATGAGAGGTCGGTGTTCTATAGTTTTTTCATTAAATTGTTGTTTTTATGCTTTGGGTTGCTGTTTTGTTCAACAAATTTTGTGTTATTTGTGCGTAGGGATGGCAATTGGGCGGGGCGGGTGCAGAGTGCTCCCCGCACCCATCCCTGCCAAGAATTTTCATCCCTATCCATGCTTTGCAACCCGCAAGATTAAAACCATCCCCTCCCCATCACCCACGTGGGTCCCAGACTCACCTAATCTTTACCATACCGGCCTCGTGACTCACTTAATATAATATATTTATAAGTATCACATAAATAAATATAAACCAAAATTTTTTATGAAAGAAGTATGAAATATCTCACCTCTGTACTTCCACCACATATATGACATTGTTCCAACTGTCACCATTAAAAAAATAAAAGTCGCTGCGACCCTTTAATTGGTAAATAAAATATTACTTCAACACGAGTTAAAAAAATTTAGAAAATAAAGTCCTTACTTAATATCTAAATACAAACAATGTTTCAAATACATTATAAATGTCTTCAAGTGTAAAAATTTCAAAAATCAATCAATACATGTCACTCTTGTTGCTTTTGTATCACATATGAGTAAAGTTAAATAGTCGTGAATGTGAGTTGAGTACTATTATCAAAATTAAAATTTTAAATATACTTATTATATTATGCGAGGCGGGCATGGATGATGCAGAATAGGTGGGGATGAGTCGAGTAAAAATTCATATTCAGGCATGTCTTATCACCCACGGCGGATAAAAAGTCATACTCACGCCTGCCTTACCACTCACATTGGGTCTAATTTTTGTTCCCATTCCCACTCTACCACCCGTAAAGCTTATAGCCATTCCCATCCAATTAGGTATGAAGTGGGGCGGGATATTACAAAACCTGCCCACTTACACCCTTATTTGAGCGAAAAATCTGTAAGGGGAAGTAAAGTGCAAACCTATTCTTGTATACATAAATATACACGTGAACATGTTTTAAGTTTTTATCGAAAAATGTTTTTGAAGGTATTTTTTTTAAAATTTTTATTATATATTTAAAGAACTATATTATATTTTTATATATAGAATAGAAATGTGAGCCTATAGTCTAAATACCAGGTCCACGTGCACATCACGTGATACCTTCTATTCTACAAATAGTCATTTATTAAAAAAATAAATGAAAAAAAAGTGCTTAAATTTAATATGATGAAAACAGTTCTAGGAGAGCTTTGTCTCCCGTTTTAGAGGTCCGGTCTGGCTCTACTTTGGATTTTATCGGAATTCAATACGGGTAGAGGGTCTTATACGAGAGAAAAGAAAAAACTAAATGTAGAATATAGATTGAGCTACCAAAGCAAAACACTTTTTAAGGGTGGAAAATGCAGTTTCTACATGTGGGTAATTTGGTGTTCTTTTGGAGGTGTTTATGCTAATGGGGATGATGCAAAAAAGTTTTTGAGTGAGAAATATGGGAATTTATCTGCTTTTGAACTTAAAAACAGTAAAGATTTTAATAATGATCTGATGGAAGCTGATATATCCATGACTGTTAGACTTCAAATCGTCTACAGCAAATTGAGTATCAAATCCATACGAAGCGCTTACGAAGAATCAGTCGGAAGCAGACTCCAAAAGTTTAGTGGATCAGATAATAAAGAACTACTTCAAAGGTAAACTATGCTTTTAACTGTCAACATTTTACTAATTGGTTGGGGTGGTAGCCGCCTCACCGCCATTCCATAGGAGTAAGAAAATAAGTTCAAACCTCAAGAAGTGCACTTGTTGGTTGAGAGGGCTTTACCTTATTCACTTCTAACTTGAAAGAGATTAGTTTGGAGTCTAATGTGGCTTGAGATATCTTTGATTTACACAAAGAAGGGGAAAATTCAACTATCAACATCTACCTAGTGATTGGGATATTTCGGTTTTGATTCATAACCTGAAATTCATATGTTAAATTAACAGCTTTGTTAAATTTCTGAAGTTGAACACCACAGCATTGCACTAACATCTCATTTCTTCAAAATTTTTGTTTTCCATCTGTTTTGAATCTTGTTCATTGTCCTAGTTTCTGTTTCAAAAATGTTAGCTCGGTGTCTTGTATGGCTCGATTGCAGGTTCACTTCTCAATTCAAAGATGAGTATAAACTACCAAGGGGATCTTTGGTAGAGCTCTCAAAGGAGCCAGGCTATGTAGTTAAGACAATAAGTAAGTTGTTCTTTGCATGTTTTATCTTTAAATTAGACATAAGAAGCTACCTTTTTCCAATTTTCTTGCATTCACTGGAGATTAATTCATCTGGTATTTGCATCAAGTGTCCATTCTTCCTTCTGTTTTTCCTTACACAATGCCTACGAATCTCCATTTCTTCATTTTTGTTGAAATGATTTTAACAAGAAGATAATGATTTTATCTGTTCAATACTTGTAAAAACTATAAATTACAAAATATGGTTTCAATACTTCAGAATTTTACATGAATGTTTGGTGGATTCCAGGTCTAACTTTCCATTTTAAAAATGTGTATTTATTATTAGGTCCTTTAGCCCAAAGACAGCACCAACATTTGTACTTACCATTACATTATTTATTCATGTTTTGTCTCAACTAAATTAATCATATTTAGTTTCAACTAAAATTTAAATTAAAGGGATAACAACATTTAATCTTTAAATTTGGTAGTTTTTTTATAATTTAAATCTTGAATTTTTTGGTTCACATTAATTTTGAAATTTAGTAAAAATTTCAATTTGATTCATGATTCCGTTAAAGTGTCATTACTAATTTTTTAATAAAATTATATAGAATCTAAAAATATAAAAAAAATGATAGTATGACGCAATCTTTAGAGTGTCAAGTTATTATACCTTAATAAAATCCAAGCTACGGACTAAATTGAGAAAATTTATTAATTTCTAAATTATCCCTTATTTAAAACTCATTTTCTAATGTCCCAGAGTTGGGGGTTGTTCACCAAAGAACCTTTTGATATATATATTTTGGGGGTTCATACCAAAGAATCTGTTATACAGTAGGCAAAGTACGTCAACTAAATAAACCCATAATGACCTTTTTTTGTGTCCCAATTTTCCCTTCTATAAACCAAACCCTTTGCCATTTCCCAACATTCAATCGAACCCTCCTTTTCAACATCCAAGTCTTAAAAATTCTCTAAGAGATCAAAACCCCAAAAAGCAAAATCAATGGCCGCCAAAACCATGAATGGAGCAACAATAATTGTAGCAACCTTAATGATTGCAATGTGTCTATGGAAAGGAGCATTGGCACAATCAAGTTGCACCAATGTGCTGACTAGTATGTCTCCATGCTTGGATTACATACTAGGGAACTCGTCGACCCCCTCGTCTTCGTGTTGCTCTCAGCTTGCCAACGTCGTGAGGTCGCAGCCTCAGTGTCTTTGCCAAGTCCTTAACGGCGGTGGCTCGTCGTTAGGTATCAATGTTAATCAGACTCAAGCAATGGCTCTCCCTACTGCTTGCAATGTTGAAACTCCCCCTACTAGCCGATGCAATGGTAAAAATTAACCCCAAATTAAAATATCTTTTCAATCACTATAATTGACCCCAAATTATACTTCCTTTTACATTTAGGCACCTGAATTATTTTTTTTAGTAAAAAAATGTACTTAAATTATTAATTTCGTTCCATTTATCCAAAAAAGTGTATGATGTCCAATAAAAATATGTCAGTGTCATGTTTTTAGTGGTTGGTATTGTGTTTTGAGATAAAGTCGGACGAAATTGATAGTTTAAGTACTGCATTTGATTAAAAAATCTTGCGTTTAAGCTTGAGGGCCAATTTTGCGTTTAAGCCTTATTATTAAACCTTTCCAAATTTAGATTAATTTATTTTATATGTTCATCCACAGCTTCTTCTCCCTCTGGGTCTCCATCAGGAACACCAGATTCAAATTCTCCTTCAGGTACAACTTAGAACTTAGAAGAGAGTTCTTTTAGGTTTAATTTTGGTTTTAATCCTTTTATTATGTTAAATTTTGATATTTAATCTTTCTATTTTATAATGCTATTAATATGTCCAAATTTATATTTTTGCCTTTAAAGTGAATTTTTCTTTTTAATAAATGAGTTTAAGTAAAAATGTTTATGGGTTGGGTGACTCCATCCGTTTTAAGCTAGATTTAAGCTTATGTTTTTTAATTTGGGACTGACCCAACTTAGCCTATTTTACTCTTTAGAAATAAATTAAAATATAAATATAAAATTATATTAATATTAATATTTTTATAATTAAATTTAAATAAATAATTTTATATTTATATTAATATTAATATTTTGTAATTAAATTTAAATAAAATTTATTATTCTTTTGAACAATAAAGCATAATAGGCTTGAGCTTTTTGGAATCAAAGTTGAATATAATAAAAAGGACGAAAACCAGAATTATACCGAGTTTTTATCATTGTTAGCTACTTGATTATTCTTTATATACCAGGCAGTGGTTCTAAGACGGTTCCCACGACCGACGACGGCACATCCGCCGCGAACTCCGCCAAGCTGTCGGTTCCGCTTCTGTATTCCGTGCTTTTCATCGCGTCGTGGAGGGCTTCGAGCTTTGTCGCCGATATCTAAGCAACTCTATCTGCTGCCATTAGAATAGATACATAGGGATTACAGGTTTTTTTTATTTTTTGTTGTTGGTTGTGAATGTGAATATTAAATTATTGGGAGCATTTTTTGGGGGGGAAATTGTATTGGTTTTTTTCCCTTTATTTTCTTCATATTAATTAGAGTAAATTTAAAATCTTAAATTTATTTTATGGAATTAATTTAGACAACACCACAATTTATCTCAATGATGGAATTTAGAAACAAATTTTATATAATTGACACGCGAGGCGTTCCCTAATTGCAAATGAAAAATTATGTCATTTAATTAATATTAATAATTATTATAATTTAAAACCAAAAGATAATTAAGTAATTCAACAATAATATTAATAAATATGCATAATCATCTAAATAAAATAAAATAAATCCAACATGCATAATTATCTAAAAATAATAACAATAATTGTTTTATATATTGAAAACAAAGAAACTTCAATTATTTTACAAAAATATTAGATCATATTTCATAAATAGATAAAATTTAATAACAAAAAATACCGTAAAAAAATTTTAAACTAAAATAAAATGACTTACCAGAAAAAGAACCCAAAATTGTTGATAAATATTATATCATTTTTTTTCTTCTTCTTTTTAATAAGAAACTAAAATTTCGATGAAAAATAAATGAAGATGGCATTTGGGTCTTTTGGTTTACATTGAGGGGAGTGTTGGGTTTTGGCGGGAAGAGTCGATGGGTGTTTGTGGTGGTTGGCAGGTGCGCCCGTGTCGGGGTCTGAAACCGCCATCTTACTTGGCGGTTGCAGCAGTAGAAGAAGGGGGTTTTGGCAGGAAGTGTCGGTGGGTGTCGTGTTGGTTGGGAGGTACGCCCGTGTCTGAGTCTGAAACCGCCACTTGACACGGCGGTCTCAGCGGTTTTGGCGGGAAGAGTCCGTGGGGAGGTGAGCCCGTTTCAGGGCCCGAAACAGCCAGCTGGGACAATCCCTTTCAATCGCATAATTCTTCTCTTATCAGGCAAATTAAACGCTGTCGTTTAGTCTTCCTCTCTTGGCTTTCACTTTCAGGTAGTCCCTTTTTTCCTAAGCTTTAGAATTGGAGCCTTTTTATATATTTTTCTCTACTAACCCATTCTTTTAACAGATACATATTGGCAAATTGCTTGGAATTTCGATCTAATTTCGAAATTAATGAATCCCCTTTCCTTTTGCTGGCTGAAATATGAATTGTATCCAAAGCTGAAGCAATGTTGGGTATTAGGCTATTAGCCATCTTTTTAATAGGAATTTTCTCCTCCTCCATATGGCGCCGTCGAGGCCCAGGTTGGCTCAGCGGAGGGACCTGTGTATGTACATACCCCTTTGATCTTTACCTCTATGCCAGATTTATTATCCTCTGAGGTGACACTTCAGTTAGTTCTGTCTTTTCCTCGAAGGTCAGGCACCTTGCCCGTTTCGGTTTAGTCCCATCCGGTGGAAAAGCAAGGGAGTCATGATGATGGCGAGTTTTACAACTGAACTCATCTGGTCATATATAAATCTATAATACATCGATGGGCTTAACGTGTCGTGCCATGTTTCCCTGCTGCGTTTTGAATGTAAAGATCATGGCTGCAGTGTTCTTCAAAATTGCTTGTGCTTTAGATAAATTTTGGGTACTTGAACAATGTAAATATGGTACATGCTTGAACAACTAGATCATCAAATAGAATGCCACTTGTTTCAGGGCCAAAAAGAACTTGTATTTGCACTCTGAACATTTAACATTCCAGTAATTGATACCCTCGATATTACCAGTAAACAAATGAACATATATTTGCACTTTCATCATCAACATGGTGTCCGAAACAACATAAAGCTACTGCTTACAGAAAATTCATTGAATCGAAAACACACTGATATGGTTCCTACAAAGACTTGCCTTAAAAGATTATACATATCTAGCAGGAAGAGATCCACTTTAACAAATGCCTCCTGTAATACTTACCTCTGAAAAAATATATAGATCATATAGTTAGCAAAAGTTAGCAAAGGTTTTTCTTAAACTAACATAAATAACCTAAAAAACTAAATTTCTTATAAAAGAAATACCTTGTAAGTAGCTTGGCATTGTCAACAATCTCCAAGTAAGGACTTTATGAACACTACAGATCACTAACACCCATTGGACAATCGAGACTAGCATTGGCATGGCGACAATGATACAAGCTTCAAATACAGAAATATAACTGGCTTTACTTCCCCCCCACCCCCAACCCACTTTTTCCTTTTAAAAAACAGAAAAAGATGGTGAGGAGAGAAATCATTACTAAATGAAACAAAAAGAGTATTTTTGAGGATATTTGATTGTTAAGCAGCCAATTCAGGCAATGACGGACAAAGGGAAAAGAGTTTACAAGCAAAGACCATATAGGCAAACTAAGTGAGGCTAAATCAAAGTTTGGCTTTTAGAAATAACGGACACTGATTGGGGATCAAGGAACACAAGGAGAAAAGCCTAAGAGAAAGCAATTTACCAGAGATTCTGCAAACATTATATATATACATAGTATCTGATGCTAAAAGAAGAAACTTTGATTCTAGTGTAAAGCTTCTTACAGCTTCCCGTATGGCTCGAGTCATCTTCCATTCCACCCCAAGCTTACAAAAGTCACAAAATACATATACCTTGAAGGCATCTTGTTAACGAAAAGTTATAACCAGCACAATATTCTAGCAAAGGATTGGTTCATAAAGCAAAACCTGGAGATTGTCCCTACCATTGCCAATTCTGCCATCTTTGATCCATATCACCAACCAAGTTATTCAATCTATATATACAATCTAAAACTAACTCAAAATTTGCTAACAACTTATTTACAAACACTCTTTGCTCTTTTTGAATCATCGGTGTTGTCGAGATTGAGAATGCGACGTAAAGATTTAGTCGCAGAATCTACACTAAGAAAAAGTTCCATAACAGAAGGGTCAAGTTCCCTAGTAGGAGATGCGGGTGCGGACTTAGCAGTCGGGTGAAGATCAACAACAGGGACAGCGGCAGGCAAATCAAGGGACATGGACCTCTTCGAGCAAAGTGAGAATTTGGGTATAGGCAAAGAGCTCGGTGGTGGCGAATTGGAATAGGCAGGTCCAGCCCAAAGCTCCGAGTACATAAAACCATCACCAGAGATCTCATCAAAAGACTTATCATTTCTAGGGGTTCTGTTGTTGCTATTGATAGGAATGGCAGAGCTTTTCCGGATAGTTTTTGATGGCTGTTTGGTTATAGGGATAGAACTATACTTAAACGGGGTTGGGAGTAATCCTGCTCCAGATTCAAAAGCCCTACAATTAATCCCATTGAAATTTGTAGATGGTGAAGAAGAAGACCCAAACCTAGCTAGCCCATGTGACTTCACCCTATTACAGTACTGGTTCCTATGATCAACCACCACAACAAGAGTCTCCATATTAACCCCCTTTCCACTGATTCAATGATTCAACTCAGTCTTAAGATAACCCAACTTCTAAATCCACTAAACCCTAAAGGTGACAACTTTGAGACAACCAAATATCATACCCGAAACGAAGCCGTGTAAACCCCAGACCTTCGCCATCGTAGATCCAACAAGATTCAAAGGAAAAAAAATAATCAGGTTAATAATACAAAAAACCATTACTCTTCTTAAATCAAAATCATCAAACAGTACCCAAAACCAAAAGGAAAAAAAACAGTGAACCCTAAATTAAGGAACTTGGGAAAGTGAGGAAACTACCTGGGGAAAAAAGGAAAAAGTTTGCACTTCGAGAAATAGTAAGAATGAAGTGATATGATATTTGTTAGGATCTGAAGACTGAGAGTTCTTCCTTCTTTAAACGATGGGTTTTACTTGGGGTTTTTTTTTCTTTCGATTTTGGATTTATGGAATTCTTTTGGGGAAAATTTTTGGGTTTAATTTTTGGGTTCCGCCATGAAAATGAGAGACCTTGAAGAGGGTGTAAGAGAGAGAAAAACAGAGAGAAAGGAAAAGGAACCAGAATCCCACGGATCTGATGTGACTTCCTCACAGTTGTATTTTTATATTGTTTCTTTATGTACTTCGTTTACTGTATTTTTTAGGCTTAATTTGCGATTCGACCCCTAAAGTATAACCGTTTTCCTATTTTGTATCTAATTTTTTTTGCCTCAATTTGGTACATAAAGTATGTGTTCCTTATATTTTTAGTCCATTTTTTTACTGAAGTTAAAAAAATTTCTTATAGTCAATCATAAAGTGTGTAATATCCCAAAATTACTATTGTAATACCCTAAAAATTACTACAGAAGAAAGTAGGTATCCTTGATATAGTAAAATAAGGAAATAAAGTGACAAAAAGGAAATTTTGAGTTAATGCAACATTGGAAAGTATAGTATGATATATTAATTCAAGAAAGGATTAAATTGCAAAAGTGAAAAAGTTTTGTTGATCAAAAGTAAATACTCAAAATTTGAGAGGATAAAGTGTAAATATAAAAACTTGAAGAACCAATAGTACAAATATTTTAAGGGTGGAATAATCTAGAAACTAAGAAAAATTGATGAATTAGGACCAAATTGAAAAGGTGAAGAATTTTAAGAGACTAAATCATAATTTTACCAAATTAAGTGATGACTTAAGGATGAATTTTTAAAGATTACGAAGGGCAAAATGGTCAATTAGAGAGAGAAATCTAGAAGGCAATGATGATGTTGGTGATATTTTAGATTAATTAATTAAATAAATATTAGTTTATTAATATTTTAATGAGATATTTTATTATTTTATTATTATTGTATTTAATATATAAGGAGAGAAAGATGAAGAATTATCATCATCTTTCCCATGCACCAACATGAGAAGACGAAGAAAGAATGAAAATTTTCTTTTCTTTACAATTTGGTTCTTTCCCAAATATTCACTATTTTCACTTAGAAATTAAAATAAAAATTCATATCCATCAAGAGAGAAAGATAACAAGTAGACTATGGGGAGTTAGAAGATCAAGTTAGATTCAACAAATAGAAGCTAGAGGAGAGAGAAAATCAAGTTAAAGTTTGAAACTAATAGGACAAGATAAGAACATCAAGATTTTAATATATTTTTAAGTTTGATATTATTGAAAAAACATAAAATGATGTTATAGTAGAGTTTTCTTATATAAGGTCTTATGTTTTGATATATTAGTGACGGAAATAAGTGAAAGTGATGGGAAATATTGTAGAGAAATGGAATAAGGAGTTATAAATTTAGTAATCAACATCTTGCACTAAAACAGTTTTAGGCAGTAGGTTAATTTTGAAAAATCACCATAAATCGTGAAAATCGAATTAGAGAATGAACAAAATATGGAATTAAATACTATTGAGTCTAGCTTCTCATAGAAGAAACAGTGTAAGTAATGAAATTTTAAATCATGAGATATAATAAATTTTGTGAGACAAGTTCAGAATGAATTCAAGTTCCCCTGTTCTGACTTTGTAAAATCATTAAAAATTGTATAAAAATAATTGTGGGATATAATTTATATGTTTAAAATTCTTAATGAGTCTATTTTCAATAGAAACAAACAGAAACATCATCCAAATCTCGTACGAGGAGATAATTAATTTTTAGTGAAGAAGGGTCGAAACTGTTAGACAGCAGAACATGGATGACTTTAAAGAATAAACTGTACTTATTGGCTAAACCATAAATTCTGAAAATTTTACGGTAAGAAGATACGTGAGTCTAGTTTCATAGAAATTTAGTGGATCTTAATTCGGAGTTCCGTATCTCAAGATATAAATAATTTAGTGACTATGACTCAAGTGGACAGCTTTGAATGAACATATAAATAAATAGTGAAATTATAGATAATGTTACATATAAGCATGTTATATACATTAAGGATGTGGAATGGAGAGGAGGACGAGGAGGAGGAGGAGAAAAATATATGATTATTCAACTAGCATGAGTTTTCATTAAAAATGGCTAATTTGTATGTTTTAGGTTCAGAATTAAATTGAACAAAATAAAATTTTAAGGGTAAATTTGTAAAATGTCAAAAAGTGACCAAATTGCATGAAATGAATTGTTTTATTATTTAAGTTAATAAATTGAATGAAATGTTAATTTAGATCAAGATTGGGTAGAAATTCGAGGAAAATAGAAAATTACCAAAATGTCCCTAAATTTTGGTATTTCTGCGATCTAGCCTGATAAGTTCGTATGAACTATATTCTATATAATTTTAATTAAAGTGAATGTTATTTGATGATGAATATTATATAAATATGTGTTTTATTATTGGAATTGAATTATTATTAGTAATATTTATAATTATTAGATGCATTGAAATGATTATCGGAAGCTCGATTGGGTTGGAAGCTTGTCGGAGATATATCACACTATTCATTGGTTATATCGGTAATTTTGGATGATTTGATTCAGGTTATAATGACATGTATTCGTTAAATTGGCCAACGTTAGCTCATTAATGTTTTGATTTTTATTGGTTATAAGTATGGATGCTTGATAAAATGAAATGTCTGTAAATTAATTTGTAAACTCCGGTAATGCTCTATAACCCTATTCTGGCGATGGATACGGGTTAGGGGTGTTACAAAGCGTCACTTGGTCTCATTATGTAAAAAATAAATATTTTCTTTTATTAAATGTATATACACATTAAAAAAATAAATAATAGAAATAAATATATAAAAAATTCAGAAAAATATATAATCTAGAAAAACATATACTTTATAAAAGTTTATAAATATAAAATTTAAAAATAAGATAATTGAAGAAGAAATAATTTGAAATTAATAATATCATTACAAAAATGTAAAGTTTTTAAAATTATAAAAAAATTGTAAAAATTAAAAAAAGTTTACAAATATTTTTTTATAAAATTCTAAAAAGTATTAAAATTTCAAGTTTTTTCAATTACTTTCACTTTTTAAATTTATAATTATATATTATAGAATTTATAAGAAATTAATTTTGAACTTAAAAATAATATATTATATATTATATATGATTTTTTTTTACTGTTTTAATCAATATAATATATATAATATTAAAAAATTTAAAAAGGACCCGTGAGGCCGTGACGTGTTTTAATAGCGGCACGTGGTTGGTCAATGCTCAGTCAGTGCCAGTCAATAGTTGATCAAAATCAAAAGTGTTTTTAAATATTTAATATTATAATTTTATGCTTTTTAAAATTAAAATTAATATTTTTATTTTAAATAACTTAATTGCCACATGGCATTTTTTAAATGGTCAAAGCATGCTATGCGTAGCTTTTTATTAACCAAAGTTGCCTAACAGGTTTTTTTAACGTCCATTACAAAATGAACCAAAAATAGAGGAAATTAATACTTTAGGTACTAAATTGGAACAAAAAAATTTATGTATCAAAATGGGAAAATTGGTATACTTCAAGGACTAAATCATAAATTAAGCTCTTTTTAAAAGTAAGTTTGGTATTGGTACGTTGCATGTTCCGTTTCAAATTTATTGATATTTTAAAAAATATTTAATATTAATAAATATATAGTAAATGATATTAAATAAATTTTAAATATAAAATATTTATTTATTTATTTATTATTGTAATGGTAAAAAATTAGAAATTTTTTAAGTTTTTTAATATTATTTATATATCAATCGATAGTTATTGATGCACAATGTTCCAGCCAATGCGACTGAATTGAACGGAACAATTCAACACAATTAGTACAGACCAAAATTCGCAAAAAAAAAAAAAGAGAGAGAAAAATTACACCGATTTATTACTAAAACAATGCGACAAATCAAAATCAATGCGAAACCTGAAGCAACTAAAATGCTATTTACTCTTTTGACATTTACAAGGATAAATATACGTTTGAGCTAATATAAATTAAAATCAAAAGTATAACAAATATAATAAACAAAGAATTTCCAAAATTAGAGGAAACTTATCTAATGATAAATGCTATTATTAGAATTAAAATAGGATTAATATATGATTTGATATTTAAGTTGGACTTTAATATTCAATTTAGTACTTGTGTTTTTTATTAGATAATATATATTAAACATCCATTGAGTTATACATTAAAACTAACCTCGAGTACCTAATCGAAATAAAAAAAACTCAAATACCAAAATAAATATTGAAATTAAACTTAATTATCAAATCCAACATATACTTAAAGAATCGGAATAATTGACAGATAGGAGTTATTCCATCAATGTCTGGTTTAATAGAATAATAATAATAATATTATTATTATTATTATTTGGTTTAGAAAGAAAAATTATATGGATCCAAATTGAGGTAGATTGCAATGAAGAAAATTACATAAAATAATTGTTCCTTTAATAGTACTTCACCTAAAATTAGGAATGCTTAATCGATTAACTGATTCGAACTATCATTAATTGAAATAACCGATCCTTTTAAACCTTTAACCGTTAATCAAACTGAAATTTAAAAAAAAAAATTAACCGAACCGAACTTTTTCAGTTAACCGAAATTTATATGTTTTTATTTTTTGTGGTTAAAACAAGTATAAAACATGTAAAAAAAATTAACCGAATTTAATATATGTAAAATGTATATCAAAATATAAATTTTCGATTAATTTGATTAATTAACCAATTTTCAAACTGAATCAAACGTTAACCGAACTTTCAAAAATTTATTAACCGAGGCCCGACTGAATTAATTCGATTAACCAGCTGATTAACCAAATTGAGTAAATTAACCGAATTAACCCTATATTTGGGTGTGTTGGCTTTGAATTAGAATAGAAAATAGAAATCATCATTTATCATTGCTTCGCACATGCTGGTGGGATCCCACGCACGTCACTCTAACCTTATAATATACTACTGGAATAAATTAGGATAAAATTTGCGGTAAGTATTTATATTTTTTAAAATTTGTGTTTTTATGAATTTAATCGAATTCATTTATTGATTTTAAAATTTAAATCCAGTAATTAATACTGTTAAATTTATTAATATTACATCTTGAAATAAAAAGAAAATATTCACTTAAAAACAAATAATAAACCTCAATTTAACAAATCAATTTTAACAGTATTAATATTTAATTTAAAATTAGAGATCTAAAAACGAAACTACTAAATCTTTAAGAATAAAAATATAAAGACTGAATTTTAAATTTACGAAAACTATAAGAACTTGTGGCGTGTTTTAACCAAAATTTCAGATCCGTCCCAATTCAATGTATCCAGTTAGCTCACTTCATTATTTTAAAAGTAATAAAATATTAAAATGTGATTTCATGTTAATATTCTAGGTGAATTACATTATAAGACACTTATTTATGCTTAAGTTTTTGCTTCTATTATAAGCATTCTCCGCCTTCTTTATCCAATTTTGTTAGCGCTAATCATGCAGTGATAATGTAATAGTTTTAAGCTATCACAACAAACTTTTAACTTTTAATAATCACATATAATATTAAATTGATTCTGATTCTATATACATACACCAAATCAAAAGACGATATAATTCTTCTTAATATTAATTTCATTACATATTTTATCATATTTACTCTTTTAATATAATATATCAATTACAACTCAATCTAACAAAACTCTAAATTGTCAATGAAAAATTTAAAATATTAAAAGGAAAGTTTTCAGCACCAAATTAAAATCGATGAAATTACTTTTTTCCGCTTCATCGGATTTTATGAATTAAGTTATAAAAATTTAATATAATTTAAGAATAAAAAATAAATCAATTCAACTCCTATCCAACTGGCCGAATTTTCAAACTTCTAAACAAACTTCAAAAGTAGTTTTAAGTGTTCTGGGTTTAAAATTCTTATTTTAGCAGCATCAAACTCGAAAATATTGATCTCCTTACTACACCCAACAAATGTTCGTGTACAGTACTGAAACTCAGCAGAAGATTGACTTATCAAAGTAAACCCCAAGGTAAATGTTAAATCTGTATACGTTTATAATCGTCGGATTTAACGAATGACCCCCACCCCCCTGAAGATGTAAATTTTCACTGCTTTGGTTTCACCAAAGTCAATCGTGCCTGCCTGCACAGCATACAAGCCTTACAATTGCTACTGGCTATTTTGCCAAAAACCAAATATAATCAGCAAAAACCATTTTCACTACAAAATTACAAATAGCAATAAACTCTTGAACCATTTGGCTGCCACTTTCATGATCTGAAAACATATTAGCTTCTAAGAGTAATGAGAGAATGAGGGAAACAAAAAAAAAGGTGTTCCCCAGAGAAGCTTTTCTTTTTATGATTACAGAGCTCCGTAAGGGCCCCACGGCTGCATCTGCAACGAATTATCAGCTTCAGTTATGGGGAAAAAAAGCCTCCTTCCTGGTTATCTGTGTTGTGAATAAATTGCTTAGTCAGAAACTCCACACCGTGTAAAAACAAAACATTCAATTTGCGAATATCAAATCACTATTTCTATTAGTACCCCGGAAATTCTACCCGAGAATCCGAGATCAACAGAAGGAAACTAGCGGCAATGTTTTGGCAAATATAATCGCCACTACACTTGGAGATAACTGAATTAAATACTTGTCAAGCGTGGCAGTTTCGAATTATAACCTTCCCTTGGTTGTGTATATGTACAGCTATGGATTCGGGTATTTATGAACATAGAAGCGTCAAGCACCCTTCTCAATGCTAAGAAAATACTTGGCCAATCCCAAAATAAAAATTAAGGATGAGATAACAATACCCGATCATTTAGTGGCTGCAAGTTTCAGAACTCGTCAGCTCTGGTAGATTTTTTTAGACGATCAGAAAATCCACCTCATCTGAGCTTTCCTCGTAAATTACAAAACCTGAATCTTGATACTCCTCATTACCGCTACCCTGATCACTATTATAACTGCTCTCTAATGAACTCGTAACCAATGCACCGTCAGAAGTTTGGCCACTCTGCTGGAATGGCAGGCTGAGCTCACTGTTAATATCACTATCAATCATGTGGTCTATGTCAAGGAAGCTGCAAAGCCAAGAAAAACAAGTCAAAATGCGATATACATTTCCCAGAAACTTCCAATTTCTGATCTTAGAATGTTTATTTGAGGAGGGGAAAAAAGGAAACACTAACAACAATGATGCGACTACCAACTAATTAGGTTTAAGAGTAAACTGTACCATCCTTCCGATGGAAACTCAGCTAGCAGACAAATATCAGGTCTTACTTCCAAAACCTGCTGTAAAGGAATCAAACTGCAGAATATACGACCACGTTAGACCTTTGTAAAAAATAAAGCAATCTCGGCAGTATAGCAGAATCTCACGAAGGATTTATTTACCTGGAGTTGTAAGATCTCTGATACCAGTCACCTTCTGAAGCTAAACCTTCCCTATTAGATATGTCCTATGAATAATGGAAATAGTCAATCAAAAGAGGATTCAGAAAAAGATCAAGGACTATGAAATGATATTAACATATCAATTTGACTCACAAGATGTTTAAGGAACTTAAAATCTCCTGCAATAACAGCTGTCAAGAACCGAGCAACTTCCATCTGCATGAGAATTGAGAAGTCGGACTGGAGTGAGAGAGAGACAGAGAAGGCTTTCTCTAGGAGGAAGAGCTGGTTTAGACCTCACCTCTTTGAGATGCATGCAATCCCTTAATATTAAAACCTCTAGTAGACTCCCACCACCGCCATTTCCCAAATTCCTGATCAAAGAGAAAGAAAACTACTGAGTAATGCATAAAAGCGTTGAAAAAAAACACGACTTTAAAGGATTCTCGTAGGCATGGTTGACATGGGCTGCATGGACCTCAAAAAGGTTCCAGTGATCGAGTATGACGTTGAAAAATCAGCATATTCAAGTTTACGGAATCCCTGCAAGTGATCAGACCACCACTCAGTGCAGTATATTAAAGAGAATCACCATTCTTCCAGCATACAACAAAATATTTACGCAAATCCACCCTTCCTAATATTTTCAAACCATCGATACTATGTTTCAACCATTGAATCTTATCAAGTAACCAATTCAGAATTTCTGATTTTATTAGGAGAGGCTGAATTTGTCTGTCAAAAACTACTAAAAAATTTGCGATATTAATTGAATGCAAGCAAAAAATTTCAAGAATAAGATATTTTCAAGAAAAAAATGTTAGCAGCAAAGACCATGAATATATAGTAATATGAAACGCAGTTCATCCACTATCAATTTATTCATGAGATTTTAAATGTTTGGCAAGATTTCAATCCATTAAGCATGAACTTGAAGTGCAAACCAAAACAGAGGCTATGTTGAACAAACATTAAATGAGAGCACACCTTAACAAGTATGCGAACTTTATTATCATGCAGTTTAAAACCTCTCAGCGACAAAGATGAAAGATTAGGACAATTGTTCACTAACTCAAAACAAGTTGGCGATTTCAAGCTGTCATCCCTCCCTGCATTATCATAACAGCTTTAAGAATATATTTTGAGCATTTAGAACAGACATACTCATGAAGTGACTCCATACCAGTTTTGGAAGACTCAAAGAATAATCGCTCTATGAAGCGACAATGAGAGCTCACTGACATCAAAGTTTGCCTCAGCTCAACATGACTGCATCAAGAAAGAGAGTGAACAAACAACTTAGAAGGTTAAACAGAAAAAAAAAAATCAGCTACTCTGCTAAAGCAATTACTATCTATATCAGTATCATCATCATAAATTGCACATTAGGCTGGGTTAAAAACTAACAAAATTGAATGGTTCGGACAACAGCAAAGTGCTTCTTTAATTAATGCCATAATGATATATTTACTATTCCCTCAGCTCAACTCTTTATGAGTCTACTGATTATTGACCGTGCATTAGCAAATCAATCTCTCTGTGAATTTTTGTTATATGATTAATCATTCCATGCTTATAAACAACTTTAAATTTTTGAGCTTTTACCGCTTATTATATCATCCAGCTGCTGTAGCTTAAGGCAAGTTCAAGCAGACAGAAACAAAAGACAAAAAGATAAGTACTGAAAACCAGCTTGAATAAGGAAACTCACAGGCCAACAATCTCCAAATCAAGTAAAGAAGGGCATGCTGCTAATGCCACACAAAGTGATGCATTGTCCATTCTTTCGATATTGTAAAGATGCAACCTCCTCAGAAGAATTCTTACAATAGGAAAAAAGACAACTAATAAGAACAAAAAGAACTTGTTCCACATCATTGATTCTAAAAAAAGAAGCTAATGCATTGAACCATACCCAGTGGCACCATTGTCCCCACTTAATGGATATAAGCAGGACCTTGTAAGAATGGATGATTCCTTTCCTTGCCTCGTCCTTTTCTCGTTCCACGAAAAGCTCGATACATCTCCAGAGTTCCTGATGGTATACACCAATGGTTGACAGGAACCAGGAGACCCGGTCGGGCCAGGTACTATACCAAGCTTAAGAGATCTAAATAATCATTCAAAAGATAGTAACTAAAAAGAAACTACAAATTAGAAAAAAAAACCATATGCAAATATAATTCAATACTAAATCACACTAATCTTTTCTCTAAAAGATATAGTAATATAAACGAACCGGCTAAAACAACCTAAATGTGTGTGTGTGTGTGTGTGTGTCAAGAGAGCTTGTTACCGATAGTTATATCACGCGAAAGACAAATCAAGCACTGAAAAAAGTTCGGATTGGGCTAATATTACTAAAATTAAATGCTGAACTGTGATGGAAAAAGGAAAATAAGAAGGCGAATCTTACTGGAGTGATTTGCCAGCTCGTTGGATCATGGTGGAAACAACGGCATTATTAACCTTAGGCACGATAGTAGTAAGGTCAATATTGGCATAGCACAAAGGATCCATAGCACACTTGTTAAACATCGAACACGTCGCCGCTGCGTAGCAAAGACTCTGCGAATCCAGCATCGAAAACACCTGCAATAATAATTTTTAAAAAAATCAGAAAGAAAGAACAAAATCACAGCCGTAGATCAAAAAACAGAGTTGAAGGCTTGAAACATTTACCTTGATAGTGAGATCAGGCGGGAGGACCCAAGCAACGGAGTTATGAATCGAAGCACGTTTCCGAGCGGAACGATTGGCAGCACGCAGGAGGAGGCAACCTAGCCGGTGAGCACGATCGATGAGGATAGATTGATCGGCGTCGGAAGGGGAGGAATCGAGAAGGCGGTCAAAGGAAAGGTCAAGGGAAATAGGAGGAGATGAATCGGGGAAAGAAAGGAAAGAGTGGAGGAGATGGTCCATTTGAGAGAAGTGAGGAGGAAGCCTAGGGTTTTGAGATGAAGAAGAAGAGCAAGGGCGTTTGGCCATGGAAGTTGAGGAACTACTCGGCGGAGGAGTGGGGCGGTGGTGGTGGTGGTGGAGGGTATCCATAGCCTGTGGTGGAGCTAGACGAGAGAGATAGATAGAGAGAGTAGCGTTAGTGAATTTTTATTTTATTTTGTGTTTTTTTTGTACGGAATGTAAATTGATGAAACGTGGCATGCACGTGGAAGAATTTCTGGGTTTTAACGTTTTTTTATTATCAAGGTCGATGATGACGTGATGTATTATTGTGTTGTGTCTTTATTAGGCGGAATTTTAATGATTGCTTAATATTTTTATTATGTTTAAATACAAAAATTATATTAAGGTTAAAATATACACTAAGTCCCTGTATTTTAACACATTTAAGATTCAGTCTATCCTAGTCTCTTAACGTCATATCGTCGAATTTAATAGAAAAATCTTAGCTGGGATAATAATTGGACTTGCTTTTTTTAATCTGAAAAGTAAAATGATTACTTTTCTTAAAATAAAAGGACCAAATTTTAAACATACAAATAGTGTAAGGATCAGCTTAGAATCTAACCATAGATTAAAGATATATGATGAAATTAATCCAAAATTAAAGATTATATTAGATATGAGTTTAATATTTTTTTTTCTAATGTGGTACTTGTGTTTAGGGGTGTGTAAATTTCGGGTAAAATCAAATTAATTCGGTTAACCGACCGAATTCGGTTAATTGGTAAGTTAACCGAATTAATTCGGTCGGGGGTTGGTTAATAATTTTTTGGAAGTTCAGTTAATGGTTAATTTGGTTCGAAATTGATTAATTAACCAAAAATTTATATTTTTTATATACATTTTACATATATTAAATTCGGTTAATTTTTTATATGTTTTAACCAAAAAAACATAAAAATTTTGGTTAATTCTGTTAACCGACTAAATTAACAGGAAAAAGTTCGGTTCGATTCGGTTAACGGTTAAGAGTTTAAAATGGTCGGTTAACGATAGTTCAAGTCGGATAACCGATTGAACATCCCTACTTGTGTTATATTTTGGCCCAATGTGGTACCTATATTTAACAAAAGTTATACATTTTGATACTTGAAGCTAGTGTTGTTAACTTTTTAGTGTTCAATTCGATTTTGGGAGCTAATTTGATGAAAAATCCTAATTAGCTAATAATATTAACAATTATCTTTCATCAAGTCAACCCTAAACCCCTAATTAATTCACATTCTTCACACAAATTAAACATAGAATCCAATAAATGGGTAAATTACATAGATAGTCACCTAACTATAGAAATTTTTTATTTTAGGCACTCAAAATAAAAAGTTTACAATTTAAGCATTCATGTTATATAGTTCAGCCATTTTGGTCACTCCCGCTAAAATCACAAACGACAAGCTATCGTGGTAGTTAAAAAATTGGTATAATAACAAATTAAGCCATTAACTTTTACATATTATATAGATTTAGTCATAATTTAAAAAATTAACCCTCAAAATTTACAAATATTCTCAATTTGATCCTAATTCTAAAAAATTCAAAGAAATATATAAGAATACATAAATATTTTCAAAAAAATATAATAATAAATTTAAATATTATATTTATATTAATAATTAAAATTATAATAATATTAAAATTTCATTTTAGGAATAATATTTGTAAATTTTGAGGCCGAATTTTTTTTAAATTATGACCAAATCGATATAATATGTAAAAATTAAGGGCTAAATTTGTTATTATAGCAATTTTTTAACTACCGCGTCAGCTTGTCGTTTGTGATCTTAGCGGGAGTGACCAAAATAACCAAACTATGTAACATAGATGTTTAAATTGTAAAATTCTTATTTTGGGTGGCTAAACTGAAAAAAAAATTATAATTGGGTAATTATCTGTGTAGTTTACCCTAAATAAATTCACAATTAACACTAATTTTATTCTATTAACAAAATCATGAAAAACTCAAACCTAATAATATTAGCAATTAACTTTCATCAAATAAACTTTAAAACTCAATTAAATACTAAAAATTAACACTGTTACTTTCAAGTACCAAAATATATAACTTTTATCAAATATATATACCACATTTGATAAAGAACAATATAAATATCATATTAGAAAAGTGTGTCAAATTTATATTAAGTCATTTTATTATCATTCATTTAAATAGTATCAATTTTCTCTTAAATTAAAAAAATGAAGAGAAAATTTTTGTTGGGAGGGTGCATTTGTATTGATTGGAAGCTTGAATATAGAATCTTGTATATATCAACATATATATATATATAAAATAAAGAACAGAAGAGTGGCTGTTTGCATCAGTCACGGGACACTTTGATTGTATTTATTTATTTTTTAAAATTCAGATATTTTGATTTATTGGTGACTTCTTAATTATTCTTTTCTAATTTTATATAATTTTATTTCAATTCGTTGCCACATCATTCATAGATGATATTATTATTATTATTATTATTATTATTTCATTTTTTACATACTAGGGCCAGGATACAATCAATAAATTTTAGTTGGGAATGAACAAAAATTGTGTTAAAAAACTTAATATATTTTTATTTGAATCGATTACTTAGTTTGATTAAATAAAACATTAAAAATTCATAAAAATATTAAAATTCAATTCAAAATGTTTTGATCCATTCCGATTTTTAAATTAATCAATCTAATGCTTTTCTTCGAACCAATATCCAAAAAGTTCCTAACCCAACAAGTTCTAGCGGAGTTTCAAACAACAGAGATAAGCGAAACTTATGAAGCAGCAGATTTGTTTTGGTCAAGACATGAGAACGCAATAATATGGAATTTAAGTTAATATCAATGTCAGTTAAAACATTGGAGTATATAATATAATGTTACATATAACATCAAACATTATGTAAATTGATATCTAGTTTTCCTTTGGAGCAGGCATTAACCTAAGCCTTTCCTCTGAAGAATAACCCCCAGAAAACTTCTCTTCTGCGAGCAGTGACTGTAAGTCACTACCGTTGGCCAAGCTGTTGAACTCGACTGCTTTAGATGGGAGTGTAGGGTAACGGCGTTGACAAAAGGTCATCAATCTTTTGATTGATTGCAAGTATTTCCGAGTTGTCTCGTCATTCATTATGTGTGCAACACTGTTGGTGTAGATCTTCTCACGAGCTGAACGTTCGTGGATACCAACCATAGTGACACCAATTGGCCAGGGTGCATTACCGATAGCCAATTTAATGTACTGGTCCATTGCGGCTAGGTAGTCCCGCTTCATGCAACACTCAACCACCACCAATAATGCTTGACGGATATCATCGGGAAGAACCTGTAATTAGAACATAACAGGCAAATACTTAGTTTCATAAATGCAAAGTTTTTCGAGTGAAGCCTTAAACAAATGAATTTAAACATAGGCACACACACAAAGAGAGGATACCCACAGATATGCTTCGATGTCTCACTTTGTCCCGAGTTAAAGGCCATTTAAAGGTTGTCAACTAAAAATACAGGAATAGCAGATCACTATATCGGTTACCAAGTTAACTAAGGTGCATCTTCCCTAGTTTTCATGCCTAGAGTGGAGAAGACATGGAAAAAGAGTCTCCCGTTTTTACTATTGTGAACTGTTGTAAGAAAAATTATCTAAGGGTGATGAAATAAGTAAACTTCCCGACCATTAACAAAGCATTAAACCACAAGGAACTCTAATGGTTTTGAGTAAAACGACTTCAAACAAGAAAACGGGGATTTAGAGTAACTTCATAACATCTAGCACAGCATCAGAGACAAACTCGTGGCATCATACTGAGGCAGTATTTAAACAGAGCTTCGATTATTGAAGAGAAGATGCAAGTTTGCTTAGTCACTGCAGAGCAACCTATCAAGACAAAAGCTACCGAGCGTACTTTGGCTTTAAATCAAAACTAGAAAGCAGCCAGTCAGAAATAAAAAGATGCGGCTGTTATATATGAAATAGAAAACCTTGATATAAGATGAAGCTCCTATTTGAGTTAAACAAGTTTACACTTGACTGCTATTTAACAAAGATCCCGTGAACAATTCTTCATTATTACTTATCCGAAATCGTCTATTGTTAAACAGGTTCATAACTCTCATAAGTAGAGCCTTGACCTATATTCAGAAAACAAAAAAAAAAAAACACACACACACACATCGCAGATTATCAACATGATTTGGTGTTGCCAGATTCCATTTTTCATATTTTTTTTCTTCCAAGTACCTACCCCTAGCGGCTATGTTGAATGTTGAAATGGCATAAATCTCGAAATAATGGATAGGGTGACTAGTGTTAAGGAATGCAAGCAGGGAAACTTGAACTGAAAATGTATATCAATGAAATACTTTGATGATCTTAAAGGACAAAACGATGATGAATTCAATAACCCTTTACCACTTTGATCACAACAAACAAGAATACCAACTAGAAGATACAAAATACAATGAATATAAGCAAAGAGCAGCCCCAGATCAAGTCATGAACCTCTAATCTTGATGTAATAATTAGTCTAATTCTCATTGATTCCATTTTCATTTCAAGTAAAAGCTTAGATCTTTTAGTTAGAAACCCTATTACTAAAAACGAAAGATCAGAATTGAAAACAATGTAATCATTCAAGTCACAGCATAAAATGGCCTTTACCTTCTTCCTACAAAACTTGAACAAGGGATTCAAATAACGAGCGCACTGCTTAAACGTGGCGACCATGGACTTGCCTTTCGCCGTCCTTTTCTCAGCCTCACCCATCTCATCCAGCTCTTGATTCCACTCATTCAACAACCTCTTGAAAAACACCAGAATCTTATCTTCACCACACAACTCATCGAAATTCGCCTTCATTCTTTTCAAGTCCTTGTCCATATCGACTCCGCTTGATCCACCATCACCACTCAGCTCTTCTTCTCCGCCGCCTCCATCCCCGTCCTCTCCTCCACCACCTTCCTCCCTATCCTTCCTCTTCCTCTCGCTCACGATCCCCGTCTTCTGCCGCTTCCGCAACTCCGCTATGTCTCTCAAGAAATCATTAGTTTGACCCTCGGTCATATCGCTATCGACTTCGAAAAGTCCAGCTTTTAAGACGTACTTCAACCTGTCGAGACGAGCCGCATCGTCTTCCCCAAAAAGAGTGACAGGCTGTTTGAGGAACCGAAGTCGGCGAATGACTTCTTGCTTCGGAAGGTCGAGGTCATCGATATTTCGTTCATCGGTGAGGGATTTGGAAGAACCGGCGGCGGAAGTCGCGGTCGCAGAGACAGTACTGGAAGCGGAAGGATTGGATTTAGCGGAAGCGTCGTTCGCAGCGGAGGAAGAGGCGTTCGATTGACGGCGAGATTTAGCTTCGAGTTCGCGTTTTTCTTGCTCGCGAAGCTTCTGGATTTGCTTCTGCTCAATCTCGGAGCGTTTAAATACGCGCCTGCCGCCGGTTTCCTGAGCTAAGCTTTGCCGCTTCTTGAGAAGCTCTTCTTTGAGAAGATCCATTTAGGGTTTTAAGTTACGGTTATCGCCGAAGCTTGATTTTGAGTTTCGTCAAATACAAAGAACACGACGGGCGACCGCTATCTTTCGATTGTTGACCACCCGGTGAATATTTAAAGGTCAAATTCTAGTTTTGGTCTCTATTATATTAGAGTTTAGAAATTAGTCCACATTTTAATCAAATTACAATCCATTATGGATTAGGGGCGGATGCATATAGATATTCTAGATATCCATTATCCGAATATTTATTGCTTATTCAAATAGCATATGCATATTCGAATTAAGATATCAAAATTCACTAGTTACAGAATGCATTATATATATTTTTTGATAATAGTATTTAATTTTGATTCGAATTTAGATAGTAATTCTTGAATAATTTGTGAATAACAAATTATTTTGGAATTTAAGCAAATTTATGGATTCTAATAAAATATTTATATGTAAGTGAAATATTCTAAAATAATTTTGTATTAACAATTTAATCAGAATAATTAACCATATTTTATAAAATTAGGAGGATCAAATTATGTGATTTTAAAGTACAAGGATAAAATATCAAATTCTAAAATAAGAATTTGACCATATTAAAACCGGACCCGACTAGGCTCCAATTGTCAAATAATTTGGATTTTTCAACTCTAAACCAAATATCATGGGCCTAAATGTCCCAATCTAGTCCACTAAGGCCCGTGATTAGATCCAAAAAACCTTCTTGACTTTGCAGTGTAATAGAGATTTCAAGGATTCAATTTTGCACCACCACTCCGGCAGCCCTGCGTTTCATTAAGCTTCAATTTTCTGACCGGCGATCCGTGACAGAGAGATGACGACGATACGCCGGTTTTGCTGCAACGACCTTCTCCGTTTTGCTTCCGTCAATCTCGACCATTTAACCGAAACCGTAAGCCCTTGAAACTCTTTTTTTTTTCTTTTTTTTTTTTTAATTTTATGAATCTCAAAAGCAAATGCTGGGACGAGTTTTTGAATTTGTTTCTAGTAATGGTAATTGCTTGATTATTGTAGTTTAATATGTCATTCTACATGACGTATTTAGCTCGATGGCCCGATTATTTTCAAGTAGCTGAAGGCCCTGGCAATCGAGTGATGGGTTACAGTAAGCTCTCCGTCCACCTCTTTCCTTTATCTTTTTGGTTAAAATATGCTCTAAGTCCCTTTACTCTTCCTACATTTGCAATTTAATCCTCATACTTTTATTTCAATTTCAAGGAATTTAGTTTTTTTTGTTTTAATTTAAAACTGCAAGTATTGTAAACACTGTTACAATTCTTCTGTGAAATTGATGTTCGTTATAATATCAGTTATTTTTGTTGGATGGCTACCAAATGAATATTTTTTATTTCAAAATGATCACACTAGCGAATTTAACAAAAGGATTCTAACGAAGTTGATAATCGGACTTGGAATTTTGAAATTTGTAGAGGGTTCTAAATTCTAAATTTACAAAGAGTACATGGACTTAAAAGCATATTTTCACCTATCTTTTTTCGAATTAGATTGTTAATCTGAAACTAGAACTCTCATAACCGGTTTCTAATTATCATGTTCATTACAGATTTTTAGAAGTTTGCCATGTTGAAGATTTAAATTTGAAGTGGGATATGCTTCTTATTAGCTATGCTGTTTTGGTACTGTATCTAAATTTAGTACCTTTGAAATTGTTGCAGTTATGGGAAAAGTTGAGGGGCAAGGTGAGTCTTGGCACGGTCACGTAACAGCAGTCACCATTGCACCCGAATATCGCAGGCAGCGGCTTGCTAAGAAACTGATGAACCTTCTTGAAGAAATCAGTGATAAGATGTAAGATTGGTGTGCAATTTATTCTTTGCTTTATCATGAATTTAGAGGGCATTACAAGATTTGAAATCACCAAAGTATTATGTTTTCTAATAGCATTTTAGATATAAGTTTGCACCATGCTTTGCTCGTTGTCTTTGATGAAAATAATACAACTTTCCAAACAAGCTTTAAGTTTTTTGTTGAAATTGTGAAGAGCAAGTACTGACACAAGCATAATCATAAGCTTCATTTGGTACTTTTGTGTAGAACTAGAAAATCTTCCTTTGAAACTAACATGTATTTCATGTATATTTTGGGTTTATTAGAGCAAAGTATTAGCACGCCGTGCATTTCTAGCGTTGAGCTGACTTCAATTAAGTGATGCTTGATAATTTTCTCTTGATAAGTACTTTCTTTGGTAAAAGTACTATAGAGGCCCTTGTACTAGGAGCTAGATTACATTTTGCCCCTCTACTAAAACATGGGCAAATTAGTCCTTATTCGTTTGGTCAAAGAGTAAATTGGCCTTTCTGTTAAAATTTTATCCATTTTTATTGTTAAAAATTGGTCCCTGTACGTCAGCACGAGGTATACGTGACACGCCATGTGTCATTTTTGGTTATACTGTCAACCATGCCAATTTTTAATAGAAAGGATTAGTTTACTCTTTGATCTAATGTGTAGGAACTAATTTGCCCATTTTTTTAGTAGAGAGGGCAAAATTCAATTTGACACCCAGTACAAGGGCCTTTATGGTATTTTTACCTATTTTCTTTTCATTCGGTTTTGATGACATTGTGACATTGATTAGTACATTCTAGTGCTTTTTAAATTGAATAATCTTTTACCTCTAATGGAACCAAAGCATCAATCATCATATTTAAGTTGCGTTCCAAGTAAAAACGTCTCCTGGTGTCTTTACTCTTGTTCTGTCTTCAGTCATCAATAAAGAAGTCTCTTTGGCAGTGACAAGGCATATTTTGTGGATCTTTTTGTGAGGGCTTCTAATACACCAGCTATAAAGATGTATGAAAAGGTAATAGTGTCACATTACACCCTTCTTGCTTTCCCTTCGCAGTTATCCGGATTCTTTTTCTTCTGTTCTCAAAACACAGCTTTCCCTTGTAAAATGTAATTCTGCATGTTTCGTATTTCCTTTTTTACAGCTCGGATACGTAATATACAGAAGGGTACTACGTTATTATTCCGGAGAGGAAGATGGGTTAGGTAAGTGGAATGTTGCATTATCCTTTCTCGTTCCCACACACATACTGTGTCTTATTCGATTTTGTGTTTTTTTTTTTCAAGATATGAGGAAAGCATTATCGAGAGATGTCGAAAAGAAATCAATGATCCCCCTAAAACGGCCGATTAGACCTGATGAATTGGAGTATGATTCGATTTAGATCCACTTTCTCTAACTGTTTACTATGTTCATGTTTTTATCTTGGAAGGGAAAAGTAAGTCGGTTGTTTCTATATGTGGTAGATAGCATTATCTGTCATTTTACCTTGTATTATTTGTAACTATTAAAAGCATGCATCTTTCTTGTCATGATATATTAGAAAAAAAAAGAAGAGTAAAGATTGGTAACGTGGTAGTTTTCCTCAATTTGATCCGAAAACTTAGATTCTATTAAAGTATAATAGTGCGGTACTGTGAGATTGCACTACATTATCATTTGAAATTTTTTTATAACTTTTATAACTTTATTTAGGGTTTGCTTGGATTTTCAGACGTGTTTGGTTAACAGAGTGTAATTATATTATAATTCCTTATATTACGTTTGATGGTATAAATTGTTATTACATGGTTAAATAATTTTATATATATATTTTAGAATAATTATTTTAAAATTTTATTAGTATGATAAAATAATTTCTCAACAAGTAGTAAAATCAAAATCAAATTATCATATTTATTATGTTAGTCTAAAAAATAGTTGATATCACGATTAGTAATAAAATGGCAAGAAAAATAAACATTATATGCAATTTTATTTAATTGTTCTAGCGTTTATTTGTTGGGTTATCCCTCTTCAATATTTAGCATATGTTCATTATCATCATCTATTGGTCCTTAATCAAGTTCTTCATTTGAATTTGAATAATATTATCAATATCTCTTTCTTCCATGTATTCTACTAAGTATGGATCATCTTAATTTTACTTATGATTGAAGTTATGAAATATGCAACATGCTAGTATGATTTAACATTTTTTATATGCTATATTAAGGTGATGTTAATATGGTAAACATATTTTTTTAAACAAATGTTTTTTCAACCACGTTTTGAAGTCTTGAATGTCTCAAATTAAAAAGTTCATGAGCTGTCTACTGTTCTTGTGTTTGTCACCATTCTTTTAAATGGTATCCTACCCCACGATATGGTAGAAGAAAACATTTCTATTTGCATAATTAACATCGATGTTCTAATATTTGAGCTCACAATCTAAATAATTTGTAACTTTAATTATAAAAACTTATATAAACTTATTTTAGAGAAATATTTATACTAGGTTATATTTTTTTCATAATATTTAAAAGTCAAAATTCATATAAAATTTATAATATATAACTTTTATAAAAAAAGGTTTCGTAAATTGTCTAAAAATTCCATAACACTTCTTATAAATAATACATTTTTTATATAAATAAGTTATAGGAAAAAACTATAATTCTTATATGAATAAGTATATTATTCTTATAATACATAGCATGGACGTTATAATTTAGACCTGTCCATGGGCCGGGCCCGGGAAAAAAATTCGGCCCGACTCTTAGGCCTGGGCCCGGCCCGAAATATGGGCCTAAAATTTTGCCCAAGCCCGACCCGGGGAAAAAATAATAAGCCCGAGCCCGGCCTAATTTTTAATAAACACAAAAAAATATTTTAAAAATAAAAAAATAAAAAATATTTTTAAAGTATTTTAAAAATAAAAAATAAAAATAATATATATTTATTATATTCGGGCCGGGCCGGGCCGAGCTCGGGCCAAAAAAGTTGAGCCTGAGCTAGGCCCATTTTTTAAACGGGCCTCGTTTTTTTACCCAAGCCCATATTTCGGGCCTATATTTTTACCCGAACCCTCTCATATTTCGGGCGGGTCGGGCCGCCCGGCCCATGGACAGGTCTATGCTATATTCGCTTTTAACTTTTTATAATTAAATATATTATAATAAATATTTTTATCATAATTTTAGAAATTTTTTAATTTTTAAATAATTTTTTATTATAACTTTATAAAATGCAAAAAAAATATTTTAAAATTTAAGTTTTTAGGATTTATAATATAATAATTTTTTGGTTATAATCATCCTAAACACTCATGCATGTTCTTGCTTATAGTATAATTTTTATAACATATATAAAAATATTTTTTAAAATTGAATTTGGATATAATTATCTGCGTAATTACTTCAATTCTCACCCTCTTTTAAGAATTGGAAAGTGTAATTGAGGTGCTCCAATTACACCTAATTCGGAGTTACCAAAACATACCATTACACTCAAATCCAATTACTAAGTTGCTTTTCAAACACTACCTTAATTTATTTATAAAATTTCCAAGTGATGATTTGGTACAACCATAGTGCTTCATGTAATCACACTTTAATGGAATTCAAGTTTGAGGGCTAAATAGAAAATTTTGTTAAGTTTTAGGGCTAATGTGGGGATCAAGATGAACAAAATTTTAAATTTAATTGCTTTATCTAAAAAAAAGGGCACACGTCTGCAGTTTACCCTGGATTATTTTTAATCTATAAAGTATATATAGAAGGAAAGTCTAGTTTCCTAAGGCCTTCTTTCATGATTAGAAATGGTTAAGCTCGAACCGCCTCAGGGATTTTGAATCAATTTGTTCTGAGTAGAACAATTTTTTTTGTTTGAAAAGTAGATGCGAGATGGGGTGGATTTTCTCTTTTGAATGGTGGGTATCGAATGTCTACGATAATTATTTGCTCCATCTCAACCCGCTTCACTATATAAGACTATCATTTTCTCTTTGTATATATAAACTATTAAAAAGGTAAAAATGTAATGATTTAAATATTTTTTGAAGAATTATATTAAATATTTATTTGAATTTATAAAGATTGAAAATATTAAAGATGAGTAGAAAAAAATTAAATTGAAGCAGAGCAATGTGAGGTGAAGATGGATGCATCTAATATCCACAAAAGTGATAATAATTTTGAAGATTAAATAACCATAGTTGAGCAGGGTGGGTGGCGAAGCAAAACGTCAATTACTTTAGCAATATTCACTCCACCTTACCCCATTGCCATTGTAATACCAATTATTTGCCCGGGCCCACATGTAAAAAATAACAACCCAAAATCCTAATTACCCTAGCCCAACAGACCCAAGCCATTAACCTTGTACAGCCCAAAAATAGGAAACCCTAAGCAGTGGCAGCAAACTGGTGCAGCAACTGTTGCCCCATTGCGTGCCTCCATCTGCACGCACACCTCCGTGAACATCGCACACGTCACACCTGCAGCAACGAACAGAAACAAACAGCAAAAAAGAAGGCATATAAAAACGCAACAATAACAGAAAATAAGGATGCTTTTCGTATTTTGCGGGATTTTTATTTGTTTATCTTTCTTTGTTTTCGGGTATAAAACGGATGGAAAAGATCTGTAAAAGGGGGGACATGAAAAATCACAGATAAAAATCAATAGAGAGCAAATATCAGTTTTGAGGTGATTTTTTAGAAATTTTTCAGTTTTCTTTTATTTTTGTTTTGTTTCTGTGCATACGAAAGTAAAAGAAAGGGGGAAGGACTAACCTTTTTCGCCTAAACCGTCGAAACGGTCCCTCTCCGTCGCGATCGGAGGCTGGGGCGGTGATTGAGCCGTGGGGTTCTTTAACGGCGGCAGAGAGGAAAAGAGAGTGAAACCCTAGCAGAGGGTTTTCACTGCTGTTTGGGGTTTCAAAACCAAAAGGAAAATGAGCTTTTTTTAAGAAAATTTTGATTTTATTGAAAGCGTAAAAGCAGCACCGCTTTTACTGAGACAGACCGTGCAAGTGACCTGACTTCGGAGGGAGGATCCGCGTTCTAACTGAAAGGGAAATGCGCATTTGGCCCTCATTTTTTGTGTTGCATTTCAATTAAAACCTTTTTATTTCTTTTAATTTTGGCCGCATGTTTTATTTTTGTTTCAAATTAGTCCTCATTGCTGCGCAGCGTTGTAGGGAGGCGGATTATTTCCATTTTGACCCCCTCATATAATGTGCCTCGCAATTTAGTCCTTCATTTCGCTTTAATTACATTTATTCTTTTTCTTTTTTCTTTTTACAATTCGTTTTTAATTTTGTTTTTATTTATTATTTCCTTTACTATTATTATTACGTTATTTATCATTATTATTATTATATTTTCTATACATACACATTCACATATTTTTATATCATATCTATGCATATTTTAATATATATATTTTCTAAGTTTTTAAATACGTATACTTTATACCAACATACTTTTTATATTCTTTATTTTACTTTCTTTTTTTATATGCTTTATACTTTATATATATACATATATATGTCTTATAACATGTGCACATTTTAATATATTTATGTACCCGTTTTTCAAAAATCATTATAAATATTTTATTATTTTACATATTCTATTATTTTATATATATTGTACATTTCTTTAACATACCATTTTGAAAATATAGTTTGGTTTTAACCATACATCAAAATCATTTTCTCTTGATTCAAAGGTTTTTTTAAAAAAGTAAAAGTAATATTCAAAGTTTGGGATTTTCAAGGGAAATTGAGCCCTAACATATTGGGTTCTGATTTTCTTTGGTTATCCTAAATAACCTAGAATATTCTTTATTCAAAATTCATGAGCATAAAAATCATTTTTGGGAACTTAACTTGTCGTGCCCTAACGTATTGGGTGTGGTCTGTTACTTTCTCGAAATGAAGATTTTCGCATAAAATAAAAGTGGATATTCAAAGTTCGGGGATAATGAGGAATTGTACCCTAACGTATTGTGACTCGATTTCTTTACATGACTTGAACAATTGGTTATCCTTTTGCAAATTTCATCATTCAAGTTTATTCTAAAATCATTTTAACTTTCGACACTAAGACATCAAATAGTCAATTCGGTAACGATTTTGGGCGTTACGAGGGTGCTAACCCTTCCTCGTGCGTAACTGACTCCCGAACTCGTTTTCTCAAAATTCGTAGGCCAAAATAATTTTTAAGGTAAGCCGATCACACCCTAATAAAGGATCGGTGGCGACTCCATTTCGTTTTTTTAAAGTCGACAACTGAATTTTTGTTTTCAAAAAAACAGTTTCGACAGCTTAGCGACTCCACTAGGGACTTTGAGAGTCGAGCCATAAACTGATTATATTTGTCTTTGTGTCGAAAATCAAAAGTTTTTTTAAAAAAATTTTCATGAGTTCCCTTCGTATTCATTGATTTTTCATTTTGGTATGTTGGCAACTTTGCATTTGCATTTTGCATTTTACCCTTTAAGTGGGAGCAAGAAACTAGTCCTTCGTGAGGTTTTCACTTCCGTGCAGGGTAGTGGACCGCTTCCGGGATACATCCGTACCTATGTCTTCGTGAGATTTTCATCTCCATGCAGCCATAGGGAAATGTATCCCCCTGAACTGAACTCGATCCATATGAGCCTATAATGGGTGAGGATCGAGGAATCTGCTAGTTCGGGTACCCTTACTCTAGAAACTAAACCTCATATAGCGAGCTTTAGGAACTTACCCTAGGTAGAGCTATACCAAACCCTAGAGGGGTCCTGAATAGGTGCTTTTATAATTTCCTGTGTACATTGAATTATGATTTTATGCATGATACTAACTTGTGTGTTTTGTTTTGGTTGCATGACATTTTTGACTGCATGGCATTTCATCATATAAAAGAGATGTTGATTCACGTTTGGTTGTTAATAGAGAACTTGCCAGGGAAAACGGGTTTCTTGATAAGGTGGAGGATAATACGGTTATTCGAGTATAGTCTACGAAAACGTGACACGAAAGGTAATAGCCTAACAAGAGAAGTATACGACTTTGCTGCATGACCTGAGGATCCAAATTGTCAAAGTTTATTCAAAAGTCATCAAAGGTTCCAATCTTTTAAAGAAGCTAATGAACGTGAGTGAGCAAGGAGTTGCGACCTAAATCGAACAAAAAGGAGCTCAAATTCGCGAGATGCATCTTAATATCCGAATGGTCGATATCTTCGCTTGGAGTACGAGGGGGAAGCCGTATATATATCCGCTTTATGTAAAGAGATTTGTTTTCTAGTGAAGATTTCTAGTAAAGAATTGAATATGAATCAACGTCTATTTCCGCATTCATTTCATGCATTTGCATTTTATTACATTATATGCATTAGACACCGTTAAATGATCCTAATTAATTAAAATCACTGCTCAGTTAATCTGGAAACCAACCAACCAACCAAGCACCGTTACGGTACTCGAGCAAAGATTAAGGACATGGATCAGAGATTGGAAAACTCGAAGCGATGTCGAGAGGAGATGCAAGACCGACTTCACTTCTGAGTGCGAGGATCGGTTAGACAAGATGAAACAAGAGATGTCTGAGAAGATGCGAGAATCCCAAGAAGATATAGTGGCAAAGTTAACTCAACTGATAACTAAGGGAAGTGATAAAGGAAAGGGCCTCATGGCAAATGTCGATGAGGGAAATGATGATGAACCTCTCTATCCTCCAGGTTTCACCTCTCCACATATGCGAACTCAAGCTGAATACCCGCGTAAATCTACTGTCACCATCATGCCGCAATAATTTCGAGCTGGTGATTCGAGCTTCTAAGCTGAACCAGGATTTAATCCCGAAAACAATCCTATTAACTCTGTCATTCCTGACTTTGATGAAGTGGTTGAGAAGGAAAGAATGAATGAGGAGTTATCGAAACAGTTAGAGGAAAAGTGTAGGTGGCTCGAGGAAAAGTTCAAGGCGATGGAGGTCACTGAGAGTTATCGATGCATTGACGCCAAAGAGCTGAGTTTAGTGCCAGATTTGGTACTCCCTCGTAAATTTAAGATGCCAGAATTCGAGAAATACAATGGGACAACTTGCCCAGAGGCTCATATCACCATGTTCTGTAGACGAATGGCAGGATATGTTAACAATGACCAGCTCTTGATACATTGTTTCCAAGACAGCCTTATAGGGGCAGCATCCAAATGGTACAATCAGTTGAGTCGTGCCACGATTGGTTCATGGAGGGACTTGGCGCAAGCATTCATGAAACAGTATAGTCATGTGACAGACATGGCTCCTGATAGAATTACCATTCAAAACATGGAGAAGAAGCCGAGCGAAAGCTTTAGGCAGTACGCACAAAGATGGAGGCAAGTCACCGTCCAAGTTCAACCATCACTCTTAGAGAAAGAAATGACGATGCTTTTTATAAATACATTGAAAGCCCCGTTCATTACGCATATGTTAGGGAGTGCCACAAAAAGCTTTTCTGACATAGTTATGAATGGTGAAATGATCGAGAATGCTATAAGAAGCGGGAAAATTGAGGTAGAGGAGAGTAACAAGAGGTCAGTCCCAAGGAGAAGAGAAAATGAGGTGAACAACACAGGTTATTCTAAATCAGTTGCTGTAACTCATCCAGGAAAGGGGGTTGCTAGTCAATAAAGTTCAATGAGACAGGAATCTGGAGTGAAACCAGGTACTGAGAAGCTCCAGTTCACGCCAATTCCGATGTCGTATAAGGAGCTGTACCAAGGCTTATTTGATGCGCACGTTGTTTCCCCTTCCTACTTAAAACCCCCACAACCTCCCTATCCCAAGTGGTATGATGCGAACGCACAGTGTGACTACCATGTGGGAATTACAGGGCACTCAATCGAGAATTGCATTACCTTCAAAAGGCTAGTTGAAAAACTCATCAACATGGGTGTTGTCAAGTTGGGTGACTCATCAAGTGCAGAAAATGTAACACCCCTAACCCGTCTCCGTCGCTGAATTTAGGGTTACGGGGCATTACCGAACAAACACAACCATTTTTAAAACCAATCTGATCACAACATGAAAATTTAATTACTTTTGCATAGCTATTATAATTTACAATCAAAATGTAGTTAACATCGTACTCAAACCTATACATGCCATAAGATTAAGTTCAAATTTTTAACAAAATACCCAAAAGAAGTCGATAGTGTGATGGACTATACTGATGATCCCCGAGCTCAAACGCGTCTCCAAAATCTATAAAATCAAATGAACGAAAACAAACAAAGTAAGCTTTTATAGCTTAGTAAGTCTATAGCATAACAACAAAAATATACATATATATTAACAATTACTTATGGACAAATGCATACATAATTATCAACAATTAAAACCGAATGTATATACACTTTATTACTTGCACACTTTCAATTCACATATGTACTTATCATGTGCATAAAATTTGTCATACTCATATATACCAACCATCTATTATATTCGTTTGTATATATATAGACTCATTTGAATTTATACTGAATACATAGCTAATACGTACATTCGAATATATATATATATACATATTCATCATATACATTTAAATGAGTACATTTATATATATATCCCAATTGCATACATAAGCAATTATCAAACACATAGGCTCAACTTATATGTATTTAACAACCGCATATACCTAATGTACATATGCCTTTATTATTTGTATACACCAAATGCATACAACTATGTTTAACCACAGCATAAACCGAAATGTAGATGTATACTCACCAAGCGTATAAAAACCTAATGTTTATGTATTCATCGATTTCATATAACCAAAATCATAGATATAACAATTGCATATTTTCACATAATTTAAATAGATTCACCGTCACTTAGCCTGCTAGGTTTTAAAACCTGATTCAGTACACCGGCTTTTAGCCTGCTAGACCTATAGTCCGAAATGTATCACCGGCATTAAGCCTGCTAGACGTAAAGTCTGAATTATTTCACCGGCATCAAGCCTGCTAGGCACATAGCCTAAATAACTGAGATGCAAAGTTAATCTTTCATATAAATCTTTATAACACACATAGATCTTTCTCAAAAACTATATCTCGATAAGAATTGTTTTATATTCAACTCTTCATAGCAACCTCACATTGAACCACATATACATAATTCACAACATTAAGTTCAACTCAAGAAACTCAAATCCTATTTTCGATTCACATGTACAATTATATATAATTATTAACATTAGATTCAACTTAAAGAAACTTGTATCTTACATTCTAACCTCTTATATATATATATTTCATATCATTTCATTCAATTCAAAACATTGCATCATTTATTCGAACCACATATACACATACAATTTATATCATTAAATTCAACTTAAAGAATTTGTATTACACATTCGAACAATATCATATATTTATTTAATATATGCTATTAACTTCATCTTATTAAACTCAAGCATGCATGATATAACATATTCAATATTTGTAAAATAAAATTTCAACATTCCAATTTCTACTTGTATATCCAGGCTAACAATATGAAAATAACAAAGCTAATTCAACTTATTAAACTTAAAACATACATTCGGCTAACAAATTTATATAATTCATAAAATCAAATTTAGCTTATAGAACATAAAATTCAGCTTATAGAGCATATATATATTCTAATTTAATGACATACATTTGCTATTAGACTTACCTCGGATATCAGCAGACACGATCGACTATTCGATTACTTTCGTTTTTCCCCGATCCAAATTCGTTTTCTTCGTCTCTTGATCTAAACATAATCAAATTTAACCTTTTTATTCATAAAAACATTCAATTAAGTCCAAAAATACATAAATGGGAAAATTACCATTTTGCCCCTCACATTTGCACTTTTGCAATTTAGCCCTTTTGCACAAAACACAAAATACACAAAATTTGCCCATACTACTCAAGGGCCGAATATTCATGGTTCTCATACAAGTCCACACATTGCATTTATTTCACATTTTAGTCCCTCAAAAATTTATTTTCACAATTTAGCCCTAAACACTCAAATTCATCAAAAATCCCAAGACAAAACATGTTAATCTAAGACATATCTTCCATTATTCATCATCAAACATCACAAAACACAAATATTCATCAATGGCATAACTTAAAATATTCATTAAAATCAGAAATTCAAGCATGGGTCGGGTAGTATTCAAAGCAACGATATCAAAAACGTAAAAATCATCAAAAACCGAAGTAAAAACATACCTTAATTAGACCTAAAGATAGCCGAACTTTGTTGTTCTATTTCCCTTTCTTTTTCTTTTCTATATTCGGCCAAGATGAAGAACATGGCCCTTTTAATTTGTTATATTAAACATATATTAGCTTTATTTTTAATTTACTATATTAACCTTTACATATATATATATATAACATATATAATAAGGTTACATTAGTCCTTTGCCACCCACTAACTTACTTAGTGGATTATTTGCATAATAAAACCTCTAAGTTATAAAGACAACAACAATTAAGTGCTTTTATAATTAACCCCTAAATTTTCATTTTACGCGATTAAGCCCTTTTATTAAATCGGACACTTAAACGACGAAATTAAAACACGAAAATTTCACACAATCAAATGCACACAAAATAAACATACAAAATAATATTAATAATATTTTTCTAATTCAGATTTGTGGTCCCGAAACCACTGTTCCGATTAGGGTTAAAACCGGGTTGTTACAACTCTCCCCCCTTTAGGGATTTTCGTCCCCGAAAATTCTTACCGGTGAATAGGTTTGGATAACGCTCTTTCATCGTATCTTCTGACTCCCAAGTTGCTTCTTCAACTCCGTGTTTATGCCACAATACTTTAACTAACGGAATTTTCTTATTCCGTAATTCTTTGATCTCACGAGCCAGAATGCTAATCGGTTCTTCTTCATATGACATATCAGAGTTAATTTCAATCTCTGTCGGACTAATTACATGTGAAGGGTCAGATCGGTATCTCCTGAGCATCGAAACATGAAATACATTGTGAATCTTTTCTAATTCAGGTGGTAACATCAATCTATAAGCAACCGGTCCGACACGCTCTATAATCTCATACGGTCCAATAAATCTTGGACTCAATTTGCCTTTACGACCGAATCTGAGTATTTTCTTCCACGGTGATACTTTCAAAAACACTTTGTCCCCGATCTGAAATTCTATATCCTTTCTTTTCAAATTCGCATAAGATTTCTGACTGTCCGATGCTGATTTCAGACTATCCCGAATCACTTTCACTTTCTGTTCGGTCTCTTTAATCAAATCAACCCCTTGTATCTTATTTTCACTAAGCTAGGTCCAATACAATGGTGCACGACATTTACGACCGTACAAAGCTTCGTAAGGTGCCATTTTGATACTAGATTGAAAGCTATTATTATAAGCAAATTCAATCAAAGGTAAGTATCGTTCCCACGTACCTTCAAACTCGAGAATGCAACATCTCAGCATGTCCTCAAGTATCTGAATGATTCGCTCAGATTGACCATCCGTTTGCGGATGAAAAGCTGTGCTAAAATGTAGTTTCGTACCTAAAGCATTTTGTAATTTCTTCCAAAACCGCGATGTAAATCTCGAGTCTCTGTCCGAAATAATAGAAATAGGCACTCCGTGCAATCTCACAATCTGAGAAATGTACAATTCAGCAAGTTTATCAAGTGAATAATCAATACGAACCGGAATAAAGTGAGCCGATTTTGTCAATCTATCAACAACAACCCAAATTGCATCTTTCTTGCTGGGTGTTAACGGTAAACCGGATACAAAATCCATCGTAACTCTGTCCCATTTCCATTCAGGTATCATGATCGGCTGAAGCAACCCAGATGGTACCTGATGCTCGGCTTTAACTTGCTGACAAATTAAACATTTCGAAACAAAGTCAGAAATGTCTCGTTTCATACCATGCCACCAATAGTGCTGTTTCAGATCGTTATACATTTTTGTACTTCCCGGATGAACAGAAAATCGGCTATTATGAGCTTCATTCAAAATCATCTGGATTAACTTTGAATTTCTCGAAACACATAATCGATTTCTGAACTCAAACAATCCTCAGCATCAACTAGAAATTCTGAATCAACATTTAAGTCACACTGAGCTCGTTTTGCAAGTAAATCATTATCGACCTTCTGGGCTTCACAAATCTGTTGAACAAATAATGGTTTTGCTTTCAACTCAGCTACTATCGCACCATCATCAGACATAACCATATGTGCGTTCATTGCACTTAAAGCAAACAGTGATTTTCGACTTAGGGCGTCAGCAACAACGTTAGCCTTTCCCGGATGATAGTCAATCACAAGCTCGTAATCTTTCAACAATTCTAACCATCGACGCTGTCTCAAATTCAGATCTTTCTGAGTCATCAAATATTTCAGGCTTTTGTGATCAGAATAAACATGACATCTTTCGCCAAACAGATAGTGACGCCATATTTTTAACGCAAATACAATAGCGGCCAATTCTAGATCATGCGTCGGATAGTTCTTTTCATGCGGCTTTAACTGTCTCGAGGCATAGGCTACAACTTTGCCTTCCTACATCAAAACACAGCCCAAACCATTTAAAGATGCATCACTATAGATAACAAACTCTTTACCCGATTCAGGTTGGACTAGGATTGGAGCTTCGGTCAAAAGAACTTTCAACTGATCAAAGCTTTTCTGACACTTTTCTGACCACTCAAACTTAACGTCTTTTTGTAGTAACTTTGTCATCGGGGTCGCAATCATAGAGAACCCTTTCACAAAATGTCTATAATAGCCAGCAAGCCCCAGAAAGCTTCGAACTTCCGAAATATTCCTCGGAGGTTTCCAATCAAGTATAGCTGAAATTTTACTCGGATCAACCCGTATACCGATCTTGATACAACATGGCCTAAAACCGACTTCACGTAACCAGAACTCACATTTACTAAACTTTGCATACAACTGCTTATCTCGCAAAGTTTGTAACACAAATCTCAGATGTTCGGCATGCTCATTTTCGTCACGAGAGTAGATCAAAATGTCATCAATAAATACTACCACAAACCGATCCAGATACTTCCTAAAGATCCGATTCATCAAATCCATGAAAATAGCAGGTGCATTAGTAAGTCCGAAAGGCATAACAAGAAACTCATAATGTCCGTACCTCGTTCGGAAAGCAGTCTTTGGCACATCAGAGTCTTTAACTCGCAACTGATAGTAGCCTGATCTCAGATCTATCTTCGAAAACACAGTAGCCCCTTTCAACTGATCGAACAAATCATCAATCCGTGGTAACGGATACTTATTCTTTATAGTCACCTTATTGAGTTGTCGGTAATCAATGCACATTCTCATCGTTCCGTCTTTCTTTCTCACAAATAGAACTGGTGCACCCCAAGGAGAGAAACTCGGTCGTGCAAAACCTTTATCAGTCAACTCTTGCAACTGTACTTTCAATTCTTTTAATTCGGTAGGTGCCATACAGTACGGAGCTATCGAGATTGGAGTCGTCCCTGGTACTAACTCAATACCAAACTCTACCTCTCGAATTGGTGGCAAACCCGGTAATTCTTCAGGAAACACGTCTGAATACTCACACACTACTGGTACAGATTCAATCTTCTTTTCGGTCACTTTACTATCAAGAACAAATGCAAGATAAGCTTCACAACCTTTTCTTACATACTTCTGAGCCGACATCGAGGATATTATTGCTGGTAAACCATTCAGATCATTAGATTCAATCCGAATAATCTCATTATTCTGACACCGTAGATCAATAGTTTTCCGTTTGCAGTTTACTATAGCATCATGCAGAGTTAACCAATCCATACCCAGAATTATATCAAACTCGTCGAATGGTAACAACATCAAATCAGCCAGAAAACATAAATCTCGAATCATCAACGGACAATTCTTGCACACTTTGTCAACCAAAACACACCGGCCCAGGGGGTTCGATACTTTAATTACAAACTCAGTAGACTCAACATGCAAAGTCTTACTGAATACTAAAGTCTCACACACATAAGAATGAGTCGAACCAGGATCAATCAATGCAATAACATTAGTATCATAAAGAGTGAAAGCACCAGTAATAACATCTGGAGAAGAAGCCTCCTCCCGAGCACGGATGGCATATGCTCTGGCAGGTGCACGAGCCTCAGATCGATCTGCCATGTCCTTTGTTCCTCTCTGGCTGCCACTTACATTACTCAAATGCCTCGGCGGTCTACCTCGTACTGGCACATTACTCGGTCTGGTATTCTGTACAGTGTTTTGCTCAGCTACCATTGGACACTCTCGAATGAAATGATCCTTTGAACCGCACTTAAAGCAAGACCGATCATGTAATCTGCAATCTCCAGGATGCCATTTCCCACAATGCTTGCACTCTGATCTATTTTGTCGAACACTACCAACGCTTAGCAATCAAGTAGCTCGTGAACTCACGAGGGGTCGATCTCGATCATACTTAGGAGACCTGCAGTAGCTTTAGATCACTATGATCCTCTCGGATTTCCTTGAGGTCGACTGAAATGATTTACTGAATGATCTTTTGCAAGAATCTCGAGCTTCATAGTCAGCTTTCCTCTTCTCTTTCCCGAGCTCCTCAGCTTTACAAGCTCGTTCAACAAGTACTATGAACTCTTTTATCTCAAGTATGCCAACTAACAGTTTAATATCTTCATTCAGCCCATCTTCAAATCTTTTACACATGATAGCTTCAATCGAAATACATTCTCGAGCATATCTACTGAGTCTCACAAATTTCCGTTCATATTCTGTCACTGTCATACGACCCTGTTTCAATTCAAGAAATTCCTTACGCTTCTGATCAATGAATCTCTGGCTGATGTATTTCTTACGGAACTCAATCTGAAAGAATTCCCAGGTCACTCGCTCTTTCGGAACCACCGATACTAGTGTATTCCACCAGTGATATGCAGTGTCCCGTAGCAAAGATATGGCACATTTCAAGCACTCATCAGAGGTGCAAGATAACTCATCAAACACTCGAATAGTATTATCAAGCCAGAATTCAGCTCGCTCAGCATCATCATCATCAGTAGCTCTGAACTCTTCGGCCCCGTGTTTTCGAATTTTGTCAACCGGAGGCTTAAGTAATCTCATCGGATCACTTACTTGGGGTATAACAGGAATCGAAGGTGGATTAGTCGGGGGTGGAGGTTGTTGTGCAACCGGATTAGTTCGGACATATTTAGTAAACCAGTCATTCATCATTTGGTAGAAGGCTTGTTTAGCCTCTCCCTCCTGGTTACTCGAGGTCGGTTGAGAATCTACCGGCTCTGTCCCTTGCGCGGGAGCAGGTGCTATACTCTCAACATCATCGGCTACGGCTCGTTCGGGATCCATTACTATCTGAAAACACATTTTAGATGTCGTGATCATCACACTATCTCAATATAAAAATTATGGCATGTATAGCTAGACTCATACACACTACGTTAGTCCGAGAATCGACTAAACCGTAGCTCTGATACCAATAAAATGTAACACCCTAACCCGCTTCCGTCATTGAATTTAGGGTTACGAGGCATTACCGAACAAACACAACCATTTTAAAACCAATCGATCACAACATGAAAATTTAATTACTTTTGCATAGCTATTATAATTTACAATCAAAATGTAGTTAACATCGTACTCAAACCTATACATGCCATAAGATTAAGTTCAAATTTTAACAAAATACCCAAAAGAAGTCGATAGTGTGATGGACTATACTGATGATCCCCGAGCTCGTAACGCGTCTCCAAAATCTATAAAATCAAATGAACGAAAACAAACAAAGTAAGCTTTTATAGCTTAGTAAGTCTATAGCATAACAACAAAAATATACATATATATTAACAATTACTTATGGACAAATGCATACATAATTATCAACAATTAAAACCGAATGTATATACACTTTATTACTTGCACACTTTCGAATTCACATATGTACTTATCATGTGCATAAAATTTGTCATACTCATATATACCAACCATCTATTATATTCGTTTGTATATATATAGACTCATTTGAATTTATACCGAATACATAGCTAATACGTACATTCGAATATATATATATATACATATTCATCATATACATTTAAATGAGTACATTTATATATATATCCCAATTGCATACATAAGCAATTATCAAACACATAGGCTCAACTTATATGTATTTAACAACCGCATATACCTAATGTACATATGCCTTTATTATTTGTATACACCAAATGCATACAACTATGTTTAACCACAAAGATAAACCGAAATGTAGATGTATACTCACCAAGCGTATAAAAACCTAATGTTTATGTATTCATCGATTTCATATAACCAAAATCATAGATATAACAATTGCATATTTTCACATAATTTAAATAGATTCACCTAAGCACTTAGCACTGCTAGGTTTTAAAACTCGATTCAAGATTACACGGCTTTTAGCACGCTAGACCTATAGTCCGAAATGTATCACCGGCATTAAGCACGCTAGACGTAAAGTCGAATTATTTCACCGGCATCAAGCACGCTAGGCACATAGCTTTGAATAAGCGAGATGCAAAGTTAATCTTTCATATAAATCTTTATAACACACATAGATCTTTCTCAAAACTATATCTCGATAAGAATTGTTTTATATTCAACTCTTCATAGCAACCTCACATTCGAACCACATATACATAATTCACAACATTAAGTTCAACTCAAGAAACTCAAATCCTATTTTCGATTCACATGTACAATTATATATAATTATTAACATTAGATTCAACTTAAAGAAACTTGTATCTTACATTCTAACCTCTTATATATATATATATATATATATATATATATATATATATCATATCATTTCATTCAATTCAAAACATTGCATCATTTATTCGAACCACATATACACATGCAATTTATATCATTAAATTCAACTTAAAGAATTTGTATTACACATTGAACAATATCATATATTTATTTAATATATGCTATTAACTTCATCTTATTAAACTCAAGCATGCATGATATAACATATTCAATATTTGTAAAATAAAATTTCAACATTCCAATTTCTACTTGTATATCCAGGCTAACAATATGAAAATAACAAAGCTAATTCAACTTATTAAACTTAAAACATACATTCGCTAACAAATTTATATAAATCATAAAATCAAATTTAGCTTATAGAACATAAAATTCAGCTTATAGAACATATATATATTCTAATTTAATGACATACATTTGCTATTAGACTTACCTCGGATATCGTGAGAACACGATCGACTATTCGATTACTTTCGTTTTTCCCCAATCCAAATTCGTTTTCTTCGTCTCTTGATCTAAACATAATAAAATTTAACCTTTTTATTCATAAAAACATTCAATTAAGTCCAAAAATACATAAATGGGAAAATTACCATTTTGCCCCTCACATTTTGCACTTTTTGCAATTTAGCCCTTTTTGCACAAAACACAAAATACACAAAATTTGCCCATACTACTCAAGGGCCGAATATTCATGGTTCTCATACAAGTCCACACATTGCATTTATTTCACATTTTAGTCCCTCAAAATTTTATTTTCACAATTTAGCCCTAAACACTCAAATTCATCAAAAATCCCAAGACAAAACATGTTAATCTAAGACATATCTTCCATTATTCATCATCAAACATCACAAAACACAAATATTCATCAATGGCATAACTCAAAATATTCATTAAAATCAGAAATTCAAGCATGGGTCGGGTAGTATTCAAAGCAACGATATCAAAAACGTAAAAATCATCAAAAACCAAAGCAAAAACATACCTTAATTAGACCTAAAGATAGCCGAACTTTGTTGTTCTATTTCCCTTTCTTTTTCTTTTCTATATTCGGCCAAGATGAAGAACATGGCCCTTTTAATTTGTTATATTAAACATATATTAGCTTTATTTTTAATTTACTATATTAACCTTTACATATATATCTATATAACATATATAATAAGGTTACATTAGTCCTTTTCCACCCACTAACTTACTTAGTGGATTATTTGCATAATAAAACCTCTAATTTATAAAGACAACAACAATTAAGTGCTTTTATAATTAACCCCTAAATTTTCATTTTACGCGATTAAGCCCTTTTATTAAATCGGACACTTAAACGACGAAATTAAAACACGAAAATTTCACACAATCAAATGCACACAAAATAAACACGCAAAATAATATTAATAATATTTTTCTAATTCAGATTTGTGGTCCCGAAACTACTGTTCCGATTAGGGTTAAAACTGGGTTGTTACAGAAAATCCGTTACCCAATCATGATTGAGGATGGAGGGACTGCAATGTATGAAGAAGTGGTGAGAAATTTGCACATCAGTGACATATACGAAGAAACAACTGAAGAAGGGACCTTGTCAGATATTCGCCCTTGTAAACCTAGGAATGTTCTAAATAATTGGACCACAGAAGAAACCCTGTAGTATTAGAGCTTGTTAGAATAATGTTCAGAACACACTTGTTGCTTTTAGCCTAGAAGCAATGAGAACTTCTTTGTGAAATAGGCTCACATCTGAACATTATTATTTTAATGAAATACATTATTGCAATCATCTTTGAGCAAATATTCTTTCATTCTTTACGATTTTTTTCATTCTTTTGGATTTTTCTGCCAAACCATTCATTCATTCATTCATTCATATTATTCGTACATTCTTTTGTATATTCTTTGGTACCCACTATGGGTCCCAAATATCAATGACATGAGTGACACTGTTACAGACCCAGAATCTCCTTTTGAGTGAGACATGTGTTTAGAGGGATCTCATAACTTTGAAGATGACATGGATTGTAGCTTATTTCTGGACTTATTAAGGATGGTAGAGCAGGAAGGAAATTTTACCTCATGAGGAGACAATAGAGACTGTGATCTTGAGGGAATATACATGACCGGAAAAAACAAAGCAAGACATTGTTGAGTTACTTCAAGCATTCAAACGTGTCTTCGTATGGTCATACTAGGATGTGCCCAGTTTAAACGCTGTCATTATAATCTGAGCGACAGCACGATGTCAGAAATTTACAGTATGTTCAATGTGAATATCATGAATGGTGCAGTGAAAACTCTACCGGGGCAATGCCAGTCTTTTCAGTTTATCATGATTTTTTTATTGAAGTTGAAATTCTTTCTCTCCTGGTATTGGCTGAGCAAGTTGGATGAAGCAGAATAGATCTGATCACAATGTGATAAATTGAACTTGATAGAAGGAAGGAGATTAAAAGCTATTCATCATGGTCAGATGTACCAGAAATGAATGATGCAAGCCTATAACAAAAGGTTCATCCTAGAGAATTTCACGAGGGTGACCAAATGTTGAAGATCCTCCATCTACAAAAAATATTATGGAGGGAAACGGATGCCAAATTGGGAGGAACCTATGATTATAGAGAAGGTTTTTTTTTCCAAAGGAGCTTTGATTTTGAGCGAGATGGATGATAAACCTGTAAAGTCCTGTAAACTCAGATTCAGTCAGGAAATTTTCCGCTTAGAGAAGGAGAGGACCAAGGTAAAAACCCGCAAAGGGAAGTTTGAGTCCAAAAAAAAAGTGATGTGAAAAATGAAAAGATGAAAATGAAAAATGAAAAAAGAAAATGGAGAGGCTAAGGTGAAAACCCGCAAAGGGCGCCTTAGACCAAAGGGGATTTGAGTTGAAAACCCAAAAAGGGCGGCTCAAATGTTGACCAAAATGGCCCGAAATATAGGAGGGTTCGGGTAAAAATATAGGCCCAAAATATGGGATTGGGCAAAAAAATAAAGCCTATTTAAAAAATGGGCCGGGCTCGGGCTCGGGCTCAACTTTTTTGGCCTGGGTCCGGCCCGGCCTGGCCCGAATATAATAAATATATATTTTTTATTTTTATTTTTTAATTTTAAAATACTTTAAAAAATTTTTATTTTTAAAACATTTTTTTGTGTTTATTAAAAACTAGGCCGGGCTCGGGCTTATTATTTTTTCCCGGGCCAGGCCTGGGCAAAATTTTAGGCCCATATTTCGGGCCGGGCCAGGCCTGGGCCTAAGAGTTGGGCCTAAGGACAGGTCTAGTCTTGCTATACCTGAATCAATAGGAAAGGGTAAGCGACATCTTGGGGCATCGACAAAGTACTGTAGATCTCCTAAACACATGTTAAACTCAGAATGGTCTTCAGAAAGTCTATACAGCAAAGTTCAAGCTGCGATATCTGGGGCACCTAATCCTTATACTATTTTTGTTATTCTTGGAACACTTCATTCATTTCCAAGATATGCATTCCTAAATCAATTTCTTCGTTATCCATCTTTATTATCTTTGATAGCTTATTCATTTTGAGCTATGCTCAGAACCAACTCTATTCTTATCCATGATCTTTTTTGCAAGCATGTTGCATTAGAATAATGATTAATGGACTAATAAAACTTTCTCAAGGGAAGTTTTGCATATTACTCTAGAAGTTTCTGAATAATACAGGAACCTGAAACAGGACTATTGTTTAGAACGCACCAGGTTGGAAATCTGATAAGGAAGAGTCTAAACTAAGACTATCCTTTTGAATTTTCTTGTCTAAAGTATTGATTGAACAAAATGGCAAGATGTCGTGTTGGTGACAAAGCTTCAATGAATAAAGCAAGCAATGTTCACCGAATAATAAGTAAAAGTTGTTATTGGGGAAGAATTCTTCATTTGTGCATGAGCATTCGGTATGACACTTTTGGAATGGTATAGAAGACCAAAGAGTTTCACATCCTGTATCCTTGAATTGTGATAGTAGAGGATTGAGAAAAGATCAAATCTTTTACTCTTAGGTCACAACGGGAGAAAGATGGTACAAATTTTACATCCCAGTGGATCAAACTTGAAGGTTTACAGTGAGGGGCAATCTGGTCAAGTGTTTCTTTAGAGACACCAGCCGAGCAAAATGTGTTATAGCACATTAGTGATGAAACCTTAAAAAACTTGGAGTAATAATAACTCAAGCGTTAAAATATCATTTTCATGACATTCTGCATTCATTCAAATCTTATTCATACATGCCTAGTTAGGAGTATTTGATTTATTTTGATCATGCCATCCTAATCATTAGGCATAATTAGGTTCATTATACAGGTCATGTCCTCCAAAGAACAGATTGGTGAAAATAGTAGATCTTGCCTTCCTGCATTGACAGCGAAGCAGATCGAAGATACCAGCCTTGCCTCCCTCGGTTGTAGTGGAACAGATCAAATATGGCGGATTTTACTTCCCTGTGGTTACAGTGGAGTATATTGAAGCCAGTAATTCTACTTCCACAGGCGCAAGCGAAATAGATTGAATATTTGAGATCTTGTCTCCTAGCGGTAGTGGAGCAGATCAAAGATGGCGAGTTTTACCTTCCGTGGTTACTGATGGAGTACATTGAAGCCGATAATTCTACTTCCCTAGGCGTGATGGAATAGATTGAAGATTTGAGATCTTGTCTCCCTAAGCGAGAGTGAGGCGATCAAAGATGGTGAATTTTACCTTCCTGTGGTTACAGTGGAGTACATTGAAGCCAGTAATTCTACTTCCCTGGGCAGCAGTGGAATAGATTGAAGATTTTAGATCTTGTCTCCCCAAGCAGTAGTGGAGCAGATCAAAGATGACATATTTTACCTCCCTGAGGTTGCAGTGGAGTGCATCGAAGCTAGTAATTCAACTTCCCTGGGCAGCAGTGGAATAGATTGAAGATTTCAGATCTTGTCTCCCCAAGCAGTAGTGGAGCAGATCAAAGATGGTAGATTTTACCTCCCTGAGGTTGCAGTGGAGTACATTGAAGCCAGTAATTCTATCTCCCTGGGCAACAGTGGAATAGATTGAAGATTACAGATCTTATCTCCCTAAGCAGTAGTGGAGCAGATCAAAGATGGCAGATTTTACCTCCCTAAGGTTGCAGTGGAGTATATTGAAGCCAGTAATTCTATCTCCCTGGGCAACAGTGGAATAGACTGAAGATTACAGATCTTATCTCCTAAGCAGTAGTGGAGCAGATCAAAGATGGCAGATTTTACCTCCCTGAGGTTGCAGTGTAGTATATTGAAGCCAGTAATTCTATCTCCCTGGGCAATAGTGGAATAGACTGAAGATTACAGATCTTATCTCCTAAGCAGTAGTGAAGCAGATCAAAGATGGCAGATTTTACCTCCCTGAGGTTGCAGTGGAGTACATTGAAGCCAGTAATTCTACTTCCCTGGGTAGCAGTGGAATAGATTGAAGATTTCAGATCTTGTCTCCCTAAGCAGTAGTGGAGCAGATCCAAGATGGTGAATTTTACCTCCTCGTGGTTACAGTAGAGTACATTGAAGCCAGAAATTCTACTTCCCTGGGCAGCAGTGGAGTAGATTGAAAACCACAAGATCTTATCTAGCTGAAGTTGGAGAGGGCAGATCGCAGCAAGTCTTATCTCCCTGAAGTTGCAGTGGAGTAGACAAAGCCAATAATCCTATCTCCCTGAAGTGGCAGTGGAGCGGATTAAAACCACAGATCTCATTTCTCTAAAGTTACAGTAGAGCAGATCACGTCAAGATTTATCTTTTAGTTGTAGTAGAACAAATTGAAGCTACAAGTCTTATTTCCCTGAAGTTGCAGTGGAACAGATTAAAGATAGCAAATCTTGTTCTTTTGAGAAGCTACAACGCATGAATCCTATCTCCCTGACATTACAGTGGAGAAGATTGAAGCACCAGTTTCTATACCTCTGAAGATGCAGAAGGAAGGAGCGAGGCTACTTGAGGAGGAAGAACGCCAAGGTCCATGCGACCAGGCAAAAAAATTGGTATTTTTTAAGTCTTTGCTTCATTCTCGTTACACGATAACGAGCAAAGAGGGGCAACTGTAATACCAATTATTTGCCCGGGCCCACATGTAAAAAATAACAACCTAAAATCCTAATTACCCTAGCCTAACAGACCCAAGCCCTTAACCTTATACAGCCCCAAAACAGGAAACCCTAAGCAGTGGCGAGAAGCGGTGCAAGAAGCTGTTGCCTCATTCGGCGCCTCAAATGCACGCACACCTCCGTGAACATCGCACACGTCACACCTGCAGCAACGAACAGAAACAAACAGTAAAAAAAGAAGGCATATACAAACGCAACAATAACAGAAAATAATGCTGCTTTTCTTATTTTGCGAGATTTTTATTTGTTTATCTTTCTTTGTTTTCGGGTATAAAATGGATGGAAAAGATCTGTAAAATGGGGGACATGAAAAATCACAGAAAAAAATCAATAGAGAGCAAATATCAGTTTTGAGGTGATTTTTTAGAAAATTTTCAGTTTTCTTTTATTTTTGTTTTGTTTCTGTGCATACGAAAGTAAAAGAAAGGGGGAAGGACTAACCTTTTTCGCCTAAACAGTCGAAACGGTCCCTCTCCATCGATATCGGAGGCTGGGGCGGTAATTGAGCCGTGGGGTTCTTGAACTGCGGCAGAGAGGAAAAGAGAGTGAAACCCTAGCAGAGGGTTTTCACTGCTGTTTGGGGTTTCAAAATCAAAAAGAAAATGAGCTTTTTTTAAAGAAAATTTTGATTTTATTGAAGCGTAAAAGCAGTGCTGCTTTTACCAGTGCACCTGCATGATGACCCGACAGGAGGGAGGATCGGCGTTCTAACTGAAAGGGAAATTGCGCATTTGGCCCTCCTTTTTTGTGTTGCATTTCAATTAAAACCTTTTTATTTCTTTTAATTTTGGCCGCATGTTTTATTTTTGTTTCAAATTAGTCCCCATTGCTGCGCAGCGTTGTAGGGAGGAGGATTATTTCCATTTTGACCCCCTCATATAATGTGCCTCACAATTTAGTCCTTCATTTCGCTTTAATTACATTTATTCTTTTTCTTTTTTCTTTTTACAATTCGTTTTTAATTTTGTTTTTATTTATTATTTCCCTTACTATTATTATTACGTTATTTACTATCATTATTATTATTATATTTTCTATACATATACATTCACATATTTTTATATCATATCTATGCATATTTTAATATATATATTTTCTAAGTTTTTAAATACGTATACTTTATACCTACATACTTTTTATATTCTTTATTTTACTTTCTTTTTTTTATATACTTTATACTTTATATATATACATATATATGTCTTATAACATGTGCACGTTTTAATATATTTATGTACCCGTTTTCAAAAATCATTATAAATATTTTTATTATTTTACATATTCTATTATTTTATATATATTGTACATTTCTTTAACATACCTTTTTTGAAAATATAGTTTGGTTTTAACCATACATCAAAATCATTTTCTCTTGATTCAAAGGTTTTTAAAAAAAAGTAAAAGTAATATTCAAAGTTTGGGATTTTCAAGGGAAATTGAGCCCTAACGTATTGGGTTCTGATTTTCTTTGGTTATCCTAAATAACCGAGAATATTCTTTATTCAAAATTTATGAGCATAAAAATCATTTTTGGGAACTTAACTTGTCGTGCCCTAACGTATTGGGTGTGGTCTGTTACTTTCTCGAAATGAAGATTTTCGCATAAAATAAAAGTGGATATTCAAAGTTCGGGGATTATGAGGAATTGTACCCTAACGTATTGGGACTCGATTTCTTTACATGACTTGAACAATTGGTTATCCTTTTGCAAATTTCATCATTCAAGTTTATTTTAAAATCTTTTTAACTTTTGACACTAAGATATCAAATAGTCAATTTGGTACCGATTTTGGGCGTTACGAGGGTGCTAACCCTTCCTCGTGCGTAACTGACTCCCGAACTCGTTTTCTCAAAATTCGTAGGCCAAAATAATTTTTAAGGTGAGCCGATCACACCCTAATAAAGGATCGGTGGCGACTCTATTTTGTTTTTTTAAAGTCGACAACTGAATTTTTGTTTTCAAAAAAACAGTTTCGACAACCATCTCTATACATGATAAGCATACTATATTTTTTTACCTTATAATATAAATAGTCAATTCTATTGTTCTAATCTATGATCATAGGCTACATTGTAACCATTTTTTTAAATATTAATCTTATTATATGTTATTATTATATCTGCTCTTTTTTATATCGTGTCTAGAACTACGCATAATTCATTCTCAACCCTTAAATAAGAATATAATGTACTTGATTGCATTTAAATAAATCGAACTCTTGATAATCAATTTTCTTTTAATACATAAAAATTATGAGTTTTTTAAATAATGTTATCCTTAGGGATAACACTAAAGTAAAATAGATGTCCTATATTTATCCAAAGGAATGGTTGTCGTGGTCCAAATTCTGACAATGGATTTTACACAATCGAAATTATTATTATTATTATTATTATTATTATTATTATTATTATTATTATACCCAACAACTAAAAATAATTTTTAGATTCGAATATTTTATTTAAAATATTTAAATATAATTATGATTTTAAGAGAAATTTGTTAAAATATATTATAAAATATATTAAATATTCATCTTCAATTCATGTAATGTTGAGCCAAAAATAATTAAATAATAAATAGTTATTTTTTCTATAACTGAAAGTAAAATATAAAAAAATTAAAATAATATATTTTAATTTTTTAAATGGTAATATAAAAATTGAAAATTCAAGTTTCACTGAGACCGTTGGATCAAACTGAACGGTCCAAAAGCCTATAGTCTAAATACCAGGTCCACGTGCACATCACGTGATACCTTCTATCCTACAAATAGTCATTTATTAAAAAAATAAATGAAAAAAAAGTGCTTAAATTTGATATGATGATGTCACTGAGGTTTCCTTTCTTGTTTTCTCAGCCTACTAACCTGCCTGGCAGTGGCAGTTCCTCTCAGAACAATCACCGGACCACCCCTCGCTCACGGTTCTCTGCCACATTTGCTGCCGCCACCGCCGCATCGATAGGAGCTGCAGCTGCCGCCGGCGTGTCTGTCGTCTCGCAGAACCCGAACCACCCGTTCTTCCAACACGCAGCGAATCTGCTCTTGCCGAATAGTTCTTCTCTCCTTTTGGCCTCGGTCTCTCTCGCCGATGGATCGGCTCCCGTCGTTGAACCGAAGAGTGGGGTTTCTTTCCCGGCGGTTCTGGGAAGTTCCCTTACACTCCTTGGTGTTGGGTTGAGGAAAAAAAGCATCCTGGGATTGAAGAACATCGATGTCTATGCATTCGGTAACATATAAATTTCTCTTTCACCTTGTTTGAAAGTATCTGTTTTTTTTTTCTTTATTTGATTCTTCGTTTCTGGTAATGCATATTTGGATCCACTTGGACACTTTAGTTTAGGATTATCCTGGAATAATGGGTAACATGCAAGGATTATCCCAAGCTTGCACGCAATAATTTATAGAATTTAATGGTATTATTTTTTGGTAATTGAATGATGAGCTACAAATTCAATCTGGGTATGGCTTGAATGCTTCGGGTCCAAGTCTTGTGCACGGAGAAAACAGTTCTAGGAGAGCTTTGTCTCCCGTTTTAGAGGTCTGGTCTGGCTCTACTTTGGATTTTATCGGAATTCAATACGGGTAGAGGGTATTATACCAAAAAAAAACTAAATGTAGAATATAGATTGAGCTACCAAAGCAAAACGCTTTTTAAGGGTGGAAAATGCAGTTTCTATATGTGGGTAATTTGGTGTTCTTTTGCAGGTGTTTATGCTAATGGGGATGATGTAAAGAAGTTTTTGAGTGAGAAATACGGGAATTTATCTACTTTTGAACTTAAAAACAGTAAAGATTTTAATAATGATCTTATGGAAGCTGATATATCCATGACTGTTAGACTTCAAATCGTCTACAGCAAATTGAGTATCAAATCCATACGAAGCGCTTACGAAGAATCAGTCGGAAGCAGACTCCAAAAGTTTAGTGGATCAGATAATAAAGAACTACTTCAAAGGTAAACTATGCTTTTAACTATCAACATTTTACCAATTGGTAGAGGTGGTAGCCACCTCACCGCCATTCCATAGGAGTAAGAAAATAAGTTCAAACCTCGAGAAGTGCACTTGTTGGTTGAGAGGGCTTTACCTTATTCACTTCTAACTTGAAAGAGATTAGTTTGGAGTCTAATGTGGCTTGAGATATCTTTGATTTACACAAAGAAGGGGAAAATTCAACTATCAACATCTACCTAGTGATTGGGATATTTCGGTTTTGGTTCATAACCTGAAATTCATATGTTAAATTAACAGCTTTGTTAAATTTCTGAAGTTGAACACCACAGCATTGCACTAACAACATCTCATTTCTTCAAAATTTTTGTTTTCCATCTGTTTTGAATCTTGTTCCTTGCCCTAGTTTCTGTTTCAATAATGTTAGTTCAATGTCTTGTATGGTTCGATTGCAGGTTCACTTCTCAATTCAAAGATGAATATAAACTACCAAGAGGATCTTTGGTAGAGCTCTCAAAGGAGCCAGGCTATGTACTTAAGACAATAAGTAAGTTGTTCTTTGCATCTTTTATCTTTAAATTAGACATAAGAAGCTATCTTTTTCCAATTTTCTTGCATTCAGATTCAGTGGAGATCAATTCCTCTGGTATTTGCATCAAGTGTACATTATTCCCTCTGTTTTTCCTTACTCAATGCCTATGAATCTCCATTTCTTCATTTTTGTTGAAATACTGCGCCTCACACATTTTTGGTGTGGAAGTGGGGATATAGCCCACGAAAGTACTTGGGGAAAAAATTTAGCATGCTTATGTCAGACCTTTACTTGTATTCAACACTCACACCCGGACCTTTTTAACCCATTTCCTCCGTTTTCTTTTACACAACTGTTATCAATCTTCGATTTCTCATTTTTCTTAAAGTACCGGTGTCCGATGCATTTATGGGTTTATGACTCTAAATGTGAACGAATTTGAAAAAAATTAAACATACCCTTGCTTGAACTCATACTTGCATATAACACTCGAACATTCACAGCATGATTAGAAACTACTGTGTTTTGCTTGACTCGATAATTTGTTTTACATTATATTATTATACCCCATTTTTTATTTTTTTTTCATTTTGAAAATGGTGTAGTTGATGGAAAAGAAATAGGAAGTATAGAGAGCAAACTCCTATGTAGATCAATATTGGATTTGTACATTGGTGAAGATCCATTTGATAGACGAGCCAAGGATGATGTTGATCTGAATGTTGCTTCTTTGTTACAACAAAAGTAGATACATTATGACATTGATGATGGAGGGTTCATAAATAAAAAAAAAACTAAAATCCTCCTCCTCTCACCCTTTTGTTGGTTCTTATGTTTTATCCACCTTTGGGGAGGGGGGTTGATGATTTAAGACTTCTTTCATTCATGAAGAAGATTGCTCCATGTTAAATGTTACTCTTGAGAGATTTGAACATTTGGTAGTGTTATTTATATCCCTCACTCCCAAAACAGTTTAGATATAACATGATTTTCTTTTGAACAATTTTATTATAGGTTTTTATCATATCTGCTCTTTTTGACTCAAAGTTTAGAATTAACTATAGTCTCTCCTTAACCCATAAATAGGAGTATAATGTGTTTCAGCGCACTTGAATCCACGTCCTCCTGGATTGGCAACAATATCTATGCTAGTTGAGTTATCAGTGTAGACATAACAAGACATAACATGATTAGTTAAGTATTGCTTTTGTTTTTATTCTTGTTTCTTTTGAAACAAAAGAGCTTTTATGGGGTACAATGTGAGCTAATAATAGTATTCTATATACCTCCACCATATATATTACAACAATTCAAATATGAGAATTCAAAGTTTTCAAGGCTTTAACTTGATTATATCGTTACATTGTCAAACATAAAAAGTTCCTCTCTTTTTGCATAGCCTAATCATTTACATTTTTTAATTTGACTTTGATATATTTATTTTAGTTAAATTTAATTATTAATCTTTCAAAAAGAGTCAAATTATTATTTTAATGGGAATGCCGAATAAAACATTTATCTCTAAAACATTTATCTTTTAAGAATTTAAGCATGAAAATTAGCATGGTAGTCTAAAAGTTATGCGGGTTGAAATGTTTTAATATTTAACTTTTACGTTAGTTTTCTGTTAAAAAATAAGTTTGACTTTTTGAAAGGTTAGATGATCAAATTTGAATCTTTTAAAGGTTCAGAGTTAAATTTAACTAAAAAATTAAATGATAAATTAACAAAAAAAATTGTAAACATTGAGGCTAAATTTGACAATATATATATATATATATTTCTCTTTTTTAAAAATGAAAATTAATTATATATATTTAGACTAAGTTCGATTTTTGGAGTCTACATTGTTGGAAAGACTTTACCCCTGAATATCACTCTCGACTCGAATGGGACTAGATTCAAATTGTTAAACGAATAAAGACACTTGGTGTAAATTTCCCGATTTGGGCTAAAACCCCCAACCTCTTTTTAACTCTTTTAGGCCCCCTCCTTTCTTTGATATAGTGATTGAATCCATTAGCCCAAATTACCAATATGTGAATATCCTCACCCTAATAGACCAAAATGCACAGTTGTGCAAATGAATGATGTTGTTTGCAAAAACAAATCCTCCAACTTTTATTCACATATATGTCAATCTACTCTTTTGATGAATTGAAGATTATCATTCAACCCCACAACATTGCATTCTTTAGGTCTCCAAGAAAAAGAAAAATACAGCCTTTAATAAAGGCATTAACTAATTAACTTTGCAGGTTTTGAATATGATGCTAAATCTTCCCACAAGGTGAAAAGAAACAAAAATAACCACGTATGCAACTAAGGCAAAAGTGGCTTTAATCTTAAGATGTGGTGTAGAGGCAGCTCACATAGTCTCGCAACTATGTGGTTAGGGATTCAATTTTTGCTCATAAGAATGAAATACGTTTCGTGGCTAGCCATTCACCTCTTTGAAGAGCTCCCACGGTAAAGGAATCAGTCATTGTGACCGGCGAGGATAACGTGGTTTTGGGCAATAGTCACTTTTGAAACAAATGGGATAAGGGGGAGTAGTCGGTTCGGTTAATAACCAATCAACTTATATATCAATTAATTTAATTGAACCAATTTAACATAGGTTGGTTTGATTAATCAAGTCGATTACATCGAATTTGATTGTACGAATGAAACTAGAAATTTTTTTAGGGGTTGAGATTAAATTATATATTTATATAAGAGCAAAATGCAATTTCACCACTTGTATTGGTTTTTATCTTTATAGTTTTGAAAGATTAAATCAAAACATTATCATTTTAGAGAGCCAAACTATAATTTTACCTTGTATTAACTTATAGTTTTATATATTTTGAGGATTTAAAGTAGAATTTTCTAATTTTAGGGATCAAAGCCGTTATGTACCTTTTCTTTGCCTCTTATTTGGTTGGCTTTTGGTTAAAAAAACTATATATTACATATGCTTATAGTATAAATATATTTTAAAAATAAAAAAGTATTATATATTAAAAGTCAATTAAGCGAGCCCGATCAATTATAAAATTAATCATCATAATCGACTCAACCGAATTTATTTGACTAAAAACTATTGATTAAGTCGATTCTTTTGTATCTTCCATATCTATTTTATAATCTATGTTCGAAATTCATGATTATTCCTAACGATATAATTTTATTGTTCAAATTTATGTTCTTTCCTTAAAAATACAGTGTACCTTACTACTACATTTAACACTTATTGATATTAATTAAGTCGATTCAAAACAACTTTTACTCACACCTACCTTATTTCGTTTGCTGCTTCGACTAGTCCTCCTCGGATTCAACCCATGGCAGTGTCACTGACCCACCTTGTTTCCACTTAAGAATTAACCCATCCCATTAAAGTTGTACCATGCAAAGAAAAGGCATACATAGTCATATAAACTTATACAAATATTTCTCTTAGGGTAGGTTTGGATTAGACCTGTCCATGGGCCGGGCCGGGCCCATAAAAAAATTTCAGCCCGTTTACTAGGTCTGGGCCCGGCCCGAAATATGGGCCTGAGATTTTACCTAGGCCTGGCCCGAAGAAAAAATATGGGGCCCGAGCCTGGCCCGACCCGTTTTTAATTAAAATTAAAATTATTTTTTAATAAAATTAAAACTAATTGTTATTAAAATTAATTGTTAATAAAATTATCAAATTATTAATTGTTAATTGTATTAATTGTTGTAATAAAATCTAACATTTGATTAGTAAATTTATCAAATTATTAATTGTATTAATTGTATTAATTGTTGTAACAAAATCTAACATTTGATTAGTAAAACAAACTTGATGTTTTATTATTATTATTTTGTAACACTAGTCAAGGAAATAAAAGTAAATAAACTTAAAATAAAAAACTATTATATTTTAAAAATAATATATATATATTTAATGGCCAAAAAAATCTTGCCCGAGGCCTGGCCCATTTTTTAAACGGGCCTAAAATTTTGCCCAAGCCCATATTTCGGACCTATATTTTTACCCAAATCCTCCCATATTTCGGGCGGGATGAGTAGTATGTTTACTTGCGGTTAGTTTAAAAATAACGGTGACGATGAAATTAAATACTATAGCGATACTATAACGTAAAGCAAAAAATAAATTAAATATATTGCACTATACTCAATCGTCTATCCAAATTCACCTTTAATCTTATTTATTTTCATATTTAGGGTTTAGAATATATAGAAGAGGGCAACAAATTCATAGCATTTTGGCCTTCCGTACGAAGAAAATTGGACATGGCCGATATGGCCCCATTTTGATGCATATATTTTAAAACTTTGCAGAGAATGATATCCATTGAGCATTCATCATGTAATGCAAGAATACATCTTGTCAAGTATGGTTTTCACATTTATTGCCCTGCAAATCATGGCAGATGAAAGATCATGTCCCATACATACTAAATAGTATCATATTATTTTTTAAAAAATTAAGTAAGAGGAGGATATCTTCGTCTAGGGTATGTGACTGCTGCTTTCATAGAAAATTGAAAGTACTATGGATTAATTACTAAAAAAATTGGTGGTGAGACTCGAACATTGGTTCTTTGTCAAAATATTAATAAATAGTTAACTAATTCAACCAATCTCTGCAAAAACTATGATTTCTATTTATGTAAATGTATAGTTCTCTTTTAGATGTCAAGGGCAATGGGAGAGGGGAGATAGGGGCTCTGCACCTCGAGAATTATATTTTTTTTATTTTTAATATATATAAAATTATAAATTAATAATGGTAAAATCGCATTTTAACTTCGTTTTCAATGGTTTTAGCTTTTATTAAAATTTATAAGATAATTCCGTTGCTTAAAAAATTCCTTTTGGGGCTTTTGCTCTCCGGTGTCTCCCGCGTTCTGAACCTATAATTTTTATAGAAACTTCCAACTTTTTTAAAATTTTGAAACCATTGATAACGACTCTCGAAACTATTATGTGAATTGTTATCTTTTTCTTTTCGACCTTTGTATCAATAGATAGGAATAGGATGAATAAATTTGAAATTTTTATTTATTTATTGAATTTGTGAGAATGACGCTAAGATTTACAATAAGCCATTAAAAAATTTCTTTGGATACCCTGTGAATCTACAGGGACTTGTCTGGTATGTTGGCCACATCTAACATTTATAAAGGTGAGGAGGACTAGGATGCAAATTTTCCCTCAAAAAGGGCATTAAAGAAAAAGAAAGCCGAAGCCAAGCCAAGCCGAAGTGGAAGCCGAGGTTGACACTTCCCGTAAACCGAGAAGAACACGTGCAAGGACAGCCCTATACACGTAAGAATCTCACTGCCAAACAGAAAAATAAATAAATTCTCAGTAAAAAAACGTTATTATTTTTTTAAAAATTTTAAAAATGAAATTCACACACAAAGAACAACTGAAACAACACTCTGCGTGTATATATAAAAGCTTCCTCGAAAGACCCAACTCGCTCTGCTCACTCACTACCGATTTTTAACTCACTCTCGACTCAGAGAGTCCAATTGTAGCAAAGCGTAAAAAGGTTTATAGTTTTCCTTATCACTGCCGGTAATGCTTTCCGGCAGCAAAGCTTGAACAGAAAATCAAGCTTTCTCGTTGTCGCTTTCTAAAGTTTTTTTCCCTTTGTTGTTTTCGCGCGGAGAGGAAGTGCCTGAAAATGGAGCTGAGTAAGGTGACTTTGGAGATCTTCACGAAACTGGAACAGAAATGGCTATCGCACTGTGAGAAAAGTGGTAAGAAGGTTCGAATCTTGAGCATTGACGGTGGTGGAACCACCGGCATTGTAGCTGGTGCTGCTCTTATCCACTTAGAAGACCAGATCCGTCTCAAAACCAGTGACGCACATGCTCATATTGCTGATTTCTTCGATTTGATCGCTGGCACTGGCGTCGGTGCTGTTCTTGCTGCCATGATCTCTGCCGACGATGGAACCGGTCATCCTCTTTTCAGTGCTAGGGAAGCTGTTGAGTTTATTACTCAAAATAACTCTGAGCTTTTCAAAGTTAATAAGCTCGCCGGAGTTCTTCGTCGTCGGGAAAAGTTCAGTGGTAAGAGCATGGATAAGGCACTGAAGGAAATGTTTAAGAGAGAAGACGGAACGGTTTTGACACTCAAGGACACGTGTAAGCCTCTACTTGTTCCTTGTTTTGACCTCAAGAGTTCTGCTCCTTTCGTTTTCTCACGCGCCGACGCTTCTGAATCACCGAGCTTCAACTTCGAGCTTTGGAAAGTGTGCCGCGCCACGTCAGCCACTCCTAGCCTCTTTAAACCTTTCCCGTTGACATCTATAGATGGCAAGACCTCATGCTCCACCGTTGACGGTGGTTTGGTCATGAACAACCCTACCGCCGCGGCGGTCACGCATGTTCTCCATAACAAGAGAGATTTCCCGTCGGTTAACGGCGTGGAGGATCTGCTGGTTTTGTCTATAGGCAACGGTCCGTCGTGCGGAAGGTCAAAGGTCCATAACAACGGTGAATGTTCAACTTCTTCCGTCGTTGACATTGCGCTTGACAGTGTCTCGGAGACGGTGGACCAGATGTTGGCGAACTCTTTCTGTTGGAACCGTACAGACTACGTTAGAATTCAGGTATGCTGCATATACATTACATATTTTCCCCTTTCACTCCTATCGATGCTCTGTTTGGTTCCTTAGAAAATTATAATTTTCCTCGACTTTCGCGATAGCCAAACAGATTCTTAATCGTGAATGTAACTTCCACAGGCAAACGGAGTGGAGACTGAAAATACGGTGGGGCCGAAAACGGAGGCGATACTGAAGGAAAGAGGGGTTGAATCGTTACCGTTTGGCGGGAAACGGTTACTAACGGAGACTAACGGAGAGAGAATCGAGTGCTTTGTGCAACGCCTTGTTGCTACCGGCAAATCCAGCCTTCCTCCAAGTCCTTGCAAGGAATCAGCCGTTAGCCCACTTGCCAACGGCCGTTAGTTACTCTTTTCTTCAAAATTACTTTTTTGTCCTTTCTTTCACTCTTTTAACCGCTTGTAATCAACCTCCTCAACCTTTTTTTTTTTTTTACTCTTTAACTGTTCCCTACTTTAAAGTAAAAAAAATAAAAAAAAGCTTCGAATTAATTAGTAATTTAGTCAAATCAATGTCTCCGTTGCGGGAGAATCAATTAACTAACATCGTCACGTTAATGATAAATTAAATGACACGTCATTATTTTTAACTTTTGTCCGATAGACCAACAAAAATGCCATTATCAATCAATAATTTTGTGATCATCACTTCTAAGTATTATTATGCTTTTAAGTCAAATTAAGAGACAAATGTTGTTTTAAATTTTAAAAGCTTTTTAATTTATTCTAAACAATTAAATTAATAATTTATCTTTTAAAAATAAAATATTTGTACTAACAATTAGATTGTATTTTATTCTCTTTACTCAAAAAATAAACTATTAATTAAGTAAACTGGTTTTTCTATTAAAATTTTATCTATTTCTATCATAAAAACTAGCGTAGCTAATGAAATAACCAGAAAATTTACCCATGATGTGTTAGGTGCTTTCTAATAATAAAATGGATGGAACTTGTATCAAAAGAACCAACATACTCTTTAATTTTTATATATATATATATATATATATATATATATATATATATATATATATATAGACTAATTTATTTATGTTTTGAGCAAGTAGAATATAATGTAATCTAACTCTTAATCCAAAGACTTCTATTGCAATTTAAGTGTAACTTTGAATAAGAATCTTTTATATTAGTAATTACTATTTTGAAAATATCTGGCTCATAATATATAATGATACCATTAAATATTTATGTATTTAGCCAAAAATATATTATATATATGACGCTTTAGTAACAATGTTGATGTCAATCGAGTTAAAACTCAATCAATTAAAATAACATATTTAAATACATTATACCTATAATAAACTTTTCATATAATATTTTAAAATTATTGAATCTAAATAAGTGGTCCTCAAAGCAATAAGGACTCATAGTTATTATTAGATTATAAACCAACAATTCAACTTGAAATGTTCCAACCTTAAAATGATTTAGTTCCAAATTAGTTAAATAATTAATTAAATGACTCAAACATAAAAATTCCGAAACACAAATAACCCAAGCATAAAATCACTCAAACTCAAAATTAATCTTGTTGAGTGTTTTTGTGAATCTATTTCTTATAGAGGCTAATTCTCCTATTTATATGACACAGTTCCTGAATGTGACGTACTAGATAGGTCCTCATGTATGCCAACACGTACCATGTTCTAAGGTCAACACGTGTTCCTTAAGTATGGGTTCGCTTGTATGTTAATACAAACCCACCATGTGGGAACTCATATAAGCAAACTATACATGTTGCCACTATTGCAGTAAAGAAGATCGGGTCGACCCTAATTGAATAACAAATCGGTAATTACAAACACTATAACAAACCTAAAAATTTTGGGAGTTTGTAGGAAATTGAAGAAATACCACTCAGTTTTCCCAAAAGTAAAAAAGTAGTACCACCCTGATAGATACAGCTTTTTTCCTATATGGCTGGGGACTGAAATGAAAAATAAAATAAAAATCTATGCTATTTTGGTGTAACAAGTGGTACACAGTACACCAGAGTGTAAGATGAGTGAGTTGATGGGGGAGGAAAGTGGGGAACATATTACTTCAGTAGTAGTTACAAGGGATATCCTACACATCAACCTGTATAGTAAATAAAGTAAAAAAGAGAAAAAGTAACCCATTTATTTATTAAATTTTCTCCTCAATCATTTCATTTCACTTCACTTTTTTTAGCTTTCTCTTATAATTATATCATCCATCCATCTTTTAAGGAGTTTAAATGTTTTTCTTAAGTAAAGTTTGGGATTGAAGTGTTGTAGATGAAAATTTGGATCTTGCATTTCAACCTCAATTTATTGAAAAGTATGAAGGGTTTTCGTTTTAAATTTATTATGATTTTGATTGGAATTGTTGGAAACACCACGAGATCTTATCTCCATTTATGGGTCAAGACTCATCTTAACTATGAAAATTTTCACTGATAATTGTATCATCAATTTGTGTTGGATCTAATACTAAGGAGTTCAATGCTCCTTAAGTATAGCCTCGAATGTGAGTATCGTAGATGAAGAGAACAAAACTACGAGTTTAATGAGGTCTTAGCTTGACCGCAAGATTGAGAGTTTGAGAATTGTAAGATTTCATATTCGCGTCTCACCCTATAAAATATGAGAGGTTTTCTACACAAATTTATTCCGATTATAATTAGCTACTTGTTAAATTTATTATTCGATTTAGTACTTATAATAAGTGATTCTACTTAAAATTATTCAATGTAAATATATATCCGACTCGACTCAACTCAAGTAAGTTTGGTGGAGGATTGAAGCTTCTCTCGCTCTCACTCCCTGCGTTGACAAATGACACAATCCCACTGTTCTTTTTACATTAAAAACAATGGTCCCCTCATTTTGTTGCCTTGTGGTGCCTTCTCTTTTTGGTTCACGAAATTTCATTTTTCAAAGTGTACTAGGGATTTATACTTTTAATACTATACCTATTTTTATGTAAGGTAAAAGTATTATGAAGCTTTTCGTATTAAGAGTTAAATTATATATTTTTTATTTATGTAAAAGTAGGTAAATTAGTTTTTATATCGTTACATTGAAGAGTAAATTGATCATTCTTATTAAATTTTTTATCTATTATTATTATTGTTAAAAACTGTCGTAGTTAACAAAATAACTCCATAGTTACATGTGGTACACCATGTATACCTTATGCTGATGTATAAGGACCAATTTTTAATAATAAAAACAGATGAAATTTTAAACAGAAAGATCAGTTTCTTCTTCAATCTAACTAACAAGGACTAAGTTGCTCATTTGTTTTAATAGAGGAATAAAATGCAATATAACTCCTAATACAAGGACCTTTATGATATTTTTACCCATTATGTAACAGTTTAATTCATAAATGTGATTTAATATGTAAGTTGGGGTTTGAAAAGAATTTTGCAAAATGGGAGGGGGGGGGGGAAATTGACTAACTTTAGCTATAATATTCATGACGATATAATGGTGGAACCCTTATGCCCTACCCTATTCGGTTGGCCAACCTGTTTGATGTCCACTCTCCTTTGCTCTCGTGTTACAATAATATTCTTGATTATCAAATATGAATAAAAAATACATTTATAAAAATTAAAATAAAATTTCACTTGAAATGGTAAAATAGAAATGTTAATTCTAAATTTAAATATTATTATTTGTGTAATTTTATATAAAATAAAAAATACTGCTAAAATAATGTAATTTATTTTGTAAAGTAATTACGGTACTTTTGCACATTTAAAATTTAGCTTCTTTACTCTTTTGATTTAATACTTGAAGTCTAATTGATAGAACCAAAAAAAAAAAAGAATTTCGTTAAATTGAGTTATCGACAATTTTTTACTATTCAATGGTTTATCAATATAACTATACTTGTTATACATATAAATTTTAAATTTATTTAATATTTCATCATATCAATTTGAAATACATTCTATATTAATATATATTTAATAATTAATTTGTTTACATAAAATAAATAGTTAAAAATTTTAATTTATTACAATATTAACATGCATAATCTACGTAAATAAAACATGAAATATGACGTTGAATTACTAAAATTAATCTTACCTTTATCTTGTTTTATATATTCGTTGGAGTGACTCTTTGTGGAGAAGTTTTCAAAATATTGTCTAATGGGTAGATGGTAAAAAAAAAAACCTTGAACAATGTCAAGGTATTGTCCTTGGCGGGGGTTTTGTTCCTCGACATGGTAGAGAGCCCAAGTGCCTTATGAGGCCAATCGTGGGCATGGGTTCACAGACTTGGGAGCATCTCAGTTGGTGAAGATTTGACCTATAAAGTTCAAGGGAGAGGTGTTATTATAGTGCGTGATATAGTTATAAAAATCAATTGTGCATGAAGAGACTCGAATCATCACCTACTTAAAGCTTATTATTAACCACTGACTTGCAATCATAGTATCACTTGGAGCTATGTACGACCCATTATCTTTAAGTGTTTTCACTCTATGAACAATACATAGCTCTAGATAAAAGTGAAAAACAAAACCCTGATATAATCACGAGCCAATACTTATCATTACTAGAGATTTATTTAAATGCTCGATAGACGAAATTTTAAAAACTTCTTCCAAAAAAATCCAACCTCCCAATATAATTAGTTTCAACATTATTTTTGTGCTTATTGCTTGAATTATAATCATTGAGTTGGTAGAAATTGAAAAACCTCTACAGAGGAGTCGGTTTTTTGGACCCGACATTGGATACATAATAATTCTATTTTTTATATTAAATTCAGTGCTCCGATTCCATTTCTGTTTTCTTTTCTCGAAAAACGATGTTGTGTTCTGAAAATAGATCAAGACATTCATTTTAACGTAAGAAAAAGTGACAAAAATGTTATTATCATCGATTGAATCTTAATTTGATCAGTATAAAATTGTTGTTAATATAAGAGGATGTAAGTTCGAGCACATTATCTTCTTATTTATAGATTGATGAGTGACTATAAATAATTTTAAGTATTGTGTAAAAACAAAAAAAACCCAGTTAATATATGCTTTAGGTTGGATTATTGTATAATATTTAAATTCATCGTTGAGTTACTTTGGCAGTTTCATCAATTTATTAATTATATGTAGCCTTTAATTATGCTTCAAAAAAAAACTATTAATATTTATTTATAAGTTTCCACTTTCTTTTGTTTTACTCTTGATAATATGTCATGCAACTATTTACCAACTGTGCATCAATTATATACAAGGGTGACACCATGAAAGTAGGCAAGAAACTTGGCCCCATTGATTTGGTCGAATTATCTTCCAAGCCTTTAACATTTATAATTTTATAATAATAAAATGGTAAAATTTTTATTTTTGTCCCTCTAAAAATTATATAATCCAATTTCCCCCTTGATTTGGTGGAATTATCTTTTAGGCCCTTAACATTTGTAATTTTATAATTAATAAAAAGGATAAAATTTTATTTTAACTCCTGAAAATTTTACAATTTAATTTCAGCCGCTTCTAGTTTCACCCTTGAATATATATAAGGTATGGTACAAACAAAATTCATATATAGATTCTAGAGATAAATCAACTTTTATTCCTTGAACATAGCAACTTTTCTCAACTTGGACCCTAATCTTTTTCTTGGCCTAAACTTGGATTCCGTTAAGGTGTGATGATGTGACATTTTGAGACTATGTCATATCATCACCTAAATTTTTTTTAAATAATAAAATCTAAAAAGTACCAAAGAATTTATAAAAAAAAATTAAAAATTTTCAAGTGATGATGTAGCATAATCTCAAAATCCCATATCATCATATCTTAATGGGCTCTAAGTTTAAGGACCAAATTGATAAAAACTACTAAATTTCGAGAGTAATATAGATAAAAAAAATTACAAAATTTAAAAACTAAATGCTAGTTTATCTCTAAATTCTCGATTGCTCAAAAAGTGGTCATGCGTACATGGTTATGGCTCTAGGGGTTAAAAAATAATTAAAATTAGTCTCTTTTCCTTTTAGGGGTAGTAGGCTTTTTGCATCATTTAATTATGGGTGCTTGTTTTAAAGGGAATTGTTGTGATTTATTTTATTCCTAAAGTAGATTCGAGCACTACCATTTGTTCATAAAGCTAAGCTTAGGAAAGCAATTAAAAGAAATTAATTATATCCCCTCTATTTGATTTGAGTTCTCCAACATTATCATGAAAATTAGGATAATGGAATCAATTGTTTAGGTGCATGTGTATATATATACACCCTAGCTACGTTAATTTATTATATAATACAATCATAATAACAGATTTAGCCCCTGATGTTTATTCTTTTTGTCACTTGGGTCATAGTTTTTTTTTATCATTTTAGTCTTCAGCCTTTTAAATTTAGTTAAATTATTGTTTTTGACGGAAAAACTTATCGAACTATCAAAATTATAACTATGCTGACTTGGTAGCTCGCATGATAGTCCTCGTAGACTTCATTACCGACATTGATAGTTTTATAAGAGAGTTTTAATGAACTTTTTGTTTAAACTTTTTTATGTTTTTCTTTTAAAATAGTTTATGAAGTAGACGTGAATTGCCAAGTCAATGTTAATAAAATTTCATTAGTTCAATTAGCTTTTCTATAAAAGAAGGTCCATTTTGGCTATTTGTTTATGCATTATGTATAAGTTGTGGGTTTAATCTTTATACTTTAATTTGATCAATTTTAGTCCCTGAATTTTTGAATTTGTCTATTGTTTCCATGTATTTTCAAAATTTAAAGTTTTGATTTTTTTAAAAGTATTTAAAGTTTCAATTTTGACCTAAACGATGTGATTAAATCTATTTGGCTAAATTTTGCTATTAGTTTTATACTATGCGTAAATTTGTAGATTTAGTTTATGTTCTCCAATTTGAATATTCTTAATCCTTATATTTTTCAAAATTTTCAAATTTAATCTTGGCGTAAAGCACTAGCAATTAAATCCATTAACTGAATTTTTATGAGTATTATGAGAAAATAGTAATACGACATGGCATTATACATATGATAAAATATTTGTCTCGTAAGATTTTGAAAATAACAAAACTGAACCTAATAAATTTAATAGGTACCATTTGGTTAAAATTGAAATTTCAAAATTGAAAAGTACAAAATTAAAATAACCAAATCAAATTACAAAGATTGAACCCACAATTTATGCATAGTAGAGAGACTAATAACAAACTTTAATAATAAAGAAAAACAATTTGACTAAATTTGAAAAGTTGAAGGTTAAATTGACTTAAAATAATAAGACAAAAATTATAAAAAATATTAGGGACTAAATTTATTATTATACCTATAATAAAACTCATAGCTAAACCCAAATCACTAAATAGGGAAAAAAATTGAGACAAAAAGTGAGCTTTTTATTGAGTGGTTGGTGACCAATCCTAACCATATTCAATTGATGAAGACCATGTAATCTAAGATTAATGGTGGATTTGAATAGATAGTGCGTTTATCTGCTGTTACTAAAAAAATAGCGGTGGCGGTGAGATTAAATACTATAGCGATACTGTAGCACGAGACAAAAAAGTAAGCTAAACACACCGCACCGCATCCCACAATCCATCCAAACCCAAAACACATGCTATAAAATGAAAAATCTTACCTGATGTATTATAGTATTTAATTTTATGGGATGATAACATATTATTAAAAAAAATATTTAAATTATTATTTTTAATTGCTCCCTAATAGAAGAATAAAATTTGTTTGAACACATTCGAACACGCGTCCTCTTACACTAGCAATAATGTCGCTACCAAGTGAGTGAAAACCCAATCAACCGCTTTCATTTTCATTTTTCGGTTTATAAAAACCGATCCTTTTTTCACAATTACAAATGCTAGCTTGGGAAATACTTCAAGTTAGGCAGCTACATTTATTGGGTTAATTAGGTGATACTATAATGTCTCATCGTTTTGATTAATAATGGAATTGGCCAATTAAAGCTGTTTTAAATACCATAAATTCTCTTACTTATAGCTTGGTTAACTTGGGAGTTAGGACCATGGCAAGCTCTTTTCAGTGGGAGTTTTAACATTAATGACTCCAACGGTTTCCCATCTCTTAATATATACTTCAACATGGAAAAATAATATTTTATATATTGTCAATAAAAATTTTAGACTCCGCGTTAACAAGCAAGGTTTAAAAGATAAAGTCGAGTAGGTTAGTTGGGATCATTACTATTGTAGTAATCAAAAGAATGCGGATCCAAACGTGCTTAAGTTCGTTTTTATATCCAAATTAAGGGTTAAAAGAGAAGTTATAGGTAGAAGCATGCATATTTGACCCTTCTCAAAAATTAAAATTTTAATAACTTTCATCTCGACCCATTAATACAAAATGCATGACTTTATCTTTAGGTGATACGTACCCTTTTAAGGCGTAAGAAAAGGAAATTAAAATGTTATACAATTATTTGTTATAATATATATAAATATTAACCCTTTGATTTATTTTATGTGTTGTTTAATTAACTTAACCTTAAAAATTGTTTGAGTTATACTTGAAATAAACTCAAACCCAAAAAGGAGATGAACATTTTATTGTTACCTCATTGTTAAACCAAAAGTTGGTGCTCTACTTCAATGAAATGAAAACAATATACTAAAACAAATAAACAAAGTGGTTAATCAAACTTAGCTGATTTTTATTTATATTAATTTTAATCTTGTTCGATAATTCAAATTTTATAAAAAATTTAGGTAATATGAGAGGGACTCACTTATATCGATGTAAAATTATTTGTATATTTTGTGTGATTAATATTTTAACAATCCAGTAGTCATATTCTATATCCCACTCATATAGATCATGCATGTAAAATTTGGCGTAAATTTAAAATTTTAATAAATATTAATATACAATATTTTAGATTGATATGATAGTGATATTGAATCGATCGGAAAATTTATATGCATGACAAGTACAATTATATCGATAAATTCAACGGTTAGATCGTTAAAATATTAATCTCACAAAAATATACAGAAGGGTGTAATATTGTTTTAGTCTTACATTAGTGTACGTGGAAAAAATTGGACCGATAGTTAAACCGGTCATACCATCAGTTGTTAATTCAATTGTGAGTCCAATAATAAATAAAATAGTTAATTAATAATTCATAAAAAATTAATAAGAATATTACATATTTATAAAAATGGCTCAAGAGTGTCAACCGTCAATTTTTATTTCGATTTTTTATTAATTTCAAATAATTTTTTTAAAAATTAATTCTTTTATTTAAACTGATTAATTTTTTATTCAACTAATTCGATCCGATTCTAAGACGCGATTTATGTATTGTCATCAATAGTCCAACTAATGGGTCAAAAGTTAAAGTGGGTTGGCGGCTTATTCTCTAACTACTTGAATCATGAAGGTTTTTATGTCTCTTAATATTTGCTTTCTAAACACGATTGTTGGTAGATTATCACATTTTAGTATTATTTTGAATTTCATAATCCAATGATCACTAACTTGAAACTTAAATAAGATCCAGGGTACCTATTCGCGACTCGGCTAAGCCCCATCAGATAGATGTGTGCCAGATGTACAATGAGAGGATAGTCAAGGGGCCTCGCGGTATTAGCTCGTATGAGCCGAGGAGAGTTTGCAGTCTTAGTTCGCAGATACTCAAGGAGTTCGCATGTGGGGGAGGGGGCACGAGGTCTAGTAGGCGAACCAGAATAGTACACATGTCTAGCATGCCTGAAGCCTGCTCAGAATGTCAGTCCTATGAATAACGAGATAAAGTCCGTGAATAATGGAGTCAAATTATAAACAATGATAGTTGCATAAATATTCGAATGTTCTCTTTAATGAGACATATAGAAAATTACTCAATAAGAAATTATAAAAGTTTTTTAAAATTTTTTCAAGTGGCACGATGTCAGAGTGTTATGTCATCACATTTACAGACCAAATTTGGAAAAAGCTACCAAATTCTGAAACTAATATAAACAAAAAAGAGTTCAAGAACCAAAATGAAAAATTTGTGAAATTGAGTGACTAAATATTAGTTTATCCCTAAAAGAACCTACAAGCCACTCATGAATCAAGACGATCAGCTGGCTGGCTAGCTCGAGTAGACTCATCTCTTTGATAAAAGAGTCTAAAACATAAGCCAACAAATTATACAAAATAATTAAAAAATAAAACATCAGAGATGATGATGAGATCTTGTCTCCTTGGTTTTAACCTCCTCTTTTCAATCTCACTTTTGTATCAATTTATTAAAATCTCTATACCTCGTACATACAATTAAGGGAGAATCTAAAAAAAATTTTCTGGGGTTGGAGTTAAAATTTAATTTTATTATTTTAATACTTCATATTTTTAAATTTGTTATAAAGATTAAATCAAAATTTTATTATTTTTAAAGGGTTAAAGTGTAATTTTATTATATATTAATTTAAAATTTTATAAATTATAAAAATAAAAAATTTTCATTTTAGAAGATCATCCTCGCAAATCTAGAATTTCTTGTTTTAAGACCAAAAGTTTTGCCTACCTTTGGCATCAATTTTGATGCAGATAGCACGTAATTTTCATTTTACATTTAAGGGTGGGTTTGGATGACCGGTGCGTTTACCTACGGTTAATGTAAAAAACAGTGATGACGATGAGATTAGATACCGTAACGATACTATAGCGTGAGACAAAAAATAAGCTAAACACATCGCACCGCACCGCACCGCACCCCGCCACCCATCCAAACCCACCCTAAATCATAAATTTATTTTCTCATCGTATCATGTTTATTGGATCCTTGAAAAAGGGTTACATATGTTATAAGCTTTTATACTTTTATTTTTAGGAATTTAGCCTCTCTATTTTTTTAAATTTTAAAATTCAAATCCACTTGTTAACACTTAATTTTTTTTTGTTAAATTTGCTAATGTGGCATTTTGAAATTAAAAAAATATATATATTTACTCAATATTCATATAACTAAAAAGATGTTGTAATGAATCTGAATTTAATAAAATTATTATAGCAATATTAACAATTGGACCTGAATTTTGAAACCTGAAAAATAGAAGAATTAAATTCTAAATTTATGAAGAGTACATCGACTTTTTGACATATTTTAACCGAAAAAAATTGGTGTGGGAATCTAGTTTTGGGGGAGGGTGGGGGCTCTTTCATATGTTAATGTGTGGATAGAAAACGTGAAAAATGGAAGCCCCAAGTTATGTAAAAAGGCTACCAATATTTGTTTGGAGTGTCACGAGATGCCTCAAAAAACTTTGATATGTAGAACAAAATGTAAAACAAGAACCCCATAGAAAACCACATCTTTTTGGTTCATAATTTCCCTTTTCTTGCTTCTTAATTTCTTATCATAATTCTTATTCAGCACATTGATTGAATTACATGTATGTCCTTTTTGTAAAGTAGGAGATTAAATTCGAACCGGACTAAATTTTCAATTTTATAAAGTAGAGAGATGAAATTCAGAATTAAACCAACTCTTGTTGAAAGAAAGTAAAAAAGGATATAATGGGAAAGATTTAATCATGATCTTAGTCCTTTTATTATTGAAATTGCAGACTGGTTTCTACACTTTTATTTGACATAATTTGATATTTCTACTTTTATAATCTTATTAGTAGGATTAAATTGATAATATCATTAATTGCGATCATCCAAGTGATAACATGAAACATTTTAAGTATTGGACTGGCAAGTAAATTTATTACCAGATTAACATAACTGGTTGAATTTTTACATGGCTCTATCTGTATGATGTCCTCACTTTTAACGATGGAAACTAATGGTATTATCGATTTGGATTTTCAAATAGCATTATAAAATTGACTCTTTTTTTATTATTAGTGTAATAACACGAGAAAAAATTATTTGTTATATATGTATTATAATCATTGTACATAAACCTGAAACTAGAAAGACAGTAAAAATTTTTGTAAAAATAAGATATCTTCAAAATTAGTAAAAGAATTTTCCTTCTCTTTTGAAAAACAAGTCATGTGATTGGCTAAAATTACCTATTGAAATTAGTTTATCGCTAACTCATATGCTAAAACACGGTGAATAAATAATACTCCTATCAAACGTAGTATTAAGTATCAAATTTTATCAAATTAAAGTAGAGAGATTAAATCTCAAATTTATGGACAAAAACCAACATTAGACCAATGTGGAAAAGAAAAAGGTAAAAACTAGGGGCTTTTAAGTTTCAACTCTATTTTTGTAAATTTAGAATTATATCATCGATTCCAATCAGAATAAATAAAGACGAGAACCCATATATTTACATAATGTATAACTTGAATTTGAGATCTCAAAGTTTTCAGATTATCAAGTAAATTCTTTTTATACAATATCTACTATTATCCATAACCTCTAAACCTTTAAGATAATACACATTTAAAAACGTTCAAACTCACATCCTCTTAATTATTACAACAACAACGATGTCAAATAAGATAAAACTCAATCGACATTCTCGAGTAGTTAAATGTAAGGAAATTAGGGTAATAAATGTATTGCCTCCTCAACCTGTTATTTCGTTTCCTGGAATCTTTAAGATAGTTGAAAACAAACGCCATTGATGTACTATATATATATTCACTGGCTCAACCCTTGGTTTTATGTACGGTAATCTAAGTTTCACCCACGCGGCAGCACTTGGCACCCATGAGGCGGCGGCGGGTCGTGGTTCGATACACCCTCGTGCGGGCAATCAGCCATGCATGGGTACTAGATTTCATCAAATTTGCACCCTTCAAGACTATAATTATAATATCATTCAAACGGATTAATTAATTAATTAATTAATTTTTGTTTGTTAAAGCTTGCATTAAAAAATAGAAAGGAAAAAAATAAATAAATCATGTGAACAGGCTGGAGTTTGATTAGCAAGATCTTCAATTTGGGTCTTCACCCAACTGGCATTAAGTCAAACTATAGGGAGTATCTGGGGTGTTAATTTGTTAAAACAATGGACAAAGTAACATTTAGTCCCTGAATTTGATAACAATTAACTTTGGCTCCCTGAATACTTGGCAGATTTTCTCAATTTGGTCCATGAACTTAGATTGTATATATTTTAATTTTCGATGATGATGTGATACAATCTTCTTAGAGTGCCTCATTATCATATACTAGTAAAATCTAAGTTCAGGGACCAAATTGGAAAAGAGTTGTCAAGTTTCGAAACGAACATTGGGTAGATAAAAAATGTTTAGGGACCTAGAAAAGGCTATAAAATTCAAGGACTAAATGATGCTTTGTCCCTTGAAAAAATTAATTAATGCACCGGTTTATTTATACAAATCCACCCCCCAAAAGCCAAAATTAAGCTGATTTGATTGGATCTTAACGATTGGCTTTTCAAGTTCTTTGTTTTTTAGCTCCTGCAGGTGATACTGGACAGTACTAGTCACATGGCAACTAGATGAACTATATATGTGTGTATATATAATATATTACATGTTGGAACATAGAGATTTCTATCATATTTCTTCAAACTATGGTCTACACCTTAAATTAGTTTATTGAATCTCTAAAATATTAGTATAAATATAAATTAGATTTTTTTATATAAATTTAATGTCAATTAACGTGGCATATATTTAAAATATATGAATTAATTTATAGATATGCGTGCATTTATTCCATGGACAATTTAGATAAAAAATATAATTAAAAGTAGAGAGAGCTTTTTTTTTTTTACCCATTAGACCTAAATTGTTCATGCGAGGGTTATATATGTTTCACATTAGATTTAAGCAACGTCCAATCTGATAATTTCGTTGATAGAAAATTTGATTGATGTAATACTTTAAAGACTTGATTTAAAGCTCGAAGGTTGTGGAAACCCTTAAAACTTGTAAAATTTTTAATTAAACCCTCAATTTCTTTTGAAATTTTACATTAAGTACCGTGAAGAATTAATGTCAAGATCTGTCACAGGTCCGTAAAACCCCCTTTCATTATCATCATTTTCAAGACAAGAAGTAGGCAACTGGTCTGAACGTGATTGACTTTTTTGTCATTTTCGTTAGTGAAAAAAGAAAGTAAAAGAAAACTGGGGACGGCATTGCATTTGTACTAATCACAGAAGGATGTTGCTGAGAAGAAGATTAGTATATTAGGGGAGAGAAAGGACAAAGAGTGTTGAGTTGAGCAGCCAATAATGGCAGCAAATGCGGTGGTGGTGATGGGGAGAATCTGAAGAGCGGGGCCAATGTCATGTCTTAAAAGGAAGCTTAAATTCTGCTATTACTCCCTGTGCTTATGGATGTTGTGAATTTAGTTTGGTCAATTCCAATCGCTGTACTTTTCGAATTTTAAAATTTCGGTCATCACCAAACAACAACTGTTAAATTATTAAGTTATGCTATTTCCAAAATCTGATGCACCAAACATATTATCATATGTGAAATGCCATGTTAGCTTATTAATTTTCACATATTACTCACAACAAATCCAGTTAATCGATTAGCGACCGTCATTTACGTCAAGATTGAAATTTCAGAATTCAAAAAGTATAGGGACTAAGAATGATACAATTGGAGAATATAAATCAAATTTACAACTGTACACATAGTACAAGACTAGTAATTGAAATTAACTAAATATAAAAACTAAAATGGATGAAATTAAAATACTAGCACTAATAGCAAATTTTAACCTAAAAGACTGCACGGCACGGGAAGGTTCTTATTTACATAATGCCTGGTTTTATTACTTGTTTATGTAGCCGACAACTTAACCGTGTTTCCTGCATAGCTCTTTGTGCCACTGTTACGCTAGTCCCTATACTTATACTCTTACTGTTGTATATATGTATATAATAAAATTGGCATTGCAATTTGCAAGATTCTCTCTTCCATGTTTCTTTTGTCTAGATCTGAATTATGTGTTATTTCTTGTAAGAATTTTACCATTAAAAAGAGGGCTTAATTGTGAAAATCTTTGGGTATGGATATTATAATATGTTGGGCCTTTCTCTGTTTAGTTTTCAATTTAAGACGGGTTTAGGGTTTGAACCCAAATTTAAATGGCAATACTACCTTTTATTTGATTTGAACAATTTTATCTCGGTTAAACTCAATTTGATTATATAAAAAACAACTTAAAGAGTAAAGTTAGGAAATTGCTTTAAGAGTAAAAAATGAATAATAAAATTTTTATGGTGTTAAAATGTAATTTTACTATTTGAGAAGAACCAATGGTTTGAACTTGTTCAACTTGAATATGAATGGACCTAAACCCAAGTTGACCTAAACACAAATTTAGCTTGAAACTTGAAATGATTTTAAGCTAAAGTGATCTGAACTCGTAACGATCTGATACTAAAAATCCAAAACAACTTAAGCCCTAAAATGATTTAAACTCGAAATTAATATAAACCTAAAATGAACCGAAAAATTTTAAAATCTAAATTAATTTAATCCATATTTACTCGACTCAAAACTAAACCAACTCGTTGAATTTACCTATCCACTCCATACATTCAAGTTCCCTCTAGACCAGCAGCAAGGAAAAGAAATAATATAGTGGGAGTTGGGGACATGACATGCAGGGTTCTTGCAACAAAATTTTGTTTGGTTACCACACCATTAATATGTAATGCCATTTGTCCTCTAATGTGATAAATGGGTTTTAAAATGTCATTTTGCCCTCTTACATGCCTTGAATAAGCAAACATTATGGGCTATATTATGGACCTGATATTAATCATCTAAAACCAATGGACTTCATAACCCAAGGTTTATATGTCGAGAGTAAATGTTGATATTTACATGCGTATGCATAATCCGTTTTTTCAAGTATCCGTTGAAGTGCTTTCAATATATTAAACTCGATACCTCTTCAAATGTCTGAATTCTTGATAAAATCAAGAGATAATCTATTGGAAACAATACCATCCAATTGAGAGCCGTTGATTTTCAATGAATGATACTTCCCAAAGTTCTTAAAACTGGGGATTAATGAGTGCGGGTCTGTTTGTTGAGTTCCAAACATTTATTTCATGCAGTACATAAGGTTTAGATATGTTTGTGGAATATATATATATATATATATATATATATATATATATATATATCAACATATATAGGCATCTCTATAAAAAAGAAAATTTCAAATTCCAATGACTGGTGTGGTTAGGGTTGTTCACCTATTGAATCCATTCAGGCTTTCCAAGCCTCCAAAGGAGTAAGTGATACGCTTTTATTTGGATAGTTCTAGAGTTGGCAAAATAGGCCTGAGGTCGAAAGCACGTCCATACCGGTCCAAGCTCATAATGATCCGAGTTTGAGAAAGCTCGAGCCAGTAATAGATCCGAGCCCGACAGAACCCAAGCCTAAGAAAGCTTTAGCTTGTAACTGACTCGAGCTGGCTCGCGCCTGAGATAAATCAGATTCAAAACCTAAAAAAAACTTTATTTTATAATTGAACAACCATAATAGACATTAATAATTAATATACTTTTATGATATTACTTAAAATATAAATAAATGTATTCATATTTATATTAAAATTTTATTAACAGGAGGAGTAATTAATAATATTTTTATGTTAAATTATAAAGTGAAATAAATATTTGAAAAATTAATCTAACATAGAATATTTTTAATATTGTATAATAAATATATAAAATTAAAATTTAATGACAATATAATATATTATATAATTGTTACAAAACTAAATTGATTATTTAACCTAACTTTAAACTGATATACTAAATTAATATATTACTAATACATAAAATAATATTATAATATATAACTATTACTAAAATTATTAATACATATATAACTATTATTATAATATAGATCGTAATAAAATATAATATTACATGATATTATAATGTTCAATCATCGATGCATATATATAAACTATTAATATATTATATGATGTGATATGGTAGGAGGCTAACTTTCAAATGTATGAAATTATAGAGGCGTAGAACATATTTCAAGCAATATAATATATAATAATAAATATATAATGTATTACTATTATATATAAGTATTATTATACTATAAATTATTATAAAAGATGTAGTATCACATGATATTATAATGTTTAATCATTCATGCATATATATAAACTATTAATATATTATATACTATACGATATGCTATAGCATTATATAATATAGTAAGAGAGCTAACTTTCAAATTTAGAAAAGTATAGGGACTTAGAGCATATTTCAACTAGTATTATAAATAATAATATATTATGTATTAGTCTACTATTATAGTATGTGACATAGTATTACTGAAATAATATATTTGATAAGTATTAATATAATAATAATTATTATATTATAGTTTATAATAAAATAGATAGCATCAATAGTTATGTGTAATTTAGTATATTAAAATACATGTTTATAAATTATAACTAACAATGCATAAAATATTATCAAAATTTAATATCTTAATAAATTATTATTTTTAAAATTAGATTTTGAATTGCGCTTTAACATTTACAAATTGTATTTGGACATTGTGTTTAATTTCTTTTTATTTGGACATGAGATTTTGGTTGTAATTATTTTTTTTTTTGGTAAATGAAAACTGCACTAGGCGATTACAATAACAAGCATAGAATCAACAACCCATAATATATTTTTGAACTAAACCCCGCACAGCTTGAGGAGGTTTGAAAAACACTTGGATACTTGTGAATCCTATAGCAACATGATTAGCTATAAAATCTGCAACTTCATTGTAAACTCTGGAAATTTGCAACTTCATTATTTTATTTTAACTTAAAATTTTATAATTTTATTTCCACCCTCAAAATTAAATTATTATTTCCTCGTAGGTGGAATTAGAGGTGATCATAGGTCGAGTCGAGACTTAATAGAATTTTAGGCTCATTATTAGATTCGGGCCTGGCCCAAAAAATGGGCCTAAAATTTTGCCCAATCTCGGCTCGAATAAAAATATTAAAACCCAATTCTAGCCCAGCCCGACCCACCCGTATTAATTTTTTATATTATTATTTTATATAAAAACAAATTAAAAAAATATAATACATCAAATACGCTAAAAAATTAAAATAAATATTTCCCAACAAATTGAAAATAAATTTAAAAAATTATTTATACTTAAGTAATACTAAAATAGATGCAACTTAGCAAGCAAATACCTCTAAAATAATAGCAAAATTAACCATAGAACAAGAGCTACACAATATCCAAGCAATAACACCAAAACGGTGATAAAACAGCAGCAAAAAGCAGTAGATTTTTTTTTTAAATTTGGGTCGGGCCGGACCCGGACAAAACAAGCTTACATGATGCTCAACCCGTTTAGAAAATAGCCTTATTTTTTATCCAAATCTATTTTTCGAACTTATATTTTTATTTAAACATTCTCATTTTTCGGGCGAGCATTGGTGCAGGGTCACCATAATCAGGTGTAGGTGGAATATTTTGTCGTAAATCATCAGCATAGTTGCAATTATTACATAAAAACCTGAAGTTAAAAATCTCAACCGACTTTGCCTACCCAAACAAAAGAAGTTGACAGCAGTTGGAGAAGTACCCAAGATTTGGATAATTGGGTTTACTTATATATCTTATTATCGACAGATTTAGTCACTTTGACTTCACCACTTAGACAGAACCAGAAACATCCTGCAAATTAAGACGACAAATAGACTAATGATTGGGGGAAGATTTGTCTTTGGTTACTAAATGACACTTAAAATAACTGGGGTTTTACACGTACCTCCTCAAGTGGTTCACCAACATCATTACATATATTTGTTTTAAGGTTACCCCTTTGCCATTTATGAAGAAATTTGAGATTTAAGTGGAAAGTGGACCTACTTTCCTAATCCTTACATAATTATTATTTTTCAAGTTTTGGTGTGGTGGTTTAGAAGAAGAATTGCACATTTAATAGAAAGTTGTTTTGGATAGTGGTAAGCCTATTTTAGAGATAGTTGAATTGAGTTTTATTTTGTTATTTTAATTTTTTTAATTGAGTAGAGTGAAGTGAAATTTAGAGTAATTTAGATAAATTTGTTTGAGTTAAATTTAAAAAAAAACAGATCAAATTGAAATTTTATTGACATGATCACTAAATTCCAAGTTAGAAAGAGATCATATATAGAGAGAAAGATTGTATGAAGCGTAATTTCATGTCATTCCTATCCCTTTCCAATAGGAGGATGACAAATCAGATTTTTACTAATTTTAGTTGGATTAGAATTTTTTAGAAGGAAAAAGTTGAAAATGATTGAGAATGAATAGAGATGATGTGGAATCACAGTTTTATACAATTCATTCTTTATATATATATATATGAGAAATGATTGTATGAAATAATGATACCACGTCACCTTTATCCCTTTTTCAATAGTTTTATGCCACATAAGCATTTTCATCTTGAATTTTAGTATTTTTCATCTTGAAAAAATCAAATCTAAATTAAAATCCTGAAATTGAGGATGAAATCAACGATCGTAAAACTATTGAAAAGGATAATATTATTGTCTCATAAAATCTTTTCTCATATATATATATATATTTGAAAACTCTTTCATAGAAAAATAAGAGAGAGAGAGAGAGAAATATAATTTAGTACGATTAAATTGATTTCATAATTTACTTGTTTAAGGCTCTAATTTAGCATTCTGTAACTTTTTTTATGTAATTTTAATTTTTATATTTTATATTATTTATGTTTTATAAAATATTTGAATTTTTATTGTATTTTCTAAAGAATGATCAATTTGCACATGTTCGAAATTGAGAATGACCCAAGAGATACTTAAATCAATTTGTTATTTGAGTTATTCAAATTAGTCGAATTGTTTTAAAAAACTGAAGAGCTCGATTCAATTAACTCAAAAAAAAATCATTTTTCCCAAATGGTATTGAGCATTTACAAATAAAATTTAATTAGAATCAATGAATATAACATATTGGGTTGATAAAAAAATTGTCTTTCAACCTAAACTAAAATAAATAAATATTTGCAGACATTAAGTAACTAAATAATTGGCTCTTAGGGAAAAGAAAAATGTGTTATGTAATCGAACTGCTACAAACGATATTGGAAGAGGGGTTTACCCAACCCAACTCAACCCAAACCACGTTCAAACTGCTTATTGGCTATGACATCAAATTACTTAAATACCCCTTCATATTTCTCTTTACTATATAAATATTGAGAGCGAAAACCCAATAATTTAAAATTAGATTAATTGTGATTTTGGTCCCTCTATTATGTTAAATTTATAATTCAATCCTTATCTCTTGATTTGGAGTAATAATGGATTTTTATTCAATTGACATGTAACAATTATTGTTTGGCGAGGATTGCAATTTTAAAATTTAGAAAGTACAAGGATTAAAATGAACAAGTAAAAGTACATGGATTAAATCTACAACTTTTGCTAATATGAGGATTGATAGTAAAATTTAACCTAATGTTTACTATCTATATACAAAACCTGACAAAAAAATACTATCCATATACAAAATCAGTACAAGTAGCTATGTATATCTTGAGTTATATAGCAAGCCATTCCATTATTTTGTTAAGAGTTGAGAAGAGTGATTAAAATATTCCAAATTGATAAATGTTATAATTATTTTGTAATATTTCATATTTCATATAATGTATTCTAAATTGATAAATGTTCGGTGTAATTTTTATGGTAGGCAGTATCATTCCAGTAGTAAATCGAAACGATAAACTTTAAATTCCATTCCAGTACAAATTTCGGTCTGTATTGGTTATATGGGTGCGTACCAGTTGATTTCACTCGTACAATCAGAATATGGTATATAGATCGATACCAAAAAAATTAATTTTAAAATATATTTCAAATTTAAATTATTATTATTTATTTGTACCAAAAAGATAATTTTAAAATGTATTTTAAATTTTAAATTTTTATTATTTATTTTGAATTTTTTGAATTATGAATAGTTATATGCATAATATTGATTACATTTGCGAAGCTTATTAAAGAATATTTTATATAATTGATGAGTTTTGTTTTTTTAACTTAAAATTTATGAATGATAAAACCCCATGTGATGACTTGATAGTTAAGGATGTTCATTGCTTTAGGTGTGGCCTGGGTCTAAGTTGCGTTAGTCACATTGGTTGTTCGGACCTTGCCCTGTTATTATAGTTCATTAAAATTTATGAACAGTGAGATTTGAACACATGGCACTATCATTTTTAAAATCTTTTCTTTATCGCTTCAATCAAAAATTTTTTTATGATGAGTATTTTATATTTGAGATTTATTTAACCCTATTATTTAATATTTGTAAATACATTTTATATACATATATAAAATATATTTGAAAAATAATAATAAAATCAAAATGATACACTAAAACAGACCAATATCGATATATACCATTACTAGTAAAAAATAGTACATCCATTAATACGATGCCGACTACCTCAATATTTTTAACTATTAAAAATATCTAAAATCTCTATTTGAAAAGAAAAGGCTAAAAGAGTAAATTTGGAACCACAAAGACTCAAAAAAAGTACAAATGATTGAGAAATAAATACGTGGGCTTTTCTATCCTTAATTGTAGTCGCAAGCCATGGTTTATTTACAGGCACGAAACGGCGCCGTTTTGGTGAGCCTCTGAAGAAAAAAAAAAGAGAATTCCACGCGCTTTAGCAAGGAAGTGAATGAACACTCGCCAAAATGCTCCTATTTATATATCGATGGTCTCTTTCAATATTTTTCCCAATGTAATAACACCAGTTTTTTTTTAGTTAACTTGCAGGTTAAAAGTTGGAGCTCAAAAGCCTCCTTCCCTCTCTCTGGTTTCTCTTTTTTCTTTTGTTTCGCTCAGTTTCATACAATGACGGCCGCCGCCGCCGTGGAAGATACTGAGGTTGTGTTCGAAGAAGCAGTGTCGTGGCTGCCTTCTCATGTTCTCAATGAAGCCATATTGGAAACCAATAATCAAAAGGTCTTCTTTGCTCTCTTCTTCATTATCTCCTCTGTTTAATCTCCTTTTTTTATTCATTGTCCTTCTGATATTATATATATATATATATATTATTGATTTGGTGTTAATTTATAGGATGTTATGAAGTACCATCAGTATCATCGTCATCGTTCAAAGCTACCTACTAAGCCCTTCCCACCGGTAACGTATCAACATTCGCTGCCTTTTTTTTCTGTGGTTCCTTTGTGTTTGATTGTTTGATTCAACCTCCACCAGAGACGAAAGGAGAAAATTTTTTAAGCAGTTATAATTTTTACGAATTTTATTATTTTAATAGTTTATATATTTATATTTTTTAAAAGATTAAATTAAATTTTAATATTTTTTAGGGGTGAAAGTATAATTTTACTTTTACTAATTTAAAATTTTAAAAAGTTTAAAGAGCTTGAATGGAAAATTTTCCATTTTAGGAACACTACTAGCTCCCCTAGTTATGCCCTTGACTAGACCTGTCCATGGGCCGGGCGGCCCGGCCCGGCCCGACGGCCCGCCCGAAATATGGGAGGGTTTGGGTAAAAATATAGGCCCGAAATATGGGTTTGGGCAAAATTTTAGGTCCGTTTAAAAAATGAGCCGGGCCTCGGGCAAGATTTTTTTGGCCCGGGCTCGGCCCGGCCCGGCCCGAAAAATATTATATATATATTTTTATTTTTAAAATATAATAGTTTTTTTTTAAAGTTTATTTACCTTCATTTCCTTAACTAGTGTTACAAAATAATAATAATAAAACATCAAGTTTGTTTTACTAATCAAATGTTAGATTTTGTTACAACAATTAATACAATTAATACAATTAATAATTTGATAAATTTACTAATCAAATGTTAGATTTTATTACAACAATTAATACAATTAACAATTAATAATTTGATAAATTTACTAATCAAATGTTAGATTTATTACAACAATTAATACAATTAACAATTAATAATTTGATAATTTTACTAACAATTAGTTTTAATTTTATTAAAAAAATAATTTTAATTTTAATTTTAATTAAAAGCGGGCGGGCAGGCTCGGGCCCCATATTTTTCTTCGGGCGGGCACAGGCAAAATCTCAGGCCCATATTTCAGCCGGGCCGGGCCTAGTAAACGGGCTGAAATTTTTTGTGGACCCGGCCCGAACCCGGCCCGGCCCAGCCCATGGACAGGTCTACCCTTGACCTCAACTAAATTAGAGTTGAGTTGTTTATTTTTATGAAAGTTAAAATGTAATTTTATTATTTTATTATTTTATGGTTATAATTAAATTAAAATTTTATTATTTTTAAAGAAATTAAAGTGCAATTTAATTATTTTAGTGAAATTATATTTTCCCATTTTAGGGTAACTCGCCCTTGGAAAATAAAAGTCTCCTCATAAGGAAATGCTACTCATACTATTGGTTGTATTTTTTAATTATTATGACTAAATTTTACAAAACAAATTTAGATAATATACACTATTATATTTATTTATAATTTTTCATATAATTATGATGCTAATCATATTAAGATAATTTTATATTATCTAAAATTTGACCCTTCGTATATAATTAAATCCTTTCTAAAATATTTAAAAAAAATTAATCCCTTCAATAGTTTAAAATTTTATCTCGATTCCTAAATAAAATTTCTGACTTCATCTTTACGAGAATCTGGTTGTAAACATTATTTAGCATTTCTCCTTCTATCGCTTTCATCATTTTGATTTACACACATATAACAGTCAAAGAGTAGATGGAGAGGGCATGATCAGAAACCAAGATGTTGGGCAACAAGAGGTGGTGGAATGCAGGCATTTTTCCTAGATACTGGTAAAAGGTCAAGTGGCACCGGCGTTTTCCTTCCCCTAACTCAAAGCCCTGGCCCCAACAATAATTATTTTCACTCAACTACACGACCAGGTATCTTATACGTATATATGGTAAAATTATTATGGAACCTTCGTATTAGGACTTATATTGCATCCTACCTTCCTTTTACTTTAAAAATAGATAAAATAGTTCTTGTACGTTAGATCAAATAGCAAATTGATTATTTCTGTTAAAAATTTTATCCATTTCTACTGTTAAAAACTAGCGTGTAGTTGACAAAATAACCAAACAGTTACATATGGCGTGCTATTTGTACCTTATATTGATATATAGGGACCAGTTTTTAACGGTATAAATAGATGAAATTTTTAATAGAATGACCAATTTACTCTTTGACTTAATGTAAAGGGATTAATTTGTCATTTTTTTAGTAAATGAGACAAAATGCAATTTGACTCCTAGTATGAAGGTTTTCATGCTATATTTCGAGTTAATCGAATTTAGTTGTTTGAGTTATCCAAGTTATTCAAGTCAACTCAAATAAGAAATTCGAGTTTCGAGTTTAAGTCGAGTTGAATTTGCAATTCGAATGATTCTAATAACAAATTGGTGTAAATATCCCTTTGGTCCCTGTTAATTTTGAAAATGAGCAAACTCAAAATATTTATACAAATTCTAAAATTTATTTTTAAAATTATAATTTTTTAAAATTGTAAAATATATAAAGAAAGTTAAAATTTTAAATAAAATAATAATTTTGGGACCTAAATAAGTTAATTAATAATTCAAGTTCATCATACTAAAGTATCTTATTTATTATTATTATTTTGCTTTGAAAAGTTTTCAAATATATATGGTTTCAAATTTATGTGCTCTAACATGGAATTAGTTATACTATAATAATATTTTAATTTAACATGTTTACTTTTTTAGTTTAACTCGAACAATTTCACTCAATTCGATTCGATTCGACTTGACTCGAATCGAAAAAAAATTCAAATCAAGTTAGGATGATAAAATATAACTCATCAACTCGATTAACTCAAAATATTTTCACTCGATTCTATTGAACACTCACCTCTATCATAAAGTACAACATGCATAATTATTTTATATATACTAAAATTTTTATCAAAACATGCATGCATGTGAAAACCACATATTTAGAATTAGAGGGGAATTCAAGAATTCTTTTAGGGGGTTTACAATTGAATTATAAATTTTGAGATGTCAAAATATAATTTTATCATTTATTAATTTATAATTTTATTATTTTGAAAGAACTAAAATGATGTTTTTTTTTCTATTTTGGGGCTAAAGTGAAAGCTTACCATATAATAATTTATAGAGGAACTAAAAGGTCAATTTTCCATTTGGGGGTGCAAGGCGCCAAGGCCCTCCTTGCCCCTCTTAAATTCACCCCTATTTGGAACACTTGCGGGTTTATAAATAACATATATGCAATATGTATGAAATTAAAATAAAAAATTAGTTTAAATTGCTAGTAAGAGAAATTTTAAATAAGTACATACATCATATTAAGAATATGAAATGCACTTTAATTGTTTATCATGACATTATCATTTTTCTTGAGTTGATATCGAGTTGATTTACAACACTAACTCAACTACGACATTATCAATAAAATTATGACACACCCAAGATGGGGTGAAAACAATTATGGAATATATTTATTACGAAAAATACAAATAAAATGTTACTTTAGTTGAAATGGTAAAGTTGAAAGAGTGCATGTTTGTTGTTTTGGGTTTAAATCTCGTCATTGGCATGATTTTTTTCTTGAATTTTATGTAAAAAGATAAAAATACCCATAAATTAATATTTATTATTGTGTTAAAACGAGGGCCTTTTGGTCATTTAATAACAGACATGAGACTCGGTTATGAATGACACTAACTTTGTCAAAAGCTTTATATATAGTATAGATAAGTGATTAACGTTGTTGTCGCCATCATGCATGCAGCTTGCTCTCCCGTTCTCCTCCCTTCTCGAGTTGTTCAAGCTCTCAACCTCAATGTTCATGAAATTGGCTTGCATATCTCCCCTCGTCGAGGTTTTTACTGCACTTTCTTAACCTTTTTTCGGTTTTTTACTCTTCGAACTATTGAAATTTTAGATTCTCTACTTTTATTTCTATATATAAAAAACAATCAGTCTTCCTATTTGTCTTATTTGAAAATTTTAAGTCCAACTGATAATACTATTTACGAGTTTTTTATTAAATTTGAAATACGTGAAAACTTAACATTCTAAGGGTTTAGTTTCGAAATTGAATACCAATAGATAAAGTATATGCAAATTGAACAGAGTCAGTTAATAATGTTTGGATTTTATCTTTTGATATTAACAAAGGACTAAATTTAAGTGTTTTAAGAGTATAGGTACTGGATGCAGAATTAGACCTTTTAAAAAAAAATCTGCAGTATACACCTTACATAACCCGACAGACTCAAAATGCCTTGAACTCAACTTGAAAATTCAAAGTTATTTCTGACCTAATATGTCACAAAATCTTTTTATATTTTTTGTCAATATAGATTAATAGTATTTATTTATTTTATTTTATTATATTGATACTCTTATTTATTTTTTAAGTATAATTATGCTACACCAAATACTAATATAAATTTCATTACCATATATTTTAAACTAAATATATATGTATAAAGGATATTTTAATAATTATCTGGACGCAACACGAGTTTTCTTTTTCAACCCGACTTGATTTGATTAATTGAAAAAATAAACCCACCCTAACACTCGATTTTAAAATAAAAGGAATTCAATCCTATTGAATCAAATCGAGTCAAAATATATCGGATTTGGATCTTTTTGCTATCTCTATTCAAAACTATTCATTAATGTTTCATTTTTTCCATGCAGCTGTCAAGAATAATAGTAATACTACAGGAAGAGGGGGAGAGTTAAAGTTGTTGAATAATAAAAATGGGAAAAATGGTAATGGAGATCCTTCAGGGACCAACATCTTTCTTCCTGATGAATGGATTTACTGAGTTCATCTCCAAGACGAAGGATCGATCCTTAAATTTGTAGAGTTTAGATTGTGAACATGATTTTAAAAGGATTTTATCTTCTTCTTCTTCTTCTTTTTTTTTTTTTTTGTTAAAAAGAAAGTGAAATAATTCATGGCATTGAGCCTTGAAACTTAGTTGTATTTTTATGGTCACTAAAAAAAATGTATTCATTGCATAATCCTATGTATTATGACTGGAAAATTAGAATAGACTATATCTGTTCTTTTTGACACAATATTTAGAACTATTCATAACCCCTCTTCAACTCATAAATAGGAGGATAATACATTTCAATGCACTTGAACCCAAGTCCTCCTGCATCGACAATAATATCCATGCCAATCGAGCTAAGACTCAATCAGCAATTTAATTAATAATTTTAAAATTTATGTTTGTTTTATATGTAATTGATGTAAAAATGAGGACCAATATAACAAAAACCAGAAATAAGTTTAAGCAAATATATTAATTTGCGCTATAATAAGATCTTGAGCTCCATTCTCGTGCATACAAACCATTTCTTTCTATTAATTCTTATGGCTTGTAAATAAAATTCAAAAGATTAATTTATGTGATGGGAGATAAAACTTTCTCTTTTAAATACCCTTTCATTCCAACAATTGTCATATATTTGCACACCCAATATCACTAAATTATTAGTAAATTTATATTTTGATCACTTTGTTGACACCATTTTTTTTGAAAACGAGGTCGACTTGAATTTTGAAAATGAAAAAACGAATATGGGAGTCGCCACCAATCCTTTTTGATAAGGTGTGATCGGGCCACCTTGAAAAGTGATTGTTTTTAACAAACAATTTAATTTTATTAAAACAACGATTTTGGTCCACGAAATTCAAAAAAACGGGTTCTGGAGTCGGTTATGTACGAGGAAGGATTAGCACCCTCGTAACTCCCAAAATTGGTACCTAGTTGATTATTTAATGTCTTAGTGTCGAAGATTTAAAATACGATCCTTTTATTGAAATATTGAAAATTTTTGGGAAAATGACATTTCACGTTAATCGAGAAAGAGAATTATATCCAGTAAGTTAGGGCACAATGTCTTGAATTCCCGATGCGCGAATGAATGCCAAAAATCTACTTATTTAAAAGATATTTAGCTATCTCGGATTTAAAAAAGGGATCCTGCCCAGTAAGTTAGGACACGATCTTTTCTTAATTCCCGAGATCATTTAAAACTTGAGAAAAAAAAGGGGATCATGCCCAGTAAGTTAGGACACGATTTCTTCTTAATTCCCGAGATCATTTAAAACTTGAGTTTGAAAAGATTCGTGTATTTAGATTTATTGTGAAAATCGAAGCCCCGTAAGTTAGAGTACGACCTCCTCGAATCTAAATACGAGATTTTGCTTATTCAAAAATCATAATTTATGCCTTAAATAAAATTAATCTAACATGAAATAGTAGAAATGAAACACGGTGTCAATATGCGTAATAAAACAAAAATGTTTATGATGATGTAAGCATAAATAATACAAGCAACAACAAATGAAAGATAAATAAAAGACGAATTAATCATGCAAGATAATAAACAGATAAACTATTCGAATAAAATGGGCATGAAATGAAAAAGTAAACACCGCGTGAAACAACGAAACCATAAAGGAAATAAATAAAATATAAAATATACATATGTATGTGTATATACGTAAAATAATAAAAATAAGAAGAATATATATACATATTTTAAAATTATGAAATATAGAAAATATACATAAGTATGTACACACATATATATATATGTATAAAAAGAAATGTGTATGGATATACGTATATATATGCATATAAAAATTATAAGATGTATAAGATATATAAAGTATGTATATACATATATATTTATAAAATTAAGAAATATATGTGCATATATATATCATAAAAATGTATGTATATGTGTAATATCCCAAAAATTACTACAGAAGAAAGTAGGTATACTTGATATAGTAAAATAAGGAAATAAAGTGACAAAAAGAAAATTTTGGATTTATGTCAACATTGGGAAGTAAATTATGACATATTAATGCAAGAAAGGACTAATTCGCAAAAGTGAGAAAAGTTTTGTTGCCCAGGAGTAAATATTTAAAATTTGAGGGGTTAAAGTGTAAATATAAAAAAAGTCGAAGGATTAATTGTGCAAATATTTTAAGGGTGGAATGATCTAGAAACTAAAAAAATGGATGAATTAGGACCAAATTGAATAAGTGAAGAATTATGAGGGACTAAATCGTAATTTTACCAAATTGAGTGATGACTCAAGGATGAAATTTTAAAAGATCATGAAGAGAAAAATGGTCAAGTAGAAGGAGAGAGAAATCTAGAAAGTAATGATGATGTTGGAGATATTTTAGATAAATAAATAAATATTAGTTTATAATATTTGATTTGGTTTTTTTTAATGATATTTTATTATTTTATTTAGTATATATGTGTGGAAAGAAAGAAAAAAAGCCACCATCCCACCATTTTTCCCATGCACCAACGTGAGAAGAAAAGAGAAAGAAAGAAAGTTTTGCTTTCTTTATAATTTGGTCCTTTCACCAAATACTCACCATTTTCATTTAGAAATCAAAAGAATTTCCATATCCATCAAGAGAGAAAGATAACAAGGAGACTATGGGGAGCTAAATATCAAGTTAGATTCAAGAAATATAAGCTGGAGGAGAGAGAAAATCAAGTTAAAGTTTGAAACTAATAGAACAAGGTAAGAACATCAAGATTTCAAAACATTTTTAAGTTTGATATTATTGAAAAAGCATGGAAATGATGTTATAGTAGAGTTTTCTTATATAAGGTCTTATGTTCTTGATATATTAGTGAAGGAAAATAAGTGAAAGTGATGGGAAATATTATAGAGAAAGGGAATAAGGGAGTTATAAACTTAGTAATCAACATCTTGCACTAAAACAGTTTTGAACAACAACAGCAGGTTAACTTTGAAAAATCACCATAAATTGTGGAAATCGAATTAGAGGATGAAAAAATATGGAATTAAATATTATTGAGTCTAGTTTTTCATAGAAGAAACAGTGTAAGTAATGGAATTTTAAATCATGAGATATTATAAATTTTGTGAGACAAGGTCAGAATGATTTCGGGTTCCCCTTTTCTGACTTTGTAAAATCATAAAAAATTGGAGAAAAATAATTAGGGGCTTAAATTTATATTTTTAAATAATTAATGAGTATATTTTCAATATAAACAAATGGTAACATCATCCGAATCCCGTACGAGGAGATAATTAATTTTTAGTGAATAAGGGTCCAAACTGTAAGACAGCAGAACAGAGATGACTTTAAAGAATAAACTGTACTTATTGACTGAACAAAAAATTCTAAAAATTTTATGGTAATAAGATATATGAGTCTAGTTTCAGATAAAATTAACGTATCTCAATTCGGAGTTTTTAGCTTAAGATATAATTAATTTAGTGACCATGACTCAAGTGAACAGCTTGTTATGTGTAAACAAGTAAATAGTGGTATTATGTATATACCAAGGATGTGAAATGGAGAGGAGGAGGAGGAAAATATATGTGAATATTCAGCTAATATGAGATTATTTTAAAATAGCTAATTTACATGTTTTAAGTTTAGGGCTAAATTGAACAAATGTGAAACTTTAAGGGTAAATTTATAAAAATGTAAAAAGTGACCAAGTTACATGAAATGAATTGTTTTATTATTTAGATTAATAAATTGAATAAATATATATATATTTATATCAAGATTGGGTGAAAATTTGAGGAAAATAGTAAATTACCAAAATGTCCCTAAATTTTGGTATTTACATAATTAGCTTGGTAAGTTCCTATGAACTATATTCGTATAATTTTAATTAAAGTGAATATTATTTGGTGATGAATATTATATAAATATGTGTTTTATTATTGGAATTGAATTATTATTGGTAATATGTATAATTATTAGATGCATTGAAATGATTATCGAAAACTTGATTGGGTTGGGGGCTTGTTGGAGATATATCACACTATCCATTGATTCTATCAGTAATTTTGGATGATTTGATTCTGGTAATAATGGCATGTATAAGTTAAATTGGCCAACGTTAGCTCATTAATGTTTTGATTTTGATTGGTTATAAATTTGAGTGCTTGATGAAATGAAACGTCTGTAAATTAATTTGTAAACTCCGGTAATGCTCTATAACCCTATTCTGGTGATGGATACGGGTTAGGGGTGTTACAATATGTATTTCAGAATTATAAAATGTGAAAAGTATAGGTGCATATGTATATATTTAAGTTATAAAAATATATGCATATATAATAAAACATGGAATTAAATTTAATGATAATAATGATTATTAAGGTAATTAATTTAAAATAAGATAGCTAAAATTGCGACAGAAGATTACATCGAAACAAGACAAAATTTTAGGGTCAAAATCATAAAATGAAAAAGACACAGAAATGACTAAATCATGACGCGCGCAACAGGAGGAGGACCCAAAAGGAAATATCCCCAGCCTTATGCGCATCATTTCGCGCAGGGCTGAAATGAAACGCCTGAAAAATTATTCGGCCGAATTTAAGAAAATAAAAGGGACCACATTGCACAACAGTGCGAAAGCGGAAGGACCTAGCGCATAAATATCCCATTCACCGCAGAAACACGCGGATCCTAAAGGTGGACGGGTCGGGTCGCAGGTCAGGGCCAAAACAACATCGTTTTGGCACCTGAACCCTCTTGCAAAACGGCACCGTTTAATAACTTTTATTTAAAACAATTTCCTTCTTAAAATTTCATTTTTCAGTGTTTTAGAAAAAAATTCAAAAACCCCATATTTCTCTCAACCCCACTTGGCCGGAGTGGGTTCCTTCATCGAATCTGACGCACCGCCGCTGTGTCCGATGGCCGACGAGGGGAAAAATGGGCTTTTTAGCCCTTGTTTCGCAACGCCCTCATGGGTTGAGCCCTCTCAACGCCGAAATGCAAGAGGAGATCCCCGACCTCCTTTTGGATGCGGCCCCAATGGCGGCGTAGACCCCTTCCAACGATGTGTTTACAAGGGTTCTCCAGTGAGTCCTCCTTTTCCATTTTTTTATTTTATTATTTAAATAAAAAAGAAACAAATAAAAGACCAAATAAAAAAATCAAGCAAATATTGAAAGAACAGTAGAGGATCACCTCTAAAATGTTGCTTTTTATTTTCTAATGTTCGTAAAGGGGGGAGCCCTCAATACAGTGATGAAATTCGGCTTTTATAGCCAATGTTACATGTTATCTCTATTATTTTCCTTGCGTGTTTCTGTTGTTTGCGTGTCTTGCAGGTGACGACGCAAGTGAGGGAGGCGATGTGACCGTGGCGGTGGTGGCAAAAGGCGGCGACCAGGAGACCAAAGGTAAGCAGATGCGACGCTAGGGTTTCAGCTTTTCTGAAACCCTAGTTTGACTTTGGTTTGTTGGGCTAGGATATTGGGCCTCAGATTTGGGCTACTGTAGTTGTTTTAGATTGGGTTTGTTTGGGCTGGTAGGTTATTGGGCTGGGCTTGGGTTAGTAATTGTTTAGGTTTGCTGTTTGGGTTGTGATGTATTGGGTTTTTTGGGTCCCGGGCAAATATTGGGCCCGTACAGCTACCCCTCTTTGCTCATTGTCATGTAACGAGAATAGAGCAAAGACTTTTGAAGGACCAATTTGCCCGGTCTCGCCGATTCTTGACTTGTTCTGGTGCTTTTCTTCTTTAAGTAGCTTTATTCCAGTCCACTGTGTCTTGTTGCTTCGATCCACTCCACCGCAACTTCAGAAACAGATACAACCTGTAGCTTCAATCCACTCTGCTGCAACTTCAAGGGGACGAGATTCATGATTTTAGTCTGCTCCACTACAACGTCAAGGAGACAAAGACTTGTTGCTTCAACTTGCTCCATTGCAACTCCAGGGAGATAAGGTTTGATATGATAAGATCTGCTATCTACAGTCTGCTCCACTACAACTTTAGGGAGATAAGACTTATATCTTCAACCTGCCTCACTGCAACTTTAGGGGGATAAGGTTTGTTACTTCAACCTACTCTACTGCGACTTCATAGAGATAATGTTTGCGGCTTTAATCTGCTCCGCTGCAAGTTCAGAGGGATAAGATTAGTGGCTTCAATCTGCTCCATTGTAACTTCAGGGAGATAATATTGATATTTTCAACCTGTTCCCCTGCAACTCCAGGGAGATAAGGTCTGCTATCTTTATCTACTCCACTGCAACTTTAGAAAGAGATACGACCTGTTTTTTCAACCTCCTCCACTGCGACTTCAGGGGGAGGAGATTCGTGGTTTTAATCTGCTCCACTGCAACTTCAAGGAGATAGGATTAATAGCTTCAATCTTCTCCACTGCAACATCAGGGAGATAAGATTGGTATCTTTAACCTGCTCCACTGCAACTTCAGGGAGATAAGGTTGGTTATCTTCAGTCTGCTCCACTGCAACTTCAGGGAGATTAGACTTGTTATGGTAGAATTAATTCGACCTACTGCAACTTCAGAGGCATAGGATTCATCGTTTTAATCCGCTCAATTGCAACTTCAGGGAGATAGGATTAGTAGCTTCAATCTGCTCCGCTGCAACTTTAAGGAGATAAGATTGGTTTTAATCTGCTCCACTGCAACTTTAGGGAGATAAGATTAGTGGCTTCAATCTGCTCCACTGCAACTTCAATGAGATAAGATTGGTTTAACCTGCTCCACTGCAACTTCAGGGAGATAAGGTTTGATATGATTTGCTCTACTGCAACTTCAGAGAGATAAGATCTGTAATTTATAGCTTCAATCTGTTCCATTACAACTTCAGGGAAATAAGATTCGCTATCTTCAGCTCCACTGCAAGTTGAGAGAGATAAGACTTGTATCTTCAACCTGCCCCACTATAACTTTAGGGGGATAAGGTTTGTTACTTCAACCTACTCTACTGTAACTTTATAGAGATAAGGTTTGTGGCTTTAATCTGATCCACTGTAACTTTAGGGAGATAATATTAGTGACTTCAATCTGCTCTAGTGCAACTTCAGGGAGATAAGACTTGTTGGCTTTAATCTGCTCAACTGCAACTTTAAGGAGATAATATTTGCCATCTTCAGTCTGTCTCACTGCCTTCAGGGGGATAAGACTTACTTTCTTCAACTTCAACGCCAGGGAGATAAGATTCGCTGCCTTTAGCTTTAATCTGCTTCGCTGCAATGTCAGGAAAATAAGATTCGCTACCTTTAGCTTTAACCTGTTCCACTATAACGCCAAGGAGATAGGATTCACCGCCTTCAGCTTTAATTCGCTTCACTTCAGCTTTAATCTATTCCACTACAATGCCAGGGAAACAAGATTCGCTACCTTTAGCTTTAATTTGTTCTACTGCAAAGCTAGGGAAATAAGATTTGCTGTCTTCGATCTGCTCCACTACTGCTTAGGGAGGCAGGATCTGCAATCTTCAACCTACTCCACTTCTGCTTAGGGAGATAGGACTGGTTGCTTAAATTTGCTTCCCTACTACCCTGGTAAGATAAGATTCACCGTCTTTGATATGCTCCACTACTGCTTAGGGAGACAAGATTTACAATCTTCGACCTACTCCACTGCTGCTCAGGGAGATAGGATTGGTGTTTTTGATTTGCTTCACTGTCAGTACAGGAAGACAAGATCTACAATCTTAAACCTACTCCACTAATACTCAGGGAGATAAGGCTGATGTTTTTGATCTACTTCACTGCCAGTACAGGAAGACAATATCTGCTGTTTTCTTTAATCTATTCCACTACAACTTTAGTGGTATAGGGTTTGTGGTTTCACCGATCTGTTATGGGGAACATAACTTGTAGAATCCACTTAATGGGCCTATTTATGCCTAGTGATTAGAAAGTTATGATCAGAATGAATCAAAATCTCCTAACCAGATGTGCATGCATGAATACAAAATGTCTATCTTGTTTGGCTGGTAACACGGTAATCCTCAAGGTTCAATCTACTGTACTTTTGGGATATAAAATTTTAACTATCTTCCTCCCATTAAGTATAGGATTTGACTATTTCTCAATCCTCTCCCACTACAATTCAGAGATACAGGATCTGAATCTTTTTGGCCTTACACCATTTCTAAGGTGTCGTATCAAATGTTTATGCACAATTGTAAAATTTTATTCTCCGAGAAAACCTCTTCTTATCGCTCGATGATCATTGCTTGTTTGTTTATTAAAGCTTTGTCACCAACACGACATCTTATCATTTTGTTCAATCAATGTTTGGACAACAAAATCCGAAAGGATAGTCTTAACTTAGACTTTTCCTTCTTAGACATTTCAACCTTTAAACTTGGTGTGTTCTAAGCAATAGTCATGTTTCAGGTTCCTATATTATTTAGAAGCTTCTAGAGTAATATGCAAAACTTCCATTGTGAAAGTATTATTAGTCCATTAATCATTATTCCAATGCAACATGCTTGAAAAAGATCATAACGATAGATAAAATATGATTAATTTAGGAGCATGACTCGAAATGGATAAATTATCAAAAAGAGTAAGAATAACAAATGAATTTATTGAGAACACATATTTTGAAAGAGAATGAAGTATTCTAAGAACGAAAAATTCAATAGTATGAAGACTAGGTGCCTCAGATATCGCAGCTTGAACTTCTCTGTACAAACTTTTTGAAGAACATTCTGAGTTTGACATGTGTTTAGGAGATCTACAGTACTTTGTCGATGCCCCAAGACGTCGCCTACCCTTTTCTATTTATTCAGGTATAGCAAGATCATCACATGCCCCAATCTGATCAAAATTTGAGTCGTCATTTTTCGGTTTTCAACTCAAATCCCATTTGGTCTCAAAGCGCCCTTTGCGGGTTTTCACCTTGGCCTCTCCAATTTACTTTTTCATTTTTCATCATTTTTTATTTTTTTGGACTCAAAACGCCCTTTGCGGGTTTTCACCCTTTTTTTAGAACTCATAGCGCCCTTTGTGGGTTTTCACCTTGGTTCTCTTTCTTCAAGTGAAGTATTTCTTGACTGAATTCGAGTTTATAGGATTTGGTAGGCTTTTACCATCCATCTCGCTCAAGATCAAAGCTCCTCTAGAAAAGGCCTTCTTTACAACATAAGGTCCTTCCCAATTTAGCATCCATTTCCCTCTAAAGTCCTTTTGTAGAGGAATGATCTTTTTCAACACCAGGTCTCTTTCATGAAATTCTCTGGGACGAACCTTTTTTTTGAGCTTGCATCATTTGCTTTCGGCATATTTGACCATGACGGGTAACTTTAAACATTCCTATTCAATCGGGATTAAATTCAAAAAAACTCAGAGAGACAGAATCTTGTCTTCAATAGGTAAAACCGCGATAAGCCCAAGAGAAAGGCATTGCCCCTGCAGAGGTTTTTTTCTGCCTCTATTGCATTTTTCACTTTAGGGCTACATGGTGTTAATTTTGAACAGACTGTAAACTTTTGATATTGTGCTGTTGTTCAAATTTAGTGCATTGTCATATATGATCCTTTTTGGCATTCTATACTGACGTATGAATTTTTTCAAGAACTTACTAACTGTCGACTTTGTGACATTGGCATATAAAGTGGCTTCTACCCACGAAGATAAATCGATGATCGCCAGAATCTTTTGGCGAGATCGACCCAATGACCGTTATGCCCACATAGGGAGAAGTCATGGATTCTATTGATTCTTTGTAGAGTATGATCTGTTTTTCATTTTGTTCTACCATCCTCAATAAGTCTGAATATAGGCTACAATCTATGTCATCTTCAAAGTCATGAGATCCCTTTAAATACATGTCTTGCTCAAAAGGAGATTCTGAGTCTGTAGCAACGTCACTCATGTCGTTGATATTTAGGGACCTATTGTAGGTGCAAAAGAATGTATGAATGTACAGTATGGCTATGAATGAATGAATGAATGATTTGGAAGAAAATCCAAAAGAATGAAAGAATAAAAAAGAACGAAAGAACATTAGCTCAAAGATGATTGCAATAATGTATTTCATTAAAATAATAACGTTCAGAAATTAGTCTATTTCACAAAGGAATTCCTATTGCCTCTAGGCTAAAAGCAACAAATATGTTCTAAACATTACTCTAAATACTACAGATATTTCTTCTGCAATCCGATTGCTTAGAACACTCCCAAGTTTATAAGGGTGAATATCTAACAATGTCCATTTTCATTTGTGTCTTCATATATGGCATTGATGTGAACGTTTCCCTATATTTTTTCATACATCGCATTCACCCCATTATCAATATGATTGGGTAAAGAAATTTCTGCACTGGATGAATCATCAAATTTGAAAATGCATATACTGATGAGCCTTTTGACAAGTTTCTTGAAAGTGGTGCAGTTTTTTATAGAATGTCCTACAATTCCTGTATGGTATTCGCATTGGGTGTTTGCATCATACCACTTTGGGAATGGAGGTTGCACGGGTTTTGAGTAAAATGGGGATACCACGTGTGCATCAAACAGATTTTGATACAACTCTCTATATATCATCGGGATGGGTGTGAACTCGAGTTTTTCTGTGTTTGGCTTCGAGTTGGATTCTTGCATTGAGACACTTTGATAGCCAGTGGTTACGACCCTCGGCTGGCCTACAATGACCGATTTGGAATACCCTTTACTATGCATGCCCAGGTTATTCACTTCATTTTCCTTGTTCTTTAGGGTTGATCTTTTGACTCTTTCGCCCATATCTATCTTCCCAATTCTTATTGCGTTTTTGATTATCTCGTCAGACATTACTATATCTGAGAAACTTATGGCAGCGCTTCCCAACATATGGTTAATGAATGGGGCTTTCAGGGTGTTGATGAAAAACATTGTTGTTTTTTCTCCAAAAGAGGTGGCTGAACTTGTGTCGCTACCTCTCTCCATATTTGGGCATATTTCCTGAAGCTCTCACTTTGCTTCTTTTCCATATTCTGCAGTGTAATTCTGTTAGGTGTCATGTCTGTTACATGGCTGTATTGCTCCATGAAAGCTTATGCTAAATCCTTCCATGAATGTATTTTGGCACGGCTCAGTTGGTTGTACCATTTGGCAGCTGACCCCATAAGACTACCTTAGAAGTAATGAATTAATAGTTGGTCATTATTAACGTATCTTGTCATTCTTCAGCAGAACATTGTGATGTGAGCTTCAGGACAACTAGTCCAATTGTACTTTTCAAACTCTGGCATTTTAAATTTTGGCGGGAGGACTAGATCTGGGACCAAATTCAATTCTTTAGCATCAATCCCCTGATAATTCTCAATACTTTTCATTGCCCTGAATTTTTTTCTAAGCCATTTACATCTTTCCTCCAGCTGTTTTGGCAATTCTTCCTTGGTTTTTTCCTTCTAAGCCACTTCATCAAAATCGGAGACGATGAGATTGGTAGGGTTCTCTTCGGGGTTAAAACCTAATTCGGTTTAGAAGTTCATTGGCATTGAGGTACCAGCTTGAAATTGTTGGGGCTTGATTGTGACTGAGGACCTGCGTGGGTGTACATGAGCTTGAGGTTGTACATGTGGAGGAGTAAAGCCTGGAGGATAGATGGGTCCATCATTATCTCCTTCTTCATCATTAACCATGAGATTCTTTCCTTTGTCATTTCCCCCAGCCAACAGCTGTGTTAACTGAGTCAGCATGTTCTTCTGGGACTCCATCATCTTTTCCACCATATATTACTGAATTTTTTCTAGCCGCTCTCGCATTTGGTCTTGCATCTCTTTTTGGAACTGTTCGAATCTTTCCAATCTTTCGTCCATGCTTCTTGACTTTGCTCGAGTACCGTAACGGCGTTTGGTTGGTAAATTTTTGTTGGTTTCCAGATTAACTGAAATGATTTTAATCAATTAGGATTCTTTTGGTAGACTTTAATGCATATGATGTAATGTAATGCAAATGCATGAAATGAATGCAAAAAAAGGACGTTGATTCTTGGTTCAATTCTATTAGAACAACTTTACTAGAAAACAAATCTCTTTACATAAAGCGGATATATATACGACTTTGCCATCATACTCCAGGCGAAGACATCGATCTTTTTCTTCATCCGAATGTTAAGATAAATCTCGTGAATTTTCTAATAGATGCCACTTCTGGCTTCTCTTTGCTTGATCTGAGCTGCGTCCCATTGTTCACTCATTCTCATAATGCTCGTTAGTTTCTTTAAGAAAGTTCAGCGGCTCTCGAATAATCTTTGTCATCTTGAATCCTCGGGCAACGAAGTAAAGTTATGTACTCTTCCATAACCCTTCTTTTGTTATGTTTCTTGGAATATATTTTGGCGACCGTATTATCTCCCACTTTATTAAAAAATCTATTTTCCATGACAAGCTCTCTATTTAGTAACTGAACGTGAATCAACACCTCTTTTATGATGAAAAATGCAATGCACTCATAACAAAAATAATAAAAAAAACGTTAGTACAAAAACATAAATAACAAAAAAGAGCACCTATTTGGATGACCACTAAGGTTTGGCGTAGTTTCTGCCTAGGGTAGGCTCCTAAGTTCTTCTACATGTGGTTTGGTTCTAAAGTTGAGGCACCCGAACCAGCAGATTCCTTGATCCCCACCCATTATAGGCTCATACGGACCGAGTTCGTTCAGGGGAATACATTTCCCTATGGCTACACGGAGATGAAAATCTCACGAAGACATAGGTATGAATGTATCCCGAAAGCGATCCACTATCCTACATGGAGGTGAAAACCTCACGAAGTAATAGTTTCTTACTCCCACTTAAAAGGGTGTGACCAGCGGTCATGCAATGCAATATGCAGACATTAAAAGACTCGAACCAATAAAGCAAACATATCAAAATGATGCAGACCCATAAAACTACAATGAGAGGATCGTAAATTTAAATCGAATTTTTAACTTTCGATAAAAAGACAGAAAATAATCAATTTGTGGCTCGACTCTCAAAACCATGTCCCTAGTGGAGTCGCCAAGCTGTTGACACTATTTTTTTTGAAAACGAGGTCGACTTGAATTTTGAAAATGAAAAAACGAATATGGGAGTCGCTACCAATCCTTTCTGATAAGGTGTGATCGGGCCACCTTGAAAAGTGATTATTTTTAATAAACAATTTAATTTTATTAAAACAACGATTTTGGTCCACGAAATTCAAAAAAACGGGTTCAGGAGTCGGTTACGTACGAGGAAGGATTAGCAACCTCGTAACGCCCAAAATTGGTACCTAGTTAATTAATTAATGTCTTAGTGTCGAAGATTGAAAACTTTAAAGAGATTTAAAATATGATCTTTTATTGAAATGTTGAAAATTTTTGAGAAAATGGCATATTTCACGTTAATCGAGAAAGAGAATTATATCAAGTAAGTTAGGACACAATGTCTTGAATTCCCGATGCGCGAATGAATGCCAAAAATTTACTTATTTAAAAGATATTTAGCTATCTCGAATTTAAAAAAGAGATCATGCCCAGTAAGTTAGGACACGATCTTTTCTTAATTCCTGAGATCGTTTAAAACTTGAGAAAAAAAAAGGATCATGCCCAGTAAGTTAGGACACGATTTCTTCTTAATTCCCGAGATCATTTAAAACTTGAGTTTGAAAAGATTCGTGTATTTAGATTTATTGTGAAAATCGAACCCCCGTAAGTTAGAGTACGACCTCCTCGAATCTAAACACGATATTTTGCTTATTCAAAAATTATAATTTATGCCTTGAATAAAATTAATCTAACATGAAATAGTAGAAATGAAACACGGTGTCAATATGCGTAATAAAACAAAAATGTTTATGATGATTTAAGCATAAATAATACGAGCAACAACAAATAAAAAATAAATAAAAGACTAATTAATCATGCAAGATAATAAGTAGATAAACTATTCGAATAAAATGGGCATGATATGAAATATATATATGTATGTGTATATATGTAAAATTATAAAAATAAGAAGAATATATATATATACATATTTTAAAATTATGAAATATAGAAAATATACATAAGTATGTACACACATATATATATGTATAAAAAAGAAATTTGTATGGATATACGTATATATATGCATATAAAATTATAAGATGTATAAGATATATAAAGTATGTATATACATACATATATTTATAAAATTAAGAAATATATGTGCATATATATATCATAAAAATGTATGTATATGTATTTTTAATTATAAAATGTGAAAAGTATAGGTGCATATGTATATATTTAAGTTATAAAAATATATGTATATATAATAAAACATGGAATTAAATTTAATGATAATAATGATTATTGAGGTAATTAATTTAAAATAAGATAGCTAAAATAGCGACAGAGGATTCAATCGAAACAAGACAAAATTTTGGTGTCGAAATCATAAAATGAAAAAGACACAGAAAGGACTAAATCATGACGCGCGCAACAGGAGGAGGACCCAAAAGGAAATATCCCCAGCTTTATGCGCATCATTTCGCGCAAGGTTGAAATGAAACGCACGAAAAATTATGCGGCCGAATTTAAGAAAATAAAAGGGACCACATTGCACAACAGTGCGAAAGCGGAAGGAACTAGCGCATAAATATGCCCTTCACCGCAGAAACACGCGAATCCTGAGGGTGGACGGGTCGGGTCGCGGGTCAAGGCCAAAACGACGTCGTTTTGGCACCTGAACCCTCTTGCAAAACGGCGCTGTTTAATAACTTTTATTTAAAACAATTTTCTTCTTAAAATTTCATTTTTTCAGTGTTTTAGAAAAAAAAACTTCAAAAACCCCATATTTCTCTCAACCCCACTTGGTGTCCGTGGGTTCCTTGTGTGTTTTTGTTGTTTGCGTGTCTTGCAGGTGACGGCGCAAGTTGCAGGTGACGGCGCAAGTGGGGGCGGCGATGTGACCGTGGCGGTTGTGGCAGAATGCGGCAGCCAAGAGACCAAAGGTCAGCAGATGCGACGCTAGGATTTCAGCTTTTTTGAAACCCTAGTTTGACTTTGGTTTGTTGGGCTAGGATATTGGGCCTCGGGTTTGGGCTGCTGTAGTTGTTTTGGATTGGGTTTGTTTGGGCTGGTAGGTTATTGGGCTGGGCTTGGGTTAGTAATCGTTTAGGTTTGCTGTTTGGGTTGTGATGTATTGGGTTTTTTGGGTCCCGGGAAAATATTGGGCCCGTACACACTTAACTTTAAAAAATTATAAAAAATGGTCACCGATTGTTCGACATTTTCCGTTTAAGTCATTGGGCTGTTAAAATCGCTATTGTATGTTCCTTGCACCAATTGAAACCTCTCATTTTACTTCTCTTTTACAGTTCAATTTTTTTCATGAAACAACTTTAAATGTCACGAATCTATGAATCAAAATCCAAATAACTTTCTTCTCTGATCCCTGACACTAACCATCAAATTGATATAGACCTAAGGTATGTGATCTTCTACTCATCAATGGGTACTAATCCATCATACTGATCGTAAAATTATCGCTTGGAGTTTGTTAGCTGAATTTTTTTTATAAAGAAGAAGAAGAAGAAAGCTCAACAACCCAGTGATTTAAATAAAATTTTTGGAACAGTTCAATGACTTAAATGAAAATTTTTGAATAATCGAGTAACCGCTTTTATAACTTATCAAAATTGAATAACTAAAACGTAAACTTACTAAATTAAATATAATTTACCTTTTATATAAATATAACTACATTCATCAATAAAGTCAAAACACATTAATATCATACAAAAACTATACGTGAAGAAATTGTCATTGTTATATAACAATTAAGGAAATGGCTGCTTATTGCTTAACCACACAATAGCCATATATACTACAAAAACAATAATGAAAAAGTAAAAAAATTCTACACTGTTCAAGTAATTACAGTCAGTAACACAATTAGGTGGATCTAGTCTAACATTTATATAATTATTCTTATATAATAATTATCAATTAATTAATAGTCAAATATTATAATTATGGTATTATTTGATTTATCGCCCTCTTCACCTCCATTATGCTTACTTTCTTCCCGTTCATATTATCCTTCACCTGCCATTCAACCACACACGTAAAATTAATTAAATCTGTAATACCTTTTGAGGGGATTACTCTTTTTAGAGAAGTGTTTTAAAATGATACTTTTTAAATTAAGTATATCCATGTACGGTTGAAACACTCTCAACTTTGTAAACTAGACCTTACAAATAGTCACTTGCCATGTTGGGTCTCAGCAAAGCACAAGAGACAAAAACCAGACACAAAGACAATATTTTTAGTTGTTGAAAAAGGCCCGACTCCTTTCAAAGAAGTCTTCTCCAACAAGTGACTTATATATCGTAGGTCAGTATTTGAATCCTACTAAAGGCGAACCACTCATATCCTGGCTGTGTGCCTATATATAGTCGAGGTGCTCGAATCAAGCCCTTCAAGCGGCCGTTCAGCTCTTAGCAGAGCACGAAAGATAACGAGGACATTACCTTTCGTGGTTGGGTATTCGAGAAACTGATATTTCAAAATTTTCTCTATTTTAATTAATTGATTAATTAAATTAATTAGTTATTTACCTTGGCTCTTAATTCAGCTGTAAACAACCCATTGTTCAATGAAGACTGAACCGCCGTTATCTCGATCCGTAGCTTTTCCCTTAACATCTGCATTATATCAAGCAACAACCCTTCTCTGTACCCGCACTGCAACTCCAGCAACGCGTCGCTTTCGATTATCGACACTTCGACCGACGTTTCCGCCGTTTGCGGTGCAGGTTCCGCCGTCTTCTGCTTTGTTGCTTCCGCTATCCTCATCTTCTTTTTATCCGGACCCGATGATCGTGTCGTTAACCCACTTCTTTGATCCTTAGAGCTGCTATTTCTCTGCATCGAATCGGCCGATCTCGGCCGGTCGTTATCGGCCTCCATTTGCTTGTTTCGGGTTTCGAGGTCTTGAATCTTTTTACGGAGCTGTTTGACGTACTCGATGGTGTCGCCGAGGATGGAAGCTTTGTCCATTTTAGTGACGAAGGGGACCAAGGATCTTAATATTATGAACCGCTCGTTGAGCTTTTCGCGCCTCCGTCTCTCCGCCAGGACGTGGTTGGCGCTGAGGTCTTCGTTGGGGGTTCCTTTCCGGAACCGTGCGGCGGCGACGGCGGCGTCGCGTAATTTGGGGGAGTTCTCGTCGCGGTATTTGTTGTGGAGGAATGGTACGGTGAATAGGATGTATTTGAGGAGCCATTGTGACGTGCCTTCGACGACGGCGGAGTGGAGGTGGTGGTCTGAATGGGTTGTCCACTTGGCAAATGCTGATTGGGTGGAGTAGGTGGCGGCGTTGACGGTTGACGGTGACTCGGTCCACCGGGCCAGTTGAGCTTGGAGGATAGTGGAGACGGTCTGTGAATAGTGCGTGTCTTCTTGTGACATTTCGTCCACTGGCTGCGGCCCTACAAAATTCTCAAAAAAAAAATGTATTTTCACCTATACCAATAGGAGGAAACAGTTCTGTAAAATGCATCAAATCTATCGGTTTTGACTTCCACTTCAACTCCAAATGTTGTTGAAACCGGTCTCACTTGTTACACCGCTTCCACGAATAAACTTGAAAAAGTTGGAATTGATTTAATTGAAATCGGATTAAGAATCGAGTATAGATAATTTGATCGGTTTGATCATTGATTTAGTTTTAAAAATTATGTAACTTGAATTTTTTTAACTTAAATTATAAATATCGATGATTAAAATTTAAAATGATCTAAACTCAAATGTAAAACCCAAATGAATAGAAAAGAGATAAAAGGCAACATTTTAGTCCCTCAGTTTGACAAGTTTTCCTAACTTAGACTCTAAACTTTCTTTTAATCCGCATTAGTTCTTGGTCATGAAAGATTGTGTCACGTAATCACTTAAAATATTTTTATTAAAATTATGTTTTTTAGGTGATGTGTGACACAATATCATAATGCCATTCCATCACATTGACCAAAATTAAGAAAATTTGTTTTAACTAAATTCTAAAAATAATACGGACAAATTGAAAAAATTGGATCAACTTCAAAAACTTAACTAATAAAAAACCCAAATTGATCCCAACTCGCAAGGGTGAAACAAAAAAATTGTTTTAGGAGAAGTCAAAGATTAACCATAAATTTTTAAAGGACAAAAGTATAATTTTACCATCATACTAATATATAATTTTATAAAATTTTAAGAGATTAAATGACAAATCTATCATTTTTAGAGGGTCAAAACTATACTTACCCCTATTCCCTTCACTCCAACCAACCCAAAAAAATTAAACCCAAAAAATATAAATAACCTTAAACTCAGATAATTTAAATCCGAATTAATTTAAACCGAATCAACTCATCCGGCAAAAACACGTTAAAAAGTAAAGTTTTGAAACTAAAAAGAAGAATTGAATCCTTTGAAGGGTAGTTGAAAACAACTTAAAAAGACATGTTTGCTTTTGTCGAAAAAATAAATAAGACCGACCCATTAAGACAATCTAAAGTAGACCCCAACTCCCTGTCCTTCTTTCTCAGTACGGTGAGTCTGTGAGCCAATTGGTCAACCCCTCCAAAACAGAAACACTATTGGATATTTGGATTCCTGGGATAAGAAGAGGGTTCCAACTCTCTTACAAAAAGCTACTATGAAAGATGAAGATGTCTGAGAAAAAGCCAACTAATCATCTACCATGTCCCCCACTGGTTTAAGGGACCACACTAATGAATATTAATTTCAGCACCCCCTATAAAGGTAGGTTACTATTTTTGGGAAAACTCATTTATTATTTATCTATTCTACAACTAATACTTTGGAAATGTACAACCTTTTTCTAGTTTGGTTATTATAATGATGTTGAAATTTGAGAATAGGATAGTTTGAGATTGTGCCATATTATCACTTAAAAGTTATAATTTTTTATCAAAATTAGATGATAACATGTGTCAAGTTCTTAGACTAATGTGAAAGAAAAAAATTCAGGGATCTAGTTGAAAAAATTACTAAATTTAGGGACTAAATATTGTCTTATCTCTTAATGAAAATGATGTAGTTCAAGGATTAAATATTGTTTTATCCATTACTAAGCTGAGGGGCTAAATATTTTCTTATCCCTATGTTTTACAAAAAAATGAAGAAATTAATTTATAAGAGTTTGATTTTCTTTTAGAGAATTGGAAATTAATCCAATTGAATAATATTATTAAACCATGTCTGTTTTTGGGACGATGGAATTTTGAAAAAAATTAAAATTGAGGAACCAATTTGCAATTTTTGTTAATTAGAGGGATGGAATTTAAAACTTGAAAAAGAATTTATGAACAGTTCCAACTACCAGTTTCGTTTTTACCTGTTGAAAGTGGTTGAAGACTACCGCACGAGGGTTCTTGTAGCATTTGCCACCTCCGATTCGACTCATCTCTAAACAACTCAGCTCGCCGTTGATTGTCGGTTGGGTTCCCGCTTTGACTCACCGCCAACATATTGAAATCCGAGTCCAAGTTATTCGATGCATCGTCAGGTGAACCGAGCTTGATATCTTCCGACATATCCAATTGCATTAACTCGCTCGGCTCCTCCGCCGCCACTACTGCCAGAGTGTTTTCCGTCGGGACTTGTTGCGTGGTTCGACCCGTTTCGGCCGAGTACGATTCGGGTTCTTCGTCTCCCTCTTCATCGTCGTCATCTTCTTCTTCTTCCTCCTCCTCTTCATCAACGTTGTTATACTCTCCTTGGTCGGCGTTCACCGGTGGGTCCGCTGCTGCGTAAACGAGAGGAATGGAAGGGGAATGAAATCGAGTGTAGTCCGATGAAGCGGCCGGGTTCGACGTTGAATGTTCGGAGAGAGCCGGTTTTGGTGGCGGAGGGTTTGGTGCTTTTCCATCGTTGAAGAAAGTTTTAACGTGCTGGACTAACCCTAAATCTTCTTGCACCTACAATATAATTAAATCGGTATTCCACTTTTTTCAAATTCGTAATTACCTCTTTTAATAATACTTATAATTACCTTTTCGGTATATCCAAGTTCAAGAACACCATCAAGAATAGGAATGCAAAGCACAGTCTACAAACAACAAAAAACCAAAAGAAAAAAAATAAAAAAATGGTTTAATTTCATCGTCATGAGTTAAAATGATACATACATACATTCATACATATGTATATGTATATAGATACCTGTATACAAGCACTCTGTTGCAACCGTACGGCATTATTTTATGTTGACAAACACGAAGACATGAATACAGTTAGTACATTGAAATATTGCAGTTAAAAACATGCAAATCAAGAACAAGATATATACATATATATATATATATATGTGTATATCCATATACCTTGGCAAGAATAGCTCTTGAAAATGTTTTGCTATCAACTTCGTTTGCACCTGTAAGCCATACATGTTGCCTCCTTGCATATGCCTTTCCAGGTAACCTACACACCCATGTACATATATAAGAACGCAACACCATCTAATCATTACACATACATGCATGCATACATGTTAGAGATTATATCATAGTAAAATCTTATATGGGAAAGTTTTTAGAACAATGATTAACATAGTTTTTTCAAAAGAATTTTAATGGCTAATATTTTGTTTTGGTTTCTTTTGCTCAACTAGTATTCTCATTGTAGAAAAAATTCAGTGACAGCCAACCACTACCTTAGCAAATATCAACCCTATTACCCCTCTACTAATTTTTTTAAATTTAGTCAAAAAAGACAAAAAAATTTTGAAGAAATTTCAAAACTTTCAGTATTAAACTGCAAAAAACACACGGGAATCTCATAAACCACCCCAAAAATATAAACAAGACAACCATACCATTACCCTTTCACCTAACCTTCTTACAATACAACCTTGCATCAATGCCCTAAATCGTAAATTCCACACTACATGCACACTATTTCATGGTAAAATTCCATGGAAGCCCTTGTACTAAAACTCATATTACATTTTGCCCCTCCACTAAAAAAATGAGAAAATTACTCGTTGCAAATTCATCTTTTTGCTAAAAATTTTCAATTATTTCTACTATTAAAAACTAGTCCCTGTAAGTCAACCTGAGATATAGGTGGCACGTTAGTTACACTAGTTTTTAATAACAGAAATAGATGAAATGTCTAACAGAACTTAGAAGGATTAATTTACCTATTTTTTAAGTAAAGAGAACAAAATCTAATTCTTAATACAAAAACATTGATAGTCCCGATTTAATATTTACTACCACAATAACTAATTTAACTGTCTTGAAATGGTAAAAAAAGAAATGAATATGTGAATGGTGATAAATGTCCTACTATCTTGGAAAAGAGTTGTTAAGACAAAAAGAAGGGAATAGCGCAACATAGAGTGTAAGAACAAAATGAGATTATCTACTTTCAAGTTTTTTTCTATTACTAGTTTTAGTCGCAGATTGTAGCAGTAATGTTGAAAGGAATAAGTAAATTTATGTAGCAAAAGTCAATGGGGGGAAAGGGAAAAAGAAAGTTTACCCTACACCAGGGGGAAAAGAGAAGGAGACACACATTAGATAGAACCATTCGGATTCCGTTAAATCTTCCGGCGACAACGCGGCAGACGGTCGTCGAGCCGGTTGGTTGGTGTCGCCGGAAGACAACGAGTCGTAAAGTTCTCGGAGTTGTTGGCTTCTTTGTAAAGATGCTTCTTCTGTACTAACTTCCATTGGTTGCACTGTTTTTCTTGTTTTGATTGCTCCATTGTAGTATCCATCGGACCATATTAAGATACTTGAAAAAAAACACAGTTGGATCCATTAGTACAGCGCAAATTTTCATGGAAAAGAACAGTAAATGAACATGAGGTAAGAAAAAAAGATTATACCCTTGTTGAGGACAAATTTGCCAGAAAAGACTATACGTCCATTGAACCGATTGCACCGCTGCCTGTAACATTTTTTGTAGCCTACTACTCGGCGGCGCCGCCATTAACTTACAGATTTAAAGCTTGGATTTTTACGTTAAAAAAACCACAAATAAAATTCAAAACTTTCCCTTTGGAGATACTAAGGTTTTATGATCTCCACCTGAAAATTAAAAAAAGAAAAAAACCCTTTAATCCCCACCAACAAAAAAAGGGGTCTGACAGGCAAAGTCCGAAGAAAAGAAGCTACATATCAGAGAAAAAAGAAGAAGAAAGACAAATTAGATGACTTTTTAAGAAGAAATGAGACCCACTTTTTTTTTTGTAATAAAAAACGAAAGAGCAAATTGAAGGGTCGTTAAGTTTAGAGATTTGATGATATATGATCATATATAAAAAAAAATAAAAAGAAAAACAAGAAACAAAGACAAATTTGCAGAAAGTAGCTAGGGTTCTTTAAGTTGTTAAAACGTTGTTGTAAGAAGAAGAAGAAAAAAACATGGTTTTGACTGGTCGGTCTACCAGACAGTTCGATGAGAAGCAAAAAAAGAAAAAAACTGAATTTTTTTTTGGTTATTCGTTGTTCAAGAATCAGAGATAAAGGGACTGGGTGTTGTGGTCTGATTAGGTGGCGAAGACTGGGCGTTGGGGATTATAACTGTTTTAGAATCGTCGGTATAATATATATATTTTACATCCATCGCCATAATAATAAAAAAGGGGGAATCTGTATCTACCACTACCACTTCTATTATTAACCACAATAATGGCACATTCACTTTTATGGATAGTTTTGTTTTGGGTAAATTATCACTAAATTATTAGTAAGTTTACGTTTTAGTTATTTAATTTTAAAAAGGTTATAAAATGATTACTGAACTATTTGAAAGTTTTTATTTAAATTACTGGGCTGTTAAAATTGTTATTATATGATCTTCTTTATTCGAATCACCTAAACCTATCAAAAGCTCACATTCCCCTTCTTTTTTACAGTTCAATATTTTTTTCATGAAATAGTTTTGAATTTCAATAATTTGTGGACCAAATTCTAAACAACTTTCTTCTTCAATCTCCAGAACTGATTGTCGAATCGACTTGGATTTAATGTATATTCTTCTACTCGTCAATGAGTACTGATCCACCGTACTGATCATCGAATCGTCACTTAGAGCTTGCTAGTTTGACTTTTTAGAAAAAAAAAGTTACTTAACAACTCAGTGACTTAAAATAATAACTTTTGAATAATTCTATGACCAAATTAAAACTTTGGAATAGTTCTGTGACCATTTTGTAACTTTTTGAAGTATAATAACCAAATTGTAAATTTACTAATAGTTAAGTGACCTTTAGTGTTGTTTACCATTTTATTTTTACATAGAATATATATGGCTAAATTTGAAAAAATTGCTTATTTTAAAAAATATTTAGGAAAATGTACCCTTTTTGATATTTAGGGAAATATGTCAATTTTGGAGAGAAAAACAAAAAAAATGTGTCCAACAAGACGCGTTTTTTTGCTAAAAACACACCTCGTAGGATGTGTCCTACATGGTACGCTTTCTAACTTTTTTGACACCTCAACTCCTTTGGTTAGATGGTTAAATGTTAGTTGCTTTGTCTTTCAATTTCGGATTTGATTCCTCTCCTACTCACACTTATATTTTTGTTTCATGTTGTTTCAAGCTTTACTTTTATTTTTAATTATAATTTTTAACATATTAGCTTCTTTAGTTGGATGGTCAAATAATAGGGATTTTATCATTGAATCTTAGGTTCGATTATTTTTTTAAGCACATTGTTTTTTTTTATTTAATGTTATTTCAATTTTTTACTTTTAATTAATGTTTTAATTAATAAATATATTATTTTCAATTTTTATTTTTAATTCATCTTTTAATTAATAACTCTTTTATTTATAAAATCAAATAATCATTGTCAATTATATAATAAAAATATAATTGTGATAAAATTGATATTTATCATTATGTTAAATATATTTTATTTTTAAAACATCAACTATTTTTTGATTATATTTTCTTTATATATAATATTTATATGTCAAATATTTATTTTCTCCACCTATATTGTGAGTATGGTGATTTCTAATATTATAAATCGGCATTTTCTAATTCCTTCTCCAAAATCGGCATATTTTCCTAAATATTGGATAAAACCACAATTGGTGAAACTTGAAATAGTGGTGACACCGAAACCACCATGGATGCAAAGCTTTCAAGGGTTTGAACATTTGGTCTCAAGTTTCTATGGTAATTCAAGTTTTTCTTATTGTAATTTATATGTTTTTGAGGTTTAGGAGCTTGATTTAGCTAGTCCGTGTACCAATTTATGAAATTAATAATTTTTTCAAAAGTTTCCATTATTGATTTCTTGAAGCTTTTGGTACTAAATTGTTAGATTTTAAGCTTAAAAGTGAAAAATAACTAGTTTGTAAAGTTTAATTACTAGTTTTTGAACATAGGGGCTAAAGTGCATAAATTTTGAAATTGGTGTTAAATTTATGTAATTATGGATAATAGAGAGTTAAAAAGGGTTCATTTGAGATCAGTTTTGAAATCAAGGCTGAAATTTGAAATTTATGGTCATTTCGATTTTAAGGACTAAAGTGAATAAAATGTAAAACTTTAGGGAAATTTTAAAAAATGAAATTGAACTTTCATATGCATATAATAGGATGTTATAATGTATTTGGAATTAATAAATTGAAATTAATTATCGCTTAGATCGGGAATTGCACCAATTAGAGGATAATCGAGAAAAAGGCAAAATTTATGGATTAGTCCTGGACATTTCGTTTGTTGTTGGTTTTTTTCCAAGTAAGTTCATATGTAACTTACTATGTTGTGTCATGTTATGTTTGAATTATGTTATAATATTTATTAGTTTAGATTTAATGTAATATTGGTGATTTTGGTATCTAAAGGATTAAATCGTAAAGTATGAAATGCATGACAAATACGAGTAGATATATGGAATCGAATGGATGTGAAATGTTATAAGATTTTATGATATGTATATGATAATGTTACAAGGTTTGAAATGACAAGGAAACGGTAACGGTGCCCGTGTGAACTTAGTAAACGATTAGGATACGAATGACATGTCATTAGAGTCCAAAAAAAAACAAGTGTTTGATTAGGGATTAATACGATAGCTTGAGATCCAGAATATGTTGTGGATTCTTTGAAGCTCGTGTGAGCAGCATCGAACTAAGCTTGTGTAAGCAACCCTAGTCTGAAGCTCGTGTGAGAAAATCATTCTCATGTATCCGAGTTCAATTTACTAGGGTTCTCCGTGAAAATAGAAAGTAAAGCGGAAAATGAAATGGATGAAATGGTGGTACATGAATGAAAATATAGATACATATATGTATTTGCAAATGTTCTATGATTTGGTTATTATATGTTATAAACTAAATTGTTAAACATGTATAAGATTATGTTATAAGTTCATATCATGTAAATGAACTAACCTTTGAATATATTTGTTGATATGTTTATGAAAGTAATAGGATGCAAAAGGTTTGCCAAACTTACATCCAATATGTATCATTACTTAATTGTTGAATTGGTAAAGTAAGTTAAGTAAATTTCATTTGAACTTATTAAGCATTCAATATGCTTATACCGTTGTTTCTTTTCCTTGTAGTTGTCACCTTGCGAAACATTTCGATCGGATCACCTTGAAGCTCACACTATCAAGTTATCGACTCGATAGACTTTTAATTGTTTTAGCTCGGTAATGTGGCATTTATATGGAGTTTATATATGTGTGAACTTTGAATTGATAGTTGGTTTAACTTAGTACATGTTGATTTATGACATCTAATGTTCAAATTTGAATATATATGTTTGGTAACTTGTTGATATAGTGTGTGGAATTTGGTTTCATGAATAAACATTGAATTGGTTTAGTATATGATGATATCAAATGATTTGAAAGTATGAAGGAATAGGTTGAAATTGAATAGGTTGATCTAGTATGTTTGGTGCCAAATATTGACATATTGGTTTGAATGTTATGAATTGATTAAAATGAAATGTTTAGATATGGTTTGGATTAGTTTTTATGCAGGTTGTTAGTGTGCTTTTAAGCACCATTTGAATATGAGTTGGTTTGTGCATGAAATAGGTACCAAAATGTAAGATTTTGAGATATTTGGAACTAAGGTATCGATACCCTAGGTACAGGTATCGATACTTAGTATTTTTTTCTCAAAATTTTCAAACATCGAACCTTAAAATGGTATCGATACCCTTGGTTTTAAATGGATTTTTTTGAAATATCGAAGCTCAAAATGGCATCGGTATCTAGCAAGGGTCTCGATACATGTTCTGAATCTTTGAAAACTTTGCAATTTGGTCGTATTTCATATTCGGATTAGCAATTGAGCTTTTGTAAGCTCGATTGAGTCTTTGAAAAGTTTGTTTAGCATGTAATGACTGCATGTATGGAATAGTTGAATGTTTAATTGATTTATTTACAGTTTTTTTATGGTAGTTGCTTTGACAACGGATGTGACATCCTGTAGCTCAGACCCAATGACCGGGTTGGGCAAGGGGTATTACAACGCGACCTTAAGCGATTTTTTTGCTTTAAATCAACCTAAGACAGATTAACTCTTAAAAGATGAGAATTCACAAAGGAAATTCTTTAAGACACCAAAATAAAGTAGAAGCAAACTCTCAAGCGAAAAAGAAAAAGAAATAGAAAAGCCACAAGAAAACTAAGCACACCAAGTGTTTGAGTAAATGCTCTCAAAGTGTGTCTGTTACTTTGAAGAATTACAATTGAGTGGGATGATTACAAATGAGGGGGAATGCCTCTATATATACTTGAACTCCCCCAAATCCAATAGTACAGTTTAAATTACATTGACAGTTGAGATCAAAGCCTATCTAATAGATAACTCTAGTTTTACTAGAGTGTTCCACTAGGCCACCAAGTAGATCGACTTCGCAACATGTTCCACAAATCGGGCTAGCTCAAGTTGGTAAAATGGGCTTCATTTAATCAGTTGCACTCCATGAGACATTTTATGTGCATTCGTCACAGGCTTCGATTCGCGGCCTATAACATTTTGCCCCACCTATTCTCACAATGCCCTTATCGCGTTCTTATAATGAAACTGGTCTAACTTGTCTTAGAAATTCCTTGATACCTTAACCAATTCCCATCCATTTTCTCTATTGGATAGTTTCACCCCTCGAAACATTTACCTCAGCTTATGTCTTTATTGTTGTCCAACTCGAACTACTTTTCTCATTTTTACATCACAATCATAAGAGGCAATCATTCTTACTTGCCCCTATTGTGACTTGCCTCAATCAGGATCCCCTTGATCCACGTTAAAAGACTTTGGTACATCCACATTGAACACTGGGTTAACCTTGTATATTGTCGCTAACTTCGATTTGTAAGCCCTTCGACTTACTCGCTTTAAAACTTTGAAAGGGCCACTGTGTTTTTACCAAGCCAGTGGTAAGTCATAATAGAAAACACTATGAAAGTGTTTGAAATATATGTCGCTCATAGCATTTACTCAATTTAACTACCCAGTTTGAATCCCCATTTTTCTTATAAAGTTTTGATACACAACCCACCTCTCTCATAGGTGGTACCTCGCCAAGTCAACATTCTTACCACAATGAACATCCTGGGCTAGTTGGATTGCCGACAATACCTTGGTTCCACCTTTCTCATCATTACTCACTAGTGCAACGCATTGTCATTAACGAGTATCCGAGATACATATGCAATCAAAAAAAGAAACCAACAAAACATTAATCTTGTTAAAGAAATTCAAGCTAAGAAAAAAAATTGTAATTATCTAAATGAATTACATTGAAATCTTCCTTGCCTTTCCATTGACCAATCTGTAGCTTAACTCTTTGTGCTACTCCCATAGTTGGGACCTCTTTTGTAACAGCTCATTTTTAGTGGTGTCGGAAACAATGGTGTCAGTATTTTATTATTTATTTAATATTTATAGAATTATTATAGTGTCATATTAAAATTTGGCTAGGTAATTTTACTGTTTAGGTAATTAATTTAGTAAAAATGACTAAATTGCAAAAATTATAAGAGTTAGTTGCTATTAATTAAAGGTGTTAAATGACTATAAGAAAGCGAATTGATGGACTTAAATGGTAAAATATTGATTATTTTAAAGGTTAATTTTTAATTAGATAATTTAGTAAATTAAAACAAAAGATGACACAATTATCATCATCTTTCTTTTTGTTTTGCTTTGAAAATTTATACCCCTATAAAAGCTTAAGCTAAATTTCGTTCAAGTTTTTTTTCTCATATATGCTAATTAGTTTTTGCCCATTTTTAATTATTTTTATATTTTTGTGATTGTTTTAGCTTAGCCTAGCTAACCCAATGGTTAATTCGTGAAAATGCTAAATGTTTTAAATCATGTCATTGATGAGTTTGAAGTGTTTGTGAAGTATTGTGGTAGATTATTAAGCTTGGTTGATAAATAGGACTATTTTGTAAAGTGATTTTTTAGTGTTTTTAGTGTTAAAGGATTAAATTATTAAAATAGTGAATTACATAGAATTATTGTGAAAACTTGATGATTATGGGCTGTGTAGAGACCCTAAGAAATTCAGTTAGTATGGATTTTGATTAAATGTGGTTAATTTGTAAGTTTCGGATAAATTTTAAGGGTAATTTTGTAAAGTAATAATAAAAAGGGGTTTTGTGCATAAATGTGATTGTTTAATATGGTTGAATCGGTTAATTGAGTTAAACTTATTGTTTAGATCAAGAAACAAATCCATCAGACAAAGACTACGCAAAAGCTAAAGTAGCAGAATAGTTGTCGGCCTTATTTCTACAATCGTTTTTGTTTAGGTAAGTTCGTAATTTAGTTAAATTATTTAGATGTTGTTTTGCTAGTTAACGCCTATACATATATGATGATCGGGTTTGTTGGTTGAAAAACGAGTAAGACCATAGCTAAAAGACGCTATGGCATCACGAAAAAAACGAGTAGGACCATAGTTGAAAGACGCTATGACATCACGAATCAAACGAGTAACACCATAGCTGAAAGACGCTATAGCACTATATCAAAAATGAATAAGACCATAGTTGAAAGACACTATGACAACATGACAGAAAATGAATATGACCATAGTTGAAAGACACTATGGCAACATGACGGAAAATGAATAAGACCATAGTTGAAAGACATTATGGCAATATGACGAAAAATGAATAAGATCATAGTTGAAAGACAATATGACATTAGGTTGGGAATAAATAAGACTGTGGCTGAAAGACGCCATGGCATCATTCAACCATTTGCTACTCAGGTAATATATTTCGGGTGAGATATGTATCATATGTTATGAATATGAGATGAATGCTTGATTTGTATAGGTTGATGATGAATGCTAATGTTTTGGTGTGATTATATGTTTCATATGTATATAAACATGCTAACTTGTGAAAATTATGATGTGTTTAGGAAATTGAATGGTTATGAGCATATTATAAATGTTGCATGAATTGTATAAATTGATTCTTGTTCGGTAAGATATGTTTAAATTTGTACGAGCTTACTAATAATTGGTTGCTTACATTTGTTTTTTATTTCCTTGTAGATTATCAGAAAGCTTGATTGGTTGGAATCAAGTCAAAGCACATACACACTATCCATCCTTGATCACAGTAGAAGATTTGGTCATTTTGATGTTGGTTATAAATGGCATGTACTAGAAGCCTTTTTGGTTAATTTATTCATATTGATAATATTTGAATTTTTGTTTGGAAAATCTTGTAGTTATGTAATTATGTTTGGTATATTGGCTTAAAGTTGTGATTATAAATGCTTTTGGTCATTTGGTTTATGCCTTATGAAGATAATTTGAAATGTGGTAAAATGTATGTGATGAAATGAAGAATCTGGGTATGTTAAGTACATGTTTAAGGTATTAACTTGTGATTGCAGTGTGTGTGGTTGTTGGATGTTTAAATTGTGGTACTTGGATGCTTGAACTTAATTGGCAGGTTTTGGTGTGTTTTGAGTCAAGTGGAAGTGGTAATTAGGTGTACATATTGAAAGGTTTGGTTGGAAACTTTGGATTTGGTACCAAATTGTGCATTTTTGCCAAAAACAGAGGCTATGTCTCGATGACCAACCTTCCTCGTCGCAACGTCGAGTGATAGTGAGTGATGTCACAATGTCAAATGACATGAAGTCGTCACGACGTGGAAGTGTTGATGTTATGACGTCGATCTTGAATTTTTAAAACTTTGCAATTTGGTCCTTTTTTGTGCTTAGGTTGACAAAAGAGCTTTTGTAAGCTCATTTAAGACCTAGAAATGATTGTTTGAACTTAAATTGAATGTGGTTGACACTAAATTGCATGTGTGAATGATTAATTACTCCATAATTGATTCTAGTTGCTTCGACAAAGAATGTCGCATCTTGTTGTTCAAACCCTACAATCGGTTCAAGTGAGGGGTGTTACAAGTCAGTCACATCTATGTTTTTATCTTCTAGGAGTTATCCACTCCGATGCCCAAGACAAAATATCTCCCCAATTGAACTTAATAGGCGACATATTAATCTTTCAATTAGTTTGCTCATTTTCGATTAGACTAAGGACATGTTTAGGTTCGTCTACTAATATAAGTTATATTTCCGTATTACAATCCGACCATGTAATACCACTTAGTATTAGTTAAACATTAGACAGCTAGTGAGCTAATATTTGCTTCTATTTTGCTTTACATGCAAAAACCACGTTAGGACAATATACAAAATGAATTAATGTAATTCATGAATAATCTTATTAACCAATTTGTTCGAAAAAATTACAAGTGCACATAGACAAAAATACTACACTTAGGGTACCAGATCCAACAAGATTATCCTCAATGCCCATCACACGGAAGTATTGTTCCACCCCACATAATAAGTTGTCCACATCCCTCTCAAACCTCGTCGCCTTACCCATAGCAGCTCTACACATAATAAGCTCTCCCTCAAGCTCCTTAATTCATTTCTTCAAAGTCAACACCACAGCCTCGAGACCATTATCCCTCACTATTAGCTTATCCATAGTGGAATATAAACCGAGAGCCTCCACCATAAATTTCTTGAGTTGCTTTTTCATTGAACCAACTTTGCGGTGCATCCCTCAACTACCTCAAGTGTTTCTTTCATATCACCCAATGATTCCATGAGATTGGTCACCCGACCTCCCGATGCCGACAACATATCCTTTGATCTCTTAGCTTTCCTACCCCCTATGGGTCTTTCTCTGCTCAATATGCTCATCTACTTCTTTTGTCATCTCACTCGGCACCTTCGAACCTTGGCTCTGATACTAACTATCACAGGGCTAGAACTTTAGTTTGGCAAACTGTGTTGCCTTAGGCGATTTATTTGCTTCAAATTGACCTAAGTCAGCCTAACTTTCAAAAGATGAGAATTCACAAAGGAAATTCTTTAAGGCATCAAAATAAAACAGAAACAAACTCTCAAGTGAAAAAGCAAAAAGCAAATAGAAGAGCCATAAGAAAACTAAACACACCAAGTGTTTGAGTAAATGTTCTCAAAGTGTTTCTATTTGTAACGATCCAATAGTTAGGGGTGTCGGAAAGTGCATTTTTGGGACTCCATTTTCGTAAATCGGACTCGTAAATATTTATTAAAAATATTTACGAAGTTAGTTGTGTAGTTAATTAGGTCTTGGTTAAGTGAATTTGCATGAATTAAGAGTAATTAGGTATAAGGACTAAATTGCATATAGGGTGAAAGTTAAATTATAGATTAAAGAATAATTAAAGGGACTAAAGAAGCAATTATGCCATTATTCTTTAATGAGGCGGCATAAGGTGTAAAATTATTATATATATCATTAATAAATTAAAGTTAAAATATATATTATAATATGTTTTACTTAATATTTAGTAAATATATATTATAGTAATAAAAGAAATAAAAAAGACAAAAGCAAAATGAAACAGAAAGAAAGAAAAAGAGAAAGAAAGAAGAACCCACGGCTTAGGGGTTTCAAAGTTCCAAGTTCAATTGGTTAGTCAATGTAGTCCCCTTTTCTTGTAATCTTTATGTTTTTAGAATCCCAATGTTAAGTACTACCCAACTGATGTCAAATTTTTAGAAATTATTAAATTTTTAAGTGTTTTAATGTTGAATAATTTTAGTATTAGGGATTAAATTGATAGATTTTAAGTTAGAAATAAAAAATATTGAATTGTAGAATAATTTGTAAATTTTGAGTAATAGGGACTAAATTGTAAAAATTTGAAATTTAGGGATTTAAGTGAAAATAGGGAGTTAAATTTAGTTTAAAGTGAATTTTGTATAAAATTATAGGATTAATTGTAAAGAAATAAAGTTAGTCTCGGTTTAGGGACTAAATTGAAAATTTAGCAAATATTGAGTCAAAATTGAAATATTCAATATGAAATTTAAATTGTGTTATATTGATAAATTTTAATTGTTTTAATTTCGTAGCTAACGTCGTGCCAGAATCCTCAACTAAAAAAAGGAAACATAAAGTCGACGTGGAATAGCTCGGAATTTCTGGTTTGTATTTCTATAATCCGAACCTGGTTACTAATTGTTGTGTTTTGATTTAATGCTTATGGTAAGTGTTTGAGATGAGCATTTGACATTTTGATATTGAATTAAAGTTGATGGAAATTGATTGAATTGGTATATATATTATGATTGTATTGATTATTTGAATTGAATTGAATTCATGTGTATATGTGATTATATGAAAAATTGGTATTGGATATTGGTTGTTTTTGAAATGTGAAATTAAACCCTATTAACTGTATCAGGCTGAGTCGGATATAGATGACATGCCATAGGATTGGAAGAGTTCAGGGATTTCTTCGACTTCGAGTCGATGAGGCATTGGGTGCCAATTTACTTCGGTTTAATTGATGAGACATTGGGTGTCAAATTTATATAGCGTTGGGCGCATATTACTTTCGATTTATCTGATGATGATACGACCCTAGCCAAGGACGCCCTTGATTTCAGCTTGAACTCAGCTCCTCAAGCTCCATTTAGCTTGGTTCAGCTCACCGAATTTTATTTTAGCTCACATGAGCTTAATTCAGCTCATTTGAGCTTGGTTTAAATTCAATTCAGCTCATTATTAGCTCTTTAGCTAAATTAATTTTATTTTTGGAATAAATTAATTATTTAAGTTAATTAGTTAATTTAGTTACTGACTCTTAATTACTTGTCACTTATTACATGTTATAATTATGTTGTGTTAGCGAATTTAATTAGGTGGTGGATTATATTTAATTTGTCTTAATACCATTTAGTTCACCAAATATACATTTTCACTTAATTTAGTTCATGTTTTTTTTTGTAGGATGGTGAATGCATGAAGGAGCATTAAAGTCTAAGTGCATGAATGGTTCAAATACAACGTATGGGAGTATACATGAATGGCTAAATACATGAATGGTTGGATTCATGGATATGGCTCATTTTATGATAATTCAAGGTGTTTATTCACCAAGAAGAGCAACTAAATTCATTCTCCAAAAGTCGGCCGATGCACTTCCCAAAACAAAGCACCTATCGTTCACATTTGGAGTTCACACCAAGGACCATTTGGCTGATCATTGTTCACACTTCCAAAGACTTTTCCAACTCCTTTTCACACCTTCAAGGTGTTCACGTTCACCTTTAATCTTGGTATCTTTTCACCAAGAATTACATTTTAATGAGCTCATTTAAGCTCAATTGGTCGAACCTAGTCTGCCGCCATTTCTCCAAGTGCATTTGCTCTTCTAGAAATCGTCCTTGAGCTTCAAATTCAGCTGAATTTAGCTCCAACAATTTAGTTTTTATTTCCAAAAATTTTCTAGCCTAATTAATTACTTAGACATTAAGTCTTTGTTTTGACCGTTCGGCTACCTAGCTGAACACTATAAATAGTTGTTCATTTTCATTGTAAAAGGACTTTTGACTTTTGATCATTTGAATGAACTTTGTTCAAAGAGTGAGTTTTCTCCTCTCTAAATTCGTACGAGTTTCGATCTGACTTATCTAGCGTGCTAGTGGCGTCTATCGTTCTCTTTTGAACTTATCACCTTGCTTTGGTGTGGCGTTCAACCCTTCTACAATTCCGTAATCCCACCTTGAACCGAATAGAAATCAGGGTGACACTTTTTAGTGTTGAATCGTTTCTGGTGTTTAAGCTCATTTATCCATTCTCACCGAATATCTTATATTTTATCTTTATTATTTTATCTTTAGCCAACCTTTAAAACCATTTGAAAGCTTCTGCATCTTTAGCCTTATTTCATCCTATTTTCGATAACTCAACTATTCCTCGTCGACGATCGGGCAATTACGTGAAACGACTCGATTAACCCAGGCCGAATCGCATCATTTGGTATCAGAGCTTGCAAAACGAGGAGCACCGACGTTCGTAGCTATCTCGAAAGATAGGTTTGTAAAAAAAAGTTTCAAAAAAAAATCTCGAGTTGTAATTTTATTTTATTTTCTCTTTTCTTTATTGTATTTGGCTTACTATTGTATTGGATTAAAAAAAAACAAAGAAAATCGAAAAAAAATTCAAAAAAAAAGTGAAAAAAAATCGAGCAAAAAAAAGAGAGAGAAAAAAATTGAAAAAAAATTTGAAAAAAAAAAGAGAAGAGGATTTCATGAATTTTGAAGATATTTTGGTATTATTCAATTGTATTTGAAGTGAAAAAAAAATCGAAGTATAAAAAAAGAAGAAGTGAAAAGTCTTGTGAGTTTTATTTTGTTATTATTTCTTGTTACCTCCGAGCATCCATTCCTTCTACCCCCCCAAAGAAAAACGCCACACATACTTTGATTTTTTATTTTTCCTTGTTTCAGCCTACCCTATACACCCTAACATTATCCTTTGCACCCATTTGAAGCCGACCCTCTAAGCCGCAATAAGTCTTCTTGAAACAAAATACGAATTCACGAGAGTGAGATGAGTGGAAAAAGGCACGAGTGGTGAGTACATTAGAGCGAGCAAAAGCCATTAAACGAGCGTAAACACGAGTGGTGTGCTATCCAATTTTCTTTTGAGTGAAACGTGAGATTTTGTGGTGAGGTATTTAATTTTGTTTTGTTTTAATCATTTTTTAGTAATTAAATCATGTCTCAAGAAGAATTCTCACCGATGAATTTCAATACTTGGTGAACGAGATGGGCGAATTTTGGAGGAAGAACTAAGCCCATTAAAAGACGTTTGAACCGAGTGGAGGAAAAGTCCCAACGGAAAAAATCCACCAAGTCGAGAAACGAGTCGAGATCATCACGACAATCTGGCGTCCAAAGACTACTCGCTAAGAGATTCTTATCGGGATTTCTATTCAACGAGGAACTCAAGACGAAGCAAAGCAAGTTTTGAGTTTGAAGCTTTCAAGGTGACGAACGAGGAATCACAAGTAGTCCTTCATATGCACCAAGGTATTCGTCCGCCAAGAATCAATCTCAAGAGGTGATCATTTTTGTATGAAAGTCGTTCTAATTATACCCAACGAGAGTCATTTTGTGCTGATTCATTTGCAACATCTCCATCCTATAATGAAAGAGCGAGGCAAAAGAAAAAGAAATAAGAAGAAAAGAAAGACAAGAAATGTTGATGAGAGAAAATGAGCATATATGGAATGAAATCGAGAAACGAAAAAAGAAATGAAAGAAAAGGAACAAGAAATCAAAAAGTGAGAGAAAAAAATGAAGAGAAAGAATTGAAAAAGAAATTGAGATTGAACAAGAGTGCAAGCGAGAAAGAGAAATCGAAAGAAAAGAAGAAAAGATTGAAAAGAAAAGAAATCCAAAAGAGAGTGAGGTCGAAAATAAAATTGAAAATGAGAGAGGAAATGAAAAGAGAAAAAAAGAAGTTGAGATTAGAAAAGAAACGAGAGAAAAAGAGATAAACGAACCAGAAAAAGTGAGGAGCATTTCAACTAATCCATATGAAACTTGTTCTTGTTCTGTTTCTTCTTTCCAGGTGCCCGAGATATCAAACGATAATTTTCAACTTCACTACCTTTTCGATGAAAGACATTTTCATATGGTTAGTATAAGTAAGGTTGAAGATGAAAAAGTGCCCCAAGAGTTCAAAGGTAAGCGAGGTGAGGAAATGTTAACGATCGAGTCACGACCACCAGGTTTGAAAATTGTTGAAATACTTTTTAGTGACTTAATTTCTAAACGCTCTCCTTATTTTGGTATGATTAATTGCTATTCCCTGAATGTGGTTGATTTTTGTTCCAATCAACAAACCAAAGATTTAATTTTGCGTGATGACTGTTTTTCACGAAAGGCGATTAAAATTTTCATTTGTGACAATTTTGTGCACCAATTAACGCTTTGTGGAAAATCCATGAATTTGTGCAAGTATGAATTGATGAATGTAAAAAGTTTTAACTGTTTGTCCCTGTGTATGCAAAATCCCCATTGGTTTAACGTGTTTGGTTTTATGAAATTTTTGCTACATTTTGGCATGAATACTCAAAATCAAGTTTTTAAACCCGGAATCTATTTTGGTTCGTTTTATGGGAAAGTCAAGCTTCATCAATTTTGTGTAAACAATTTCTATTGGGAGTTGAATAAGGAACTGAGGTATGAAAAATTTGATTTCAATTTAAATTCATTCCTTAATCCATTTTTGTGGTTGTATTTGAAGTTCGTATTTCATTTCGTTAAGGTTAATTCACCACGAGATTTGATTAGACTACATTTCGAGGAGAGAAGATTTATGATGATCGACAAAGGTAAAATGATCCTTGCTTTTCCATCCCTCGAGGTAAACAAGGTATGACTTACGAGAACTTTAAAATTTCTCCGCCTATTCGGTTGGTAATAAACTTTTGTTGAAGAATTGGTTGTCGCAAGGTATTTAAATTGTGATGTGTTTAACTGTTCACTTTATTTAAAATGAATCATCTGTTTTGCTTGATGTCGATGATGCGATTTTGGAAGAACCAATCGTTCAATTTCCATTGCAAGGTTTTCTTGTGCATTCATCATTTGTGATAAAAATTGGTGTTCAATAAGTTGTGGTGAGGAGTTTATTTGCTTGATCGATGAACGGATTAAGTTGATTATGTCCACATGTCTCTTGAAAATTTTTGGTAAGATTCTCCTTGATGACAAGTTTGTTGAAAAGGTGAAAGATCAATGGCCACTGTTAAGCTTAACTATGCAAGATTTAAGCCGATTAAGTGGTAAAATCATAACTTGCAAAAAGCTTTGTTCAATCGATTGTGGGTATGAAATTTGGAAAATACCTTCTTGCAAGGATTATGAATGTTCTACCCAAATGGTACTTGGGCCACATATTTGCTCAAATGAATTCTTGATGAGACTTTGTATGGTGAAGATGTAACAAAACAGTTTGGTAGTTTGTTTTATTTGTGTTCGATTCCGTTTGATCGAGGAAAGATGAGTAAGCGGAGCTATGATCGAGTGAACCAACGGCTCGACTTGAGGACAAGTCGTTCAAAAGAAGGGGCAATGATACGACCCTAGCCAAGGACGCCTTGATTTGACTTGAATTGACTCCTCAAGCTCCATTTAGCTTGGTTCAACTCACCGAATTTTATTTTAGCTCACATGAGCTTAATTCACTCATTTGAGCTTGGTTTAAATTCAATTCAGCTCATTATTAGCTCTTTAGCTAAATTAATTTTATTTTTGGAATAAATTAATTATTTAAGTTAATTAGTTAATTTAGTTCTGACTCTTAATTATGTTGTGTTAGCGAATTTAATTAGGTGGTGGATTATATTTAATTTGTCTTAATACCATTTAGTTCACCAAATATACATTTTCACTTAATTTAGTTCATGTTTTTTTTTGTAGGATGGTGAATGCATGAAGGAGCATTAAAGTCCAAAGTGCATGAATGGTTCAAATACAACGTATGGGAGTATACATGAATGGTGAATACATGAATGGTTGGATTCATGGATATGGCTCATTTTATGATAATTCAAGGTGTTTATTCACCAAGAAGAGCAACTAAATTCATTCTCCAAAAGTGGCCGATGCACTTCCCAAAACAAACACCTATCGTTCACATTTGGAGTTCACACCAAGGACCATTTGGTGATCATTGTTCACACTTCCAAAGACTTTTCCAACTTCTTTTCACACCTTCAAGGCTGTTCACGTTCACCTTTAATGCTGGTATCTTTTCACCAAGAATTACATTTTAATGAGCTCATTTAAGCTCAATTGGTTGAACCTAGTGCCGCCATTTCTCCAAGTGCATTTGCTCTTCTAGAAATCGTCCCTTGAGCTTCAAATTCAAATTGAATTTAGCTCCAACAATTTAGTTTTATTTCCAAAATTTTCTAGCCTAATTAATTACTTAGACATTAAGTCTTTGTTTTGGCCGTTCGGCTACCTAGCTGAACACTATAAATAGTTGTTCATTTTCATTATAAAAGGACTTTTGACTTTTGATCATTTGAATGAACTTTGTTCAAAGAGTGAGTTTTCTCCTCTCTAAATTCGTACGAGTTTCGATCTGACTTATCTAGCGTGCTAGTGGCGTCTATCGTTCTCTTTTGAACTTATCACCTTGCTTTGGTGTGGCGTTCAACCCTTCTACAATTCCGCAATCCCACCTTGAACCGAATAGAAATCGGGGTTACACTTTTTAGTGTTGAATCATTTCTGGTGTTTAAGCTCATTTATTCATTCTCACCGAATATCTTATATTTTATCTTTATTATTTTATCCTTAGCCAACCTTTAAAACCATTTGAAAGCTTCCGCATCTTTAGCCTTATTTCATCCTATTTTCGATAACTCAACTATTCCTCGTCGACGATCGGGCAATTACGTGAAACGACTCGATTAACCCAGGCCGAATCGCATCAGATGAGGCATTGGGTGCCAAACTAGTGTGTTGGTTGGATTCGTGTATCCGTCCGAGTCCGAGTTGTGTTAATAGGGGTAATTAAATAAAAGAGTACTATGATTGATATTGGATGATATTGTATGTGAATGAAAATGGGATAGTGAATTGAAACATGAAAATGAGACACATGATATATCTTTTCATGAATTGGATATGGATTGAATAATATTATTGTTTAAATGATATATATATTAAATTGTGAAAAGTTATTATATAGCAAGTGATGAGATTTGAGAATGATATGAAATGATGTATTTATGAATTGAATATTGAATGACTAATGCCATTGTATGAATAAATGTGGTCTTAAATATTCAAATGTGCTTATAATTAAAATATGCATATTATATTATCTTGTCTTTAAATATTCAGATCATAGAAATACCACTGAGTTTTACTCAGCGTACAGTTTTGTTTTCTGTGCATAGATTAGGTACTTCAATTTTTATCGCCGATTCAGCATCCAACAATGCTCCCGAACTCAAACGTGGTGATGATTACTCTTTTGTGTCAGCATGTACCTAGGGTGTCTACATAATAGTTATTTTGTAGATTGAATGTAAATGAGATTATAAGTTTAATATTGGTTAGTTTTATACATATAAATATGTGTTTTTTTTTTGTTTGTTTTTGAAGCCATATCATGGCATGGTAAATTGAACTAAATCTAGATAGGTGCATGTGAATTTAATTCTATGTTTAAGTGCTCATGAATTAGGCAAATTGATTTGGATTTGGTATGTTTATAATTTGGATTAAAATGATGCTTTGATGACTTGTTTTGATGATATGAAATGTTTGAGAATTATGTCTGTTTGATAAAAAAACTTTAGTAATGCTTCGAAACCCTATTTTGGCGACGAATATGGGTTAGGGGTGTTACACTATTACTTTGAAGAATTACAATTGAGCGAAATGATTACAAATGAAGGGAATGGCCTCTATTTATAGTTGAGTTCCCCTAGATCCAATGGTACAATTTAAATTACATCAACGGTTGAGATCAAAGCTTATCTACAATATGAGAGTCCTTAGGGATTAAAACTCTATATAATATTATCTCTTATGATTAGACCTGCTCATGAGTCGAGCCACCCACCCAAACCCAAATGCTTGCTCAAAAAATGGAAGGTTTTGGAAAAAAATATGAAGCCTGAAAATGGGCTTGGGGAAATTTAAAGCTCGTTTTCTATATGTGTCGAGCCTTGGGCAAGATTTTTTTACTCTTGGCCCAAATATATTATGTTATAAAAGATATTATATTAATTATATATGTTAAATAATAATTATATATTTACATTTACATTTATATTAAATCACTAACTCAATAATAATTAAACTCATTACCCAAAACATAGAAAAAACTTACCCAATTAAATAACCCAACCCAAAATATAAAATTTAAAAATTATATTTAATACAATAAAATACTCATTATATTTATTTGTTTGTTTAATATAATAAAACATTTATTATATTTATGGTAGTGTTTTTTAATATAAATACTTTTTAATGTGTTAGAAAATTTTTATTTAATTTTTTAGTACATTTGGTGTATTATTTTTTAAAAAAATATTTTAAAATAAAAATTAATATAAAAAATCAAATATGGGAGGTCGTGCTTGGGTTTACCTTTTTTAAATTGGATTGGGTTTGGGCAAAAAAGTATGCTCATTTTTCGGTTGGACCAAGCCCGGGCTTGGAAAATTGGTCTAAATAACTTGCATGGGCCCCAACCCAGCCCGACTTGGCCCATGAGCACCACCACTACTTAGGATTTACAATATTCACCATAGTAATTCTAATTTTGTTGGAGTATTCTACTAGGCCATCAAGGTTTCAAATAAATAGGGTTTTCCACATGTTCCACAAATAAAGTCAATTTAAGTGAGTCAAATAAGCTTCCGATCCGCTGCCTGTGACACTTGGACCTTCCTTTTTATAGAGTTATATATATATAGTTTTAATTTTAAAAGATAACAAACGCCATATTAATTTTTAATTTTATAATAATTTAAATACCGGGAAAGAAACGAAGACGACAATTTCTTCGTTAAGAAAAATGCACAACACATTTCATCACATGTCATGGAATTTATTATTTTAGGAGTAAATCAATATTTATTACTTCAACTTTTTTTTAATTTGATCTCTAAATTTGCTTTTGGTCTACATTAGTTTTGAAATTTGATAAAAGAATTTAATTCAATCTCTAAACTCGAATACTTTTAAGGTATGATAACATGACATTCTCTTCGTGTGTCACATAATCACATGAAAGTTTTAATATATATAATCTAAAATTACAATAAATATATAAAAATTTAAAATTATTAAGTGATAATAGGACAAAATCTCAGAGTGTTGCATCCTCACATGTTAACATAAACCAAGTTTAGGGACCAAATTTTGAAAAGTTGCAAATTTCTTTGACCAATGTGGATTAAAAAAAATTCAAGGACTAATTGGTACTTTATCCCTTTCTTTTATGTAAAATTATAGTTTTATACTCTTCAATAATTTGTTATGTGGTTATTATTTTAATAAGGGGTAATGTATACTTTGCCCCTTGACCTAACATGTACTTATTTGGTAACCCTAGGTCACTAAATTATTAGTAAGTTTACATTTTGATCATTCAAATTCAAAAAGTTACAAAATAGTCCCTGAACTATTCAAATGCTTTTATTTAAGTCATTGGACTGTTAAGTCTTTTTTTTTAAGTTTGGTCAACAAGCTTCGAGCGATAATTCGACGATTGATATGGTGGAATAGTACCCATCGACGAGTAGAAGAACATATCAAGTCCAAGCTTATATGATGGTTGATATAAAAGATTGGAGAAGAAACTTGTTCAGATTTTGATTCACAGATTCAAGACGTTCAAAGTTGTTTCATGAAAAAAACTAAATTGTAGAAGAGGAAGGGATGTTTACCCTTTCAATTGGTGTCAAGGTGAGAATGAAGAAGGCCATACAGTGGCAATTTTTATAGTGTAGTTACTTAAATGAAAATTTTCGTATAGTTTAGTAACCTTTTTGTAACTTTTTGAAGTTAAGTGACCTAAATTTAAACTTACTAATAGTTCAGTGACATTGGATGTAGTTTACCCCTTTTTTTACCTAATTAGTACCTAAATTTAGATTTTGTTACACACTTTGGTACCTTTTTTGTATCACTGATAGAATATGATGATATGACATTTATAACTAATAATACGACAACACGTGACAATATTGTATTATGACACGTGGCAAGCATTAATAAATAAAATTATAAATTATAAATTTATAAAAAATTATAAAAATTATTTCATGTCTAAAATGAACTGGACAAAAAAAGTCCAAATTCGGATGAACGTAAATGTCATTTTGCCCAAATTCATTTGAATGTATTTCATTTAGTAATTTTATATGTTTTTTATAAAATATCATGTTAATTATATGATTATTTTAAAATTAAAAATATATAAAATCTAATTTCAAATATATATAATATCTAAACAACATTGACAAATTGATGTCTAAGTCCATTTGAATGGGGACATTCATTTATTTTTTAATAATTTTTTAATAAATTTATATACTTACAAAGATTTTTAGACGTTTATATTTTTTTATTAATGTTTGCCATATGTCTTTGTCACGTTGTTACATTTGAATGATTTTATAAAAAGATATCAAAGTGCGTGACAAAATCTAAATTTTGATACCAAATAATTTCAAAATAAGTTCAAAGTGATAAAGTATAGGAACAAAATATATATTAACCCTTTTAGAAATTCAATCATTATATTTTATTTTTAATTTAAAAATATTATTTATGTCGAATTTTGAATAAATTAAAATGTCTATTTGTTTGTAATGAAAAGAAACAGTACAGTTATAGTTTTTAATATGTTAGATATATCGAACTGATTTAGAATTTTAGGTCAAATTATGCTATATTAATTTATTTACTATGTATAAGTTATGAATTTATTCACTGTATTATGTGTAAATTGTAAGTTTAATCTATATAATTTGGCCAGTTTTAGTCTTTATACATTTTAAATTGGTAAATTTTAGTATTTATACGTTTTAAATTTTAAATTTTCAATCCTAATCCAAATGGTAATGAATGTAGATTTAGTTTCATATTATGCAATTTGATTATTCTTTGTTTCTTTACTTAGTTTCTTAGTTTATTAACAAGCTTTTCACATGTGACTATCGTTTGCGAATAAGATTTTGAAAATAGTTAAACTTAATGAATTTAACTTTTATTGTTTAGCTAGGATAGTAATTTCAAGTTTTGAAAAATATAGAAACTAATTATATTAACGAATATAGAAACTATAATAACAAGTATAATTATATTAACAATTTACATGAGAGTAAATGAATCTCTCCGTTTATTCATTGTATTATAGCTATTTTTTTGTTTTAATTTAATTTTAAATAGAATAAGTTTATTGCTTAGCTTATGTTTTAATTAATGTTGGTTTTTTTGGTAAAAATAAGGAAAACATATAGCATTATTAAATCTTTAATTGTGTCCCACAAATTAATTGAAAATCAATTTAATTAGGAAAATATTTTAAAAATATTTTTTAAGTAAAAGAAAATACTACTATAAGAATATTTTTTATTTTCTTATATAAAATCCATAAAAATAATTTAAATTCAAAATAATTTTATAAAAAAACACACACACATGATAGGATTTGAACCTAAAACATAAATCTTAAAATTTTAATTTGTCCTTTCAATAAAAATCATTTTATGAAAATTTTTATAAATATATTTTAATCTAGTATATATTATTTTACTAAAATAAAATTTATAAAAATAATAAATTAATTGTTTAAATTTTTAGAAACGGCCAATTGTGAATTGCTAAGTAAAATAGAGTACTTGAACGAAAGTGATGGCTGCAGTGGCCACTAAAAATGGCACTACGATGAACACAACAAAAACGTGACACACAGAATTGTTTACACAGTTCGATTTTCCTATATTTGTGGAGTCTACCTCAATGAATAAATCCATTATATTTAATCTCAATACAGCAAGTGATTCAAGTTCTATCACACCCTAGTACAGCAACCTCATTTACCTCTAAGTTTTCCCCCGAGAACCTTGGTAGTAAATAAAACATGTTTACTTTCTCAAATGAACTCTAAAATATACTTTCTACAATGAATAGATAAGTGCTCTTAATATTCAATGCAAAACCTATATAAGTCTAACAAACTAGAAATTGACTACAATCTAGTCCCTTATTAATAGCAGCTAAACTAGCAAGATACAATATAATAATAATAACCTATATAAATTGGGTTATCGGAGATATGTCTTCAAATCTTGTCTCGATCCAACTTCCATAACTCAATGGATGCAACTACTTGATCCAATCCAATCCAATCTTCGAATTAAGTTTCTTCAAATGGATTGATCTTCATAGTCGAGCTTACATATACTTCTACAATACCATCATCATTCGAAACTCAAAAGTTTTGTTTTTAAAATTTGCCAATTAATCTAATTGTGGGTTAATATATAAGTTCAAATGATTAAGTTTTACTATCTTAGTAGAACGAAAATAGTAAACATAAAGTAACAAAATTTTCATAAATATCGAAACAAAAGCATCTTCATTCATGAGATAAAATACTTTTTAATGCAAAAGAAAGTTTCACAAGAAATATTCTCAAACAAAACGAAGAGACAACATTTCATGTAAAATATGTACGTGCAGTAATCGAATCAACTGTCCAAATTATGAATATATATATAGTAGATTTAATTTCTGTATTATAATTTACTATTTTTAGTTCATGTTTCTATTGGAATTTAAGATTTTAGTTTTAATTAAACAATAGTTGTTAAATTTATAAAAAGAAATTGTTTCTAAAATTAGATTTAGCAATCATACTATCATGCCTATAATGTCATGTCAACATGTTATTTTTATATATTACTAAAAAACAGTTAATAGATTTAACGAGTATCGTTTGCATCAAAGTTGAAATTTCTAAATTAGAAAAATATCGAGACTTAGAATGATCTGATCGAAAAATCTAGACAGAATTTTATCAAATTAATTTAACTGCTACCATTTAAATTGAAATTGAAGAGTTTGCCTTTTCTTTTGATTCCTAAGTATTGGATTAAAAACAATTCTTGAATAAGGTATTCAACTCCAGGGATGAATTGAAAAAGAAATTTTTATCAGCTCTACCTCCTATTTTTTATGAAGAAAATGAATCTTTTTTATCGAAGGATAAAAAAAATGGGTTCGAATCTCCTACGGGAATTATTTAGAAGATATCCCAAAACCAAAAATAATGGTATTTGCTAGCAACAACATAATGGAGGCCTTGAATCAAGATAAATTGATCCGAAATCCAATTCAAATCCAACATAGCACCTGTGGGTACATAAAAAATGTATTGAATCGATTCATTAAAAAGAATCGATCCGATCGCAACTTCGAATATGGAATTCAAAGGGATCAAATTGGAAATGATACTCTAAATCATAGAACTATAATGAAATATATGATTAACCAATATTTATTGAATTTGAAAAAGAGTTAGAAGAAATAGTTCGATCCTCTTATTTTGATTTCTCGGACTAAGAAATCTATAAATCGGGATCCTAATGCATATAGATACAAATGGTCTAATGCATATAAAGTTGATGAGTTCAAAAATACATAAATTAAAAATAAAATAATTAAATTTTTACTTTTACGCGGCTAATAACAAAATTTGACCAATAATGTATCTCACAAAGATGATAAGAATGGACATAATTTTGGGGGCTGCTAAGTGTTTTGCATTGTACAATCTTTCTTTTTACTTTTGAGATCAAATCAAAAGTGCAATGATGGTATTATAAATAAAATTCAATGAATCTATAAATTTTATGAGCATTTTTAAACTTTTTACATTTATATATTTAAACACTAATTAAGTGATAAATAAAAGATAAAATCAATATTTATTTATATACTTAAACCTCTATTCAAGTTATAACATTATCTTATTACATTAGTAAATATAAAAGTACAAAAGTTTACTTGTAAAAAATAAAAATAATTCAGAATTTAAAAATATTTTAACCTTAATTATTAATTTATTGGTAATGAGAATGTTTCGAATTTTATTAAAATTATTGTTATAATAAATGTAGAAATCCTTTCGGGAAAAATCACGGGCAAATGAGAAAAAAATTACTAATGTCGAAAAACGAATGATACAATAAGAGTTTCCACTACATCTATTTAAGGGTTGAAAAACCCTATTCTAATCAGAGTTAGTTGTATCATATAATTTATTAGAAAAAGGAAATAAATGAGAGTAATAGTGATATTGTTGTGAAAATTTTGTATATATAGTCTGATTGAAAGAGGTGGCCATTGACGTCAAAGGATTGAAAAAACAAGAAAAGAAAAACATGTTTTTACAACACAACATCAATTGTTTCAAACTTTGTTAAACTTATGAAATGGGTTTCCTTTTTCACTTCATTGAAAAAAGACAATTTCTTGAGTTATGAAACATGAACTGATGTTGTTTGATATAAATCTAGATTTTTATGTCTCATCTTCCTCATTTTCGAATCATTTACTGCTACCTTACCAAGAAACTCCCATATATAGTTTGAGGAAATTGAAATTATGTCTCTTCCTTTCCCATAATTCACGTGAAATTTTATTCAACTTTTTGTAGGATTTTTTCTCAAACTCCATTTTTGAGGTGCTACCTAAGTACTTATGAACACAATTTCATTAAAGTTGGATCATTTCATTCAATAATGCATATATGACTATCACCTCTTAAAGTTCAATGAGTTCAGGTTCCTCAGCACACACTCTTGAGAGTAATAACAGAAATTTCTATTTTAAAAAGGTTTTTAGTTTAAATAGTAAAGATTGTCAATTGAGTTTTAGTTTAATTGGCATTGACATTGTTGTCAGTACTAAAGGATACGTGTTCAAGTGTGCTGAAGCGCGTTATCCTCTTATTTAAGGGTTAGGCATTGTATAAAAAAACAAAAATTAAAAATCGTATTTTGCGTATATAAAAGTTCAAAATACAATAAATTTTAACCATAAATTACGTATATTATGCATTTAATATTAGACTCAAAAGTAGAGAGATCAAATTGGAAAAAGTTACTAAATTTAATAATTACATGTTACTTTTAAGTATATCATGTATTTAATGTTGGACTCAAAAATAGAGAGATCAAATTGAAAAAATTATTAAGCTTTTATAATTATTATTATTATTATGGTGCACGTTTTTATCATGGATGGATTAATGATTATGTTTATATAATCTCTTCTAGCTAACTTAAACAATGACCAAGTACACGATTTTCTCATGCAAATATATTTATTAAAAATTATATAAAAAATAATTGACGCTCACAATGATAAAGTTGAATGCTTGTTATGTACAGTATTTTGGGGTCGGTTAATTTTTTATTGATTTGAATACATGATGGTAATCTAGTGATTTTACAATTGAGTTGGCGTTCGATTGATCCTTGACACCAACTCAATGAAAGACTTAATATAAATACTAGAAATCCTATCACACACTCATGCGTGTGGACACCAAAGATTTAGAACACAGATGCGTGTTTAAAAATAGCATACAATAAACAATTAAATGTATAGTTTGAAACTAATTAATTGCAATAACACATAAAATATGTAAGATATTAAAATAAAAAAATAGATTAAATTATGATTAAAACGAAATTTAAACACATAAACACATCGATAAACAATACTAAATGTACTACAATTATTTATCATTATTTTGTCATCAATCGTGAGTTAATGTTGAGTTGCCTTGTGACACCAAATCAATTAACAATATTATTAATATATACAACTGGTGGAGATAATAAATTGTGCATATTAAAAAATGTATAAAAATATTAAAATAAAACTTTGATTAAATAGTAAAATTAAGATTTTACTACGTTCAAATCTCATTAAACAATTAATGTTTATTTTATGACCATTAAACAACAACTGGCCAAAAGAAAAAACAACTACTTTGCTTCCCTATATTTGGGTAAAAAAAACAGCAAGAATCAAACAAGACAAATGACTGTTCACTGTTTGCTTGATTTAAAACCGTATTAAATATAACAATAAATTATTTGAGATAATGATAAGATATATTGTACTTTTAAGGGATAATTTAGTTCGAACTTTAAAATAATATTATTAAGAGAGACAATCACGAACCTCAAATATAAAATATATATACATTCAAATCCTTGGAAGCCAAAAATGACAGTTAACCATCAATATTAAATGATACAACGGCAATTAATAACAATTATTGGAGCATTAATCTCTTTTTTTTTTCTTTTGAATATTTGGGCATTAATCTTTCAATTGAGTATGTTGTGTAACACCCCTAACTCATATCCGTCGCTGGAATAGGGTTACAGAGCATTACTGAAATTTACAGATCAAATACAGATAATTCATATCATTTAATATTCATATCAGAAGTCAATCATATTCAATTATATTGTCCCTTATATAAGCCCTTGAAGCCCAAAATGTAAATTAGAAACAAGTCGGGACTAAACCGGGAACTCAGAAAATTTTTCGCAAAATATCAATTTTTTTCCAATGTGTAGGGGACACACGCCCGTGTGGCCAGGCCGTGTGTCTCACATTGTAAAGAGACACGCCCGTGTCAAAGGCCGTGTGGGCATTCGAAATAGGGACACACGGCCGTGTCACAATCCGTGTGTAACACCCCTAACCCGTATCCGTCGCCGAATTAGGGTTACGAGGCATTACCGAACAAACATAACCATTTTTTTTAACCAAACTGATCACAACATGAAAATTTAATTACTTTCGCATAGCTATTATAATTTACAATCAAAATGTAATTAATATCGTGCTCAACCTATACATGCCATAAGATTGAGTTCAAACATTTAACAAAATACCAAAAGAAGTCGATAGTGTGATGGACTATGCTGATGATCCCCGAGCTCGTAACGCGTCTCCAAAATCTAAAAAAAAAAACAAATGGATAGAAAACAAACAAAGTAAGCTTTTATAGCTTAGTAAGTCTATAGCATAACAACAAATATATATATATATATATTAACAAATACTTATAGACAAATGCATACATATTTATCAACAATTAAAAACCGAATGTATATACACTTTATTACTTGCATACTTTCAATTCACATATGTACTTATCATGTGCATAAAATTGATCATACACACACACACACACATATATATATATATATATATATATATATATATATATATACCAATCACATATTATATTCACTTATATATATATAGACTCATTATGAATTAATACACGAGTACATCGCTAATACATACATTCAATATATATATATATATATATATATATATATACATATTCATCATATATACATATTCATCATATACAAATTAATGAGTACATTTATATATATATCCCAATTGCATCCATAAATAATTATCAAACACATAGGCTCCATGTATATATTTAACAACTGCATATCCCCATGTGCATTTATAAATTCAACAACCGCATATACCGATATACATATGCCTTTATCATTTGTATACACCAAATGCATACAATTATGTTTAATCAAATGCAAAACCGGAATGGAGATGTATACTCACCAAGCATATAAAAACCTAATATTTATGTATACATCGATTTCATATAACCAAAATCATAGATATATCAATTGCATATTCTCACATAGTTTAAATAGATTCACCTAGGCACTTAGCCGCTAGGTTTTAAAACTCGATTCGATACAACGGCTTATAGCCCGCTAGACCTATAGTCCGAAATGTATCACCAGGCATTAAGCCCGCTAGACGTAAAGTCGAATTAATTCACCAAGCATTAAACACGCTAGGCACATAGCTCGAATTATATCACCAAGCATCCACTGCTAGACAATAAGTCCGATTTACATTCGATCACTTTATATTAGTCATTCAAACTAACAACCTCATATATTCATTTCCATTCAAGACTTTTGCATGAATAAATTCACATAATCGAAACTTTCTTAAACATATATAAGTTCCATACCTAAATTCATTTCAAGAACATATACGCATATACTTGATTCATCGCATTTCATAATATCTTACACATATATCCTACCTAAATTCGGATTAAGTACCTATTCATGTATGTAAACATATCCAATCAAATATTGCATATACATATATTTTCATCTCACACATAAACATACTTTTTCAATACCACATATATACTCATGAATTACATGTCTTAAATTAATTCCAAAGGTTTATACACGTATATACATATATAATGACATATCTAAATTCAATACACAACACATGCACGTATTTTTTTTTGCATGCTTATTCGAATCTATATATATATATACAATTATAACATACATATCACAAATCAAATCCAAGAGTTTATATATATATATACTTTTATAATCATTCGAACCCTTTTATATATATACATATATCTTATACATATCTTTGATTAATCTAATAATTTATACATGTATATACTTATATACCTTCATACTTTAACTAAATTCAAATGACTATATAAGTATATACCTATGATTCGAACATGTAACAATAATGCATATAATTCACTCATACTTTTAATTATTTCAACCAACATATTTTCAATTATAATTCATCAAAATACAGCACATATACATACCTATATACTGATTTTTATGACATTATATAGCTAATAGACTTACCTCGGATATCCGCAGACTCGATCGACTATTCGATTACTTTCGACTTTCCCCGATCTAATTCTGTTTTCTTCAGTTCGTGATCTAAACATATTCAAATTTAACCCTCTTATTCATCAAATCATTCAATTTTATCCAAAACACATAAATGGGCAAATTACCATTTTGCCCTGGACATTTTACACTTTTGCAATTTAGTCCCTATTAAGTAAAACACAAATTACACAAAATCTCACAACACCATAGTTAGGCGAATCTTCATTGTATTCATACAAGTCCATGTATTTCATTTATTTCCCATTTTAGTCCTCAAAATTTATTTTCACAATTTAGCCCTAAATACTCAAATTCATCAAAATCCCAAGACAAAACATGTTAATCTAAGACATATCTTCCATTATTCATCATCAAACATCACAAAACACAAATATTCATCAATGGCACATTTCAAAATCATCAACAATTCACAAAATTAATACATGGGTTCAAGTATTCAAAGCAACAATCTCAAAAACGTAAAAATTATCAAAAACCGAAACAATTTCATACCTTAATCAAGCTAGCAAAGTGCCGAAACCCTAAATGCCATGGATGTTTTCTTTCTTTGCAACATTCGGCCAACAAAAGAGATGATAATGGCTTGTTTATGTTTTGTTTTATTATACTATACATTATTTATTAATTTACTTATTTAACCTTTAATAATTAATAAACAAAACATATATAATAAGGTTATATTAATCCTTTGCCACCCACTAACTTACATAGTGGACTATTTGCATTATAAAACCTCTAAGTTATAAAGACAACAACAATTAGGTGCTTTTATAATTAACCCCTAAATTTTCATTTTACGCGATTAAGCCCTTTTATTAAATCGGACACTTAAACGACGAAATTAAAACACGAAAATTTCACACAATCACATACACACAAAATAAACACACATAATAATATTAATAATATTTTTCTAATTCGGATTTGTGGTCCCGAAACCACTGTTCCGATTAGGGTCAAAACCGGGTTGTTACACCGTGTCCAATTTAAGGTGCTCACTGATTTGGGTCATACGGCCAAGCCACACACCCGTGTGCTAAGTCATGTGAGCATACTGACTTGTATTAAATAGGTGTAGGGGTCACACGGCCAAGCCACACGCCCATGTGCTAAGCCGTGTGGATAATTTTAAGCATTCAGTTTCTCAATTTTTAAGATTCAGGGGACACACGGCCGGATCACATGCCCATGTGCTAGGTCGTGTGTCACACACGATTGAGACACACGTCCGTGTCTCTGCCCGTGTGGATGAAATTAGGTCATTTCCAAGGTCACATTTCTCACCCCATTTGTCTTCAACCTCCATTATTACTTTAATATATCATCAAGCCATACCAAAGTATTCAAATCAGATGAAAATCTAGTTCGTAATTCCGCATATAATTAAGTAATTATACTTACTTATTTGCCCAATCACACATATAGGCTTATTTGTACTAAATCTACCAAATCAAACAATGCCTCAATATGCCTATTAGTATTCATCATTCAACCATAACAAATCATACATCAAACATGTAATAGGGCCCAATTGGCCCAGGTCCAAACAAAATAAAAAACAATCCAAGTTTTTACAAGCCCAATCAATTGGCCCAGGCCCGCGTAAGCCCAATAGCCAATTTCAACCCTAGCCCAGCAAAATCACTTGCTGAAACCCTGCCTCCAAACGCCCTAGCCGCCGCAGCCTCCATGCCTTCAAAGAAGATGCAGTAGCCGACGCGTCTCGAGCCATCACTCCACGCTACAGTACACACCACGATACCTGCAAAAACGGACTCAAAGAGTCCGAAGGAGAAAAAACAAGCAAAATATTTTTATTTTTGTTTCTTTTTCGGCCTATAAAAGGCCATTTTTAATATGTAAAAGGGGACTGAAATACGGGGGGATAAAAAAGATCGAAATAAAAGTCAATCGAGAACATATTTCATTTTTTTAAAAGGTGATTATTTGGAATATATTAGTTTGTTTTAGTTTATTTTTATATGGCGAAAAGTATAAAAAAGGAGGGATCTTACCTCTTTCGTCGAAGACGCCGGACCGACGCCGTATCCGTCGTGATCGGAGCACCAGCATGGGCAGAGGGGTGGCGCGAGGACGCTAGGGATTAAACCCTAGCAGAGCACCAGAGAAGCATTGCTTTTTTTTATTTTTTTTCTTTTCATTCGGTTTCAATTGATTTTGAAAGACAAAAATTTTGTTTTAAATAACGTTCAAAACGGCGCCGTTTTGCCCTAGTACAACCCGCGCGGTGACCCGACCCGGTGGGGAGGATCCGCGCGTTTGGCTTCAAAGGGGAAATTGCGCATTTGGCCCCTCCCTCTTGCAACGCGTTTCAGTCAAATCCTGTTTTTCTCTTTTTTAAATTGGGTCGCAGATTTTATTTTTGTTGCAATTTGATACCCCGCTGCGTGGCATTTTGGGAGGGAAGGAATAATTTCCTCTTTAGTCCCCCATGTTGCTCGCGCGTTCGAATTGATCCTTTTTTAATATTATTCTAAATTCGGCCCATTTTTTCGTTTTTAATTCAATTTAACCCATTTTTTAGTTTTTATCACAGTGCCATACTATTATTTTGTTTTATTTTATTTATTACTATAATGTTGTACATTATTATTATTATTATTATTATTATTATTATGCCTACATACATGCGCATGCTCTCTGTATAATATATATGCATGTTTCAGCTTTCTACGCATATATTACATATATACATACTCTTTTTGTTTTTATTTTACTTTCCTTTTTTATACTTTATACTATATATACATATACGCTTTATAGCATGGGCATTTTTAATATACCCATGTTCCCATTTTAAAAATCATTATAAATTTTTTTATCATTTCACATATTCTATTATCTTTTATATATTTTCAAGTTTCACCAATACATGTATACTTTTTTATTTCTGTAAATATATATATATATGCATACTTTTATACTTTTATTCTATTTTTAATACATGTATTTCTATTTGTTTTTATTTGATGTATTTCATTCCTTCTTTTTGTTTGCAAATTTACTTGTATATTATACTCGTATATATATTTGTAAATGTTTATTCATATATGCTTGAAATTAGAATATTGATTTCATGTTATGCATTACCTCTTTTAGCATATCCTTTTTTAAAAATGTATATTTTGGTTTTGTCAAAGTATTAAAATCATGATATTTCATAAAATTTCAAGATATTTGGCATTCATGATTCTTGAGAAATATCGTGTCCTAACTTACTGGATTGCGATTATTTTTCGATGAATTTAGAAAGTCAAGTATTTGTTTTGCAATAAATTCGCAAATTTTAAATAAAAGCTTATTCTCGGGAATTCAAAAATATTGGGTCCTAACTTACTGGTCATGACATTTTCTTCTCGAAATAAGAATTTTCAAAAGCAAAAGGCAATATTCGAGTATTTTGAAGATTTAAAAACATTGTGCCCTAACTCACTGGGTGTGGTATTTTATTTTTTTGAAATAAGAATGTCTTATTATTTTAATTCATCCATGAAATAAAAAGTTTCCTTTTAAAATCTTTTCAAATTTTCGACACCAAGGCATTAAAAAAATCAATTTGGTACCAATTTTGGGCGTTATGAGGTGCTAATCCTTCCTCGTATGAATCGACTCCGAACTGCTTTTCTCAAATTTCGCAGACCAAAATTATTTTTAAGGTGGGCCGATCACACCTTAATAAAGGATTGGTGGCGACTCCAATTTTGTTTTTAAAGTCGACAACTAAAATTTTTGTTTTCAAAAAAACGGTTTCGACAAAACATATTAAGGCCATATTTATACAAATAAAAATATACCACTCATTTTCATGTCATCATTGGCCAAATTTAGCTTTAGCCTATAAATGTCATTATAACCAAAATTTAGTATACTATATATATATATACCGAAATGAGCTGATGGATAGTGTGAGATATCTCCGCCAAGCTTCCAACTCAACGAGCTTCCAAATTACTAAAAAACAGACAAAATAAAACAGAGTAAGCATTTAATGCATAGTAAGTTTGTATAACGGGAAATTAACTTACCATTTAATTCACATTTAAGGTAAGCAAACTAAACATGCTCAAACCAATTTGGCCAAATGGTTAAACACATATCCTTACCAAGCATCTTAGTCATGTATTTCATAGAAATATCAAGAAACATATATGAGGTCAATAATCAACAAATTGCCATATACATTTATTTTCCACATCATGTGTCCATATAACATGTACAAATCATTTCCATATATTTCAGTAAATACGGATAATGATTCATTTCAAATTCATATATTTTCTCATGTTAGGATTTTTCCCGTTAAATCATTTAAAATATCGATGGATACACGGGTAGTACACACAAAGTGTACAAATCTGTAATCCGTCAATTTACATTCGAGAATGCTCATACAAGCACATAAACGGGAAACTCTTCCAAGCCATATAACAGGAAGCTCATGTGAGCCATGTAACGGGAAGCTCCGGAGAGCCATTAACGGGAAGCTCATACGAGCCAATATCGGGAAGCTCTAGAGAGCCATTAATCGGGAAGCTCCAGGGAGCCATATATCGAGACGCTCATAAGAGCTGTAGTGTGTCCACAACACATGTAGGATCACAACCAATCGGGAAGCTCCGAAGAGCTATTAACGGGAAGCTCGCAAGAACCATATAACGGGAAGCTCGTGACAGCCAAGTATCAAGATGCTCATAAGAGCTAATAACGGGACGCTCTTTCGAGCTATGGTATGTTCGTAACACATGCAAGACCACAACCAATTCAGAAACCCTGTATCCATCGAATTTCATTTATTCAAACGGGACTTAATATTTGTCAAACATTGTTGGATATGTGACTGATTTTCATATATGTCAATTACACAATACACATACATAACATTCAATTCAAACATATAATTATATAATTTTATTACACGAACTTACCTCGACAAGTGTTCGTGGATTTGTAATCTACTAATCCGACACTTTTTTTTCCTCGTTCTAACTTCGTATTTGATCTATCCAGATCTAATTAAGCCAAAATAGTTTGCTTGAGCTCAACACCCATAACGAGGGTTTCCATGTATTTAATTTGGGAAAGATGATGAATATGATAATATTTTGTTATTTAATTAATTTATCATCTTTAATTATTTCATCTTTCCAATTTCATCCTTTTCTTTATTTAATTTTCCATTGATGACTAAGCTTATTTATCTACTAACTCCTCTAAATGATTTTTTTGCCATATAAGGACTTCCAATTTTGAATTCCATAGCTATTTGATCCCTCTAGCTACTAGAATTCAACTTTTGCACTTTATAAAATTTGGTCCTTTCTTTCAAATTAAACATAAAATCAGTAAAATTTTCTTAACAAGATTTTTATACGATATTTCAATCATAATGCAGACCATGAAATAATATTAAAATTATTTTTCTTTCGGACTCAGATTTGTGGTCCCGAAACCACTATTCTGATTTCACTGAAAACGGACTATTACATGTTGGGATTTGAAATTTCCTGAGTTATTTTAGTTTGGGAAATGGGAATGCTAAGAAAGTTAGTAAGATTTTTGCTTGCACTCTTGCCAATGGTAAAATTATTTTATAGTCCCTTTAAAAGTTGTTAGAATACAGAGTAATACAATGAAAAAGTTTACGGTTTGGCCTTGAAATTTTTTTTTATTCAATTCTAGCCCTCTCAAAAGAAAATTCTATCTCCATCCCTTGGTGTGAGATTCAAGTTCTAAGTATTTTGAGTTATTGGTCGGAGTCATTTTAGGTTCAGATAATTATGAATTTGCGTCTATATAAATTTCAAATCAGATTAAATTTCGTTTCATCAATTTAAGGTGTATTGACTTTTTTTACAATAAAATAGGGTGGATCATATTTGGATTTGAGTTGAAATTGATAGGGGGGCGAAGCTAGAGGCCAATAGCTTTGGCCCTTTTGTTTAAATGGTCCAATTTCCTATTTATCCCTTCTAAAAATTTAAGAATTTAATTTAGCCCCCTCGTTAAATCCTTCCATTAAATCTTTTAGCTCCCTCAAAAGAAAATTCCATTGTATCTCAATTTTGGTACACAAAATTTCTAATTTCGCCCTAGTTGATAGATTTACGAAATTCAATAACTTAGCTTACTAAAAGTATAGATTTAAAACCCCGATCGGTCATTTAATTTTAGTGTTTGAACATTATGTGCACACAAATCCAACTAAACTATCTATTAATTTGCTGCCATAAACAGATGCCGCCGAGAATTAATATTACTGAAGGTACAGCCTAGTCCAGTCGTGTGGCGAGAAGGTGAATAATTTGACCCATCTCAACTAGTCTCCAAACTCAATTTCAAAAACAACAAAATATGATCTTATCGGATCAGGTCGGGTGAGAACCTATCAAGTTTTGAGTTTTTTGTCATACCTAATTGTGGCAAGGAGTAAGTTTAGTTCAAATTGATTAGGTTTTTTTGAATTTTTAACTGTTCATAATAATTCGATTCAGTTTAAAATTTTATTTTTATACTAATTTTTTATATTAAATTTTTGTACTTATTTTGGCAAATTAGACTTTATTCTAATTTTTTGAGGGTAAACTACACTTAAAGTCATTAAACTATTAGTAAGTTTATGTTTTGATCATTCAACTTCAAAAAGTTATAAAATGGTCATTAAACCATTTGAAAGTTTTTATTTAAGTCATTGGACTGTTAAAATTCCTGCAATATGGTATTCTCTATTCGCACAACTTGAACCAATCAAAAGCTAACTTCCTCCTCTTCTACATTTTTTTTTCATGAAACAACTTTGAATGTAATGAATCTGCGAACCAAAATCAAAATAACTTTCTTCTCTACTCTCCAACATTGATCGTCAAATCGACTTGAATCTAAGGTATGCTCTTCTACTCGAGAATGAGTATTAATCTACTATACAAATCATCAAATTATTCCTTGAAGTTCATTAGACAATTTTTTTTTTAAAAAAACCTTAATAACTCACTTACGTAAATAAAAATTTTCGAATAATTCTGTGAATATTTTATAATTTTTTAAATATCAAGTCAGCAATAGTTTAGTTACATTGTGTAGTGATTGTGTTTTGGGGGATGAATGATAGTAGTAAGAATGTTAGATGGGGAATTGGCGATGCTGAGCAGCGAGGCTAAGCTGGAAACGTGCGCTACACCTATTTACTGGTCTCTCTATGCCTCTTGGCCTAACCTTCTCACCAACCTTTTTCATTTATCTATTGTTTGACTTTGATAATGAAAGGTCAGCACCTTGTTCCAAATTGTTCCAAACTTTCCCAATAATCCACTTCTATTTTTATACATGATTTTCTTGATTGTTACGATCCCAATCTAGAATTTCCACCCAAATCTGATTTAATCACAAATTTAATAACTCAAATTTAAAAATGATATCCACCTCTAACCATTTGAATAAATATTTGAAATTGGTAAAAGTATTATGGAGGTATACGTGTGATTGTCCGGTTATTCCATTGGTCACACCAGTTTTTAATAGTAGTAATGGATGAAAATTTTAATTGAAATGGTCAGTTTGTTCTTTGATCTAACATATAGGGACTAACTGTCCATTTTTAAAGTACAGAAGGTAAAATGCAAACTGACTCCTAGTACAAGGGTTTCCATGATACTTTTACTATATGAACCCCAACCTAAATTATCAAAGTTTAAAATGACACAAACTCAAAACAATCGAAACTCAAGTAAAATATTTTGAAACAACCAAAATTTGAGAAAAAAAAAGCAAATGAAAAATGCCAATTGAGTCTTAACTCGGTTGGCATCGGGATTGTTGTCAGTGTAGGAAGACATGGATTCAAGTACGCTAAAGTAGGGGTGTTCAAATTTTGGTTAAAACCGAATTAACCGACCGAACGGATCTAATTCGGTTAATCGATCGATTAACCAATCTAATTCGGTCAAAGGTTGGCTAATGATTTTTTGAAAGTTTGAATATTAGTTAATTCAGTTCGAAATCGAGTAATTAACCAAACTTAATAATTAATAATACAAATTATATGTAATTTTAATTCGGATAATTCGGTCAAATGAAAATTATCAATTTTTTTATGTTTTGTACTTGTTTTAACAAAAAATATATATATAAATTTCATTTAATTCGACTAACCGACTAAATTAACTGAAATATTTTAGTTCAATTAATTTAAAAAACGATTGGATTAACAGTTAAAAATTAAAAAATTAATTAATAATAATTCAGTTCAAATTCAACCCAAAACGTGGACTTGTTATGTCTTAAGATTTGAAAAAATGAAAGGAATTTATTTTAGGCGAGAGATCCTCCATTATAGGAATCTAATCAAATTATTCTTTTTACTATTAATCCGAATTCAATAGTTTCTGACTTGATCAGATCCTATAAGGGCAGATTTTGAAAATAATAATTTAAAAAGAAAAGGTTCAAGGAATCTCAGGTTTTCATGATTAAGCTATCCAAACCAGGCCAAAAATCTCACAAAATACAAAAATCCCAATACAATTTCCCTATAGTATTCGTAACATCACCAAAGGAATTCACCCTACAACAAAGCTGTCTCCATATCCAGCAGTCCCAAAAATACAGTGCATATTTAACGGCCTCGACCACGTCCACGCCCACGGCCACGACCCCGACCACGTCCCAAAGGCTTCCCTGAATTTGGAAATGCATAAGAGAGATCAATACTACAAGAAAAACAAGCTTATACAAGTAGGATTAACAACACATGGGAAAACAGCAGGAGAGAAACGGCAAATACCAGCTGTTGGCTTCTTAGGTTTCACCCTAGGTGTCTCTTCAACTAGCAGCGTCTCAAGATTTAAGCTGTCAGGCAGGATATAGTAACGAATATTGTTACCCCGCACGCTAAGGTGATCTAAAGTGACCGGATTTTTCCCTTTCAAAGTGAGTTTCACGGTTTTCAGATGGGTGTTCATACTGATATCCACACCTAAAAGAAATGTAGCAAATTAAACCAGTCATGAAAATTTGCATGCCAACAGGTGTAGGGCAATACGGGCTTAATATACAAACATACCCTCAACTTTTAATAAGCAAAAGAAACTATGCTGTTGAAATCTTATTGCCCGTAAATAAACCTATAATCTTTTATTATTTTGCAGTACATGCATGTACAAGCTTTCAAAATTAAGTAAAAACAAGTTCAATTGACTAGTCAGGCAAGAAATTGCTATTATCTAGCACAGTTGCGTAGTGCTGTAAATGAACAAGGCGTTCGATGAACAGTTCATGAACATATTCATGGACATGTTTGTTTAATATTCATGAACTTGTTCGTTTAACTTAAATGAACAACCATGAACACTTATACAAACATGAACACAATTCTGAAAATTTTAATGAAAATGAACCGAACATGAACAACTTAAAAAAAACAAATGAACATGAACAGAAGCCTATTAGTTCAAGCTTGGTTCATTTACAACCCTACAGCTGCATACATGTGGTATGGTAACACGGATTCAATAGACACGTGTGCTAATGACGTGGGAAAATATCAACATAGTATGAATGATGTGGCATTTAGGAGACCTTTTGCTCTCTATTGATTCTATTTCTAACCCCCTCGATTTCCAAATTCTGGCCACCAAAATCACCACCGGCTGCCATACCAAAATCACCAAATTCCAGAGGCTCACCTAACGGATTGCTGATTCATTACTAAACTCGATGTGATTAGAAGAATCACTAATCCAATACATCAAAACTACCATAATCATAGGTCCAATACCAATTCACCTTAAATATATAATACAACACCTAAATCGATCCCCCAATTTTAAAGATAGTAACTAATTTAACCAAATAGTCCAGCCACACAAAAAACGCAATTGAGATTTAAATGATGAAATAAACCTTCACTGCCTATGGCACATTGCAAGATTTCTTTTTGGATATCAAGGTTTCACAAATTCGCTAAACGGAGGGTTTAGGGTTTAGATAAACCCTTAAATTCGGGAAAAAAAGGAAAGGAGAAAGAGGAAAGAGGTGGAACCTGTGATGGTACCGTGAACAACGGTTCCATTCTTAAGCTCAATGGACACCGTTTCATTGTTCAACTTCATTAAAAACCTGCTCACGATATTTCAAAATCATATATTAAGAATCAAAAATGATTTTTGTTTTTTTAAATTTTGCTACACATTCACTTCGCAAACACAAAGAAACGAAATTTTCATAGCATAAAATGACCTGACGAGCTTCATGTTGAAGATAGAGGTAGAAAGAGAGAGAGCCAATGGCACTGTGGAAGGAAGCCGGAGAGAGGAGAAGAAGAACCTGCCAGGTTTGCTGTGGACTTGGGATTTTAGGGCTCTCGGGCCATTGCTAAAGGGCCTTTTGACTTTGTTGACTTCATAAGAAACGACGTCGTAGTTTCGTAATAGTGTTTTAATGCTTGGGCCATATTCGTTTTAGTTATCAGCCCAACACTTTCTTGAGTAGGGATATTATTTGATTCGCTATTAATTAATTGAACGACGTCACATCATTAGAAATAGCAATAAATATCTAACTTAAATTATACATTTTCGTATAAATTTAATATTTATCTCTTAGAAATAAAATGAGGTGAATTTAATTTTAAATTATTTAAATATTGAGTCATCATTTGATTCACTAATAAAATTATACGAGAAATTATTTTATAAATTTTTCCTACTATATCATCCATGACTCCTTTTTTAATTATTTAATGACATTTCAACAAAATTTTTTATGTCATTGACACATAATTTTGGTAAATTTTTTACCTTGAACCATGAACCTCGAATCCTAAACTTGAACCCTGAATCTTTAACCTTAAACCCTAAACTTGGATTCAAGATTTGGGTTCGAGGTTCAAGGTTTGAGTTTGAGTTTAAGATTTGAAGTTTTGGGTTCGGGTTTAGGTTCAGCATTCAAGGTAAACAAATACCATAATTTTATGTCAATGACATATAAAAATTGTTAAAATGTTATTAAATAATTAAAAAAGAACCATTATTGATGTAGTGAGAAGAGTCCATAAAATAAATTCTTAAATTATATTACCAATTTACCAAATAATTACTTGGAATTGACAGTGTTTAAGGGAAAGTTGCCATCATAAGTGTGCTTTATTGAGTTTAAACATAAATGAGACAAAGTGACCATTGCCTCAATCACCAAGGTTAATTTATATTTATATTTTTTAACAATATACGAGTTTTTTACATAAATAATATAAAAAAATACCAAAATGGCATATTGCAATAATTATGTACTAAAATGGTACATTCAAATGGGTGGAGGGTGGTGCATAGGCAGCCCTACCCTCATTCTGACACAATATAGTTAATAATAATATTAATAATATTAATAATATTTTAGTAGTGGTGCCAAAGGGATAGGTGACACCACTTTTCCATTCGGGTATATACGGGTACAAAAATACAAAAGGCGTGTGGTGCCTATCTGATAGGCGGCACCAGTGACCCTTATCTGATAGGCGGCACTGGTGGTGCCTATCTGATAGGCGACACACCTAGTATATTTCCCCCCACTCCCCCATCCGGCTCGTATCAGTTTTTAAAAAAATTTAGTAGAACAAGAGAAGGAGAATAGAAGAAAGAAAAAGGTATTATTATTTTTATTGTTATGTTTAAATATAATAGATTATGATAAGAAAAAATTATTTTGTTAGTATTATATAGTTTGTTTAGTGTTATTTTTATGTTTTGTTTTAAAGTTATTTTGTTTATTGTGATTTGTTAGTAAGTTTTGTGTTTAGATTATTGAGAATGTTATGTTTTAAATTTTTTAATATATTTGAAAGTTTTATGTTAGTAACTGTTATAAAGTAATTGTTAGTTAGTGATAATAACAAGAAAAAATAGATAAATACTGAAAATATTTTTCATAGATATTGTTAGAAATGGTCTCTTTTCATTCATTAAATTTTTATGTAAGTATTTTTATGTTGTTCAAATTGTTTTGAGAATTTTTGTTTATTTTTAACAGATTGAGTATTGAAGATGGATAATCATTTTTCGTATGCTTTTATTTCGATGGAATCATCTTGACAACAATCGTTGGATGTATATTTGAATGTTGGCAAAAAATAGCAATGAGATTTAATAGAAATGTCTCATTCGATGATATGAAGGAAAAGATTAGCACGAAAATTATTAGACGTTGTGGAATAAGGATCTCAAAACTTTTCTACAAGTTTTCAGTTTCGACAGATCCCATCAAATTCAACGAAATGGAACTTGTAGACGATGAAGACGTGGAGACAATTATCGCTCTTTATTGTGGAAATCGGAGTGACCAAAATGCACCGATTCACTTATTTGCTAAGTTAGTCGGTGTGGAGGCAAATGAATATCTCAATGCATATGGTGAAGAACATGAAGCTCAAAAATCGTGCATGGTGGCTCCAATATTGTACGTTGATTGTGAATCGACTACACACGGGATCGATATCGATCTTAATGTTGCACCCGATATTAATGTGGTTGGTGATGATGGATACGATAGTAGTGATCCTTGTGATCAAGAGGTCGATAGTGATAGTGATCCTGATGGGGACGAGTTCCCCGATGATATTAACGAAGAAGACGTGAATGACGATGGAAACATTAACGCGTCTTCAGTTGGGAACCTAAGCCACACAATAATCCTGGGCCACACATGTTGCTCATAAACCCCAACACGGCGCACGTAGCCGAGTTTTCGAAGTACCCTGAAATACTATCTGCTCACCAGTTGGCCGTAAATTTCGATCCTAAGGAGTTTTTTGTAGGCCAGATATTCAAAAGTAAGGAAGAGTGTGTATAGTATAGCATGAATATATTAGTGGACTACAAAGTCGTAGTGTCTAAACTGACATTATATATTGGGGAGTGTTGAAAGTCGGCGGGAGGCTGCAATTGGCAGGTGCGAGTTGCATTTATTCAAAATTCGCAGATCTGGGAGATACGAAAATTTGTTGGGCCTCACACATGCACATCAACACGTATGACAGAAGATCATTGAAAACTTGATTCCAAAACTACCTGTACGTGTATCATGCCAATGGTGAAGGATATGACAACCATTAAAGTTTCAATACTTATTGTCGAAATACAGGCACGATTCCAGTATCGAGTATCATACCGAAAGGCATGAATAGTTAAACATATGGCAATAGAGCAATTGTATGAGGATTCCGATGCGTCATATAATGAGCTACAGGGATGGATAGCCGCTATGCGGGAGTACGTACCGGGGACTGTCATTGAGTTACGGACACGACCTTATTACGGCCCGGATGACCAAATACAACCGGGAAAAAAATTTCCATCAGATGTTCTAGACATTTGATCCATGTGTGCGCACATTTCCCCATTACAAGCCGTTTATGCAAGTAGATGGTACTTGACTATACAGAAAATATACACAGATTCTACTTCTTGCGGTTGCTCAATACGGTAACAAGAACGTGCTCCAGATAGCATTTGTCATCGTAGATAAAGAGAACATGGAATCGAGGGAATTCTTTCTTACCAACCTGCAGAGGTATGTTATTAGCAACGATAATATTTACATTATCTCCGATAGAGGAAAATGATTAATTGTCGCCATTAGGCGTTCCAGTGTACCATGGAGATCCGTTTACTACATCCAACACATCGCGGCTAACTTTCATCGAGATTATAAGAATGCAAACTGGCGAAGACAAGTTGTGAGAATAGGTAAAAGATAACCTTATCTTTTCAATATAAGTTTTAATGTTTTAGGACAATAATGTAACGTATTTTTACTTAATACATATACACCACACGAGCTAGAGCCACACATTTTCCACCAAAGAATGACTCGACTTGAGAGTGACATAGAGGGTCAAATGAACACATCTTTCCGACAGTGGTTGGGTACCATGGAGCCGTGAAAATGGGCTCAAAGTTTTGACGAGGGCTTTCGTTATGGTTAAATGACTACAAACTTAGTGGGGGATCAACGCTGTGTTGTTGAAAACACGACATCTTCCGATTTCATCTGTCTTCTCGGCTACATTTTACAGGTTGGCTACCTTGATGCCAAGAATGGATCAGCAACAAGTCAACCAGATGGAGGCGGGGCACGTGTTTTTCGAGGATGTTAGGGATGCAATGGTTGCAAACCGTCGGATGGCGAGGTCGATGAATGTAAAAGTATATTCACGACGTCTTGAAACATTTTGAGTTACGGAGACCATCGGTCATCGACCCAGTATACCACCTAGATCCTATGGAGTTGATCTCCGAAACAAACGGTACGATTGCAGGAGTATCCAAACATTTCATTATCCATGTGCGTATGTCGTGACAGTATGTGTTAAAGTCTCGCTCAATGTTGAACAATTTGTCGATGGTGTGTACACCCTCGAGCGCACCTTGCGTGTCTGGGAGAATGAATTCCCCGTCCTGCCTAACTTGTCTACGTGGGAGGTACCTCCGACGATTTTCGAGCTTGTCCCAAACAAAGGGTTGCGTAAGACTCCGAAAGGTCGTCCGCAATTATCCATAGTTCGTAATGAAATGGACATTAGGGAGAAATCTGACGGTAAGCGTTGTGGATTATGCAAATTAGCTGGTTATAATCGAAGTAAATACCTGTAGCGAAACTACCATGTTGGACAATCGTCACAATCAGGTAGGAATTGAGTTTATGTAATTCAATGTACCTAAATTATATTACAAAGTTTGTTCCAATTTTTAATGTTGTAATGTATTTAATTTATATAACAAAATTTATATTACAAATTGTTACAAGTTTTAGTGCTTTAATGTTGTAATGTTACAATTGATCTAATTTATGACCAGAAAGTTTGTTCCAAGTTTTAATGTTGCAATTAATCTAATTAAATAAATACAAAGATTGTATTTTTCTTAATTTATATTTTTTTAGAATAAAAAAGTACAAACTTTGTAATATTTAAATAGCAAGAAACCCCTAAAATTGATGGTTTAATGGTGTGGTCATAGGGGTATATTTTTACGGGGGTCGAAATTCACGTTGTGGGTGATTGTCACGATCAACATCCTCTTCAGTCGCAGGTGAGAGTGTGCGAAACATGGAAGAAAAATCATATGCCCCGAACGCCATCAATAAACTTGAGTCGAAATGAGTGCCGTACTACGATGGATACGACCCAGGAGGAATAGAGTAATGTGGTGGAAACGGACTGGGAAGAGTGTTGTACTGCAGTGGATACGACCCAAAGATATCAAATCCGAAATGATATTCGTGTCCTAACGAGCGCAGGAAATAGTCATTGACCCGTAACTCTGAATGATAAGAACTATTAGTCGAATATGTATGCGACCGTTTGGGCTCAGGCTCTGGCTCAAGCTCTGGCTCAGCCTCTATATCCGGCATTGGCTCATATGCCCCAGGTCGATGCATGTGCAGGGGGACTACAGTCGACTACCCACCAAATAAATATGGTTTTTTCGTACTAGAGTACCATTGTATGTACTCTAACGATGGTTGCAAATCAGAAGAAATATCCATCTGATGTCATTTGATTATCCCACACTGTAATATATTTCCAGTGCACAACCCCCTAATTATTTCCATGTTTTCCTCTCTTATTGATCCTGTGAATCTTCCTCAACTGCATTAGCAGATCCGAGATATACTAGATGCAACTAAACTGCCGGAGTACTCGATCCCCGTTATACCACTCGACTGTCTGGAAATTGATAATTGGTGCGTTAATACACCACATGTGAGAATGAATGTGGGTAGACGAGAGTATAATAGCCGCAATTTCTGGTATCCGATACGGCATCCAGATAAACTGCACGATTAATAACATGGTTAAAATTTAACACAATTCGAGTAAGATATACAAAGTAATTACATATCACGAATATTGGAATCGCTTACCCCGTTCCCAGCATGTTGTTTAATCATTAGACGATATATCGAGATAGTGTACGACCTCCCAATACCAGGATAAAAACTTCATCTATGAAAACAAATTACTTGTTAGAATAGTACCGTTAGAATAGTATCATTAGAAAAAAATGTTAATTAATAACAAATTAAATTTTATCACTTGTTCATTAGTGAAAATACGTATGGTTGGTGCCTAACCGATGCCAAAAATGACATCCGATAAAGAGCCCATGACTGCAACAATACAAGGCATCTGCTTATATCTACGGCATCAGGCTTTATCGTCCGACAAAGCTCACGATACAACATAGCCTGTTGTAAACGAACATTCTGCAAATCAGCTAATGCGAGTAAATACATCAAATGAACCCTGTTGTTGTTCGCATCCGGCACCAGTACACCCCCTACAATATGCATAATGTATGCTAGAGCTGCGCACATCACCTCATGCTCAGTGGCATTAATTGATAAATGTTCAAAATTGGCTTTCAGCCATGAAAATTTCAAACTCGTAAAATTGGACTTAGCATCGGCGAACAAGACTCTTAAACGTCTGGATCAATGCTGCTGACCCGAATCCATCTAACTCCAAGTATGGCATCAGTCGTTCATCCGGGGAATATCCTAAACCATTCACCCGACCCCTTAATGCGCGGTACGGGCTTTGACAGTATTAAATAACAAAAAAATAGTTATAATAACATAATTTTCTGTAAATTACGTAGATCTTTTTTTAAGGGAACCTGTGATTAACAAATAACAATATATTACCATATTATTAACTGTGTTTGATATGTGACCATCGTTCTTAATCAATGAACCTATTGTGATACCTGCAATTTCAAAACAAATTTCGGTTATTAATTTCAAAGTTTGATGGATTTTAAATATTTATCAAAATACTTAAATTTTATATATTGCTTTTAATTACGAAAAATACCAAACAATTTTGTCCACATCATATTTTTTGTTATACTACATTAACAAAATAAATATATATTATAAATTCCAACTCAATGGTCCCATTCACAAATTCCATCTCAATGGTTTAATCTTTTACCGCATAAAATACAAAAAAATTAAAATAATAAAAATAACATAAAATAAAAATTAAAAACATAAACTCTTATTCTCAATTATAAAATATTAAAAATTAGAACATATAAACTAATTCCTAATTTATCTCATAAATTCCAAATTCCATATCAATGGTCTCATCTTTTACCAACATAAAAATAAAAAAATAATATTAAAATAATCAAAATAACATGCCAAATAAATTTCATAAAAATAAATCTAATCAACCTAAAACACACATAACAAATAAATTACATAAAAAATAAGACATTCTTTGTACATAACATAAATAGGCTTTTTACTTCAATAAACATTAAAAATAAATTATGAATGAATGAAAATATAAAATAAATACAATCATACCTTAATAGCTCTTTTAACCAAATAATACCTTACAAAATAAAATTAAAAATTAAATCCAATTAAATTAACAATAATAACAACAAAACAAATTAAATTAACATTAATCCATTAATTTATAACAAAAAAAACCTTTCCTTAAACCCCTAATCTTTCCTAAACAACAAAACAAACTCCCCTTTCCTTTTCTATTTATTTTTTTCCTTCTCTTTTTGCCTCCCTGTCTCTATTCTCCTTCTCTCCTTTTTTTTTTCTTTTTTTTCCCTTCCCTTCCCTTCCGCCCTCTCCTTCTCATTTTCATTCTTCTCTTCTTTTCTTCTCATTTACTCACCGGCCAAAAATGAACCTTGGGGATCATTATAAGGTCCCCAAACACATAATAAAAACAAATACCCTGCATGAGCAGTCTCATCGCCTGCCACCGTGGTGCCGCATCTGCTAGAGGCATCACCAGTGCCGTCTATGCCGCCTCCTCCACCACTGGGTGCCGACTCTTCCCTAGGCATGACCTAGTGTGTTGTCCCATTGTGGCAGCAGGTTGGTTTTTGAGTCTGGTTTTTACCGTATACGACCCGTATTTGACCTGTGTTTTACCCTGGGTGCTGCCTATCTACATGCCTTCACTATTATTTAATTTTTTTTCCTGCGGATTTGTGTCAGAAAACCAGCACCACCCTCCACCCATTTGAATGTACCATTTTGGTACATAATTTTTGAAACAACCCATTTAGGTTTTTTTTCTAATATTATTTGGGTAAAAAACCCACAATATACTAAATAAACCTTTACATTAGCCTTGGTTTAATATATTAGTTGATACTTAAATTTCAATATTTAATTTATATCCAAATAAACGGACCCAATAAATTATTGACACATATGATTTAATAAAAAATTCAATTATTAAAATCAAACTTAAATATTAAATAATATATTAATTCAAAAATTTTATTGGTTTCTTAAAGGTTGATTAGAACAAATAAAATTTTAACACTATTTTTAAAACTTAATTAAAACAGTTAAGGTATTGGTCTGAAAAAGGATTAAATTAATTTATCGGATTTTTGTTCTATTTTATTAAATTAATTTTCTAATAATTTATACAATTAAACCAATAAATAAATTGAAGCAAAAATATTTCATCAAATTAATTGGACCGCGAATGGGGTGTTGGTTTTTAGATTATTTAGATGTTTTACTTTCGCTAAAAAAGGTCAAAGGCGAGCAATGGGATTCCCCAACAACCAGGCCAGCATCCAACCACATCTTTAAAATCACATTAGGTGAAATTATTGTTTTGGTTTTCTTAGGTTGTTGCGTTAAATTATATTTTACCTCTTTTATTAAGAAAATAATAAATTAGTTCTTGTATATTAAATTAAAGAGTAAATTGATCGTTTTTATTAAAAACTCCATCCATTTGTACTATTAAAAACCAGTGTCACTAACAGAATAACCAAATAGTGACACATGACATGTGTACCTCATGCTGATTTATAGAGATCATATTTTAACAATAAAAACAGATAAATTTTTTTAACATAAGGACCAATTTATTTTTTGATCCAATGTACAATGGGCAAAATGCAATCCAATTCCTAGTATAATAGTCTTTGTGGTGATTTTATCTTTTTATTTTAATTTTATATAATTTAATAACTTTATTTTATAATATTATATATTTTATTATATATTTTATAATAATACTATTAAATTCAAAATATCATAACCTCTAATTATTCTCGCTAAAATGTTAGGGTGAAATTTATAAAACATACTCGTATATTCTGTTGAAAATCATTTGAATTAAATAATAATTATGTTAAATTAAAATTTAGTGATTAAATTTTAAATTTTAGCATTGTAGAAGGATCAAAACAAAAGTTTGACCGATTATTTATAAAAAAGACTTCTACACGTGTCATTGTCTCCTGTCGTCATCACTCTCGTCTTGTCGGTCCTCTGTGTTTCCCATCTGTTCAAATCTCAATTATACTCACTGATTCAGCTCACTCACCGCCATTGCTATTATTCAATCTTCACAAATCCCAGCAAAAACCATGCCCTTCCATTCCTTCTTTACCTTCTTCTTCTTCATACTTTTTTTGTATCCTTTCTCCATTCAATCACCAGCTCATGCCATTTCATTTGTATCACCAATCCAAAAAGACAATGCCACCCTCCTCTACTCCCTCACTGTCTATCTCAAAACCCCACTCCAACCCACGCGCCTCCACCTCGACGTCGGCGCCTCCTTCTCTTGGGTGGCCTGCGACGCCGGCTACAACTCCACCACTTACCAACACATTCCCTGGGCTTCCCTTCTTTGCGATTCCCTCGGCCACAATCTCCCTTGCTCCGTCTGTTTCAATGCTCCGAGCCCTTCCTGCGCCAATGACAGCTGCTCCCTTTTCCCTGAAAACTCCGTTACCCGAAAAATCGCCCTCTCACCCGCCTTAACCGACTCACTCGCGTTGCCCACCTCGGACGGGTCGACTCAAGGGCCGCCGATTCTCCTTCCGGGTTACATTTTCTCTTGCTCGCCGAGTTCGCTACTCGAGGGTCTAGCTAACAACGTGACCGGACTAGCCGCGTTCGGTAGGTCGAATTATTCACTCCCGGCGCAGGTTAGCAACACATTCTCTGTTCCTCGTTGTTTTGCGCTGTGTCTCCCTGGATCCCCGTCGGATCCTGGCGTTGCTCTAATCGGATCCGTCGGGCCTTACTATTTTTCACCTCAAAAAACCGACCTCTCCAAACTACTGGTTTACACTCCCCTAGTTTTAAACCCCGTCGGGAGCACCGTCGTGACCTACGCCGGTGAACCGTCCGATGAGTATTACATCAATATGACCTCCATCAACGTCAACGGCAAACCAATTCAGATAAACTCCTCGTTATTAGCTGTCGAGGAGAACGGATCCGGGGGGACAAAAATAAGCACGGCCGTACCTTACACTGTTTTAGAAAGTTCTATTTACAACGCTTTAACCACAGCGTTTGTGAACGAATCGTCTGCATTGAACCTCACGGTGACCGACACCGTGAAACCGTTCGGCGTGTGTTATTCCGCGGCTGATATCACCGTAACTCGGGTAGGACCGGGGGTCCCGACCGTCGATTTCGTGATGCAAAGTGATAATGTGTTTTGGAGGGTGTTTGGTTCGAATTCAATGGTGAGGATCACGAGAGATGGTGGCGGAGATGTTTGGTGCTTGGGATTTGTTGATGGTGGGGTCAACCCGAGAACATCGGTGGTGATTGGTGGGCAACAGATGGTGGATAATTTGCTGCAGTTTGATCTCGACAACAGCAGATTAGGATTTACTTCCTCAGTTTTGCTGAAGGGTACCACGTGCTCTAATTTCAATTTCGCTTCAACAAGATAATTTGCATTGATTTGTTTATTTATTTTTCGTTGCTTCGATCAATTGTAGTTGCGGTAATTACCCCTAAGTCATTCAATTATTAATGACTTTACATTTAAAAGTTTGTCATTAATTTATTGAAAAAGCTACGGTCACAAAGATGAGTAAATTTATAAATTTGTTATTGAACCATTAGTGTAAGTTCACAAACTCAATCTTCTTAAACCCCAAATCACTGACAACCCCATGCCTTATCTGTGCAACCGAGTTGTTACTTAAATAAAATTCTAAATATCTTAATTATTATTTAATTAATATTAAAATTAATTATTCTTTTGAATAATATTACTTTAGATTACAATTGTTATTCGGACTTAAATTATTTTTGAGAATACGATTTGTAATTTTATATTAAAAAATACGTATTTATTATTCAAAATATTACGAAAAACAAAATACCATTCAAATGTGAAATCATTATCTAAATTAAAAAGCATTATTTTTATCCATTTAATTATTTATATAATATGAAATCTAAATAAATTCATTTATTGTAACACTTAATGAACACAAGGAAGGTTCCGCTGACAAATACAAACCTTACATTACAAAGTGCCACCAATTAACAACGACCCGAAACGGTCAGACTCTTCGTATATAAATTAATAGACGAAAATACCCTCAAACAAAACCCTTAATTACGGTTATATCCAGTTCCTTAGCTGCGTAATTCTCCTCTCCCTCTCCGGCTTTTCCCATGACTATATATATAAATTGCAAATAACAAAACACTAAAAATTTAATTATAAATCAGAAATTAAAAAAATAATAATTAGCAATCTCTGGTTTCACTTTCTCAAAAAGGTATGTTCTTTTTTTCTTCTTCTAATTTTTCGTTAATTTTTATTTATTTTTTTGATATTTTCAACGATTAAATTTGCTCAGTCTTTATCTTGATTGTATGTATTTTTCTTTTAAATTTTCTTTGCTGCCAAACAGATTCATTTTTCTTAATTCGTTTTTTCCCTTCGTTTCATGTTAGAAATCCTTTTGATTTTTCATTCTGGTTTTATTGTTATTCTCCTTTGAAATGAAATATGAATTTTTTTTCTTTCTAAGAATAAAATGTGGCTTATATTGTCCTTTTAATCACCAAACAAGCGTTAGGGTTTTTTTATTTAATTCTATTTTATGTTTAGATTTCTTCGTCATTAATTAATAAAAATTGTCAATCGATGGTTTCTCTTTGCATGGAAATGAATTTTCGATTATAATTATGATTCTTATTTAATTTTTCTTTTCTTGTTGTTTATTATGATATTGGTTATACATATTGTGTAAAAGTTCATTTTTTTATTCTTTTTTTCTGTTTGCAGCTTAATAGCTTTCCAGAATGGGATTCAATAAGGTTTTTCAATGCTTGCTGGATATATTTCCGCAGGTATTTCTTTTTGCTCTTTTTTTTTTTTAGGGGGGGGGGTTATATTAAACACAAAAAAGGAGGTGTGAGTTGTGACCCCCTTTTTAAGTAATTTGTAAATCTTCTGGTTAAAGCTCAATGAGTTACTTCAGCTTTAAATTTTCCTTATAAATTCCCAAATTGCATCTCTGTATTTTGAAAATATAACCAACATCCAGTAAAAAATAGCTTTCTTGCTCCTTTTGCGCAGGTCGATTCTCGTATTCTAAAAGCTGTTGCTATTGAGAACTCTAAGGACGTTGATGCAGCTGCTGAGATTGTTCTGTCTGAGATTATACCTTACCTATCTAAACGAACCGCGGTTGCTAGTTCTTCCTTGCAGAACCAGAGTCATCGAATTGAATCAAATGAAGGTCAGCCTTCTTATTTGTGGAAGATTTAGTTATTTTTTTGTTTGGTCTGTTTTTTGTATTAGAGGGTAAGTGCCACTTCATATGTGCATGTGTATCAGCTGCATATTGGCTTTTATTCCTTGATGTATTGACTTGCTTAATGTCATATATGGGTTTTTGAAGATGCGGCTATAGAAGAGGAAGAAAGCAATCAGTTGAGGCAGCGAAAGGTATCAGCTGGAAAAGGAACAAGCTCTTCTACAGAACCGTTGTTGGAAACACGTGAAGTTGTCGGAGACACTTGTCTTACTGATTCTTCCAGCAATGTGGATTCTCTTGAGGCACAAAATGCAGCAACTACTTCAAAATTCCACGACAACAATAATAACGAGGCTGCTGATATTGAAACTGAGGAATTGATTTTGTTGGGGAATACTGAAATTCAGAAAAGTAATTCTAGTTTCAGCTGGAATGCTTCAGAGGTCGATAATTCTTTGCTATATGCAAATCTTGAAACTAAGGAGTTAGGTTCATCAAGTCAAGACCGAACCACAGACATTGAAGATGGGTTTCTGAGGACGCCACAGGTTTCCCCATTCACCTCGGCTGATGATACGGCCCCGCTTTTGGAGAATGACAGCAGTAATGATAAGTTAAATTTTGATGGACCCGTGGATTTGAATGAAGATTTATGCAGAAGCAGTTCATTCAATGGAACCATGGTAGGTGAAGAAAATGCTGTGAGCATGCTGGTTCTGTCATACTCTCAAGAACAATTGCCAGAAAGTTTTGTAGGGCTTAAATCCCAGCAGGGTTGCATTGGTGAAATGAGTGATGTTGAGGATGAGACCTTCAATGCTGTTGTTAGTAGATCAAGTCAAACATGTAGAATTGATCTACTCGAAGAGATCATTGAAGATGCTAAAGATAACAAGGTACTCTTTGCTCTAAACTTGTTACTTTCTTTTGTCAACTTTGGAGGCTGTTTGAGAATGATCCTATGCAATGCTAATAATACTAGAACTTAGTCCATTATATCGTTGATCGTGGCATGATGAATGAACTGATCTTTGAGATTTTGAACTTCTAATGTTTTTTTTTGTTTTTGCTATTTTGGGAGGATGAACTGCTAACTTATGAGATTTTGGTTCAGAAAATTTTGTTTCAGACCATGCAATCGATTATGAACTTGATGAAAGAAGTTGAACTTCAAGAGGCAGCTGCCGAACAAGCAAAAGAGGGAGCTGCAAGGGGGGGCATGGATATTCTCGTCAAGGTGGAGGAACTTAAACAGATGCTGCCACATGCAAAGGAAGCAAATGACATGGTTGTGCACTTGTTGATAACCTAGATGTTTTAATTACCAAAACTAGAATGTAGCTTTATGATTTTTAAAGAGTATGAAAGCTTAGCCATTCGCCTTTGTTTTGCAGCATGCTGGAGAAGTATACGGCGAGAAGGCAATCCTAGTCACTGAAGTAAAAGAGCTTGAAAATCGCTTGCTCAGCTTGTCAGACGAAAGAGACAAATCTCTTGCTATTCTTGATGAGGTAATCTTGGAAAACATTAAACCTGGCACTTAGCTAGTCGGTTTTTAGTATAAATCTGCATGCCATTTATTGGCTTGATCAATATGTTTATCCATGTGGATGGAATATGGAGAAGTAGAAAATTTATACAGAACAAACTCATAACATATATGGTGTATTTAACAAGAACATGATATTGATATGAAGAGCTTTGAGCTTGTTATACTCTCATTTTATATCTTTATAATTTTATCAACAGATGCGTCAAACCCTCGAAGCTCGACAATCTGCCGCACAAGAGTTGATGAAAGCAGCAGAGCAGGAAAAGCTGGAAAAAGAAGAATCTGCTCGTAACGCTCTTGCTGAACAAGAAGCCATTATGGTGAAAATGGTCAAAGAGTCCAAGATTCTAAGGCAGGAGGCAGAAGAAAATTCCAAGGTAGCTTTCATTTCTGTCCACTCTACTAAAATTTGTTTAGACTTGACAAAGTTTAAAATAGATTACTTATTTTGGACTTACGTACCCTTTTGCATATGCTCCGCTGCAGTTACGTGAGTTTCTTATGGACCGTGGCCAGATTATTGACTCACTACAGTAAGTATAATTCTGTTATACGTATAGGTTCTTGGTTGGTTGGGTGAAATAAATGATAGCTGTATGTATGATGGTTATGTCTCTGGTATTCTGTATGAATTAGCACGAGAATGGATCGATGCATGCGAATACACTATTATTTGTTGATACAGTTCTAGCTATCTTCCAATAAACATTTCCTTTTTATTTTTGCAGAGGAGAAATATCTGTTATTTGCGAGGATATAAGGTTGCTTAAACAGAAGTTCGATGACCGTATTCCATTAAGCAAATCAATATCCTCAAGCCAAACCAGCTGCATCCTGGCCTCATCCGGTTCATCTCTGAAAAGCAGATCATCAGATCTTGGTTCCGGCCAATGGGAAACAGCTAAAACACCGGAAAAAAGAAGCCCAACACCATCTGTCGATGGACAATCTCCAAAGAGCAGATCATCGGACAAAAGATCCAAAGCTGATGGAAAAGAACTATCGGATGATGGATGGGAAATTTTTGACAAAGATGCTGAATTCTGAGTTTGTACAGTGAAGCTATATGAATCGACGATGCATCATAAAAAAAGGTTCCCGGGTATTAAGAACAGTTACTAGACTGTTTTTTTATCTAAATAACCTCGACTTAGTTGCTATTTCTATAGCCATATATAGCCATTTTTCTGCAAACATATTATATCTCTGTTAGTGGGAAATACTATTGGCACAAATTTTGATCAGCATTAAACACACATATATATATGGAACGTGAGTACTTTATTTTCTGTCTATATCTTGGCTCTAATGCAGCAAAGAAACTGTCTAAATGGTAATGAATATCTTCACATCAACATAGAAAATTAATTTTAAAAAAAACAATAATCCAATAAACTAAAAATAATATGGGAATGAACCAACACTTTCATAAATATAATATTATTTTTCTAATTTCCATTCCCTCACTTTTAACTCTTTTTATAACTTTCACATGTCCACTCCCAAAGTTTTCTTGATGTCAGCCTGTAAGCAAAGCAACACAGCAGATAATTAGTCTACATTATCATATATAGGGTATAGCAAAAGTCAATTTTTTTAAATAACGAACAATTGCTACTCCCTAAGATTGCAGATACACAAAGATAGGAGGGAGGGAGGGAGTACCTCAATGGCCAATGGCGTAGTGCTAGGGCCATAGCGAGCAAGGACATGGCCATCCTTGTCAACTAAAAACTTAGTGAAGTTCCACTTTATCCTATTTCCCAAGAACCCAGATTTGTTTGTCTTTAAGAACTTGTAGACAGGCTCTGTCTTTGGACCATTGACATGAACCTAAACATAGAACAAATAATTTAGCAGCAATGAGCAATGAGTTAGCAAATGCAAAGTCCCCAACATGTCCCTGTATTGAAGAAAGCAGCAAACATGATAAACAGTCAAAGCTTTCATTCATTCATTCATCAAAAATGAGCTGGTCATATGTATTCAAGTTAGCCTAGTCAATTAGTGGATTGGGTTGGTCTTAAGTTGTAAAATTTTATGGTCATTTTAAGTTTGGGTCAATTTCGAGTTTATACTTTTGGATCGGATCAATTCAAGTTACTTGTTGGGATTGTTTTATGTTCAGATTCAGTCAATTTAAGTTGGGATTAATTTAGGTTCAAATCAACAAAACAAAATATGCAGCTAGAACGAAGGATACACACACATACATACATATTTTCATTACCTTTTGGAAAATAGGGTATTCAGCCTTGTATCTTGTACAAGCAAATTCTTGTGCATCTTGACTGGTACCAGGTTCTTGGCTCAAAAACTGATTGCATGGGAATGCCAAAATCTCCAGTCCTTCCCATCACAAACACAAAAAAAACACAACCGTCTTCAACAAATCCAGGAACAAAAATTGTAAAAAAAATCATCTACCTGTTCATATAACACAAAATACCCTAGAAACTAAAAATTACAAAAATCTAAAGAAAAGGAACTAACCTTGGTCCTTGTATTTGTTGTAAAGATCAGTCAACTGGGTATAATTTGAATCAGTGAGTCCACTGTTCAAAAATCACAAAGGTCTAATCTTTATAAATTTTAAAAAAATACATTAAAAAAAGAAGAAGAAAAATTAGAAAAAAGAGAAAAAGAACCATTTAGAGGCAACATTAACAACAAGAAGAGCTTTTCCTCTGTACATACTAAGGTCAACATCTTGGTTTTTGTAATCCTACAAACACAAATATATAACATAGTAAAAAACCTTCAAACATCAAAATCATTCACTTAAAATCTTAACATTAAAGCAAAAGAACAGAAAGAAAGAAAACCAACCTTGACTGTAAATTCATGGATTGATTTTTGAGGAACTGATTCAGAAGCACCCATTTTTGTGTTTTGGGTTATCAAAAAAGTTAACAACTTTGGGTTCTTTGTGAACTTTTCTCTGTGATTTGGGTTTTTTTGTAGCTGTTTTTTTGGCTGCAATATATATATGGGAAGAGAATCAAGAGATTGGGTTTTTATGGTTATTCTTATTAGCTGGGTTTGCCAGACTGGGAAAATTATTAGCTTACCATGTAAAGAAGATTTATGCAATATTTTTTTTAAAAATTGATTTCTTTTTTGGGTTTAAAATTAAAAAATGAAAAGATTATGTAATGAAAAATGACACCTTATTATTAAATTAGTTAATGAAATTATCGTTTATTTCACCAAATTTGGAGCACCGAAGTTATCTTCTTCCTCTTTTTTTGACTTCTTCTGCACGAAAGTTTGGTCCACCGTAATTAATTAGCAAACCTAATTTAAAACTTAGATGCTCTTTGAAAATTTATGTTTTTCTTGTTAAAGTTATATTCGAGTAAGTCGGGTATATTAAAAATTAGATTACATTTTATTTTTTTACTCAAACGTGAAAATTTTTCTCTGTGTATTATATCAAAAGAAAATTATTTCTTCCTTAAAAATATCATCAATTTTTATTATTAAAAATTGATTATTGTACGTCAGCATGAGTTACATGTGAGACGTCATGTGTTATTGTCTAGATGTTCTGTCAACCACGCCATTTTTTAACCATGCAAATGGACGAAAATTTAACAAAAAAAAATCAATTTACTCTTTAATTTAATGTTTAATGACTAATTTTTCCGTTAATACTTTTATCATTTTATGTTATTGAATCACTGAACTTCTATTTCATCATCCGAAATGAAACCTATTTCCAAAAATCATGGAGCTTTTAGAGTAGATAGAATAGTTTTCAAGTTAATAAACTATTCGATACTTAAATTTGGTTTCAATAGTTAATTATGTACACAAGTTTTTCTTTGTCCTGATTTGGAGCCTTATTCTGGCTTCAATATATAGGTTGTTATTCTAGTTTTTTTTTTTTTGGTCCCAATTAAGTACTTTTCTAGTAGAGCAAATGTATCAAACAATTATTTGGTCATATGCTATAGCTTGATCAGGATATTAAATTGATTATTGAAGTCAGACTCAAGTGCCAATCTGAATATTAAAACTAAATTTGAGTATCATAAAATAATATAAACTAAAGCATATAGTAAAATTATATGTATAATTGTATCAAAATTTATATAGATATAATTATCATTATTACATAAAAAAATTCATCTAGATTTATTTTAACGTATCAATTTGAAACTTGAGTCAACTCATATTGATAAAAGTTGGATTTTTACCTAAATATTATAAAAAAAATAAAAATTTACCAAAATAGTACAACTTTTTTTTATTTACGAAAATATTACAACTTTTTTTTATTTACCAAAATATATAAATTTTTTTATTTACCAAAATATATCAAAAAAAAACAAAACCTGCAAAAAAAAATCTGACAATGTACTGGTTACCCCAATGGTATTGGCGGCACCAAAGGTGCCAAATAAATTGGTGGCACCATTGGTGCCAAAGTCATTGGCGGCACCATGGTGCCAAAGGGAAAAAAATGTGTAATTGTTTGCTAAGTCCTCCTTATTTATTATTTTCTTTTTATTCCTCTTCAACTTATTTTTTTATTTAATAACTCTATTTTAATTTAATAAACTATTCTCATTTAATAAATCTATTTTAATTTAATAAATTATTAAGTAATACTTAATTTTTTTAAATTAAAATAGAGTTATTAAATGAGAGAATTCTAATTAAGTGACCATCTGCAGTTTCAAGGACCTGACATGCAAATTTACCATTTTGAATTTTGAAAGTGAATTGCTGCTGCTTGCGCACTAAAATTGAAATGTGACTAATTGCCTTCTAAGCCCTCCTTATTTATTATTTTCTTTTTATTCTCCTTCAACTCAATTTTTTATTTAATAACTCTATTTTAATTTAATTTAAGTAATACCAAAATATTACACTTTTACAACTATTTTAATTAAGTATTACTTAATAGTTTATTAAATTAAAATAGAGTTATTAAATAAAAAATTATATGTATAATTGTATCAAAATTTATATAGATATAAATTATCATTATTACATAAAAAATTTCATCTAGATTTATTTTAACGTATCAATTTGAAACTTGAGTCAACTCATATTGATAAAAGTTTATTCCAAAAAAATCAATTATTTTCATAGATTAATTTGAGTTAGGGAAAATAGTATGAAAAATTAGTTTAATAATATATTTTTTAAAAAATCACGAGTTAAGTTTAAATTTTTAATTTGATTTTTTGTCTCAATTTGGTATCGGAGTTTGGCAATAAAGTTCACTTTAGTATCTGAGCTTTTTGAATCTGACACCTGAGTTTTCCCTTTTTCTCGTCCAAGTATTCGAGTTTGGCTTCAATGTTCAATTTAATACTTAAGTTTTATTTTTTTTATCTCAGTTAAGTACTTGTATATTTTTTTACTAGAATATATGTGTCAAACATTCATTGAGTTGTTTGGTTTAGGTATTAAATTAAACATTGAAGTCAAACTCTCAAATACCAAATTGGGACAAAAAATTTACTATCAAATTGAATATTAAAACTAAACCTAAGTACCAAATAATATATTATCCCTTACTAAAACTATTTTACTTTTCATGAAGTTTGTGCTCACAAATACCTCACATGTATGTTTTATTTCCATGTATGAGACAATTTTCAGTTTTGTCTTATCCACAATAAAATAATAATAATAATAATAATAATAATAATAATAATAATAATAATAATAATAATAATAATAAAAAATAATAATAATACTTTGAAATTGGCAATGCATACAACAAGATGAAGGATTATTTTTGGGTTGGTTATATTCTGCCGTTTAGAATAAACTATGTAAAAGTTCTTATTTAAGTCACTCGACTCTTCTACTACTCTTCTATGGTTTAATTTTTTTCCCATAAAACGACTTTGAACGTTATGAATCTGTAAATCAAAATTCAAACAACTTTCTTCTCCAATCTCCAACAGTAATTGTCAAAATAACTTGAAAATAAGGTGTGTTCTTCTACACATCGATGGGTACTAATCCACCATACCGATTATCGAATCATTGCTTAGTGTGACAAATAAAAACTTTTAAATAATTTAGTGATTTAAATGAAAACTTTCGAATAATTAAGTAATTAAAAGGTGAATAACCTTAAGTGCAATTTATTCTAAAAGATATAAAATACTGTTTACAGCCAAAATGTGGTTCTTTAAGAAGAGATGGCTAGCAACATAGAAGGGTTGCTAAAGAAAAGCCTAATTGAAAAAAAAAAAAAGAGTATAGAAATATAGTGCCTATAGAGGCGTTTATGAAATAAATTCACAAAATAGTTAAATATAAAATTTAGATATATAACATGACATGATGATGTGGTAATTCTCGTATTTTGTTATAGCGGTCAAGTTTATGTTAGAATTGATTTTTATGTTTTATTTTAATTTCTTATAACAATTTTTCACTTTTTCAATAAAATGTTTCAATTTCACATGAAAAATTATTAATTATATTTTATTAAATGAAATAATCTTTAACGAATGGAACTAACAATATAAATTTAATAAACTATTAAGTTCCCTAATTAAATAATCTCCTATGAATTTGAAACATCATAAATATATAAATTGGTTACTTTAATTTAATAACTCGTGATAAATTAATTAATTTAATATGATAACTCAAACTAATTAATTGAACTTGTTATATTTATAAACTTTATAATTAGGTACGTGAATGAACTCGAATAAAATATGCATAAAAGCAATAATGCGTGCACCTACTATATGTATTTTAATTTTGTTTATTTGATTCTCACTTTTTTAACATAATTATCACTTTCTTTATTTAATGGAAATTGTGATATGAATTCTATTATAAGTTTACAACAATTATCTCTTTATAATAGTATGTGTGTAACAGTCACTTCATTATAATAGAAAAAAATTCAAACAAATGAAGTTGTTATAGAGAAGGTTGATTGTATATCTTATGGTAGAGATGATGGAATACATTATGTCATGCAAATTTACTATTATACTAATTTGTAATTGCATAAATTTGAAAGGGACTAAAAAGATAATATCTTACCATTCCGGGGCTAAAGTCACTGCCTACCCTCATCTCCGCCTCTATATATCACTCCAAAACACTCTAAACTCTTTTAGATACGTTATCGGCTGAACCCAAACAAAAGAGGAAAAACAGTATCCATAAGTAATCAATAGGGTTAATGTGAAATTATTTAAAGTTAGACTTGTTAATTTTGATCCAAACTCAAGAGACTGATCTAATCAAATAAAATTCAACACTTGACCTACTTAGTTTAACCATAAAAAATCAACCTAAATATGTTCAACTCAAACTTGAATTAACTCGGAACCAAGTTACCTAAAATCTAGAACAATCTAAACTTGAAATGGTCAAAATCCAAAATGATCCAAATTTTGTAACTATTTAACTTGAAAAACCTGAATCTCAAACCCAAATGATTTGAATCCAAAATTATGCAAATATTTTAGGCGGAGGTTTGGTGATGGTTGGTCCATACATGTTTATAGGGATCCTTGGCTCGATGGTTTTGTCGGGTTTCTACGTCGATTCCCCTCCGCTGGATGGATTGGAGGAACTGTGGGTCTTTTACCTTCTTAATGAGTCGGGCACCGCATGAGGTAGGGCGCTTGTTGACGGATTGTTTGCCCCGGTTGATGCTGCACGTATTCTTTAGTTTCCCGTGTCCGAACAGGTTTATATGGCATCATGATAGGATGGGGATCTACACAGTTAAATCCGCCTATCGGTTTCTCTACAACTCGCTATCTAGTGCCAACATATTGAGGATCAAGGGTCCATGGGAAAGTATTTGGAACGCTTGTTTACCTCCAAAGGTGAAGGACTTTATGTGGAGGTGTTTGCGACGATTTGTTCCAACTCGTTGTCGTCTTGCTGAAAAGGGCTGCTCTGTTCCGCTACTATACGTGTTCGGTGTGGAGCGTTGGCGGACCTTGATCATGTGTTGATCACTTGACCGATAGCGACGGGAATCTGGGATATGGCTCGGATTGTGCCTTTTGCTTTAACCGTCGAGAGTTGGTTCCCGTTGTTGCTTCAATCTGGGGACGTGGTGGTGGCTGCCAAGGTCAAGGCGGGTGTTCTTCTTTGGTCATTATGGCATTTCAGGAATTTGTCTGTTTGGAAGAATGACCACTGTTCTTCGGCTCGTATTCATGACTTTGGCATCCAGTTCCTCCATGATTGGCAGACTTCCCGGTCAGCTTATTCCCACGTTCAGCCAGCTGCCCCTTCTCAGCCTGCTTCAGTTACTGCTTGGACGCCACCCCCACATAAACAAATATATAAGGTGGCTGGTTTCAAAAAGGTGAAAGGAGGCCTTGTTCGATACGGCCCACCCTAGCAAGCCTCGAATTGCCTTATTACAGTCCACAAACAAATGTGGATTCTAAATTCAGTTTTTCTACTTTTAACTTTGGATTTTTAAAATTTTAGGGATACAGATTAAATATATATATATATTTAGTCCGATCTATAATTTGATTTGGTATAATTATACATGTGAAACTTGAATTATGATTCATATGTATATAAGAAACTTTAATTTTGATCAACCTTACATATTTAAAAAATATATATTCATTTATTTTCATATCGAATTAATATAATTATTTGTGTATGCAATACATCAATATAAAATTGTGCTAATTCGATAATGTTGTTATTAATTTGTAAAAATTGAATCGAATCAAAATTTTATATATAAAATTATACAAAATCAAAGTTCATGGATAGCATTGCATATTGGATCAAAATTCAAGTATAGCTTTGATATTTATCTCTAAATTTTAAAATTTTAGTTCTCATTAAACGATAAATGTTAAGTTCATTAAGTTGAGTTCTTCTATTTTTGAAATCTTACACCACGTTTGGTTCACTGGAATTGTAACCCCCCTAACCCGTCTCTGTCGTCGAAGTTAGGTCACAGAGTATTACGATAACGATTTAAACATTTAACATTACTATTTCATAAATATTCATCTATAAATACAATTAATTAAACCACATTCCAATTATAACAAACATATACTTACGGGCCTTAAACCAAGTCTACGGGGCCCTAAAAATAGTTTGAGGACATTCTGGGGTTAATTTGAAATAAAACAGAACAACTAATAAAAAGTTAAAAGTTTTAAAACAGGGGACACAAGGCCATGTGTCACAGCCCAAACCGTGTGGACATTCGAAGTCCGGACACATGGTCGTGTCCCAGCCCATGTGTCTGCCTGTGTGGATATTCGAATTAAGGTCACACGGCCATGTCGCAGGCTGTGTGGTTGTTCGTGTGTGTATTCGATGTTGGGTCACACGGTCATGTCGCTGGTCGTGTCTCAAATGGTGTAACAAACTATTTTAAGACACACGACCGTGTCACAGGCTGTGTGAAACCTGCGCCTAAAGACAATAAGAAACACGGCCGTGTGAGTGGGCCGTGTACAACGTATCTAACCCCTATCTCAAGCCATTTCACACACCATTCCTTGTGCAACAAGACACGCCATATCAAGCTCACTTCCTAGGTTCAAAAGCACATTCAAAACATCATTTCCATGCCAAAGTTTCATCCATCCTAAGCTTAATCAATATGTCATTCAAAGGCACCTGAATCAAAGACAACCAAACAAATAACTAGGCTAAGTTAATACATTACTATAATCAACCTATTTCATTCAACAACAACCAAATTAACCAAATATAATTACATGTACACTTTCAACAAATTACCATTACAAGCCTCGCCAACTAAACAAAATTTCAAGATTTGCATCCAAACACTCGAACACCTACATTCTAACCAACCAATTCACTAAAGAACTATTATGGATTAATACTTGTATATATATGCACCACAAGTTGATCCAAGCATTTACATTAAGGTATAAGATCATTCAAAGTTATATAGCAACATCTTATGCAAGTAACCTTTACCATATTCATTTATAACCCTAAAGGCTACTACTCAACACATTATTATCCTAGATACATGTCAAAACATCAAAAGAAAATATCACCAACTTTGAGTTTGGGATTGTTGGTTGTAAAAAAAAAAGTAGGTACCTAACTTGCACAACAAGAAATAATTAAATAATGAGGAAGTTCTTAACTCAAAGAACTACAATTACACTTAATGGCCTTAATTTTATAATCCAAAACATATAATGTCTATTTCCATGAAATTTTACTATGTTGTTCAATATGAACATTTCATATACCTTCATATTTCAACCTTTTTCCAATGGATCGATTAAACATTATCATTATGAGTCAATTTGTGAATGACACCTGATGCCTAACGGATAAATCGTAACAAATTTTTGCGCCCAGCGCTAGTCGAATAACTGACAATAAGTGTGCCTTGCACTAGTCAGATAAACCGACGATATCAAATGTGTGCCCAGCACTAGTTAGATAAACCAACAATGAGTTGCGCCCAGCGCTAGTCGGATAAACCGACAATTACATACGTAATTACATCATTCCACAATTCTTCAATTCATAATTTAAATCATTTACATTAATCTTCTATATTTAATTTCTATAATTTACTCCATAACCATTTTCATATATATTTCCATAACATTACATTCAAAATACTAATCATTTGAATATATATAATTGACTATCAAATTATTCCAAAAATGCGTTAACTTCCGATGATCGAGGTCGATTACTCAGTGACTTTCTCTTTCCCTCGATTAACGACCATTCTGCTCGTTTCTTGATCTAAATATGATAATTTAATTTCATTAACTAATTCAAAACCATTATGATTCAACTTAAACAATTTATCCCATAACAATTTTTACATTTCACCCTCAACAATGTCTTATATATAACTTAGCCCTTGCTAAAAAACAATTTAATTAATATTCTTAAATCAATTTCCCCAGCTCACTGAACATATAAGGATTCTTATAAAGTCCCTAAAATCTTGTATTTTATAGTTTAACACCATGCTATTTTTACATTTCAACATTATAATCCTTGGAAGCTAATACTAGCAAAAATTGCTTCACAAAATAGCTAAACTGAACCATTGAACTTATAAATTCATCCACCACTTCAAGAACAATTAACTTCCTTTAAAACTTATACCTTTTAGTATTTGTCAAATTAGTCCCTAAATTAGCTCGGTCTAGCTACAACGACCTCAAAAACACAAAAATTAATCAAAATGGAATAAAATGCACTTACATGCAAGAGGAAAAATCAAAACCGAAGCTTCAATGGTCTAACATGGTGGTTTCGGTTGGGGACTTTCAAAATGAAGAAGATGAAACTAAATTTTTGTGTTCTTTTTGTTTAGTTTATTTACTTTTACTAAATTACCCTTCAATTGATTCAAAATAAAAAGCTAGCTAATGGCCACAACCGTCCACTATATTTCCCTATGGTTTATTTACCATATAAGTTCACTCAATCATGCATATTACTTAGTTTAATACCTTTAACTAATAGACACTAACCTTTGCAACTTTTTTTTTTCAATTTAATCCTTTTTACCTAATTAATCAATCAATCATCAAAATTTTTAATCCAAACTTAAATAAGATTCTAATAAATACTTATGAATATTAATTAAATAATATTTTTCCTACTCACTTGTCGGTAATGTGGTCTCGAAACCATCGTTTTTGGCACTACAAAAAACGGGTCGTTACAGGAATGGAATAGGGTTGTAATGGAATAGAGCTGTAATCAGTAATTCAATTATTTGATCGAATGGAATGGAATATAACTATAATGGTATTCTTATGTTTGGTTGAATGGAATAGATTTGTAATAGCATAAAGAAAAAAACTAAAATAACCGTAATACCCTTAGCAAAAATATATAGGTAAATAATTATTGTTATTGTTATTAAATTTTAATAAAATTATTATTAAATATAATTTAATAAATAAATAATAAATAATTTAATCATATGTTAATATAATTATTATTCAACATGTAATATGTATACTCATAATATTACTTCAATAAAATAGTAAATATTTAATAAATATAGTAATTTTTAATTAATATATAAGTTATTTTTTCTTTTATTTTTGACTTTTTCTTTCTTTATCTAGTTTATTTTTTCCCTCAAATGCTCTCTCCCTCAAATGTTCATTGTTTGGCAAAAAACATTTTATTAGATTCCAAATTTCGGTAACGATCGTCGTCGCTTCCACCGCTACCCTGATTGTGGCTAACCCAGAATAATCATCTAATTCTCCTCTTTTTCTTTCCCATCTTAGGTTTTTTTCCTAAACTTCATCACAAAAGTTCAGATCTACAGAAATTACTTGTGGCTTTCACCACTATTTTTGCCATCATCTGCTGCTTGCATGCCAAAAATTTCTGCTTGCATGTCGTCATCTACTGCTATCAATTGTCGGTGTTCACTCTCCTCTATCGTGTCTCATTCTCTCAAAAATCCAAAAATTAGAAACTCGTTTTTCAGTTTCTGGTCATCAACCACCATGCCCATCGTTTCCATCCACCGTTCACCACCAACCGAATACCCAGAAATTTCCATCTGCAATGACTGTGAATTAACTCAATCAAAGTTTCTCTTCAATTTGTTGCAAGTTTCCCCCTTGGGGATGTGTTGAATGATTTTTGTTCTTACCATTTTTTCTTTTCCTTTTTGGTTTGGTTAAAAACATCCATCTATCGTAAATTAACTCAATCAAAGTTTCTCTTTAATTTGCTGCAAGTTTCCCTCTTGGAGATATGTTGAATGATTTTTGTTCTTACCATTTTTTTCCCTTTTGGTTTTTGGTTGGGTTAAAATGAAAATAAAAAAAAATTATCTATTCTGAGTTGCTTGGAATAGCCATTCAAAGGATGAAGTAAAGAATGATTATTTAGAGAGTTTGAGGAATAGTCCTGTAATTAGCTATTCTGTTGAATAACATTCAGCCAACCAAACTAATCGAGTCTTGTAACACTCAGAATAGACATGGAACTGATTGGCTATTACAGCCAAATAAACATATTGTTATAGTATAAACATTGTTAACTTATTATTTTCATATATTTTTTATTAAAAAATGATTTTTTGTTTGCGTCTCAAAAAATATAAAAATTGAAAATAATAAAGTAAAGAATTTTGAATAATCCTATAATTTTATACATAGTAGATGAAAATTAAAATATTTTTATATTTACAGTAAATGACATATAGCGCTTATGTCATCAACAACGACACAAAACCAAGCACGACCGGCGGCAGAACGAAAACGGACAACGAAACCCGCCCCCCGTATCTTCATTTTTCTGTTTCCCGGACTAAAATAATTCTGGTCTCGCCACGTGTCCGACAGGAAATTCGTACTACCCACCACGTGTCCTTTTCGAGCACTGTGGAAAGGTCATTACAAAAGAAAAAGGGTAACGAATTTGAAGATGGTCTAATGAGTGCCAAACACGTGTCCTATTTGAACTTCTCGTACGACACGTGTCAGAAAACGAGAGGTGGTATGTGTTGACATTTGACTAGAGGTTGTGGTGGGTACGCGTTTACACCCAATCATTTCAGTTAAAAATCCTATGTCTTGTCTCCATCTTATCGACAACGGAACTGCTTGTCTCAACTAATTTTATAGACATCATTTAAAGATTTTTTAGGCTAATTTACCAAAAAAAGCCAATTTTTTAAAAAAATTACCGAAATGGGCTGGTTTTTTAATTATTTATCGGAATGGGCCATTTTTCCCGAAATCGCGTCCACGTCAGCGCGATGTCAGGGTACGTGACAGGACATCGCGTCCACGTCAGCGCGACCTTGTAACACCCCTTACCCGAGACCGTTTCCGGAGTCGAGCACGAGGCATTACTTAGCTTATCTTACCAATTCGGAGCATAAAAACTAGGTTTGAAAATTTATTTCACTATTTACAGCAAATCTGTCCAATCGCGCAGCAGTTACTAAATTAATTATAACTTGAGCTACAGAACTCGAAATTTAATTCCGTAAATTTTCCCTAAAACTAGACTCATATATCTACTCACCATAAAATTTTTAGAATTTTTGGTTCAGCCAATTAGTACAGTTTATTAGTTAAAGTCTCCCCTGTTTCACCATTCAACTATTCTGACCTCTTGTTACTAAAAATAACTTTTCTCGTTATAGGATTTTCATATGCTATTCCCACTTGTTCCTACAGAAAATAGACTCATTAAGGAATCTAAACATGTAAATTTCAACTCATAACCATTTTTGTACAATTTGTAATTATTTTCTAAACTCAGAACAGGGGACTCCAAAAACTGTTCTGACCCTGTCTCACGAAAATTCACATATCTTAAAATATAAATTTCCTTTTTCTACACCGTTATTTTTCTATGAAAATAGACTCAACAAGCTTCAATTACATATATCATTCACCCTCTAATTCATTTTATACTATCTTGGGTGATTTTTCAAATTCACGTCACTGTGCTGCCTGAATTCTGTTTCTTTGCAAAATTTTATCCTTTCATGATTTCCATGCATAATTTATCACCTAATCTTTCATAACAACAAACACCTTCATCCTTAACCATTTTAATGACCATACATCATCAAATACTTACACATCACTCATTAGCAAAATCATCATTACAAACATACAAAAAACTAAATCCCTATACATGCCATAACTCAAACGTGATTCGATATAAAATACCGAAGCGGTTGTGGTTGATAGTGTGGACGATCTCCGACTTCTTTAGGATCCTTGAAGTAGCTTTGCAATACTATAAGAGAAAGAGAAATAAAAGAAGTAAGCATAAAGCTTAGTAAGTTTACTAGCAAATAAATAACAATATTTAACTTAAATAATTAAACTCAATGTCTATATCTCTAGTTTACTCTTTAGTTAATCTCATACTAGTTCTCGTACTTGTTTACTTAGAATACTTGTGTGCATAACTTACTCAATCCTTGCTGCATCGTTGAACATCAATTGATAGTATAATAAGTTCTTAAGTCTTACAACTTACGAGCTTGCCATTTATGCTTTAAACCGAACTTTCATGAACATGATTCATTTACAAGCCCGTTGAGCTACATTGGAATAATAAGGATACTCGGGTCTCTTCGATAATAACATGCCAAAGCCATGTCCTGACATGGTCTTACATGGGATGTTCTCATGTTGGTGCCCATGCCATGTCCTGCACATGGTCTTATAGGGACCTCTCATCTCGGTATAACGCCATGTCCTGACATGGTCTTACATGGGACCTCTCGTCTAAGTGCCCATGCCATGTCCTGACATGGTCTTACTGGGACCTCTTATGATCTTAAGGATGCCAATGCCATGTCCCGCACATGGTCTTACATGGGATCTCTTTACCCAAATGTCATGACATTCGTATCCAATTACCATCCTTATGTATCAACGGGACTTTTAAATTTTAATTCTCTATCATTTCATGCTTAGATCATCATCAAATAAATTCATAAAATAAATTCATAGTTGCTGGAAAATAACAGCATTGATAATAAATATGGAAATATTGCATTTATTTACCGTAAACTTACCTCGGTACCAATTATAGCCAAATTCACCAACTTAGTCTTCAACTTTATTCTTCCCTTTGTCTAACCTCGAGTTTCGTACTTCTTGATCTAAAATAGTAAATTTAACTTATTTAATACTCACATTCAACAAAACAGCCCTTGACTCTAACTTTTAAAATTACAATTTTGCCCTAAACTTTTACATAATTACATTTTTGCCCCAAGGCTCGGAAATTAAACTTCATCTCTTATTCTTATGTTTTATAACATTATGAACATTTTTCCTTCTATGGCAACATCAAATTCCCACTCTAACATGTACTTATGAACATTAGGTATTTTACCGATTATGTCGTTTTACTCGTTTTCACTTAAAATCGCTTAGCAAAAGTTGTTTAACATAATTTCTAGCTTCATATTCTATCATAAAACATCAAAATAAACACTTTTCACCTATGGGTATTTTTCCAAATATAAACCCTAGGTTAAATTATTGCTAGAATAAGCTAAATTAAGCTACCGGATCTCAAAACGTAAAGAACATTAAAAGCGGGTTTGGGATCACTTACTATGGAGCTTGGAAGCTTGAAAACCCTAACTATGGCTTCCCCTTGCTGATTTCGTTCATATGAAGAAGATGATGATTTTTGCCATCTTTTTCCTTTTAATTCATTTTAATTACTAGATTACCAAATTGCCCCTAACTTAAAAATTTTCTATTTCACTTATCTCATGTCCATTTTGTCTACCAAGTTACCAATGGTATAATTACCATATAAGGACCTCCAATTTAAAGTTTCATAACAATTGGACACCTCTAACATGTAGAACTCAACTTTTGCACTTTTACAATTTAGTCCTTTTGACTAAATTGAGTGCCAAACGTCGAAATTTTCGAACGAAATTTTCACGAAATCATTTTGTGAAATTGTAAACCATAAAATATAAGAAAATAAAATTTTTCTCATCGGATTTGTGGTCCCGAAACCATTGTTCGATAACCTCAAATTTAGGCCATTACAGACTGTTGACGTGGAGGGAAATCGCTTCCTCAAGGACGCGATTTCCCTCCACGTCAGCAGGTCGCGCTGACGTGGACGCGATGTGGTCGCGCGCGTGAACAGTGCTCAACGGTCAAAAAATTGACCGTTGCCCCCAACGGTAAAATTTTTTTACTATATAAACCCCCCACCCCTCCCCTTTTATTTTCACAAACAAATTCAATATCAATTTCATTCAAAAATTCTCTCAATTCCCTTCAAAAATTCTCTCAATTTTCTTCCAAAATTCTCTCAAACTCTCAAATTCCTTCCAAAATCCTCTCAATTTCCTTCAAAAAATCTCCAAATCCATATTAAATTTTTTTCCCATTAAATTTCATTTTTTAAGAAAATTTTAAAATTTTTTATTTTTTAAATAATTTTAAAATTTTTAATATTTTCAACAATGGCCGGATCATTGATTCGTCTTGATAGGAATCACATATCGGTGGAGCAAATGAACATGGTAAGTATTAAATTTAAATTTTAAATTTTATTTAAGATATTTTTATTTATGTATTTTTAGATATTTATTAATTTATTTTTTGTTATAAAAGGCTGAAGATCGGGTATTGACATGCAATATTCGGAATATGCATGCTCCTCCATCACCGTTAGTAGAGAACTACTATGGAAGCGGGATTTTGGCACGTGGCGATGGTAGGCCGGGGATGCAAGTTGGAGCCAAAACTGATCAGTGCGTTGATCAAGAGGTGGAGACCTGAGACGCACACATTTCATCTTCCATGTGGAGAGTGCACTATCACTCTAGAAGATGTCCATCTGCATTTGGGATTGCCAGGTCAGGCGACCAATGATCAAGTCCGCCTAATCTAGCAATTGGGAGGCGGTGTGCTACGAGCTTTTGGGCGCCGTTCCGGATAAAATGAATGGAGGTAAGGTGGAGATGGGCTGGTTACGTGCCACCTTCCCCGGTCTGAATCAAAATTCAACCGAAATTGAAAGAATCCGATATGCTCGAGCATACATTTTTCAAATAATTGGAGGCTATCTCATGGCCGACACGTCACGGAGCCGTGTACATCTAAGGTGACTACTAAAACTCGTTGATTTTAGAGCAGCCGGTGAATTTAGTTTGGGGTCTGTCGTCTTGGCAACATTATATCGGGAGATGTGCGAGGCGACCAAACCGAGGAGAGCAAAAATTGGAGGTTGCCTGTCACTACTGCAATCATGGGCACGGTTTCGCTTTCCATTTCTACGTCCTCGAGTGAACCACCCATATACATTCCCACTCGTAACGAGGTAAATTTTATATTACATTTTGAAATTGTTATGTAGATTTTGTAAGAATAAAAGTATGCTAAAAATTTATTTAATTAGGTGGAACCATCCGAGAAGTTATCGTGGATTACCGATGAACTTGAAGATATCGGCTTCTATTGGAGCAGCGATTCGGAAGCGTAGTAAGTATTATTGCAAATAGATATTTCCATCCATTCGCTAGTGGATTGATATTTAGTATTTAGTATTATGTATATATGTAATATTTCTATCATGTTCGTGTAGTTTCAATGGACACCATACGAGGATCCGCATCCGCAAGTAATCCGGAAGAGTTTTTACAAAATCAACGCTGGCACGTGAAAGTGGTGTTGATCAACTATGCAACCGTGGAGCCCCACCGCATGCATGAGAGTCCTACGACAGTTTGGATGTAGACAACCGATCCCTGCGGACCCTGAGGAGTTTGACGAGCACCACAAAATCGACCTTCGGTTGTTAGGTACGGATTGGCCTAGATACTGTGTCCATGGAAATGTGGGAAAATCGTAATGAATATCTACCTACTCGGGAACCAATCATCGTTCCCGAGTTAGCGTGCGTTCCAGAATACATGCCATGGTTTAGGGCCAATGGTAAGCCGTATTTACTTACGACGGAGGAGAGGCAGCAGCAATTACGTGTCGGAAAGGAAAGGCGTGGGCCTCTAAATCCAAGGGGACAAGACCACGAGGCCAGCCCCCCAACGAGGCCCAGACATTCACCCAGTTCATCATCAGCGGCCATGCAATCACCGTCCCCAACGAGAGCACCGACGCAGTCACCTGACACAGCAATTCAACAGATGATACCCACGTATTCACCTTTCCCTATGATGCCAGATATGTTTCCTAGCCCTTATATGTACCCTAACCCGTACATGTATCCTTTTCGAATCCTATGGCGGGTTGGAGCCAAATGCGGATCAGCTCCATTTCTGTAATGCCGAAGCGGACCACCGATAAGTAGGCCATCTACAGGAAGGGTCCCAAGGGGCCGTCGGGAGCTCTCATTTTTACCAATCGCCAAGAACGCATGGCTTTCAAACTCGTCATTGTTCATGATGCAAACACCTCCACATACACTATTCTTTGAAGGTGGATCATCGTCCCAAGTTCGACAAGCAGATGCCGAACCGGAAGAACAACAATCACCACCCGAGGAAGAACAACCGCCGTCGGAAGCTAGAGGAAGGAGGAATCCAGCGCGTAACCGTCGACGGCCGCCATGTGGAACCGAATCCCCCGGTCATAGACATTGATTACCGTATTAAAAATTATCCTTTGATGTAATGAAATAGAAGTTTATGACGATGTAATACACATAGAAATTTTTCCGAGTTATTTTGACATTATTTGATTAAAAACCCTAACCCTAAACTAATTTAATTAAAAACCCTAACCTAACTTAATTTAATTAAAAACCCTAACCTAACTTAATTTAATTAAAAACCCTAACCTAACTTAATTTAATTAAAAACCCTAACCTAATTTAATTTAATTAAAAACCCTAACCCTAACCTAATTTAATTAAAAACCATAACCTAACTTAATTTAATTAAAACCCTAACCTAACTTAATTGAAATCCCTAAGCTAACCTAATTTAATTAAAACCCCAACCCTAACCTATTTGAATTAATGTAATAATTTTACCAACATAACTCAAATAATTTGACAATCTTACTAACCATTTCGAAATTGTAGTTTTACATAATGTTAGATTTAAGTAAAATGTTTTTTGGTAGTAACATTTAAGAAATTGTAGTAATTTGATAATTTTACCAACAATTAATACAATTATCAATTAATAATTGAATAAAAGGTAATTTCTTCTATAATTACATTCAACTATTGCGATTAGGGCATGATCGACTTGTATGGCCTGGGTTCCTACACCATCCGCACAACTTCTGTTGACTGGCTGTTTCTTGGATATCCATATTGTTCCTTATTCTAGTGGAGAAAGGTCGACCCTTCGGCTTGCGACGTAATTCTCTATCCGGTAACAGCTTAAAAGGAGTAACAGATACGGGTGGCCAGTTACGTTCATCTGGGACCGGTGGGAAAACGTGTCTCCATACGTTGTACATATTTTCTAATTTGTACACTTCGTCCACATAACTCAGCGGATCCAGACGGAGTTTCTGACAGGCTGCAATAACATGAGCGCATGGATAACGAAGTGCATCGAACTTCCCACAGTCACAAGTCCTGTTTCGCAAGTGTACACGATATTGCCCGCCAACAACGCCTTGGTGCGGTATGTCGAACTCCGTCATGCGAAACCATAGATTGTCTCGATCGTGACACACAGCGTGCATGATATTTGCCTCGCCGCCTTTGTTAATTTCTTGAACTATCTTCGCACCATACATGCCCACCCCGCATCTAGCTCGCATAAATTTCGCCGCTTTGGAAATAGCGCGTAAGCGGAAATATGTCTCTCGCACAACCGCTGTTATCGGTAGATGGCGCGTTCCTTTAAGAACAGAATTTATGTATTCTGCCAGGTTCGACGTCATATGGCCATATCGTAGGCCTCCGTCGTATGCTTGTGCCCACTGTTCGAAACGTATGTTGCACAGGTAGTCCGCCCCTTCTCTATTTTGGGATCGCAAGATTGCCAACATCTCGTGAAAACGATCTTTATTCATTTCATACCCTACCAATATAAGAACATAGCGAATATTTTATACCCCTTCTACCAATAAAACTAATTCAATTTGACAAACGAAATAATATAGTTATACAGTAAATACCTATGTTGGTCACTTGTTGTCGTTCGGTCTTAGATGGATATTGCCTGTAGTAGTTCGAAGCAACGTGTCTCAGGCAATATCTATGGTGTGTACGCTGCCACAAGCTTCCCTCTCGATCAAATGCAGCTAGTATACCGGTGCCCCGATCTGAAATAACACAGATATCAGGTTGGGGGCACACATGCCTCCTTAACCTAGAGAGAAAGAAATTCCAGTCATCAGACGACTCCCCCGGTGTTATTGTATATGCAATTGGAAGAATTCTCTCACCGCCGTCCTGTGCCACTGCAACCAATAGCCGATGAGTGTACCTACCGAACATGAAGGTACCGTCAATTTGTACCAACGGCTTGCAGTACGGAAATGCGTCTCGGCATTGCTTAAAAGTCCAAAATATGCGTTTGAACACTTGGCATCCACGTAGCAATCGGTCGTTGTAGTACGCATGTTCTGTTTCAAGGTCTGTAATAGCACCTGGGACGTATCTCTCTAGCATCTGACACCATTGCCATATTTCATTATATGAGGCGTCCCACCCACTATGCATCTTCTCCAATGTCTTTTGCTTAGCTATCCAAGCCTTGCGGTAAGAGGGCGTGTACCCCATTTGGCTACGGATATTGGCAATTATCACCCAGATGAAGTCCGAGGATCTCGCTTTTATCGTAAGGCGATATCAAGCTAGCCAACATAGTGAATCCATTTTCGGATGATCTTCTGAAACACCTACAGAGGGAGGGAGTACATTAAGTAATGCAACATTGGAAAATAAAAATATTATTCAGACACATTCAATACTGTACCTGCAGCACATATATGTGGACCTTTGTACTTTTTGATCTCCCACAACCTTGTCCTCTTCCTTAACGAGGCGACGATTTTCCATGAACATGTGCCGTCTTGCACCGCACACTTCGCCTCAAACTTATCAGATTTTGATTTAACCACGTGGTAATTAACGCCGTTTTTGATGCTATACTGTTTCAAAGCACTAATAAAACTATCTTTATTGGTAAACTGATTACCAACTTCAAGTTCACCGAGATCTATCCCCGAACTTGTACGATCGCGCACCCGGTGTGGTAGATCTGGAAACTCTAATGCATCATTTGCTGACAGATCGACATTATGCATGTGGGCTGGAGGTGAGTATGCTCTGAATCGTGGATTTTCTTCATCATCTGTACTCATATCACCATCTTCACCTTCTGTTGGAATAGGCTCTGGTTCAGAAAATAATCCCACCTCTGCACCATCCGGCCCGGGCTCTCGAGATGGATCCACATCGGAGTCACCTTCTAACCCACAATCATCTGCAACGTACAACGTCCCCTCACCAGTTGATGTCATAGGTAGTATGTCATCCCTTCTTCTAGGCATTTGATAACGTCCCCAATTGGATGTAGATTGCCATCCAGTAGAACTTGATGCAGTTCCCCAGCTCGTATTTCCAGCGTCAAACGTCGAGCCACCGACGTACATGTCCCATCCACCAACAGAGTGTCTTGGGGATGTGCATTCGACACCGCCATCTTGAACATGGGTCTGTTCCGTATTTTGTAACACGCTAACCGAAGTGTTGGCGTGGTCGTGTATACATCTCGAACACCGGACGGAAGTACATCATTGGCGGCGTAAATTGTACATATAACTCAATATAAGTTGCTCGCTAGCAAGATGAGTCGCACCATTGCCTCCAAGCTACGAGCACATTTTATGTCGAACGAGTCATATGTCACCGGATCAACGAAGAACAAAATCGATCGTCATTGATGAACTTTCATTGGCGTGGTTCCGAAGATTTTACGCCTAATTCTTTTACGGAGTTCTGTCAAATCTATGTTTTGGCTAAATGACAGTCGCACCGTATTCTCCGACAAAAAAAACAACACCATTCTCGGTGTGGCAAACCTCACCATCGTAGTAAATAACAGCACTAATACGTTCACTCATTTTGAAACTCTAACTTTCTTAGCCTCTCTAAAATGTTTCTGCTGTGAGTTATGCATTCTAAGAACATTTTCTGTCTAATTTATAGCCTCAGCCCAAACTTGCTACTGTAGCAAAATCGCGTCCACGAGGGCTCGATTTGACACTATTTGCTCAGAAACGTCAAAAAAATTTATTTCTTACATGACCAACTGTAGCGATATCGCGTCCACGACGGCGCGATTTCACAATTTCTTCTCATATAGCATCCTGGTATCAGCGATTTTATACTATTTCCTCGATGTGATAAAAAAAAGTTATTTCTTACATGACCATCAGAGCGAAATCGCGCCCACGAGGCCACTATTTCACAATTTTTCTCAAATAGCATCCCGGTAAGCGATTTCCACTATTTGACCAGATCGTCAACTCGAAAAAAATTTCCGACACCCTAACCCCTAAAAAGCTCGCACCTAAACCCTAAAAGCCATAAAACCCAAACGTAAAAATCGTCAAAATCGCGTCCACGTCGTAGCGATGTTAGAGTGCGTGACGGGACATCAGCGTCACGTCGGTAGCGACCTGGCGGCGTGGAGGAAATCACTTCCTCAAGGACGCGATTTCCTCCACGTCGGCAGGTCGCTACGACGTGACGCGATGTCTCTCATCATCGCACTCATGACATCGCTACCGACGTGACGCGATTTCGGAAAATGGCCCATTCCGGTAAATAATTAAAAATCGGCCCATTTCGGTAATTTTTTAAAAAAAGTGGCTTTTTTTGGTAAATTAGCTGATTTTTTAAAATAATTACCTATTTATATTTAGTCCCCAAATTTGGTAAAGTTTTCACCTTAGTCCTTGAATTTTTTGGTTACATTAGTCTTCAAACTTAGCATGATTTTTCATCCTAAACTTATCTTATAATGATAACATGTCATCACCCTTTTTTTTAAATATCTAAGTAATTTTATAATTTTTAAAATTTTTAAGTGATTACATGATGCAATCATACACTCGTAATGTTGTCACATTATTCAGGGATCAAATTGGAAAAATTATCAAATTCAATGACTAAATGTCGCTCTAAATCCTTAAAAAATTAGAGCATCACTTGAATTTTTCTAAAAAATTATAAAAATCTAAAAATACAAAAATATATATATTTTAAAAAATTTCAAGTGATGGTATGAAACAATTTAGGGTGTCACAAAGTTCATGAACCAAATTGAACAAAGAAATTAATGTAGATGAGAAAAATTACAATTTTAGGGACTAAATGTTAGTTTATCTATTTCATTTTGTTTTTACACAAAATTACAAACTTGATGTTGGATGAGATATTTGTGTGAAAGCAAAGTAAATGGCAACATAAATGTTATTGTTGTAGGCCGAAATAGCCACAATATTTGTTTGTTTTTCTTTTCTTTTCTACATTAATTAATCAAAATATGTATCACATATTTAGTAAAATTGATAGGAAATGAAAAGATTTTGTGGTTTTAGCATTGTGAAGATGTTAGCCATCCCACGTTTTGGCTCTAATTATGAAATCCATCCTTTTAGTTTTTATTAAAAATTTAATCCAAATTTGAAATGTTAGTTTAATTAAATAATAGTATTGAATCTTGCTATTAAGTTAATTTTTTTTGTAAAATCGAGGGATGGAATTCATAATTAATTTATTTTATTTTTGGTTCAAAAGATGACTTGAGATTATTTAAAATATGCACTAATTATATCAATATAATTTCGCTAAATTAGAAATAAAAGATTGTTGATACAATCATACGGAGGGTTATTATAAGAGGGTTGGGATAGAATTGAGCAGAGGTTTGTTGCGTTGGATTCATTCTTGTTTCTTGTCATGATCGAATCAGTTAAATTATCGATCTGTTGGTTCAATTAAATTCAGTCAATCAAATGCCTTTCTTTAGGTTGGCTGGTTGGACTGGAAATTGATTTAGAGAATTGTTTGGGCCAATTAAATTGAGAATTGGTACAAGTTAATTTATCTAGACTAAAAACTAATTGAACTGTCAAATAAATTATTATTTTTATATTTAAAAAATAAATTACAATAGAGGTTACTCAACTATTTTTTTATCTCTTAACTATAAATAATTAAAAATAATCACTCAACTATTTAATTTTATCATTTTTTATATTTTCATTTTACATTAGTCAACTAATAATAAAAAAAATCAAAATCATAACTTATCCGCGAATCAATTTAATTTTGAAAAGCTCGGAAAAAGGTCAAGAATCTATTTATGAGCTATAAATGAGTGGGCACCCATTTATGCTGAAAAGGTGCCTCGAACCTCATAATGTAATAAATTTCTCCTATCCCAACGAACACAAAAAGTTAGTTTAGCTTCGTTAACTCCTAATTCCTTTTTTTTTTTTTATATATATATAATAGTTATAGATGTGACCTAGGTTCGAGTCCTTTTTGTTGTTTGAATTTTGTCCTATTATAATTTATTAAAAAAATACAAACAAATGTCCTTTTTTTAATATTATTCTTTTACCTATATAAATTTTGTACCGTAAAATTTAGGTTAAACAATACAAATAATTCCCAACTGTATCAATATTCTTGCTTTGGTCATTCAACTTTAAAAAATTTCAATTTAAACACTAACATTTGAATTGACTCTTATTTTAGTCATTCGCAGTTAAATTGATAACGAAAAATCATTTTTTAAATTGTATAATAACATATTTAGTTCGCAATACTTACATTCTTAACTAAAGCTTTCAGATTTTAAAACAAAGGCATTCCACGTCCATAAATTTGTAAAATCCATAGAAGAAAAAAACTTCTCTCAAGTAATGAGCGTTTTCCAAACCAATTCCTTTATCGACAAATTTTCAAAATGACACCTCTAGAACGAACAACTTTTGAATCTGTCATCAAAGAGTTCATTTGAATGTTAAGGAGACTTGTTAAGAAGGGTGATAGTAATATATACATTTTTAATAAAGCAATGGACACAATTAAACCTTGAAGAAATATAGCTTTAAATAACCCTATTAATAAAATTGTACTTAAGACAAAAAGGGTCTTCCTTTTCTTGGGATATCCATGGTGTTGTTTACAGATCATATATTTATTGGGTTAAGTGATAAAATTTTAATATTTAAAATTTAAATTGGAGTATTGTAATTTAGAAAATAAAATATTGGGTTACTTTTAGTGCTAATATAGAGCTTATTACCACTTGTTTTATTGCAGAAGATTTTTTAGGTACAAATTTATTGATGTAAAATGTTTCTATTTTAAAAGTTGAAAGAAAGTTTAAGGATTAAATTGATAGAATTTATAAGTGCGAAGAGTTACATTTATTGAATGATTTGGCAATAGGATCGATTGATATAATATGTAAATATTAAGGACTAAATGTATGATTATGCTAGGTAGAACAATTTAATGACAGGTGACAAAAATAAGAACAAATTTAAATATCAGTGTCTAAATTGAAATGTTTTAAAGTTGAGTGACCAAAACAGAAACGCAAGCACAATTAGATGACTATTTGTATAGTTTCCCTTAAAATTTAAAATATTTGTATTATTTATATAAGTAACATATTATAATTATTTGTAATTAAGTTTAATGTATTTTAATATATTATTCACTTTAATCCATAATTAGAATCTTCAATCCACGTGCTGATCACGAGTCAAATAAGCCTCTTCCCGCCTCCTTTTTATCAACAATGATCGTCTCCATAAATGGAAGCAAACACGCGTTCCGTTAATATGTTTCCACGTTTCATCCCACTACTATTTCTCCTCTTAAAAATCATTTTAAGCTTTTCTTTTTTTTCCCTTTTTTAATAAAATGAAAAAAAAATGAAAATTTTAATTATCAGAATAAGATGACTATAATTGATAAGGTAGCTGTTTATTTTGAGTGACTACGAGATAATGATTATGTTAAAGAAAAACATAGAATTCTGGTAATCTCAAATTCACAATCGACATGCCATCGGATTTCCATACAAAGTTGATATTATTATAGTAAAAAATCATATTATTTCGAAAACCCCTTAATTAAGAATAGAGAGTAGCTTAATGAAATCCATAATAGAAGGGATTTAACGTAAGGAGTGAAATTTCAGAAAACATTGGTATCGAGGATTTCAAAATTGATGTGTAAAAGTAGAGGCTACATTATGTTTATTAATTTGTAGTATAGATTTTTTTTCAATAAAAAGGACATAAATAATAAATTAACCAAAAAAATCATTTTTTATTTAGGGAAAGAAAAGAGCACTCAACTTGCATCCAACACGTTGAAGTTTGAGCCATCTAGATATTATCGAGGCATGAAAAAGATATCTCGTATTTCGGGGGAAGCATATGGACACGTGGAGGCTGATCCTGACATCTCAATTTACCAGCTGACGTTATTCTCGGTCCTCGATCACCTGCATCGCAGCAACACAAATCCACCACGCGTCACACGCTCCCAATCGTACCACACCACGTGTCCCATGATCTAGGGCAATAAATCATCCATTTCCATTTCGACACGTGTCCCTCGCTCGAGTTTCAGACACTGGTATTTGGGCGCTTTTAAATTACCATCACTATCCCCCGAACCTCCTCCGCCCCCTAAAAGAAATGAGTGCCGCCCAGAGACGAAGACTTAATCCACTGAGTCAAGAAACCGAGTCGGATGACTCGGGGATACTCAACGAGTGTGTACTGTTACTCGTTTTCGAGTCAATAAAATGGGATTTGCAGGTCCTTTGTTTGACCGCTTCAGTCAACCGTAAGCTTCGAGCTATAGCGAAACGGTTATTATGGCGGAAGCTCTGTGTATATCGAGCGCCTCGCATGGTATCGGCATTGGTTAACGGCTCACCTAATGGGAGAATAGGTGGTGGATGGGATGCTCTCGCGAAGCTCATGTTTTTCTGTTGTGGTTGTGAGTCGACTCGCAATTTCAAACTGAGTCGGCCTTCTCCGGGTCATTTCGCGGGTGCGTCTCGGTTCTCGAAGACTTCGGGTCGGAGCTTCTTGACCAAAAAATGTCGGGCGGATCTGTTGTTCGTCAGTGACCCGTGTGAGCACCCAGTGGGGGATAAAGAAGACGATTTAGGGATTTACCGAGGGGTATTTCGGGGATTTCTCAGGTCCAACACACGAGCCTGCTTGATCGGACGGCAAGTAGCGTTCGACGACCGGGTTAGGTGTCCTTACTGCGGGACCCGAGTGTGGAGCATGACAGCGGCTCGGCTCGTTCCCAAGAGCGCCGCTCGGCGACTGGGGTCACGTGACGGGAGATTGGAGTATTTCGTTTGCGTGAACGGCCACTTGCATGGGACTTGTTGGCTAGTGCCACTGTCGTCGGATGAAGAAAACTGCGAGGAGGTGGAGGAAGAGGAGGATGAGGACGGCGGCGATTTCAATGGGGAAGCATATAAGAAGCATGAGAAGGTGACAAATGGCACGGGGAGCAGGAGCTCGTTAATGTTTTAAGACACGGTGGGGGTGGACCCCACCAATTAATTGCTCAACTTGTAAGTAGAGATAAGATTTTTGATCTTACGAGTGTTAAAAACGATTTAATTGTTGCGTTAATGCATTATTTAATTCAATTTTTAATTTTCTGTGCCCTCACACGTGGATCATAATTCAGTCTCCAAATTTTATGATTTCTATCACCTCAATGTCAACTACGCATCTTCACCATTTCCCTTTCCCCCTCCCATCACCTCTTAGCTTCACACATTTTTTGTCTTTATCTTTCCACAGGCCACTAATAATACGACCGCCGGAGACTCCGAGTTTTACAATACAAAGGCTAGCGTCATGTTTTCATCCCATATGACTTCATTTTGGTCAGATTTGTATTTGGGGTCATTTGGCCCCCTTTTTCTGTACTTCGATATACATATATTGAATGGAGTAGACCTAATAATACAATTAAACATACAGATTTAGATCCTATTAAAAGTTATATATAAATATTTTAAAGATGAAACGCAAATATGTAATGAGGAAATATCATTTCCCAATACAGAGCAACCAAAGGAACAACTAAATTTACATCTCTTACACATACCCAAGCTTACAACACTGAAATAAAATTAAAAAAAGAAAAAGGAATTCTTCTAGTCCAATTGTATTTTCATCTATTTTTGGTCATTCATATCTTCTTCTTTCTTATTTTCTTTTTAATTAGTAAGGAAACTGTACCAAGATGTAACTATAGCCGTTGCTTCACCCTCCTACCATTTGCATCACTTCCATCAAAGACGGGTTCAATCCCATGTTTGCATACATACACCGAGTGCTCAATCACTCTAGCCACATACTCCAACAGCTCGGTCATGACAGATGGGCAACTTTCCTTTAAGTACACGAAACCATCTGTTTGCATTACAGCTGCCCAAGACAAAAGAAAAACGCTGAGGGTTCAGTCAAGAGAAACCTAAGAGTTGGATGAATCTTGTAAAGATTATGGATGTTGACATGAAGATGGTATAAACCAAAGTGCAATTGCAGTTGTATGACTTGATGAAATCCCAAATGAGACATTCAGAATACCTGTACTTGAATGAAGGGTTTCAAGTTCGACAATATATGATAAAAGCTCGAGATAGAAAACCCTAAGGTCGTGCTTTGTTCAATTGCATGAAGAATGATTGCATAATATCCCGAGGGCTAAGACACAATCCGGCTATATGGTACTTCTATGTGAGAACAGCTGTGGCATTTATGACCCATAACAAGAAGACAAACTTAAGAATAGCTATATGATAACTTGCTATGCCTTCTATCTAAAAGCAATTATTTTTGGGCATGGATAGCCCTGATTCAACATTGATGTACATATCAAAACATAAAGAGACACTCACCTCTTAGATTTTCTGGCACTGCAACGAACTTGAGACACACAGCTTTCAACTGGAAACAATGGTGCTGTTCGGCCAAGGCTAATGTAGTTGCCACAGTGTTAATGGCAACATCCTCACAAAGATTGGACTCACAGAGCAATCGCAACCTTTCTAGTCCATACCTATCTGCGGCAGCAAGCAGATGCTGAGACATCAATGTAGTCACCCACTTTGAGTCGAGACCAGTGAGCTCTTGCATGTCAGGTAGAGAATCCCAGTACATAAAGTGAAGTAGGGCCTGCAAAGTGTAAAATAAGGAATAGTCAATAGAGATAATACTGTATCAGCAACCCGGACCACAAATTGCGTACTTTATATAGTCAAATTGCTTTAGCTTGACGAGTAAAATATTTTGTAGCCTTCAAATAAAGCTCGAATATCATTATTTTTAGAAAGGTAAAGAAATGCACATTCAGGAATGTACTGTTGTGTATAACCATTGACGATCTACATGTGCGTTATATGAAGCAAATAACTAAAAGATTAAGACAGTACATGCCACAAATTGACTTCAAAAGCATAAGCATCAGCCACCCCAGCATATAATTTGCATGGAGAAGTTTCCAAGAACTAATTATTAACATCAGGCATGCTATCAATGGAGTTGACATGATGCATCCAAGGCAGTGTATGCTATCCACAGCAGGTTAATGCTTTGCATCCATCACCAATGCATTATCATTGGTCAAGAAGTAGCATAAGTTCTTGTCCAACATAAGAAGAGGGGTATTTGACTGAACCTTAAAAACCGGAGCTTCAATATCTTCAACTTTTATCTGCTTTGTATTCTGTTCCTTCATAGGACCAAAAAGTTGTGCCCTAAACACAGGCGAACGTGCAGCAAGTACCAACTTGTGGGCATAAAAGACTTCCCCATCAACTTCAAAGCTAACATCAGTTCCCTTTCCAGTTTTTAGTAATTGTCCAAAATGATGACCGATTCTTGAAGGCGGAACAGCTATGGAGTAGAACTTAGGACCTTCTGTATGCGACTTAACAACTCCGACACTACAATGAACAGAGAGGCAATCGTTTTTGAGGTAGTCTGACTGCTCGAGAAGAGTTCTTCTAAAAAACCGTTTATATCCCCTGCAGCAAATCAAACTAATTACTTTACTACTCACCAAAGGTTATCATATACCAAGAGAAATGAGGGAAACAAATAAAATATGCTTCTTCTTTTTGTTCATTTCAGGGGGAAGACAAGAGGAGTCAAACCCCGGAACTTGGCAAATCCCCCTACAGAAATTGGGTGCTAAGAACCTACGGGCCAAGAGGCTAAGACCGAAATCTGATATAACGCAACCCACATGTGTCTTAATAACATTTATCATCTAGTTAGTAAAGGTCAGACATCATAAACAATCAAAAAAGTAAAGTAATCAATACTATAGAATTGTTCGATTAGGCTAGCAATAATGTTGTTGCATATGTCCTGGTCAACAATGTATAATTGATTGCAACCAAATGCTTTACGAAGATGCCAAATTAAACAAGCTGCAGTAAGTTTGAACTGTATGGATCGACATGGAGCATAAAAGAAACCAGATACAAGTGTAGCTTTGAAGAAAAACATGTCTACACAAACAGTCAAACAGGAGGCAATATGCAAAAAAATTTAAAAAAAAAAAAAAACTGAAATCCTTCAAATTTAATAGAACACTTTAATAAGAAGTAATTTTTATAGACATGCTAAACTCAAAATAAAAAAAGCATGGTTGGAAGAAGTGGAGTAGACTTCTTGCCCAAGCATTTGGACTGAGTCCAAATCCTTGAGCCATCACTATTAGGAAGGTTTTACTTGAATACCACCCTGGTCCAAACATGACTAGTCTCAAACCAAAAAAGGGACAAGAACACATGTTTATATATATATATAAAAGCAGACATATGACTGAATTAACTTTGCTTTATTCTCACTAATCCCCACAACCTCTTCTCAATATATTACATGTATTTCAAAATAAATCGAAATTCACAAGTCATGGAATCTTAATAAGATTAGGAGAAGGAAAGAAAGACCAAAAAAGTAATACTAATAATAATAGCAATTAAGGTCAGCCAGGAAATGAGGTGGAGAACAAGTACTGAGCAAAACACAATGCATAAGAATGTACATGAGAAACAGCATAGTGGCTAACAAAATCTAGTGCAATAGCCAATTTTAGCATAATTCATGTGAAATTATATTCTTGCCAACTGCTCCAAATTCTTTTCATATATAAAAAAAGTATGTCACAAGAATGAAGCTAATTTATTCCTCCAAAATTTCCCACAATTATATTGCTATTTCATAGGCAACAAACTTGTTATGCAAACATCCTAGCCACCTAAGAACCAACATAAAGGGTAAAGCTCAATAAATGTAAAAAAAAAGGGAAGAGGATCTAGACTCTAGCCTTAAACAACAAAGTAAACCTGAAGATTACAAACACAAGAGCCAGAAAAACCCATTATGCAGTTCTTACTATCTTGCAAGATAATTAAAACCCCGATAAAAATCACAAAAGAAGAATAAAGATTAAACCCACCAAAACTTCAATCAACTAAAGAAAATTCATCGTAAAACCCAAAAACCCACCCTGTAATTCCAATTGAAATTGCAAAATAAAACCCTTACCACATGCTGCCACGATACTTAAGAGTATAAGGACCGCTTTCAAGCGTCCTTCCAAAATGGCTATGCACCTTATGCCTCTCTTTCCCACTCTGATCCAAAAGGGTGAGCTCAAAAAGCGCCCTAACGTCCGTCCCTTCGCTCGCTAAAGCAATGAACAACGAAACGTACGCGGCATTATCTTCGGGGCTCTTACCGTCGGGGTAAAAATAGACCGCCCACAAATACCCACCCACCATGAACATATCGGAAGCTATGTATTTTCCGACCCCCGTACCTTTCGATTGCGAGTACCCCGTGATCTTGAAGTGGTGAGACCCGTTCAACGTCTTCATCACCGACGTCGACGACGTGGTGGCGCCTTCCGTCGACGACGACAATGGTGGATTCGGTGTTTCACGTAGAACCCTTCCCATGAGCCCTTTCCAACAAATTTTTATTGCAAAAGGCTTTAAAAACTTCCTTCTCTTGTTAAATTGAGAAGGATTTTCGCGGGAAGAGAGGGTTTTCTTTGAGGAATTTTATGGGGTTTTTTTTTTTCTTTTTTCTGTTAATCTGAGACTGAATTTACTAAGCTTCATCGAAGATGATGACTTTATTGGCATACGTAATATAATTATTAGGTAAAATTTTATGAAACGTCCCTATAAATTATATTTTTTTATGAATTTAGTCTCTTTATTATAATTTAATGTCTGAGTTAAATCTCAAAATTATACATGAACTTTGGTCTAATATGTAATTTTATATATGAAAATTTGATTTGATCTAATGCTCAAAATTATTAACACAATTATTAATGTAACACAATTATATGTTTATATATTATATACGTAAATAATTATATTTATCCGATATAAAATAAATTGATATATCTATTTTTTGAATATATATGATTGAATCAAAATTAAAGTTTCACGTATATATTTGAACCACTGTCATAGTTCCATATGTATAATTATACCATATTAAAATTCACATATAAAATTACACATTAAATTTATGTAAAGTTTTAAGATTTATCTCAAACATACATTTTCAATTTTAAGTTCAACTTTTAAATTTTTACTTATTTATTTATTTATTTTGAAGTTTCAATAGTATACAATACAAGAAAAGTATAAGACAAACACAAATATATGTTTAATTAACTATGATGTTAAGTAATGAACAAAGAATCGGATAAAAGCCGGACTAATTTGGAAAAAAAACTAGATAAAATCCACACAAAATAAAAAAGAGAACCCAACCATTGTAATTGCAAATAATGGGACTAAAACTCGAGTCTTCAAGGTTCATAGCCTCTGTCTTTGCCAACTTTGTTAAAGCTTCATTGACTCTTTTTCTAATTATTAAAGCCAAATTTAGATACTTAAATCGAACAAAAAAAACTCAAATATCAAATTGAAAAAGCTCGAGTACCAAAGTAAATATTAAAGCTAAACTCAAGTACCAAATTGAGAAAAAAAACTCATTTATCAAATTGAACATTGAAGCCAAACTTAGGTACCAAATAGGATATTAATCCAAATAAATATTATATTTAAAGTAAGTCTGCTTAAAGTTGCCTATCGTTTAGGCAGTGTTTGAAAAGGCATCTAATAATTGGATTTGGATGTAATTGTTTATAATTACACAAGGATGACGTGTGTGTGTAACCATTGTAATTGATGGCTCCCACCGAATTGGGTGAAATTGGAGCACCCCGACTAAACTTTTCAATTGTTAAGGGGATGGTGAGAATTGGAATAATTATGCAGTTAATTACACTTAAATCAAATTTTAAAAATTATTTGTATACAAGTTATAGAAATTATATTATAAACATGAACATGAATGAGTACTTGGAATAGTTATGGCCAAAATTAGACCTGTCCATGGGCCGGGCGGCCCGAAATATGGGAGGGTTCGGGTAAAAATATAGGCTCGAAATATGGGCTTGGGCAAAAAAACGAGGCTCGTTTAAAAATAGGCCGGGCTCGGGCTCAACTTTTTTGGCCCGGGCCCGGCCCGGCCCGAATATAATAAATTTTTATTTTTATTTTTATTTTTTAATTTTAAAATACTTTTAAAAAATTTTTATTTTTATTTTTATTTTTTAAAAATATTTTTTTGTGTTTATTAAAAACCGGGCCGGGCCTGGGCAAAATTTCAATACCATATTTCGGGTCGGGCCGGGCCCGGGCCTAAGAGTCAGGCCGAAATTTTTTTCCGGACCCGGCCCATGGACAGGTCTAGCCAAAATTTTCTTATATTATAAACCTTTTATATTGTAAAAAAATTTATGTATTTTATAAAGTTATAAAAAAAATTTAAATCCTAAAATAATTCTAAAATTATGGCCAAAAGTTTGTTATAAAAATAATTTACATGTTATGAAAGGGTTATAATATATATTTATAAAAAGATATGACGAAGAAATATAGACATAACTTATCTATGTGTCTATACTATACATTATAAAAATAACAAACTTATTCATTAAAAAATGTTATAGTTTTTTTTATCATAACTTTATAAAGTTATTTTTTTTTTATAAATTAAGTTATTATCAGACCCTATACTATATGTAAGCTATGAATTTAGTCTATATATTATGTATAAGTAGATTTGTCCATGGGTCGGGTTGGACATTGCCAAAACTTTAGGCCTATTTGTTAGGCCTGGGCCCAACCTAAAAAATAGGCCTAAAATTTAGCCTATGCTCGACCCGGCCAAATTAAAAATTTTATATAAAAAAATAAAAATATAATACATAAAAAATACTAATAAAATAAAATCCATGTTTTCCAATAAATTAAAAAAATATTTATACTTAAATAACACTAAGATAGATGTAACTTAACAAACAAATGACTCTAAAATAGTAACAAAATTAATAATAAAATAAGAGTTATACAATATTCAAACAATAACAATAAAATAGTAGTAACATAATAGTGAAATGATAGCAAAACAGTAAGAAAATAAAAAAAAATAGCATCAAAATAGCAGTTTTTGTCTTTTTTGCTAATTCATGTCGGACCGGTTAGGCTCGGGCCAAAAAAAGCATTACATGAAGCTTTACCCATTTTTTAAAAATGCTTTTTTTTTGTCCAAGTTCATTTTTCGAGTCTATATTTTTACCCAAACCTTCCCACTTATCGGGTTGAGTGACCCAACCTACGGAAAGATCTATGTGTAAGTTATAAATTAAAATATAATATTTTAATTTAATCTGTAACACCACCATACCCGACCCGGTCGCCGAGTCAAGGCATCAGGATGTCACATTCGTTGCCGAAGCAACTACTGAAAATTTCAGATCAATGTATCATATTATTTAATTAATATAGATCATTAACTCATTTCAGTAATAATTGAATTTACGATAAACTAATTATGAGTTAAATGAGCTCATTAAAATATCCACAATTGATCAAAGGCCAAATTGTATAGTTCATAAAAAAATTTGAATTGTCGTCGCGACGTTGGGGTTTTCACGTCGTGACATGGCGAACTTGTCATCATGAAGTCGTCTCCATTTTCCTACAAGTTCCACGCTTTAATTTTATTTATTTATTTATTTATATCATTACCTGAACCGTATTCAAATGTCATAACCGCCACTTCACTTTACATATCATCCACTTATATCTATTTCTAATCTCAAGTCCTCATAAAAACATGATATTCAATCAAAGATAACAAAAGTTTATAAAATTAACACAAATATTAAAGTTTTACAAATAAGACCATTGGAGGACTTGCACTTTCAAAGTAGTTTACCCACTTTATGTATATTTCATATTTATTTCTAAATTGTGTCAATCAATTTAATTCTTCATAAAATTTTAAAAGAATTTAATATCACATCAATTAACAATTATTCACTTATTATTTTATCAATTCGTTTAAAATATTCACATGTATTAATCATTCCATCATTTACAACCATTTCAAACATTTCAAATTAATCTACTATATATATATTCATATTTTTTTCCTCCTCCTCTCCATTCCACATCCTTTATGTATATATTTATTATAATCTTTAGCTTTTAGTATATAACATGCTTATATGTAACATTGCCTATAATTCCACTATTTACTTATATGTTCATATCAAAGTTGTCCACTTGAGTCATAGTCACTAAATTATTTATATCTTGAGCTACAAAATTTGAAATTAAGATCCACTTGATATTTTTGAAACTAGACTCAAATATATTTTTACCATAAAATTTTAGAATTTATAATTTAGCCAATCAAGACAATAAATTATTCAAATTTGTCCTTGTTCGTTGCTTGGCGACTTTAACTTTTCTTTACTAATAATTAATTATCTCTTAGTACGGGGTTTGGATGATTTTTTTCATTTGTTTCTATTGAAAATAGACTCATTAATAATTTAAACTCATAATCATTTTTTACAATTTTTTATGATTTTCCAAAGTCAGAATAGGGGAACCCGAATCTACTCCGACCTTGTTTCACGAAAATTAATATATCTCAAACTATAAAATCTTGTTTCTTTCATCGTTTCTTCCATATGAAACTAGACTCAATAAGATTTAATTCCATATTTAACTCGATCTCTAACTAAATTTCTATAATTTTAGGTGAATTTTCAAAGTTAAGTCACTGCTGCTGTCCAAACTGTTTTAATGAAAATATTTTCCTTTCCAAGGTCCTTTGCACTATCTTTCATTCAATCACACATAATTTCCATACTTTTGATTACTATACAATTTAGTCACTTATGTTTATGTGTAGATTACATATTCATTTCTTAATCTTAGTACTTTTCACCGTACAAATCACATCCTCTCTTACCAATTTAGTGTTTAAAGTCTCTATTCTTCATCAAATACTTTCTGTTTCTAGTATTTAGATTAAACACATGTTTCATACATCTTACTCAAAACATCTTTAACTCAATCTATTGAAATACAAGTAGGTTTAGTATGAAACTTACCTCATTTGTCAAGAATTCCTTCATTTCTTCTTCATTTCCATGCATTTCTCATCTTCACCACTTTCCTTCATTTTTCTTCTCATTTTCTCCACTTTCATCTACTATTTTCTTGCTTCTAATTTGATGGGCATATTCTTTAGAATCTCTACTTCATCTTCTCTCTTTAATATCTAAGGAAATTTTCCTAAATTTTGGATAAAAATGTAGGTTTTCATGGCAAATGACTAAATTGTAAAGAAAAGAAAACTTCCTTTCTCACCCTTTCGCTCACGTTGGAAGGATGATAAATTTCCTTCATCCTTCATTTCTTTTTATATTACCATTTTCTAAATAAAATAATAATAAATATCTAAATAAAATGTTAATAAAATAATATTTAACTAATTAATTAAAAAATTACCAAAATATCATCAACATCATCATTACATTATATAATTCTCCCTCTTGCTAATTGACCATTTTACCATTTATGATCTTTCAAAATTCCATCCTTGAAACATCACTTAATTTGGTAAAATTGTGATTTAGTCCCTCACAACTCTTCACCTATCCAGTTTGGTCATTGCATGCCAATTCCATGTCTTAGTAAATTTGATTATTTTCAATTTTGGTCCTTCAACTTTCTTATTTTTACATTTCGATCCCCTAAATTTTGAATATTTACACTTGAGCCAAAAATATTTCACATATTTATGATTTAGTCCCTTCCTTAATACATCATGTCATGCTTCTTAATTTAAATATCTTTTGATATATTGCAACCTTCATTTTCTTTGATCTTATACCTTATTTCGGTAAGATTTTATCTCATATTATTTACGACCAAGGGGTTTTGAGGATGTTATATAATCCATTTTAAACACTTGAGTAAATGAGAAATTGTACTTTCGATCCTTTGTAAAATTAATAATTTAATTAAATAATTTTAACACGAAATTTTAACTTTAACCTTAAAATTTTTACTTTCAACTCAACCCAATACAAAATTTCCAGCTGGTTAGTCACCATTGATTTTTAATTTAATTGGATTATAAAAATTTCAAACTATCCTTAATAATTTGATTAGATTGAATTCAGATTTTACTTTTATATTAATTTTCTATTTTATTTTTTACATTCTTTACAAAAGAGTTTTTTTATGGTTTATCGAATAATTTTTAAATTTCGATTTGATTTTAGTTTAAGTTTTAAAAACATAGGGTAACAAAAAATTTCTCCGAATTTGATTTCAATCAAACCCTTATCACCAAGCTGTGGAATGCTTTGATTATGTAATACTTTTGATATCAACTTCAAGGGTATGAGATGATTAAGGATGAAGTTAGAAATTCTTTTTTGAGAGTAACTTATCGTTATATTAATTTATAATTTTACATTTTTTAGAAATATTTTAGTAGATCTCCGCTCTGCTTATAAATGTTTATATCGACAATAGATGATAAGTATAGCTTCTGGTTGAACGGATCGTATTGATTTTGAATTAGTCCATCTAGATCGGGTCAAATAAAATTTTAAATTTTTTAGAACATTTCGGGTTGAGTTGATTTTGGGTTTGTATTAGGTTTGATTTGATTTCGCGTCTCAAGTATTTTGGGCTTAGGTCATTCAAGTTTTGAGGTTTTGAGTTTTGTTTTCATATCGAGTCATTATGGATTTGGTAACTTTAAGTTTGAGTCATCTTTATTTACTTGTTTGGATCATTGTGAGTTATTCTTACATTACCTTGTCTAGTTAAATTACATATAGTACAACCTATTCCTAAACTAGGCATCAACTAGATTAGGGGTGTATTTGATTCAGTTTGATACAGTATTTATTAGACAAAAATTGAACTGATCTGCTTCATTTGATTTTTTACCTTTAAAATCGAATTTGTTGAGTAAAAATCGAAATATTTGAAATCGATAATTGTGATTTGATTTAGCAATTCTTTGGCAAATTTGGGCCATGCTTGCGAAAAAAAACAACCACGTTGTTTTGGGCCCAAAAAACCTAATATTGCAATTCTTAATTTTTTCTTAACAATCATAATACATACTTTACATTCATTTATAAAGTAAATTAAATAATTAAATTAACATCATAATCATTTGCAAATGCCATTTAAAAGGGATGAATCTCAAAACTGCACATGAATCTGAGTCTATGTGCAATGTTATATATGAACTTTGATTTTGTGCAATTTCACATATGATAATTTGATTTGATTCAATTTTCACAAACCATTAACATCATTACTGATATAATCCATTTTACGTTTACACACTGCATGCAGAGATGATTATACTTTTCTAATATAAATAAATTATTGTATATTTATTTAAATACTCACTAATTGAATCAAAATCAAAGTTCTATGCATAAAATTGATCCACGATCAAAGTTTCATGTGTATAATCGCACAAAATCTAAATTCATATATCATATTATACATTGGATGAAAGTTCATGTGTACTGTTTTTATATTTATACTCACTTAAAAAGTCATTTTAAGTTAAGCTATTAAGTTGATAAATCATTTGAAGTTGTTAAAAGAAAGTTAACATATAAATCATTCATATACCTAATGTTTATTGTATCATTTTTTTAATTAATTTCATTAGTTGCTAGCTTCGATTATTTATAATTGAGTCATTGCAATATGTCATATAATCGATTAAATTCATAACTATCAAATATATTCTGTTGACAATTTGTGAATAATTTCTTTTATGAATAAATTATTATAAAATTTTATAAACTAATTTACTAAAATTATAGTTGTGCTTATAATCATAACTATTATATTCAATAAATGATCCACTTACATTAATATATAAACTTTTGTTTGAAACATTTAAACAATTTTAACTTTTGTATGATTATATTTAGTTTTTTTTAACAACATAATAATAATTGGGTTAAATGAACTAGCCATATAGATATCGAAATAATCCATCTATTAGTCTATCACTACTATTCATTTAAATATGGTTTTCTTTTCATTTGGTTTGATTTGAATAAAGTGGGTTTCATGCGGACAAATTGAACACAAGTTGAATTGTGAGATATGAATGATAACATCAATTTGAAACCAAATCGAACCGAATAAAATGCATTGGTTCAAATCAAATTTCGGGTTTCTCAATTTTCTTACTCAACCCTAAACTAAGTAACCCAATTTGTTGGTTAGACAAATGTAAAATTATAAGGGTAAACTACATTGTAGTCACCCAACTTAGTAAATTTCTTTTTTGTCACCCAATTATAAAAAATCACAAAATGGTTATCCAATTATAAAAAGCAAAAAAAAAAAAATCAAATTATACAATGTGTAAATGTTGAAGGTTAGATATTTTAGAATCAAGACTAAATAAATTGACACATATATAAACGTTGAGAATTAAAGTCATCATTATGCCAATTTTAAAAACTGTCACACTACACACGCACACACAACATCCAGAAAAGAGCTGGCCATATAAAGGCCTACCATTATCCCTCCACAAGTTTAAACTCGAGTGAGTTCTCTAAGTGAGCAACACTTAACTACTAAATCAATCAAAAGAGTTCAATTAATTGTAATTAAATTTTAGTAAATTTAATCATATGCTTCTAGGTTTGGGCTATTAAAATCGATTATACGACATTAGGAAAGGATTCCCAAAGTTGTAGATGAAAGTTGATATTCTCTTTTCATGTGAAACAGACACCCATTAGTTTCCTTAATGCTGCCCCTTAGGAATCTATGCTTTTTCTTTCTTTCTTTCTTTTTCTATATATAAATAGCCATTCACACACATATATATATATATATATATATATATATATATATATATATATATATGCATGTGAAGAACAATTTATGCATATGCATATTCTAATTGAAGTGCCAGGGAAGATTCTTAAATTGCATTAATAATATATATGAATTATATTTAATGTGTATAGATTTTATACATTATTGGTGTGCATAATAAAATAGTGGAGATAATAATAACTTTATTTAAATAAAATTAAATATTAATTATAATTATTATATATTTTTTCAAGTTTTGAGTTTAGATTTTATAGTTTAAGATTTAAGGTTTATATTTATTTTAGAGTTTGGATTTATTTTAGAACGAAGCTATTGATATTTATTTATAATTTTTTTACTATCTTTTCTTATTTCACTGGTGACATGTCATTGTTGATTGAATATGCACGAGACTCATGCACATATATCAAAAGTCTTGATCAACTTTATTCCATAAATGTGTTTACATCAAGTGTAGAAAGAATATCTTATCTCCGAGTAATTTCACAAAGCATATTTGCTAAAAGAAAAAAGAAGAAGAAGCTTCACTTCACTTTGTATCTTAATCTCTCCATCAACTACATTCACCAATCACCAATTCCCCTCGATGTTTCTTGTTGCTGTTTTGGAATAAAACTTGACTTCAAGGAAAGTACAATTTCCCCCCTTATTCCAAGAATCCATTAAATTACATCCCTCCCTTCCATGGAAAATCTCATTCATTCATTCTTCATTTTTTTGAACTTCAAGTTTAGAATCATTCAAATAGCGATTCTTTTCCACTTATTTTCAGCCAAGGCAATGGAGGAGAAGGGAAAGGATGATCAGCCATTTGGCATTTGCCATAGGCTCTTCAACTTCATTCGTAAAGGCTTGAAATGGTTAACCTTGGGTCACACCATGGCTCAGGGTTCAATTGGTAAAGGGTCACTAGGTGAATTTGCCGGCAATGAAGTACAAGAACCACTGGCAAGCCAAGCCAAGGATGATGGTTCAGATCCTACAGTTAAGATTTTGTTTAAGCAAACAGAAGAGTTGGATGATCGGCCTACCGTTGACAAGTTCGGTTTGTCGGTCCCTGACCCCTCGGGTAAGGAGAATTCATTGCGAAATGGTATAGGCCGCCCAAAGATCATCATCCCTGTAGCCAGTGGAGAGGCAGGCAATGGATTTGCCACGGCGAAACCGACAACGCCGGTCCGACCTGATGATTCGAGACTAGTGCTTACAGGTTTGGGGTTGAATATCAATGAAATATCCGATGAATATATCAAGAAAACAAAGGAAAGAATGACAAAAAATGTCAACTTAATGAAGCCCGAAGAATCTTAGTTCAATATGGTTAATTGGTCTTGATTTTCAATATTTGTAACCATTGATAAACGATTATAATTAATATAAGTGTTCAGTATGAACTTAATAAGCACGTTATACATCTTACTCTTCCAAATAGTGAACTGATGAACCATAAAGGCGATGGCGGACCATAATGGAGGCTAAGGGAGCTTTGACCTCCAAATTTTTTGAAAATTTCTATTTTCATTTTTGTATTGAAAATTTTCGTTATGTATTTTAATTTATTTGAAAATTTTAATTAAGCTCTTCTAATTTTTTTTGAGTTTCTCATTAATCTCACAAAATTTTAATTAAACCTCAATTTAAAAAAAATATTATTAAACTCCTAAATATTTGAAAATTTTACTTAGATCCCAAAACTTGGTTCCAAGATCAACTACTACATAAAGGTTATGTGGTGCCCAAAGATGATCAACATTTGTAGGGCTTCCTTGAGGTTGTTTGAACCAGAACAATTTGTGAAATACTTTGCAAAATTCGGATATGATATAATCTTAATCTAGTATCCATAACATTTGGTAACTTTTTTGTGTAATTTTATAGCAATTGATATAATTTTATAGCTTTTATTTAATTTTCGATCATTATTTATGGGATTTTATTAACCTTGAATAAAATTTTGGTATAACGACAAATAGCTCAATGTGTTTATCCTTTTTGTCATTTTGGTCTTAATTTTTAATCATTTTGATTCAACCTTTCAAAATTTATCGAATTGCTTCTTCTTTTTGACAAAAGTTGATTGAACCATTAAAACTTTAACGATGCCAACATAATAGTCTTAATGGTACAATACAACATTTCGTAAAAATAACAATTTAACTAAATACCAAAGTGATAAAAAAATAGAGCTAAAGTGATAAATGCTAAACTTGTTCTTATCTCAATAAAAAAGAGTCACATTAACATTCTATTAATGATTTAGTGAAAGAGTGACTAAAATATAAAATTTCAAACCTGAATACTTTTTTCTCATTTTATTTTGATAACCTTTTCATCAAAACCAACACTTTGATTTTTATTTCTTCAAAAAATATTTTCATATTTCATTGCTTGATTTTTTAATCCTTCATTTATACATATACAATATTTACCATTTTATTTATCATCTAAATTTTATATTCATTTAGCATTATTTGAATCGAATTAGATAAATTGATGATCGAATCGATAATCGATTAGGATACCAATTCAAAGAAAATAATTGGATAGATAAATTCAGAAACTAATATAAATTGATTAATTCAAACACAAATCAAATTTTAATAATTTATTTAATTCAATTAAATAAACTGGTGATTTGATTGATTCGATAACTAATCGAATTTTAAATAATTATATGTAACAAAATAAATAAATATGGTAGACAGATATTTCCGTCCGCAACATTGCGCGGGTAAAAAGAAATATCTTGAGTTATATAATATTCTAGAAGATCAGGTAAAGCCATATTTTCCTTTTATAAAAAATCATTTTTTATGTTGATAATATAAAATCAACCTCACTGTTATTTTAATTCCTTAATACATACTTCAAGACATCAGATTTTGACGAATTTGGTTTTGTACTTAGTAAAACCCATAGCTAATTTCGTTTTTATTTTTATTAATTTATTCCCTCTTTTGCTGAAAAACACGTGACCCGAACTTCCATTCTTGGGGTCAAAAATTTCCTCTTTTCGTTTGCTCAGGAGGAAATTTTTGATTTGATGTGAAATGGGTTTTCGTTGATTTTAATGGAAAACGAAAACCCATGAACGGATTCTGTGTTTTTGCTGTGAATCGATCTGGTTTTTTGGTGGAATTCAAGTGCTAATCTCATGGGGAGTTTTCTAATTGGGTTTGCTTTGCCTTTGCTGCTTCTCACAGGTATGCTTTGTTTCTTAATACTCTTTACTTTCAATTTCATCCCTTATAAACTTATATAAACACTCCGGGTTTCTTTCTTTTTTGCTTCATTTCCCCCCTTTTTTTAATTAGAAATTCATTTAGTGGTGTTGGTTGTCTGTTGGAATCCGCTTTATCTATGCATTTTTTGAGCTATATCTTAGAGTGCTCGTGTTTATCAGTATAATTTGAGCTATGCTATGTCCCATAGAGAAATAACCAAGTCCAAATTCCATAAGGGAGTGTCTTAGGAAGTTGAGGAGAGTCTAAATGACCCTTTTTTTTTTTATCATCCAAGCTGCTGTTTAAGAGTAAGGATTTTGTTTACTGCTCATGAGTTCATGATGGGAACACTAGTCTTTGCATTTATATGCAACCTTCTGTTCTTTTCATATATTGTTTGGAAAATTCACTTCAAGGGGTCATTCTTGAACTAGACCAGTATCAATTGTAAGTTTCAAGTTTTTGAGACTGTAAAAATCTAATTCCTGGGTACCTGAACCTAGTTTAAAATTAGCTTGTGACACAGGACATCGTCCAGTCTTTGTTATTTTGGAACCTGATAAGGTGAGAAGGGTAGAAGGGATTTTGCAGTTAAAAGTCACTTGAAAAGTGAAAACTTCATTGGTATTCTTTTTGGTGAGGGACAGGTTGGTTTGTTAATGAGCTTCGGGGCACGGTTTTAGCAGAGTGCCATAGAGTGTTAATTTTAAAATTTATAAGTTGAGTGACCTGTAAATGGATAACTTACAGAATGCTCTACATAGAAGACTCCCAGCAAGAAAAATTCTCTACTGATGTTGAGATCATTTATTTCTTTTATGAGTTACTGTTTGAAACTGCATTTTTTTGTCGTGTGTATGGATATACAAATACATATATGCTCTGCCATCAATTAATTAATAGTTTTTACCTGTTCTGTCTTTCTTGAAGCTTCATTGCTCAATTGGAGTTTGATCTCTCTTGTTGATTTGATCGCTTTCCTTCTCATTCAGTATACTGCACCTAAAATAGGTAAGTGATGAAGATTTTCTAGTAAAGTTTTGCTTTATCTTTGCAGTTCTGTAGTTCTAATTTTCCATAATTCAGCAGGGTCTCAGTTGGTCATTGTTTATTCTTACGACTTTTATCTCATTGGTGCTTTAGATTTTGCTGTACGTATCTAATGAACTTTGCTAATTGCTTATTGTAGAATTCAGCAGTCTTTAATGTTACATAACCCCGAGTCTATAAGAAAATTAGAAGAGGGGTTTATGATATTTCTTGACTTCTTGCATTTTTTATAAGTTTAACTTCTTTTTCTGATTATTGTTATGTTAATGGTTTTATTTGAAGTTGTTTTCATTTCTAATAAAGTAACATCTAACATGGGATTACTTTCTTGTAGGATTTCGTTTCAGGAGGAAATATTTGTTACTGTGGCCTGTTATCATCTTTTCCCTACTTGTTTTTCTTTCACAAGTTGCATATCTTGTTATATGGGCTGTTGGAGGCTATAAACAGAGTGTAGGAGATGCTTGGTGGCTCAAGCTAATTGGTTTTATGATGTGAGGATATATTTTGTTTTCTTTAATTCTTCTGTTCCTTCAGTCTCTGCATATTTTGACAGTTTGTCCCTTTGGCCATGCTTTTGCAGAATCCAGTCTTGGAGATCTCCCACTGTGATCTATTTTTTGGTTACCCAACTTCTAGTGCTAGTAGTTGCATTGCTTGATATACATGGGAACAGATTCGGTCTTGTTCCGTGGCGGTATACTTGTTGGGGTCATTTCTTAACAGTTGTTGAACAATTAGGTTTGTAAGTATTTCCTTATTTTTCTAATTGTTTTTTATGTAGTGATATTGTTGCACTATGTACTCTCCCCACCCAAAACAGGATCCATTTAGCAATCCTATATGCATGTTTTAGGATTAACTCATTGCACGCAGAGGATATGAACTAGAGCTGATTTTATTTACTTTGTTAAATGAATTAAATCAAGTTCAACACTCTTCCCCCAATTGTCCCTCTTCTAAAGCAGCAGTGAAGCCTTATTATTCTCTTCTCATTTTGTGTCAATGATAGCACATGTTTTACCAGTGGAATATTTCTCTTGTGATCTTTGGGGCCTTGTGGATTGGAGGTGAAATTATTGATCTCTGTAGCCTACTTAAAGCTTATAAGTTAGCTACTAGAACTTCTAAAGCATTATTTTGCCTCATATTCAATTTATAGTTCTTGTCAATCTAGTCAAGGGTTTTCATGTGGTAACAGAACAGACAGTTGAGTTTTCTCTGCGAATAAATGCTTTGTGTTTCATGCAGTATTGAGTTGTATCCTTGCCAACTTAGTAATATCCAATGTATGCAGAGACTGCATTAATAACATATAATGTGTATGCCTGGTAGTTTGCTATTTCGGTGGTTAGCCAACTGAAATGATCGCGTTGCTTATCTGCATTGCAGTCAGCTTTATAACTTTTATATATAAATTTCAATTCCCATTAAGTCTATGCCGTTGACAATAAGTTGGTACTTTTGTTGGCCTCGGACACTATAGAAAAAGAAAGAAAAGTTAAAACTATCTTAAACATTTCTTTCTTAATCTTTATTCTGCTTCAGCTTCTGAACTTAAAATTTTAATTGAGTTTTTTAATTTACTTGTTACCTCAGGTAGTCTTGTTTAAATTGAAACTGATATAAAATTATTTCCATTGTTTATTTCATGAAAGGTTCCCATCTTAAAGTTGCTTCCTGTTTGCTTCTACCTGCTATTCAGCTGGTTGTGGGAATTAGCCATCCCTCGTGGATTTCTCTGCCATTTTTCATTGGAAGCTGTATTGGGCTAGTGGATTGGTCTTTGACTAGCAATTTTCTAGGACTATTCAGGTGATTGCTTCTTGACTCTTTGTACATTGTTCTATTTCATTTTCTTTGTCAATGAATTTGATTTTATCATTGGTTAATGTTTTTAGTAGCTTATGTTCTGTTTCTTTTTTGTCAAGGTTGTGGAAGGCTCTCCAGTTTTATGCAGGCTTCAGCATTTTCATGCTTTATGTGTATCAACTCCCTATAGAGTTCTCAAGTATGTTACAGTGGATAGCTGATTTTGTTGGTCTATTCAAAATATGTTCAACATCTGAGTGGACTGAAATTTGCTCTTCTGTTTCTCTTGTACTTTTTTACATCATGGTATGTACTAGTTTTATTACTATAGGTCTGATTCTGTTTAAAGATTTTAGCTGAACCTTTAAATGAAATGCAATACACTCTTCCCTCTTCCTAGAATCTTATATTATGAAATTGACTTCATTTGAGTCTTTCCTGTGTCTGACATTTGTCCATCTAATAGTCTTTTCCCCATATTACTAATTTAAGATGGTTTGAAGTGTTTTCTTTCTATAAGAAAATTTTCTCGGACAGATATGAAGTATTTAGTTGCAAACTAGACTTTGGAGATTGATGACATTTTTGCCATTCTGGATGCAATTTTTATTCAATTTGCTCAATGAAATTGCAGTTGAAAATTTGAGAGCTTCCTAGTTGGAAACCACATATTTATATAATATATGTTCTTAATAGTTTTGAACAAGTTAATTTACTTATAAAGAAATAATATAATTGAGAACAAGATTAGAGCAGCTCTATGTATATGCTTAGTACATGTCTATTGTGAATTTATTTATGGTTGTCATTAAGTTTTGTTTAGCAATACCTGAAGTTTTGGATTACTTGTAAGACATAATATGACAATATTTTGAAAATATCTTATTTATTTATGTGTTGTGTTCTTTTGGTTTTTAAAATATTTCTGTACTGCTTTTGTCTTGGTGTCTGTTTCTTCTATTTAAATATTCTGTCTTGTACTGCAGCTATCCTACGTCAAATGTGATTTGGAGGAAATGGATTTTATCATGTCCACGCGGGAAAGTAGCTTGACAGAGCAACTACTTCCTTCAAAGCATTCATTCTTCATTCGTGAATCAAGGTAACATACCTATTTATATTATTTCTGATTCTTCCCTTGTTATATGCTTTTAATTCTTAAAAGGAGGCAAAATATTATACACAACATAAATTGCAAACTCTAGGATACTTGATTTATCCATGGATTTAATTCATTTCTTGCACCTATAATCTGGAAATAGTTTATCCAAATAACTATTTATACTGCTATATCCTGGAAACTTCTCTTATTCTTAACCTAAGTGTATTTATCTACACTTTACTATTTTGATCATGCTTTTCTATGTTTAATAGAGCTATCCTGAAAGAAAGCAGTAGTGAGAGGATACCGAACATGATCAAATTACTGATTCAATTTGCTCCTTTGAAGAATTATTTTAATTACGAGCACTCATTTTAATTAACTTTTTCTTTTCACCATAATGTTTGTTTTGGATCTGGCACACTGTATAAGATGTTCATGTATCATTTATGCTTCTGCTTTTATTTTTTAGAAAACAAAAGGGTCCATTCTTTAACTGATAGGTTATTTTGAGTTCTGTAATGAGTTATTCTAATTCTCCAGATCTGGTGTAAGGCATACCAATGTTTTACTACGAGGGACAGCTTTCCGGACTTTTACCATCAACTTTTTCACTTACGGTTTTCCAGTATGATTGCTACCTTTTACTAAATGTTGCTATAATCTTATGGGTCTTTCTCTAATTTTATCAATATTAAGTTATATATGTAAATTGTCTGTGGAAATTTTGACAGGTATCCTTGTTTGCTCTTTCCTTTTGGAGTTTCCATTTTGCAAGTATATGTGCTTTTGGGCTACTTGCATATGTTGGCTACATTGTGTATGCATTTCCTTCCCTGTTCCGTTTGCACCGGTTAAATGGGCTTCTCCTTGTCTTCATTCTTTTGTGGGCTGTAAGCACCTATATATTCAATGTGGCATTTGCTTTCTTGAATAGGAATTTTGGGAAGGTACTCCTCTCTTTTGCGAATTCATCATTTCATAAATTCAAATGGTTCAGATTTCTTTTTTCTTATGTTTTCATCAACATATGGGCTCATGCAGGATATGGAAATTTGGGAGATGGTTGGATTTTGGCATTATCCCATACCTGGATTTTTTTTGCTTGCACAATTTTGTCTTGGAATTTTGGTTGCTTTGGGGAATCTTGTAAATAATTCTGTTTTCCTCTATTTATCTGATGAGGACGCTCTATCATTGAACAACTCTGCTGTGGAAGGTATGAATTATATATTCTGAGTGCTACAGACTTCTTTCTTGGCATCTGCATTTTGAGGACTGTCATCAGGTCGGATTTGGAATATATCTTTAGAAATCCTGAGAAGGGATATATTTTCTAGGATTGTGCATTTAGGGAGTTAGATTTCTATCTTACAACAGTGAGCTTGAAGAGTTAGTTTTTTATTTTAAGATATCTTTAAGATTTAATTTTGATTTTCTGTCTTCTGACAGCACATAAAACTCATTATTTTCTCGTATATCTACTACTCTGGCATTGCTTTAGACTGCTTCTCTTATCTATTTTAAGATCATTTACGGATATTGGGTACAAAAGGGTGGTAATTTTACTTTTTAATCTATATAATTGCTTCTTCGTGTCCTTTGTTTGCAGTGGATGGAGAGACCAAGGTGTTCATTGTGGCTACAATTGCATGGGGACTGCGCAAATGTTCTCGAGCTATCATGCTTGCACTGATATTTATCATAGCAATGAAACCCGGATTAATCCATGCTGTCTATTGTATGTTCTATTTAACCTTGTCGGCTTTAGTTCTTAGTTAAGTATAATTATAAATTTTCCTTTAGCATAAGGATTTTTGTCCAATGTTCTTGTACAATTCACATAAGCAAGTGCAAATTTGTATTATTACTGTGAGTTTATCCATAGCAGTTTCTAATTGGCTTTATGTGTTTCTCCTCTGCTTCAGTGGTTTTCTTTTTGATCTATCTTTTGAGCCACAACATCAGCAGAAAGATTCGTCAGTCTCTGATTCTTCTTTGTGAAGCTCACTTTGCATTATTGTACCTTCTTCAGATCGATTTGATCTCTAATGCTTTGGAGCAAAAAGGCTCCATTGTTTTGGAAATCATGTCGCAGTTGGGTATGTATTTGCTTTGTGTTATCTAATTTCATTTATATGTCATGATTATGGCTATTAATGAACTACCCTTGCCCTGGAAAGAGAAAGGAACTGAATCTTCTCTGAATTGATGTAGGTCTCCATAAACATAACAGTTCATTGAACTTTCTGGAAATAGCTTTGCTTGCTTGCTTCTGTGCAGTCCATAACCATGGGTTTGAGATGCTATTTTCATTCTCAGCAATTGTGCAGCACACCCCTAGCCCTCCTGTTGGATTTAGCATCTTGAGAGCTGGTCTGAACAAGTCTGTCCTCTTGTCAGTCTATGCATCTCCAAGCGCCTCCTACTACCATGATAATCCTTCTTATGGTATAATCTCTATCCATGTCAAAATTTCTGTCCTAATTTGGCTGTGAAAATTGAAAAAGGAAATACCTATAAAAAAAGTTTGGTTTTCCACTATTAGTTGTAAATGCTAAAATTATTTTGATAGGTAGTCCTATATTTTAGCTTATTTTAAATGAATGTCGAAATGTTATGTTCATCACGTATGGGGAACTTGGTAGTAAAATCGACTGTTTTTTTGTCTGTACTTGCATTCTAGGTAGAGAGCCATTTAATAAATTTCATGCCTTACATTTTATTCAAATATTATAGCAAACTAAACCTTGAACAAGTTGGTATCATCCTGCTATGATGTGCAGGCTTTATGGATCTAGACATGATTGTAAATATTTTTTGATTATTTTATCGCTGGTTCTTAGCCTGACCTTAGGCCACAATGAGATGTCTGCTTTCTTATGAATTTGGACTTCTAGGAATGTTCAAGATAGCTGTATCTATGCCATTTTGTTTCTTATAGTATTTTGTTTCTGTTACTCATTTGTCTATTAATATTTCCGTTACTGCTTCTACTGCTAAACTTCTATTGGCAGCATTTTTTTACTTGTTTGTTTTAATGTTATTCAGAGAGAAGGATAGCATCATTCCTTAGCGAAATTGGGCAGAAGTTTTTATCAATATATCGATCATGTGGAACCTACATTGCTTTGCTGACTATTCTTCTCACAGTATACATGGTGACACCCAACTATATATCATTTGGATACATCTTCCTTCTCCTTGTTTGGATTATTGGAAGACAACTTGTTGAGAGAACTAAAAGGCGCCTATGGTTTCCATTAAAAATATATGCAATTATGGTGTTCATTATTATCTATAGCTTAAGCAGTTTTACCAGCTTTAAGATTTGGCTCTCTGGGTTTATAAATCTCTATTTTTATTTGGGTTATGATCCTGAAGCTTCATTGTTGGATAATATTTGGCAATCTCTAGCTGTTCTAATTGTGATGCAACTTTATAGCTATGAAAGGAGGCAGAGCAAGTACAACAGAACTTACCATCCCAATCCTTTAGGTTCTGGGATACTTGGCTTTGCCAAGCGGTTTCTGATTTGGCACAGCCAGAAGGTCCTGTTTGTCTCATTATTCTATGCATCTTTATCTCCAATTTGTGCTTTTGGATTCTTGTATCTACTTGGCCTTGTCATATGTTCAACTTTACCTAAAGCTTCTCAAATCCCATCCAAATCATTCTTAGTTTATACAGGATTTCTGGTTACATCAGAGTATCTTTTTCAGATGTGGGGTAAACAAGCTGAAATGTTTCCAGGGCAAAAGCATTCTGATTTGTCGCTCTTTTTGGGTATTCGTGCATATGAGCCAGGATTTTGGGGTATAGAATCGGGCTTGAGAGGAAAGGTTCTGGTAATTTCTGCATGCATCCTTCAGTACAATGTTTTCCGTTGGTTGGATAATATGCCAAGTGGTATTTCAAACAAAGGCAAATGGGAAGAGCCCTGTCCTTTATTTTTACCAGCAGAGGATAACTACACCAATGGCTACATGTCTAATGGGGAAGATAAGCCATCTTCTAGTGTTGGGACAGAACCTATAAGACAAGACAGAGCAGCAAGCAATTCATGGTCATCTTTGAGCAGTGCTTTTTCTCAAGCACCTCATCATGGATCCTCCAAAGCAGCAGGAGGTTCTGAGGTTAATGGTGTGAGAAAATTTTCATTTGGATATTTCTGGGGAAGCACCAAGGAGAGTCATAAGTGGAACAAGAAGCGAATCCTTGCATTAAGGAAAGAGAGATTTGAAACACAGAAGGCTCTCTTAAAAATATATTTGAAATTCTGGATAGAGAACATGTTTAGCCTTTATGGCCTGGAGATTAACATGATTGCTTTGCTTCTCGCTAGTTTTGCTTTGTTGAATGCCATCTCTATGCTATATATTGCAGTGCTTGCTGTTTGTATTCTTTTGAATCGGCAGATTATTCGTAAATTATGGCCAGTTCTTGTCTTCTTGTTTGCTTCTGTTCTCGTCCTCGAGTATTTTGCCATCTGGAAGAGTATGTTCCCTCTGAATCAAAATAAGCCAAGTCAGTCTGAAATCCGTTGCCATGACTGCTGGAAAAGCTCGGCTTCATATTTTCAGTATTGCAGGAGCTGTTGGCTGGGTATTAATCTCTGGATCTGCTTATTGCTTAAATGGGGCAGATGAGCACTGCACAAATTATTATACTTTGCTTTTGACTGGGAGAAGAAAATTGACTTAATGATTCTTATTTTAGCATTATCGTCTAGGTTACTTTGCCATGTTTTATCCTTTTTATTTCTACAAGAAGTCTGGTATATTTGACACGGGCATTTGAACAATTTTAGACTGTTTTCTAACTTAGCTTAAATTAGCTTATGCTTGGAAGAGTTTGTCTATTCCTGTCAGTGGTTCATAGTTATCTATCAATTCATTATTTAATTTTGGCCTATGATAGAGGTTCAAACTAATCTGCTGTTAATTTCTCCTTTTCGTGCAGGACTGATCATTGATGATCCCCGAATGCTTATTAGCTATTTCTTGGTCTTTCTGCTGGCATGTTTTAAGCTTCGTGCAGATCACTTGTCTGATTTCTCAGGTTCATCAACATATCGGCAAATGTTGTCTCAACGTAAAAATTCATTTGTTTGGCGAGATCTCTCTTTTGAAACCAAAAGCATGTGGACCTTTCTCGACTATGTAAGGCTTTATTGTTATTGCCATCTATTGGACCTGGTCCTTGTATTGATTTTGATTACTGGAACTCTTGAGTATGATATTCTTCACCTGGGTTATCTTGCTTTTGCTCTTGTTTTTTTCCGGATGAGGCTTGAAATTCTCAAGAAAAAGAATAAAATATTCAAGTTCTTGCGTATCTACAACTTTGTGGTGATCGTTCTTTCTCTTGCTTATCAATCACCTTTCGTGGGGGAGTTTAGTTCTGGAAAATGCAATACTGTGAGCTACATATATGAAGTCATTGGATTTTACAAGTATGACTATGGGTTTCGAATTACTGCCAGATCCGCACTTGTTGAGATTGTCATATTTATGTTGGTATCACTTCAGTCATATATGTTTTCCTCCCACGAGTCTGATTATGTGTCACGATACCTTGAAGCGGAGCAAATTGGTGCCATTGTACATGAGCAAGAGAAAAAAGCTGCTTGGAAAACTGCGCAGTTGCAACAGATTCGTGAAGCTGAGGAGAAGAAACATCAACGCAACTTGCAAGTGGAGAAGATGAAATCTGAGATGCTTAACTTGCAAATAAAGCTCCATAGCATGAATTCTGTCGCAACTTTTGGTGATGTGACTCCTGACGATGAAGGCCTACGGAGGAGGAGGACTTCTCTTACTTCAAATAGGGATGTTGGGCCTCTTGACAAAGAGGAAAGCTCTCTTTGGAAGCAAGAACAAGTTAATAAACAAGATTCAGTGTTTCCCCCTGAAACACACACATATGCTGCTTATATGAAAGCAGAAAATCCTGAAGTTGTGGAATCTCCAAAGAATTCAATGGAATATGCACCTTGTGAGATCACTGAAATTGAATCTGATGCTGATAGTGCTTTTTTAGATTCAGAGAGAAGTAGGAAAAACCAAGCAAAGGAGCATCCTTTGATTTCTGCAGTACACCTCCTCGGTGATGGCGTTTCCCAGGTACAGTCTATTGGTAATCAGGCAGTTAATAACCTTGTAAATTTCTTAAACATTGCACCAGAAGATTCCGATATGAATGAGCATTCATTTGTTGAGGATGAGGCCTTTGATGAGATGGAGGGCCAAAAGATGCAGAATATCCATTTGAACCGTTCATCTTCTCTGCAATCTGATAAAAGTTCTGATGCTACGAGTTTGCAGCTGGGGCGGATCTTTCGGCATATATGGTCCCAGATGTGGTCTAATATCGATGTTGTGTGCTACTGTTTGTTTGTCCTCGTCTTTCTTTGGAACTTCAGTTTGCTATCTATGGTGTATCTTGCAGCTCTTTTCTTGTATGCTCTATGTGTGAATACAGGTCCGACTTATATCTTCTGGGTTGTCATGCTGATTTACACGGAAGTTTATATGTTGCTTCAGTATCTGTATCAAATTGTAATCCAGCATTGTGGATTGAGTATCATGTCAGACCTGCTCCGTGAAATAGGATTTCCTGCTCGTGAAATCAAATCGTCATTTGTTGTGAGTTCGTTGCCTCTATTTCTTGTGTACTTATTTACCCTCTTACAAAGCTCTATAAGTGCAAAAGATGGTGAATGGATGCCCTCTACTGACTATAATTCCCATAGGAGGAGTTCTCTTTATAGAAAAGAGGTTCTTGTGAACTATAGCTGGAGTGAAAGGGTATCAGAGTTGTTCCAATTTGTAATAAACACGGCGAAACTGGTAATTAGAAGCTTCTTCTGGTACTGGAAATCATTGATACAGGGAGCGGAAACTCCTCCTTACTTTATTCAAGTTTCGGTGGATGTTCATTTGTGGCCAGAGGATGGGATTCAGCCAGAAAGGGTTGAGTCTGGAATGAATCAACTGCTCAGGCTAGTTCATGATGAGAGATGTACTCAAACAATCCCTAGTAATTGTCCATTTGCTAGTAGGGTCCAGGTTCAAAGCATTGAAAGAAGTCGAGAAAGCCCAAATGTGGCTCTGATTGTTTTTGAGGTGGTGTATGCATCTCCCTTGACAGGATGTACCTCAGCAGATTGGTACAGGTCACTAACTCCAGCAGCTGATGTGGCGAAAGAAATTCTTGGGGCACAGCGTGCTGGGTTTGTTGAAGCAACGGGATTCCCATACCAAATACTCTCTGTAATTGGTGGTGGAAAAAGGGAATTTGATCTGTATGCTTACATATTTGTTGCTGATCTGACTGTGTTTTTCCTAGTTGCAATGTTCTACCAGTCTGTCATAAAGAACAAGAGTGAATTTCTTGATGTTTATCAGCTAGAAGATCAATTTCCTATAGAATATGTAACTATCTTAATTGTAAGTTTATTTCTTATTTCTCTTCTTAACTTTGCTTGACTATTTCTAATGGCTTAGTTGTCATTTCTTTGCATTCTTACGTGGGCTACTATAGGCTAGATATGCTGTGATCTAATCCTAACTGGGTCATATTCTTTTTTGCAGATCATTTTTTTCTTGATTGTTGTTGATCGAATACTTTATCTCTGTTCATTCGCAACAGCAAAAGTTGTTTTCTACCTTTTCAATTTTGTTCTCTTCACATATTCGATTACACAGTATGCTTGGCGAATGGAACCTTCCGACCAGCATGCTGCACGGCTAGTACTGCGTGCTATATTTCTTGCTAAAGCAGTTTCTCTAGCACTTCAGGCTGTACAAATCCGACATGGAATTCCTCATAAAAGCACCTTGTTTCGACAGTTTTTGACCAGTGAGGTCTCACGAATTAATTACTTAGGCTATAGACTTTATCGGGCTCTGCCATTTCTTTATGAATTACGATGTGTACTTGATTGGTCATGCACAACAACATCTTTGACCATGTATGACTGGCTCAAAGTAAGTCCAGAGTTTCTTTTATTATTATTATTATTATTATTATTATTATTATTATTATTATTTATAAAGAATAGTTGTTTTGATTTTCAGTAAGCAGGGATTCTTTGATTGAATTGTTTCTTGTTGATTTTTAGAACTGACATGTCACTTTTTTTCCTTAGCTGGAAGACATAAATGCAAGCCTGTACCTCGTCAAATGCGATGCTTTGTTGAATAGAGCTCAGCACAAACAAGGAGAAAAGCAAACAAAAATGACCAAGTGCTGCAATGGGATATGTCTGTTCTTTATCCTAATTTGTGTTATCTGGGCTCCTATGCTGGTAAGAGACTTCATAACCGTTAACCAGATCTACTATTTGCACGATATGTTTTTCGATGTCTAGTACTTATTACCTAAAAACCATTTGAGAAACTTTTCTCAGAAGGGATTCCATTTGATAATTGGCATTTTCTTATTCTCTCTCATTCCTGGTATGCTAGGACCTATTTCCTTTGTAATTTTCCATGTGGATGGTGAGTCATGTGCATGCATATTCTAGGTGTCCAGGACCACTGAATATGTAAAGCAAACACTTGAGTTGGCAACTTTCTGCTTGAAGCATTATAAAACAACTCCATGTTCTTGGATGTATTTGCCACTAATATCTTGTGTGCATGTATTTTTGTCGGGAAATGGGGTTTTGTAATTTGTAGATTGCTATTGTTAAATTGAGGAAAATGTATATCGTTACTTGTGGGCCTGCAGGCATCGTTAATGTTTTTACCATAAGTCGTGTACACCTATGAATGTCTAGGTATATTGTTACTTGTGATTAGGTGGAAGGAGCATTCTATAACTCGATCCATCAATAACTTTGTTTTGCTTTGGTTCTGCCAGATGTACAGCAGTGGCAATCCGACAAATATTGCAAACCCCATCAAAGATGCAACTTTTCAAATAGACATCAGTACCATTGGTGGAAGGTTGACCTTGTATCATACTACCCTCTGTGAAAAGATCCCATGGGATAAGCTCAATTCCGATGCTAATCTAGATCCCCTAAATTATTTGGACACTTACAATAAGAATGATATACAATTGATATGCTGCCAAGCAGATGCGAGTACTTTGTGGCTCGTTCCCGACGTGGTTCAGAGAAGATTTATTCAGTCCCTTGAGTGGGATATGGACATGGGTATCACATCTACTTGGCTGCTTTCAAGGGATCGGCCAAAAGGCAAGGAAGTTGCGAAATATGAAAAACCTCTAGATCCTAAGGATCTTCCCGATCGATCTGATGTTCAAAAGGTTTTCAATGGTTCTGCAAATGGCTTTAGGGTATACAATCTTTATTCAAGATACTTCCGTGTTACCGGTTCTGGTGAGGTCAGAACTTTTGAGCCGGAGGTATACAGCACTTTTCATTCGGGTTTTGTTTCCATGATACATTGTTAACTACTGTTTTCCATTATTGCCATTGATAATATATCACTGACTTGAAACCAAATTCTACAGGTCAATTCAGTTAGTTTAGTGAGTGCAGATCTTGTTATCAATCGAGCAACTTTCGAGTGGTGGTCCTTCCATATTATCAATTCATCTGATATGGTTCACTGTGGAGGTTTCTCAGGACCAATGGCCATTGTAGTATCCGAAGAAACTCCACCACGTCAGTTCTCGAAAACTATTTTTTGTTGTATATTTATTTCGATAGCAACTTTTTATGATTTTCTTTGTCGTCGTGATTAATATTGCAATACTGCAACAGAGGGTATTCTTGGAGACACACTAAGCAAATTCAGCATTTGGGGTCTCTACATAACTTTTGTACTAGCTGTTGGCCGGTTTATCAGGCTTCAATGCTCCGACCTAAGAATGAGAATACCGTATGAAAACCTGCCTTCCTGTGACAGGTAATATATATATACACATACATATATATATGCATCCTTATAAGAAAATTTTATGGTAGAATTCCTTATGCCGAAGGCTAAAGGACGAAAGCATGGAGAACATATACATTCATTTCTTATTTCACCTACACCCGTTTATCCGGTTTTGATGTAGGTTGATAGCCATTTGTGAGGATATATATGCTGCGAGAGCAGAGGGTGAGCTTGGAGTCGAAGAGGTCCTTTACTGGACCCTAGTGAAGATTTACAGATCACCGCACATGCTACTTGAGTACACTAAACCTGACTAGTCACCATCACTGATGCACTTTCGGTTGCAAGAGTTTTCACAGGTATTCACGAAACAAGCTGAGTAAAACATACGGACATACCGGAATCAATCAAAAATTGGTTTGTGCTTCTTCTTCGGTGGCCAAGAAGCTTTATGGTGGTCATAGTCTCTTCGATTACCATGTTGGAGAAAATGCTAAATGCTACACTGGTCTAAACATGAACAAAACAGCCATGAAATGGAACTTCAATTGAGGTTCTTGCTATATTTGAACTTTGTCCTTCACGGTTGGTCTAAAAGAAAAGCACCATTGCTTAATATTAAAGAGTAGAAAAGGTTTCTTGGGAGGGATTGTGTACATAATTTGTACCATATCAGTTTAAAAACAACAAAAGGAAACTATATGTTGAAAGGGAGTATATTCTTTTGTAACATCTGCCTATTTTTAATACAAGGATGATATATATATTTCCACTTGATAGAATGGGGATACCTTGGCAAATAGCATTTTCCTTTAAACTATATTTTTTGAATATATAATAATCCTTTGAGCTATGTCTGTATGTATATGAATTGACCTTACTAAGAAGTGACTAAGAGGCACATATATATAATATACCATGAGTTGACCCAATTATAAAAATCTCAATAATTGTTGTCAAAATGCTACTGCAATAAGGGGTGAGTAAGCTAAAAGATGGCCCATGTGGAACATGCTATGTGTGAACATTTATTGAGTTTTGAGGTTTAATATTATGTCCACACACACACACACACACAAAAGGAGTAAATTGAAGATGATGTGAGGTTTCATATTATTCTTATTAAATTGTAGTGTACAATCTATATGAGAATAATTGGTGATTGTGTGTTGTGGAGTTTGTCGTGACGCTTAAGTTTTGTGGTGACTTGTTTTCTTTTAATTTGTGGGTGATTTTTTAGAAGAATTTGAGTATGTTTGGGATTTTATTACATCTATTATTTCAAGTTAAAGATGTTTCTACTGCTACGAGAGTAAAGAACTGTTTAAAAACTCATCGCTGAAAGTGTTATTGGTTGAGAAAATCGTCATAAAGATTTATTAAGTTATTTGCTTTTTGGGGCTTTGTGTAGTACAACTGTTCATTGTAACTGGCATTCGTATGTGTAAAACATTTATTTCCGTTTCATGAAGTCAACTTTTGGAGAAAAAGAAAAAGAAAACATTTTTTACATCTCTAACGGCCACAATATCACACCAAAACCATGAAATTTGCAAGAAATCTTGGTGGTGTTGATCATCAAGGCACCATCACTCTACTTCTATCTCTCTGTAATTTATAAATTAAAGAAACAAAAATTACAAAACTGAAGCTTGTGGAATCTTCCTTGAAAAAGCAAATCGGAAGTAGACCCACATATTTAATATTGTTTTAAATACAAATCATTTTCCACCCAACCCCATATTTATTTAATTTTTTTATGACCATACTTTTAGTGGATGCCCTTTTGTCCCCTCTTCACACTTCGGCGATGCAGGCCACTCTTTCCTGGGACCTACCATGATTCTACTATTGCTACCTGAATTCACTATAAATAAATCTTTTAAATACGTTTAAATAAAATTATTAGTATTTATTTATAAATTCTTTATATTTTTTTTTGTTTAATTTAATGAAAATATGTCGTGTCATTATTTATCAATGGTGAATGAGATCTATGCGCATTATTTTTATTTCATGTATTTTTTGACATTTAAAATTTCAGTCATGACTTAATTAGTAAGTGTTAAATGGTCAAATTTTTTTGACAATTTTAGAATTTTGAAATTTTAGTCTTTTAAATCTAATTGGTTAAATCTTGCTATTAGTCCTTTTATGTATGTAAAACTGTAGATTTAGTTCATGGTCTCCGTTTGAATCATTTTTAGTCATATACTTTTCGATCTTAATATTTCAGTGTTAGATTAAAATGACAATGGTTAAATCCATGAACTTGCTTTTCTGAGAGTAATATACGGAAACAACAAGTTAACATGACATTACATATGTAATAATATGCTTGTTGCGTCAAGTTTTGGAAATCGCATAACCTAATGAATGTAACAACTATTGTTTGGCCAAAAATAAAAAAATTAAAAATTAAAAAAACTATAGGATTAAAAATGATCAAATTAAAATACAGGGACTGAATCAACAACTTACGGGTGGTACATGCACTAAATCTGAATTTAACGGGTATTAAATTTATTATTTTTAAATCACACGATAAAACATATTCTCACATGTGTAATACCATGTTATCTTGTTGTTTCCGTTTAATACTCATAAAAAGCATGTTATTTTAGTTAATGAGATTGATGACTATTGTTTGAATAATGACTAAAATAATCAAACTAAATAGTAAGGACTAAACCCACAAATTACGCATAGTACAAGATTAATAGTAGATTTTTAAAATTTCAAAATTCAAAAGTTCGAAAACAAAAATTAACCAAATTATAATAAAATAAAAAATTCAAAACTTGCATATAATATAGGGACTAATAATAAAATTTTACCTTTGAAAACAAATCATTTAAAGATACACACAATTTAAGCTTGTAAATATGAACACACTGAAATTCTAAGCCAAAAAAACTCTAAAACCCAAGATTCTCTATTAAGCCAAATTTAATTTTCCTTTGATCTTGACAAGCTGTTCTTTGGACCCGAAAATGGAAACTTCTTTTTATGTAAACTAATTAAACTGTTAATATGTTTACGTTTTGATCACTCAACTTCAAAAAGTCACAAAAGAGACATTGAACTATTTAATAGTTTTTATTTAAGTTATTTTAACCAGGCTTAGAACTACTCATAGCTCTCTGAACCCATAAATAAGAGGAAAATGTGCTTTAAAGTACTCGAAGAACCCACATCCTCCTGTATTGGCACATTACTTAAGGCTTGAATCATTTTAAGTTTGTTTTTAGATTTAAATTACTTTAAATTTCAATGGTTTTTTTCTTATGGAATTGAGTTTTGGAGGAAATCAACAAATCTAACCCCACAGCCCACACCAACTCAATCTTGTTTGGATATGAAAGCAAGTCATTTGGCAATACTTGATGGATGAGTTCAAATATAGGAGGCTCCACTAAGGAAACTGCATGGGAAGTTTGTACGCAGGATAAGAATCTTAATTAAAGACTTAGTATCAATAATTAAATGCATATTAGTTGGAGTTGTTAGCTTTTTCCCACAAATTTTCATTGCCTTTCCAACATCTTTCGTCAAATTTATATTCTTCAAAATTTAATTTTTTAATAAATAAAATAATTAATTCTTAGTTTGATTGAGTCAATTATCGATTTTTTACTGATTCACAAATAATCCTATCTATATCCCATCAGTTAGACCATAAATTCTTAGTTTAAGAAGTTGAATTGATTTTGAGATCCCAACATCACTTATTAAACTTTAGAATCTTCAAAAAATTCAACCCTTTCTTTGTGTTTACCAAGGTGTCACCAAACCCTTTCCAGCAACACTCCTTCCTCTCTTACACCTCTAACCAGTGTTCTAACTCTACAAAAATAGCTTTCAATTTCCATTTCACTTCATCATCGTTGTTTTTTCCCTGTTTTCAATTGCTCATGCAATCATCAACAGCTTTAGAACCCATTTTGTTCAAAACCCATTTCTCCACTATGCTCAAAATCCTCAACAAAAGAATCAAAGGCCTTTTCCCTCGTCTCCGATGGCCGGTTCGTTGCCGTTCAAATTCCAAAATCGTCATTAAAGTCTACACCAAACCTCACGATGATACGATCGTGAATGGGGGTTCGCAAATTCACCAAAATCGCGAATCGGGTGTTTTAAACTCGGCGTCGGCGAGGCCAATTCGTATAGCGACTTTCAATGCCGCCCTGTTTTCAATGGCACCTGCAATGCCAAAACCAGATAAATCTTCGAGTTTTGACTACGATAATGAAGATTTTACAAAGTCTACAAACGATCACCGGCCAAAGGGTATACTAAAACAATCCCCCTTACACCCAAATTCCATGAACGAAAACGATAATCTCACGAAACAACAAAAATTCGTGAAATCTAAGCTGAGGGTGTCGATTAATTTACCGGATAATGAGATTTCGTTGCTGAGGAACCGGCAATTGAGCTTCTCAGAAAATGAAAAGGAGGGTGGTGGTCGCCGTCGTTGTAAAGCTCCGGTGAGTTTTTCGACGGATTTGGGGAACTGGGTCGATGATTGGGAAGGTTATAGAAGTAGGAAAACGGTGTTGGAAGTGTTGAAAGAATTGGACGCAGATATATTGGGTTTGCAAGATGTGAAAGCGGAGGAAGAGAAAGGGATGAGACCTTTGTCGGATTTAGCAGCTGCTCTGGGGATGAACTACGTGTTTGCCGAGAGTTGGGCGCCGGAGTACGGCAACGCCGTGCTTTCGAAGTGGCCGATTAAGCGGTGGAAAGTGCAGAAGATCTTTGATGACGCAGATTTCAGGTGAGTAATTTTTCTTTTACTTCACCGTCTTTAAATGTTTTCAATTTTTATTTTATTTTTTTTATTCACCCTTTGAATAGTATTTAAGGAATAGTTAAATATTTAAGTTGGTTGAATTTTTTTAGAGTTGTTCGCATAAGAGTTAAATATTTCAAAATAATTAAATAAGTATCAAATTCTTTTTGAAAGTCTCGAATTTCAAACTTCTGCTTTCAGGTCGACTTGCTAAAAAAACTCGTTTTACTATTCAAAGTTAATAAAGTATTTAAAAAATATTTTAAATTTTAAAAATACTTGATCCAAGCCTATCGGATTGGGCGGACTACTCGACTCTTGGACAAGTCTAACATCCACTTAATTTTTACTATAAATTGAGTTGAATTAGGTGAAAAACCTTTATTTGATCACTTTTGTAAAGGTTGGGTTATTATATGATGATTTTGAAAGATTTAGTCTTTACGTGAGAAATTCCTAAAAGTTTGGGACCTAAATTGAGCATTTAGCCTAATATTTTAAGCATGTTGAGGTATTTTAAATTTTTTTAAAAGAAGTGTTGTTTGTTCGGGATTGACGGACTCTTAGCACATTTAGTATTATTCGAGAGAGTTTGTCCCCCAAACTCGAGTGCTTGAAGAAACATCGGTGGTGGGTTCACATAATAAGAATGTCTCACTCACCATTGGTTGGATTTAGACCTATACTTTATAATCTATGGGGCATTGTTGGGCAAGTATACTACCACATGGGTTAAAAGAGGTCGATTCTTCAAGCACTTTAGTTCTTGATCGAGTAGGGAGACAAACCATCGAGGACAATAACACTTTGTAGACTTCTTTTTTAGTTCGAAATCTTTAACAAAATATCATTTATTGTGAATCTTGATTCAAACTTGAAATTTTAGTTTGATTAGTACCTAAATTAATCATAAACAATATTACCCAACTTTAACCCAAAAATAATTAAAACTCGAAACAATTCAAAGTCTAAATTAACCTAAACTCGAAATTTTAAAATAAAAAAAATAATTCTATTTAAATTGACTTATACAAAACTAACCGACATCCAAATCATTTTAGTCAAGAATGGTACCTTGAACTCTGCCAAATCAAGAATCAAATAATTTTAAAGTAAAAACTTCCAAACAATTATCTTTCATAAACAGCTGTATATTGTTTTGACAGAATAAAAGGACTTGCACCCACTTTCTTCATCTTTTATACACTAATTTATTTTTTTTTCTGATATTTTCCCATTTACCCAAAAGGGAAAAAATTTATAAGAAAATTACCACATTGTTTTGCAGTTCCAACCTATTTTTCCTTTTCTTTTCCCAGAATTTTCTACTTTTTTTGTTCTTTGTTTTCTCATTGGGGCTAACTTTCCTACCTATCTTCCAATAATTGAAGTCTTATCACTGCAAGTAATAGTAACCCTACGTTAGTTGGGTTCGAGAGCGTCGAATGCATATATGTATTTGGAAGCCTTTTGAAAAAAGTGAACTTAGTGGGTTGTTTTTAATTAAATTTTTTGGGTTTAAGTTGAGATTGAATTTTGACCTACTCAAAATACCCCTCATTTACTTTATAACTAATTTTATATTTTTTAATTGAATTTTAAAAACTTTTTATAAGACTTAATAACTTTTTAACTAATTTATATATTTTAATTAGGTTTTTTATTATAAGATTTTGTAATATATCTATTATTTAAGGTTTTAATAAGTTGATGTTACGAGTCAAACATATATCAAATTAAAAGTAATAAATTTTAATATAAAGGTATTTTTAAATATTACTGTAATGGGATTTGAACATAAAGATATATCATCTTCAAAACTTCTAACTTAATTATTTTAACGAAAAGTTTTAATATAAGCTTTTTTATAAATATATCTTTTACCTAAGTTTTTTTTCATTCATAGTGTTTGTCATAATCTAAGACGAGTAAAGTAAGAGTCAAGGATTATCCTTTTTTAACGGTTGGGTGTAAGTAAAAAATCATCACACCTAGATGCGACCCCTAATGGAGGGGATCATAGAGCCGATCCCTTTAAAATGTAAAATTTTATTTTTGATCCTCTAAATTTTATAAAATTTTAGTTTAACTAGAAAAATTTTCTGATTTCACTCTAGTCACTCCTCACCCTTTGTCAACTTATTTTTGAGTGACATATCCTCATACCAATATGAATATTTAAAAAAAAAAATAGACACTCAACATCAATGGTTATGTGGACTTTGTGGGTAAAGTTAGTAAAGAAAATAGCATTTAACCAAACCAATAGTTTAGCTATGTGTGGGGAAATTATAGAATTGTGAGAATGATGAATAGTGAATGATAGTTGTTAACATTACTTAAACTGGAGAAAAAGATAGTGCTACAAGCTTTTTCCAACTTCTATTTTCTGTTTGTTTCAATGGAAAACGAAATCATGATTTGAATGTATATCAAATTAAGAGTTAGGTAAAATGTATTGCTGGCATATCTATATTTAGATGAATTAATGAAACACTACAATTTATCCATCTTTCTTCAAAAAGCTTGCAAGCAAGATAATACATGATGGAAATTTCTTTACTAATAGTTATTGCAATGCCTTTGTAGTCCATCTTAGATTGCATCTTTAATTGTCTAATTTGATAATATGGCACAATTTAAAATTGTCACGTTATCATATATTTAAGTATTTAAGTTTAAGTACCAAAATTGAATTTGTTTCAAGTTTAGGTATGAAAGTGGATAAAAATAGGTACAATTAGTTGCTAAAAGAGGTGTCCATGGGTCGGGTTGACAAATCAAGGCTTAGTTCCAAAAAAATTCTAAAAAGCTTGTTTTATTGTTCAAAAATTAATAAAATATATTTTTATAATTAAAACTAAATTTTAACTAATATTTTTACTATTTAAATTGAATTCATTGATCCTAGGTGCAAAAAAATTTGTCCAACTTTGACTCATGTATGGATTTACTTGTCAGATTCAAGGGCCAAAAATTACATTAACTTATTACCTAATGGGTGGCTAGCTTTTTCTAATTATTGGGGAAGAATGTCAAAGCATGACATTAAACTAGACATGTCAATTGAACGAAATAGAGTGGTTTTAGGTCGTGTCAATTTGGATAATCATTTTGGAATTTAAAATTTTTGAGTAATTTCGAGTTCATAACATCAGTTTGGTTATTTTGGGTTTAACTTTTTTTTTATTTAGATAATTTGGTTTTGTCAGTCGAATTTTTTGAATCTAAGTAATTTTAGTTTTATCATTCGAGTTTGACACTCAGATCATTTCGAATTTAGTTATTTAAGTTTAACACTCAATTCAAATTATTTTTGAATCATTTCTAGTTGGGGAGATTCAAATTATTGATTTTTTTTTTATGAATAAATCATATTTGAGTTTCTAGTTTGGGTCTTGATGTATCTATTAGTGAAGGAACTAAAAACTAGTGCTAATGATTCCCTTGGAATAATTGACGACAGGAATGTCCTAAAAGCAACCATTGATGTGCCCCAAACAGGTGAAATCGACTTCCACTGCACTCAGCTCGATCATCTCGACGAGAACTGGCGCATGAAACAGATAAACGCAATAATTCAATCCGACGATGGTCCACACATTTTAGCTGGAGGCCTCAATTCCTTGGAGGAAACAGATTACTCCACAGAGAGATGGACTGACATTGTTAAGGTAAATATTCATGGAGCCCCGTTATACTTTAATCTGTACACCATACTAGTAGTCACCTAAATATTAGTAATTTTTTTTATCACTTCACTACAATTCTGTCTTTTTTTTTCTCGTCGGTTGATGGTAGCTTTTAAAATTGATATAATAACCATTTTAACCCTCAATGTTTATACATTGTGTCGATTTAGTCTTAATTTAAAAAATCTAACCCTCAACATTTACACATTTTATAATTCAGTCTTTTTGTAGTTTTGCTTCTTCTTCTTTTCTCTCTTTCACCTAATAAGCTAAAAAATAAATTTATCAACTAAATTTGATTGAAAATATAAAAAATTGATAATACTCGAAAATCCAAGATAATAATTTTGATTTTTTTCTCAATTCTTTTAAAATTAAACTTCAATTTCACAAAGAAAAGCAAAATTGCAACAAAAATAACAAATTGCACAATGTGTAAATGTTGAGGATTAAATATTTTAGATTCATGACTAAATTGACATAATTTGTGAATGTTGAGGTTAAAGTTGTTATTATGCCAAATTTAAAAGCTATCACCGTTGGTGACCAAAAAGATAAAATTGAATAGTTGGTTAAAACTTTTGTAACTTTTCATAATTGGATGGCTATATTGTTAAATTTTCATAGTTAAGTGACTACTAGTGTAATTTACCTATTTTAATTCCCAATTCCGAAAGCAACGTATCGATAAATGTACATTATATTTTACGATAAATGTACATTATATTTTACAGTACTATGAAGAAATTGGTAAACCAACACCAAAGGTTGAAGTAATGAAATACCTGAAGAATAAACAGTACACTGATGCCAAGGATTTCTCAGGGGAATGTGAGCCCGTCGTCGTGATTGCTAAAGGACAAAGTAAAAAATAACCCCACCAACTGTTTGATTAAAATTCTCACTGAATGTCATGCGAGCATGGTTTTATTTTTTTTCTATGCTTGCAGGTGTGCAAGGGACATGCAAGTACGGTACTCGGGTTGATTACATACTAGCATCTCCGAATTCGTCGTACAAATTCGTTCCGGGTTCGTATTCGGTATTGTCTTCAAAAGGGACTTCAGATCATCACATAGTGAAAGTCGACGTAGTAAAAACAGATGAAAATGTCATAGAAAATGGCAGCCGGAAGCGACGGCAACAACCGAAACAGAGAGTCGTGAAGATTACAGCAGACAGTTCTCCATCAAAAAGCATATGGAAAACACATACATGACGGGAAATTTATACTTTGCTTTAAATAATTTTGAAATAGAAACTATAGGGTCATATTGGTAAAACTATCATGTAGGTTCTTCTACTAGGAGTCAGATTGCATTTTGTCCATTCTATTTAGAAAATGGGCAAACTAATCCCTGTACATTATATTAAAGAGCAAATTGGTCATTTCTGTTAAATATCATCAATTTGTATTATTAAAAATTGGTCTGGTTGACAAAATAACTAGACTGTGACACGTGACATGTCATGGGTACCTCATGCTAATGTACAAAGATCAGTTTTTTACAGCAAAAATTGATGGAATTTTTAATTGAAATGATCAATTTGCGCTTTGATCTAATGTATAGTGACTAATTTGTCTATTTTTTAAGTAAAGGGGACAAAATGCAATTTGACTATCAGTACAGGAGTTCCCATGATATTTTTATTGGGTTATATTTGGTTTGGGATTTATATGTGTAATGTACATAGTTCTTTAAAGGAAAACAAATTAAATTTTAATAATAAATATTTTTGTTATTGCAATTAGATATGATCATGGGTTGGGTTATCTGTCCAGACCTGAAGGCTTGTTCAAAAAGTGAGAGGGCTTGAGCAAAACTATAAGCTTAAAAAATGAGTTTGGACAAAAAATAAGACTCGTTTTTTAAATGGGCCAGGCCTCGATAATATTTTTGGTCCGAGCTCGGTCCAACCTTAATTGGCCTAAATTTTTTTCTATTGCTGTTTGTTGCCATTTTTCTGTTGTTTTGCTATCATTTTACTATTATATTGTTACTATATTATTATTATTATTTGGATATTGTATAACTCTTATTTTATTGTTAATTTTGCTACTATTTTAGAGGCATTTGTTTGATAAGTTGCAACTATTTTAGTGTTATTTAACTATAAAATTTTTTAAATATATTTTCAATTTATTGAGAAATATTTATTTTAATGTTTTTAGTGTATTTGATATATTATATTTTTAAATTTTATTTTATATAAAAAATTATATAAAAATTTTAATGCATGTTAGGTTAGGCTTAGATTTAGCATTTTTTATCTAGGTCGAACTTGGGCAAAGTTTTAGGTCTATTTTTTGGGTCAGGTTGGGCTCGAGTCTAAAATTTGACATCGGCATGGCCTAGCCTGTGATCAGGTCTAATTGCAATCAAAATTTTCGCTTGATTAAGTTAACTTTTCATTTAATTTAATTAACCATTTTTTTTCAAAAATCGATTGATGGACTTTGATGTTAATCGACTTTTGATCAGTGAAGTCAGTTAAATATTGAAAAATAATGTTATATTTAAAATAAGAGAAGGGATTCACTTACAATATTTTTCATCTTTTTGTACGATTAATATTTTAACAATTCAACCGTTGAATTTATCGATATAATTGTACTTGTTATATATGTAAATTTTCGAACCGACCTAGTATCTTTATCATAATAGTCTAAAATGCTATATATGTTAATTATATGTATTAATTAAAATATATTAAATCATTTTGTTTTAAGATTTATTTATATTATAAATATAATATGGTAAAGAAATTAAATCATTTTTTCATTTAAAACAGTATATTCTTAAAGCCATCTATCTAATATATTTTTTATTATGTTAGAAAAATCAATTTTGTAAACAGTATTTAAAATAAATAAATAAAATAGTTTTCTATTTTTGAAGGATTGAATTCTATCTTTAAACAATTTAAACTTTTTTTAGGAGAATTACCATAATTGCTTAAAAACTTGCTATAGTAATATATATATTTAAAATATCTTGTTTTAATATATAATTAAAATTGTAAAGGCTTAATTTTATTTAATTTTATTAATCTAGTACAGTATTTAAAATTATTTTTAAATTATAAATTAATTATTTTAAAATGTTTATTAATTTTATTATTTTAAAAAAATTAAAGGTATGGAAAGTTTAATTGAGAAATAATTTATTTTAATAATATATTTAGATAAATTTTAAAATATCTGATTATGTTTTTATTATATTAATTAAATATCTTAAAATAATTTTTTATTCCTCTACAGTATTTTTTAATTATTTTAATACCCGAATCCATTTTGACTAAAGCTAAAATCTAGCTGTCCAAAATTGAAGAAATCCAAATGCATCTTTCTTTCATTTTCTTCGTACCAAAATTTCAAAAGTCATAACACGTGTGAAAATCCCTGCTCTCTTTTTTTTATTTTTTTAAACGACCCGCCTGTCTCTACCGCTATCGTCTTCCGCTACCATCGCCACCTCCACCACCAAATTGTCCAGTAAGTGAACCCGGTTATCAACTGTACCACTAGCCTCACTTTAAGATGACAGACGACGCGTTGTTGAAGCAACTAGAGGAATCAACGAAGGATTTCTCTCGTCATCAGGCCGAGACTCTACGCTCCATCCTCCAACACCAACGCGGCGTGCGTTATCTCCAACGCCACCTCCCCGATGCCGGAGATCACAACCTCCCGATCGACGCCGCCACTTTTAGACGCTCCGTGCCGTTATCTTGCTACGATGACTACGCTGATTACATCAATCAATTAGCCGACGGAGACAAGTGCACCAGTGACGATGATCACGATCCTCGCCACCTCTTGTCCGTTGATCCTCTCGTTTGCTTCTTTTACAGGTAACTGATCTACTCTACTCTACTTATTTCTTTTCGAGGTCAACAAAAATTTCAGTATGTTTGACTTTTTAATCTTCTTTGTTTTTGAGTAGTTCTGGAACGAGTTCAATGAAGCCTAAATTGATACCTTACTTTGATTCAACGCTTTCAAAAGGGGCGTCGCATATAGCTCATCAAGGAAGCGCCGCTGTTCTTCGGAAGTAATTTTCTTTTCCAAATTTAAATAAGTGAATTATGATTTGATCTTCGTTTCAATTCAAAGACATTTGTTAATTCGATGAATTTTTTTTTTTCAATTTTTAGGTTTTTTCCTCCAAGGCCTGAAGTGAATAAGAGACTAGTATTTATATATGCCGATAGCATTACAACCACGAAAGGGGGTTTCAAGGTAATGGCAGCTTCTTCATTCCCTTTGCATGGTAGTAGTAATCCGAATCGCTCTCTGTTTATGTCTCTCAGCAGCCCCATGGAAGTGATTCTTGGATCAAATGTTGAGCACCAAATGTACTGTCACCTTCTCTGTGGTCTTAGAAATTCTGATTCTATTGATGCTATTCATGTCCCATATGCCATAGGTTTGATTAAAGCTATGAGGGTCTTAGAATCCAAGTGGAAGCAACTATGTGATGATATCGAAAAAGGGTTCCTGTGTTCGGTGATTAATGATGTTCGAATGAGGGATTCTGTTGTTGAGGTTCTTGGTGGACCACAACCAGATTTGTCAAATAGAATTAGATTGATTTTTGAAAAGAAGGATTGGGGTGGGATTTTGAATAAATTATGGCCAAATGTTCGATATATTAGAAGTGTCACGACTGGGAGTATGAAGCAGTACTATTCCAAGCTTAAGTACTATGCAGGGGAGGTACCTCTGGTAGGTGGGGATTACTTTGCATCAGAGTGTTGCGTGGCCATTAACTTGGATATCAAGCAACCACCTGATTTGACTAGATTTGTTATGCTTCCAACCGCTGCATATTTTGAGTTCCTTCCATTTGATTTAGCTGAGAACAATGTTGTTGGTGAAGAAACTGTGGATGTTTGTGGTGTTGAAGTAGGGAAGATGTATGAAGTAGTTGTGACTACATATAGAGGGTTTTATAGATATCGCCTAGGTGACATTGTAAGAGTTGTTGGTTTCTACAACTCATCTCCCTTGCTGGAGTTTGTGATGCGAGCTCCTAAAACTTCATATGAGATAGTGACTGAGGGAGATCTGATGGCTGCCATGGAAAATTTTCAACTTGTACTGAGAAATACTATGGGTATGGCAATAGAGATTGTGGAGTTTACGAGTTCCGTTGACTTCGGTTCAAGTCCTAAGAGACTGAAGATCTTTATTGAAGCTAAAGAATGTGATATGATTTTGCAGGACAAGTTGCAGGAATCAAACCTTAGAAAATGTTGTTCAGATCTCGAAGACAGTTTAGGAAGTATTTATAAGGTGCAGAGGAACAAAGGTGAGATAAGCCCTTTATCACTATCAGTTTTGAAATGTGGTAGCTTTGATAGGTTACTAAAACTAGCAATAGAGAATGGAACACCAGCTAGTCAATATAAGCCACCTAAGATTATAAGAAACCCTAGCATTGTTGACGTTTTGGAAGAAAATGTTATTGTGACTATATAAGCTTAGCTTAAGAATCTCTATATACTTAATGGCTTGCAGCCCTTTGATACTTACAGGAATAATTGAAGGTTGGTCTTCAATGGACTTATCAATGTGCTTTGAGAAACAGAATTTGTCTTATTTTATCAGTTCCTAAATACTTGTGAGCATTGAAATGCCAAGCTATAACTGGAATCATATGTAAACTACTATCATATTTATAATCTAAACAGAGCGATAGTTGCTTCATTTGTGTCTTCTTTCTCTTGTTCCATTTATTTATTGATATGTTGATCTGGATCCTTATATCTCTTGAAGTTATTGTGTCCATGTATCCAAGATATGGGTATAGAGATATGACCGTTCAAGAACTCTCTAAATATATGCAAAAATAATTGAGCATGCACTCATTATACACATATCCATATCTTATACTCACGCACGAGGCTCATAGCAAAAATCTGCCTCTTTGAGTAACCATAGGTCAAAGCAAGAATTCTTGCTCATCTTGATCTGTGACTAGATCCTATGCAAAGGCTGATAGCAAATTTCCAAAAAGAAAAAAAACACCATTTCTTCAAGATATCAATTCATGCAGCAGAGAAAAAAACAAGACGCTATTACAAATTGAAGTGACTACTGTATGCCCTATATATTCATTGAATTCAACTGAACCTAACTTGATTGTAATATCTTTATGCCATCAGATTTAACTCTGAGCTCACGAAGCAAAAGTCTAAACCAAACAGGAAACACCATTGGAGAGCTCAATGATCCTATTATTTTGAGTTAAGCTTATGAGGAACTTCTAATTTAGAGCCTGAACTTGTCCTTCCTTTCTCACAACCAGAATCACGATTCCTTATAGATCTGTCAATCTCATCAATGGCCACAATTGGAATTGACCGATCAGGAATCGAGGGAACCGAAATATCTGTTTCCAACATTTTCACAACCTGATCCATAGATGGCCTGCATTGTAACTCTGGGTGAGAACAAAGAACCGCTATCAACACATATTTCTCCATAACTTCCGGCGACCCCAACTCCGGCATGCCACCTTCAATAATGTCCAAAGCTTTCTCATTCTTCACCAACGACCACACCCAATCAGCCAATACAGAAGGTTGGTTCTCATCACTCATAGTGAATGCCTTCTTTCCGCTCAACAACTCGAGAAGCACTACCCCAAAGCTATACACATCACTCCTATCGGTCAATTGGCCATACAATGCATACTCAGGGGCAACGTACCCCATTGTTCCGGCAACCCTAGTGCTCAAATGTGTCATCCCTTCCAGTGCAAACTTGGCAAGTCCGAAGTCAGCTACTTTAGCCTCAAACATGTCATCCAAAAGTATATTACTCGCTTTAATATCCCTATGAATGATTGCTGGTTGTGCCCCGTAATGCAAGTAAGCCAGTCCCCTTGCTGTCCCTAGTGCAATCTTTTGACGTACAGGCCAAGTAAGTCTCCCTTTAGTGGAACCAAAGAGATGATCATGCAAACTCCCATTCTTCATCAAATCACATACAATTATCCTCTGATGACCCTCTAATGGTGTCGTGGCTGTACAATACCCCCTCAAAGCAACAAGGTTGACATGCCTAATACTAGCAATAACCTTGACTTCGTGAGCGAATTCAGCATCGCCGGCAGCAGAACAGTTCTTGAACCTCTTAAAAGCCACCTCAGAACCATCAGGTAAGTACCCTTTGTACACATTGCCATAGCCTCCTTTTCCTATAATGCTATCTGTAGAGAAATTCTCAGTAGCTTTCTTAATCTCATCGAAAGTAAACCTAACAAAATCGATAGTTTCACTAATAGAATCCAACCCAGCATCGGTCTCAAGATTCCCAATTCGATCCCTCCTTTTCTTCCTTGAATCCCTATATTTTCTATAAACAATCCAAGGCCCACCAATGAAAACAGCTAGACCAACAACACCAACACTGATTAATACACCCAAATTAACACCTTGTTTCTTACCCTCACCATTGCTGGTATCAGGGACAGGAATATCAAGTGAAAATAAACACATGGCCGTGCCAGTTGCTCCGAAGTAAATAGCAGAAGCTCCTGCATAAATAGACGGGTATGCCACGCAGTCAGAGATGCTTGCAATCGAACTGTTGGTCAAGTACACAGCTTGCAAATTGGCCAAGCTGATAGTACACGAAGCACAAGCGGTACCACGCAAAGACTGGTTACAGTTGGAAACCACGTCGGTTAAGGTAGCGTTTGGAGTTAAAGCTTCGAAATCAACCTTCGTGGTTAAATCCATACAGCCTTGAGAGATCCAAGCGGTTTCGAAACCACACGACGAACGGATGTTGAAGTTTGGGATGAGCGATTGGTAAGATTGCCAGCATGATTCGGAGGAGTTTAAGGGAGGGGCAAATGAACCAGTGCGTCTTAGGTAGTCGGAGAGAACGAAGCGGAGACCTTGGCGGACAACCATGCAACTCAAAGTGGTGTTGAGTTGGGGCAAGGTGGTGGGAAGGATGGGTTGGAGGATGGCGAAGGTCAAGGGACATGGTAAGCTGCCATTTTGAGCAAGGCCAACTGGGAAGAAAGTTGAGATTATGAAGAAGAGAAGACAGTAGTGAAAGGACATAGGGGTGGAACTTGATTATGAGAGATAGCAATTCATAGAGGCGATTATGATTTTAACTTTTGAAGTTTCGTTGAGAGTTTTAAAGGAAACTGGAAAAAGAAAAAGCTTGGAAGATGAGATGATGTGCAATAGCGGGATAGCGCAGACCAAGAAACGGCAGAGAAACACAGTGGGCAATTTCCTTCAAAGTTGGTTCCTTTTATTTTATGTTTTTTATAGAATTAATGCATATTTATAGTAAAATTGTTTTCGAGAAATAATTTTTGAAAAATAATTTATTTTTATATAAAAGGTAATATTTTTTAATATTTGGATGAATTTGTGTAAAATATTTTATTTTATTTTTCGAGTTTCTTCTAATTATTTTATAAAAGTTATTTTAATTAAACAAGTATATATTTGAGATTTTTTATTTTTTATTATTTAATTGAGTTTATTTTATATTTATAATTTTATATTTTATATTGTTTTTACATATATTAAAAATATTTTGTTAAAAATATTTAATTACATAGCTACCAAGTGAGTATTTGTTATTTAAAATGTGAATTGAAAAAAAATATCAATATCAACAATGAAACTTGATTTTCAAATTTAAAAGTAAAAGAACTAAATTCTTGAAAATAAAAGTACAAAGATTAAATTACAAATTTATGAAAAGTACATAGATTTATGACATGTTTTAACCTTTATACTACAAAACAATTATTATTAATATATTTATAATTGTAATAAATATTTATTATTAAAATATTAATACTGATATTTTCCATAATATGTGAATAATATTATTTAAAATTATTATTTTTAAAAGTTATTATTAAAATAAAATTGCAATAAATAATTTATTATATGACTAAATATAAATAATTAAATATGTATGTTTAATAATATTAAAAATATAATATTTTATATTAATATTTTAAATATTTTTAAAAATAAAAATAAAAATTATTATCAATATAACAATATTAGACTTCATTTAAGTTAATTTTATATAAAAATAAAATTATCTATAGGAGAGTTTTTTTTTTGTAAAATGACCTATTCTTTTGAATTTTTTTTCAGAAAATGAGTTACGTTCTTCAAAAGGATAAGTCATTTTACAGGAAAAGAAAGCTTATTTTACATTGACCTGTAAATCATTTTCTGTTGATTAAGTTGTTTTCTGTGAAATAAACGCAGGAAAATGCAAAAATATTTTCCGTAATTTTTTTTACATGTAAACAAACGAACCCTAAATTTGCTTTCACTTACCAGATTCTCGTTCCATGTATATTAAAAAACCAATTAGGCAACGTGTTGTATATTTTAAATATATTTTATTAATTTTTTTTCAACTTTTATATTTGGAAAGAGAAATCTAGGATGGAATTTAAGTTTTTATGATTACAACATTGCTGCTAAACTAAAAAAGTATTTACTGAGTTTTTTTTTCAACCCCATTTTTACCTATGCTACTCCTATATGTCATAGAATATGGGTTAAATCCCCACCAATGTAATTTGTGACTTTGTTTGCAGGATGGAAGGCATTTCCCTTCATGAACCAGATGCAGCTCTTGGTAAAGGCGAAATACAAAATCCATGGCTGATATTGAGTATGGAACCTAAGCTCAATACCTTACCTGTTATAAGAGGAGTCCATCAATCATTGTTGAACCATACTTCAAGTGATTGGAAATTTCTTTAACAGAAAGGTGTCATTGGTTGAGGGCCAACAAACCCCTTCAATAAATTTTGAACTTTGTCTCTTACCTTCTTCGTGAATAGCGCCATGTTCATAAGGAAGAACACCTCCATCCACCATGCAAATTCACAATTTTGCAATTGATGGGAATTGAATTCATTTCTTATTGTATATAAGAGTTGAATAGATAAAAGGTGTTTCTTCTTTATGAACCTGACACAAATCTTGACAGATGAGGAAGATAAAGTCCGATAATAGACCTTTTAAGAGGAGTTTGTTCGTCATCTACGATCAATATTTCGAAAATTTATTGAGAAATTAAAAATTTTCACGACAAGTAACAATTTATTAACAATTTTTAAGTTCAACGTCAACTAGAATAATTAATTACATGCGATGGCCAAATTTAGAGCTATAAATATAATAACTTTTATTTTATTTTATTTTGAAGATCAAATTTTCCTTCCCCTTTCTATGAAGAAAATCAGCTTTGAGGCTCAATAGAAGAGTTGGACCAAGAAGAGAAGAATTTCCATACACACACACACACAAAAAAAAAAAAAAACACAATACACCATTTCTTGAACAAATCAATTGATGTTGGATAGAGAAAAAAAAATTGCTATATGTACACCTTTAAGTACTTATAAATTGAAATGACCACTGTATGCCTTATATCTATTGACTTTATATGAACGTTACTTGATTGTAAATCTATTGTATCCTTATAACACCATTGGAGAACTCAATGGTCCTTTATTATGCTGAGTTGTGTTTATGAGGAACTTCTATTGAAGACCCAGAACTTGTCCCTCCCATCTTATAACCAGAATGATGACTGTTTTCATAACCAAACATCTGATGACCACCAGAACTGATGAACTGACCTGAGCCATTACTTCTTATAGATCTCTCAATCTCATCAATACGAGCTACGATAGGAATTGGCCTATCAGGGATCGAAGGAACTGAAATGTCTGTTTCCAACATTTTCACAACCTGATCCATAGATGGTCTGCATTGTAATTCCGGGTGAGAACAAAGAACCGCTATCAACACGTATTTCTCCATAACGTCCGGCGACCCCAACTCCGGCATGCCATCTTCGATAACGTCTAAAGCTTTCTCGTTCTTCACCAATGACCATGCCCAATCAGCCACTAAAGGTTGGTTCTCATCACCCATATCGAGTGCCTTCTTTCCGCTCAGCAACTCAAGAAGCACTACTCCAAAACTATACACGTCGCTCCTATCGGTCAATTGGCCATATAAAGCGTATTCAGGGGCAACATACCCCATTGTTCCGGTTACCCTAGTGCTCAAATGCGTCATCCCTTCCGGCGCGAACTTAGCAAGTCCGAAATCAGCTACTTTGGCCTCGAACATATCATCCAAAAGTATATTACTCGCTTTGATATCCCTATGAATGATTGTCGATTGTGCCCCGAAATGCAAGTAAGCTAATCCCCTTGCTGTCCCTAAGGCAATCTTTTGACGTATAGGCCAAGTAAGTCTCCTTTTAGTGGAACCAAAGAGATGATCATGCAAACTCCCATTCTTCATTAAATCACACACTATGATCCTCTGGTGACCCTCCGATGGCGTCGTAGCTGTACAATATCCCCTCAAAGCAACAAGATTCACATGCCTAACACTAGCAATAACCTCGACTTCGTGCACGAAATTGGCATTGCCGGCGGCGGAACAGTTCTTGAACCTCTTAAAAGCTACCTCAGAACCATCAAGTAAGTACCCTTTGTACACATTTCCATACCCTCCTCTTCCTATAATGTTATTTATTGAGAAATTCCTAGTAGCCATCTTAATCTCATTGAATGTAAACTTAACCAAATTAGTACTTTCACTAATTGAATCCAACCCAGAATTGTTCTCAAGATTCCCAATTTGATCCCTTCTTTTCTTCTTTGAATCCTTAAGTTTTCTATAAACAAACCAAAACCCAACAATGAAAACAGCTAAACCAGTCGCAACACCAATTATTACACCCAAATTCACATTTTTTTTCTTACCTTCACCATTACTGAAATCAATTGAAAACAAACAAGAAGCTGTATCTTCATCAGTTGGTCCCAAGTAATTAGCTTCAGCTGCTGCGTAAATAAAGGGGTAAGCCGTACAATCAGACACGCTTGCTATCGAACTGTTCACCGAGTGTACAGCTTGTACATTAGCCAAGCTTCGAACACATGAAGCACAAGCTGAACCATGTAACGACTGGTTACAATTCAAAACCACGTCGTTTAAAGTGGCGTTTGGGGTCGAAGCTTCGAATTCGGCCTTCGTGGTTAAGTTATTGCAGCCTTGGGAGATCCAATCGGTCTCGAGACCACATGAAGAACGGATGTTGAAGCTTGGGAGGAGGGACTGGTAAGATTCCCAACAGGACTCCGAGGTGTTTAAAGGAGGGAAGAACAAACCGGTGCGTTTAAGGTAGTCGGAGAGGACAAGGCGGAGGCCTTGGAGGAGGTAATGGCACTCGCTGGTGGTGTTGTGTTGGGGTCTGTTGGGAAGAGCCGGCCGTAGGATGGTGAAGTTTAAGGGACATGATACGGTATCGTTTTGAGCAAAACAAAATGGGAAAAGGTTTAAGATGAAGAACAAGAAGAGAAGATAATGAAAGGACATTTGGGTGGAAATTTGATTATGGAAGATAATAATTCATTGGTGGTGGTGATTACGGGATTAATGATTAAGTTTCGTCTCTGGGTTTTATGTTTTTGAAAGATTAGAGACAGTTACGGGTGAAAAATATTCGGAGACGGCGGAGCTGGCGGCGGAGAAACGGAGTTGAAAAATTCGTGGAAGGTTGGTTTTGTGGTTTTTTCTTTTATGTATCGATGATGTGATTGGTTTTTCGTTTTTCTTCGTTTCGGGTCCAATTTGGGTTCCTAAAAACCTTTCGTCTTTTCCCCAGGTTTCAAAATGGTGTCATTTTTTTCTTAGGAACCAAACACATTCTTACTTATTGCAGTGTTCTTCTTTATTGGTAATAGATGATGCAAATGGATGATTCAGATTACAATTAATTCTTATATATTAAATTAAAGATTTTTTATTTAAAGTAGAGTTAAAAATTGACGCGATTGATAGAATAATCAAACAGTGACACATAACGTGTTATTTGTATCTAATATTAATGTATAAAGTCCAGTTTTTAACAATAAAAATGGACGAAGTTTTAACAAAATGACCATTTTACTCTCTCATCTAAAGTTAATAGATTAATTTACTCAATTTTTTAGTAGAACGAACAAAATGCATTCCGACTTTTAATACAAGGACTTTTATGGTACTTTTACTCTCTACTGACATTTTGATTAAATCTAAAGCTAAATCAAATTAAATTTCTATAAAAAGTTCTTACATTATTTTTTTATTTACGAGACTTGTTAATAGAATAATGTTAAGATTGTAACAGTTTGTGACAATTCACTCGATGGATGGAGAATTGAACTCCGATCATATTTAATCGCTAAAACCTCTCCGCCTATCAAATAAACGGTAACAAACGCTACAATCCCATGTTAATAAGACTTAAACTCGGAATATTATTTTAAAAAATCCAACCATCTTATTACAATATTTTGCATTGAGCATATTGACTTTTATTTTTCCTTTTAGTGGATGACTAAATAAATTTCCACTTGTAAATAAAAAGTATATTGGTGTTAGTTGAAATTTCAACAACTTGTGTTATTATAGTGAGGCATGTTTTGTTTCCATCTAGGAAAATGAATTTCCCACATGTTTTGCTAAGGGCAAACATTTTCCGACTGTTTCCAGAACCTCAGTAAGGTGAAAATGAAGTCAATTCAAGGGATAATACCAAAACATTTTAAAACTGACGTCTAAATTGCAGATTAGTCCCTAAAACTTAGCATGTTTTAAATAAATGATCAAAGCATCAACATTGCATTATCATGTTCTTCTATCAATTTAGTTGTTAAATGCAATTCAAATTAGACATGTAGCATCTTTATAGCACAAAATTATAAATACATGTGTATTCACTATATAAAGAGCTTGAATCTGATATATTGAAAAATAGACAATATCATTAAAATCTAGGATAACTATTTATTTATTTATTTTAACACCTAGATTCACTCCTTTCATGCAATATATATATATATATATATGATCTACCTCAAATTTGAGATACTATTTAATGCCTAAACTAATTGTAGAATGAACTGATTGATACGATAGTGATATTTTGAATATTCAATTAGAATGCAATATATACATGTATATAGACATATATCCTCTTCTAGACTAAACACGTGTTCACAGGATCTTATGCGAACTTGTCCTGTGACCAGATTAAGCGAGCTTGACCTGCGAGCCAATCCCACGAGCTTATTGCAATCCAGCCCAAATCCATTTGGGTTTTGGACTGGTGATGGTAATTATCTTAACAAAACTCATAGCTTTGTCATTAAAAGATTTTACGATTGGGCTTAGAGCAACCATTTTTTTTTTTTGAAATTTAGGAATTTTTTTAATTTATAAGTAATATTTAGGGGATTTAAGGTTTTAGAATAGATTTATTATTATATTTTAATTTTTATAGTTAAATCCTACTTATAATAAAAGTCTATTATCTTATCTTTATATAGCCCTTAATCGAATTTGCCTTTAAGTTGATTAATATACCAAAAAAAATCTCTTTGAATCTCTCAAAATAATGGAACCACCGATCAGCATGATAATTGCAATACCCGTAGGGGTCATGCTTGCTATCCCCATTATTATCATAATCCTTATTTTCATGGTATTTCTTGTCTGGTCTTGTTTATACTTCACGGTCGTGTTTATCTTGATGCTGCTCCATTGTTTTTGCTGGGATATTGACGAGGACATCGAAAACAGGTTGCCGAGATATGTAGCGGCAGTTGATCACACCATGCGAAGCCGGTCAACGTTGCTGGATGAAGTTCCGAGGCCGATTACGGTCGGGACCGTTGTTAAGTACAAGATTGAGGGAGAAATCGAATCGTGTCACGCAGATTGCGTTATATGCTTGGAAGAGTTCAAAGATGGGGATACTTGTAGGGTTCTTCCTAACTGCAAACATATGTACCATCAACTTTGTATAGATAAATGGTTGGTTAAGGATGAGGTTTGCCCTCTCTGTCGTGGTTCAGTCTACACTTTGGAACTAACATCGTCTCCAACCACTTGATATTTATTTGTCTTACATATTTTATGGGTTAGATACGAGTTGGTATTTAGTGTTTAAGTCGGCAATAGATTGATGAATGTATCTAATTGATATAATATTAAAATTTTGAGAATTCAATTGTAAGTTTTTAAATTTCAATTGTAAGTCGACAATAAATTTTGGTTATTAAGAATTGAAAATAAGTTGGTTTTTTTTGGGGTTTTTCTTTTTAAATTGAATAAGTCACTTAAATTTTAATTAAAACAGAAGAAAATAGAAAATAAAGAAAAAATGGAAAGTTAAAGAACATAAAATAAAAATTAAATTGCTCAAAACAAAAAAAATATGGGTGTTTAACATGTCACGTTAGTAGCAATTAACGGTTCAGTGACTAAAAGATTACAACACGATAACGTAAGTAACTAAAACGTAACATTTCAAACATAAGTAACTAAAATATAACTTAAGATAAACAAAAGTGACCGTGAGTGTAATTTACCCTTTCGAATAATAGGTACATATATAATCATATAATTAAATAAAAAGATTCCCATGATCATTTTATATGATTTATTTTAGTTTAGAGAAAATATTAATAAGGAAACAAAAGTAATCATTTACATTGGTAATATGCTTTTTTTTATAATAAATGCATGATTAATGTAGTGAAAAGTAGGGTATTTGTTTAGTCAATATTCTTAAGAAAATTTGATAAATATCCTTACTAATTGTCTGTTTAGATTAGTGATGTGTCGGGTCAGTCGAGAATGGGTTTTCTCGGGTCAATCGGGCATAAGATGGGTCGGGTTTCTATATGGGTTTAGTGATTTTCCTATAATTTTAAAATCCTCCTTAAATCCTCCTATAATTTTCCTATAATTTTCTCCCCAAGCTATTTGTTTTTTTATTTTTTGTTTTCCTCAGCAGCGGTGTCAACTTTTGAGCTAGCTATCACTCGCCTTTTTCCTCTCCCATCAATCATTTATTTCTTTCTTCTTCTGATTCACTACATATGTCTTCTCTCTTTTCAGTTTGCAAATCTATTTATTGTCTCCACGGTGCTTGTCGTTCGCTAAAACTCCATCGACTACCAGTAGTTTTTCTTGAAAAATGGGTGGCTCTTCGTCAACTTCTTAATTTGTTTATGTTTTGAGAGTATTTTAAAATAATAAATGATTTCACGTGTCAATTTGGACCTATGTTGTCTTAAGTTTTATATTTTTTATTTGTTTTTCCATTGTTTAATAAGTATTGTATGCTCTTGTAGCACGTTTTTAGTCTTGTTTATGCATGTAAACTTAGTTTTACATATGATATTAAGGATGATTTTGTTGACATCCTCTCTAGTTTGGTGAATGCTCGATTCTTTTGTCGACTTTTGCTCGCCGCTTTGGACCATCCGGGGCTAATTTTCTTATCGTATTAAGTGCTTGCAATCACTCCAGATACATCGTGCTTGAGTTGTGACAAAGTCAATTATCAACGTGTCATAATGTTCTATTGGTGCTGAGGCTAAAGCCTTTGTTGTATTGATGAAGCTTGTCTTTCACCATCTACGACGAGTGTTTGCTATTTTTTTCTCTAAATTGTATGGTTCATGAATTTAATTTTTTTAAAAAATACTCTAATTTACATGGTGTGAAATATAAAAAAAATTAATTTACTCATTTTTTTAATAAAAAAATCGAAATGGAATACTAGACTTGTTTGATACTTGTATATAAAACATCAATCGACGGAATTCACAACCCTAAACCTCGATCCGGAGAAATATAATTGCTTTTGTCGTAACATTACTTTCTATACACTACTTTCTATAAGAGAACATAATTGCACTAATACAGCTTCCGCACTCTCCGAACCTAAATTTCTACCTTACGAGTAGGTTCGGACAACCGTTTATTCCCGAACCTATCCCAATAATGAAACAAAATCAATAACCAAAAAATAATAATAAACTAAACCAAAAAATATACGTTCACTGATTCACTCCCTTTTCAGTAATCAGCATCTATAAGCCATCAATACTCTGCATTTCCTCTTACAACCCAATCTCCAGTCTTCTTCTTCTTCTTCTTCATTCTCTTTCAAGCCATTAAAAAAGCTTTCACCTTTGAGTTGATAGTATTCTGTCAATAAGAAAGCTAACCTTCGTGGACCCAAAAAAGCCCATCGGCTCTTTCAATGGGGAAACAAGGAAGAAAGAGATTGGTTTCTTATGCTCTGTTTTTAGCTGCTCTGTTTCAATGTAGATTCTTGGCTTTTGCAATTTTAGACCCACTTGATTTTTTAGCTTTACAGTTGATTAGGAAGTCGATGAATGATTTACCGGGGTCTAGTTTTTTTGCTTCCTGGGATTTCACCTCCGATCCTTGTAACTTCACCGGAGTTTATTGTGAGTCCGATAAGGTAATAGCTCTTAATCTAGGTGACCCGCGTGCTGGTTTTCCGGGTTTAACCGGAAGGTTAGACACGGCTATTGGTAAACTCTCAGCACTTACAGAGTTCTCTCTGGTTCCGGGTCGGGTCTTCGGGTCGTTGCCGATGTCGATCTCGCGATTAGAGAACCTTCGGGTTCTTGCGATAACTCGGAATTTTATCTCCGGGGATATACCGGCGAGTCTCGGTCGATTGAGAAGGCTTAAAACGCTTGATCTCAGTTACAATCGACTCACCGGTAAAATCCCTCGTTCTATCGGGACCTTACCGGAGCTTACCAATGTTCTTCTCTGCCACAATAACCTCTCCGGTTCGGTCCCTCCGTTTCTCTCCCAAGCCTTAACCCGGTTGGACCTAAAACGGAACGCTCTCACCGGTTCACTCCCCAACTCCTTCTCTCCTTCCCTCCAGTTCCTCTCTCTCTCATGGAACCAACTGACTGGACCGGTGGACAGTGTCCTATCCCGGCTCGACCAGTTAAGTTTCCTAGACTTGAGTTTTAACCGTTTTACCGGTCCAATCCCCGACCGGATTTTCTCATTTCCTCTCACAAACCTTCACTTGCAAAGAAACTCGTTTTACGGTCCAGTCCAACCAGGCGATCAAGTGAAGATCTCGACCGTTGATCTGAGCCATAACATGCTTTCGGGTCGAATTTCACCGATGTTCTCGACCGTGCAGAATCTTTATTTGAATCATAACCGGTTCACGGGTCAGGTACCGGACAGCTTAGTGGACCGTTTATTATCGGCCAGCTTACAAACACTTTATTTGCAGCATAATTTTTTGACCGGGATCGGGATTAATCCAACGGCTGAGATCCCTCAAAGCTCTTCGCTGTGTATACAGTATAACTGCATGGTGCCTCCCGTACAGACGCCCTGCCCTTTGAAGTTTGAAACACAGAAGACTAGGCCTACTTCCCTCTGTAACGAATGGAAAGGGTAGATTGGTAATTTCTGAAGTGCTAGTGCCGGGTACTTTAGGAAGATAAAAATAATGGGAAATTTTTTTTATTCATTTATTTTACTGGATTTTTTATTCGTTTATTTATTTTATAAGAAAATTTGTTGAATATGTTTTAGGTTCAAAACGAATTTGTTGAATTTTTTTCTTTTCAAAGAGAATTTGTTGATAAATTAGAAAATGTAAGTTGTAATTTTTACTTTTTTATTTTTGTGGTTTATTATGTTCTTGATTATCATAAATTCATAATATGTACTATTTCACCTATCTCACTTTGTTTAATGTTAATTGGAATTTTTAAAAGACATTTTTTTATAATTATTCTACATTCTATATTTGGAGTTCGTGATTGTTACTCTCAATAATTCTAAGGTTCAATTTACATTTTCCTTAAAAATATAATGTGTCATAAATATTATTTACTTTATCAACACGTTAGATATAAGTTGGTGTAATCAATATAAGTTCGTCATAATTGAATTAAACTTTTTAACTAAGATTACACTACACCCATAATGTAGGTGAAAAAAGCAAACGTTCAACAACGAGCTTTAATTGAAATGGTAAAATATAATGTTTGGAGTTTAAATCCTTTATATATATGTGCATTTTCCAAATTTTTATATAAAAGAAAAGATAAAAATAGTTTTAAAATAATACAAATAACGATATTTTAGTTATTACCAAATTGAGTTGATCTTTCATTAACTCGTACATCAACTCAATTAAGATTTTATAAATATTCAAATTAACGACTATATTAACTAATACTCTTAATTGATACCAAGCAAACTTAAATGGGCCTATATGCTTAAACCCATTAACACCGGTGAGGTCACTACAAACGTAGCCTTTTTATTTGGCAAAGTTGCATGGGATGTAAGGCCCACCACCCATTCTTTGCTCCATGAAGCTAATGGATCTGACACTAATCTAAGTATATGGGTCGGATTAATGTAGACTTCAGTCTTTAATTTTGACAAATTATATTTATTTAATATTTAATTTTTTTACTTAATTGATATCTAAATTTGAAAACGTATAATAAAGTGATACGTCTTTTAAATACATGATTAACATCGTTAAATTTTTAATATCAATCAATTAAAATATGACACGTGTATTAAAAGACGAATCATATTGAACTCATAATGTTCGGGGGATAAAGAAAAAAAAATTGAGAAAAGTGAGGGGTTGGGAGAAGAAGGAGAAATGAGAGCAAACGGGTCTAGGTAGGGGTAGGGGTAGAACTGATTATGGGCCGAGCGACCTATCCAGGTCCGAAGGCTCGCTCGAAAAGTGAGAGAGTTTGAACAAAAATATAGATCCGAAAAATGAGTTTAGACAAAAATATAGATCCGAAAAAGGAATTTAGACAAAAAAATAAAAATAAAACCCGTTTTTTAAACAGGTTGGGCATCGGATAAGACTTTTTTGGCCCGAACTCGGCTCGGCCCAAACACATGCATATACTTTCTTTCTTTCTTCCCTTAATTGTCTAGTTTTTGAAACACACATCTGCATGTTTGTATCTTATGGTTATAAGAGAATTGAATAGAAGAGAAAATGAAATAAATAGAGTTAGTAAAATAAATAAAAATGATATTCATGACTTTGTATTGTAAAACAACTAAACAAGAAGCGCATGGAAACTAACTTCAAATGGCAATAAAATCAAGATATTTTTGTAAGACAAAAAACCTAAGAACCCCGGTCAATGATGGAGGATGCAAACCAAGTTTTATTCATTCTTTTGCTAAACTTTTAATTTATTTTTATATAAAAAAATTTAATACGGGTGGGTCGGGTTGTATTAGGCTTGAATTTAGTATTTTTAGTCTGATTTAGATTTGAGCAAAATTTTAGACCTATTTTTCGAGTCGGGTTTTGGCTTAGAAAATGGGCCTAAAATTTTACATTAGCGGGAACTGAACCCAACCCCACCCATGATTAAGTCTAGTTGAGAGTATTAGAAAAAAATAAAAGTTTTTTAATTTTTTCAATGTATTTTAATAAATAAAATTAAAAAATATTTTCTTTTCTCATTTTTAATACACATGACGTACAAGGATTGACTGGATCTAAAAAAAAATACCTCTTTGATTTAGGTTTTCAAGTTCAAGTACCAATTAGGTCTAAAAGAAAGTTTAAGTACTTAAAAAAAGTACCACTTTGGTTTACGGTTTTCAAGTTTATGTACCAGTTAGGTCCAAAAAAAGCTTAAGTACCAAGTAGATACAAGTTGCTAAGTTCAAGGGCTAAAGTGTACACTAACCCAGTTGCTATTATATTTGGGGTATTTTCTTAATTTTAATTCTTAAGTTGCATTCGTATCATTTAGTATCAGAATTTGATATTTTTTCTAATATAGTACATGTGTTATTTTTTGGTCTAATCTGATTCTTATATTTTGACAAAAGTTATATATTTTGATATTTAAAGATGATAGTGTTAATATTTTAATATTTAATTTAATTTTAAAATTAATTATTAATATTATTTGTTTTGATTTTGGATGGTTTTGTTAATAGAAAAAATTTAAAGGATGATTTCTCTTTTTAGGTCTCGCCGCCCTTGTCAAAGTTTTTTACCGGAAAAGATGGGAAGTTATTATCATGTCAAATGTGCAAACCAATTTTTAAACTAAAATGAGTTTTTTTAGCAAAATAAAAAACAAAAACAAAAATTTTCAAAGCTCCATTGTAGGGATGACAGTGGGGCGGGTTTCGCTGGATCCCGCCCCACTTCGCATACAATTGGGTGGGATGGGGAAAAAATTAGACTCGCTGTGGGTGGTGCAATAGGCGTGGGTATGACCTTGTACCTGCCCCACCCCACCCTACCCATCCCCATCCTCGCCCGCCTTGCATAATATAATAAGCATATTTAAAAAATAAAAATTTATAAAAATTTAATTTAATAATTATTTTAATAGTATTTTATTAATTTAATAATATTTAATTATTGCACTTGTGTTGCATTTGAAGATATTTATGATGTATTTGAGACATTGTTTGTATTTGGATATTATGTAAGGATTTTATTTTCTGAATTTTTAAACTCGTATTGAAGTTATATTTTATTTACCAATTAAAGGGTCGCGATGACTTTTTTTTTTAAATGGTGACAGTTCGAATAATGTCACATATGTGGTGGGTGTCCGAAGGATAAGTATTTCATACTTTTTTCATAAAAAATTTGGTTTATATTTATTTAACTGATACTTATAAATATATTATATGAAGTGGATTGCGGGGCAGGTATAGCGGGGATTAGGTGGGTTTAGGGACCTATGTGGGTGGTGGGGTGCGGATGGTTTTAGTCTTGTGGGTTGTGGGGTGAGTGTAATAAGGCTCAATTGGCCCAGACCTTTTCAACCCAATAATCCTAAACCTAGCCCACAAAAAAAAATAGACTAGCGAAACCCTAGCTTACGCTTAGCGCCAAACAAGTCGGCCTTTCTAGTCTCGCTCGCCGCTTGAATCTCGCACCCGACCCTCCCAACATGCGCCGCTTCATGCCACGTTATACTGCGACAACAAACAATACGACAAAAAGAAAGTAAGAATATCAAAAATCGGGCGAGAATAGGCCAACAAATAATGAATAGATTTCTTTGGATTTTTCTTCTTTTCTTTTCTTCTCCATTCCGGCTATAAAAGGCCGATTTCAAATCTGTAAAGGGGATTTGGAGGGTAAAAAAACAAAAGAAATCGGAGAAAAGATTAAAAGTACAGATTCGATTTTTTTAAACAAAGGTTTTTTCCGTCTTATTTAATTGGTGTTCGTCATTTGCGTCTTTTTCCTTTTTATTTCGTTTAAAATATAAAAAAGGAAAGGAAGCTTACCTCTTCGCGGAGTCGTCGATCGGCGCCACCTCCGTCATGATCGGGCTGTGGCGCCACGGTGGAGCAGGGGCGGCTTGGGTATAGAACCCTAGCAGAGAACAAAAAGGGGAGGGTGCAGACATTTTTTTGTTTTAAAATGGTTTATGAAATTTTAAAAGGAAAAATTAGGTTTTATTGAAACTTCAAAGCGGCGCGTTTTATCCAAGCCTTGACCAGCGGTGACCCGACCCGAAGGGGAGGATCCGCGTGTTCGGCTTTAAAGGTTTAATTGCGCAATTGGCCCCTCTTTTCTGCGATGCGTTCCAATTAAGTTCTTTCTACTTATTTTAAAAATTAGGCCGCGTATTTGATCCGCGTTTCAATTCGGCCCCAGCTGCGCAGCGTTTTGGGAGGAAGGAATAATTTCCTTTTTAGTCCCCCATTGTTTCTCTCGCGTTCAAATTGATCTTTTTTTTAAATGTTATTCTAAATTTGCCCCATTCCTTTGTTTTTAACTCAATTTAATCTTTTTCCGTTTCATCATAATTATGCTACATTATTTTATTTTATTTTTATTTATTGTTATCATTATTAACATTATTATTATTTCATTCATACATACGCATATTTTATGTATAACATACATGCATATTTAATATATATATATTTTAAGCTTTTATACATGCATGCATATATTTCATTCACACATTTTAAAATTTCTTCTTATATAGTTTTTCACATGCTTATATTTTATACATACTTACACATTTTTATTTTGTAAATATATATATATATACATATTTTTATATTTTTATTTTATTGATTCACATGTACATATTTTATTTATTATTATTTTATCTTCACCACTCCCACATTTAAAATACACATACATTTTTATAATATATTTATGTACATATTTTTCTTTAAAATCATTGTAAATATTTTTATCATTTTTATATACATATTGTACATATATATATGTATTTGAATATATACGTGTATGAATTTTCACGATTTACCTATGTATATATACTTATACATTTTATTTTTCTATTCGTAAATATATACATATGCATTTTTATTATATACATTTATTTTTTTATACATGTTTTTGTTTGTTTTATTGGATATATTTCATTTATTTTATTTGCATGTGTTAGAAGTTTGCGACTTTATTGTTATATTATATTTGTATATATATTTGGTAAATATATGTTCATATATGCTTTAAATTAGAGTTTTTGCTTCATATTATACAGTAACTTTTGATATACCCTTTTCGAAAATATATTTTGGTTTTAACCGTACGCCAAATTTATTTTCTTGATTTGAAGGTTTTTTTTTGTGAATAAAAAAACAATATTTAAGGTTTTGGGATTTTCGAGGAAAATTGAACCCTAACGTATTGGGTTCCGATTTTCTTTGCTAACTTCAAATTACCAAGGATATTCTTTATTTTAAATACGAGCACCAAAAATCATTTTTGGGAACTTAATTTGTCGTGCCCTAACGTATTGGGTGTGGTATGTTACCTTCTCGAAATGAAGATTTTCGCATAAAATAAAAGTGATATTCAAAGTTCGGGGATTATGAGGAATTGTACCCTAACGTATTGGGACTCGATTTCTTTACATGACTTGAACAATTGATTATCGTTTTTTTCAAATTTCATCATTTGAGTTTATTTTAAAATCCTTTTAACTTTCGACACTAAGACATCCAATAATCAATTTGGTACCAATTTTGGGCGTTACGAGGGTGCTAACCCTTCCTCGTGCGTAAGTGACTCCCAAACTCGTTTTCTCAAAATTCGTGGACCAAAACAATTTTTAAGGTGAGCCGATCACACCTTAATAAAGGATCGGTGGCGACTCCAGTTTTATTTTTAAAGTCGACAACTAAATTTTTGTTTTTCAAAAAACGGTTTCGACAGTGAGGATGGTTTTGGGTTTTGCACCCGTAGAGGGTCACAGAGCGGGGATGGGGATGAAAATTCTTGGCATGGATGAGTGCGGTGGGAGCACCCCCTGCACCCACCCCGCCCAATTGACATCCCTGCTCCATTGTTTGTGTTTTTTAATGTTTGATTTATAAATTTAATGTTTTTCTTTTTGAAGATCTTTTAAAGTCCCAATCTTTAAAAATATTAAGATTAAATTGAGATAATGTGTAAATATTCGACACAATATATAAACGTTAAAAACTAAGTTTGTTATTATGCAAATTTTAGAACTATTCAATCATTTTTTTGTCACAAAATTTACAACAATTAATTAACAAGTGTTGGGTCCGTAATAAGCCACATTATTCTCCTAAAGAACATAATTTTAAACATTAAAGATGACATTATTAAGAATGACAACTATAAACCTAAAACATAAATCACAAAATAGACATGAAAAGCATCAAAGTAGAAAAACATAAACAATACCTTAATTAAAGGGATTCTGTCCTAATCATTATTAAAGATGTTGTCTCTAATAATTATTAATATTTAAAAAACTTTTTAGTAAATTTACCCTTAAACTATTCCTTAATTTTCACATTGATCCTTGAAGTTTGTCCTAGTCTGCCCTAAGAAATTAACTAATATGAACATGGCACGTTAATAGTTTATAAATCACTTCTAGGAAAAACTAAAACCAATTTAAAATAGAAAAATAATTTATGAGTGAAAATTTACTAATGAAACCTAGAAAAAGACAAAATGTTGACGATGACTAGACTCTGTTTTCAGACATAAAAGCTAATTTACAAGGAGACAGCTTCATAATAAGACAACAAACAGGAAAAAGAAAAACTTAAAAACATGAAAAACAAGAAAAATAAAATAACGAATAATTGGTTATTGGAGAATGCAAGAACTAAGCATATATTCTAAGCAAGGGACCTAAAAGTCAAAAAGGAAATGTCTAGATGCCCTTTGTCCGTTTCTACTTTCCATTAATTAAAACCATTTTAAAATACTCCAACAGCCTTAATTTTGATTCTTTGTTTTCTCTTTTAAAAATAATAAAATTCCAAAGTGGTCCCTTACACCTAGAGGTGATCATGGGCCGGGCCCAAGAAAATTTTCAGCCCACTTCTCAGACCCGGCCCGAAATATGGGCCTGAAATTTTATCCAGGCCTGGCCCGAGAAAAAATCCCTAAGCCCAAGCCCGGCTCGGCCCGGCTCGTTTTTTTAGTAAATTAACTCATGCAAAACAAAATCAACTCAATTAAACAACAGTTTTGACTCCTGAAATTAAATGAAAGAAAGAACATAAAAAAAGCTCAAAATTGAACCAATAAAAAGTACTTAAATTTTAATGCAATTAAGTATCCACAACTTATTTTGAACTTTTAAACTCAAACAACTTGAGCCATCAAGCAATTCTAGATGATATATTTAGTTGCATAACTCTCAATCACATGAATATCAAGTAACCATCTCAATGCCATGTTAAACTAACATCATCAAATTAGATTGATTAGCACTATCGCATGTTTTAAATAGCTCATGTGCTTAATTCAAAGTCAACAACTAAGTGAAACTTATAATAGCATCAAAATTCAAGAACCATTTTAAATTTAAGGAATGAAAGGATTTGCAAACTTATTTATTTAAATGAAGCTCAATTAAAATGTTAGAGAACACACACATACAGAGTGCAAATTTTAAATGCTGCCCATTCTATTTAGCCAATGAAGAGAAATTTTAAATGCAGTCAATTGCTCATAACGTGCACGATCATCTAAAACCTACATAAGAAAACAAACTGTTAATAAAAGCATTTATATATATACAAAATAAGTTAATATGAAAGACAGTTTAACCGGTTAAATAAAATCAGACCTCAACTATCTGCATAACATCATGGTTGGCAGCTAAATCTTCTGAGCCAATCACAACCTGAAAACAAATTTATTACTTTCTCAAATATAAAGGAAGCTATGACAACACCATCAAGCATTCAGATAATTACCTTAACAGGATTAGGGTCCATGTACTCCTGAGCTAACCGATGAACTACTGCAGGCCATGTAGCACTAAACATTACCATCTGATGAGCTGCAAAGGTTAAAAGCAACATGAGGATTTCCAACCTAATTGCTCATACATTATTCTATCAAGATACAGAACAATATTTTTTAGCTTGATTGAACCTTAATGGTATAGTTTTTTTTAAGTAAATAAAAATGTTGCAAAGAATACTATACTAGTAGAAGTCGTAGGTTATGACTTGATCCAATAGAGTCAGAACACCTTTCTATCTAAAAGGAATGGTGCTCGATGAAACGATCCAGATTCCACACTATGCTGTGGGCTGGGGAGGGAGCTGCTCTGCGAAACTGGGCGTTCAGTGTTCTTATGGGGGAACCATACTAGAAAGAGAATAGAAAGAGCCTTCAAAAAAGAGCGAGTGAGTGATGGGAAACCTTAGTCTATATGTTGCTTGTGAGCCACCAAGTAACAGTCTCGCAACAGTACTGGCGTTAAAGGATTGGTCCTTTACTTGCTGATCATTCGCGAGTCGAACTCGCTCTCTTGCCACGCCTTTCACTCACTCGCTTTAGTTGGACTCAATCACTCTTTTTGTTGCAAAGAATAATATGTATACACCATTCCGAATGTGTTGAAGTATAGTTTGTAGAAATGTATCAAACTTTTGACACTAGTATGATATGAGCATATAACTCTTCCATTATGCAAAAATAATATTTAAAGAATATGACGGTTGTAAAATATAATTTGTGATTCATAAACAGAATAAATATGCAGCAAAGAAGGTTAAAATATTTTACTGAAGATGTCCATCTATAGTGCAGCCAAGAACATAGAGCTAAAGAGGCAAAGTATTTTTTCCTCTTTTCTGAGTGATTTCCTATATGCTAAAACTAGTTTTCTTTTTCTTTTTTCTGATCCAACGGGCAATCTCTTTCTTAATGAATTGAAAGCAGATGCCATTGAAAGAGAGTGAGGGAACTGACGGGAATAAGCTTAAGCCTGACCTCAGGGTAGGAAAAGATTTCATCACAAATGAACTTAGATAGAGGACGAATCGAATAAGCGAGCGTTCATCCCCATCTCTTGTCCTTGAAGGAGGGGCAAAGAATGGATCTTTCTGCTCTTGCAGGAAGGGCCAGTAGTCTTGGTGCTAAGGGCATGGCTTAAAGAAGCGAGTGACTAATTGCCTAAGAAGTTCATCTTTCAACCATTGCTGTGACTACCAAGGTAGTAGTCAAATAGCAGAAATTAAATCCCCCCCGAAGATTCAGTGTCTCAAAATCAAAATAAAAAAACCGATAACAGCAAAAATCAAAATCACAATCAAAATCAAAAAGCAAAAAACTAATTCGAATTGGGTTAACAGGAAATAGGGTTAACAGCAAACTCACCTTTGAAATTCAAAGTAGAAGACATACAAGGCTAGAAGCACCGTTAGAGCGGAGGTGGAGTGTAACACCCCATAACCCGAATCCGTCTCTAGATTAGAGTTACGAGGCATTACCGATCAAAACCCAACTCAAATTTTTTTTTTACCTAATCAACTCAAGTTAGACAGCATATATAAAATACTTATACATATTTTATACATAAACAAAGCACCACTTAGCATATAAATTACAGCCTCATATGTACAAACTTCATAAATTTTATTACATCTAAAATCATATATCATACCAATCAGAATGAATCAAGTACAAAGCCGTATAAGTATAATTACAAACATCATATTATTCAAATTGTTAACAAAAGCATAAAGATTATGTATAACTAGTATAGATGTGCCATTATTAATAACTAGAACAAAATCATGAAAATGGATTATTTTCGTATGGTTACTTAGGTTCATAACTTTTAAACTAATCAAAATTACAAGCAACCTAAAACACATTTAATTTAAAAACATTAAATCCATGTACCATACACATTCGAATATAAATATAACATTTTCTTTTCATAGCCTTGACATTAAACCAAATCCATTTGTATCACATTGTATTATCTATCACCAATTTCTACTATATCCGAATACACATGGCCTACAATACCAATTTAAAATCAAACATGCATTAATCAAATTTCATATACTAACTATATTTCAAAATCCAACTATATCTTTATCATTTACCTAATCAAATCTTAATATCATAACTCAAGCATATATCCAAACATTTATTTCATTTCAATTTACTAACTAAACTACATATTACAACATAGGTAATCTACCCTATTTGAACAACTTTTATTCATCAATTTGGGCAGCATATATATACAACAATTTGGGTAGCATTTAAGCATCAAAATTGGACAGCATATATGTAACAAATTGGGCAGCATTTAGGCATCAAAATTGAACAGCATATATGTAACAAATTGGGCAGCATTTAAGCATCAAAATTGGACAGCATTATGTAACAAATTGGGCAGCATTTAGACATCAAAATTGGACAGCATTATGTAACAAATTGGGCAGCATTTAAGCATCAAAATTGGACAGCATTATGTAACAAATTGGGCAGCATTTAGGCATCAAAATTGGACAGCATTATGTAACAAATTGGGCAGCATTTAAGCATCAAAATTGGACAGCATTATGCAACAAATTGGGCAGCATTTATGCATCAAATCAATCCATCATCCAATGCATAACTATTGTACATATACTAATCACTTAATCAAATTTAACATGTCCAAACTATATATATATATATATATATATATCACATTTATTATCATATCACAAACTTATACCATAATTCAATATGTAAAATTATAAACCTCATTTCCATGACCATTAAAACCATATGCATAAACGCCAAACTCGATCAAAATAAGATGAGCCATTTTCACATGGCCATTTATATACATGTTCCAAAACTAACCAAAAACATAAACAAGCCTATACATGCCATAATATCGAGTTCAAAAATTTATCAAAGTACCCAAAAGATGTCGATAGTGTGATAGACTTTGCTGACGGTCCCCGAGCTCGTAACCAACTTCCAAAATCTAAAAATGAAAAGTAATATACACACAGTAAGCTATTTAAGCTTAGTAAGTCATAAGCAAACCTTATTCATTTTCATTTTTACATTAATATCAACCTACTTTACCAAGCCAACCAAATCAAATATAAGTAAACATTGAACTCTATAAAACTTAATGCACAAATACTCAATTTCTTGTATACTTAGCATTTTATAATTTAAAACTATGATAATAGGCCGATTTCCCTATACCACCAAATGAACATGCTCACACATTATTCATATATCAATCAACTTTGAATCATCAATTCAATATACAACTTACCTTAAATTTCATAGCATGATATAAATACATACCTGAACATTACTAATTCGACTTCACATTCGGTCATCACTTAACATTGCCCGTTGAACCGCTCGGAATTAAAAAGGATACACGGATAGTCGGAAACTCGTACAATGCCAACGTCCCAGACGTGGTCTTACATGTAGTCACAAATCGATGCCACTGTCCCAGACGTGGTCTTACACGATAACACATATCGGAAATCCTATGTCATGACATAAGTATCCTATCCATTCCTAAGGTTCGTACGGGACTTTCGGACAATGTATCTCGATCGAATCGAACTCGAATATAGCTCATTTGCTCAATATACATTCGGCCATACACTAATATATTCACAAAAATTTCATCCAACATGTAACATATATATATTATCAAATTTAATGACATTTATATGCTTATAGAGTTACCTCGGATATCGACGGACACAGTCGACTACTCGACTACTTGACTACTTTTGACTTCCCCCGATCCAATTCCGTTTTCTTCGTTTCTCGATCTAAACATATTAAAAATTAACTCTTTTATTCAATAAGTCATTTAGTTTAGTCCAAAAACACACAAATGGGAAAATTACCAATTTACCCCTAACATTTCACACTTTTTACAATTTAGTCTCTATTTCACAAAAATACAAAAATTAACAAACTTTCATTGTACAATAGCTTAGCCAAATATTCACTAAGCTCATGTAAGTCCATGCATGTCATATATTTCACATTTTAGTCCTTCAATTTACACTTTTCTTAATTTAGTCCTTAATACACATTTTTATTAAAAATTATTAATTAAAACATGAAAATCTAACAACATATATTTATTTTCCATCATCTAACAACAAAAACAACAAGCTCTCTTCAATGGCATATCACAAAATACACAACCAATTCAAAAATTCAAGCATGGGCTTTAAAGATAACTTAGCAACGATATCAAAAACATTAAAAATTATCAAAAATTAAAACAAAACTAACCTTGAATCAAGCTTGTAAATTGGCCCAACCTAGCTTATGTTTTTCTCTTTTTGTTTTCTTTAGTTTCGGTCATAAGAGGATGAAGAATAATGAATTATATTTTGATATAATTTAACATATATTAACATATTACTAGTTTACTTATTTAACCTTTGTTCATAAATTTATATACCTTTTAATACAAGGTCATTCTTGACCAATACCACCCACTCACTTAATAGTGGGCTAATAACCTATTAAGGACTCCATATTAAAAAGACATTAGCAATTTAACACTTTACACATTAACTAGCCTTTTTTTATTTTTACACGATCAAGCACTTTTTCTTTAATTAAGCACTCAAATAATAAAATTAATTCACGAAACTTTCACACATGTAAATTCACACATAATAAACACAGAATAAAATATTGAAATATTTTTCAGACTCGGATGTGTGGTCCCGAAACCACTGTTCCGATTTGGGCCAAAATTGGGCTGTTACATGGAGTCGTGGAGGACCGGAGGTGAAATGGTGGATCGGTGGAGGTGGAGGTTGAGGTGGATTTTCGATTTGGGGGAATAAAGGGAGGGAAGGGGTTAGGGATTTATCAGATGCACGGGGTTGGGGAAATGGGAAATGGGAAATGGGGAGGGGAAGGGAAATGGGAAATGTATTAATGTAATAATAAATTTTAAAAATAAAAAAATATTAATTATATCCGGGTCGGCCCGGGCCCAAGCCAAAAAAATTTTGCCTGAGGCCCGGCTCGTTTTTTAAATGGGCCTCGTTTTTTGCCCAAACCCATATTTCGGGCCTATATTTTTACCCGAACCCTCCCATATTTTGGGTGGGCCGTCGGGCCGTGTAACACCCCTTACCCGAGACCGTTTCCGGAGTCGAGCACGAGGCATTACTTAGCTTATCTTACCAATTCGGAGCATAAAAACTAGGTTTGAAAATTTATTTCACTATTTACAGCAAATCTGTCCAATCGCGCAGCAGTTACTAAATTAATTATAACTTGAGCTACAGAACTCGAAATTTAATTCCATAAATTTTCCCTGAAACTAAACTCATATATCTACTCACCATAAAATTTTTAGAATTTTTGGTTCAGCCAATTAGTACAGTTTATTAGTTAAAGTCTCCCCTGTTTCACCATTCGACTATTCTGACCTCTTGTTACTAAAAATAACTTTTCTCGTTATAGGATTTTCATATGCTATTCCCACTTGTTCCTACAGAAAATAGACTCATTAAGGAATCTAAGCATGTAAATTTCAACTCATAACCATTTTTGTACAATTTGTAATTATTTTCTAAACTCAGAACAGGGGACTCCAAAAACAGTTCTGACCCTATCTTACTAAAATTCACATATCTTAAAATATAAATTTCCTTTTGCTACACTGTTATTTTTCCATGAAAATAGACTCAACAAGATTTAATTCCATATATCATTCACCCTCTAATTCATTTTATACCATCCTAGGTGATTTTTCAAATTCACGTCACTGTGCTGCCTGAATTCTGTTTCTTTGCCAAATTTTATCCTTTCATGATTTCCATGCATAATTTATCACCTAATCTTTCATAACAACAAACACCTTCATCCTTAACCATTTTAATGACCATACATCATCAAATACTTACACATCACTCATTAGCAAAATCATCATTACAAACATACAAAATAACTAAATCCCTATACATGCCATAACTCAAACGTGTTTCGATATAAAATACCGAGCAGTTGTAGTTGATAGTGTGGACGATCTCCGACTTCTTTAGGATCCTTGAAGTAGCTTTGCAATACTATAAGAGAAAGAGAAATAAAAGAAGTAAGCATAAAGCTTAGTAAGTTTACTAGCAAATAAATAACAATATTTAACTTAAATAATTAAACTCAATGTCTATATCTCTAGTTTACTCTTTAGTTAATCTCATACTAGTTCTCTTACTTGTTTACTTAGAATACTTGTGTGCATAACTTACTCAATCCTTGCTGCATCGTTGAACGTCAATTGATAGTATAATAAGTTCTTAAGTCTTACAACTTACCTGAGCTTGTCATTCATGCTTTTAACTGAACTTTCATGTACCTGATTCGTTTACTAGCCCGTTGAACCACATTGGAATAATAAGGATACTCGGGTCTCTTCTGATAATAACATGCCAAAGCCATGTCCCAGACATGGTCTTACATGGGATGTTCTCATGTCGGTGCCCATGCCATGTCCCAGACATGGTCTTATAGGGGACCTCTCATCTCGGTGCCAACGCCATGTCCCAGACATGGTCTTACATGGGACCTCTCGTCTCGGTGCCCATGCCATGTCCCAGACATGGTCTTACAGGGGACCTCTTATGATCTTAAGGATGCCAATGCCATGTCCCAGACATGGTCTTACATGGGATCTCTTTACCCAAATGTCATAACATTCGTATCCAGTACCATCCTTATGTATCAACGGGACTTTTAAATTTTAATTCTCTATCATTTCATGCTTAGATCATCATCAAATAAATTCATAAAATAAATTCATAGTTGCTGGAAAATAACAGCATTGATAATAAATATGGAAATATTGCATTTATTTACCGTAAACTTACCTCGGTACCAATTATAGCCAAATTCACCAACTTAGTCTTCAACTTTATTCTTCCCTTTGTCTAACCTCGAGTTTCAGTACTTCTTGATCTAAAATAGTAAATTTAACTTATTTAATAATCACATTCATCAAAACAGCCCTCGACTCTAACTTTTCAAAATTACAATTTTGCCCTAAACTTTTACATAATTACATTTTTGCCCCAAGGCTCGAAAATTAAACTTCATCTCTTATTCTTATGTTTTATAACATTATGAACATTTTCCTTCTATGGCAACATCAAATTCCCACTCTAACATGTACTTATGAACATTAGGTATTTTTACCGATTATGTCGTTTTACTCGTTTTCACTTAAAATCGCTTAGCAAAAGTTGTTTAACATAATTTCTAGCTTCATATTCTATCATAAAACATCAAAATAAACACTTTTCACCTATGGGTATTTTTCCAAATATAAACCCTAGGTTAAATTATTGCTAGAATAAGCTAAATTAAGCTACAGGGATCTCAAAACGTAAAGAACATTAAAAGCGGGCTTGGGATCACTTACTATGGAGCTTGGAAGCTTGAAAACCCTAACTATGGCTTCCCCTTGCTGATTTCGTTCATATGAAGAAGATGAGCATAATTTGTCATCTTTTTCCTTTTAATTCATTTTAATTACTAGATTACCAAATTGCCCCTAACTTAAAAATTTTCTATTTCACTTATCTCATGTCCATTTTTGTCTACCAAGTTACCAATGGTATAATTACCATATAAGGACCTCCAATTTAAAGTTTCATAACAATTGGACACCTCTAACATGTAGAACTCAACTTTTGCACTTTTACAATTTAGTCCTTTTGACTAAATTGAGTGCCCAAACGTCGAAATTTTCGAACGAAATTTTCACGAAATAATTTTGTGAAATTTTAGACCATAAAAATATAAGAAAAATAAAATTTTTCTCATCGGATTTGTGGTCCCGAAACCACTGTTCCGATAACCTCAAATTTGGGCCATTACAGGCCGGGCCAGGCCGCCCAACCCATGATCACCTCTACTTACACCACTTCCAAATTTCTCAATTAGAAAGAAACAACAATAATAGATTGTAAGTTTAAGTTAAACAACAATAGTGGACACTAAGACTTGGATTAAAGTTATTAATTGTCTTTTTTAATGGAGAAAGAGCATGGTGATCAAAATTTTGGGGAGAAATATTAGTTTTAATCCACTTCTTAGTGGAATTTATGCTTTATGGAAGCCGGTACAGGGGCGAAGTTAGAACAATTTTTTAGGAGGGGCCGAATGAAATTTTAATTTTTTATAGTCTATATCTTTATAATTTTTAAAAAGATTAAATCAAATTTTTATAATTTTAGGGGGGCAAAGTGTAATTTTACCTTTACTAATTTTATATTTTAAATTTTTTAAATAGCTTAAATAATAATTTTCTATTTTAGGGGGGGTCGGGGCCATTGCCAGCCCCCCTAGATTCCCCTCTAAGACAATAAATACCTTTTAGTTAGTGGATTTAGAGAATGAATATTATCCAATTAAATTTCAATCATATGAAAATTATATAAAAGTATGAGTTCAACGATCACTGTTCCCTAACTTTTTAGAAATTTACATAGCACTCCCTTTAAGATAAACTTTATTACATTAAATCCTTCAAAATTTTAAATTCTACCCCAAACCCCAAAAAAGTTTAAATATATATATATTTTTAATTTTGGTTTTTTTTTGTTTGCAGATGGTAGAAGATTATACTAGTTTTGAATTTTGATATGTTGGTATTACTTATTAGAAATTGGAAGCATAATGCAATTATCAAGATTAAAAGGTTAAACTTTAATTTTATTCATATTTCAAATCATAAATATACATGTATATTTTAATTATTGAATAATTACACATGAAATTAATAGTAAGAAAATATGTAGTTGACAATGCTAATATAAGTTTACCCTCTCTAAGTCATATTTTTAGATCCGCCACTGGTAATAATTACAATGTAATACAAGTGCAAAACACAGTAGACGGAGAGTCGAAAACAACCAAATCAAATTGAAAATAATCGACCAAAATCCATACATGACAAATGTACAAAGTGAGATGAAAACTCACACATTGCAATTTTGCATAATAAAACTCAAACCTAAAACTTAAGGTATGAAGTTTTCTTTCTTGTCAACTACATATTCTATAATTTCAAAACTAATTTAAAGATATTCAAGGACTCAACACAAAATTTTATAAATTTAAAAATCAAACGTGGACCATCGTCTCTTATTTAAGTCGAAATTAAATTGATTAGAAAGCATGTTTTTATTATTAAATAAAAAATCAATGGGGAGATAGAGAAGTACCCATCAGGAAAACAAAACCAAATCTGTCATTGCATTAGGTCAATTATCCCAACACTCCGAAACTCAATGCCCATCAAACTGCTGACAATATGTTCACTGAAATAAGTGAAAATGAAAACAAATGTCAATCAATGTGGGAAAGATGATGTAACCCACGATTTGGAATTTAATCTACTTTTTTCCAATATAAATAGTCATTTTTATTTGTATCAGATTATATTTTATTCATTTAGGTTTGAAATGTTACGTTTTAGTCATTTACGTTATCGTTTTGTTACAAAGTGGTCACTTTACTGTTAAGTTCCGTTTTCTCTCTAACAGCGGTCCTACGTGGCAATCCAAATGGTTTTAAATGCTAACTTGGATGACTTACGTGACATTCCAAATTAAATTTATTTAATTAAAAACATATTTTCATCCCAACAATTGAACATATTTTTGATTGATGGGAGAGACAATAGCAGTCTGGTAGAGCTATATTTGTTGCATTAAATTTTGAGAAGAGTTGAAGAGCAAAGATTCGTCATATTCCAAAAATTCATAATGAAGTTATTGATTGTATGGCTAAATGTTATACTCTCAGAATTTTAAGTTTGCAAGTATACGATGATCCCTCGAATACAGTGGAAAGTTTACTATTAGCTGATCTAGTTCGGTCGATGTCGGGTAAGATTTAACTTGTTGCTATTATTTTCTACCGAAGAAAATAGTAGTATTTGAGTTTTGATTTTTCTAATCATTCATGGTTAAATAATTAATAAAAAATAATATATCTGCTTATTCAACTATTATAATTAAAAATTGAGAGTTAAATTAATTATCTTATTAATTTTAAAAATTATCACCTCATATTTTCGTTAGTTATTTAACAATGGAATAAAAAACAAATTAAAAAATATTAGTAACAAATTTATAATTTTTTTATAATTTACTGATAAAAAACACATTTAATTTACATTTTTTACAATCTATTAAGTATTTGGTAGCAGCATTGGGTCCCAACTAAATTTAGTGTGGAGCTTAATTGAATCCATGAGTAAGGAAAAATTCTTTCAATGTTATATTTTCATACAGAAAACTCCAACTTAAGACTTTACTTTAAAAAAAAAATCAATTTTTTACCATTCAACCCAACAAAATTATATACTTACATTTAAAGCTATTCTTTTCAGCAGCAAATATTTGAAGTTTAAGGAAATAACAAAATTTGAGTTTTTTAAATCATGGTTTTCATCTATTTGTTATACTTAAATTTAAAATTTTAATTTAAGATAATTTAATTCTTTTCATACAAGTAAGTAATTACGTTACAATGGATGAAGGGTTTATAAATACATTAAACCAACCTTAGATTTTATGTAAATTAATTTGAAATTTACACAAATTCGTCATTATAAAGTATGGAAAGTAATATTTTAAATGGATTTAAATTTGTTGTCAAACTTATTTTTGAACTTAATTTTTTGTCTAAACCCTGAAGTTTAAGTTCGACTATGGGCTTAAGCAAATAACCCGACCTTAAAATAGGTCTAGTTAGTATTAAAGGTGTTCATGGACTAAGTCAATTTGTGTTTAGGTTGGGTCTAAGTAAACTTTCAAGCGAAAAAGGAAAAAAACGAACAGAAAAGTCACAATAAAACTAAAAACACCACGTGTTTGAGTAAATGTTCTTAAAGAATTTCTATTTATAGTTAAACTCCCCAAATCCAATGGTACAGTCTAAATTAAATCAACTCTCGAGATCAAAACTTATCTACAATATTTAAACTTTATACAATATTATCTCTTAGGATCACAAATTTACTAACTATAGTTTCATTGAAGTATGTGTTCCACGAATCATATTAGTTTAAATGGGTTAAATAAACCTTTCAAATGAAGTTCTATTTGCTTTCGTCACGGGATTCAAACTGCAACTGTGACACTAACATATCCTTGGCTCATTGAATCGCTTTGGTTATTAGCAGTTCCCGAATCCAATGAAATATTTTGAACACCGGCTACCAGCATATCTTGACCAGACTTGGTAGGGAACTGAATAGAAGGTGATATTATCCATCCGCTTCCTTACTTTGTCGCTCTGCACTTCCACAACCGATTATTAGCATATCTGTTTCACAAAACTTGAATGCATTGATTGAGGGAGTGGGATTTGTTAGGCATGCCTCCAACCCCCCAACTCAAACACTTTGGTTTTGGGTTTTCTGAGATACATTCTTAATTTCTTCCATCCTTTGTGCTTTGGTTTATATATATATAGTTTTATTTCAAAGCTCTCTGCAATATATACTTGGCCACAATGGCGAATGAGAGGGCAAACAAAACTTCTTTTGTCTCTCGAACCAAGCTATGGTTAGCAAACCCATTGTTTTTCTGATTTTCTTTTTTTGTCTAATATGGGTGAAGTCAGAAACATATTTTAGAGGTCGAAAATAAATTATAATTTTTACGATATTAAAAATATAATTTTATCATTTTAATACTTTATATCTTCATAATTTTTAAAAATTAAATTGACACATGAGAAAAAAGAATTGTATGAAACTATGATTCTACACCATAATGACAAATCAAATATTTTTCTTAATTTTCAACTTTTTTTCTTTTAAAAATTTAAATCTAATTTAAAATACTAAAATCAGATTAGAAAGGGATAAAATACTGTAATATTTCTCATTGACACATAGTTCACCAAAAATGAGGGAATGAGAAACCTCGGAAGTTGCTAGAATTTGTTTGTCTTCTTTGTTTTGAGGAAACATAAAACTATTTTAGACTTCTTTTTCTTTTACGTGGCTTTAGAATTTAAGACAATATTTTTAAATGTTATTATATGTTAGGTGAGTGCTTTTTGACAGATTGGACATATTTGAATTATTATACCTTGTTTGGTTGGGTGTAATGGATTAGCCATTACACTCCTATTTCGTGGCCCCACTCAATACGCCGTTTGGTTCGCTGTATTGTCCTAATACGGGCCTATTACGTTGCGGACGGATTCGGCATTTTTTCTACTTCAGCGCCGATTTCTAAACCCTTCCAAAAGCAAAGATTAGGTAATCGATCTCTGTTTTACCCTCCCCTTGCCGAAATCAATCTCCACCCCACCCTCTCCCTCCCAACATCAATAGAAGCTGCCAGCGTGTTAGAGTTGTGTGACCCAAATTCTAAAAGATTGCTTGCAAGTTAAGTTAAACAAAAATATATTTTCTTTCTAGAAGATTTAGTATTTATTAGTATAATATATTTAGCATTTATTAGTATAGTTTATTTGACTTACTAATTTAGCCTATAAATAGACTCTTTTACAATCTTAGAAAAATACCCATTAGATTAGAACTCATAACACATTCAGAGAATTTTGTGTTTACGTTTTGAGGGTTCTTTGTTTTTCGGGTTTTCGGGGTTTAGTTTTATCTCCATCTTTTGTACTCTTCATTCTTTTGCCATTATAGTAAAGTTATCTTTGCCCGTGGTTTTTTATCCTCTTTGGAGGAGTTTTTCCACGTTAAATTTGTGTGTTCATCTTCTCAATTTCTTATTCTATTTTTACTTGTTTGTTACTTAATCGGGACAATCCTAACAAGTGGTATTAGAGCTAGTTCAATTTTCATAGATCAGCCCATTCAGATATGGCAGCAACAAGGTTTGAAATTGAGAAGTTCGATGGTGAGACAAATTTCAATCTATGGCAAGTTCGGATAATGGCAATTTTAGTTCAAAATGGCTTGAAAAAGGTTGTTACAGGGAAAAAGCCTGAGAATCTAAATCAAACAAAATGGAAGACCTCATTCGCCTTGTGGAAAAGGTTAGAAACTCTTTATGCGACTAAGTCTCTGGCTAACCGTTTAGTGTTGAAACAACGTCTATTTACGTTTCGCATGAACGAAGATGAGCTTCTTAAAGATCACATCAGTCAATTCATTACTCTTTTAAATGATTTAAAGAACGTTGAGGTTCATATTGACGATGAAGATCAAGCTATGCTATTATTGTGCTCTTTACCCTCTTCATACAAGTCTTTCAGGGAGACCTTGATTTATGGCAGAGACAAACTCTCGTTCGAAGATGTGAAGGGTTATTTGTTGAGTAGAGACAAACTCAACAATGAGTTTGGTTTGAATAGCAAAGCAGATAGGCAAGCTTCTATTTTGGTAGCATCAAAGAAACAAGACAAAAGGTGTCGCTATTGTAAAAAGTTAGGTCACGTCAAAACAGATTGTTATAAACTGCGAAATAAAAGAGCTGCTGAGAGTAACGAGGAAGATGTAGTTGGTGCTAATTTGGTCGATGAAGGTGGTGATGATTTCTTAGTGTCAACGAGCGATAACTCCATGCTTACGTCTGAGTGGATCCTAGATTTAGGATGTTCTTTCCACATGTGTCCCAATAGAGAATGGTTCTCCACATACAGTTCAGTTGAAGGTAGAGTTGTGCACATGGGAAACGATTCATCTAGTAAGATAATCGGTATTGGTACTGTTAAAATTAGGATACACGATGGGACGATTAGGACACTCTCAGATGTCAGGTATGTACCTGATTTACGAAAGAATCTCATCTCCTTGAGTATTTTAGACTTGAAAAGATGTAGAATCAACACCGAGTCGAGCGACATTAAAGTATCTCGTGGAGCTCTCGTTTTGTTAAAAGGTAAAAGAACTGGCAGTCTTTATATTCTGAAAGGTTCTACATTGACCGGTGAAATCGGACGTCCCTCGTCTGTTACGGAGTCAAAGTCAACTCGTTTGGAGCGGAGGCAACTTGGTCATAGGAGGGAAAAAGGTATGACCGTTTCGTTGAAGAGAGGTTCTCTTTTGGATGCAGGTTTTGAAAAGTTAGGGCACTGTATTCATGAAAATCAGACCCGGGTTAGTATTGATTTGGCAGTGCATAAGTCGAAGGCTAGAAGTCTTCCAGCTTCTAAGCATAGATTCGACTCAGTTAATTCCCTGTATAGTTCAAGATAGGCCCGTGGAGGGTTTTGACAAAGATGGCGTTGAAAGAATTCGTGTCAAGGTGGAGATTGTTAGAGTTGTGTGACCCAAATTCTAAGAGATTGCTTGCAAGTCAAGTTAAACAAAAATATATTTTCTTTCAAGAAGATTTAGTATTTATTAGTATAATATATTTATCATTTATTAGTATAGTTTATTTGACTTACTAATTTAGCCTATAAATAGGCTCTTTTACAATCTTAGAAAAAATACCCATTAGATTAGAACTCATAACACATTCAGAGAATTTTGTGTTTACGTTTTGAGGGTTCTTTGTTTTTCGGGTTTTTGGGGTTTAGTTTTATCTCCATCTTTTGTACTCTTCATTCTTTTGCCATTATAGTAAAATTATCTTTACCCGTGGTTTTTTATCCTCTTTGGAGGAGTTTTTCCACGTTAAATTTGTGTGTTCATCTTCTCAATTTCTTCTTCTATTTTTACTTGTTCGTTACTTAATCGGGACGATCCTAACACAGTGAACTAAACCTCCAGCCGCTCCCGACTTTCATTTTTGCATCTTTCACTGACTCCACGGTCTCAGATCTCCGGACGCTTTGAAGTGACAAGTGAGTAATCTCCGCCTGTGAGTAATCTCTATTTCTTTCCTCTTTGCATGCATTTTTAATGGGTGTTATTGCAATTTTTTTGTATAAATACGATTAGTTTTTGGTGCGATTGTTTCAGTTCTTGGTAAATCGGCATTTCGTTTCTTGCTGGTTATGATTTTTTTTCATTATTTGTTTGGTTGTTGATCATGATATACATATATATGGTTTCGTTTCATCGCACTCTTCCTTTTCTTCATCAATTATTGCAGGTTCTTCTTCATCGATTATTGCACTGTTCACTTAATCGATTTCCCTTTTCTCATTACAGGTTCTTTGTTCCAACACTTCTTCATCGCACTCTTCCCCGATTTGCTCATTACAGGTTAGTTTTCCATAGGTATTTTTCAATATTTGTATTGCATGTTCGATTGAAAGGTTAGTTTTCCCCGATTGCATGTTTGTATTATTGTTTCTTTTCCTTTGTTATGTAATCCAAATAGTTTTAAGGCATAAGGGCAAGTATGTATTGATGTTTAACTTCTGGTTTAACTTCTAAAATAAATTTGATAAAATTGTGTCTTGTGCACAATGTCTTCTAAAATCAGAGTCTGTATTGATGTTTATACATTATGCTAAAATATTTGTATGTTATATGAAGTTGTTTAAGCTAGGTTTATTATTTCATAGGTACAGAACCATTCATTTTGCTTGCAATAAGTTAATAAGCTTCTACTTTATGTAATTTTCATATTCAAGGAGCTTTTGCTAGTAGCATACTCATGAATGCATGCAAGCTACAGCTCTAACTTTTTAATAGTGAGAATTTATAAATCTTATTTAGCAAACTGAATTATTTAACTTAAATGTTTACTCTTCTAGTAGGACAAGTAATCATATAAAATTCATACAAAACATAACAATTTAACTGATAAGAAGAAATGCTGCAAAACTCTCAGCTTCTAAATCAGAGTCTGTATTGATGTTTATACCTTGTGCGCTTCATAAACTTCTGGTTTAACTTCTAAAATCAGCCTCTAAAATTGTGTCTTGTGCACAATTTCTTCTAAAATCAGAGTCTGTATTGATGTTTATACATTGTGCGTTTCGGATTCCATAACTATTGAATGCCAGGCTTACTGCAGACTTGAGGCAGTGAGCAATGGAAATTGTCTGCTGTTTTCAATTCAGACAGTTTTTTGATAGTCTGCTGGTTTTTTCAAAGAGTTTACAATGGAAATTGTTGATAGTGCTGTTTTTTCAATTCAGATATTAGCTTCTCATTGTTAGTGAGTAGAAGATGAAACTGGAAATTGTTGCATTTGTTTTGATATTGTTCTTGATTTGTTCTGGTTCCTGCTTGTTTTGGGGATTATTAATTGCAAGTATAGTAGGATATAATTCTGTTATGATTTAGATTTTGAAACCAAATGCTGTAAACGAGTTACTTGAGCTATTATTTATATTCGATTAAGGGTTAATTATGTTGTTTTCTATTAAAGACTCAAATAATTATTGAATTATTTTACGAGGATTTTTTAGTTAATAAGCTCTGCTTTTTAAATTAAGTAAAATAATCAAATTTCAATTTCGATGCTTATATAATGTTCAAATTTAAGATTAAATCTTTATATTTTAATTTTAATATAATTTGGTACTTCAATATTAGCCTAGATACTTTAACCGATTAAAATGCTAACGTTAATTTTTAAACTTGATAATAATATTAAAATTATTTTGTTTAATTCAATTCATTATAATATTATTTTTATATAATTATGAAGTGAATTTTTTTTAATTTCAAAATATCACATTAACGAATTTTAACTATAACACATGTCAATAGCTGTAACACCCCCTAACCCCAAACCGTCACCGGAACAGGGTTATAGAGTATTACCGGACATATCGGATAACTTATAACTAATTCACAAATAAATAACAGACATAGCATACTTTAATCAAATATGTCATATTAGTTCCATTTCATACTTATAACCAATTTAAACATCGTTCTAAAACCACAATCACAAAACTCTTATACTTAACCTATATATCACTTAGGTACATGCCACATTATCAAAACAAAAGTACATCACCAAAATTTCTCTGAGGTCGAGATTACTCGGATCTTTGGACCGAGCATCAGCTTCCTACTAACTCGCAGCACGGAAACAATCAGACACCGAGTATGGGAATACTCAGTGGTATTACCATAATTCAAATTAATAACATTAATGGATAAATTATATACATTTAGTTTATGTCTACAATTATTCATTAATTATCCCATACTTTAAATCAACTTGATCATTAATAACAATAAGCAATATTTCAGTCTTATATTTAAGTGTATTCGAACTTATTTCACTATGAAAAATTTATTAGATTTTTCTACATCTCATTCTAATAACTCATTCCAGTTCATACAAATCCAATCAATTTATCAACTCATTCATTATCATTTCTATTTATATTCAATTTATACTTTTAATCTTTTAATAAACATTTAATATATTAAATCAACTTGTTTCAACAACAATAATAATAACAACTATTTTTCAGTTCGATTCGTTCATTTATAATCAATTTACACTTATAATCTTCTAACACTCAATTTATACATTAAATCCATAAATAAATTTCAATAACTTGTATTCAATTAAATTCACATATTATTTCACTATTTCAAATCATTTTATTTTCATTTTTCATTTCTCATTTCTCAACAATGGCTATTTCAGTTTGCTTCTCTTTGCTTATATTTTTACATCATCTCATACTACCAAAACTATTTCATGAACTATATCATTATCTATTTCTTGAACCCATGGTTCATACATTTCATTTCAATACCTCAATTTAATGTCTTATTTCAATTCATATTCAAGATCATGCAATAAAATTTATATTATCAAAATTATTCATTTACCCTATTAACTTGACTCGGACTTTGACGGATACAGATTCCAACCAATCACACCAATACGGCACATAGTGCCTAATACGGTACATAGTACCGATCAAGAACGAAGAACGCGATAGCAAGATAAGATAAGATAAAGATTCAACACACAAAGTGTTGAATCATGTATGATAAATAATAACAATATTCGACACACAAAGTATCGAATCGATATGATAAGATAAGATGAGTCGGCACATAAGTGCTCGATCGAAGTAAGCAATAACCCGTACTCTTCCATATCCTATGGCATGCCAACTATATCCGACTAGCCCGACTAGTTAATAGGGTATTTAATTTACTTTCCAGTAAAATTTCCATATTAGTTCAGTATCAATTATAAATTCATTATTCCAATCAGTTTCACAAGATTGCAAGTAATTCATTGCTTCAAGATTTTCACAGTTCAATGCGTACACATAACAATATTAAGTATTCCATAATTGATTCGAGATCGTTTCACATATCAATCTCCACATTCTCAATTTCAATTCTAATAAAATCCATATCAATCACCAATAATTTCTATTTCAATATTCCAGTTCAATTCAATAATTCAATTCAAACCATTTCAATTTCTATTCAATAATCACATTTCAATTCAAATTTATTTCCACTTTCTAATCTACCAATAGATATTCCGACATTCACATGTAATCATACTTGATTCATGTATTCACACTTTTCATATTTTAATTCACTTTTATTCAATTCATATTTTATATTTTATTTATTTATTTATTTAATGAAATTCAAATCACTAATTACTTTTCAATCAACATACAATTCAATATCGCATTAATTCTTTTAATTCAAATCATATCACTAGTAATTTCCATTCAATTCACATACAATTCAATATCAATATTCACCTTATTTTTATTTACTAAACATATTATTCAAAATTCAACAATTGCTATTTATAATTTCAATACCAATACGTATTTTTCATTTAATTCAATCATGATTCTTACCTCAATTTGCTTATCATGTATATTAATTTAAATTTTAACAATTAATAATTAAATTTGAATTATAGTAATACTAACGAAATTTCTCTCGAGTCAATCCTTGTCCACCTTCTCCTTTCATTTCTCGGACAATGACTCTTGCACGACATTAGCTACGTAATTAAACAATTAAAATTATTAATACACAATTCCATTAAAATATTTCCATTTATACCTAAACTTTACATAAACTCTAATTTAATCCCTTATCAATACTAATTTTATTTTTCTAATTTAACTCCATATTCTCTCTTAATTCTCACTATATACTCATTTTAATTCTTCATTTTCATCATAAATCCCTAATTTCGAAATTCTCTCAATTTAGTCCCTATTAATTCAAAACTTATGTTTTATTTTACAAATCAACCTTCTACTAACTTCTAACTTAAAATTCAATCATTTTAACATCTAATTCATCAATTAATTCAACATGAACAACATCTAAAAATTTACTAACTTCCAAAATTTCAACTTAAATCAAGTAGTATTTTGTTCTAGGATTTCAAAAATATCAAAACCATAAGAAAAAGGGACTAAATTGACTTACCAATTGAATTTAGAAGTTTTGAAACCCCTGAACCGTCGCTCTCTTTCTTTTTCTTCTTTCTCCCTTCTCTGTTTCGTTTTGCTCTCTGATTCTTTCTTTTTCATTTCTATTCTTTCTTTTGATATATATATATATATATATATATATAATATTAATAATAATATAATATAAAAACATAATCATTACTTACGTATATATAATATAATATATATTTTAAATTAAAAAATATCTTAGATTTTTAAGGTTAAACCGCCTCAGCTTTAGAAAAAGGCATAATTGCCTATTTGGTCCTTTTAACTTTTTTAATCTACAATTAAACTTTTATCTCTATTGCAATTTAATCCTTTTCATAATTAACCACGATTTAGACAAATTCACTTAATTAAAACTTAATTAACTGTACAACTAACTTCGTAAATATTTGTAATAAATATTAACGAGTCCGATTTATTGGAACAAATTCCGGAATACTCCTTTTTTATTATTCGATATTTTAATCAATTAACCATCGAACATTAAATTTTCTTAACGAAACTTTAATACTACCTTAATGACACTCCGTAAATATTTATAAAATATTTATGACTCAGTTTATAATATCAAGTCTCGATCCTCGTTTTTGACCCAATTTACCTAATAATTTATTTTAAATTACAAAATTCACTAATTTTAGAAATAATTCTAAAATCACGCTTAACTTATAATTATTAATTAATAAATTTTCTAAATTTTTCATCGGATTTAGTGATCTCAAATTACTGTTCTGACACTATCGAAAATTGGGCTGTTACAATAGCAGCATTTAGAAGAAGTTGAAAGTGAAATTAAGTCAATTTAAATATCAAACCTACTTTTTTTCCCCATAAATTCAATTTAGAATCATTAGGGGGATTGGAGTCGTCAAGAAACATGCTTGTTGATGAGCAAGTGGCAATGTTTTTACATATCATCTCCCATCACCTGAAAATTTGAGTTATCAAGCATCACTTTAGAAGGTGAAATAGCAACAAATATGCTAGGTGTTTGTACACCTGATATGCAATTTGTTTATGTTCTTCCTGGTTGGGAAGGTTTAGTTGCTGATGGACAGGTTCTTCGAGATGCCATTAGTAGAAGACATAGACTAAAAGTTCCTCATGGTAAAGTGGATAGTTAGAGGACTTTGAATTATTCATTAAGATCAAACTTTTTGTGCTGAACTAATCATTTTAAAAAAAATTTATTTTATAGGTTGTTATTATCTAGTTGATGCTGGATACACAAATTGTGAGGGATTTCTTGCACCTTTTAGAGGACAACGATATCATTTGAATGAGTGGCGTCAGGGTTATCAGCCAAGTTCTCCGCAAGATTCTTTTAATATGAAACATGCCTCAGCACGTAATGTTATTGAAAGATGCTTGGGTTATTAAAACTTAGGGTTTGTTTGATTGCTAGTAAAATATTTTCCGTAAAATGATTTCGGGAAAATGTTTTACTTTTCTGGAAAATATTTTCTGGTGTTTGATTGAATCTGTGTAAAATATTTTTATTTGCTTATGATTTCGAAATATTTTTGAAAAAATTGTTTTTACATATATTGATATATATTAATAAATTTTATATTTTAAATTATTTTTACATATATTGCAATGATTTATTTATAATAATACTCAATTATTAAGCTACAATATTAATCGTTATAAATTGAAAAAAATTAATATCAAATAAATTATTTGTAATTGTGTTAAAAAAACAAGTATTGAATAATTAAAAAACAAGTTCTTGGAAAATCGATAAATGAAGCAATTTTCTACCGGAAATGAATGAAGGAATGAAGGAAGCGATAGAGAGGAGAGCACGAAAAATGTCTTACGGAAATTGAAAGGGTAAGACATTTTCCCTAAAATGTAGCCCATTTTCCCTAAAATGTAACCCATTTTCCCTTGTTTTGGAGTTCATTTTCCAAATGGAAAATGTTTTCCGCCAATCAAACGTTGGAAAAGTTGAAAATGATTTTCCGGAAAATCAATTCCTTCAATCAAACAGACCCTTAGATGGGGAATACTTAGGAGTCCATCATTCTATCCTGTAAGGGTGCACAATAGAATTATTATTGCATGTTGTTTGCTCCATAATTTTTTTCGAACCCATATGAGTATTGATCCTATTGAAGCGGATGTGGGAGAAGGATTACCTAGTAATGTGGTGGATGACGATGAACCGAATATCGCAAATATTCATCCATCGGATGCTTGGGCTACTTGGAGGATGGAACTAGCCAACCAAATGTTCAATGAATGGCAAGCATCTAGAAATTAGTTAGGTTTAGGGACAAAATGAGTTTGAGTTAATTTGTTTATGTTATTTTATGTATCTAGTTTGTGAAACTTTGGTGGTGTTTGAATTGATTTTTGTATTGTACTAAACTTGTTGAATTATAATTTAATTTCTTTTCATTCAGCATGTGTTATAATTTTAAATTTAGTATTGAGCTTTTGATTCATGATATTGAACTTAATTATAATTTTATAAAGTGTTCACCTTTTGATTCATGACATTAATAGTAATTAATATAATTTGTTTTTTTCTTAAGATAATTATGTCAGCTGTTCCAGAATCAAATGCTTCTTCTCAAGCTTCTTGAGGAACCAAAAGAAAATGGGTTCCAGAAGAATATGCAGCATTGGTTTCCTACATGGTGGACTTGCACAATATTGGAACATTTAATGCTGATACCGGGTTCAAAGCCGGTTATTTAAATGAGTTGGAAAAAATTCTAGAAAAGGCTTTACCAAATGCAATGTTGAAGGCAAAACCTAATATTGAATCGAGGATTAGGTTACTAAAAAGGGAGTGGTCAATCGTGTATGACATGCTTAATGGCCAAAATAATAGCGGTTTTGGTTGGGACGAGCATAGGCAGCTCGTTGTTGCTGAAGATGCGGTTTGGGACTCCTATTTAAAGGTAAGAATTATTTCAAGTCTTTATTATCTTATTTTTACCAAACTTATAACTAATATGGTTTCCTCATTTTTTGAGAGTCACAAAGAAGCCGCTCAATTCAGACATCGTACTTTCCCTTACTACGACCAGCTTACTGCCATATACGCAAGAGATCGAGCGACTTGGAAAGATGCTCAAACAGCTGCTGATGTTCTTGAAGAAATAAATGTTGATGGTGTACCTACTATAGATATGAATGAAGAAAGAAACTCATTCTATGACTGCGAAGCTGACGTCTCTTTGGATGACATGGATGTTTCTGCTACGGAGCCGCGACAAGATAGAGACCAAGGGGGTTCCTCATCTTCAAACAAGAAAAAGAAGAAATCTGATGCTCGTGATAATATGTCTTCTTCATTTAATGAGGCTGCCACTTTATTGGCCGAAAACATGCGGGCCATTGGCGAACAAATCAGTAGGAGTATTGCCTCCGATGTGGTAGTTCAGCAGAAGTCAGAAGAATTCCAGATCATCCAAGAGAAAGCTACAAATTTATATTCAACCTTATGGGAAATTAAAGGTTTAACCGTCAATGAGCGGTATCGAGCTTTGAGTAAAATTCCAGATCATCCAACTCAAATGCTCATTTTCTTTAATTTACCTTCTAATGCGTGATTGGAATGGGTCAGAAGATTTCTTTCTGACCATTAAAAATCAATGTTCAAACTTTTTGATGTTGTAAAACTATATAACATATGGATTATGATGTAGAATTTCATTTTCATCTGACCTTTTGTTAATATAAGTTAATTATGTTTATGCGAATATAATTCTCAAGTTATATTATGATTTTAGTAAATTCATATAAAATATTTATCATTAAGAATTTTATGAAATTATATATCATTATTAAATTATATTTAATATTAATTATTTTAAATTATATAAATTCATATAAGAAAATTTATTATCAAGAATTTTATGAAATTATATATTATTATTAAATTATATTTAATAATAATTATTTTAAATTATACAAATTCATATAAGAAAATTTATTAGTAATAATTATTAAGAATTTTATTAAATCATATATTTTAATTAAAATATATTTAATAATAATTATTTCAAATTATATTTTATAGTATCATATATTATGATTTGAGTAAATTCATATAAGAAAATTGATTATTAAGAATTTTATTAAATTATATATTTTAATTAAAATATATTTAATAATAATTATGTTAAAATATGATTAAATTATTTATTATTGATATTAATAATCTTATTAAAATTTAATAACAACAACAATAATCATTTACCTAAACAAATTTCTGCTAAGGGTATTCTAGTCATTTTAGTTTTTTTCCATTATGCTATTACACCTCCATTCCAATCAACCAAACACAAGAATACTATTACGCCTCTATTCCATTACATTCAACCAAACAATTCATTTGCTATTACGCCTCTATTCCATTACAGCGAACCAAACGTGCTCTTAGTAGTTACTCATTGTTTAAAGGGAAAAAAATCCATATTTGTTGATAATTTTAAAAGAATATAATGAAAAATAAATTGTTACTTGGAAAGAAAAAAATGTTAACTTTTTTTTTTTTGAAAAAGAAATTACATATTACATCAACTCAATTGTCTAAAAGCACCACTCGCTTCATCTCGTTGTAATACTTCAATGATCTCAATTGGGGCCACATCAAAGACTTGTAAGCTTGACTTTCTCGTTAAGCTAAGTTTGGCTAGCCGGTCCGCAACAGTGTTGTGTTCTCTACACACATACCTAATTTGTCATTGTTCTTCAGTTCTCGTGGTTCGATGAAGCCTTCTAAGCAGAGTAATACCTGAATCCTCCAACTCAATATCAGTTAAGGCCATGATCATGTCAACATTATCGGTCTGAATCATTGCCCGTCTATATCCTTTATTAAGCTGTACAAGGAGTCCATCCAGAATACCCCATACTTCAGCCTCAAAAGGTGAACATTTACCCAGGTGCCGATTAAATCCCAGAATCTAATTTCCAAGTTGATCTCGCAACATACCTCCAGCAAAAGCATTTCCCGTATCTCTTGCAACTGCGCCATCTGTGTATAAATGAACCCACTATGACACCTTATACCCTACCCAGTTGTTGGATCCGAATATAAAATGTCACATTTTGTTGCCGAAGCAACTCACCTTTCCTTCTTCTTCTTTTTTTTTTGAAAAGGAAACGTAGTGGTAAAATTATTTTATAAAAATTTCGGCAGCATTTTTGCCTCTTTTTACATAAAACCCCCTGCAAAATTTAGATTTTCACAAAATATTCACATTCAAATTATCTCCCAAATCAATTCCCAGCACTACGACTTCTCATAACATATCAATAAACTAGATTTCTATGCTTTACTATTTTATCAAAACACTAGTTATAAAATACTAGCTAAGAAAATATAATGAAAATATTTAAATTCAGTTTACGATATAATATTATATATTTATAAGCCTAGGTACATGTCATTTACATCAACTATAAAGTAAACTCTTTACCAACGTTGTTTGAGCTGAACTTCAGTTCTTCGGATGCTGTTGGAACGATCTAATGAATCTAACTACCTGCGCACGAAAAAATAAACAAACCGTACGCTGAGCAAATTTTATGCTCAGTGGTGCTAATATCATATAAATCATTACATAAGTATTGGACACAAATTAATTGATAGAAATAAACTAAAACATGATTATAAATATCATTAATAACATCACAATAAAAGAAAATTCTAATATTAATAAACTTTAATAATTTGATATTGACAAATTGAATAAAGAAAATAAGCTTTTTAATTAAATTCAAAATTGCGTAATTAATTTAATTTGCGCAATATGAAAATTCAAATAAATTCAAGTTTTTTTTGCTTTTCTTTCAATTTAGACTCCGTACTAAACTTTAGAATTATAACCAATACATGAATCTGCCACCCTGAGTTGTTCGGGAACGATGGCTATCAGAGTAGTCCACGACCCTTTGGGAATTGGGGCTAACATTAATAACAACTGACCGACTTGGCATTTTCTCCCTCGACCCTCTGGGAATTGGGGCTAACATTAATAACAACTGACCGACTTGGCATTTTCTCCCTCGACTCTCTGGGAATTGGGGAGATCTAAATTCTCTGGCATAAAAACTCTATGGCATGCCAACTATATCTGATTTAGTCTAACTTAGTAAAACGGGGTAAAAACCAAATTTCATGATCCATTTCAATTCTATTTTCATATAATTCTCATTTCAATTCTGTTTCATATTCAAATCATATATCGCGTAATGTAAAATAAGCTTCCAATTTGAAATATATTAAATATTTTCTTGCTCAATCATCTAAAATCATAGTACTCAAATCTAAATCATAACCATGAATTCGCTAATATAGTCTTATGAAAAACATAGTAATCATCTCAAAACATAATTTTATAAATATTAACTAAATTATTCAAGCTCATCCAAAACTCATAAAATAAAATAAATAAATAAAACTAGTTATATTAAATTAAATGTTCTAAAGCTTTACGTAATGAAAATAATATATTAGTACAAACCGAAGTTTTAATCGCTTTACTCCTTTTCTTTGCCTTTCTCCTTCAAGATGTTCGCTTCGTTATTAGCTACAATAGGAACAATTCAATAAAAAAACACCATCATTTATCCATTCTAAAATTAAAACTAATAAAAACAAACTTAAATATGCATGATTATTCATATTGACAACTTAAGTTTTCTAGTCCGAAATTCGCATATCTTTCGACTCGATTATCCGTTTTCAATTCTGTCTTCACCAGAGTACTCACTGCTTCACAAGCTATTATTTAGCACCAATATTACACAAAGTGGTCAATGTTCTCTACTTCCCCTTTAATATGGCCAAATATACCAAATAAACTTTTCATCCATTTTTGCTTCTTTTTCACACTTCTAACAAGCTAGAACTTATCTTCTAATAATTTCCTATTCAAAAATACATCTATTTCACTTAAGTTTTCTAAGTCCCCATTAATGTCCTTTAATGGTAACTTCCAAAATACTTGATAAAAAAACTATTGGTATATATATGTAAATCAAGCTTCAAAGATTCAAAATCTACAAAAAAAAAAATAAATAAAGAAAAATCATACCTTGCACTTGAATTTGAAGGAAAATGATGGAAGAAATTTTTTCTTTCTTTCACCCTTACTTTGACGTGAAAAAGAAAGAAAGATGATTATAATATTATAATATTAATTAATAAAATATTACTACTTAATTAAAAAATCATTTAAAAGCTATCATAAAACCATTGATTTTTTTAAGTAATGGAAAAATTGCCATTAAGTCATTTTCATCAAAATAAAAATAGAATAATTGCACTTTAGTCTTTATAATTTTCTAACTTATTCAATTTAGTCTTGAACTTGATATTGAACTTTAAACTTAATTCTATACTCCTACTAATAATCTTCGTGTTTCCATGTCCGACGGTTTCTCTAAAAACGTTCACAATTTTTATATTACTATTTATTTATAGATCATTTATTCAAAGACTTCTATCATAAATATTCTTTTTTTTTTTTAAAAAAAAGTGGGATGTTACACCCACGAATTGTTGTCTTGATAAATATGTTTTGGACTCAGAGTGTTGACCTTGTAACCACTTTGATGGAGTTCGTATTGCTGAGCACTACTAATGGAGACTTTAACAAAAAAAAAAAATATTGCTTTTAAGTAATGATCATATAGCATTGCAATAAATATAAAAATATAGACTATTCTATCAAATAGATGTTGCATTAATTGTAAAAACCATTACTTAAAACACCAATGAAAATACTAAAATAATTGTTATTTAAAAGCGAAAAAAAGATACTTTGGTTTTTAGGCAACACTCTCGTAACATTGCAATAATGGTTAAAAGATGTTGCATTTTCTTTCAAGTAAACGTTGCATGTAACTATAAAACGACATTAAAATAAACCATTACTTAAAAAGAAAAAAAGAATGTTACTTTTGACTTTAGGCAACAACCACGTAGTGTTGCATTAACCATAAAAAATAGTCTTTTTTCTTTTAAATAAATATTACAAAATATTGTTACCTAAAATACTAATGACAACATTAAAATCAATCATTGTTTAAAATGAAGTTAGTGATGCTTTTGAGTTTAGGCAATGGTCGCATAGACAACGTTCACAAAACTGTTGCATAAACTTTAAGACAACAAAATTTGTTGTTCAGACAATAATTTAATGGTGTTGCTTAAGGGGTAATTTATCAATAAAAGCTCATTTTTTAAAAAAATTATCAAAATAGGCCCATTATTTAATTATTTACCGGAATGGTCTATTTTCCGCGAAATCGCGTCCACGTCAGCGCGAGTTGCTGACGTGGAAGGAAATTGCGTCCTTGAGGGAGCGATGTCCTTCTACGTCAGCAACTCGCGCTGACGTGGAAGCGATTTCTACCCGCGCGTGAACAGTACCCAACGATCAAAAATTTGACCATTGCCCCCCCCAACGGTCAAAAAAAAAACTATAAATACTCCCCATCCCTTTTTATTTTTTCACAAACAAATTCTCTCTCATATTTCCTCTCAATTCCTCTCAATTTCCTTCCAAAATTCTCTCAAATCCATATTTAATTTCAATTTTCTCCAAATTTCCTTTTTTAAAATAATTTTAATTTTTTTATATTTTTATAAATCGTAAAAATTTGTACGATTTCATCAATGGCCGGATCATTGACTCGTCTTGATAATCATCACATATCGGTGGAACAAATAAAAATGGTAAGTGTTAAATTTAATTTTTAAATATTATTTAAGAATTTTTTATTTATGCATTTTTAGATAATTATTAATTTATTATTTGTTATAAAAGTCTGTAGATCGGGTATTGGAATGCAATATCTGGAATATGCATGCTCTTCCATCACCGTTGGTAGAGAACTACCTGCGGGAAGCGGGTTTTTGGCATGTGACGACTGTAGGCCGGGGATGCAAGTTGGACCTGAAACTGATCAGTGCGTTGATCGAGAGGTGGAGACCCGAGATGCACACATTCCATCTTCCATGTGGAGAGTGCACTATCACTCTAGAAGATGTCCATCTGCAATTGGGATTGCCGGTGGACGAGCACCCAGTTATCGGGTCTACCCAATCTAGCAATTGGGAGGCGGTGTGCTACGAGCTTTTGGGCGTTATTCCGGAGAAAATGGAGGGAGGTAAGGTCGACATGGGCTGGTTACGTGACACATTCCCTGATCTGAATCAAGATTCAACTGAAATTGAAAGAATCTGATATGTTCGGGCATACATTCTACAAATAATTAGAGGTTATCTGATGTCCGACACGTCACGAAGCCGCGTACATCTAAGATGGCTGCTGAAACTCGTTGATTTTAGAGCAACTGGTGAATTTAGTTAGGGGTCTGCTATCTTGGCAACATTATATCGGGAGATGTGTGGGGCGACGCGACCGAGGAGAGCAAACATCGGAGGTTGCCTGTCACTAATGCAGTCATGGGCACTGTTTCGCTTTCCATTTCTACGTCATCAGGTGAACCACCCATATACATTCCCACTCATAACGAGGTAAATTTTATATTACATTTTACAATTATTATGTAGATTTTTAAAAATAAAAGTATGCTAAAAATTTATTTACTTAGGTGGAACCATCCGGCAAGTTATGCTCGATTACCGTCCTCACTTGAAGATATACGGCTTCTATTGGACCAACGGTCGGAAGCAGAAGTAAGTATTATTGAAAATAGATATTTCTATACATTCGCTAGTCGATTGATATTTAATATTTAGTATTTAGTATTATAAATATAACTAATATTTCTATCATGTTCATATAGTTTCAATAGACACCATACGAGGATCCGGTAATTCGGGCAGTAATCCCGGAAGAGGTTTTACAAAATCCACAAGTTTGGCACGTGAAAGTCGTGTTGATCAACTACGCAACCGTGGAGCCGCACCAGACAGACAGAGTGCTACGACAGTTTGGATGTAGACAACCGATTCCGGTGGATCTTGAGGAGTTTGACAAGCAACACAAAGTCGACCTTCGGCAATTGAATACGGATTGGATGAGTTACTGGTCTGAGTACATGGAAATGTGGAAAGATCGGTATGAGTATCTACCTACTCGGGAACCAATCATCGTTCCGGAGTTAGCGTGCGTTCCAGAATACATGCCATGGTTTAGGATCCATGGCAAGCCGTATTTACTGACGCCAGAGGAGAGGCAGCGGCAAATATGTCGCAAAAGCAAAAGGCGCGGGCCTCCAAATCCAAGACGACAAGACAACGAAGACAACTCCTCAATGAGGCCCAGACACTCACCCGGCTCATTATCAGCGGCCATGCAATCACAATGCCCAACGAGAGCACCGACACAGTCACCCGACGCAGCAGTACAACCGATGATACCCACGCAACCGCCTTTTCAGATGATGCCAGGTGCGTTTCCTAGCCCTTATATGTACCCTAACCCTTATATGTATCCTTTTTCGAGTCCTATGGCAGGTTGGAGCCAAATGTCCGGTTCAGCTCCATTTCCTGTTATGCCGAGTGGACCGCCGATGTATAGGCCAGCGGCGCACGAGGGATCGCAAGGGGGGCCGTCTAGGAGCTCTCCTTTTTACCAATCCTCACCAACATATGGGTTTCAAACACCGTCCCCGTTCCTGATGCAAACACCTCCACATACAATATTCTTTGAAGGTGGATCATCGTCCCAAGTCCGACAACCAGATGCCGAATCGGAAGAACCAGAATCCCCACCGGAGGAACAACAACCGTCGCCGGAAGCTAGAGAAAGGAGGAATCCAGCGCGTAACCATCGACAGCCGCCATGTGGCACTGAATCCCCCGGGCATAGACATTGATTGCCGTATTTAAATTTATTTGTACAAATATTTTGAATATTTTGATATTATTTTATGTAAAAAAATAGAAATTTTTAGAGTTATTTTGATATTATTCGATGTAATAAAATAGAAGTTTATTTTATGTAATAAAATAGAAGTTTATTTTATGTAATAAAATAGAAATTTTTTCGAGTTATTTTGATATTATTTGATGTAATTAAAAAGCCTACCCCTAACCTAATTTGATTAAAAACCCTAACCCTAACCTAATTTGATTAAAAACCCTAACCTAACCTAATTTGATTAAAACCCTAACCCTAACCTAATTTGATTAAAACCCTAACTCTAACCTAATTTGATTAAACCTAATTTAATTAAAAACCCTAACCTAACATAATTTGAATAAAAACCTAATCTAACCTAATTTGATTAAAAACCTAAACCTAACCTAATTTGATTAAACCTAATTTGATTAAAAACACTAACCCTAACCTAATTTGATTAAAACCCTAACTCTAACCTAATTTGATTAAAAACCCTAACCCTAACCTAACCTAATTTAATTAAAAACCCTAACCTAATTTGATTAAACCTAATTTAATTAAAACCCTAACCTAACCTAATTTGATTAAAAACCCTAACCCTAACCTAATTTGATTAAAAACCCTAACCTAACCTAATTTGATTAAAACCCTAACCCTAACCTAATTTGATTAAAACCCTAACCTAACCTAATTTAATAATTTTACTAATCATTAATAATTTTATATAATTTGATAATTTTACTAACCATTGATACAATTAATAATTTTATATAATTTGATAAATTTACTAACCATTAATACAATTAATACAATTTTTTGATTGGTAGTAACAATTAATAATTTTATATAATTTGATAATTTTACTAACCATTAATACATTTTTTGCTTGTTAATAATTTTACATTCACATAATGTTAGATAATTAATACAATTTTTGAGTTAATACAAATTATCAATTAATGATTGCACAAAGTTTATTTTTTTACAATTACATTCAACTATTACGATTAGGGCATGATCGACTTGTATGGCCTGGATTCGTACACCATCCACACAACTTCGTTTGACTGGCTGTTTCTCGGATATCCATATTTTTACGTATTCTAGTCGAGCAAGGTCGACCCTTTGGTTTGCGACGTAATTCTCTATCCAGTAACAACTTAAAAGGAGCAAGAGATAAAGGCGGCCACTTACGTTCATCTGGAACCGATGGAAAAACGTGTCTCCAGACGTTGTACATGTTTTCTAATTTGTACACTTCGTCCACATAACTCATCGGATCCAGACGGAGTTTCTGACAAGCTGCAATAACATGAGCGCATGGATAACGAAGTGCATCAAACTTCCCACAGTCACAAGTCCTATTTCGTAAGTGTACATGATATTGCCCGCCAACAACACCTTGGTGCGGTCTGTCAAACTCTGTCACGCGAAACCATAAATTGTCTCGATCGTGACACACTGTGTACATGATGTTTGCCCTCGCCTTGGCCTTGTTTATTTCTTGAACTACCTTACTGCACCATACATAGCCTCCCTACATCTGGCCTACATCACAAATTCTTCTCAAATAGTATCCTGCTAGAAGTGATTTTATACTATTTTATCAGAAACATCAACTCGAAATTATTTCTTCCAGGACCTAAAACCCTTAAAAATCCTGAACCCTAAACCCTAAAAGCCAAAAAAAACCTAACGTGGGAAAAACGGCGAAATCGCGGCCCACGTCGGTAGCGATGTCGAGGCAGCGCCAGAAATCGCTACCGACGTGGACGCGATTTCTTCTACGTCAACAACTCATGGCGACATGGACGCGATTTCTGGCGTGCACTCGACATCGATCGACGTGGGACGCGATTTCGCGAAAAATGGACAATTTCGGTAAATAATTAAATAATGGGCCCATTTCGGTAATTTTTTTTAAAAATGGGCTTTTATTGGTAAATTGCCCTTGCTTAAGGTCATTTTTGTTTTAGAATTTTTGACGTAAGGGTATAACAAATATAATAAGGGTAAACTAGATCCAAAGTCAATAAATTATTAATAAGTTTATGTTTTGGTCACTCAACTTGAAAAAAATTACAAAATGATCACTAAACTATTTGAATGTTTTCATTTAAGTTAATGGACTATTAAAACCGCTTATGTATGCCATTCTCTGCTCGCACCGTCTACACTAATCGAAAGTTCTCATTCCCCTTCTCTTTTACAACTCAGTTTTTTTCATGAAACAACTTTTAATCAAAATAGTTTTATTATTTGATCTTCGTCACTGAACGTCAGGTCGACTTGGATCTAAGGTATGTTCTTCTACTTGTCGATTGGTACTCATCCACCCTACTGGTTGTCAAATCGTCACTTGAAGTTCACTAGTCAGATTTTTAAAAAGAAAATCTCAACAAACTAGTAACTTAATTGAAAGCTTTCGAATAATTTAGTGACTAATTTATAACTTTTTAAAATAATGTAAACTTATTAATAATTTAATGAGTTGAAATATAATAGAAATTATAGAAGTTTTTGCCAAAGTATTGTTGGAATGGAAATCGTGGGCTAAAAATCGAAAAAATTGGAAAGAGTATTATGAGAAATGCTAAATCAATTATATTAAATTACAATATGAAAGGCTAAAATAGAATTTTATGTTTTCAAGGCACATCTGGTAGTACAATTGAGACATATAATGCCAAAATTCATTTCATTTTCTAGGGTCTGAAAAAGTTGACTATTAAGCTTTGACTTGGTAAACAATGAATTTATGGGAGTTGCAGGGGCTTGCAAGTTATATCCGGATTTTAATTTCTTTTTGAATCTTTAAAATATTTTAATTAGAATTAATTGTAATAAACATTTTTTTAATATCTCAATCTAAATTAGTTTTTAAATTTTAAAATATTCTGATTATATTTTTAAAATTATCGATATTATATCAATCATATCTTTTCATTATTGAAACTATTAATTTAACTATGAAGCTTTTATGTGACATAATTTAAAATAAAAATTTTAAAGAAAAATAAATTGTTGCGGCGTAACTTTTAAATTAAAAACTAAAATAAAGTAAAATTGAAAAAGAGAGTGAATGATGGTTTTTGTAAAAGTTTCAAAAACTTCAAAACTATGGTTTTTACAGTTTTCATTTTAAATTATGTCACATGAGATTTTTCGTGTCATTTAATGGTTAAATTAATGGTTTCAATAATATAAGGACATGGTTGATATGATATCGATAGTTTAAGGATGTAATTAGAATGTTTTGAAGTTGGGGACCAATTTAGAACGACGGTCATAGTTTGGGGATGTTTAGTGCAATTAACTCTTTAATTGATTTCTTTATTTTTTTTTGGTTAAAACTACCATAACCCTTCCCCAACCCTTAATTGAGTTCTCAAAAATACAATATTATATCAATTAAATCATTTCACTAGTTAGAGCTTTAAGTACCACCTTAAATATGATATGGAACATATTTCAAATATGTGGATCAAATAATAAATATATGTATAGTAATTATATTGATAACTCGAATCTAACATGTAAAAAAATAGCACTCTAAAATTTTATTAACGCTATCTTTTTTATAACACGTCAAATCCAAATACCAATGCGATAAGTATACATATTTACATTTTAATCTACATGTTATAAATATCTTTCATGTTGATCTAAACTATTTAACGCCTAAATTATTAATTAGATTGATGAAATGATCTTATTGATATTTTAAAGTAAATGGATGAATTTAACATTTGAACAATAAATTGAATATGTCTAAGATGATCTTATATGGAAAAGGTTTTCCACCATTGCAATGTTTTATACACCATCAATCAACGAGATTATGATTAATGTCGTAAGAATCAAATTGATGATCGATTTGCTCCAACTAGCATGAAGAAAAAACATCACAAGCAAAATCTTCTTAGAACTGAAGTATAAACATATAAGTTACATAAAAGTTGCTTTAGAGACCCATTGAAACATATTAAGAACTCAACATTACATGTTACAATTAGCACTACACAACTTGTAACTAAAACACCATAAGTGAATTATGAAAGCTTTGTTGAAGTATATATGTCGGCTATATAGTTAAATAGATTATTTACAGTTATTCAAAGATGGAATTCTGAGACAAATCCAAGTTAATTCAAGTCCGAGTTAATAAACCCTTTGATCTCATTCATGAGGCAATAGAAATGGTCATTATTAGGCAAGAAATAGAACCCAATGGTGGCCTTGTCTAGGTAAAGAAGCTTCACTTGTTGCCCACATTTTTCAAGTCCTTTAACATAGGCCAATTGCCAATCTTGAATCAAATCCAAGCCGGCGACGACGATGAGACTCTTCGGGAACTCGAGTCCGTCGAGGGTTCGACCTCTCGGGCCGAATGGATTACACGCGGGGTGGTCTCGATCTTCGCCTTCAGGTAAATAAGCCCTCCAATACCAATCACGGTCTTGTAATGTGACGAAGTACTTCCCATCTAATCTTTTCTCTGACTCTGTTCTACTTTGCCCACCAAACATTGGGTGAAGGAGGATGTTGCCTAATACTTCAACGCCGGCCTCGGCGGCCATGACGGCCACATTGTGAGCTATGTTACCGCCGGAACTGTCTCCGGCTAAGTAAACGTGGACTTTTGAGTCTTTTCCACTTTGAAGCCAAGTTCTTGATTTAACCCACTTAAGAGCTGCCCAACCATCGTCGTAAGCACAAGGGTACCTATGCTCGGGAGATCGGCGGTAATCCACCGACACAACGACGGCTTTACAAACATTAACAAGGCGGCGGCAAAAGGTGTCGTAGATGGCACTATTGGCGGAGGAATGAGTGAAGCTTCCGCCATGGAAGAAGACTATGACCGGAACAACCTCGGTGGCGCTCAATGGTTTTTCAAGGTCCACAATGCGCCATCGAGACTCGATCCGAGACGATGGTTGATAAACCCGGTTGAGAAGGCCGGTGGCTCCGTCGACATGGTCGAAAGAAAAAACCCCATCAACGGGGTTTATATTGGCGGGGACTTTCCGGTCAAGGTACTCCGATAGGTCCCTGTCGAACGTTCCATCGGGTCGGCGTTGAAGATTATATGCTACTTTAAAATTGGAAATCAGTACCCATGTATTCAATGGAACAACCCTCTACAAAAAAAAAAAAAAAAACATATAAATCAAAGAATTTCAAATGAACCCCAAAGAGAAAATGAAAGAAAAAAATACCCTTGATTCATTGAGGTTGACTTCATTTCTACCAGCCATGGATCAACAAAACCCAGACTCAAAATGAAAAATTTTTAAAACCCCATCTAAGGAAAATGAAAAATTCTCTTCTTTGTACTTGAGTCCTTTAACCCTTTCTTTTTTTTTTTCTGATTGATTCCTCGTTTGTTTGTTTGTTTGTTTGTTTTTCTTTTTGAAGATGAGACACTTCCTTGCTGCAACAAGGAACCAGAGATTAAAATAACAAGAAAAGAAAGACAAAAAAGAGAAAAAGACCTCGGACGCTGCTTCAAAGAGATGTAAAGAAAGAGATAGAAAGCTAAGAGCCTAATAAGTAATAAATATGTATTTATATCGCGAGAGACAATGGAAATGTTTTTTTTGTTTTTGAAGAGTCAAAAAGGTAGCGAGAGGAAGACGATAGACACGACAAAATGGGGCGGCCCTAATGTACTGTTTATGTGGGTCCTACGTCCCTATGCCTTTTTGGGTAAATTTCATTCTAGGTGATAAATTATTAGTAAGTTTATGTTTTGATCACTTAACTTTAAAAAGTTATAAAATAGTCACTGGACTATTCGAAAGTTTTTCATTTTAAATCACTGCATTGTTACAATTGTTGTTGTATGATCTTCTCTATTTTCACCGCCTACACCAATCAAAAGCTCTCATTCTCTTTTTTTTTCTACAATTTAGCTTTTTCTCATTAAACTACTTTAAGCATCATGAATATGTCGACCAAAATCTAAATAGTTTTTTTCTCTAATATCTGATACTGATTGTCAATTTGATTTAGATCTAATGTATGTTTTTCTACTCATCGATGGGTAGGGGTGAGTGTTCGATTGAATCGAGTGAAAAAATTTCAAGTTAATCGAGTTGACAAGTCCTATTTTATCATCCTAACTCGATTTGAATTTTTTTCGAATCGAGTCGAGTAAAATAAAATTTGAGTCGAATTGAATAGAGTGAAATTGTTCAATTTAAATTAAAAAATTAAACCTATCAAATTAAAATCTTGTTACAGTATAACTAGTTCCATGTTGGAGTACATGAATTTGAAATCATATATATTTGAAAATAACTTATTTAAAACAATAAAAATACAAGATACTATAGTATGATAAACTTGAATCAAGAATTAACTTATTTAGGTCCCAAAATTATTATTTTAGAAAGTTTTAAAATTTTAACTTTCTTTATATATTCTTTAGAATTTTTTAAATTACTATAATTTTTAAAAGTATATAAATTTTTGGAATTTTTATAAATATTTTGAATTTTGAATTTTATTTTAAATTTTTTTGTAATTTTTGTTGAGAGAGAGACCAATTTGCTATTTTCAAAATTGACATGGACTAAAGGGTATTTACACCAATCTGTTATTCGAATTATTCGAATTGTAAAATTCAACTTGATTCAAACTCAAAACTCGAATTACATATTCAAATTGACTCAAATAACTCGATTCGATTAACTCGAAATTCGATTTTTTTCGATTTCTTCGAATTAAATCAAGTTTTTCTCATCCCTGTCGATGAGTACTGATCCATTGTACTGATTGTTGAATCTTCATTTGGAGCTCACTAGCCAAGTTAAAAAAAAAAAACTTAACAATCCAGTAACTTAAATAAAAACTTTTGAATAGTTCAATGGCTATTTTATAACTTTTTAAAATTGAGTGATGAATAGACGTAATTACATAACTTGAATTCAAATTTTGAATACAAAATTGTTAGGAGGATAGCCACAAATTTAAAAATAATTATTTTTATGAATCTAATATAAAGAATATTTTATCATTAAAAAATTAATAACTAGTTTTTAAGCAAATCTAATAAGTGTTATTGAAATTAGTTAACATTTGTAACAAATAAGGGGTATTTGAGAAGAAAATCTCAATTTAAATAGTTTGGATTATTTTTGGTCAAGTTTTTTAACCAACTCGAATAAATAATATTAAAATATGATTCAACCTTACTCTCTTGTATACAATAATGAAGTTAATTATCGGAAGATTACTGATCGAGTTTGGTAGCTAAACTTGATAATTATACATATTCTGATTAGAGATATTTATGGATCGGGTCAGGTTAGGTTCGAATCGGGTCCATGTAATGTATTTATATTAATTTTTTAAGTTCAAATCAGTCCAAAAAATGAATTTACTTTTTTACCCAAATCCAATCCAATTTAAGAATGGTAAGCTCGGGCCTAACCCGGTCCTCCCATATTTTATTTTTTTAGATTAATTTTTATTTAAATTTAAAAACATATAATACACTAAATGAACTAAAAATACGCTAAAATAAAAGTTTTCTAACACATAAGAAAGTATTTATATTAATAAAACACAAATAAATGTAATAAATATTTTATTGTATTAAATATATTTTTAAAACTTTATATTTTGGGTTGAGTTATTTAGTTAAGGTTTTTTTTAAGTTTTGGATAATAAATTTAATTGTTATTGGGTTGGTGATTTAATATAAATATATATGATTTAATTATTATTTAGCTTATATAATTAATATAATATTTTTTATAACATGATATGTTCGATTTAGGATGGACTCAAGCAAAAAAATATTGTCAAGACTCGACCAATATAAAAAATGAGTCTTAAATTTTACCCAAGTCTATTTTTTGGGTATCATATTTTTGTTTAAACTCTCCCGTTTTTCAAACAGACCTTCAAACCTGGATGAATAGCCTAACTCATGAGCAGGTTTAATTTTAATCATTAAATTTAAATTTTATTAATATTTGATGATATGTGTATTGACAAAAAAAAAATACATGTACAAATATGGGCCTAACTATACAAGTTCAATGGTCAAATTTTACAATAATCAATTCCATTTTTATTTAATTTTTTTTTACTTAAAAATAGTAGAGTTGATGTTATTGGTTATTTGTGATTTTCAAGTAGACTCTTAAGTCATATGGACTTTTATAAAAATTTCTTTATAATATCTAAATATAATTGAATATATATTTTAATTTGAATTTTTTCGTTAGTCTCGATTAACATTTTAAATCCAATTTAATTGATAAAATGAGACTTGTCAATTCGATTAATTCAAAAAATTTTGACTCGATTATATTAAATCAAATGACCACCTTCTTTCGAAGCGAAGTTAATTATACTAGATTATAATACACGCATGATGTGGATGAAAAATAAATTTAAGTAACAAATATATTTTAAGTTCACATCTCATTATGTGCGCATATTTTCCTATTTTTATATAAAAAATATAAAAAGATAAAAACAACCTCAAAAATGATATAATTTACCTTGTAAAATAATGGTATTTTAGTCATTTTCTAACATGTTGATGAAGTAGGCCACCAGTGTCCACCAAGATAGACTCATGAGATGGTCGGGTGTAATTCCATATTCGTTCAGTATAGTACAGAAGAAAGGGTTTAGTGGAATGTGAAAATTTGCCTCCAATAGATAGAGAGGGAGAATGAAGCCATTACTACAACCGCCCAAACGACACTCCCCTTATACAACTTCGAAATCATAAGCGAAGTTGGGTTGAAGAATTCCCCTGGCGGCCAAGTGTCTGATCATCTCTTCCTGGGAGTTGTACATCTAAAGAACGGGGTTTCCACTGAAGTATTGGCTTCTTGATTTCATGGCTCATTGCCACTACCAGTGGTAGACCCACTACCCTAGCCCCTTTGATTCCAACTACCATGTCCACTGACTCCACCTCTAGAACCTATCCTAACTCTAGCCATATGAGGGGAAGCTTAAGAGTAAGAAAGACGGGAATGAATGATTACTTTTGGAACGAATGGAATTCTATAAAAAAAGAAACTGAAATGCTACGACGATGGACGAAAAAATCGAGGAAGAGAAATTAGGGCACGAAAAAAACTCAAATGATGAGAAATTTAGGGGGAAAACAATTTGAAAAGTAACGATTCTCTTTTCTCTGCGATTGGCTATATAAGGTAATCATCTCATAGAAGTTTCAATTTTAAAATGGTAATAAACTGTTCACATTCCCCAATCTACTCTTGACAGCTGTTGGTGATTCACGAGGATTTTTCTTAAACCCTTGGTATCCAGAAAAGCAAGAATATCCACCAAGTCATCTCACAAAAATAAGTATTCGTCAATGTCGGGTTTGCCCATTAGGCATTCGCCAAGAATGGATGTTGAAGAGTCATTATTCACTAAGGATATTTATTCTTGTACTCTACAAATTTTTGCCTCATGTATCTTTAATGAGGCTATCCGCCAAAGTGAATACTTGCAAAAATATTCAACAAAGTGTCCCACCCAAGGATTTCGCATCACCAGTGGCATTGTAATATGATCAATTCGCCAAGTATCAAGGTAAAAAGACCTCTTTTAAGTACCTTGTGTAAAGTTATCCCATGTCTTCCAGGGTGAGAGAGTTGTCACACCCGAATTTGTAAGGTCCAAAGTAGCAAAAAAGTTTGGCGTACCAAACTGAAAGGTTCTCTAACCCGGCGGGTTCTTTCTGCAAATAAGAATAAGTAGCGGACTGGTTGAGGTAAAGTTGGATTTCAACCATAGTCCCATTGGTTATGAACTAGAAACAAGTTATTGGAAGACATGATGGTTAAGGTCTTTCCAGGTGGCACGAAATGACTATATATAGAAGAAGCATTATTCCCTCAGAACGATTCTTTTGTTTTCTTTTACTTTTTTCTTTCTAGTTTGCCATAAAAGAGAGAAAGATTAATGAGTGTTCATGCATGAAAGGGTGAGACTAAGGATTAAGTCTTTGAAATGGGAAATCTTGCATGTTGGTAAGTTTTCTAATCTTTTTGCATCATCAGATTCAAGAAAAAATGTAGTTAAGGATTTTAACAAATTATTGGTTCTGTTCTGTTTTTGGGTAAAGTGGCAAATGACCATTCAAATGGCTTCTGCATGAAAAGAAATTATGGATTTTGTAATAATGAATGGTCTCAATTGGATTCTAATATAGTTATCGTGTTCTATTAACTAAAAAGGCTCGTGCAGCAAGGGAAAAAAAAGGGCTTAAAAGGTGGAATTAGCGACGACGCCCAGGTGAGTTCTCATACTTAGATCTTAGATGAATGTACTTTGTGTCCTTAACATGTTGAGTATGATGTAATGTTACCAACGGTGAATCAATTTATGGCAAAGTGTTGTTGCCTTGTGCGTGCATGGGGTATTGAGTGCAAACATTGTTTGGCCAAATTTGATCATGACTGAAACAATGAGTGATTTAGCGTAATGTATGTTGTTTAATGAGATGCAATTGAATGGTTGTAAGCTTACTCTGTTGAGTGAACAAATTGTTTGGCGTAATGCGTTATTTGCGTATTAAAGTGATATGATTGGCTGATAGTAAGTATGCTTATGATATGTCACTAGAATTGGGCTGTTTTGTATTGTATGATTCATAGCTTTTATTGGCAAAATGTGTGTATGATGTGCATTATGTTTATGTGGCTTTGCGGAGGATCGGATGGTCATACACGGGATTGCATATGCATTACATATATGTGGCTTTGAGGGAGGTTTGGTTTGACTGAGCCAGGAAAAGAGATCAATGATATGAAGACTTGGTGCGCACCCGTAAATGAGAGCCCCTCGGAGGATGTATGGAACTCCATGACCATGACACTACTGTAAATATGGGAAGCCTGCGAAGACAATCTAATGTAATTATTTTTCTGATGATGTGGCTAAATAAAAAATTAGAAAAATTTTAATTATTATTGTGATTTTATAATTTAATATTAATATTAATATTAATATTAGTATCAATTAAAAAAATATTTCCCTCCCTCAACCCAACCTCATCCCTCTCCTCTCCTCTCCCTCTCCCCCTTATCCGTTCTGCTCTCCCTCTCCCCCATCGTCCCCCCGCCCCCGCCCCCACCTTGAACCTCTCTCTCTTCAAAGACAATTAGCATCTCAATTTCCTTTGACCTTCGAATGGAGACTTCGCCATCTTCCATCTACCCGAACAACATTAAGCCAAGAATTAAAACATTAGAACCCAATTCTTCTCAACACTTTCCCTTGTTTTTGGACTTTATTGTATAAGACGTAAACAATTGGTACATTGAAGGTACTTAATTTAGTTATTGGCACTTTAGAGTTTCAAAGTACAAACGCAAACCCCAGATTGGAAGAGGGCCATAAATAAAACTAACAAACACAAAACCTTTACCCACAAAAATCAACACGGAAATGTTCTACTTCTTGTTGAGGTATAAAGTTATGATCTTATTATAAGGAAACAAATTATCCAATACATGAAAAGGAAAACACCAATTTTAGGCTTGAATTTTAATTTTTTTTAAGGTCATTTTCCCAAACATGTGGTGTACGAATTTGAAAGCAACTGGGGGACAAAGAATCAATGTTAAAGAAAAAAAATGAGAGAAAAAATATTTTAATGAAAATATAATTGAAGGATTCGCAAAAGGAGAGGGTCAAGTAGTAGGGGGAGGACGGTGGGGGACATGGAGAGGAATGGAAGAGCAGTGATGGAGAAATGTTTTTTAATATTATTTTCAACTAATTTTAATATAAAATTATAAAATCCAAAAAAAAATAATTTTTTTTGGAATTATTTTATACAAATAATGAAGTGATTTGCCGTGGCTTTTTTGCCACATGTCGGTCGGTGATTGGGTCACATCATCATTGACCAAGGTTGACTAACAACTGATTAACGAAGAACTAATGAGGTACCAATGTGGGAAAAAAATTAGTTTAGGTACTCAAATTGACCAAGAAAAGTTTAAGTAGCTATTTGAGAAAATAAGTATAGTTTAGGGAGCAATTCTTATATTAAGCCGAAAGAAAACGCTGATGTACTTTATTGGAGACAATGCTTATCTGAACATAAAGCCACTGGGGACCGTTGATTACTGTGCTTATATGGAAAAAATAGTAAATATATTTATTAAATTTTTATATAAAAATAAATAAATATTTAATTGAAATAGTAAAATTAAAATATTAAAATTATAGTATTTTGAGTTGAAATCTCAGAAAATATAAGTTTTTAGTGTTTTATATGAAAGTATTGTTTTAGCCTTTCTCTAATTAATTAATTTATAATAGAAATTTTAAATGATAAGTTTTGATAGACAAGTTGAAGAATTGTCGTTGTATCGAAGAATGACTTGCCTTAAAGGTTTTGTCCTCTTGTTTTGAAGGGAGTCTAATGACACATTCTGATGCTTGGACAAGTTAATTTATGACCATTGAAAACCTACACATAATATAGTGAGATTTTAGAAATGACGAATTTATAAGCTACTATTAAGATTAGGATTAAAATTTTAAAAATAAAAAAAATAATACTAATTACAGCTTAAAATGTAAAAATTAAATCCACAACTTACATATAGTACAATAATTAATAGCAAAAAATGGTATATTATTATTTTTCATATAAAATTGAAAAATATTTTTTTCTCACATCCCTCGGTGTTTGGTAAATACATTGCATCATAACTAAATTGAGAGCGAGTAATAAACCTTAAACCTGACTCAAACGTTAACAGAATAAAATTAAAATTTATACTCGTGCTCTCAACTAAATTCGAAAGTCAAGTTGGGTTGGAACCTTGAACATGGGAAAGCTTTTTAAAGTTGTTTTCTCAATCCGTAAAACTCATTCAAAACTTTACTCAATAGGTATTAAATTCTTTACTACTCAACTTAACAAGCATTAGTAATTTTACATTAAAATATTTTTGGGTGGTTTTAAAGTCCATGAACATAATTATTCCCTTTTACAATGTTATCTTCAAAATCTGAATCTAAATTTTTTCCTAATAATACAACTTACCTTATTATTTCCCTAATAATACAATGTGACTTATTATTGAACCATACAAATTTTACCACTTTTAATTCTATTTAAAAGAAAGAGTAGGCTTGGGTTTTGGATTGGATTTGGGGGCTGTTATTTTTGTTTCTTTTTATTGGACCACAGTAATTAAAGGTGCCGCCCACCACAATTTTGGCTGGTTGTGGCTTAGGTCAATAACTAGGAACAGCTTTCGGCTTCTGCTTACTCCCCTACGGGCCAACCTGCCAAAAAATACCACTTCTTTTTTTAGAAAGGCAATATTTAATACATGTGAAAGTCAATTGATTTAATGGAGTAAATTTTCTAGAAATGCCATTTTTCAATTGAAAGTATTTTTTCTTTGTCAGTGAAAATAAAATTTATAAAACAAATTTTTATATAGACATCAAGTCTCATTTCTCTTATTAGGAATAAATTTAAAATGGATTGGGAGTTTATATAAACCCATATTTCATATCGCTCAACAGTACAGGAATAATCTACAAATGGATTATGAGTCTATATAAACCCATATCCCACCTCGCTTAATAAAATAAGGGAATGAGACTTGAGATTTATATAAAAACTTGTTTTTGTAAATTTCATTTTCACAAGAGGTGGTACCAAAAGAATTAAAAAAAAAAGATATTAAGGTCCGAAAACTCTTCCAGCTTGCAAATTCGTTGAAAATGTTTCCAATTGGAAGCGTTTTCGTTATTTTGACATTGTCCTGTAATTTTTTAAAAAGCGACATTTTTGAGAGATATACTCGATTTAATATTAAAGATTAAATTAAAATATTGAGTTAGTATTTAATGTACTATATATACATTATTGATGAACTAAATAATAGCACATCATTTACAATTCTTAAAAATAAATACATTATTGATGAACTATATATACATTATTGTTTTATACTATGTCGTAATTTGATTCTAAATTATACACTATGTTTACTTTTTTCTCATTCATAGTAGTGAATTACCATTGATTTATTATATTACAAATATCTCTCAATTTTGAAATTAAATAAATTTGTTCATTTAAAAAAATAGGAGCAATTTTAATCCTCGAGCAACTAAAGAAAATTAATCATAGTATTAATGACTTTCATCAATTGTACTTAAATTTGATCGGTATAACTACAACTTTAGCCATCGATGTTTACATGTTTTGTCAATTTGGTTTTGATTCTAAAAATTCAACAAATTTAGCCTCAACATTTACATATTTACACAAATGTTGCGAGTTAAAATTGTTAAATCAGACAAATTGATAGAATGTATAAATTTTGAGGGCTAAATTTATCATTATACTAATCAAAAGTATGTAAATGCGAGGAAAAACATTAATATTGTGATTAAATGTTCTTAATTGCTCACTTTCGAAATTAACATGAATTAAATCGCTTTGATTTTATTAAGAGATCAATTTGTTCAATATCAAAATTGAAATAAACCGGAGAGATCTTTTGTCCGGTTATTATGTATACACATGCTTTTAATAGAAGTTATATAATTTCAGATAAATCCTAATTGAATTTATATTTAATACTAACAATTTTCTAAATATAACTAGAATACGCCCTTGTAAAATCTTATTAAATTTTAAAATATGATATGTATGATATATATCACTAAAATTGGATTCAACGTAAACACTTTCTGTCATACAATTTTAAGTTAAAGTACTTAAACAAGTATGTAAAATTATAAACACGTCACGGATAATTTTATTTTATTTATACAATGTTTAATGTTATTTATAACTCTTATCTTACCCTTGATTGGGAGAATATGTTAAGATATTATTATGATATATTAAATTTTTAGGAATATCTAAATATATTGTATATTATTGTATAACTTTTAGGCATATATTTAGGAATATATTATATATATTTACAGGTGTGATTCGAATTGGGCTGCTTGCCCGTTAACTCGACGTTCACTTACTGGATGATTTGTCTTTTTGGGACAATCTCCTATTTCCTAGAAAACTAAGAAACAACATATTGTTCCCTTATCTTCTGCTGAGGCCAAGTCTATGGCTCCCATCACCTGTGAGCTTAAGAGGCTGATGACCTTGCTATTGTGCTTAGGTGTTCATCATCCTAAAACTATTCATTTATTTTGTGACAGTCAATTTGCGTTGCATATTGAATAAAATCCTGTATTTCATGAGTGTACTGAACATATTGAAGTGGATTTTCACATTGTTAGGGATGCAATTTAGGATGGGTTGATTGAACCTTCTTATGTTCCGACCTCCATTTAGTTGACTGACATTTTTACAAAAGCGTTTGGTAAATCGCAATTTGAATATCTTCTCAACAAGTTGTGCATTTATGATGTGCATGCTCCAACTTGAAAGGGGTGTTAGGACATTATTATGGGATATCTTTCAAGAATATCTAAATATAATGTATATTACTGTATATCTTTTAGGCATATATTTAGAAATATATTATATATCTTTCATATTCCTACGTGACTACTGCTGTATAAATATTATATATACTCTTGAGGTCTATCAATAAGACTGCCCTATTTTTGTCAGAATAAATGTGCTTCAGTGAGCTCGAACTCACATCCTCTTATACTGGCAAGAATATTGATGTCAACCGAGTTAAAACTCAATCAGCGCATACAAGAGAACACATATTTATTCATAAAGGAACTATTTCCAGATTAAAGTTTAAGAACAATGTTGCAAATTGATGAATGAGTTAAATATATACCTTGAATAAAGCCCCACAGACATTGAAAGTTCTCTAATTGTATAAATAATTTTGTATTATCATATTTATTTTATAATTAATAGTAGCTTCATATAATTACAACTAAACGGATATCTAACAACCCAAATCAATGAATTCACAACGTTTTTAAAGTTGATTAATATAAATGCAATTATAATTGTTGAGGGGACGCTGGTATTGGACCCTCAACTGTGGTGGTATTGTTCCTCAAGTGTCTATATTCAATTTTAGTCTTGAGTTTGTCTTCGTACTTTGAAGAGAACCTAAACGGATTCACAGAGTTTCTTTAGTAGTAATCTTACCCTATAAGGGTTTGGGTGAACTTCATCACAGCTAAAATGATAAAACATTTCCTTGGTGTACTTTACGTGCTCCAGATAAACTTGGTGAACTCATTTTGGCTCTTCTCGGAATAATGAGTTAAAAATTTGATGCTAAAATCACATAGACACCTCAGAAATAATACCAGTCCAAAATCAACAATAATATTATTTTAATCGATTAAATTCACTATTATTTTGGATTGACTTTTAAGATTGTGGACAGGAAAAAACAGACATTTTAATTGCAGCCACCGCCTAATTTCTTAGTATTTGCTGATGCAATTTTCATCTTCGTTTTCATTTTTCCTTGCCCTTTCCTTTCAATTGCTTTTTTTTTTCCTTCCCTTTTTATGTGATTTAAGAAAGATATTTTACTTTTACGTATTTTTTCACTTAAATATTTAAATTTCTCATAATATTTTTATTTTTTGCATATTAAGTGTGCCATAATTAGTTAATATTTCTTAATTCAAATGGTAAAGAATTTGATGCTTGTTAAGTAGAGTCCTACCTTCAAATTTTATAGAAGAAGAAAATAATATTAAGAGGACTTGCTCTTATTTTACTCAAATAAAATTTTATTAGAGTCCAATTTTAATTGTAGGGTAAATGAAAAGTTAAAATGTCTAAAAATTCATAATGTATAATATATTATTAGTATTAGACTAATGGTAATTAATACAAGCTAAATATTCTATTCAATAGAGGCAAATAAAATTAACTTTTATGCATACCATTTTATTACAAGAAAATCTCATTTTGTAATTCTCGCCGTAATTATAACTCCCTTCACAACAATAAAAGCTACTTAAGTGTTTTTAGTGTCATGAGAATGCAAGCAGTAATAAATTTTAACCAAAATGTTAATTTTAATCTATATTTAAGAAATATAAGACTATACAGACTTTCTCCAAGGATTTGGATTAATGTTATCTAAAAATATAAAGCAACCAAGATACTAGTGATCTCATACAAAATTAATATCCCAAAATCATTCCATCAATCTTGCATAAAATCCTATTTAATAAAAGTAAAGCCACCATTTTATTTTTTAACGAAACTTAAAAGCATTGAAAGATTGATAATGTATGTTGTAAAAATTATGAAAAGATGTGAGAAAATAAAATATCGGTTTTCATAAACATTCAAGGATTTGTCCCCACAACATGAGCTGATTATGAGAATAAAATTCATTAATTAAAAGTTGTAGTCACATTCAAATGGCAAAGTTACTGTCAATGGATCCTACACGAAATTTGAGGACAATATGTAATATTCTGTGTTTGTTTGTTTTAAATTTCTAATAAAATTAAGTGATAGGTGTTGGATTTTATAATTGGTAATCCAATTGGGATTGTGATGTAATTTCATTAATTGGATATTATTTGGTAATTAAGTTGATTAAATATGATGTTCCTACTTTAACTTTTAGAATTGTTGATACCAAAAGAAGACGTGGAGGAAATTGAGGTTGGTTCATCTTGTTTGAATGGAGAGCCGTATGGGTTGAGTGATGGAAGAAAGCTATGAAGGAGGAGAAGCTTTGAGAAAAGAAATAGTGTGGTTGGAGCTTAGAGTAGAGGCTTAGCTTCAAGGTTGAGAGGTGTATTTGTATGGCTTTACCTCTCTTGCCACGTGTTGTCCTCTTCTAGGTATGATGGTCTCTTCCATGGTTTCATCATATTCATTGAAAAATGTTAGGGAAACCACGGTTTAAAGAATAGTCTTGAAAACGTTTATTTAAAAGCCATTTTAGATATGTTGTTTTGTTGTTTACCATCAATGATATTTATTAATGTTTTCCTTAAAGGTGATTGGGGATGGAAGCTACTTCTTGAACTTTAGGGGTCAAGAAAATTTCTGCAAAACAAAGGGTAAAGTCTCTTTTTCATATTTAAGTTAAAAGAGAAAGACAATGGGAATAAGGTATAAGAAAAGATTTTGGTGAAGTAATAGCAAAGTTGAGGTTGAAGGAGAGTGTACTTAGAAAGTTAAATTGGGGTGTCAATTGCCCTGATGTACGTTGTTACTTGCGTAAGAGTGTGAGGATTGAGGATCAAGGTGCCCCTTGCATGAAATTGAGTGAAACATACATTCTTGGCAACTACTATGTGCATGCTAGTACTTGGGGACCAAGCTGCTCGTTGCATGGGGTTGGCTGGAGCGGATTTCGTTGGCCTAATAGGATTGTCCTTGAGGCTTTTTTTTGTTGTTGTTGGTATTGTCTTTGAAGGTTAAGCACTATTTGTTGTGCCAAGTGTCATATAACCCTGGGCCTCTTGAGCCATTTATTTCTTTGGGTTTAAGGCGTATATCTTTAAACTGGTATAAAAAAAAATTCTACGTCTTTTCATGTCTTCTTAGTGATGAAACTGGTAAAATCTTAAACCTATTTGATTGTATAAAAAATTAGATAGTAAATTTATCTTAAAAATTTTTACTTATGACTTTATATTTTTTGTTGTATGGCTGTATCTCAAATCATATATAACCAATATATATATAATTAAAATAGTTTTAACACACTTTCATAAAATTTATATTATTGATATTTTAATAATTTAATTATCTATTTTATGTTTTATTCCTATTAATTTTTTAAAGTTTAAAATAAATAAAAATATTTTGACATAACAAATACAATTATATTATTAAAATATTATACAAAATTTGGAAAATATATAAAATTACATTAGAGTTGCACATGCAAGTCCCTGAGTTTAGGATTATTCAACACTAATTCAATGTAATGGAATATTTTATGCCAAGAAGGAGACAAACCAATGTGATGTGACCTTATAAGCATCATTATAAATTCAAACAAATAATTTAAGCCCACCTTATATTATTATAATTAGAATCTAAGTTTATTCTTAAAGATCCCATCAATCAAGAAATAAAAAAAGTAATTATTTTCAAAGGTATTTTATAATTAAACAAAAATAAAAGCCAGTCAGCTGCTAATTACTTCAAAATCAGATGGCTTCACCTTGAAAATACATCAGAGAGCTAATTATTTAATTGAAAGTGGTTCATCTTTCATCAGTCACCAAAAAGTGTTTATTTGTCTTGCACCCTTTTAAGCCTGCTTTCTATTATGCCAATTCTTTGTATAAGTAGATGCTGGAATCAGGATCCAATCTTTTATGTGTTGTTTATATAAGTGTGAATTTTTTTCGAATGTTGTATATTAAATATCAAATTGTTTTTTTTAAGTAATATCTGACTCGACTGTCATGTGTTCTATTCTAAATACGTCAATATTTACCTAGTTTTTATTACAAATTGGGGTTCAGTGCGTGAAAAATCTTTATTTGAGCATTTTTATAATTGTTTGACCCTTATGTAAGCATCTCATATAAGGTTGGGCTCTAATTTAAACATTTAGCCTACTAATAAGGTCCTTCCGTCAATGCAGTCATTAATTTAAACGTTAAATGACAGCTCAAATATAATGCGGAACATATTTAAAACAAATGGCTCAATTTGTAAACATATGTGTACGCATGAAAAGCTTTGCATTTTAATTGTTAAAAAGAACTAATAAATTCTATCGACATTCTCTCTCTCTCTCTCTATATATATATATCATGTTATATGTAAGTTGTTTATATAATAGGTATACACTTTTTTACAATTTGATTAAACCACATTAGATTTGAACCGACATTTAACTCTTAAATTAACAGCTAACAAGAGGACCTCATCGATATAATGATAATGTTTTGAGGATTCAATTAAAATATCTTGAAGTTCGGGGTTCATGGGCTAATCTAGAATACGATAGGTATACATATATTTACAATTTGATTTAAGTATTCTAAATATGCTCCACATCTGATCAGAGTTGGCACTTGATGCTTAAATTGATTGAGATTAACATAATGACCTGATTGATACAATATTGATACATTGAGGACTCACATGGAATATTTTTGAAATTTATAGACCAACTTAAAATACAAGTATTAGTTTGAGGATGTTTGATGGAAGCAACCCATACAATAAAAATTGAGATTTAACCTCTTTTCAATGGCTTTTGCTTACCTGCTTCATTTTCCCAACATTCAAACCTAAACCAGCAAATTTAACATTAAATTAATAATATTATTATAAAAAGTAAACAAACGATTAAAATACCATTTTTTTATTTTCCACCTTCGTTTCTACTTATATGATTTTATATTTTAAAAAACATTATTTCATTGAAATGGAAAATATTTTATGCCAAGTTGGGGACAAATAAATGCAAACAAATAATTTAAACCAGCCCTATGTTTAATATAATTTTATAATTAGAATCCAAGTTTATTCTTAAACATCTCATCAAGACTTAAATTTTTTTAGTTACAATTAGACTTATTCGTGAGTCAGGTTATTTTCGCAGACCTGGAGTTCCGCCCGAAATTTGGGAGGATTTAGGTAAAAATATAAGATCCGAAAAATGAGTTTGGGCAAAAAAATTAGATCCGTTTAAAACATTGAGCTCGACCCAACCTGACCTATTTTTAAGTTTATAATACTTTATATTATATTATCTTTATAAATTATGTAATTTTATAACACATTAAAAATAAACCTATACTAAATATATAATACTATAGTAATGTAAACATTAAAATAATGTTAAGATGACTATATAAAAAATTCAATAAATAAAAATAATAATAAGATTATTAAAAAAATTAAAAATAATACGAGCAAACTTAAAATAAATTTGGGTTAGTCTTTTGTAAATATGATCGGGCTTGGGTAAAAATTTAGACCCATATTTCGAGTCGAGCCGGGCATGAACAAAAATAAAATATAGTAATTACAACGGTCTGATTTTAATTCTATTCAAATCAAATGGTATTTAAATAAAATCCGCCTAACAATGAATTAATCCTCTCTAAAGAAGAAAAGGAAAATAAAAATAAAAAAATGTATATATATGATTAAACAAAAAGCATAAGAGTCAGCTGATTATTCCTTGAATTAGAGAGCTAATTGATATTTTTAATCGAGAGTGGTTGATATTTCATTAATCACCAAAAAGTGTTTCTTTGTCCTAAACTCTGGTTTCGTATATTAAACTTAAGATTATGTAGTTGCGTAATCCTAATTACAAATTTAATAAAATTACTTAATTAATTTGTTTTAATCGAGTCATCGGTTTGGATTAATTGCACTAGATTCCTCAAACTGTGATTCAAATTCTAAATTAGCTCCAAACTTTAAAATGTTTGAATCGAATCCTTAGAGTCTCAATTAATCGAGCCATTCCATTAACTTATCTGTTAAATGCCTATTCAAATCATATTTAAAACACAACATGGCAGGGGACAACTAAATGGAGGGTGCGAGGGGCCTTGCCCCTTCTTTTTGGTCCAATTATTATTTAAGTCCTGCTAATTTATAATTAAATGAATTGAGCCTCCCTAACTTTTCTTGGTTTTAACACCTTTTAGGTCCCTACCAATTCTGAATTAGACAAAATGACCTTGATCCCCAATCTTTTGTTTAATTGTGAATTTCGAAATTAGGCAAATTAGATTCTCTCCTAATTTTTAGTTTTTAAATTGGTCGCTTAACAAATAAGATTTGAGAAACTTTTTTAATTTTTAATTTCTTATTCTATCTTCTTCTTTGTTTATTTTTTTCGTTTTTACATTCACCAAGTTGATATACATTTGTGATTTTTGCTTTTCTTTTTCCTTTTCCCTGGTATGGTAGCATATGACAATTTGTATTAAAATGTAAAATTGTAAGATCTTGTCTACTTTTTTCATTGATGTATTTTTTATTTATAATTTTGTTCAAATTTTAAATTAATCATACGTGTTAACTTTATATATATATATATATATATATATGATTTTTAACTACAATTTAACTTTCAATTGATATTTTTCTTATATTTTTAAAAATATAAAAATATTTGAAATTAATTTAAAATATTAAAATCATAAATCAACTGGTACACGATGATATAAGGTGACATTAATAGAATTTTATTGAAATGCACAAATAATTTTGACCAAAATGAAACTTAAACTATTTGGTATCAGAATACATTGATTCCATGCTTAGATCCCTGATGTTTTATCCTGATTTTGTCATTATACCGGATGTCTAAATGAAAAATCTAAATGGACATTCAATACCCAAGTCTTAGGCTAGGTTGATAGAAAGATTTAATTAATACAATATTAATATTTTGAAAATTCAATTAGAACGTTTTAAAGTTTATGGATCAATTTAAAATCAATACAATAGTTTGAGGATCGTTGATGAAATTTAACCCCCAACATCCGACCTTCATGATTACGTTACAAAATGCAACTCATTCAAAAGGTTAAGAACGCCAAGACAACGACCCCTTCTTCATGTTGTTTTCATTTTCAAAGTCTTTCCTTTACCTGCTCCATTTTTCCCACCATTCAAACCTAAACCAGCAATTTCAACATTTAATTAACAACAAATCTTATTATAAAAGTAAACAACGAATAAAAATAATAAAATTCCATTTTTTTTTCCTTTTGCATCTTCATTTTTTTTTCTCGGCAACCAAACAAACCTTTCATAAATCTTTCTTGAGAAAAAGGCTGAACTTAGCTATTCAATGGACAGGTTAGTGAAAGTAGATGTGAAAGAAGTCGAAATACTGTTCATGGAAGGCCAAAAAACCACTACGAATTTCACTTTAACGAATCTCATGCACACCATGTCTGTAGCTGTTTGTTTATCCACAAAGAACTCATCTTTCTTCTCTTTCAACAACCAATTTTCAATAATCCCACCCCTTTCATCTTCAACCTATACTCTCTTCTCCCAGCCGTCGGATCAACCTCCTTTGACAAACCCTCCCGATGCTATTACCGTCAAAACCACCATGCTTCCTTTAGGGAAAGCGCACCATGACGATCTCCGCCGTCTGTTTTCCAAGCCTGGACCTCACGTGTTCAAGGACGCTACTTTACCGATCTCGTTCACCGGTCCCCACGTGATTCAACACCTCATTTCGAGCAATACCCAGATGACGGATATGGATATTTGGTGCAACAAAGCGATTTCCGGGTGTTTCGGGGACCAACTCACGGTGCTGCTCAAATCCGCTGTCGTTTCAGGGAAAGTTGGTTTGGTCCGTACACTGATCGACCACCGTGGGGATGTGAACGACAAGGATGATAAAGGAAGGTCTTTGGTCTCCCTAGCTGTCGAAGCTGGACATGTTGATGTCGTCAATGCCTTGATTTCAGCTGGTTGTGAAATTGATAACACGGTTGACCATGTCTTGCACTATGCAGCAGCAAAAAACAGAGTCGATTTGATGGATGTTCTGTTTCGAGGTTATAAAAACATGGATCTGATTGATTCCATTGATTTCAATGGCCGAACCCCAATTCATATATCTGCTATTCACGGGCACACCGAATCGATTAAGTTCTGTTTATCACTAGGTGCGGACCCTGAAGTTTTAGACGTCAATAAATGCACCCCACTTCATTTAGCCGCTCTGGGAGGTCATTTAAGCGCCGTGGAATGCCTGTTGGAAGTATCCAATTATACCAAATACGCATTGAACGGACAAGGGAAGACCGCTTTCGCGCTTGCAGTCGAAAACGACCGGTCGAACGTGTATGATCCATTGCATTTAGGTGACGCGTTGCACCGTTCTGCGAGGATCGGAGACGTGAATGGGATCAAGAGTTGCATCAGCGAGGGGGCGAACATGAATGGGAAGGATCAGAACGGGTGGACGCCTTTACATAGGGCGGCATTCAAAGGTAAAACCGAGTGTGTTCGGGCTTTGATTAGCTACGGTGGTGATATTAACGGTGTTGATAACAACGGGTACACGCCGTTGCATCGCGCGGTGGAGGCGGGGCATGTTGAGGCTGCTTTGGTGTTGATCGGTCATGGGGCTAAAGCTAATGTGAAGTGCCTTAAAGGTATTGGTATGGGGGTGGCTTTGAAGTCAGATTGTTCTAAGAATCATTGTTGTTATCGTGGTTCATTTGTTCAACCTTTGTGATTGATAGATTTGATGATTTGCCTGTTTTGGAGTTGTTTTTTTAGCTTTGAAATGTGCAGAGCTGTGTAAAATTTTTCACTGTATAATATGGGATTTAGCCAATGGTGTTTACTTGGTTCAGTGATCTCATCTTCTTCCTTGGTTTAAAGTAAAAACCAAGACATTTAACAATTTTAAGCAAAGCTTAAACAGACAGTTTTATTAAATGTACATAACTATTAGTGTGGACATTGTATGTTGCCCGAGTAATGTATTAAGAAGTTATCTCGATTGTACTTAGCTAACACATAGTCAGAGTAGTGGTTAATATTCCAGTTAGACACCTCTTGTCTTGGTCAAACAAATTCGGAAGAGATTATCCAAGACTTGGCATCAGGACCATTATGGATAAAATGGGTGCAACCTTGCATGATTGAGGGAAAGGTCCATAGCAGCTCTCTGTTTTCTGGGTATAGCTAGAACAAGCACAAGATGGATCCCTTATAACCACCTGTATCGAGTGACTATAGGGGGTGTTATTCGAGGACTACATGGTGGATGGTTACTGGGATAAGATGAGCCCCCATGCTACATCCGTAGTCTTCTGGAAGATGACATTTAGTCGGTGATGGGCTATCTGAGGGTCCTTCGGACCGGCAATAGCTAAGCTTGTTTATTATACAAAAAAAAACCACTACCATTTGCACATTGTGTAGAGTGAATTTAGAGATAAAACAACATTTAGACTCTCCTTGTTTCAACTTAAAAATTGTTGTGATAAATACTTTTAGTGTTTTTGATATTTGTTTTATATAAAATAAAATAATTAATATAAATTTTTTCGATCAATATAAAATTATCTCTTTATTCCCGTAAATCATGGTATCAAATTTTTTTCTGCGAACATATTTTCTAAAATGATAAAGTTATCTTCACTGTAACATTCCTATATACTTCCCGCCTAACCTAAAATATTGCAATTCCCACAAAAAATATACCTTTCCACGTTGGGGATCCTACTGATTTCAAAATAACCAATCAAATCACAGGTCCTTCACCTATCTCCACGATGGTGATCCACTTTGGCGATCCGCGTGAAACCCAAGTAACCAATCAGAACGCACCTTCTCCTTCCTATATAGACCCCAAACCGCCGAAATCAAATCTCACCACCTCCCTCCAAAATCAATTTCAAACGTTTCAAAAGTCTCCATTCCTTCGAAACAGAAAATTAAAAAATCTGCAACCATGAGCTCAGCCGCCGTAGCAGCCAAAGGAGGTCGGGGCCGAGGCCGAGGCAAGCCAACGGCCAAAGCCGTTTCCAGGTCTAGCAAAGCTGGTCTCCAGTTCCCCGTTGGCCGCGTCGCTCGTTTCCTCAAGAAAGGGCGGTACGCTGAGCGCGTTGGATCTGGCTCTCCTGTCTACCTCTCCGCCGTCCTCGAGTATCTTGCCGCTGAGGTTTGTGAAATTGAGATTCCTCATTGATTTATGTGAAATTCTAAAGGTTTTGAAGAGGGATTTAGGTGATCTTATTTACCAATTCTTTGATCTTTACAGGTTTTGGAATTGGCTGGAAATGCCGCAAGAGATAACAAGAAGAACAGAATCATCCCGAGGCATATTCAATTGGCAGTGAGGAACGACGAAGAATTGAGCAAGCTGATGGGAGGTGTGACGATTGCGAACGGAGGTGTTTTGCCTAATATCAATCAAAGTCTATTGTCACGGAAGGCCGGGAAAGGTAAAGTAGAGACCGGTTCCACTTCTCAGGAATTTTAGGTAATTTTGTGTAACATAGTATGTAACGAAATTAGGTTCCTGTTATTGCAAATATCATTCCTAGTAATGAAATCGTTGAATTGAGTTTTGTTGTAAGCATTTTTGGGCCTTTTCTCCTTTGTCTTGGGTGATTCATATATTTTCATCATTTCCCTTGGAAGTACTTTCCGCCAACGCTGACCGTAACCTACCTATATGGCACAATAAATAAAACTTTCCCCCAACGCTGATTCCTACAATTAATAATGGATAAACTGTATGTAAACTACACTCACTGGTTAAAAGGTTGGATCTTTTATAACTTCTAAGCTATGTGTACAAAGTAATGGTTTCTTCCAAGGGTGGAGCTAGGGGGTGATAAGGTCTTGGTACTTCTTGAAATTTATACAGGAATTTACCGTTGCAGGTAATCGTGGGACTTGTACATCATAGTTATGCAAGTGAGTTGCAATCGCGGGGCTTATTTTTGGTAAATGGGTTTTAATTTTAGTAATTAAAGTTTTATTTGGTTTAAAATATCAGAAAATATATCAAATAAATAAATTAAATCAAACTTTGGTATTAATGAAACTGAAAAGGTAAAAAAATTGATTTTTGTTTATAAAATTTTTACACCCTTAAAAGGAAGATATCTAGTGGTTTGTTTAATTGAATATAAATATGTTTATGGGTTGGATTAAGGCTTGAATTTAAAATTTCCAAATTTGAGCTTAAGCTTGATTTGTTCAAATAGCTCATTATTATTTATAAAAAATATATTAACATATATATTATAATTAAATTTAAAATAAAATTATGTTTTAAAAATATTTAATCTAAAATTTGATTGGGTTGGGTTAGGGTAGGGGAAAAAAATCTTTGCCTAAGTTTAATTCATGTTAAGTTAGGCCAATTGGGTTAGGTGGAAATAAGTATGGTATTCAAAATTATTTATTGTTGGAGTTGAAATGACCTTAAAAAAAGAAGATGCAGAATTAATGTCTAGTTACTTGGGAGAATGCCAATTCAAGAATTCAAAATTTGTTATGGGTTTTGATCCTACTTATGATATGTTATTTGTTCCTTACATTGGAGTTAATCATCGTCAGTCTATCTTATTTGGTTGAGGAATTGTTTGTTGGGTCATTAGAAATTTGATTAGAAGCAGTGTTTGGTAGGACTAAGCTAAAAAACCAAAAAATTAAGAATTAATTCGGACTAAAATATTTAAATTATTTATGAAATATAAGCTTAAAAAATTATGGTCAACCTGATTAAATTGAATATTCTCTTTCATCATCCATAGCTCTAAAACAAAATAACGGCTACCTATCATTTATACGTTCATTTCCTACTGAATAAAAGTGCCTTAACTTGGAAAACTGTTCCAAAAAAAGTAGTTTGGTTGGTGAATGGCTACCAAGCTGATTAAGGATTTGATTCTATTCAACTATAAATATTAAACATGTGAGTAAGGGTTGAGATTACCCATTTTAAACCTTGGAATTGATGCCATTTGGCGACATTTCCCCCAAAATTTTGTATTTATGCCAGTTATTTTAGAAAGATTTAGGCGCTTCTTCATCTTCTCCGTCAGGGCAAACCTTTTACCGTAATCAAAATTCAGAACATGTTTCATTGAAGATTATTTTATAACCTCTCGTTTGACTCGGGAAAGATGGGGCTATTCCTCTGCCACTGGGATATGTGTTAGCACTAGACGCATCGTTGACTTCTATGTCGAACATTTGATGGGATTGAACGTTTATTGTGCCATGTCACATTAATGAATAAGGGGATCCCTCGAAGAAGGGATCAATCTCTTAGTACCCTAAAGTTAATCTGAGCAATTGTCTCCTTAATTAGTTTGTCCTCTTGTCTTTGTTTTGACTTTCGACCTCTTTAGTTGAACTGGCCTCCTCTACACCGTCGTGATCTCGTCCTTGTACTCCTCCCTTGGAGGAACTTTTATCAATAGTTTTAACCAACAATATCAATTTTCATCACGATTATTTTTGATACTTGAAAAAATAAGAGTATTGAGAATCTCATTTTATCATTTAACTTTTTTCTGAATGATTAGAATATTGAGAATCTAATTACTTTAATTTCATTTCAGAATATAACATTACAAGCCCTAATATAATATTGTGACTAACCCACCTTACAAAATAGCAAAAGGTGTTTTTAGAGAAAATAAAATATTTGTAATTCTAAAGAGTTAAAGAATAAAGGTATCAAAATTTTGAAATCATTGGCCATTTGTTTCTTTAATGAAATTGTGAATTAAATAAATAAAATTAAAAATTATTCCCTTCTTTCCTTTAATAAGTTTTTTAAATCATCTTTGTCCGTTACGAGGATATTATTCTTTCTTATTTAGCTTGAATTCGAATCTTTGACTTTATGATAAGGTCTATTTATGTTTATGTCTAAACTCGGTCCGACTCATAAAAGATTCTCTCCCCTCCGTCTCTCTCTCTCTTGGGGAGAGAAATTTTTATTTTTTAAATGTTAACATAATTATTTTGATTAATATTAATATAAATATTAGAAAATAACAAATGGGTATTGACGTGGCTCCATATGATTGGTCAATGGTTTTCTTTAAAAGGGGAGGTATAATTTGTGAGTTAATCCTTTGAGAATCTAGAAATTAAACTATCATCATCTGCTTGTTTGAAACAAATAAAGAAAGGTTCTTCTTCCATGGTGCTAATTGGTGTATATGAAATAAAGCTGATTAAGACATATCAATTTGTATTTCTCTCAATCCTGTACTTATATTAGAATTTATAAAATTGGAATATAAAAAAAAGAATATATATATATATATATATATCTCCTGCCTGTCACGATATGTTCTTTCCTATTAAAAAAAATGGGGACAAAGTGATTAGGTGGTATTTGATTGGCAATGGAAGGAATACAATGCATTGCTTTCCTTTCCTTTACGATGCGGATACCGTACAGCTTAACATTTCCAAGCTAGGTTGATCAAGGTATTCATGTTTTTGACCCCTCCACTTGCATCTATAAATCCTACTCCCTTTTTTGATAACATTTTATATCAAAGAAAAATTAGATTGATATATGCTTTCATTTGTTTCTCTGATATACCATACTGTTACACTCCATTCGGACGGATCGGAGGGTCAACCCTATGAGTGGTATGAATAGACCCTTAAGAGGAATTCTTCGTGAAAACTCATTGTTTAACAACGAGCTACGGTGGTGGATCCCGGGACTAAGTTTTTGGGGTTTAGTAAAAGTTTTAAATATTTTAGGGGTTTAATGAGAACTTTTTTTTAAAAAAAAGTAAGGGTTTGATTAAATTTTCATGAGATTAATGAGAATTTAAAAAAAAAATTAAGAGTTTAACTAAATTTTTTTTTAAAAAATAAAAATAAAAGGTATAATGAGAATTTTTAAAATTTTGGGGCCTTGACCCTTATAAGGACTTGCTATTGACAAGCGAGCCCTATTCATTAATTGCCTCGCGAAAATTCTACTATTACGTCCCATCTGAGATGACTCAGAGCGCATCATAACGACACTTTACCTAGGTGCATATCATCAGACCAATTGGCCACTTACCTTTGACTCACCAATAGTAGATTGATACGTGACACCTCGGGCTAAGGGAAAAATGATATATAAAACTCGACGATGTAGTTAGAAAGGGAGTTTTTCAATTTTTCCTCCCGAACTCTCTTTCACCCTCCTTTCTCTTACTTATTTCATCTCACCTCTAACTTCAGCCACCCAACTAGATGGCTGTCCGCCTTGTTCTAAACAAAGTGAACCTTCTATTTCCGCCCCCTATTCTTTCGTGTGCGAACCGGATATCAACAAATACATTAAATATTAACCCAATAAGCTAATGTTTGAAAATGAAAATGGGGACTAAAAGTTGTTTAGAACATTGACAAGCCAGAAAGGATCGTGAGGGTGATCATAGAAGGCGAAATGTTTGGTTGGAAAATTAAAACCCAAAAGGACCATCTTTCTTTTGGGATGCAGAGAATAGAATCAAAGTGGTTTTTAAGTTGTTCCCTTTATGATCAGCCTAAGAAAAGGGCTTTTGTGGCTGCTTCAAAATTCCAACCTCTTTAAATTAACTTTTCCCCAATTATTCAACTATATAGTATTAAATCGGTATCAAATAATTTATGTTTTCTCGGTTAAAATTTTGACATATTTCAGCCCGTTTCAGCCAATACCTATTGACACAAAATTTTAATATTTTAAATCTAACTTTAATATTTTTTTTATTTTAACTACTTTAATTTCTATAATTAAATTTAAAATTAATAGTTATTAAATTAAATTATTAAACTTAATTAATAACTTTAAAACTTATATTTACATATAAATATATTTATATGGATGTAATTGAGATACATTCGAATGTATATATGATATTTACTTTATTTTTAACTAGAATAATATAATTTATTCCAAGTATTGTCTACTACATAGTTGATTGATCCCCAACAATCAAATGTATTGTCTTCCTCGAGGACTTTGGCCATTGTACTTTGCCCTAGTGATATCATGGTTGAAGGCGCAATATGTTGCTTAATTATTATTCAAATGTCTTATATTGACATCATTTCTGAATCTTACAAGTATCAACAATCAATGCATTCTTGACTCTACGAATTAGGCCTATTGAGTATGTGCTCTTGGCATGTTGACGCACAAAAGCCTCTATCGAAGAACAATGTTTTCATTTGTTGAGAAATCGATTAACTACCTAATGGATAACACTTCAAAAATATCTTTCGAAAAAGTCGACCCATCAACAAAAATATATAAAAATAATAATTAAAAATATAAATAAATTCGAAATGATGCACCAAACCATACTAATACATTACTTTGACAAAGGTGATTAATTTCTTTATATAGGCTTAGCCCCTCTGCCCTAGAAAGGCTTCATGATGACTAAAGTGGCATGGGTGAGCAACACTTTGAATTTTTAATTGAGACTTTAAAGATAAATGATTTGTGGCCTTGACTTCATGCTTCATCATACTTTACTGCAGTTTAGTTTTTAATTATTGCTTTATATATATAATGCCATCTAATAGATGCTTAACAACAGTTTACTTACATTACTTTAATATTGCTTTAAAAATATGATACAATATCATTTTTAAAATTTTAATTTAACAAGAAATATTTTTGAAAAGATAAAATATTCATTTAAATGATATTTAAATTTATTAATACTATGATATATATAAAAATATATCGATTTAATTTATAATAAAATTATTTTATTGTAATTCATTATTAATACTTTGATGTATGAAATATAAATTTTAAATACTTTTTACATTAATCTTATCATATATGCTTATATATATATATATAATGTCTAGAGCTACTCATAACCCCCGAACCCTTAAATGGGAGGATAATGCGTTTCAGCGCATTTAAACCCACGTCCTCTTGCTAGGGGTGAGCGTTCGATCGAAGTGAGACGAATTGAGTGAAATTTTTTTTAGTTAATTGAGTTGACTAGTCCTATTTTATCATCTTAACTTGATTTGAAATTTTTTCTAATCGAATCGAGTGAGATGAAATTCAAGTCGAGTCTAATCGAGTGAAATTATTCAAGTTAAATTAAAAAATTAAACATGTTAAATTAAAATCTTATTACAATATAACTGGTTTCATGTTAGAGCACCTAAACTTGAAACCATATATATTTGAAAACCTTTTCAAAGCAAAATAATAAAAAATGCTTTAGTACGATAAACTTTAATCATTAATTAACTTATTTAGGTTCTCAAAATTATTATTCTAGAAATTTTTAATTTTTTAAACTTCTTTTATATATTTTAAGGATATTTTTGAAATTTTATAAATATTTTAAAATTTTAAAATTATTTTGTATTTTGAAAATTATTTTGAATTTTTTAATTCAATTTGTTCATTTTCAAACTTGATAGGGACCAAAAGGTATTTACACCAATCTGTTATTTGAATTATTCGAATTGTAAAATTCAACTTGATTCGAACTTAAAACTCAAATAATTCGAGTTTACTCGAACTTCGAAATTTTTTCGATTTTTTCGATTCGAGTTTTACTCACCCTTACCTCTTATACTAGCAACAATGTCAATGCCGATACCAACCAAACTAAAATTCAATCCGCATTTTAAATACTTCTTAAGTAATTTATTCAATTTTTTGTAACATTTAATTTAAATATCTAAAGAATATTTTAGATATTTAAATTATACAAATATATAATATTACATATTTTAAATAAATTTCTAAAAGGAAATGAAAGGAACATACTGTTGCTTATGATAAACTAGAGTAAATATTTAACTTACCTCAAAAGTAATTTTCGAAAATCAAATTTATGTTTGGTTTTAGGAAATAAATACAATTTTCGTTTTTGTTTTCTTGAAAATAGAAAAAAAACATGTTCGCTTGAAAATATATGAAATAAAATATTTATTAAAAATATTTCGTTAAATTGAAAAAAATTCCTGACTCAAACCCATATAAACACAAAAAAATTTTCTTTTTTAAAACATTTTTTCCAGATGTCATAATCTAATTGGCTAAAGAAATTCTTCATCTCCTCTGGTCTAGTCTATATATATGTGTGTTGTTTGAAAGGCCATAGACCTTTGTCTTGTTCTTGCATGAATGTGATGCGAAAGCCTTGAATAAATAGGAAAACAAAATCAACCCCACTTCTCTTAATTTTTGTTTCTATATTTCTGTTTGGGGAGGTTTAATTCAATCAAGAGTTAGCCAGTTTGGTTGTCAAATGTCTTACAATATATCTGTTCCGCCTGATACATTCAATGAGCACTTCCTGTTTGATCTTCCTTTGGTTCCTCTCTACGATTCCTCATCCGTTTACAATCTTCAATCTTTGATGACCCAACAAAACCCAATTGACGAATCCAATTGTTCAGACCAATTGGTTTCAGGGTCGCCATTAACGGACCAGCTTGAAAATCTCAGCCTCTATCAAACTACCCACTTTCCATCTTTCTCATTTGATCCAAATGCAGCAAACGAGTACCAAAGTTCCAGCAGCTTGAGTTTTCCGGCTGTTAAAAATGAAGAATCTCTAGTGGATTTCGATTCTGCTTTTAATAGTGACAATGTAGCAAATTACTTGCAAAGGAGCTTTAGTAGCAATTCTTTCGAAACAAAGCCTAACTTTTCCTTCCAAACCGCTCCTAATTCTCTGATGGAACCCCAGAATTTTCAAGGCCAAACCGCTTTCAGCTTGCCGGAAAACACCTTTTTCGCCGCACATATGAGGAAGGTTTCCAGCACCGGCGATTTAGAGGTATCCAGCACCACCAAACAAATTATGTTGTTCACTCTGTCTTTGTTTTTTTTTAAAATCTTGTTTGTTCCTCGACGATTTAGAATATGAGAAACGTGAATGACAATCAAAGGTCGACTATAGAGAATTCGTTAATAGAAGAAGTGCCGTTCAAAGTAGGACGATACAACCCAGAAGAGAGACAAGAGAGGATTTCAAAGTACAGAGCAAAGCGTAATCTAAGGAACTTCAACAAAACAATTAAGGTTTTCACAACCTTTTTTCAATGATGATTATTGTTAATTACTACATTAATTTGTTTTTGATTGTGTTCTAAACTAGTAATTACGGTTTGGTTTGGTTTATGTTTGATTGCAAAGTATGCATGCCGTAAAACACTAGCAGACAATCGTCCTCGTGTACGAGGCCGGTTCACTCGCAACGATGACACTGTTGAGACTCCGAAACTCGCATGTAATTCAACTAGAGACGAAGACGAAGATGAGCTATGGGTACTGTATTCCAATCCATTCCTCATAGTTCAATGTAGCACCATTAATCGTTTCTGTATCTATATCTGTATCCAATACAATACAATATTTGGAAAAATTTATCATTTTTCTCATTTTTTTAATGTATTAATTTGCAGGCGTTACATGAGGTGGAGGATGAAATCATGGGAAGAGCAACATTTATCAATAGTTTTAGTCAACAAAATCAGTTTCCATATCACCATGGTTGATTCTGATATAAGAATATTTTTAATATTTTAATTTCATTCAAGAAAAAACATTTGTGATTGTAATATAAGATTCGACCAATCAAACCTGCTCCTTACCTCAAAATATATTTTAGAAAATAAAAGTTATCCTAATTTTGAAGTCATTGCCGCATTTGTTTCTTTAATGAAATTGTAAAATAAATAAATAAATAAATAAAACTAAGAATTATTCCTTCATTTTCTTTAATAAATTTTCAAATATCGTTATATATTATCTAACTTGATTTGAATCTTTGACCTCGTAATAAGATCTCATCATCATCATCATTTTATTGTAATGAAGTTATGCTCAGTGCACACACTTTAAATTTAAACCATGAATTTTATGACAATATTTTAGTCTCATGATAGTATATATTATAGTCAAGGAAATAACACTATGTTGAATTTTTTTTAAAAAATAACAAGATTTAGGTGAGATAGTAAAGGTTTTTCTTACCTTAACCAATGGTCGAGGGTTCGATCCTTATGCTGAGTATGGTGTAATTTTAAAACTCATGACCCGCGGAAGATTAATAACTGGGCTCACTCTGATAGTACTTTGAGAGAATAGTACTATATAAATTACTATTTTTTAAATAAAAAAGACAGAAATTCTTCCCAACTCATCATTTAAATGGTTATAATTGTTAATTTGGGAGATGCATGTACATGGTATAGACAGTTCATTCTTTATATGAAGTGGAAGCACTCTAAAAAGTTCAAATTGTAGTATGTACATGCAATGATAATGTCAAGCAACTTTACTGTTAAATTGAGAAAATAAACTCCAATGGAAGGTTGATTATTTATCAGCATAAAATACACTTAAAATCTATAGTGGGTAGAGTTACAAATTTTCTTTTCTTTGTTATAAAGCAAATTGATGGATTTGATTGAAAAAATATAACATATATATGATGATATATTCTAAAGATGGATTCATTAGAATATGGATTGGTATGGTCAAACTCTACTTTGCTACATGGTTTTCTTAGGCTACACCATTTATTTTATTTTATTTTCTTCACTTGGAAAACAACTATAGAAAAGAGGCCTATAATAAAATTTCGGGTTTTTTATAAAAATATTTTAAAATTAATTAATTAATTATCAAGATAGAGTGAATGGTACATTAATTACGAAAATTGTATGTTTATTATACTAATTTTAATACAGTCTAATATATTAGCGACATCAGTGAATTTTAAAAAAATTGATAAGAAAAAAGCTGAAAAAGTTTTAGTGAAAAAATAATAAAAAACTGATTTATGATTCCAACCCCAGATAATAGCTTTTTCCCTAAATTTAATCCTAAAATCACTTCTACTTCCAAGCTTTTAATACTTTTTCCTAACATTATCATTTACCAAACCAGAGGAGAGTAAAAGAAAAAGAGAGGAAACTAACTTTTTTTTTATTTAATCAAGAGAGCGCCGCTTGACACATTGACAACATTAATTAAATAAATATTTTTTTATTTTTTTAAAAAAAATTATTGATACCGCTAATATGTTTAGATAACATCCAAAATTATTATAGTAAACATCTTATTTTCGTAATTAATTTATTTTTCTTAAATTTTTTATAATTTTAATATTATTTTTATGAGAAAGCATAAAATTTCCAATGAGAAGATAACAGTCAAAGCAATTTCCCAAGTGTAGATTGGTTTGTTTATTGCAACCCTTTTTGAGTGTTGTCCAATCCAGGGGCCATAATGATGGGTTAGCACTTAATGAAAAAGTGGGTGGCATGAAAATTGATTCACTCTATGGAGAAATATATATAAACCCTTTGTTTGATCCTTCTCATTCCACTTACACTATATTTTTACTAAATTCCGGTTCCTAAACAGTAAATAGCTGATTGAAAAATATAAATATATATGTTCTCTGTACGGTAGCAGTAATTGTTAAATGTTAATCACGTGGTGTGACTGATCTTATGTAGAATTAGGGGTTTAATTTTCATTTATAAAAATAGAATATATTTTGTATTTATTGAATATATTATAGATATTTAAAAAAATGTTCAACGATTTATCAAAGAAGAGGTAAAATAGAGGTGATATTGCGACGATACGATTAAACCCCAAATAATGGTGGTAATGTCGTGATGAGTATGCATGGGACGTCATGGCGATTTCTCCAAGTTATACAGTCGTGTTTTAGATTCCAGGCAGGACTTTTGTTTTTTCCAGTTGGACTCTGATTATTTTAGAGATATTTTAATATGATTAGAACTCTAATTTAAGTCTAATTAAAGGGGTCATTATATCCTGTCAGACGCACCAATCAGTAAGGGCTTTTCTTGACGGCAAAAAGATATAGCCACATATGAGTTTTGGTGAGAGTTTCATGGTAGCTATGGAGAGAATTTTGTTTTTAGGGTTTGAGTTTGTAGATTCAATACATTTAGGATTATTTTCTCCATATTATACTATCGTTTATTTACTCATTTACATGTGATTTTTCCCTCTTTAAAGATTTTACACGTACAATATCTGTGTCCGTTCTTTTCCACTTTTTACTATTTCGTTGAAATAATGGAATTGAAAGAGATTAGAGCTGTTGGCAGAGCACTCTTATTTTATTGTTTGAGAATCTAGAAATTAAAGAATTAATCTGGTTGTTTAAAGACTTATTTCTTTTTCTTAAAACAAATAAATGAAGGTTGTTGGCAAGAAAGCAAATAAAAATAATAAAGGGTGAGGCAAAGCAGATGTAAAGTGAAAGCATGTGTGAAGCTGATTAACACATATCAATTTGTATTTCCCTCAATCCTAGACTTATATATATCATATATATATCCTGTCTGTCACCATTTGTTCTTTCCTATTAAAATATTGATGGCAAAGTGATTAAGTGTCAATGGAAAGCAATATAATGAAATGCTTTGCTTTGCTTACCATTTCTTGTATTAAATATTAACGCAAAAGTTGTTACAGCCAAAAAGAATCTTTGGATATGTTTGGGTGTTTAAAACCTAAAAGGACCATTTTTTTTTCTTTTGGGATGCGGAGAATGGAATCAAAGGAGTGGCTACTTTATATCATTTTACAACTCCAAACATTGCTTTAAATAAATTTTAACAGCCCTAGTGAATGGGTCAGATTTTTACTTGACTCTAGTCTTCAAAAGATTTTACTTATCGAGTCTCAAACTAGAAAATTAATTTTATACCTTACTTTTATTTGAATTGAACTTAATTGTGATTAATAAATTAAAAAATAATTGACATCACTTCCCCTTGATTTTGTTTTCTCCCTTTTTTTTATGTTTTGTTCAACGTCGAATTTGCTGATAATGGTTTACTTTTTGAGGTGTTGTGATTTACAACAAAGACTATGCTTCACATGACATACATAAAGAAAAGAAAATGAAAATGAGAGGGAAATTTGGGAAAATAAATTAAAAAGAGAACGGTGTGTAGAGGTGTGTATGGGCCTGGCTGGGTTTAACTAAAAATTTAGGCCTATTTGTTAGGCCCGAGTCGGTTCGGCCCAAAAAATGAGCCTAAAATTTTGTCTAAGCCTGACCTGGATAAAAATGTTAAAATCCGAGCCCGACCCGGTCCGCCCATATTAATTTTTATATTATTTTTATATAATTTTAAAATATATATAATTCATCAAAAATGCTAAAAACATAAAATTAAATATTTCCCAACAAATTGAAAATAAAATTTAAAAAATATGTATACTTAAATAACACTAAGATAGATGCAACTTAACAAGTAAATGCTTCTAAAATAATAATAAAATTAACAAATGTCTTTAAAATAATAACAAAATTAACAATAAAATAAGTTCTATACAATATCCAAACAATAACAACAAAATAGTAGCAACATAATAGTAAAATGATAGCAAAAAAAAGGAGAAAACAATATTAAAAAAAATAGATTTTTTTGTCATTTAGTGAATTTGGGCCCAAGCCAAAAATGCCTTACCCGAAGCCCAACTCATTTTTTAAACGGGCCTTATTTTTTGTCCAAACCCATTTTTTGAGCCTATATTTCTGCCCAAACCCTCCCAAATTTCGGGTGGCCCGACCCATGAACATGTCTAATGATATGATGTAGCGTGATAATTGCTCATCTCATTCTTTAATCATGTAATCAGAGTTTAATTCTTATTCATGAAAATAGAACATATTTCATGATCAATCATTTACCCCTTCAAGAAATACTTATACTAATAGTGAATACCTTTGTTATGACAAAAGAATACATAAAAAACCAACTTCATAAATATCTTGAGACAGTTTCTTTTACTACCATCCCTAAGCAGCCCAACCAAATTTCCTTAGAAGTTTAAGGCTACGACTTTTGTTAATTTTTACAAATATAAAGGAATACCCATATCATTGACCGTGAGAGTAAATTTTTTTGGCGACAAATATTTGATTTAAGAGTAAACTATAAAAATAGTCACTTTTGTTTGTTTCAGACTATATTTTAGTCACTTATGTTTGAAATGTTATGTTTTAATCACTTACGTTATCATTTTATTACGAAATAGTCATTTTGCTGTTAAGCTCTGTTACCTCCCTAACGATAATCCTACATGGCAATCCAAATGAGTTTTAAAAGTCAACTTAGATGTCCAAGATGAAAATAGTTTTTTTCAATCAAAACGGAAAAGAAAACTAAAAGAAAAGGAGACAAACGGTTTTTCTTTTCCAGTTCAAGGTATAAATAATTTAAAATTTTTAATTAATCAAATTTATTTAATTAAAAACTTATTCTCATCCCAGTTGGACATCCAAGTTGACATTAAAAACCCATTTAGATTGCCGTTTGGGAGATAACAGAGCTTAACGGCAGAGTGACCACTTCGTAACAAAACGATAACGTAAGTGACTAAAATGTAATATGAGGGAAACAAAAGTGATTATTTTTGTAGTTTACACTTGATTAATTGATTTAAATGAAAGAAATTACTTGTGGAACAAGTTTAGATCTCCTCATGGGGCCGACCACTTAAAAAGTAAGAAAGTTTGAATAAAATACAAGACTCAAAAAATAAGCTTAGGTAAAATTTAAATCTCGTACTCTATATGCCTCAGGCTTTGGGCAATATTTTTTGCTCAAGCTCAATCAGACCAGAATATATTATGTTATAAAAAATATTATATTAATTATATATGTTAAATAATAATTATATATATTTATATTAAACTACTATCTCAATAACAATTAAATCATTACCCAAAACCTTGAAAAAATTTACTCAACTAAATAATTCAATCCAAAATATAATATTCTAAAAGTTATATTTAATACAATAAAATATATATTATATTTATTTGTGATTTTATATAAATACTTTTAATATGTTATAAAATTTTTATTTTAAATTTTTAGTGCATTTAATGCATTATAATTTTAAAAATTATTCTTAAATAAAATTTATCTAAAAAATTAATTATGGGGACTGGATTGTGTCTGGATTTACTTTTTTTAAATTGAGGCATGATTGAAAAAAAATGTAAGTCCATTTTTTAGATCAAATTAAACTCAAATTTTAAAAAATAGTATAAATACTTCCATAAACTTAACTTAAATTCGACTCGACCCAACCTATAAACTCTAAACACTAAACCTCGTATGCCTATAACATATGCAAGATAAAAGACTTGAAAGCCAATGATGTCTTTCTCGGCTTTGAGGAAGTAAGTTTCACCATGGTTATTTCTTTAGGTGTGAATAAAATATAATTATGTCTATCAACTTAGCCCTAGAAAGGCTTCATGATGACTAAAGTGCTATGAACACCTTCTATTTTTAATTGAGACTTCAAAAATAAATGCTTAGTGGACTTGAATTCAGACTTCAGTCATACTTTACTGCATTTTGGGTTTTCATTATTGTTTTTGTCTTTGGATCTTAGATTTGCTTTTGTTGGTGTTATATATATATATATATATATATATATTAATGCCATCTAATAGATGCTTAACAATACTTTACTTAGATTACTTTAATTTTGCTTTTCTGGAAATGTATAGTATAAATTTATTTCTAAAATTATTTTTGAAAATTTTAATTTAATAATTAAGTATTTAATATTATTATTATAAAATATATTTGAAAAGATAAAATGTTTTCATATTTTTATTATTCAAAACAAATTTTTATTTCTTAAATAACACTTTGGAATGATGCTTTTTGACTGGCTATGGAAAAAGTTTACATGTGAGAGGTGGCTTCTGTTTTCTTTATACAGCAAAATCAAGCCAATAGTTGGAAATTGTAAATGACTAATGAAAGTTGGTTAATATGGAGTGAGATCCATTATCTAATAATCTAAACCTACAATGATGTTCCCTATAAAAACAAATTTTAAATAGTAGTCAAATGCTAGGTCTTGGCAATGTTGGAATTCAAACTACATGTTATCTATTTTTTATTGCAATGTGGAAGAATCCACCATTTCTCTTTTTCAATATTTTTAGGACTCAAAAGTGCTGATTGTGGGAGTCTCTTACCAACTTCAAGATTGTGACAACCATTTTCTTACCAATTTGGTTTTATTGGTTGAAATCATTAATTAAAAAAAAGATATAGAGGAGGAGGGAAGAGCTTTGAGACAGTGAGAGCATTTGGCCCATCGGCATGTGTCACGGGTTGTGAATGGAAGCCTGCAACCATGACGAACTCATACGATCCATCGCATTCAAGGGAGGTCATTTGGCCCAATTGGACTAATCCATTGCTTGGAGAGATTAAAAGCCCATCTACGAAGCTTGGTAAATATGAAAAGTGATCTTTCAAAGATAGGTTTGGCAAATATGGAAGGTGATCTTCAGAGATATATGATCCTAGACATTAAATGTAATCTTTAGAAGATACGATTATGTAATATTAGAGATTTGATATTTAGATAGCTTTTAATTTTAGCCATTGATGTACTTTGATTTATACCGTTGATTTTGGGGAGGCTCAGCTATAAATAGAGACATCTCTGCTCATTGTACAGTATTGAGTTGTGAATAGAATTTTGATAGCATTCACTCAAACTTTTCTCTCAAGTGTTCGTGCTTTTCTGTGGCTTTTGTTCATCTTTCAAGATTCGTTCTTACTTCGTTCTTCTGCTGTTCTTTGTTGGTGCCTTAAAGGAATTCTGTTGAATCCTTATTTGTTGCGAGTTAAGGCTGACTTAGGTGTTTTCGAATAAAAAAACTGCCTAAGGTCGCACGGATCGCGTGGGAAAAACCTAAGTCCGTGACACATGTACACCTTCCAAAGGAGGTCTTGCCACCGTGAAACCTCAAAGAGAACGCCAAAGCTACCACCAACATAATCATGGACTCCAATAGGGAAGAGCCAAAGCCAAACAACATAAGAGACATGATAGACAACCACCAGAAACAAATCTAGTGCAATGACACCAAAACTACGAGAACTCGGAAGAAGCGTTAATGTCGAAAAAGCGTGGAAAGCAAGGGCTTCACCGAACGAAGGAGAGGAAAAAATTGTTGTCCTTCAACAGAAGGAGGCTGCAAAAAGAGTCACAAAGGCGGATGGTGATGGAGGGCAAAACCCTTGGAACAATAATGCATTGCTTAGCATCAGCGACCTAAATGGAAACAAGGACAAGATTGGTGTTGGGATTTGACTCCCTTAGTGTAGTGGTTTCATCAATAACACTGATAATATTTCAAACAGATTGATTAATAAAATTTCATAGTTGAAATTATTATTTTTGTACGTTTGTCTTCAATGATTTTTCACATGAAAAACAAAATGAATAAGCAAATATTGACTCACTCTTTACTTAAGTTTAAATAATATTAAGTTGCATCATGTGGCCGGATCGTAGTGTAGAAGATAACTTATATTAGTAGGTCATCTAAATGATACATACTCTGATGAATCAAAATTGAGCAGTTGATTCAATAAACTTTATGTTGTCTTTTGTGTTTGATTGAGGAGATACTTTGTTTTGGGTATTGAAGCGAATGACTCACAGAAAGATAAATACATAAGTGTAATTGTCTAGACTAAGAATACATCAGACATGATTCATGCCAAATTTATCTTGAATCCATTTATGAATTTATTCACTTGTAAGGTTCATGGTATGACTTATCGAAATCCTAAGTAAGTGACGGACCATGTGTATTTAACTCATATATTTTGATATATTGAAAGCTTGTGTTCCATTGGTCGAGGGTTGAAAGCTGTAAGTTGGGTACGCAACTTATGTATGACATTATTTCATTTCCAATAGTGGAATTCATAGCCCAATAAAGGATAAATGATATCCTCTTAGTGACATTAAATGGTTTATGAAAAAGAAACGTGCCCATGGGTCATTTGTCCAAGACGAAAATTTTATTTTACTATTTGCTAGTAATAATTTTTTTCATGGTGAAAAATTCAATGGTTATTATGAGATAAAATATGATAATATTGGGTGAACAGATTTCATTTTACTATTTGCTAGTAATAATTTTTTTCATGGTGAAAAATTCAATGGTTATTATGAGATAAAATATGATAATATTGGGTGAACAGATTTCAACCAAAAGAGATTAAGGGCATCGTAACACACAAATAACAATGTCATTGAACGAGAAAAATAAGTTGCTTTCGTAATGATATACAATAAGAGAGAGTTCAGTCATGGTACTTTTAGTGGATTGACTCCATGAATAAATAATGTTGTAATTAATAGATAATAGTCTGAACTTAAATACAAATTATTTGAGCCCTAATTATGTATGTCCAATTGGTCCTTCCACTAGCTCACATAACATTGTTTGAATTGCAAACAAAACTGATATGTTGAACGAATGAAAATGATGAAAAGAGAAATAAATTGTACATATTACTATCCATAGTAAATGCATTTTCTCACAAAAAAGAGAGAAACTTGGAAATCAATTTAGTTTCTTTGAATTATTATTTAATTGATTGCAATTAAATAATTGAGTTCAAAGTAAAATTAGATTAATTAGTCATTGCAATTTTACCGAGCGAGACAATTAAATTTATCTTATTATAGATTCTAGTACGGTAAAGTCATCATAATTTTAACAAAATTAAAATTGAGTTTAGAAAATAATTTAATTGAAAGAATCAATTAGATTATTTTGGAAATAGAAAACATGTTATTGGGTTGGAAAATTATATGAGTTTGTTTTAAATAAGACTAGATAAAACATATACATTGTATTAGATACATGAAAACCAATAAGCCTGCATATGATAGGGGTGGGCGATACATTGGGTATCCCCAATGTGTGTGCTGCCCTCTACATTGAGTCCTAGAGGATTTCTATGTTTTCTATTAAAATATTATTATTTTTCCTATTCTGGCAACATTTGTGGTTTTTCCCTATATATAGGGACTATGAGTTAAGTAAAATATGCATAATCATTAAGCATAATTATTATGCCGAAATTTAGTGAGATTTATTTTTTCAAAGTAAATTCTATTTTTTGTGAGAACTCTGGGTTATTGTTTTGGTTTCACTTTACTCATGGAGAGAATTAACTTTTCCCGCTGAAAGGTTAAAGTTTTCATTTTGTGTTTGGTTCAGAAATTATCCCACTCTTTAATAAATTGAAGGTTTGAGAATAGCAAAGAAAATCATTTTGCTTGAATACCAGGAATAAACTAGATTTTGTTGAGTTAAAAAAAAAAACAGGTACTAATTTAGTAAAGTTTATTGCTATAGATAACCAAAAAAAAAAAACATTTCGGTTTTATGAAAGAAAATGAATCTGCTTGCAAAACTTTTATTTTCTCAATCAAATTTTCCAACAATTGGCTTAAATTATTTTGCTAGAAAAATAAGGGGAAAAAAACCTAGGATTGATAGTGGAGAGGTGAGAGGGGTTAGCCCAGTGGTGGCTCATAGCAAGGCCAAAGCTAAAGGCTTATAGAGGGGAGAAAATACTACACCGAAGAGAAGGGAGAAAGGAAAAACATTATTTTCATGCCAATTTGTAACATCATTGATTTTATTTTTTTTTAAATTTCAATATCCACATTATATTCGGATTAAATTTAGAGTTGAATTAGATCAAAATTTTAAAAGAGATTAAACTTTCCACAAATTATTATTATTATTTATATATAAAACTCGAATCGAAAAACTTATTTAAAGAACATCTAATCCTTACCACTCAATCTAATAAAATTTAATTATTTATTTAATTTCGACCGCATGCAAGAAACACTCTTTGATATCAATTATGTTTTTGTTTCCCACAAAGACAAGGTCTCTAGGCTTTATAGCTCTTCCATACCCAAATTTCCTCCATCTGCAAAACTCATATACATCATTCTACTTTTTAAGATCAAGTTATTTTCATTATTATGACACACCCACGACATGGATGATGGAAAATATTTTATGTGAAAAATATATTTTTAATAAGTTATTTAATATTGGTTATTAGTGAAGTGGTAAAGAAGTTATATTTAAATTTATTAAGCATGTGTTTGATCCTTAGATTTATTTTATTTTTGTTTTATTAAACTGCTTTTTAACATAATTGTCTTCTTTCTTCAATTTAATATATCATATCACTTTTAATTTTATTTTATTTTAAATTAATTATAAAAATTAAAATTTAAAATTAAATCAAATAAATTTTAATAAACTCAAAAATATTTATTTATTTACATGAATAACATACAAATTCTATATCTTCTACTATTCTTACATGTTTGAGTTTTATGTACAATTTTATCTTAGCAAGCTATTATTCAAGTTTATAAGGTGAACGTATGTTTTTCATGTCCATGTGAGATATCATGGCTTCTTATTTGGAACATGGATTTCAAACTTTGGCTAAGTGTATTTAGAGACTTAGATGCAGACTGGTTGTGTGGTTTCTCGATGACTTTTGGTAAGGATTTTAGTTTTGGAAAGTCTTCTTATAGTTTGAGAGAAGGGTTTTAAATAGATAGAGGTTGAATGTGATGATGCACTACTGGTAGAATTTCTTTTGGCTGGTGGGGGAGACAACAACAATTTGGTAGAATTGCTCTTGTTGCATCAAATCCTAAGGAGTTAAAAGAGTAAGGATCCACCATATTTCAAGAATTCATAATGGGGGTTCCCGATCATATGGCCAAATGTGCTGCTTTTGGAAGTTCAAGTTTGCAAGTGTAGAAGGTCTCCCGATTACAGCAAAAGGATTATTGTTAGCTGATCTAGTTCGGTCAATGTCGAGTTAAAAGATTTAATCGATTGATGTTTTCGCTTTATGATATTATTTTCTACCGAAAAAAAATTACGATAAAAGTTAGACATTTAATAAGGAATATTTAGATAAATGAGTTCCTGAATTGTAAGGACAAAAAAATTAACAACTCTTACATATATTATATTACAGAATCTATGTATAATATCAGTAAAAATAAATTATTAAATTGGGTTTTAAATTCTAATGGATATTGGATTATAGTATTGTATAATATTATATTTTGTATTTTTTATAATATATAATTTATATTTAATTATATGTATTTGAGGTTAATAGAATTTGTAAATGTGGAGGTTAAATTTATTGAATTATTTAGAATTAGGATCAAAATAATAAATATTTAAATATTGAGGACTAAATATGTTATCATACCATTAATAATTTAATCGAGAGTAATCAAACAAGAAACGATCTAAAATTAGCAACAAAATTGAAAATTTTCATAGTTTGATAACTAAAACAAAAACACGCTTGATTGTATAATTCTATACTTCACCCTTAAAAATCAAATTACGGATTTTTATTTACTGGGGAAGGGCTCGCCCCCTTTTAGGCTCAATACTTTGCATTTGAATTTAGGTTAGAATATTATTAGTTCTTGTATTTATTTAAAATTTGATATTTAATCCTTATCCTTTAAAAGTTAAAATTTTAACTTTTTATATTTTTTAATTTAAAAATTTTAGTCCAATTATTATCATTGTTGACAATTTTCATCGAAATTTGTCAATCAACATGCCAAGTCGACAGATTTCGACAAAAAATACTAAAATTGTTAATGATAGAACTAAGTTTTGATAAATTAAAAAAGTAAAAGGATTAAATTTCAAATTTTGTCAAAGTATTAACAGCAAATTTTGACCTTAATTTATTAGGACTCAAAACGATGCCGTTCACTTCGCATTTAGTCACCAAAGCCCAATATACGGTTCAGGACTATAACGGTTAACAAAATATTATTACATAAACATAATGACTGAAATGTGCTTTCCGGTTCTCTGAAAAATCAACGATCTCGTCTCTTCTTCTCGCTCTCTAATTCTCAATTCGCCATTGCTTCAGTTTACAATTTTACATTTTCCTTCACGATTCAATCCAAACAACGACAATAACAAGAGGTGAAACCTCTGAGAGTGAGAAATGAGCGGTCACGATTCTAAGTACTTCTCGACGACGAAAAAGGGGGAAATCCCTGAACTCAAGGAAGAGCTCAATTCTCAGCACAGGGTACCTACTTATTAATCCATCTACATCTTGTTTTCCGCTTCCTGTTTTTATCTGCTTCATTTCCATTCCTTAGTTTTGCGATTTGATCATCTTTATAGTGGATTAGGCTTAGCTCCTTTTTCCTCCTTAGATCTATTTGTTTTACGTTTTGATTTGTTATTTTGAAGTCTTAAATTTTCTGAATTATGTTTTAGTTAGCTAAGCTACTTGGATTATTTCGGATTATGGAAATAGAGATTCGATTTTCTTGATTAGGATAGATTAGTGCTACTTGATTCGAGCACCGGATTATGGTTTGCCTTTTTATCAACTTCTTTTCCGGAATAGATTTATATTTAATCTAAGTGAAAACTGAACTTTAATTGTAGGAAAACTTTCAGTTCTCTTGATTTTTTTTAGTAAACATTAGTTTTCTGAAGATTTTTTAATTATGTAGTTCTTAGCATGTCAAAGGTGTAGAAGCTGTCCTCATTGGGATTTGAATTCATATTTTAGCATGTCTATTATCGTGCCATATGGTTATGGTTATGGTTATGGATTATAATCATGCATCTCTTTTCCAATATCATCAAGGATAAAAGAAAAGATGCTGTGAAGAAGGTTATTGCTGCAATGACAGTTGGGAAGGATGTGTCATCACTATTCACAGATGTTGTGAATTGCATGCAAACTGAGAATTTGGAGCTGAAAAAGCTTGTCTATTTGTACCTTATAAATTATGCTAAGAGCCAGCCTGACCTTGCAATTCTTGCAGTAAATACATTTGTAAAGGTATACAGTTTTTTATGCTCTCTATCTTACTGTTAATCATGGTTTAAAGGAAATGGGTATTTCTTTTCCATTTGGCATAAATGTTGATATTTCATGATACGTAGATTTGAATCTGAAAAAATATGTCGACTAAGATACTGCTTATTTTCATCCTCAGGCTGTGTTTCTCAGCCTCAAGCCTTTTAGGAGCACAGTTTGAAGGTGACTGACTATCTGCAAGAAATGGAGTTCTTTAGCTCTTAGAGGGCCAAAGATGTATCTTTCCTAAGATTGTAGTACATTATTATATTATTAATTTGATAGTCAAACAAAATCCATGCAATTGGCGAAGGAAATGGGTAACATAGATGAGTAAATAGCTGATAAATTCCAGGTCTTTGTAATCTAATTTTCTTCTTCACTTGTGTTGAGTTTCTTTGATATTTAGGGAAAAGAAAGTTTGATATCATTCTAGTGCTAAAATAAGTAATGGTTGCTTCTAAGTTGCTTATCACAGCATTTCACTTCTGATAAAGTACATTGTGCTTTCTGCATTTCTTTACTAATACAAGATGTCATTCTGATATCAGAACACTGGGCTTTACAAATTTTTTTTGCACATATATTTGTGGTTGATAATGTCTGCCTTCTGGAAAAGAAGTTAAACATTAACCTTCGGATCTACCAATTGCATCTGCCTCAAAGATATAAAGCATAATAGGGAGTTAGGATGCATGTTATGTTTGTCTTAAGAATTTTTAATAATTCTGCATGAATCTCTAATGAACTTGTATATGCAGGATTCACAGGATCCAAACCCTCTCATTCGTGCTTTGGCTGTTCGGACTATGGGGTGTATCCGTGTTGATAAGATCACAGAATACCTCTGTGATCCCCTTCAGCGGTGCCTCAAGGTTGGTTCCTTTGATGGTATATGTTCCAAGTTTTAACAATTCTTTTAGTTTTTTAGTTTCCAACAACATCATCTACTTGCTATATTCAATTCACGCCAGTTATTATGTATTTGACTTACCGAGCAAAATAGTTTAACAGGATGATGATCCATATGTTCGCAAGACAGCTGCCGTATGTGTTGCTAAACTTTATGACATAAATGCTGAGTTGGTTGAGGACAGGGGCTTTCTGGAGTCTCTCAAGGATTTGATATCTGACAACAACCCAATGGTTGTTGCTAATGCTGTGGCAGCTCTTGCTGAGATCCAAGAGCATAGTAGTAGACCAATATTTGAAATCACTAGTCACACGCTCTCAAAGCTTCTTACTGCTCTTAATGAATGCACAGAGTAAGTTCAGAGGTTTGAAAAAGTATGGCCTTGTTTAAACCCCTTTAATTTTATATTTCAAAACAATTACCTTCTATCATGGCATTGCCATGTGGTTGAGCTGTCCTTTTAATTGCCTAATAAAGCAGGTATCAACAGAATTTTTGGTACTTTTTATGTTCCATATTTGGGAGACTATGATTTCTTTCTCAAAGTGAGTTTATCCGTAGCTTGGTCTTTCAGATTGATTTGTTGCTCATATGTGATCTTCCATCAAGACAGCCAGAGCAAGTCACTGATCTAGTGGCTACTTCTTTATGTTGAGTTTTGTCTGGGAACCTTGTGCTTTGCCCATCTCATTTTGATAATGGTGCATGTCAGGTGGGGTCAAGTTTTCATACTTGATGCCCTTTCTAGATACAAGGCAGCAGATGCACGTGAAGCAGAAAATATAGTGGAGAGAATTACGCCACGACTTCAGCATGCTAATTGTGCTGTTGTACTTTCAGCTGTTAAGGTAACTTTTGTTTCCATTCATTAATTTGCTTCAACATCAGTATTGTCTTTTATTAATGTCCTTGTGAAAATTCTCTAATTTTTTTTGTATCTTCTCCTTTCTCTTATTGATGTCCAGATGATCCTTCTACAAATGGAACTTATCTCTAGCACTGATGTTGTTCGAAATCTTTGCAAAAAGATGGCTCCTCCTCTTGTGACATTACTATCTGCAGAACCTGAGATACAGTATGTTGCATTGCGGAATATCAACCTTATAGTACAAAAGCGGCCTACAATCCTTGCCCATGAGATCAAGGTGGATTGATATGGAATAAACAAATGCAAGCTTTCCTACAGACTTCTGCATTACAGTTTGATATTTGTGCTCAGTATCAATGTAGTAGCCTTGAATCTATGCTTATCAAATGCTTGTTCTTGCTAGGTGTTCTTCTGCAAGTACAATGATCCAATTTATGTGAAGATGGAAAAGTTAGAAATCATGATCAAGCTTGCTTCTGACCGAAATATAGACCAGGTATCAAAGTTTTGTTATGATCGGCTTCTTAATAGTTTTTGCTCCTGCATTTAGGACATGCTAATATTGATGTGAAGTCATATAGTTGAGATGTTCTCTTGGTGGATACCTTTGTAGGTTTTATTGGAATTTAAAGAATATGCCACAGAAGTAGATGTAGATTTCGTCAGGAGGGCAGTTCGTGCCATAGGTCGCTGTGCTATCAAGTTGGACAGAGCAGCTGAACGATGCATCAGTGTTCTGCTTGAGTTGATCAAGATTAAAGTAAACTATGTTGTTCAAGAGGCTATTATAGTTATCAAAGATATCTTTAGAAGATACCCTAACATGTATGTCCCATTTTTTGTACTTCTATTTTGTGTTGCAATATGATCCAAAGCATGCAAATAATGTCATTGCATTTCTTAATAGTAACAGAAACCTCTTGTTTGCACCTTGAAAGCCCTGCTCATGATTTACTATGACCTTCCCAGGTATGAATCCATCATCGCAACCCTATGCGAGAGCTTGGACACTTTAGATGAGCCAGAAGCTAAGGTATGTTTGTGTCACAAGTTCAAAAATATTAGTACATATTTCTATTACTACTGTTAGGTTGTTACTTAGCTCATATTTTATCCTCTTTTTACCCCATGCTACTAAGGCATCAATGATATGGATAATTGGAGAATATGCGGAAAGAATTGACAATGCTGATGAGCTCCTTGAAAGCTTCTTGGAGAGTTTCCCTGAAGAGCCTCCCCAAGTTCAACTGCAACTGCTAACTGCAACAGTGAAACTTTTTCTTAAGAAGCCAACTGAAGGACCCCAGCAGATGATTCAGGTCTTGCATTTGCGATCTTCATGCATTTTTTTCTGTTAGTTATCTGTTGATTCTGTTCTGGCTTTATCACATTTGCATATGAAAAGATTTCTCTAATGGTTTTGTTATCTTTGTTTACACTTAGCTATGCGCGTTTATCTTCAGGAATCACATCCCAGCTAATTTTTATCATGTGGGTTTTTTTTAGGTTGTCTTGAATAATGCTACTGTGGAAACTGACAATCCTGATTTACGTGACCGTGCATACATTTATTGGCGTCTTCTATCAACTGATCCTGAGGTATGGTTAACCAATCGCGATTCATTATTCTTTTAAGTTAATTTATTATTCCATTTCTATGAAGTTAATCTCAAGATTTTAAGGAATCGTTTTTCACTACAGAAGACATTTTTAAATTTAGTTCCCTTTCTTATCTTTGAGGGGAAGGACTTAAGAGCTTTAGAATGCTTTTCATCATGTCTGCATGATTAGGCATGTGAGTCCTTTTATTTAAAGACTTTTCCTGCCCCTATGTGGTGGGTTTTCCCTGTAAATCCAGCAAGTCTAATCTTCTGGGTAAAGGGGGTTGCAATTCATAGCTATTGTTGAATGCAGGTGTCACTGTGGACATGATTGTGTCATTTAGAGGTACATCTAGACTACGTGCAGTAAGTTTTATGTAGTTTAGTGTTTCTATTTCCCCCCAGGCTGCTAAGGATGTTGTGTTAGCTGAGAAACCAGTGATTAGTGATGATTCAAACCAACTGGATCCATCTCTTCTGGATGAGCTTCTTGCCAACATCGCTACACTGTCCTCTGTGTATCACAAACCTCCAGATGCTTTTGTTACCCGTGCGAAGACTGCATCTCAGAGAACTGAAGATGATGACTACCCTGATGGAAATGAAAAAGGGTATTCCGCTAATGTTGGTGATGGTGGTGCATCACCTTCAACCAGCTCAAGTAGTGTCCCATATACTGCAGCTAGGCGGCCATCTCCTGCCCAAGTCATGCCTGCACCTGCTTCTCCAGTGCCTGATTTGCTAGGCGATCTGATTGGCCTTGATAACAATGCTATGGTCCCTGCTGATCCGCCAGCAATGCCTTCTGGGTAAGTATGCTGGAATGCTGATAGAAGTCCCGTTATATCTACCAGAACATTTTGCTTTCGGTGTGATAATATTTAAGTTTTAAACACTAAACATGTGTCAAGCTTCACTGATTTCTTTTTACCTTGATTGCAGCCCTCCTTTGCCTATTTTACTTCCAGCATCTACCGGACAGGGTTTGCAAATCAGTGCACAGTTAGCTCGACAAGATGGTCAAATATTTTACAGTTTAATGTTTGAGAATAACTCACAGATCACACTTGATGGATTCATGATTCAGTTCAACAAGAATTCGTTTGGTCTGGCAGCTGCTGGACCTCTTCAGGTAATTACGGTTGGTCTTTAGGTAGTTTGTTAATAGATTATTGGGGTTTAACCGATACTGTTTATTAGGTTCCCCCATTGGCACCGGGAGCAGCAGCCAGGACACTGCTCCCTATGGTATTGTTCCAGAATATGTCTCCTGGTCCTCCTAGCTCCCTTCTGCAGGTTGCTGTGAAAAATAATCAGCAGCCAGTCTGGTACTTCAATGATAAAATCTTGTTGCATGTGTTCTTTTCCGAGGATGGAAGAATGGAGCGAACTAGTTTTCTCGAGGTAAGAAGTTTGTTTCATATTGCTTTAGTTTATTGTGGTACAAAGTTGTCAAAGCCCTACATCATGAAGGATCACACTGCTGAGAGGTCTTCCTCCATGTCCATTTGGAGTGTCATGTTTGTGGTGATTGATCCCTGCTACCAGCACCACCCAATTGTCAATTTTATTTTTTCTAGCATCTAATGATTTCTTCCCATTATGCAGACATGGAGGTCACTGCCTGACTCAAATGAGGTCCTAAAAGAATTTCCAGGCATCATGGTGGGCAGTGCAGAAACAACCATGGATCGACTAGCTGCATCAAATGTGTTCTTTATAGCAAAGCGGAAGCACGCGAATCAGGACGTATTGTATTTCTCTGCCAAGATCCCCCGAGGTATACCCTTCTTGATTGAACTTACAACAGTAATTGGGAACCCTGGTCTGAAGTGCGCAACCAAGACTCCAAATCCCGAGCTGGCACCACTGTTTTTTGAAGCCATTGAGACACTCCTGAAGATTTGATTCCTTCCTCTATCCAGGTATATATTTTGGGTCATCTTAGCAACCTAGCCTAGGTTTTGGATACATTTTGCTCCCTCTTAATATTTTGCTTCACTTGATTAACTCGTATATTGGTTGAATCAATAAACTCATCGAGACACGTATTGCAAAACTCAATCTCTTTGCATAGATGTTTAGTGATCTTGCACTCCTTACATAATTTTTTTGTATATTTCCACTTCCTGATGTAAATACTAGATAGTTTTCTGGTCATTATCAATTGTTACTTTTTGAGGAAGCAGGGGTAGCGCCGGGGCTGCAGGGGCCACAGTCTCCCTAATATAATTTATAAAATTTCAGGTTAATATATCAAAACATCTCAAAATTCTTTCTACTGAAATATGTTAAAAAATATATTTTATAAAATAAAATTCGAATAAAATTAAATATAGTAAAATATATTCCTTTGTATTAAAGAACAAAATTCAAAAATTTGAACTGCCATACTAGTAAAAATAACAAAAATTTAATAAAAGCATACCTCAAACTTATTGTATGTAAATATTTATTTAATGATTTTACGTAAGGGTGTTTAAATCGTCGGTTGAATTAAGACCCAAACTTAATTATTATTATTCAAAATTTTAATTTTTATAATCTTTTAAATAGTTAATCGAACCAAGTTAATTTTTTTAATTCAATCGGTTAATTGAATAAATCAAAATTCATACATGCTCTTTTTCTTTTGATTTAAACAAGTTTAAAATATGACAAATAACACATTGAAAACACTAAATTAAAAACATTATATTAAAAATGTAGTATTTTTTTTGTACTTTTCATGTCTATTTTATAGTCTATATTTGGGGTTCATGGCTATCCCTTTTCAACCATGTCGTCTCTAAAATTTAAATCTTATTCTTCCTTTAAGAGTACAATGTGTTTTGCCACAACATCTAATAATATATATAGTATTTTTGGTGCTTTTATTGATTTTTTATTTTATTTTTATTTTTATTTTTATTTTTCATAAATTTTCTTTTAACCCATTATATTGATAGCTATAGGTTCACTTATATATATAGAGCTTATAGATATATGATATATATTAATAATTATTTAACTTTCAAATTGATAACTTAAATTTTAAAAACTTTTAACAAGCCTTCTACTAAATTAATTTTTGATGGCTGATTGATTAACTAAGGGTTCATTTATTTATATTTAAAAGGTTTTACTGAAAATATTTTCGTATTCTCCTTATTTGTTTCATAGAAAATAACTTGGTCAACGGAAAATGACTTATGGGTCAATGTAAAATAAGCTCTTTTTTTTTTGTAAAAAGACTTACCCTTTTTGAAAAGCGTAAGTCAATTTCCGAAAAAAAGCTACTCTATAGGTAATTTTATTTTTATATAAAATTAACTGAAATCAAGTTTAATATTATTATATTAATAATAAATTTTATTTTATTTTTAAAAAATTAAAAATTAATATAAAATATTATATTTTTCAATATTATAAAACATACATATTTAATTATTCATATTTAGTCATATCATAAATTATTAATATAAATTATTATTTTAATAAATTATTTAATATTTCAATTTTATTTTAATAATAAATTTTAAAATAATAATTGAAAATATTCAATATTAATATTTTAATAATAAGTGTTTTGTAGTATAAATGTTAAAATATGTCATAAGTCTATATACTCTTCACAAATTTGCAATTTAGTCTCTGTATTTTTATTTTCAAGAATTTATTCCTCTACTTTTTGGATTTGAAAATCAAGTCCAATTGTTAAAATTGTTAAATTTTTTTGTCAATTTTGTTGATGCCACATTTTAAATAAAAATACTCACTTGGTAGTCATGTAACTAAAAATGACGTTGTAATGAATCAATTTAACAAAATATTTTTAAAACATGCAAAAAATGTAAAGTATAAATTTATAGGTATAAAATAGACTCAATTAAATAATGAAAAGATAAGAAAATCTTAAATGTATGTTTATTTCATTAAAATAGTTTCTATGAAATATTTTTAAGAAATCATTAAACAATGAAAATATTTTATATAGATTCATCCAAATACCGTAAAATATTAACTTCTTCAAGAAAGTAAGTCATTTTCTAGAAATCATTTTTCAGAAGCCATTTTAAGTGGAACAAACAGACCCTAAATTAATTTAGTCCCAACAGTTAAATTATTTCTAATTGAAAGTACACACACCCTTAATTTGATTTGGTTGAATAAGCATTGAGAGATGGCTGGTATTTGTAATGACTCAAAATTTACGGGTATCGGAAAATTGTAGTATCGGGCCTCCGTCTTAGAAAATTAAACCTGTAGATAATTATTATGAATATTTGTGAGTCTATTTATGTGTTTAATTAGGTTTTAATTAGGTGAATTTAGCTTAATTTAGGATAATTAGCAAAAATGACTAAATTGAGTAAAGGGTAAAAGTTTAATTATAGATTAAAAGAAAGTATAAAGGATCAAAATGACAATTAAGCCAACTCACAAGTATGAGCGGCAATTACTTCATAAAAATCTTAGATTTTTATGATTTAATTATATAAATATCTTAATAAATTATAATGAATATTATTATTTTATTAGATAATGTAATTTATATTAATTAAAATTATGAAATTATATTATAAATTAAATCAAATAGTGACAAATGTAGGGTGATAAAGTTGTAAATATGTAATAACATATGTATATACATTTGTATTATAATTATTTATTTATTTAAAAATTAAGTTAAAAAGATATTTTGATAAATTATAATTATAATTATTATATTATGGAGTAAATTAAATTAAAGACAAGTGTATGGTGATTAAATTAAACATGTGTAAAATATATAAAACACACTTGTAATAAAATAAAATATTTTCTTATAATTTAAGTAAAAGATATTTATGAATTAAATATTATATTATTATTAACTAATACAATAAAGAAATAAAATAAAAGAATAAAAGAAACAAAGAAGAAAAGAAACAGAGACCATTCAGGGAAGGAAAAGAAAGAAAGAAAAGAAAAGGAAAAACTAGGGTTTAAGGATATAAGCTTTAATTTGGTAAGTCAATTAAGTCCTTTTCTTTTAATTTTGATGTTTTAAAAGCAAATTAAGTTGAGGTTTTGGAGATTTTAGGTTTTTGAATATAGTTTGCGTTGAACAAAAGATGAATTAGGGATTTAATTGAATGGATTTCAATTTAGAATTGATAAAAGGATTAAATTGTTAAGTAAGCTATAAGTTTTATGTTTTAGGGACTAAAATTGAGGAAAATTTGAAATTAGGAAAATATGCTGAAAATTTAATAGTTAAATCTGAATTTGGATGAAATTTGAATAGAAATAGAGTGTGAATTGAATTAGAAAAGTAAGTAAACTTAGTTAGGATTAAATTGAGAATAAGGTAGGAATCGATTAGAAATTCAATTATTTATTATAATTAATGCTGTAATTAATAGTGTAAATTATTATTATTTTCAGTAGCTAACAAAGAACCGAGACATCGGCATCAAAAGGAAAGGAGAAAACTATCAAGGACTAAAATGGGAGATTTACGATTTGTATTACTATAATTCAAATCACTTTTTATTAAATGTTTTATATAAATTTTATATTTAATAAATGAGTATTAGGTAAGTATTAATATTTGAGTTGAATGGGAATTGGATTGGATGGTGAATGTGTATGTATAATTGAATTGTATATTGATTTGAATGTGAAATTGAATATTGACTTGAAAAAAAAAATGGAAAGGTGAATTTTGAATTGAATTGTGATTGAAAGTGAAAAAGTCAAATTGAATTGAAATGTGAATTTAGAGACCCTATTAACTAGTCGGGCTGAGTCGGATATAGTTGGCATGCCATATGATTGGAAGAGTTCAGGGATACTTCGACCTCAAGTCGATGAGACACTGGGTGTCACTATATTTCTTCGGATAGATTCAATGAGGTACTGGGTATCAACTTTCTTCGGCTTTGTCGATGAGACACTGGGTGTCAACTGTTGCTTCGAACTATCCGATGAGGCACTGGGTGCCATACTAGAGTGTTTGGTTGGATCCGTGTATCCGCCAAAGTCCGAGTTTTGTTAATAGGGTAAATAATGAAATGATAAACCGAATGAGTTGATCAATCAAGCTACTGAAATGAGATGAAAAATTTAAATTGTGAATTGAAATGTGATACGAAATTGGGGAATAAACCTAAGGTTCATGATGTGTCCAAGTTTAAATTGTGGATATATGATATTAATTGATGAATTGTTATTGTTGAAATATGAAATTTGAATTTAAATTTGTATGTATGATTTATGTTTTACATGTTTATTACTGTTATAATTTGAATTATTGTAATACCACTGAGTATGAAATACTTAGGGTACGGTTGTTTCCGTGCGCAGGTCGATAGAAGTCAAAGGTCCCAGTTCAGCATCCAGATCAATCCCGACTTCTGCATAACTTTAGTGATGTATTTTTCCTTTGGTAAATGTGGCATGTACTTCGGTTTTATTAAAGAGTCTTGTAAGTTTTGGTTGTAAAGAATTGACCTATTATATTTGAATGATAAATGAAACATTAAGTTATAAAATGGTATGTTTGGTACTAAAACTGAAATAGAATGAATGAAGTTTATTTATTTAAACAATAAATGCAAATATTTATTTAGTAAATTACTAAGTTAATGTTTAAGATATGGTATATTGTATGAATTGTGTGAATTGTATGAATTACTAAGTTATAACTGTAATTTAGTAAATTACTAAGTTAATGTTTAAGATAGCAAATATTTATTTAAACAATAAATGAAATTGTATGAATTGTGAATTGGCTGCGGTTTGAAATTGCAGGGAAGGTTAACTAATTATAAAAGGGTTATATTGAGTTTTTTTTTTAAATCACATAAAATAAAATAATAAAAAAATGAAGTCAATTAGTAAAATAAATATTTTTATGAATTTACGATTATATTATAATATGTTTGTTATTTATTTAAGAAATTATTTATAGATTGTCTGATATATCCGGTAATGCCTCGTAGCCCTGTTCCGGTGACGAATTAGGGTTAGAGGATGTTACAGTATTCATAAGATTGAGCAATGTGATATATAAAATATATACAATATATATGAGATCATCAAAGTCGACCTAATACATTGTTTTCAAAATCAGATTAGATCAATCGAGATACCAGTCTAAAATAAGGGGTTGGACTCAATGGCGAAGTTAAGAATTTTGTTTACGGGCTCAAGGTAAATTATAAAATTTTGGGGGTCAAAACTAAAATTATTGCGTTAAAAAATACTTAATTTAAATTTTTTTATTTAAAACTATTCAATTTAATATTTTACTTTTTTTAGAGGGCCTAAAATAGCCAATTGGTTGAAGGTCAAGGCCCTTAACCCCAATGGATTAATTGGCACGTAAATCGGTTAAATGAATGGATCGAATCAATTGAATTAATTTAAAAAACTATTTAAATCCACAATTGAACCAATTAAATTAATTAATATTTTATTTTATTTTTAATAATTTTTGAACACACCCAACCAATTCTAAAAACCTTGCCTAAGTGTTGGCCGTTGAAGTCCAAAATTATCTTTCATCTTCCATTTCAAAGCAAAAACAAATAAATTTGCGCCAAAAAGGAGGATTATGTGTCCCTCCCCTTACGTCTACCTTTCTCTTTTCTCCAACAATAAACAAACAAACAAAAATTGACCTTTTTTAAATATAATTATTAAATTAAAATATGTTTATAAGTTTCACAAATTTAAAATTTAGTCCTTACACTTTTTAATTTCAGAATTTTAATCTTTTTATTTTTTCAAATTTTCAAATTTAAGTTTAAGTTATTTTATTAAATTCAGTTTCATTAAAACATTATTTTATAGTTACATTGCTACGAATATTTTTATTTTAAAATATCACACCAATTAATTTAATAAAAAATCTAAAAATATTAAGAAAAATTAAATAAAAAACTAAATTTCTAGAAATAAAAATAGGGTAATCTGCAAAAATAGTCACTTTTGTTTGCCTCAAGTTACATTTTAGTCACTTATGTTTGAAATGTTACGTATTAGTTACTTATGTTATTATTTTGTTACGAAGTGATCACTCTACCGTTAAGTTCCGTTATCTCTCTAACGGTAATCCTATGTGGCAGTCCAACTAGATTTTAAGTGCCAACTTAGATTTCTAAATGGGATGAAAATAGATTTTAAATTAAATAAATTTAATTAATTAAAATTTTAAACCTAAACCTTAACTGAAAAAACTGTTCATCTCCTCTTTTTAATTTTTCTTCATCTCTTCTTTTTTTAGGTTTTTTTTTTCATTTGATTAGAAAAACTATTATTAAGATCAAAATAGTTGAAATCAAATTGATCGCTTCATAAAGATGGATTCAATGGAGACTCGGTATGTCTTCTTTGCATTCCTCTGTCTCTTTTATTCAATACTAAAAACAAAAGATTAATTTTTTATTGTTTAATAAAAACCCTAAATTAAAATTCTTGATATTTTCTTCAACTTTTTCAAATTGTTCTTGTTCCTAATCACTATATTTTCTAATCATTAAAATTCCTATGTTCTTGTTCCTAATCATCATATTTTCTAGTTTTTTTCACAGTTCTTGAAAAATTGATTGCTCAATCAAAATTTTCTAATCTGAATCAACTTGTATGTTCACAATCTCTTTGTGGGTATTCCATATTATTCTTTCTTACTACTGATTTTGAGCTGAATTACCTTGCTATACAAATAAATCCTCTTTGTGACTTAAGGAATGCAACATGTAAGTCCAGAAATAAACCCAGAATTTTTTAGTTGCCAACATAAAGAGATAAAGAAGATGATCAAGATCCAATAATAAAACCAATTGTAAGTTTTGGGCGTTGGAGAAAACAGGGTGTGATAAACAGGTTATGTCAGAAGGGCTTCACACAACCTAATTAGCAAAGAAGAAAAATAAGAATACAGGAGTGGTAGAAGAATGAAACCTCGAATCATCTTTGCATGAGAAATGTCTCTTGCACTCCACCGTGCACTACGATACAACTATAACCAGCTTCCAGCAAGGAACAAAAGTTCTTCCTTGTGGCTGGTGAGGCACCCAACCATGTCCACATATGCCTCAAGAATGGAGTGTAGAATACCTATTCATTCACCAAAACCAAGTAAAGCGGCTGAAACAAATTTGAGTTATGGGTTATGGAATGTGAAGGATGTGAAAATTTGAGGAGTTCAATTGGGCTTACAGGGTTGATGGTAAGGCATTTCAGTTTGGGAAGAGGCATGAAACATGTACGTTCAGCCAACGTAACAACTCTGATTGGCAACACCGAATGTGGGGCATAACCGAGAATTGCAACATTTACATGCTAACATCTATTATTTTCCCCAACTGGCAACCACTAAATAACTTAGATAGCCCAAGCATGAACATATACTCTCAATATATTTTTAGTGGAAAGAAGAAATGGTAAACAGTAAGGGAGTATTTTTGTTTCTTTGACCTGTCTACTGAACAAAACCAAAAATAATTTTAAATCTATCAAATAAGAATGAAGCAAAATTTCACTTAATAAACCAAAAACAATTGTAAATCTATCAAATAAGAACAAAAAATAATTATGTTGCTGTCTCCCAAAACATATACTTTAATTTTAACTCAGGTGTAGTTTGATGCAAATGTATATGTTCAGTTTTTCATTTTAACTCAGGTGTCAGGATGTGAATAATGATTACTGTTTTCATGTTTTAGATTATGTATTTTAATGTTGTCCAAATGTGAATATTGACTGTTGTCTGAATGTCCTAAAATGTTCATAAATTCATTACTGATGTTGTTTGAAATTGAACTGAATTTGAGATAATGTTTTTTCAGGTTTGAATTGTGCAATTTGTTGATACTAATATAATGTTTTATTTTTCTTTTTTGGTTTAGGTTTGAAGTTGAACAAAATACTTTAGGGGGAGATTTTGGAGGAGAAGCGTCCGACTTAGATGATAGTTCATATAAAGCTTATGAGTCAGGTACTTCTTATTCTGATTTTTTTGAGTCTGATGGTGATAAGGTAGATGAACCAGAGGTTGAACTAGTAGGTGAAATGATACAGAATGAGTTAGACCACTTACTGGATTCAAGTTTTTAGAGTTTAGAAGATGATTTTGATAGTAGCAGTGATGATGATTTGAATAATGACGTGGATTATGATAAATATGGGAATAAAAAGTACCCTCTATTCAATCCTCAAACTGATATGAGGAACCCTATATTGATAAAGGGTTTGGTTTTCCCTAGTAGAGACATTTTAAAAGATGCGATTAACAAGATGGGAGGATAAATAGGGTAGTAACCAAACTAACTAGGAATGACATGCTTAGGGTGAAAGCAGTCTGTGCACCTAGTTGTCCATGGACGTTATGGGCATCCAAGTTAAATCCCAAGGATCCAATGGATGGGAGTTGGCAAATTAAGACCTTAGTCAACCACCATAAGTGTAGCAAAGTAATGAAAAATAAGAATATTACTTCAAAGTGGATGGCTAGACATTATTTACACAAATTTCAAGTTGATCCCAATTATTCCTTAACATCCTTACAGTATATCTAGTTCAAGGGAATCACAAAGCTCAATATGCCAATATATATGATTATTTACTTGAGTTAAGAAGAAGCAACCCTGGTACAACAACCATCTGTAAATTAGACTGTAGGCTATTTCAGAAGCTTTATATATGCCTTGAAGCATGCAAATCAGGTTGGTTAACTGGTTGTAGGAGAATTATAGGGTTAGATGGGTGTTGGCTGAAGGGATATTATGGTGGACATTTGCTTGCTGCTGTTGGGGTTGATGCCAATGATTGTATATATCCAGTGGCTTTTGCTGTAGTTGAGAGTGAAAACAAACAATCATGGTTTTGGCTCCTCGAGTTGTTACAGAGAGATTTGGAGATCGACAACTCCTACAATATATGTTTCATGTCTGACAAACAAAAGGTACTATAAAGTCATGGTATATGCTAAATTGTTTATATAAAAATGATTGCTTAGCATGTTGTTTTAATTGTTTTACAGGGCTTAATAGAAACGATTTCTTTGTTGTTCCCTAATGTTGAAGTAAGAAATTGTGCCAGACATCTTTACAATAATTTTAAAAATATAGAAGGATTTAGAGGCCAAGTTATGCGTCTTACTTACTGGAAAGCTACTAAAGTAACTTTTTCAAGACAATTTGAAGAAGTAATGTCTGAAATGAGGTCACTGTCAGAATCTGCTGAGGCTTGGCTGCGTGACAAGGATCCAAGAACTTGGTCAAGAGCCCACTTCTCAACTAGATGCAAATCTGATCTACTACTGAACAAAAACAGTGAATGTTTCAACAAGGTTAAAAATTATTTTTTAAATCTGACTATTTATCACTTCATGTTGTATAATTGTTGTTTGAGTTATTTAAAGACTTACTCTCCTTGCAGATCATTTTAGAAGCTAGAGATAAACCTATCCTAACGATGTTGGAAATAATTAGAAGAAAATTCATGACTAGGTTGGTTTCTATAAGAGAGGCTGTTGAGAAGTATACTGGACCTTTATGTCCAAGGATACAGAAGAAGTTGTCTAAAATTGTTAGTCAGTCCAATAAGTAAGTTTTGCTAACTCTTTTTTACTTAGCTTGAATTATGTTGCTTGGATGGAAAAGTTTTTAACTTTAAAATGTTACTTTGTTTATAGTATATGGCCGATATATGCTGGAAATGAGAAGTATGAGGTAGACTGTGGATTAGGCAACAAGCATGTGGTTGACCTCCTCAACTCTTCCTGTTCATGTAGAAAATGGGATTTGTCAGGAATCCCATGTAAGCATGCTGTTTCTTGCATACAATTACTTGCTGTGAGCCCTGAAACTTATGTAAATACATGTTATACTGTCACTACCCAGTTGAATATTTACAGCCACTTGATTAACCCTGTAAAAGGTAATAGCCCTAAAAACCTAAAAATTTATGAAATATTACTTATTTATAAAATGTGTTTGACATCTTTAAATTTTTGTGTATAGGTCCTATGCAATGGGAACATGTAAGGGACATGGAACCCATTCTTCCTCCCATAATTAGAAGGCCCCCAGGAAGACCCAAACAAACAAAGAGGAAGGAAATAGATGAAGTAAGAAAGAGTGGATCAAAATTAAGCAAGACAGGATAGCAAGCTAATTGATGTAAATGTGGCAAACCAGGCTATAATACAAGGACTTGCAAAGGGATTGTTGGGGGTAACCAAATGGCAAGCCAATCATCGAGCCTACAAAATTTGAACCAAGCGACCTCAATGGATAACACATCAAGCCAACCACCATTAACCCAACAAAGCTCAAACCTGAGAGCAAATTTTAGGGCCAAATTACCTTTCAAAAGGAAATCTATTTTGTGAACAAAGAATATATCCTTTTAGAAGGGTTGTTGAATCATGTTAACAATACATTTTATCTTAATTGAAGGTTTGAAACAATTTTTTTTTGAAATGTTAAACTATTGAACAATTACTTGAGAAATGGCTATTGGACATGTTATATATTCACCTATTGGACAATTACTTTAAAGCCTGTTGTTTTAGTTGCTGGATTGCAGGTAAGCATCTATTTACTTGCCCTCGCAACCATGTGGAGTTTTAATTATTGAAACATAGAACCTGAATCTGTGCGTGTATTTGGCATTTACAAGATAGTTTCAGGGGCATTATTATTAAAATAATAATCATTTGATAAAAAGTATATTAGTATGCAAGTGTATAACAACTTTTCTCTTTACTGCAAGAAAAGATATAATTACAAAAAGGTAGTTGTACATACAAAAATGACATATGACAATTTAAGAGCCGTACAATGAACAAATAGTTGTGTTCTATGAGCCGCACAGTTTCTCCATTATAGGACCCAGTAGAGTAGGTCTCATGGTAACAATGGCCAAAGCTACATCCTGGAATAAAAACCAAATATCATGTTAAAATAATATGATTCCATAAATGCACACAACATTTAGACTCGAGTATGGTATTAGCATGTTAAAATACAACGTAATATTCACCAATAAAACCAACACGAATCATCAGAAACTACGGTATCTTGAGTCTTGACATATATCATATTCATAGCCTCTTATACAAAAAGTCTAAAGAATAACTCCTTTCCTGTTACGTTATCCATGCAAACGATTGCTGCACTAGATTTCAATAACCATGGTGCAAGAGTATACCAAATAACAGAAGTGACATATACCCTGAACCATGCAGTGCCTTTTTTATGAACTTGTCATTTGAAACACTTTTTGTATCAAAATCACATTCCAAAGCAGCAAAATCATTAGAGACACGACCTAGGATACATTTTATGGAAGAATGACTTGACCCCCAAAACTTCCCCTTCGAGGCACTGGTTCATTATACCACAAATTTAATATCGAGGCCATCGTCACAACATTGGGAAGAAAAAATAGTTTTTCATTGTTTAGTATTTGTAAATCTTATGATGTAATTCATATGCTTGTAACACATCTAGAAACTGACCTGCAATAACATGGATGCTTTGGCACATAGAACAGTATTTCCCATTGAAGGAAATCCATTACTATAAGAAAAATTTATGTCTATCATCTTTCCAGGAGACGAGTTCACAGGAAGGGTAACGTCATCAACGCTGTCAGTTTCCAGCATCGACCATCCTTCATCTGTAAACCCATTAACAGCCTCATTAAATCCCTTAGAGAATAGAATATGTTACTGCCATCGGCCAAGAATCTACCTACACTGACATAGATGGTGAATTACTGAAAGAAGAATAAACATACTTGCTCAATGTATGACTAAGTGCACGCAGAGTGAGGTCTTCTCCCTAACCAAGAATATTCGGTGAGATATTTCGAGAAATCTGCCTCAAATGACGCAAAGCCTGCGCTAACGCCAAGATTATACCATGAGACATTTAGTGTTTTGGTTTAGCTCCTAGCTCTACATTCAAAGAATATATGCAAGGAATAGTCTTACCACCATTGTTGTCTTCTGAGCAAGCAAAATATAGAATCAAAGTATAGCTCTACATGTTTCTGGTTGCATTTTATGGGATGTCTACTGACGCAAAATAAAATACATGTTCACAAACAATTTCAAAACAGTCTGACATGCAGCATGTACAGAAAATAAACCGTTAATTGACTATAATCAGACATCAAAAATTTGTGCACTGATTGTAAAGCTCCTCTGCTCTAGTCGAAATATACATTCTTTGACGGACTTTCAAGAACAATATCGCACACCCTATAAGCTATAAAGCTAAATATCGTTAACAACTTTCAAAATTTTGATACTATAACTAAAGCATTCAAAGAATAGCTTTTAGAAGGGACTACCCCTGCACAAATAGGTATGATAATAAGAGAATACTTGGAGACCAATTCACGAAAATGACAGGTCAAAGGTTTGTAATGCTCGCGAGCATCTGGACACTTGAATTCTGTAACTGTAAAAAGAAAACAAGAGAAATGTAAATTAAATATCTTGAAATGCGAAACATAGAAATAGACGTTGATAAGCATACCCATGTAGATTTGTTCTTGTCTCCAATAATTTAGCTATTGTCTCCATTGCCCTTCTTTTCATATACACATATGTGGTATGGTCGAACCAACATTTTGCATCAAGTTGTGTCTCTAAATCATTCCAAATATCATTTTCTCGAACTCAAACATATACATATTTAGAACTATAGACATCAGTAATGTACAGTTTCTAGGATACATAATTTCCTGTATTATACATGTGATATTATATGAAATTGAATATCATGAGATACCCAAACATTGGTTGACACATTATGAGCAAAAAAACTTGAAAATTTCAAGTTACCCACAAATTCATATCAACCAATAAACCGAATAAAAAGCTCTCATAGCTAAAACTACAAACAAAACTCAATTTAAACAAACAGAATGAATACAAAATCATAATAGAAGATGCCTAGAAAGCAAAGTTAAACAAAAACAAAGAAATACCCAGAAAAGAAGGGGATAAAAAATTATATACGAGAATGAATCGATGGGGTCTAATTTACTATCACAAAAGGGTTTAGAGGTGGAGGTAAAGAAGGTAAGAAAGTAATTACAGGAGAGAGCTACAACGGATGCGATTGCAAATACGGTAATGAGACGCAAGAACTCGTCTTTTGAAGGGAATAAGCTTTGGGGTGGTTCGAGTATGGAGTTCAGTGAAGAATTTTTTGAATATGAATTATGCTTGGATTTTGGACGCTTTTTGGGTGTTGAAGGCATTTTCCTTTTTTCTTTTTTCTGAAGGTTAGATCAATACCAAATGATGTTAATTTTTCCTTTGAAATTTTTCACTGCTAAAAACAGAAAGGGAGGGAATGAATGAATGAAGGAAACAAATAAAACAGAGCCTCTCTAATTTTGGTTAAATTACACCCAATATCTCTAATTTTGGTTAAAATTTATTTTCATCCCATTTAGAAATCCAAGTTGGCACTTAAAATCTAGTTGGACTACCACATAGGATTACCGTTAGAGAGATAAAAGAACTTAAACAGTAGAGTGATAATTTCGTAACAAAATAATAACATAAGTGACTAAAACGTAACATTTCAAACATAGGTGACTAAAATGTAACTTGAGGCAAACAAAAGTGACTATTTTTGTAGATTACCCATAAAAATATAAGAAATAAATTTTAAATTTGCATGACATTATACTTTTTAGTATGATGCGTGGAAGTAACCGTAGAAATTGGCGCGTGTAGAAAATTCCCATTAAACAATTCTGCAATGGTGGAATCTAATATCAGTTTTAATGGGGGAAAGTCTTCTTTCTTTTCACTGAAAGATATTCATTCTCCCACACAAAACAGAGCTAAATTTTACTTATTCAAAACAAAAAAAAAGGGGTCCTAGAATTTACACTCCAAACAAGGAAGTAAAATAAATTAATCTTTTATCATTCAAGTTTCATCTGGGAATTCTTGAATCCATAATTTCAATAAAAAAGGTAAAATTTCACGTCCTATATGTTCTTTTTTTTTTTTTTGCTTTCTGTGATTTGGTTTGCTTAGCTATTTAATTATGGTTTCTCTAGGGTTTGATTATATTTTTCTTACTACCTCTAGAATTGTTGAATTACTGGTAAATTTTATTGGGTTTTCTTTTCTTCTTTTTTTCTCAACCTTATGAAATTTAGATGTTTTGACTATAGCTTTTGCATATGATATTGATGAAGAGTAGCTCAAAGGCAACTCTTTTTTTATTTATTTATTATTGAATTCACCTCTTCTGTTTGTTGCTCCAAGTGTTTGAGCATTTGGGTTAATTAGTCTCACAAAAATGTTTGGTTTGATTTGATTACAAGTTTGTCATTAACACTGTCCACCTCGATTATTTAAGGAATCGGAACTTGGGGTTTAGTCCTACTCCTTAATTTAACTATCAGAGTATTGCTTTTCAGTTTACTTCATTTGGTTGTCTTGAATTTCTTGATATGGAATTGTAGCTGGAAAACTGAACTGACTTGGTAGCTTGTTTCTTAAACTTCGTTTGTTTTTAACAATCGATAATGGATGTTGCTTTTGTTTTTACATGATTGAATTCTGCTACTCTGTTGATCATAACATGCAAAAATTTGTAGCTTGTGCTGCAAAGAGTAGAATATGATCCAGCTTGCCTTTATTTTAGGGTCTTTATCTAAGAAGGCCCTTGTACCAGGAATCAGATTGTATTTTATCATTTCTACTCAGAAATGGGTAAATTAGTCCCTGTACGTTAAATTAAAGAGCAAATTGGTCATTTTTATTAAAATTTTCATCCATTTGTACAGTTAAAAACTGGTGTGACTGATAGAATAACCAGAAAATAACACATGGCATGTCACATGTACCTCATACTTATGTATAAGTATCAGTTTTTAACAATAGAAATGGATAAAATTTCTAACAGAAGGACCAAAGAGGAACTAATTTGCTTATTTTTTTAGTAGAGGGGGAAAAATGCAATCTGATTCTTAGTACAGAGGCCTCTATAACACTTTTACTGCTTTCTATCATACATGTGCTTGTTGATGACGAGTGTATGCAAGAAACCGGATATAGAATATGTTTTGCATTGTCATGTGGCATTTGGCATGTATATAGTTTACTAGACTGAAAACTAAGCTGTTTATATCTTCAAAAATGATTTCAATCTTTTTCTTAAAACAGGTTTTGCTCACCTTCTGTTTGTGAGATTCTGATCTACAAAGTACCAGTGGTGTTTTATGGGCAGTGGACATAAGTAAAAGGAATGGGAGGTTGTTGCTGTTGCTCTTCTAGAGGAGTAGAAATAAGTAGTGGACCAGCATATTATTACGTTAGTATAATTTTCTTCCCCCACGGAATAATTATTAGATACTGGATTAGTGTTCCTGTTGAAGTGATCTCATTTCATTTAGTTATTAGATACTGGATGACTAAACACTAATCTGAACTTGAGCCATACAAGGAAACTATTTTGAAACTAATCAGTTATTGTATTGAATTCATTTTCATGATCTTTATTGATTGGAATTCCTTTCCTTTAATAGTATCCAAGAGCATCAGATGAGCGCATGCCTTTATCTTCTCATAGTGTTGCTGCCTCTGCTCTCTCTACCGGGCTCCTAGTCGACACAAATCTGGAGGTATCTGTGCCCGATGCTTATAGACCTCCTCCTGCTCCGGTGCCATTTGATGCAATTTTAGGACCTCCTCAAACTCCTTCGGTAGCCCAAATTCATAGCAGTAAAAGTGACGAAGCAGTGCAATCGACTAATGTTGATTCTGGTCAAGAAACAGTTGCTGCCAATACTCGAGAGACTTGCACAAAATCTGAGGACACAAAGGGATTGGGCTGCAAAGCACAAACTGATACAGAAATTGAGTCACCAAAGGAACTAGAAGTCGAACTTTCAAAACCAGTTGAACCAGTTGTGTCTACAAAGGAAGAGGAGGATGTTTGTCCAACCTGTTTGGAAGGTATGTCTTCCCTTTGCAATTTATGAGTTCTTTTAACGGTTGCCATTTTTCAGCGAACTTGTGCTTCTACTCTCGAGGAGAAAAGGTTGTTGAGAGATCCTTGTGTCTGTTTTTCATGCAGAGTATGATGCAGAAAATCCAAAAATTATCACAAAATGCGAGCACCATTTTCACCTTGCATGTATTCTTGAATGGATGGAAAGAAGTGACACATGCCCTGTGTGTGATAAGGTTTGTCTCGAAACTATTTTCATCTATAAGTCGATAGGTATTATCATATCTAATCCAAGGAAATAACAAGAGTGTTCTAATTCTCTTATGATGTAGGAAATGATGTTCGACCTACCCACCGACTAGTTTCATTGTGGTGGACTCAGCTTTTAGTTGCTTCAAATTAAGTTTGTTGCAAAGGTTACAACTTACAAATCACAACAGATTTTCGGTTTTTCGTTTTCCCCCTCATTTATTATAGCATATTTAGTGGCTGCTTCCAATTAGCAATAGTTTGGTTTTGGGTCTCTTTTCTTCATCGTATAAAGGAGTTGCCAATTCGTGAACATAGTCTCTTTGTGCTTTCATCCCTCAAAACTTTTAGATGAGAAGAAAGGAGAAAGAAATACAGAAACAGCTTAGATGCCATTTTTAACGATCATCACTTTATGGCCTATGCATAAAGTGTTTATTAGATCAGCATGCCATTAGTTTCTACCTCCCCGAATAAGTGAGTGCCTGAAGTTGAATAAAAGAGATGCTGGTTTTATTTTGCCGTAATTTGTCCAGAAACCTTTGCAGTCAGCCGCAAGCAGCATATCATACAACACACACACACATATATATATTTTCCTTACCATGAATCTGCAGTAAATGGGATATGGTTACACTTATTTTCAGTTCATGTATATGTGAAATTGTTGGTGGTGGATTTGCTTTTGTTTTCAAAAGACAGAAGGGATAAACTGAATAGGCATTTTGTAATACAACATGATTCTTGTATATAACATCTATTTTTTTCATATCAAAGTTTGATCATTTCACATAAAAAAATTTACAGTTATTTTTACTATTCATATGAAATTTTGTATGTAACGAGATTGTATTTATTATTATTGGATGATTGGATCGATTTTCTTCAATTTGAAATCTTCTTTTTTTTGTTCTCCAGTTCATCAGAATCAGCACTTACATTTTGCAAATCTTTAATTGCCTTTCTTTTGTTTTTTTTCCTTTCCCAATTAGTTCCACAGATTTTCCGCTGTCACCCAATTTTCATTGATAGGTTTCGACTTCCCCCAACTTTGTGGGAATGAATTCTTTTCCCAATTTATGGGATGGTAGGCATGGTAAAATAACCGAACCTTGTCAAAATTGATAGGTTTCGACGTCCCCCAACCTTGTCTTACGTCCATCCTCCTCTATCAGCATAGTGAAAGAAATACCCTTTTACGTTACCCCCAATCAATATAGTTCCCAATTCCCATGTAACAAGCTGTCAGCAAGCGAATGAGTTACCTTATTTGCGTCTCTACGAATCCATAGGAAGGAAAGGGAATGGAACTGAGATTGAAGGCGACAACAATCCTAAACAATTGTTCCAAACTCAGATAGGTCGCATTGATGCCTCAACAGTGCATGCCGGACTTGCAGACAACCAGTCTCGACCAAGACATCGAATCGATTCAACAAAACCCAGGATAAAGATTCACGAACAGCAAAGACTTCAGCCATTCTGGGAATTTCAAGCAGACATAACCAGTAACCGCTCGAACAAAAGGGCCCTCTGAGTCTCTAACAACAGCTGACCAGCCTGTAGCATTTTGATCGCCGAAAATTGCAGCATCAACGTTGCATTTCAAACTACCCATCGGTGGCTTAAACCAACTTAACAGAGCAGTAGGGGCTGCTGAACCGAGCACCTAGATTTTATCAAAACCTGCTTCTCCACCCTCCAGTTCTGCAGGAACGAATCAGCAACACGAAGAATATGAACAGTCGGAAGACAAATCTGTTTCCACACAAACAAATTCCTATGAAGCCAAATGCTCCATAAAATACAAAGAGCACGACCCGACATAATATCATCATTCAAACACAGCAAGACATAAATGAAATCAGTAACAGAATTATAGGAAACAGTAATATTAGTAAGCTGCCACACTTCACAGGCGAGCCTACAACCAAGCAAGACATGCTCGATTCCTCAGTCTGTCCACACTGAGCAATATGTTCACGCCGCGCTGGATAAGATTTGTTTTGCAAGGACGCCCAATGGATTTTCCTGCTGTCATAGCCATTCGACCCTCACCAGAAGAAATTCATCATTTTTTTGCAACGCATCGCATGTATTCAACGGGAGGAGAAAGCAAGCTATAGGCTTTCAAACCACCTCCTTACCTGCTTTTGCCAACAACCTATTTTACCAGCCCAAAATACGTTGCTCAACCGGTCACGGAGAAAAGCAAAAATATATATTTGATTCAACTTTATAACATATATTTTAATTTTATAATTTTTTACTACAATTTCTTAATTTTATCAAGGGTATACTACCAAAACAGTCATTTTTTATTTAGCTCATATTACATTTTAGTCACTTATGTTTAAAATGTTATGTTTTAGTCACTTACGTTATTGTGTTATAACATTTTAGTTATTAAGCCGTTAATTGCCGTTAACGATATAATGGTAAGCTGACGTAGCACGTTAAATCATCATTTCAAACAAAAATTTTAGGTTAATTTATACAATCGGTCCCCATATTTTTTCGTTTTGAGCAATTTACTTTTTTCTTTTATGTTTTTTAACTTTCTTTTTTTTTCTTTATTTTCCATTTACTTCTGCTTCTCCCTCTGTTTTCCTCCTTTCTCCATTTCTTTTAACGTAGTTTTTTTATGTTTTCCATTTGTTAAAATTAGTCCCTATACTTTTATTTTTTTTGAACAATTTAATTTTTTTGAGTGAGGCGAGCTTGTGGATTAGTTTTAACAAATGGAAAATATAGAAAACTACATTAAAAGAAATGAAGAAGGAAGAAACAGAGGAGAAGGTAAGAGAATGAAAAATAAAAAAAAGGAAAGTTCAAAGAATATAAAAGAAAAAATTAAATTTCTCAAAATGAAAAAAATATCAGGACCGATTGTAGAATTTAACATAAAATTTTCGTTTAAAATGATGATTTAATGTGCCACGTCATCTTACTATTACATCGTTAACGGAAATTAACGGCTTAGTGACTGAAATGTTATAACACAATAACGAATGTAACTCAAACGTAACATTTCAAACATAAGTGATTAGAATATAATCTGAGGCAAACAAAAGTGACTATTTTAGTAGTTTACCTTTTTATCAATATAATGGATGGTGGTCAATCGTCGCTAGCGACATCAGTCACGACGAGAATTGTCGGGTTTGGGAATAGTCAAAGAAAATATTTGGAATGGATCTCAATTTAATGTTCTTTCCATGTTTGGTGAGAATAAGGAAGAATCTAAAATAAATTTTAGGTTAATTTATACAATTCCAGAATCCTTTCAATTTAGAAAGTAGAGTATTATTGGGGAAATGGAGGCTGATAAAAGAGAATGGGTGTCTGGAACTAAAAATAATAAGGGAAAGGGGTTGCGAGTTTCGAATAAGGCCAGAAAACAAAAAATGATGTTAATGGGTTGGTGGGCTTGAGAAAGGATGGGACAAGGAATGACTCGGGGACACTAAATGATGCTACTATGGCTAGGCCAGACAGGAGTAGTGGTGGCAGGTTAAGTGGGCAGAGGTTACTTAACCCAATGCATCACACGATGGTGAATTTGAAAGAAAATAGGAGCCCAAATGTTGAGACTAATAGGGCTGCTAATCAAACAGAAAATTTGGGTTTTTCTAACCTAATTGCACCAAGCTCTCTTCAAATGATGTTGAAATTTTTTTTGACAAATGACTTGTTGGAAGTTGGTGAATCGAGCAAAGTCTTAAGCAAAGGCAATATGGGTGATTTGATACCCATTGAACAAGCAGTGGAAGGAATAGTGGAAAGTTTGGACATGGTTGAACGAGGAGTAAGGACTCAATAAGAGAATACCATGTTAGCAAAAATAGGGCTTTCGATGAGTTTGCAAAATCGAGGAAATTCTACTGAAGTTGTTCGGGTTGAGGATATTAGTACTTAAGAGTGAGTTCTTGGCTTAGGTATGTTGGCATTCTATTTTTATGAAGTTGGATATCATTGTATGGAATTTTCAGGGAGAAGATCATCCAAATTTTCATAGGTTTCTCAAGGAATATTTAAAAGAGTTTGATTTTGGAGTTGTTGTTCTAGTTGAAACCAGAACTAGTGGAGTTAAGGCTGATAAAGTGATAAAGAACATTGGTATGGCAAATTCTCATAGAGTGGAAGCTTGTGGCTTTTCTTAGGGAATTTGTATATTATGGAAGGATATTGTTACTATTTTGGTGAAGGCAAACCATTTTCAGCTTGTTCATTTAAAGTTGAAATTACCAGAGATAAATGAGTGGGTTTATTTTACTGGTGTTTATGGTAGTCCACGGTGGTCAATTAGGAAAGAGTTATGGAAGAAACTAGTCTTGATTGCTAAGAATATTAATTTGCCTTGGTTGGTTGCAGGTGACTTTAATGCTATGCTTGGTGAGGATGATAAACAAGGGGGATTGAGGAAAACTAAAAGTAGTTTCCCTCTATTCCAACAGTTTTATGATGTGTCTGGGTTGAAAGATCTTGGGTTTAAAGGTTCGAAATATACTTGGAGTAGAGGGCAGATGTTTGAACGTATTGACCGAGTATTGGGTAATTCTCAATGGGAAATGTTGATGCCGGATACAACAGTCTATCACCTCTAATGAGTTAAATCTGATCACCGTCCTTTGGCTATCTAATGTGGCAAAAATAGAGGTAGGAAACCTTCTCGACCTTTTCGGTTCTTGAGTGGTTAGTTGTCGCATAATGGATTTGTGCAGTTTGTTAATGACAATTGGAGGAATTATGCAATGGTAGAAAAGTCCGTCAAAAAGTTATTGAAGCAGCAAAGAAGTGGAATAGAGAAGTCTTTGGTAATATTTTGAAGAGGAAACATACAATTTTAGCTCAGCTCAATGGAATCCAAATGAGGATGGAGAAATATTGATCAAAGAAACTTATTGACCTTGAAAAAGAACTACAGATTGAGCTAGAAAGTGTTCTTGATAATAAAGAACTGATGTGGAAGCAGAAATCTCGTAGTAATTGGCTGACACTTGGTGACCGTAACACCAAGTATTTTCATTCTCAAGCTAATAATAGCAGGCGTGTTAATCAGATTAATGCTCTGAAGTTAGAAGATGGGATGTGGTGCTATGAAGATGAGAGGTTAAAGTATGAAGCTATGTCTTTTTATCAAAGATTGTACACTAATGAGAAGGGTAATATGGGCAGATTCCTGGTAAGACGAATGTTCCCTACAGTGGAAGCTGAATTTCTAAAAGCACTTGATCGAAAATTGACTACAAAAGAAGTTTATGATGCTTTATTTAGTATCGCACCTCTTAAGGCCCCGGGAATTGATGGTTTGCATGCTTAATTTTATCAATCGCAGTGAAATGTGATTGGGGAATTTTAGTTTCACTAGTCAGGAGGGTGTTTGAGAATGGTACGTTAGAGAGATTTTTTAATAAAACATTGCTTGTACTTATTCTGAAAGTTGTGGGTCCGAAACCTATTACGCAGTTCAAAACTATAAGTCTCTGCATTGTCCCGTATAAAATTATTACTAAAGTCATTGTGAATCGACTTAAACCTCTGATGCCACTTTTGATTGTTGGTAACCAAACTAGTTTTGTTGGAGGATAGAATATTATGGACAACGTTGTTATCGCTCAAGAGGTGATACATTCAATGAGGATTCGTAAAGGGCAGAAGGGATGGATGGCAGTTAAAATAGATATGGAGAAAGCTTACGATCGGTTACGGTGAGATTTGCTTAAGGACACTCTCGAAGATGATTAGCTGCCTGATAATTTTGTTCGTATTATTATGAAGTGTGTTTCAACATCCTTTGTGCAAATTTTATGGAATGGAGCGCTAACGGATGAGTTTTATCCTACAAAGGGTGTACGACAAGGAGACCCAATTTAGCCTTATTTATTTGTTTTGGCAATGGAGAAGCTTGGTCATGCGATTAATTTGGCAGTTTCAGAAGGGAAGTGGAAGCCTATTAAATTAGGCAGAAATGGGCCTCACATTTATTTTTCGCTGATGGCTTGGTCTTATTTGGAGAAGTAGACGTGGATAATGCTCAGTGTTTTCAGACGATTCTTTAAGCAATATTGTTTTTATTCTGGTCATAAAGTCAATCCTAGTAAGTCGAAAGTTTATTTTTCAGCTAATACGGAGGTACCAGTTTGCAATATGCTTGCGACTATTTTAGGAATTCAGGTGGAAGTTGTAACACCCCTAACCTGTATCCATCGTCAAAATAGGGTTATAGAGTATTATCGGAGTTTACAAATTAATTTACAGACATTTCATTTCATCAAGCATTCATATTTATAACCAATCAAAGTCAAAACGTTAATGACCTAATGTTGGCCAATTTAACTTATACATGTCATTATAACTAGAATCAAATCATCCAAAATTACCGATAGAACCAATGGATAGTGTGATATATCGCCGAGAAGCTTCCAACCCAATCGAGCTTCCGATAATCATTTCAATGCATCTAATAATTATACATATTACCAATAATAATTCAATTCCAATAATAAAACACATATTTATATAATATTCATAGTTCATACGAACTTACCAGGCTAAATTGCAGAAATACCAAAATTTAGGGACATTTTGGTAATTTTTTATTTTCCTTGAATTTCCACCCAATCTTGACCTAAATTAATATTTCATTCAATTTATTAATTTAAATAATAAAACAATTCATTTCATCCAATTTGGTCACTTTTTGACATTTTACAAATTTACCCTTAAAATTTTACTTTTATTCAATTTAGTCCCTAAACCTAAAACATGCAAATTAGCCATTTTAATGAAAACTCATGCTAGTTGAATAATTATATATTTTCCTCCTCTCCATTCCACATCATTAATGTATATAACATGCTTATATGTAACATTATATATAATTTCACTATTTATTTATATGTTCATTTAAAGTTGTCCACTTGAGTCATAGTCACTAAATTATTTATATCTTGAGCTACGGAACTCCAATTAAGATCCACTAAATTTATATGAAACTAGACTCACATATCTTCTTACCATAAAATTTTCAGAATTTATGGTTTAGCCAATAACTACAGCTTTATTCTTTAAAGTCATCTATTTTCTCATTGTCTAATAGTTTTGACCCTTCTTCACTAAAAATTAATTATCTTCTAGTATTCGGATGATGTTCTTGTTTGTTTCTATTGAAAATATACTAATTAATAATTTTAAACATATAAATTGTAACCCACAATTATTTTTATACAATTTTTAATGATTTTCAAAAATTAGAACAAGGGAACCCGAATTCATTCTAACCTTGTCTCACAAAATTTATTATATCCCATGATTTACAATTCCATTACTTACACCATTTCTTCTATGAGAAACTAGACTCAATAAGATTCAATTCCATATTTTTTTCATCCTCTAATTTGATTTCCACGATTTATGGTGATTTTTCAAATTTAACCTACTGCTGCTGTCCAAAACCGTTTTAGTGCAAGATGTTGATTACTAAGTTTATAACTCCCTTATTCCCTTTCTCTATAATATTTCCCATCACTTTCACTTATTTCCCCTCACTAATATATCAAGAACATAAGTCCTTATATAAGAAAATTCTACTATAACATCATTTCTATGCTTTTTCAATAATATCAAACTTAAAAAATATTGAAATATTGATGTTCTTACCTTGTCCTATTAGTTTCAAACTTTAACTTTATTTTCTCTCTCCTCCAGCTTCTATTTCTTGAATCTAACTTGATATTTTAGCTCCCCATAGTCTCATTGTTATCTTTCTCTCTTGATGGATATGAAAATTTTTTTGATTTCTAAGTGAAAATGGTGAGTATTTGGTGAAATGACCAAATTGTAAAGAAAAGAAAACTTTCTTTCTTCTTCTTCTCACGTTGGTGCATGGAAAAGATGATGATAATTCTTCATCTTTCTCTCCTTATATATTAAATACAATAATAATAAAATAATAAAATATCTCATTAAAATATTAATAAACTAATATTTAATTAATTAATTAATCTAAAATATCACCAACATCATCATTGCCTTCTAGATTTCTCTCTTCTAATTGACCATTTTGCCCTTTATAATCTTTAAAAATTTCATCCTTAGTCATCACTTAATTTGGTAAAATTACAATTTAGTCCCTCAAAATTCTTTACCTTTTCAATTTGGTCCTAATTCATCCATTTTCCTTAGTTTCTAGATTATTCCACCCTTAAAATATTTGCACTATTAGTCCTTCAAATTTTTCATATTTACACTTTACCCCTCAAATTTTGAGTATTTACTTTTGATCAACAAAACTTTTCTCGCTTTTACGATTTAATCCTTTCTTGAATTAATATATCATAATATATTTCCCAATGTTGCCATAACTTAAAATTTCCCTTTTTGTCTCTTTATTTCCTTATTTTACTATATCAAGGATACTTACTTTCTTACTGTAGTAATTTTCGGGGTAGTACAGTAGTAATTTTCGGGATATTACAGAAGTTGACTTGGGCACTTACTTAGGGGTGCCACTATTTCATAAAAGAACTACTAAAAGAACTTTTCAATTCTTTGTTGATAAAGTACAGAAAAAATTGAATGGCTTTGATGGTAAATTGTTCTCATTTGCAGGAAGAGTGATGTTGGCGAGATTGGTATTGCTAGCTATACCAGAGTATTTTATACAGTCCGCTATGATTCCAATAGGGGTGTGTGAGAAGATTGAACAGATAGTTCGCCAATTTATTTGGGGTTCGACGAATAGTGGAAAAAAAGTGTCTTTGATTAAATGGGACTATTGTTGTCAAGATCCAATGAAAGGAGGCCTTGGTTTAAGAAAATTAGTACCTAATAATATCTCATATTTGATGAAGCTTGTGTACCAGATTGTGACAAAGCTGAATGAGTTGTGGGTAAGAGTGTTGCGTAGCAAGTACAAAATGGTGGAAGTTTGTCCCCACTCGATTAGTAGAAATGCATGTTATTATGTATAGTGTTTGCTGGCAAAAGTATGGGAACAATTTCACTAGAGACTATATTGGAGTCTAGGAAATGGCAAATCTGTCAGCTTTATAAAGGATGTTTGGGTTCCTAGGTTGGGGCCACTATTTGATCATTTGCTTCCTTTATATAGAGGTTTCAATACATATGAAGGTAGCTACTTTGTTGATGCTAATGGTTGTTGGAAATGGTCGAAGTTGAATAACATGTTCTGTACAAAGGTTAAGGAATACATAGCTGCTTGTCACCCACCTAATGACGCCTTTGGGGAAGATGTATATCTCTGGTAGGCCACTGACAACGGTAAGTTCACTGTTAAGTCTGCGTATAATAGTATTGTCAAGAATGATTCTCTGCATGATCTTAATGGGTGGAAGGAAATATGGGGAATTTCTTGCCTCCTAGAATTAAACATTTTCTATGGCTAGTTAAGTATAGGAATATTCTCACAAACTGTGAGAGGGTACGGAGACGGATGACTGATGACTGATGATGCAAGTTGTTTAGTCTGTAGGGATGTGCAAGAAACCGACTTACATACTTTACGAAATTGCCGAGCTGCTGCTGAAGTGTGGAAGAAGATACTCTCTGTGGATGATGTTCCAAGTTTCTTTGGGAAGGAGATGAATGGGTGGATGTCTGTTAACCTTAGAGATGAGTATAGAATGAGAGTTGGAAGGATTGAAACATCAACTATGTTTGGGGTAATGTGCTGGATGTTGTGGAAAAATATGAATAATTTTGTATTTCAACATGTGAGGAGCAGAGTGGAAGATATTGTAAAAGCTATTGAATGTTTCACTGTTAATCTATGTGATACAAATAAGAACATAAATGTTGCTAGAAATTGCAGAAGCAGTTTCACTAAATGTCGTTCGTCCAACAGTGGATAGATCAAGATTAATACAGATGGAGTGGCAAATACAAATGGGAGTTGGTCGGCTGTTGGGGGTGTTTTGAGAGACTGCTGGGAATTGGATTGAAGGATTTCAAAGGTTCATCGGAAGGGGGTTAGCGGTGAATGTAGAGTTGTGGGCGATCCTTCATGGCCTAGAAATGGCATAGAGCAGGGGGTATGCTAAGGTTATTCTTGAAACAGATTGTATGACAACAGTGGAGATGATTAAGGATGGGTTAATGAGTATGACTACAATGACTATAATTAGGAAAATGAAGATGATGCAATGACAATTTGCTAATGTCAAATTCCAATTTGTGCGTAGAGAAGGGAAGATGGTTGCAGACTAGTTAGCAAGGAATTGTTCCTCAAATGCAGAGAGTTTAGTTAAGGTTGTAACAGCCTGTTTACAGTGAAATCGGAACAGTGGTTTCGGGACCACAATTTGAGGTTGAAAGAAAATTTATTTTAATATTATTTTATGGTCTATGGTATGATAGGAATGTCGTATGAAAATCTTGTTAAGAAATTTTACCGATTACATGTCTAATTTGTTAAAAAGGACTAAATTGAAAAGGTACAAAACTTGCTAATTATGATAATTAAATGACTAAATAGCTTAACTAATAAATAAGGGAGGACTTAAGGCATAAATATGCTTAAAGTGGATGGATGAGGCGGCATAACATGGGAAAATAATAAAATAAAACCAAATTAACGGCAAAATTGTAAATAAGTTGAAATTAAAACTAAAACAAATTGAAATTAAAGGTTTCTAGACATTATCATCATCAATTTTGGTTCAAAAGCAGACATAGAAGAGAGATTAAGTTGGTTCTTCAATTTTTGCTTCATGTGAGTTCAATTCTTACCCGTTTCTTGAAATTTTTATGTTTTTAGATTGTTACAATTAGGTCCAACTAAATCTTACCTTAGTTTTTGATTTTATTGAAAATTTTGGAAGTTTCAATTGATGAGTTTATATGACTTTAGTTATTAAATGATGAATTTGAGATGTTGATAGGTATTTAAAAGTATTTTGTTAAGGATTTTTGATGAAATTGTGATTTAGGGACTAAATTGAAAAGATAGAAAATTTATGGAAAAATTCTAAATTTTATAAAATACATGGGATGCTATTGCGATTCATAAAAATTGGCTAGGCTTGGAATAAAGATTAAATTGTATGAATTTCATTTTCCGAGCCTAGGGATAAAATCGTAATTAATTAAAAGTATAGGGGCAAATAGAAATTTTTCCAAAGGTATTTATTGAATTGAATTGAGTATGAATTGTATTAAATTGAGTCAAATTCATTCTTATAGATCCGGATAGACCAAATGCGGAGTTAGAACGAGAAAAAGAAAAAGTATTAGACTAGTAGCTTATAAGTCTATGGACATTTGTCGAGGTAAGTTCATGTAACTAAATTGTATATTTATATTTTTTAATTGAATGTTATGATTGTGAAATGTATGATTGCCATGTATGAACATTGATCACATATCCGAAAAATATCTGACAAGTACAAAGTCCCGTTTGAACCTAATAAATTTGGTGGATACAAATGACATGGTCATTAAGGGTTCCCGATTGGTTGTGATCCTGCATGTGTTGCAGACACACCACAGCTCTTATGATCATCCCATTATATGGCTCTCATGAGCTTCCCGATTAATGGCTCTCTTGAGCTTCCCGTATATGGCTCTTATGAGCTTCCTATTACATTGCTCACATGAGCTTCCCGATGTATAGCTCGGAAGATCTTCCCAATTACATGCTCGTATGGGCATACCTATATATGAATTGACGAATTATAGAATTGTACACTTTGTGTGTACTACCCGTGTATCCATCGAAATTGTAAATGATTCAACGGACAAAGTTCTGACATGAGACAATATAAATTCGAAATGAATTATTATGAGTAAATACTTAAAATACATGGATATGATTTATACATGTTATATGAACACTTGATGTGGAAAGTATATGTATACGAAAATTTGATTATTGTTGTGCTCATACATGTTTCTTGATGTTTATATGAAATACATGTCTAACACAGTTGATGAGAATATGTGTTAGGGCTTTTGGTCAATTTGGTTTGAATATGATTTGTATGCTTACCTTAATTGTGATTAATTGGTAAGTTAAATTCCATGTTATACGAACTTACTAAGCATTAAATGCTTACTCTATTTTATTTTCCCTGTTTTATAATAAATCGGAAGCTCGTTGGGTTGGAAGCTTGGCGGAGATATCTCACACTATCCATCAGCTCATTTCGGTATATATATTACAAACTAAATTTTGGTTATAATGGCATGTATGTGTTTGGTTGAAATTAGTCATTGGTATGGTTTGTGATTGGTACATTTTGATACGTATATATATAAGGCATTAATATGCTTGATGTGTGTTTGAAATGGATGAATGATGGAAATCACATAGGCATATTGATGAGTGGTTTGAGATAGTATAATTAGTAAAATATGCATATATGTGTGTACGGTTATTTTGTCAAGTTTGGATTATTGAACATATGTGATGATATGTTATGTATTAAGCTTGATTTTGGCTTGGATTGAAAGTCTTGTTATGGATTATGAGTGTGCAAATTGATGTGTTTAGGTTGAAATCAAAATGGGTGAAAAATGTGGCTTGGAAAATGGTCTATTTTCGTCCACACGGGAAGAGACACGGGCCTGTGTCTTAGCAGTATGTGATACACGGCCTAGCACACGGGCGTGTGGCTTGGCCATGTAACCTAAGTCAGAGAACTCATATGTTTGGACACGGGCTGAGACACGGCTGTGTGTCCCTATTTCAAATGTTCACACGGCCTGAGACACAGGTATGTTTCTTGACCGTGTGAGACACACGAGCGTGTGTCCCCTGCATATTGGAAAAATTTTCTGAAAAAAATTTTGAGCACTCGGTTTAGTCCCGACTTATTTCTAATGCGTATTTTGGGTCTCGAGGGCTCATATAAGGGACAATATGATTAATTATGATTGATTTCTGATATGAATGTTAAATGTTATGAATTGACTATATTTGATTTGTAAATTTCAGTAATGCTCCGTAACCCTGTTCCGGCAATGGATATGAGTTAGAGGTGTTACAAAGATAGAATTTTCTTCATTCCATGTTAAGAAATTACTTCTAAAAGATAAACTAGGAGATGACATTGTAAGACCAAATTGAAATAAGGCATTATGATGCCTTCTTTTCTTCTATAAAAATATATATATCTATATTTATAAATTAAAATTGTATACCCAAACTCGCTTGTATTTGTAAATGGTTAACCTAAATTTATTTTTAAATTCACTCATATTATTTTTTAAAATTTTGAAAAATATTATATTTTAATTTAATATTTAATAATTTTATATATTTTCCATTTATTAAAAGTATATATATATGCAATTTAATTTTTTAATATGTTTACATTATAGCATTATATACTACTATAGATTTATGTTTTGTGAAGTTATAATTTAATCTGGGCAAACTACATTAGCAGTTACCCAACTATAAATTTTTTTCTTTTTTGGTCATCGAATTAACTTAGATTTTTGGGTGTTTCCATTTTTATGTTAGCCAATTGGTGACAAAAAAATATACAAAATAAAATAGGTGAATGACTATTTTGTACCTTTTCATAGTTGGGTGACAAAAAAAGACATAATTGAGTCACCTCTACTATAGTTCACCCATTTAATTTTTATGTATTATAAATTACATAAGGATAAACTACATCCAATGTCACTAAACTATTAGTAAGTTTACGGTTTTTTAGCTCAACCTAAAAAAGTTACAAAATAACCACCGAATTATTTGAAAGTTTTTATTTAAGACAATAAGATGTTAAAATAGCTCTTGGTTGGCTTTCTTTATTCATATCGCTTGCAACAATCAAAAGCTCTCCTCCTTTTCTTCAACTGTTCATTTTTTTCTTAAAATAGTTTAAATGTTATGAATCTGCGAACCAAAATCCAAACTATTTTCTTCTTTGATCTTCGACATTAGTCGTCAGATCGACATGGATCTAATGTATATTTTTCTACTCGTTGATAGATACTGATCCACCGTACCAATTGTTGAATCGTCGCTTGGAGCTTGTAAGCCAAACTTTTTTCTAAAAAAACTTAATATCCCGGTGGTTTAAATGAAAATTTTCGAATAGTTTAATGACTTAAATGTAAACTTTCAATAATTAAATAAATATTTTATAATTTTTTAAAATTAACTAACCAAAACGTAAACTTAATAATAATTTAGTGATATTGATTGTAGCTTACTCATTATGTAATATATAATATATTATAAACTTAGAAAGGTAGGAGATATTTAAAATTGACCTTATTTCTTTTACTTAACCCTAAGTATACCGAAATTTGATAATCCGAACCTTAAAAATCCCTGTTCTTCACTCTTTTTTGTCTTAATGATACATTGCATCTCTACTTTCTCTGGGATCCTGTAAATTGTATTGGGCGGCTTCTAAAAAGCAAAGATAGTCAACAAATACAAAAACCCACGAGGTAATATAACTTTGTAGACAAAGGGGCAAAGGATCTTATTTATGCCCACTTACAGATTTCATCTTCTTTTGTTATTTCTTTGTTTTTGCTTGGATTCATCTTTCATCAGCCATTTAAAAAGAGTATAAAGAAAAAACCCTTTTTGTTTTAGAAAGGGAAAGGAAAAGAAATTCTAACTTCCATGGCAGGATGGTCAAGTTTAACAAATGGGTCTGGTTTAGATTGTGTAAGTCATGTAACGAAGGATAGTGTTGAAGAGTTTTGTGATCATAAAGATAGATTGAGATGCTTGTTTGATCTGGTTCTTTCTGGCTATTTAAAAGAAGTTACTGGTAAGGGTTTTATCAGGCCTATGCCACCAATGCTGGGGAATGATATGCAATCACCAGATTTACTCAAGCTTTTCCTTGTAGTTAGGGAGATTGGTGGATATGAGTTTGTGTCGAAAAAGGGACTATGGGCTTTTGTGGTGAAAGAATTAGGGTTGGATCTTGAGGTTTCAGCTTCGGTTAAATTGATTTATGCCAAGTATTTGCATGAGCTTGAAAAATGGTTGAAGAAGAGAAATAGAGAAGGTTCGGATGTTGGGAATTTTGGCTTCTTGTCATTAGAGCATGAAGAGGAGTTTAGGGGTTTGTTTACTAATGGGGTTCGTCCAAAAGTGGTGGTAAATAGAGTGGCTCTATTGGAATATGTAAAACATGACCAGTTCATTGGTATGGATGCTGCTAACCGGTTGAAATGTAGATTGCAAATGTTTGGTGATTACGAGGAAAAAGAAAGAGTATGTAGAAATGATTTCGGTCCACCTTTTCCTCAGAAAGAATTTACTACTCGTAAAAGAAAGAGAGAATCTTTATCAGGAATGTTGAATTGGGTAATCCAGGTTGCTAAATGTCTGGATGATCCTTCAGCAGGGGCGATATTGGAGCCTTCCAAGTGGAAAGATCACGTTGGCAATGAATTTTGGATACAAGCCATTAGAGCACGCGAAGCTTTAAGGCGGAAAAGGGATGATCGTTCAGTTGTTGAACCGTCTCTGTCGCAGGTTAACTCTTTATCCTACATAAATTTTGGTTTTGCTAGTTGTTTTAAGATTTCATCCTGAGACTTTGCTAGAGCATCATCAAATCTTGGATGGTATAGAACTATTTATTAGTAATAGTTGCTGTTGACCAAAATCTACATACAAAGTTAATGATTCACAATATATAAAAATTCAAAGTTATCAATAAACAAGTTTGTTATGTGAATTTTACTCACTTCTATACTAGTTCGCGTGTGAAATTAGGTTAGTTTGTCGAATTTAGATGTGTATTGTTGTTTAACTTGCAGAAGAACCGTAAGATGCATCCATCCATGTTCGATGATACATCTCTCCATCACCAGTTTGCGGAGAGGTTAAGATCATGCTCTTGTTGCATTTCTGCTTCAACCTTAGAGAACAACTTGATGTGTCTCAACAGTACAAAGTCTGAATGTGGTCCTGAGGAGCAACCTGTTGTAGCTATGGACTTATCATCGTTGGATACAAGTATGGCTGCAGAGCCATCTGTGGATGATTCTTTCAGAAGACAAGTGTTTGTAGGTCCTCGCTTTCAAGCTGAAGTCCCTGAATGGAGTGGAATAGTTTCTGATACTGATTCCAAATGGCTAGGCACATTGGAATGGCCCGTGAAATGTGAAGAACATAATTCATTGGCTGTAACAGATCAAATTGGTAAGGGAAGACCAAATTCATGTAGCTGTCAGATTCCAGGCTCTGTTGAATGTATTAGACTTCATATTGCTGAGAAAAGGATGAAATTAAAGCTTGAACTGGGCTCAGTGTTCTATCGTTGGAAATTCGATGGGATGGGGGAGGAAGTCACACTTCGGTGGACAGCTGAAGAAGAAAAGAGATTCAAATACATGGTTCAGTTCGAACCACCATCATTAAATACATTCTGGCCTAGTGCGTCCAAGTTTTTTCCCGGTAAGACTAGGCAAGACGTGGGAAGCTATTACTTCAATGTATTTCTTATCCGGCGTAGAAGTTATCAGAACCGTGTGACTCCTAAAAGTATTGATAGTGATGATGATGAAACGGAGTTTGGGTGCATAAGTGGTAGTCTTGGAAGTGAAGCCGTAAAGGTTCCTGGATCAAATATGCTGACATGTTTTCAAAACAGTCAGTGTATCAACTGGGAGTAGGACGAACACCGATAGATTAAAATCTGAACCCACTCTCTTTGAACCAAATATCTGAACCTTATCAAAATCTCTTTGGGATAGGGTGATGACACCAATGATGCTATGATGGTGTCTTGGACCTGGCTTTATAGTTCATTGACACTGGTCAATGAATTTACAAATGAGCTAATGTGCACTACCTGTATCAGCAAAAGCTTTATCTTTTGCTGCATTTACATCTGTGAATACTGCGATCCCACCATTGCTGCTATCCTTGTGTTTAATTTGCCTGTCACTGCAGTTTTTGTTGAAAATCTTCACAAACAGATTCTTCTCATGAATTGTCCTCTTATTCAGTGTCTAATTTTACTTTTGTACTGTCTCAAACCTGGACATTCATGAGAAGAATTTGGTTTTCATGTTCAACTTCAAATTTGATTATTAGTTGTCCACTACCTTGAACTACAAGTAAACAAGCTTGATTTTTATGCTCGTCTTCAAATTCAATTTTTTTTCTCAAGTTAGATATATTTTTCAATATTAATTAAATATAATAAATAGATATTAATAATAAAATAAAAATTGATTAGGCTTGTAAGTTATTTGACATGGATATTAAGTTACTCGGATTTAAAGAAAAGTCGAGCATTTGCAAAAAAAAAAAAAAAAACCCTACCATTTTGGGTAACCTTCTTTGGGGACTAGAAGTTGTTCCCACATAAAGTATTTCCTTGGTTAGGCCTGGATACATTGTGTGTTGGATTTTGTTTCGTCTTCTTCCCATTGTCGTTGTTGTCTCTTAGTGTTGTCTCTAGCCCTTAGGGTTATTGCCCTATGCCCTTAGCTCTCCTCAATGTTAGGAAGAAGTCATTTTTCGATCATCAATCATCAAATCGTCAAGGGATTTAGGTTGATTGTCCCACTTGACTACTCGGGATTTTTGACCGTTTAGATCTTTGATTGGTCATTAGAGGTGAATGGTGGTGCAAGTTTGGCTTTGCTTGGTAGAGTGGAAAGAAATTTGTAAAGATGAAAAATTGAAAGAAAATAGGTGTGTTTGGTAGGAAAGATAAAATTGAAAGAAAAAGTAATTTTCTTTCCATTCATTGTTTGGTAGAGTTCAAAAATGAAAGGAAAAAATATAAAATATTTGAAAAATGTATAATTTTAAACTAACTTGCAGCTTTTTTTATTTTCTCTACTGTCATTTTTTCAATTTAGAAGGATTAGTTTTTATGCCTTAGGATGGAAAATGATCATTTCTTCTATTTTTTTCCTCACTTTTTTTTTTTACCAAGCACACTTAAAATTTATATTTTTTCTATTTTTTCACTCCCTCATTTCCCTTCATTTTTTCACCCAACCAAGTACACTAAAGGTTTTTGTTGCATTCGACTATATGTCCATTTAGATGGTCATCCTCCTCTGATTGTAACACTCCTAACCCTAATCCATCATCGAAACAGGGTTATAGAGCGTTACCAGACTTTTCAAATCATAGACGAACATTTCATAACATTTAATATATATATTAGAAACCAATCATAAATTACTCATATTGCCCATTGTATGAGCCATCGAGGCCCAAAATACGCATTAGAAGTAAATTGGGACTAAATCGAAAACTTAGAGAATTTTTTCCAAAATTTCAAAATTTTCTTTAGGTGCAAGGGACACGCGTCTGTGTGGCCAAGCCGTGTGGCTCACACGGCTAAGAGACACTCCTGTGTCTTAGGCCATGTGGGCATTCGATGTGAGGCACACGGCCGTGTCTCAGCCCGTGTCCATGCCCGTGTAACTCTCTGACTTGGGTCACACTACCAAGTCACACGCTCGTGTGCTAGGCCGTGTGATATGAAATTAAGGTGTAGGTGTCACACGACCAAGCCACACGCCCGTGTGCTAGGTCATGTGCAAAAACTTGGGCATTCTGTTTCTAAATTTTAAAGATGCAGGGGACACACGGTCAAACCACACGCCCATGTGCTAGGCCGTGTATCACACACGGCTGAGACACACGTCCGTGTCTCTGCCCGTGTGGACGAATATAGACCAATTTAAGGCCACATTTCTCACTCATGTAGTTGTCAACCTAAGCACAACATTTTAGCACATTAACATACTATATCAAAGTATTCAAAACGAGCCAAAAACATGCGATATATACAATATATCACCTCATATACCCTAAATACTCAAACTTATCCATCTAGTCCATTTAACAAGTTTTACTAAAGTTTACTACTAATTAAATACCTATAACTAATATTTCATTCACATCCACATCAAATTTTACTTCATCTCCCAACCAAAATGTATATACCTAAGTTGTTATGTGAACAAAATATTGTTCATAACATTTATATAAGCTAACTTTGATCAAATACACACCAACTCTATACATGCCATATAAACCATAGTATACGTTACAAAAACTACCAGAATGAGCTGGATAGTGTGACTTGTTGTGCTGATTCGATCTCTTGACCTTACGATAATCTACAAAGGCATTAAACAATACAAGTAAGCTTAATGAAGCTTAGTAAGTTCTATAGGTTAAACATAAATCTTACCGAACCTATTATAACAATCAATTAAATAAATTCATTCAATGTAAATTTTCTACCAATCACAACTTTAATCGATGAATACACTTATTTCAGTACAATACCAATAATAAACAATCAATCTTTCAATTTCAATTCCATGGGTCACTTACCCAATCTTACCAAATCGAAGAACGATTTACGGATAAGAGTACATCGTTTTCGGAAGCCCGAAGGCTGAACAGAAGCACATAAGTGCTAAACAGAAACCCATAAGGGTTGAACGGAAGCTCATAAGAGCTGAACAGAAACCCATAAGGGTTGAACGGAAGCTCATAAGAGCTGAACAGAAATCCATAAGGGTTAAACTGAAGCTCGTAAGAGCTGAACAGAAACTCATATGAGTTAAACAGAAGCTCGTGAGAGTTAAACGAAAAGTAAACAAGAAGTTCGCAACAAATGCTGAACCTCAGTTTACTTGGGTAATTTTTCGTCAATTCTTCCTTTGCTGTCTTGCGTCACACGACGATTGTACTCGAATCTCGCGTTCCATTTAACTCTGATATTCACTCCAATTTTATAACTTAACAATAATTCCATTTTCAACAATATACTAAATACATAATACCATTCATCAATTTAATAGAAATATTAAATTTTAACCATACGAACTTACCTGAGTGAAATTGTAAGATTTGTAGAAGTTTAGGGGCTATTCTGCTAATTTCTCTTTTTCACGAGTATCTACGAGCTCTTGATCTAAAATATAAAATTACTTATTCATTAGTACATATTTCAGTTCCAATTCACTTAACAATTAATATCCCTTAATTTTTGAAATTACACAATTACCCCAATTTTACAACTTTTGTAATTTAGTCCCTTACTACTTAGTCTATCAAATGAACTAATTTTTCTTAATTGATAATTTATCTAAATATTCTAGGCTATCTTACAGCCCTTGATACATAGAAGTTTAATACCAACCCTAATTCTTTAATTCTTCACAATTTAGTCCTAAAACTCAATATCTTACAAAATCACTTAATAAAATCACCGGACAACAAAATTAAAGCTCTAAATCCATGTTATTTTGTAAAAAAATCTAGTATTCATCAATGGTAGCTTTGAAATTTCTACTAAAATAAAAAAACTAATGAAATAGCTAGTTGGACCTAATTGTAAAGGTCTTAAAAATACAATAATTACAAGAAAAAGGCAAGAATTAAACTTACATGAAGCTAAAATATGAAAAGCAGATTTAAGAGCTCTTCAATGGTGTTTTTGGATAGAAAATTGGAGAAGAAATGATCTAGAAAGTCTTAAAATAACATTTTGGCTATTTAATTTAATTTTATTTTCAATTTTACCCTTAAATCACCAAATTTCATTGTTTTTTTCTGCTTATGCCGGCTCAGCCTTCCCATGTGTGTCTAATTGCCCTTTTAGTCCTCCCATATTTACCATTTAGGCTATTTAATCACTATTTCTTTAATTAGCAAGTTTTGCACCTTTTTTAATTTAGTTCTTTTTAATTAATTAACTATCAAAACGTTAAAATTTTCTAACGAAACTTTAATGCTACCTTAATGCCACTCCATAAATATTTATAAACATATTTACGACTCGGTTTATAAAATCGAGGTCTCAATATCTCGTTTTCTAAGCCACTTAACCTAATAAATCCTTATAAAACACAAATTACTAATTCAAAAATATTTCTAAAATCACATTTGACTCGTAAATACTAAATAATAAAATTTATGAGCTTACTCATCGAATTTGGTGGTCTCGAACCACTATTTTCGATACCACTGAAAATCACTGACCTTGGCCATGCGCTTTATGCTAGCCATCGATCATTTTTCCAGCATGTTGTGACAATTTCTCTTGGAATAATAATTTTTCTAAGGGTTTGGTCGCAATTTGATATCACGTGGTTATCACTAATGGCTTTTTTGAGTTCATAGCAATTCATGTTCTTTGATCCTTTATGACTTCATTTCTCAAGTTCATAGTAACTCAAATTTGGCTAGACGTTTATTGCATTTGTTGATTCATGTTAGAGTTGTGACCACTGCTACAATGGCAAGGATTTGCATAGAGACTCATTTGTACAAGAATCTGTTTATCTTGATGGTTAAGGGCCAGTTTAGAAATGCTTCTCAAAAATGTTTTTGGGACAAAAAGCATTTTTGGAATAAAAATATTCCTAAACAAGCTAATTTTTTAGAGAAAAAATACTTCTCCCAAGTAAAAAATTAACCTAAGGGCACTTTTTTTAAAAGTTAAAAATTTTAGCTTTTCCCCAAAAGTTTTTTTTTCCAAAAGCATTTTTGAGAAGCATTCCAAAACTAGGCCTAAGAGTGTTATACAACTTTTGTCATCTAAAGGACTAAGGTCCTCGATTGCTTTCTCATATTATGTTATTGGATTTGTGACTTTATTGCTCTTTTGTTTTTTGTGATGTTAGCCCCATTTGATGCAATAAAATTTTCTTCTATGAAATAAAAATTTGAAAAAGAAATAGATTAAAAATTATTGAACCAAATTTAAAACTTTTTCATCTAAATTTGAGTAGTTTGTGAACATGTATACCTTATTACACTTTTTACACATTTGAGTTTTTTTTATACATTGCGTACTTCTTATAACTTTTCTCCCACACTTAAATAGGAAGAATAATACGTTTAAGCATGTTTAAACTTACGTCTTTCTGATTGTTGCAATAATAATAGTGTCGACTAAGTTAAGGCTGAATTGACTTTATACATTAAGTCTTAACTAACATTTTGTCTTATGATAACATTTAATCTAAATAAATAAAGATAAATATCAAAATTATACATGACCATTGATATAATGGAGTTGAGGATGTAATGGTGTGGGCTCATGCTTCTTATGGGTTTACTCCACTAGATTTTGTTACAATTGGATGCTTCCTAACTCGTTGGGATATGGCTCTTATCACAGCTTTTGGGAAGAGTTGTGGAAAAACTAAGAACCTTACCCAAGATCAAAATGTTTGGGTGGATAATTGGTAATGAGATTATCCCTACTGTTGTTAAATTTGCCCTTTTTACGTTACACAATGACCCTCAATATGGAAGTTGTGGTAATCTAAGAGAAGATATTTTGCATGCCATTTAGGATTGTCCTTTCTCCAATAAAGTACTAAAATTGTGTGGCATTAATGATAACTTACTTAGTGCCATTGATTGGATGAAGTTCGCGATGTGGAAGTTTGACAAAGAGGCTTTCACAAGCCTTTTGGTGGTCCTTTAATAGCTTTGGAATGTTGGAGCTCCATCAAGGAAGGCTATGGCTCCACAAGATGCTCTTTTTCATGCTTGGACACTTTAGAAAGACTTAAAAAGAATTTATAATTTGATTCGAGCACCCTTTTTGCCTAAGAGACCAAAGGTGGTGAAATGGGAAGCACTTATTACCGAGCAGCTCAAGCTTAACGTTGATGCTACATGTTCTAACTTGAGGGATATTTTGATGTGCTTTTGGCTGAGGCCATTGCTACTTTGGGAGCGTTTTGTCTAGTTAGGGAACATGACTTTCCCTACATCATTATTGTGTTTGATTGTTGTTTGTTGGATTTGTCATTGTAAGCTTATTTTATTGCTGAGGCCCATAGGTTGTGTGCTAGTTTTGATTCTGTTATTTTCCAGTATGTTCATAGGTCAACTAATAGGGTTGCACATAGATTAGCCCGATCAACCCTTGATTAAAACATGGGTTTATATTTTGGTTAGGACTATCCGGATGTCATTCACCACCTTGTGTTGAATGACACTTTGATTTCTTATTGATTTTTTGCCCTTGTGGGTTTTTTTTCTTAAAAAAAGCATGTGATTAAGTTAGTGTCACAAATCAACTTGACACCAACTCAATTAAGGAAATTATTAAAATAACCTTACATATTTTAGATAAGTTATATTATTACGAAATTAATTTTGTTTTTATTATTATTAAAAAAATAAAAAAGTTGTAAGTATTGAGATTTAATCCTATATCACCTGCATTTATAAAATATTTTCTTTATCACTTCAATTAAAACTTCATTTTAATATATTTATACATTTCAATGGTATTACACATTGCTTCACCCACATTGTTTTCAAATATTAAATTTTATTATTTATTGTATATTATTTTAAAGCATACATGTGTTCTAAATATGTGATTTTCACATATATACGTGTGTGATAGAATTTTAGTATTATATAAAATAAGTCGTTCAAAATTTATTATATATAAAAATAAAGCAAAACTTACAAATTTGATTATGCAATAAAAATAAGAAAGATACTAAAGTTGAAAGTGTCTTCCAAAATCCTTTGTCTTTTCTCTAAGTGAGAAAAAATAAAGTCATTTTTTTCTCTCGTTAGATACCACGATCATGTTTCTCTTCTTTTTTCTCGGAACAATAACTCTAAGATCTACCCTTCATTTTTTTCTTCGACCATTAGCCATCATGTCTGAGCATATGGAACCAGTGGCGGAGCCAAAAAAATATTTTCTACGGGGATCAAAATTAAATTGTATATTTTTATTATAGTAAATATGTAATTTCATTATTTTAATAGTCTATATATTTATAATTTTTAAAAGATTAAATTAATTTTTTATCGTTTAGGTGATGCAAAGTGCAATTTTATCATTACTATTGTCACATTTCAAAAATTGAGTTAAAAGAAATTGGGTTAGTAAGACCAAAAGTGTGCACCTTATGTTCTTAAGTTAAAATTGTGGGAATTATGACAATTGAATTGAGCTGGGCTAGTTGTTAAGTGTTGTGAGTGGTGTGAAAGAGGTTCTAAGTTCAAATCATGTGTATTGTATTTTTGCTAATTTTTGTCTAATCTCCTATCTTAGATCTTCTAGCTTAAGTAATATTTTCACGCAATTAATAATAAAATAAGTCTGCTAGTTCAGTGATAAAGTGTTAGCTTACCATTTGGTCCTGTGTTTGAATATTTGCGTGTGTAATAAGAATTATATTTGTTGAATTTCCTGTGTGCCGCTCACGTAATAAGGTTGGTTAGAAATTGAATTCTAAGGGTATATCTGATTTGGATAAGGTCTAGTTTTAGTGGGAGTGTGGGTGGTTATCATCTGCTAATAATAATTTGTTTTTTTTTTTTTGAAATTTCCCCAAAATTCTCCAAAAGTTGTCGTCCCACTTCTCCCTCTTTTTACATTCGGTTTTTTGTTATTTTGTGATCAACTTTTTCATCATTTTTTTTCTTTTTTGAATTTTCATTCTTTGCGATTTCTTGATACTATTCCCTTTCTTTTACTTCGTGTTTCATCCTATTGCTGCCTATTAGTGTTGTTTGGCGTATTATCTAAAGTATGTCTGTTCATTCGGTGTTTTCTTCAGTGGTAATTTCTATTTACACCTAGAGCATCATGTTGTTTTCTTTTTTGTGGAAGGGTTGTAAGTATGGGTTGGTAAGATTTGTGTGAATTGATGGTTTTGATGTACTGTTAGGAGAGGTTTGCGAATCACATGGCATCCTTTCAACGAATTAGGTGATTTGAAGGCCTACGTCTCTGTTTGGGTAAGTGATCATTTGTCGAAAGGCTGATTTTTATTTTATTAAAGTTTAACCTTAGCGATTGTAACCGTGTTAGTGTTTTGATTAAGTGTTTTGTGGCTAAATTGGGTCATTTAATCATTGATTTTAGGTTCTGGAATTGTTGCGGTGTGTGTCATCGAAAAACAGTTAGGTGTGTATCGGAAAATTAAAAAAATAGTGAACAGCAGAAAGTTGAAATTTGGTTTGTCGACGCCTCACGATCGTGTGACAAGTAGTGTGCCAGATCGTGTGGGCCACACGAGTTGGTCAATTGGGCCGTGTGAGCCCATTTTCTAAAATTTTTTATTTTGACCCGATTTGATTCGTGATTTGTAATTAGCTTATCGGTAAGATCCGTAACGCTTAAATAAGACTTGAAAATAAGGTATCTGTTAATATGCTTTTGTATGGGATGCGTTTAAGATGTGTGATTTATACATGTACAATTTGTGTTATGTTAATTTTGATGGTACGTTTCCGTGTTATTATGTTAGGATGTAAGCATGTGATGTCAGAATATGATTATTTGTATATCTCTAGATCTATTATGTAACTATGCATGTGACTTCATGGCAAAATTGATGCGTTTCTATAAGGTTTGATACTTCTATTCTATAAAGCATAGACTCTCATGCCTTTTGTCTTCTATTAGTGTATGTCAGCATGTCTTACATGCTTATCATTCTATTTCTATATATGCATGCTAGGACACGTTATAAGGTTTGGGATAATGTTGAAAAGAGGAAGATTCTGATAGTTTAATGATTTGCATATTCTGGTGGTTTATTCACATTTCTGTCTAGCAGTTTATCTGCGATTATGATGGCTCGACCACTTATCTGCTCGGGCAGCTTTGTTACGATTTATTGGCTTGACCACATATATTTGACCTGACATTTTAACTGCAACTCTGGTGGTAATGTCCACAATTATTTGTTGCCGTGATTTTGTTGAACAGAGTTCTGGGGAACTTTGGTGTATAGCGAAACTGGGTAGGAAGTTTTCGAAAAATTTGCATTATGTTTTCTAAAAAATATCGCATAAACATAATCATGTATTCTTAGTTTTGCTCAATTGTTCGTGATGAAATTCTCTTTGAAACTTTGAACTGTATATTGTGATATGTGTGTTCTATGTTGAGTTTCAGGTAATTAGTAAAGTTTAGCATCGGACGGCGTGCGAGAGCTCGGATTGAATTTTTGATCAAGTAAATAAATCGGTTTATGATTAGTTTATTTTTTATCTTTTGGTTAGTAAATTTTTTATGGATTTGTTTTGTGGTTTCTACTCATTTTTGTCAAATTTTGGTATTTTTAACGTAAAACGAAGGTAACGCATGATTTATGAGATTAGAAATCGGTTTTCAAAATTAAATTCGGTAAAAAGAAAAATCCGCTGCTACATGACTTGGTGGTTTTACTATGAAATAGAAGTTTTCAAGTACAAGTTTTTCTAAAATATGTAAGAGCTTTGCCATATTTATATTTTCGAAACTCACACCGAAATTAGAAGTTTCCAAACGACATCAGGTTAAGAGTTTTCTATAAAATAAATAAGTTCTGTTCGTAATTTTCAAAATAGCATATAATTGTTTTGCCAAAAGTTAATATTTTTAGAATTTACAATTTATAAAGCTGGGATTCAAACTTTTGGGTTTTTATACAAATTAATGTAATTTCTCTAAATTTGGCTGTAATGTTTAAGTCGGATTTGAGGCGTTATAAGTAATTTAAAATTTTATAAATGATAAAAGATCTAAATAAATTTTTTTTCATTTTAGAGGAGGCGGGGCCCTTGCCAGCCCCTTGGCTTTGGTTGGAGCATGGCTCTTCTCTTTAGCTTTCTTGCTATTTCTTTTTATTTTTGGTTCTCTCCTAAGCTTAGCCTTCTTGTACATGAGTAAGATGCCATTTTCACCTGCTTTTCGACAGGTTGAATCTCATTGGGTTTGGACTCATCGCACTGACTCGGTTTTGTCTGGCGGTTGATGTCGCTTTAGATGGTTGTGGTTGATCTTCCTTTGATGGTTGCGGTTGGTTTCCACAATGACTCTAACATTGCTTTCACTTTTAAGGTCTTGCCACAACATGTTCTCTTTACTGGAGAAGTGCATGTCGTTGATGATATGGTTAACTAGCCTTGATCATCTTAGTCGCCCTCTTACTCTTCTCCTCCAATCACAATGCCAATAGGGTGTATGGCGACTAGGGATTGAGTTTTTCTTTCCTCATTTGTTACATCTTCTTGAGCTTTCTAAGCTCTTTTTTTTACTATACTATCCTTTATGGATGGGGATGTTTCCCATGAACAAAAAACATAATGTCAAATTTATTCCCTTTTTTGTCAATTTGATCTTCATTCTTTCTTTTTTAGTTAAATATGACCCTCAAACTTTTATAAAAAAAAGTTAAATTTGACCATCAACTTTTTAAAAAGAGTCGAATTGATGTTTTTAACGAAATCTTGACTAAAATGTTAAATTTTAAATATGAAAACTCACACGGTAATACACATGTACTTTATGTCAAATTTTGAATTTTATGAACTTTTTTTATTTTTTGAATTAGTATTTTTACAATTTCATATTTTTAAATCCATGTTATCATGAATTGCATGTGGATTATCACACGAGTTGTCACGCCAACATTATTAAAATTTATGTTAAAGAATATAAATTAAATTATATTTGAAAAAAGCTAAACTATTGCCAAACATTGCTTGACTAGCTTGTATTATTTGTTTGTTTTATTAATTGAAACCAATTAAAGTATTGGTGGGTACAGGTCATGGAGATGGTCCACAAAGGGGAAATTTACTTGAAGGAGGTATATTGTGGAAATTTTAGATACATAGAAATAAAATAATTTAATTGGAAGGGGAGTACACAAATGAAGTTCTAAAAGTAGACTTGGAATGGATGGAATCAAGACCGGGATATAAGGAGCGAGTTTCAAATTAAAAGAGGTCCACTTTTATTGGATGGACAATTTTAATCAAAAGAAAGAAGGCATCATGACAATCATGCTTGTTCTAGGTAAATGACAAGTTGTTGGGCAAAATCATTGAAAACATTTCTGACCAACATTCTCACACTGAAAGACCAATTTCAAGGAAGGTGACAAGGTACTTGAGATTTTGGCAAAATCTTGAGAGAAGCTTGCAGTCACATGAGCCGGAAAAAACTACCTAATATTATATAGTAGACTACAATTACTAGTTTTTTGCAATGTTTGGTTCGACTTTGATTCCATTTTATTAAATTTAGTTCAGCTTAAATTCGGGTTATACTTGAATGTACTTGGTTTAGTGTAATTTTCTGTTCAAAAGTTACAAAACCACAATTATTCGAATTAAAGTGGGGTGAAGCCAGAAATTCTTTTAGGGGTCGAAATTAAATTGTAATTTTTACAATAATAAAAATGTAATTTTGTCATTTTAATAGCTTATATTTTTATAATTTTGAAAGGATTAAATCAAAATTTTACCCTTTTTAGGGGGTCAAAGTATAATTTTACCTTTACTAATTTAAAATTTTAAAAACTTTAAAAGACCTAAATAAAAAAATTTTCCATAATAGGGGGCCGGGGCTTGCCAGCACTCTAGCTACGCCCTGAATTAAAGCATATTCTATTTTTATATCATTTTTGTAAATTTGTTGCATAAAATTTTTCACCTACCTTAAACGTGTGCTATAATCTAATATGTTATAAAGAATAAAAGATATTAAAATATTGACATAACCATTCCACTTAATAATTAAACTATTGAAACAAATATGAATATTGTTGCACTTAAGTTGATTAAGTTTTACTCAGTTGGTATTGTAACAACTAGAAGAATATAAGTTTGAGTGCTTTTTAAATATTTTTTTATTTAAGAGTTTTGAAGTTACGATTCACTTAATTTCCATAGATGTTCCTAAGTTAAAAAGTGTTGTTGTAATACTAACCAACAACATGATTTCCAATTAAATTATAGTATAAATTCTTATTTTTGGAAATTGTTTTCCATATATAAGAGTAAATTATATGGTTGGTCACCCAATTTTAATAAATTTTTATTTGGATATCAAAAATAAAAAGGTTTGCGATATAGGCATTATTGTTATATACTTTCATCATTTTAGTCACTATTGTTACCTATTTTTATCATGTTAGTCATTTATCATTAATTTTTCCATTATATATTCTCATTTTAGTCAACTAACTTTAGTAAGCTTTCATTTTGGTCACTCATTTTCACTTTTAAAATTAATTTTAAAATTTACTAATGTTTGATGATTAAAATGAGTTTATGTAATGGAAAATTAACACGGGTGGCTAAATGATAAAAGTATGTAACAACAATGATTAAAATGATAAAAGTATAAAACCACAGTGTTGATATTGCAAACTTTTTTTATTTCTGATGCCCAAAATGAAAATTAATGGAAGTTGAGTGAATAATTCTAGTTTACCTTGCATTAAATATCTTGTTTTTGTTTCTATCCAATGTTTTCTTTTCGTTTTCATAAATACTCTGTTTTCCTCTTCATTTGATCATCCAAATAGGTATGATCCCCACAATCTATTTCCTTTTAAACTCTAATTTAATTGTTGTTTTTTAGCATATATTCCCCAGTAACCAGCCTTTCTTACTTATTCACTTTTTTTATAATATAATTTTCTTGTCCATAGTTTTGTTTTTATACCCATATATATAGAAATACTAACAGTGTAGATCGATCGTTTTAGGCTTTTAGCCATCTGGGTATCTTTGTTTTAATCCCAAAAAAGAAAGTAAAAAAACTCTTTTTAAGTTTACAGTGTAGATGAATTGTTGCATACGCGTTCGAAGTGTATTTAGATTAGTATTTTTGTTGGTGGCTTATATGAGATCGTATGTATTGTATAGTTTATATTTACTTATTTGCTTCTATATGTAATCATGTATGCACATAGCTACATAGTTTACTGCTGCTGGCAGCTTGAATGGTGATTATGAGATGCTAACTTTGGGAGGTGTATTGTTTTTTAAGTCATTTTGTGACTGTTTGCTTATTTGGCAGCTTCAGTCTAAAAGTAGTGTTCTTTATCATAGAATAAACAATTCCTTGAATTATTTTTTCTTGGTACTATGCTTGTCTAGCTGAAAATTTATTTTATTTTTATTTTGGTTAAGGGCACCTGTAGAAGGAATTTAAGGTTTCCTTTTCTTCATCTTAGTTAAGTTGCTATGTTTTGCATATAACCATTTTTGTTCTATCCCATTGACACATGCTTATGTGCATGCATTTATATGGAAGTCCATAATTTGTATACAGGATTGTCAAATTTTCATGGATGTTTTTGTCACAGAATACCTCTTATGATTACTTCTCTTATTTTTGTTGCTTTGGCAACTTTGTTTTAGAGGGTGAGGGAAGCCAGAAGAAGGGAGCTTTGTTCCTTTGCAATAGAATCTTTACCTAAGGAAGTTAGGGAATCCAAAATGAATACACCTGAAGAAATCTTTCTGAAGGACTACAAGTCCCCTGACTACTACTTCGACACGGTATGTATGGGAAATAATTAAATTAGAGTATGCATTGGCTAGGGTTCTTAACCGTGCTTCTTGTTACTTAAGAAAATAGCATTTCAGGTGGATTTGAATTTTTCATTGGGTGAGGAGAAAACAATTGTTGCTTCTAAAATAACTGTTTCCCCAGGGTTGAAGGTATTGGTATCATTATTATTTGCTGCTAAGTGCTAAAGCCTGAACATATCATTCATTATTAGACCATTTTTCTGTTTTTGACAGTTTTTAGCAAAAAGTATTGCATTCGGCTAAAGGATCTGCGTTTTTCTTCCAGGAGAACCCGGTGCTCAAGTTTTATGTTGAAACTTGAAAAACTCACTACTTTTTTTTTTATGCTAATTTTTCTTGTAAAATAGGTTCTCCTTCTCCTTTGATTTTGGATGGGGTAGTACTAAAGCTAATTTCAGTCAAGGTCAATGGCAAGGAACTGAAGGTATATCATACCATTCTCAGAGTAAGTTTGGTGCCATAAATGATTATAATTTATTTTTCATTTGCAGGAGGGAGCTTATATCCTGGACTCATGCCATTTGAAACTTCCATCACTGCCAGGTAACAAATTTACTTTGGAAATTGATACTGAGATACAACCTCAGAAGAATACATTACTGGAGGTGAGGCGTTATTAATTTGGTTCTATAATGTATACTATTTCACCTTAATAACTATATTATCAAATTACTTTCTCATTCTAGGGGCTTTACAAGTCATCTGGGAATTTCTGTACACAATGTGAATCAGAGGGTTTCCGGAAAATCACATTTTATCAGGTTAGGACATGGAAACATATATTGGCTTTATTATTTTCATTTTGATGCATGAATCTGTTTATATCTCATTGACATGTTTAATTTGCTTACGGGACCATCCTGATATAATGGTGAAATACACAAGCCGTATAGAAGCTGATAAGTCATTGTAACCATTATTTCTATCTAATGGAAATCCTATAGAACAAGGAGAGCTTGAGGCAAGCTTTCACATATTATGGTTGGCTCTTTTGGTTAATATTTGACTGTTGTTCAAAGTTATTTTTCTGGTTTCATTCTAGGGTGGTAAGCATTATGTTGTATGGGAGGATCCCTTTAAGACACCATCTTACTTGTTTGCCTTAGTAGCTGGCCAATTGGAGAGCAGAGATGACATATTTGTTACTCGCTCTGGCCAAAAAGTGTCGCTAAGGATCTGGACCCCAGCTCAAGATGTACCCAAGACTGCACATGCCATGTATTCACTTAAAGCAGCTAAGAAGTGGGATGAAGATAAGTCTATATATCCTTCATTTTCGTTTTTGGTGGCATTGAGATTATTTTGTTTCTTCATTTAAATCTTATTATCTTGTAGGTTTTTGGTCTCGAGTATGACCTGGATCTCTTCAATATTGCTGCTGTTCCTGATTTTAACATGTAAGATGCTTTCTCTCTTATACAGATTGGACATTTGATGTACATGTACTATCCTTTGCTTCTTTTCTAGTTATTATGCAGCGTTTATATCTTTTATAACCAATATGATTTGTTTTCCCCTTTTCTATATATTTTCTAATGTAGGGGAGCCATGGAAAACAAGTCTGAATGCATGCCTTCTGGCTTATCTGATCATTCATATTGAATACTCTTACTGTTATGTGTTGTTCATATATGTTTTGTATTTGTTGTCTTAGAATTTCAATTCAAAGCTAGTTTTGGCTTCTCCAGAAACTGCTACAGATACTAATTATGCTGCAATTTTGGGTGTTATCAGTCATGAGGTTTGTTGTGGATGTGGATTAAAAGTGCTCTTTGTTTTCTTGTTTTTTGACACATTTGTTACTGTATGATGTGTTGTGACTTGATTTTATTTCTTGCTTTGATGCAGTATTTTCACAACTGGACTGGAAACAGGTTGGTTTAGTTCCCATTTAGGCTAATTGGCTTTTCAAGAATTACATCCTTTTCTATTGTTTCTTACTGTTTTATTATTTGTTTTTGGAGGTTTGGTCTGTCATAGATGTGTTATTGCATCTTACCACAATGTTTAGATCTATGTTTTGTGATTATTTTGCTAATAAAGGTGGTTAAATCATGTGTTGTTCTAAAGACATCAACTGAAACACTGCAGAGTGACATGCCGAGACTGGTTTCAGCTCAGTTCAAAGGAGGGTCTCACTGTTTTCCGTGATCAGGAATGATGCTTCTGTTGACAAAGAGAGTAAATTTCACCTCATTACAACTTAAATGTGTTTATGGTTGTTGGTAGGAATTTTCATCTGACGTGGGAAGCCGTAAAGTGAAGAGGATCGCTGATGTTTCAAAGCTTAGAAATTATCAAATCCCATAGGTTATGTTTTTTGCGTGACTTGATAGTGATCTCATATCCAATTATATGAGCAGTTATGTTGAAACTACTACGAAAAGGTAGAATTATATCCTTCAGTGTTGACATACTTGAGAGATGACTTGCCTTTGTTTCTGTATTGCTCGGGATGCTGGTCCCATGGCTCATCCTGTTAGGCCGCATTCTTATATTAAGGTCTTAAATTATCTCCCTTATTTATTGGCATTTATTACGTTTTTGCTTGCTCATAAGCTCTCCAAAGTTTTTGCTTCTAAGCTGTTTTCCCTTTTTCCCTTTGACAGATGGATAACTTCTACACAGGCAAGTTTTTGTTATACCTAATAGAAATGTGTAATGGGTGCAAGGATCAGTTTTCTCTTTCTATATTGATTTATTTTTTAATGTGTGAATGTTTTATTTTGTTGTATGATCTTGTTGTATATGAATCTGTTATGGGGTTATCAACAACTGCAGTGACGGTAAGCCCTATCAACTTGCATTTGCATCTTCGTTTCTGTTTTTCTTTCACAAGGCATCTAATTTTAATTGTGTCTTCTTGGTCATTTTGTTTCCTTTTCCAGAGGTTTATGAAAAGGTTCGATTATCTTAACCCATATCCGTCTTGTTTACATGTGTTTGTGTGCAAGGGCTATATTGACACATCAATGAATTTCCTTATGATTCAACTTCCCAGGGAGCTGAAGTTGTTAGGATGTACAAAACACTCTTGGGGACTCAAGGTTTCCGTAAGGTAAAATTTTAAGCATGTTTGTAAGTCTGCACTTGCATGCATTAGCATGCATTTGAAGTTGCTTATGTTGGACAGATTTGTTGAGTGATTTGTTCATTTCTCAGGGTATGGATCTTTGCTTTAAAAGACATGACGGGCAAGCAGTAACATGTGAAGACTTTTTTTCTGCCATGAGAGATACAAATGATGCGGATTTTGCTAATTTCTTGCTCTGGTATGGATCAGTATCTCTTCTTTCCAGTTACCGTGTCTGTCTGATAATTTTGATGCATAATGAAACTCTCAGGTATTCACAAGCTGGGACTCTGGTAGTAAAAGTTACTTCATCCTACAATACTGATGCTGATACTTTTTCTTTAAAGTTTAGGTATACAGCTGGAAACTTTGTTCCCACTTCCATGAACGATCATCGATTCCCTCCTAAATCTGTTGCTGCTGACTTTATGCTTGATTTTGCATTTTCCTAGTCAAGAGGTACCCCCGACTCCTGGGCAGCCTGTTAAAGAACCCATGTTCATTCCTGTGGCTGTTGGTTTGCTGGACTCAAGTGGAAGAGACATACCTCTATCCTCTGTGTATCACAATGGTAAACTGCGGTCTGTTGCATGCAACAATCAACCTGTCTTGAATACCGTTCTTCGAGTAACTAAGGTCTGTAAAGAATCTTCCTACGTTTCATCTTCTTATCTGTAAGATACTTCCATCATGGAGGATAAAAGGCAGAGAACTTGCACTCTTTTCTGGAATGTCTAAAACTGTTCCCAAGCTGCCACATATTGACATTTAGGCTGCTATAATGTCTGTTGCATATCTTTACAGTGCTCCCATCCGTCTTGAATCTGATCTCACTGACAATGATCTATTTTTCCTCCTTGCTCATGATTCGGATGAGTTCAATCGGTTTGTCCTTCTTGAAGTATGAATGTGTTAATCTATTAAATTAGGAATATATGAGAATTTGTTCGATACGTTTCTTTTCTTCTTTTTTTTTCAGTTAGGAGGCTGGACAGTTGCTGGCAAGGAAGCTCATGCTTAGTTTAGTTGCCGTTTTCCAACAAAACAAACCATTGGCCCTAAATCCCAGATTTGTGCAAGGTCTGAGAAGCATACTCTGTGATACAGGCTTGGATAAGGTATGATACTTCTCTTACCAGATAATATAAGATCTTTAATATTCAAATTCCCTCTTAACTGCCTTTTGTTATCCAGGAATTTATTGCAAAAGCAATAACTCTCCCCGGTGAAGGAGAGATTATGGATATGATGGAAGTTGCTGACCTTGATGCTGTTCATGCAGTTCAAACCTTCATTAGGAAGGAGATTGCCTCACAACTGAAATCAGAGTTTCTAAACACGGTATGCCATATGAAGTTTGACTTTATATAAACAAATCTTTATTACTTCACTTTTAGACTAGAGACTGTTTTGCAAGTGGACTTGATTTTCCTTCTTGGCATTTTAACAGGTTAAGAACAATAGAAGCTCAGATGAGTTCGTATTTAACCATCCTAAGATGGCTCAATATGCACTCAAGAATGTTGCTCTTGGTTTGTATTCCTTGAATTTTATTTTCCCAAGATTTGTCTGGCAAAATTTTCATCATCTAATTACCTTACATGTATCTATTTCCAGATATAAAGGAGCTTGCCCTGCATGAATATAAAGCTGCTACAAATATGACAGAACAGTTTGCAGCTTTGGCAGCCATTACCCAGAAGCCTGGTAAAACTTGCAATCACGTATTGACAGATCTCTATAACAAGTGGCAACATGACTTCCTGGTAAATTTGCAGTTCAGCTTCCTTTTACCTGCCAGAATATAAGCTTGAACTTCTTTTATCACTTGGTATAATCTTGTTTTCCTTCTTTGTTAAGGTTGTAAACAAATGGTTTGCCTTTCAAGCCATGTCTGACATTCCTGGTAATGTTGAGAATGTTCGCAACCTCTTAACTCATCCAGCATTTGACCTGCGTAACCCAACTAAGGTAATCTTTCTCTCTCTTACATGCATGTGTGGGCACGATTTGGGCATTGGTGGTGACTAGTTTTGTTAATGTAGGTATACTCACTCATTGGAGGATTTTGTGTATCTCCTGTGAATTTCTATGCCAAGGATGGATCAGGCTACAAGTTATTGGAGAAATAGTATTACAACTTGACAAGCTAAATCCTCGGGTTTGTTGATAATCCCAATCTACCTATCTTCCTTTGTTCTTTTGGGTGAACTGCAAAAGAACAATTTCCTTTGTGAAGGTTACATCTCATCCGGATATGGTAATTTTCTTTTCACTTCTTCAGTAACATTCCCCCCCCCCCCCTTAATGTTGCAGGTGGCCTCCTGCATGGTGTCGGCCTTCTCAAGATGGAGGCGTTTTGATGAAAGCAGGCAAAAACTTGCCAAGGTAATAAGCTGGTAGCACTTATCTAAAATGTTTTGATTCATTTATACCTATCAACCAGTGCGTAAAGAGTCGATGCCACTATCATATAAGCGCAGTACATGCAATTTATAACTAACATGTTTTGCAGGCACAACTAGAGAAGATCGTGTCTGTCAACGGTTTATCAGAAAACATATTCAAGATTGCTTCAAAGAGCTTATCTGCTGCCTTAAATTAACTTTTGCTGCTATCCCTTGTTATAGACAAATAGAAAGAACTTCATATAGAATATGCAGCAACAATTTGTTCTGTTTTTTCAGTGATTGGAGTGTAACAAGACTCATAGATTATGAACTGAAACTGCATAAATCTATTGAGCTTTTGTTTTAGAATTATTATTGAAAGATCTTGTATTTATTCTGTTTTCCAATGCCAACCCCTTTAATTTGTCTAAACATTAGATTAAGCCTGCAGTTGCCAAACAATTCTCTTTTAACTTACAGAAAATATGACAGCAACAATATATATATGCCTCCCATTGTTGTGGTCTGAGAATAATATGGTAGACTTTGCCCCTTGTGGCAATGGGCAGCTTCAAAATATGAGAGAAGCCGGTTTGGCCTTTATTTGGGAATGGCTGAAAGTGAGAATAGAGAGGGAGAGACAGAATTGCCTCAAAACCTGTCAGGGGCCGTGGAATGTGGATGTTATTTAGACTTTTGGGATATATAGTTGCTTCCTCCTTTTAGTTTAATTCTTTTTATTCAATTTGATATTTAAAGTATGATTTCAAAGAAAAACTCGACAAATAAAAATGCACTCTTCTTTTTAATGGCTAGAAAAAAATATACTTTTGAATAACTATTATATTCTCAACGCCTATTGTCATCCACAGTCAACTTTACATTAATTTGTTTGTGGGTCAATTTATTGTGTTTTTGAGTATTTAATAGCTGAGTTTTTCTGGTTTCCTTGACCTAATATTCGTTGTTTCCAATGACACGTCACTAGGTTTTTACCTTAAGTTTTGATACCAAATGTCACAAACTTATAAGATTTATCTTTTTAGAGTATATTTGATAATTCCATTTCGTAAACATTACAGCTGAAATATCATTTGACTAAAATGTAAAATTAAGTGTTTGGCTGTTGATATATAAAATTATCTACAAGCAATTTTATTGTAAAATTATCTTTTCAAGTTTACTTCCTTTAACATTTTTAATATCAGAACTTTTAATTATAAAAATAATATTCGAAAAGACAAAATAATAAGTGATTATTATTTTAACTTTTAAATCATATTAATTAATATAATAAATAAGGGGTATTTTTGTTTTATCATTTAGATTCTATCAATAATTACAACATCTTGACACTATTTCCATAATGTGAAATTAGGGGATAATCACATTGACAATCCAAACACTATAATATTACATTTGGCAAACCAAACACTCTCTTAAAAATAACTCTTCCTTTCAGGACTAAGACAATAGACGTGTTGTAGTTTTTTCTTTGGAAGTTTCTTTTTCTTGGCAAGGGGTTGAACATGGAGATTAATGATTTACAGAGACAGATGATGTAAAGTTGTTTTCAAGAAGAGACAATGTGATATGAACAGAAAGAGATGATCAGAGTGACACCCAAAATCAAAGCCCATAAATTTAGGTTGAATTAATACTGCAGCCTCCAAATTGATCATCATCATCAATGAAAGTTAATACAGTTGGGTGCATTAGATATTATAATACTTTGAGCTATCATGACCTTCATTAACATTAATTAAAAAATAAAAATCACCAAAGTGGGTTAACCAAGTCAGCTGCGGTGGCAATCAATGGCATTGTTTTAAGTAATTTAAATTTTATAATAAATAAAATGGTTATACTATTTTTTCGATATTCAATTTAATTTTTTCAAAATTAGGTACTATAGATTGAGATTATATTGAGACTCAAATAATTTAATTATCATCTATAGCATATTCAAAGTGGATACAAATATTAACTGTATTTGTTTTACTTTTGAAGATAATAGATTCAGATCAGTTCCGGAAAGTGGATGAGTAAAGCTTAATATAGATGTACAGTTTCACTTAACTCTTATTCGGCTGCAATTAGAGGAATCATTAGAGATGCTGGTGGTAATTGGTTACATGGTTATTCGATGACAATGTTTAGGATTGAAGCGAGATCTATGTTAGAAGGGCTTCGACTAGCTTGGGACAAGGGTTATCGACAGGTTGAGCTTGAATCTGATAATGTTCTGTTAGTGGAATCAATTTTAGTCGATAATTCTATCGATAGTCATATTATAGAATTATGAGCCATTCATAAGCTAATACAGAGGAATTGGAAAGTTCGTATCCGTCACATTTCCAAAGTTCACAACGAAGTTGCAGACTTTATGGCCAAGCATGCTGCTATAGTATTCACAAGTATCCAGGTATTCTTCGAACCTCCTCAAGTTGTGCAAAGTTAAGTTCAAAAAGATATTATGAGCTTTTGACTTTATGCTTGTTATTATAATCGTCTAGTACTGTTTTATTTACCAAAATAATAGATTCAGATTTAAATTAATCAAATCAATTTTAAGGGATATTGAGCATATTCGGATATTTGATAGAGTATAGATTTGAACTGTGATAATCAGATTTAATGTGAATAATAAGCGAATTGAATTTTAAAATAAATTTGTGGTTTTAGATTCAGACTTCATAAAAATAATAAATATCTTACTCATTATATACAAATAAGGTATTTTAAGGTATATATATATAAGGAAATATAAAACTTAATAAAATATTAAGGAAATATAAAAAGTTGTGGTTTTTATTTTCATATTTTAAAGTGTTATAAATGTATTTTTTTAGAAAGATATATCTTAGAAGTTGTTGGCTTAATTTCAATTTGAACTTTTGGGTTAGGACAAGTAAGTTAGTGTACTAAAATGTGTAAAAGGTCAAAATGCATATAAAATTTTACATTCTACTAATTCATGGTTTATGAATATGATTTGTACATTTTGTATTTATGTTATTTTTTCTATGATATTTTTATATTATATTTCATATTTTGTATAGTTTATTGATTGTTATGTTGTGTCTCGTTAAGTAACATGTTTTGTATTATTTTTCGTAGTTGTATTCATGATTTGTTGAATACATTTGTGCAAATCTTACTTTTTGTGTCGTTTTATATATTAACAAGCTAATTAAATTCTTATAAACTCAACTTTGTTATTGAACCAAAACCCCATTGGTACTCTATTTAAAATTTAGATAATTATATTTCTCACACATTAATATAAATGTGGTTTTTTAAAACTTTCACTTCAATTTTTTTGAAAATTTTAATTAGGGTCTTTTAATTTTTTTTAAATTCTCATCTTATCTTTTAATTTTTTGGGTAAACTACATCCAAGGTCGTTAAACTATTAGTATGTTTATGTTTTGGTCACTCAATTTTAAAAAGTTACAAGATGGTCACGAAATTGTTCAAAAGTTTTCATTTCATACTGCCTGCACCGGTCAAAAGCTCTCCTTTCCCTTTTCTTCTACAGTTTAATTCTTTTCATGAAACAGTTTTGAACGTCACGGATTTTTAAACAAAAATACAAACATCTTTATTCTTTGATCTCTAACACTGGCCATCAATTCGACTTGGATCTATGGTATGTTCTTCTACTTGTCAATAGGTATCGATCCACTGTACCGCTCATCAAATTGCCACTTGAAGTTTATTAGTCGGACTTCAAAAAAAACCAACAGCCCCGTGACTGAAAACTTTTAAGTAATTCAGTGATCATTTAGTAAATTTTTAAAGTTGAGTGACAAAAAACATAAACTTGCAAACTGTGGAAAACCATGTCAAAGTTTTACATCCTCTCAACTAAGAAATGCTTGCAACGTTGTGGCCCCAACTGGCAGACCATTAAATATTCTTGCTGTCTACTCATTTATGTATGTATATGTGTGAGTGTGGGGTTATGGCTCATGCATCTAAAGTCAAAATTAAAAGTCCCCACGACATTGATGAAGGTATTTGAGTAAAGAAAGGGATTATAATTTATTAGGTACTGAATTCCAGAAGAAGAAAAAGATGATTGGCTACTAAAATTAATCATTGTTGAATTGGTTTGTAATTATTAAGTCACATATTTGAATTTGTTTCCCTACCCTACACCTTAACGTCTTTCATATTAATTCTTTGGGGTTGGATTTCAACTCACAAAGAATGTTTTTATACAATATATTAGGATAAGAAATAGGGTAATGCAGGTTAAACTCGTGTCAAATAAATGTTTAATTGATAATTTGTATAATTTAATCGGTCTAACAAAATATTTAATTGTCGATTTATATAAATTAATCAGTCAAACTGATAACTAAATATACGTGAATTTAAATAACAATAATAATTTAGGTAAATGAAACTTGAAATTAAAACCCTTAATTTTAATTATTAGAATTTTATATGATGGAGCTGTACTTTTGACTTTTGGAAGGAACAAACGCAAATTTATGTAGAGTCGGTGGAGTTTATACAAATTATGAGATGAAGAATTAAGTGATCCATCCAAAAAGTAACTTTTATGATTTATCTTTAATTTTGAATTATAATAATAAGGTAGCACGATTTGAATTGGAACTTTAAATCATATATATATTTATTAACAAGTATCGGACGCAATAATGATGCACATTATATTTTTAATTAAGGTATTCGGTTCAAACCTTAAAAATAATATTATTGAGAGGAAGGATTAATTTCTATAAATTGTAGTACGAATATAAAAGATATCTTGATTTTATTAAAACTATTATATACTTTTGGAAATTATTAAAATCACCATCGACTGTGCAAAATAAGATATTATTATTTACTATTTTTAAAATAAAATGTTTTGTTTAATTAAGGCTTAATTATGCAATTGGGCTTCAACTTGACACATTTTTAATTTAACACTATTTTTGGTCGCACTTGATATCCGAACTTTTCATTTATGTATTTTGATATTTTTGGTAACACTACTAATTCTTTCAGGCATATGATACTTTGAAATCATGATAGGTGACAATAATTACATTATAATGTTGTCATCTTTTAAAAAAAGATTATTAATTATTTTAAAATTTAAAAGTATATAAAAAGCTAAAATTTTATTTAAAAACCTAAAAAATAGCCAAACTTTCTTCTCCATTATACAAAACCAACAAAAACTGAAGAAGAATTCAAGCAAGGACACTCTCGAGGCAGAGATGTTGTCCGTAAAGGGTGAATTTAAGGTGAGGCAAGAGGGGCCTGTAAATTTTTAAAATTTTAAAAGAATATTAATTTTATATATTTTTATGATGTCATAGTTATATCATTATTGCCACATTCACATATATCTCAGATTTAATGGTTTTACAAAAATATACTACAATGAAAAAAAAATTCAGACAGCATAAACACTAAATTGAAAGAATATGTTAAATGCATAATTTAATTAAGTTATATGGATAGAGTTTTCTTTATGATTATCGCTGTCTTTGTCCAATTTACGATTTAAAATTAATTTTCTTTTTAAATTAAAGTGATGTTAAAGTAAAATCCGATAATTCCGAAATTCACTAATTGGTGCTTTTGGGCCTAATAGTAACCAAACGAAATGATAAGAATGCTAGCTGATGTGTGCTAGCTGCTCACAAAAATCCATAACCAGTCACATGGTATGAAGAACAAATTTTCAGCATAATAATAGATTGCTAAGAATGAGGAAGAAAATGGGTTATATACATGTTCACATATATATATATATATATGAAAAGAAATACAAAGAGAGAGATTGTATGTTTCTATTTAAAATTTTTTAATGATTATAAATTGGGTAATCTATAAAAATAGTCATTTTTGTTTGTCTCAAATTACATTTTAGTTACTTATATTTGAAACGTTACGTTCTAGTCACTCATGTTACTGTTTTGTTATGAAGTGGTACTCTGCCATTAAGCTTCGTTAACTCCCTAACGGCATCCCTACGTGGTAGTTACCCATATTTTCCTTTTTAAGCAGGAGAAAATTAGGTTTTAGGGCATAGTTTTGTGTTCTATTATCATAAGAAAAATTAAAAATCTATTCTCCTCCCAGCTAAACATCCAAGTTGGCATTTAAAACACATTTGGACTACCACGTAGGACTGTTGTTAGGAGGTAACGGAGCTTAACGGCAGAGTGATCACTTCGTAACAAAACACTAACATAAGTAACATTTAAAACATAAATCATAAATGATTAAAATATAACCGGAGGTAAACAAAAGTGACTATTTTTATAGTTTACCTTATGAATATTAGTATGCTTATGAATATTAGTAGGCATATATAGGGAGAATAGTTGCTCAACCAATCTAATTTACATCTTCATTAAATGCTCCAATAGTTGGAATTTAAGGAGAACAAGCTCTTCCCTGTAAAATTAGGTGAGCCCCCTTTCTTCTTAAAGTTGTTGGAACTTCGTTTTAAATATATATATATATACACATTACAAAAGTCGACTATCGTGGTCATTTCACTTATATGATTTTCCAACGACCCTAGTCGGCCATTAATGGCATTGTGTTTAGTAGAAGAAGAAGAAGAAAATTAAGTCATGTATAATCTCAACAAATGTGGTTGCCCTTATTAATTACTTTTTGCCTTTCTCACTTTCTGTGCTATCCTATATAATCCTTTTCTTCTTCTGTATCTTCCCTTCACTCGTCATTCTCACAGCCTTCTCCTCCTTTCCTTTTCTTCTTCATAATATAGAACCTGGGTTTCGTTAGGGTTTACGAAATTGAAGGTTATTGTTTTACGTGTAAATTCTTTTTAAACATGGATGGATCTACGGCTCTGATGATCTTATCAGCCATGGTGGCGTATTTAGTGTGGTTCAAGTTTATTTCAAGGTCGCTTAATGGTCCACGTGTTTGGCCCTTATTGGGTAGTCTCCCTGGGCTCATCCAGAATTCTACTTGCATGCATGAGTGGATCGCCGACAATCTCCGCGCGTGTGGTGGCACGTACCAGACTTGCATTGCTGCAATTCCATTATTGGCCCGGAAACAAGGTCTGGTGACTGTCACGTGTGATCCGAAGAATTTGGAGCATATTTTGAAGATCCGGTTCGATAATTACCCTAAGGGGCCTACTTGGCAAGCTGTGTTCCATGATTTGCTGGGTGATGGGATCTTTAATTCTGATGGAGACACGTGGCTGTTCCAGCGGAAGACTGCCGCATTAGAATTTACCACCCGGACGCTGCGCCATGCTATGGCACGGTGGGTTAGCCGAGCCATTAAGTATCGGTTTTGCCCGATTCTTGAATCGGCTCAGCTCCAAGGGAAGCGAATTGATCTTCAAGACTTATTGCTTCGGCTCACTTTTGATAACATATGCGGCTTGACTTTCGGTAAGGACCCTCAAACACTTTCCCCAGGACTTCCAGAGAACGGCTTCGCAATGGCTTTTGATCGAGCCACGGAAGCCACGCTCCAACGCTTTATTTTGCCTGAAATCGTATGGAAGCTGAGGAAATGGCTTCGGCTTGGGATGGAAGTTAAGTTGAGCCAAAGCCTTAAACACATGGATAAATACTTATCCGAAATCATAAATACACGTAAGCAAGAGTTGGTGAGTCAGCATCAAAGTGAGATCCAACACGACGATTTGTTATCCCGTTTCATGAAAAAAAAAGAATCCTATTCAGATGAATTCCTTCAGCACGTGGCACTCAATTTCATCCTAGCTGGACGTGACACGTCATCAGTTGCCCTTTGTTGGTTTTTTTGGTTAGTAAATCAAAACTCAAGGGTGGAAGACAAAATTCTCATCGAGATTTGCACTATTCTAATGGAGACACGTGGATCCGACACTTCCAAATGGGTTGATGAACCATTAGTGTTTGAAGAAGTAGATCGAATGATATACCTTAAAGCCGCACTATCTGAAACACTAAGGCTTTACCCATCAGTGCCACAAGACTCAAAGCATGTAATCGCCGATGATGTCTTGCCGAACGGAGCATTTATCCCAGCGGGATCAAATGTCACATATTCTATATATTCAACCGGTCGGATGAAATTTATATGGGGCGAAGATTGCTTAGAATTCAAACCGGAAAGATGGTTATCAGAAGATGGCAAAAGATTCGAGACCCAAGATTCATACAAATTTGTTTCTTTCAACGCAGGTCCTAGGATTTGTTTAGGAAAGGATTTAGCTTACCTGCAGATGAAATCAATAGCCGCGGCGGTGCTGTTACGCCACCGTCTGACAGTGGCGGAAGGACACCGGGTGGAGCAGAAAATGTCACTAACATTGTTCATGAAATATGGTCTAGTGATGGACGTGCACCCAAGAAATCTAAAGCCTGTACTGGAAAAAATAGGCAAAGCTGGTGAAGTCATTGCCTCTAATGGCAACTATATGACGAATTAATCACAGCAGCTGGAGTATTAATTAAGATAGTATTATACTATTATATATATTTATTTTAAATCATCTATAAATGCAAGTGAAATAAAACCTGAAACCCAACTATATACATGGCTCAAATATTGAAATTTTGTACATTAATTTGAGGAATGATGACAAAAGTCATTGCTTCAATTGCTAATTTTTTTGTTTCCTTTTAAGTAATATCTTTTATTAACCTATAATATAGTTTTCCTATTATTTAATATAATACATCAACTTTGGTCAAATACATAATGTTATACATGAATTATGATTTTATACAATTGTATACATGAAAGTTTGATGGCAAAAGTACTATACAGACCCCTGTACTAAGTGTTAGATTGCATTTTTCCTCATCTCTACTCAAAAAATGAGCAAATCAATCTCTATGCATTAGATCAAAGAGCAAATTAGTCATTTTGTTAAATATTTCATCCATTTCTACAGTTAAAAAACTAATCCTTATATGTTAGCACGAGGCACACGTGGCATGTCACATGTTAGAGTCTGGTTATTTGTCAATCGCTACACCAATTTTTAACAGTAGAAGTGAATGAAAATTTTAACAAAAAGGACCGATTTGCTTTTTGATCAAACGTACGAGGATTAAATTGTCCATTTTTTTGATAGAATGGGCAAAATGCAGTCTAACTCCTAGTACAAGAACCTCCATGATACTTTTACCAAATTTTGATTTGATTCAAATTTCACAAATCACTAACACAATTATTGATAGTGCACCATTTTACATATCTTGTACATAAATAATTTTATTTATTTATACAAAAATAAAGTGGTGTCTTTATTTAAATGTGTACACTTGAATCAAAATTAAAACTTCATGTATACATTTAAACCACAATCAAATTTTATACGATTAATCAAATTCATATATCAAAATATATATTAAAAAATTGATAATATAAGGAGATAAGTTTAGATATAATTGCAGTGGCATCTGATATAATTGGAATAACACCTTTATCATTTTGGAAATTTTGTTATGATTTCCACTAATCCTTTATATAATTGGGCATTCCATATGATTTTGATAACTTTTATAAATTATTTTGATAATATTTTATATTTCAATAAATTTTAAATAATTTAGTTTTTAATATAATTTAGTTTAAATATGACAAAGGTTTTCACACTTTTTGAAATTTAAAATTTAATTTGTGTGCTTTAATTTTGAGATTTTAAGCCATTGTATTTTTATTTAAAAACTTGATTCTTTCGTCCTATTTTGTAATTATAAAAAGGTAAAAATATTTGTTAGCCCACAATATTTACAATTTTTTTGTCAAATTAATTTTATTATTTAAATTTTTAAAGTTTATAAAATAAAAACTTCAAAATATAAAAAACATTTTTAATAAATTCATAACATTATAAAATATATAATTAAAAATATTAAAAAATTGTTATTTAATTTTTCTTCTGATCAATACATATTGGAATAAAATTTGGATAAGTATTTTTAAATTTAATTAAAAACTATATTAAAAGTTGATTTAATATTGATCAAACAAATTGCTCAAACTTTGGGCATACCTTGAAGAAGTAAATACTTTTTAAAAAAACTTTTATACTTTTTTATTTTTAAGATATTATTTTTCGGTTATTTATTGAAAATATTAACAAAATTTGAATAATTTTATGTACTTTTAAAAAGTAAGAGAGAAAAAGGGTAAATATTGAAAGTTAAAAAATATATTTTATCTTTCTTATAACAGTAAAATTGGATAATAGAATCAAAGTTTTTAATGTATTAAAAGATTAAATTTTAAAATTAAAAAATATAAAAACGTATATAATTTCCACTATCTATGTCTCATATAGCTATAAATAATGAAAAGGGGGTGTGTTTGGTTTCAAAATTAAAAAAAGAATTAGTGAAGAAAATATGTTTGGTTGAAATGATTGCAAACAAGGGTTGTGCAATGTGCAGTTAGTTACGGGACAGCAGCGGCAGTTTACGGCTGGTGCGGGATATTTTATCGGTGCGTGGACGGACTTGGGAGGTTTCTGTTAAACATGTGTATAGAACAGTGAATCAATTTGTGGACGGCATGGAGAAGTTGGCTCACGCAGAAGCGGGTCTGATTTTAATATATTTTCGTGGGTAAAAAAATCATGCACCTGACTTTATAAAACACAAAATTGGTAATTATACATTTGACACATTAATACCCTAATTCATGGAATTAACCATATGTCAAAACAAAATTCTACACCCTAATTCCTGGAAGTCAACTGGTATGTATGGTATTACCAAATTTAATATTCTTCATTTTGAAATGTTGGATCTATATTTCTTCACTTATTAAAAATATTACATCTTTTAGTATATATTCTAGTTTTTTTTTTTGTACATCGATTCTATTTTATATTAATTAATTTTAAACTAATTTTGAAAAAAAATAAAATGATTATTAAAAGTGATGATGTAAAATGATTTAATTTTTTATAGAAAAACATTTTTATGTGGATTTTTCTAGACTTTTTAAAATTAATTTTGTAAAATTATTAATGGTGGGTCTACTTGATTTTTAATATTAAAATACCTTATTATGAATAATTAATATGATTATTATATAAATGATTAGTTTTAAGCAAACTATTGAAGATTAATATTAAATTATAAACACATGTTTTATGAAATTAAATAATAAATATATTAGTTATAATTTAATAACTTTATATAAAATAGAAAAGTCAAAGTTCTAATTTCTATCAAATAATTGTCATTATTTATGTAAATATCAGAGTATAAAAACAATTAAAATTTTAATCTCGAAAGATTACTTACTTAAAAATATTAAAATTTTGGATTATAATTGTAATTTTATTTTATAATTAAAATTATTTTAACTATGTATTATACTCATTTGAATCTTCGAATAATTTTTATATTATTTTATTTATAATTAAATTGATAATATTAAAATAATTTTTTGGGTTACTTAAAAGATTGTACGTGTTTCCTTTGAAATAATTAGCGAAAATTCTCCATTTTAAAAAAAATCATATTTAATAAATTTAAAACTATATAATAATTATTAGAAGTGTAAAATAAGCTATGAAAATTAAAATGTAAATTAATTAAATATTATGCAGCAATGAATAAATTATAGATCTTTTAATTTAAGAAAATTAATCTTTCATCTATGAGAATGAAAAACAAGTTAATTAAAAACTTAAAAAGAAATAAATATTTTTCTTACATTAAATATTATAAAAATAAAATAAATTAATTGCGTCAGTTTTGCAGAGGCTTATAGAAGCAATTATCAATCAAATCAAATGAAATTTCCTTTATTTTTTTCCTACATTTAATTTTTTTTGGTTAAAGTTGTTGTATTAAAAGTTAAATTGTCTTTTATCCTTTTACTCAATAAATAAATAAATTAGTCCTATAGGTTAAATTAAAGAGTAAATTAGTCATTTATCTTAAAAGTTGCATCCATTTCTACTATTAAAAACATACGTGGTTGACAAAATAACCATATAGTAACATGTGGTGCGCCACTTGTACTTCATGTTTATGTATAGAGTAGGGGCGAAGCCAGAAAATTTTTTTAGGAGGGCCAAAATTAAATTGTAATTTTTACCATTTTAACAGATTAAATCAAATTTTTATCATTTTAGGAGGTCCAAAGTGCAATTTTAATAGGCCTAAATGAAAATTTTCCGTTTTAGGGGGGTCAGGGCCCCTGCCAGCCCCCTAACTATGCCTCTGGTATAGTGGCTAGTTTTTAATAATAGAAATTGATGAATTTTTTAATAGAATGGTCGGTTTGCTCTTTAGTCTAACATACAATGACTAATTAGCCCTTTTTTGAGTAAAAGAGACCGAATATAATCTAACTCTTAATACAAATGTTTTCATAATATTTTTACCAATTTTCTTTATATATTTTTCATAGAGCACATTCCTAATATGTTCAAAAGAACACTATTAACAATTTTTGAAGCCACTTTTAACAATTAAATTGCTATGGATGATGGGACATTTTGTAGGCTATTATAATCCATTTCCTTAAAAAAAATTGTGTTTGCCCAAAAAACTTTGAATGCCATAAAAAAATATTGGTTAACCAAGATGGCTTTTGCTAGACACACCGGCCAAAAGATAAAATATCAATCTCCCATTTGTGCATCAAATTTACTTCAATAGTGAATATCTTTCTAAAAGTTTCAAGTATGATAGCATTGAAGGTAAGTCATTTTTTGTCTATTCATCTTCAGATGTTGTGTCTAATATGATAGCATTGAAGGTAAGTCATTTTTTGTTTATTTATCTTCATTAAACCTAAATTATTAATTATGTTTTGCATCTCAATAAATCTCTTTAATGTTTTCTTTTTCCTTTGTGGGTCGTTTTAATAAGAAACGACAACTATTGAAATAACATTTGTTTTTATAAATAAAAAAACTATCAAATAGATGGAAACGATAAAATAGGAGATTATCTTCGATTCAATGATTTTTTTACTATGTTAGCACAAGTGAGAAAGGAGAGTACAAATATTGAGTTACAGTATAGAAGTATATTATTGTTATACTCACTCCTCTCAGACACACTATTTGAATGTTCATTCTTCAGAGACACTTTTCAGATAACTCCTTAAGAACAATCTTTTGAGCACATTTTCTGCATCCATTCCTCAGCTACATACCCATGTGGATCTCGCACGTTAACCGCCACTTCTGACGTCAACTTCCACGTCCCACCTAAAGTGATTAATAACGTGTCCAACCGCCACCCTACCTAAACCTATGATGGCAGACCACTTGGCCAACTTACCTTGGTTTACCTATAGGAAGATGACACATAACACATTGGGATAATAACTAAAAGTATATAAGCATTTAGCCCTAACCAAAAAGGGCTTTATGTGTGTATAACACCCTATACCCGACCTAATCGTCGGACCTAAACTATAAGGTGCCACATTCGTTGTAGAAGCAACTATAATTAAATTTAATATGATTCACACCATCAACCGTATACAAATAAGAATTATAAGCAACAATACAACAAATATTCATTATCGGGTCTTGTACGAGCTTCCAAAAGCTTTAAAGTTAACTTGAGATCGAATTAGGGTTGAATTTTAGAAATCTTCAAAACCTCACTTTCAGATGTGTATTTGTACCCTTTTGAATCAAGAGTATTAAACGAAATTAAATTCTCTTCAATTCTAAAACATGTCACACGTCACTAAGTGTTCTGACAATTCCGTCAAACATCTTACTTTAATCGTTTCAACACCTGCAATTTTACACGAAGTATTATTTCCCATCAAAACAACACTTTCAGACACTATTTCATAAGTTATAAACCAATCCCGATTGGGACTCATGTGAAAGGTATAACCCGAATTAATGATCTACTTATCGCTCACTTTAGAATTGTTGATAGAAGCGACTAGAAGTTCACTATCGCTGTAGTCTTCTACAACATCAGCTTCACCGGAATTTTCTGGTTGTTTTCCCTTTTGATTCACAACCTCCATTTTGATCTTATTCTATAGCTTATAACACTTAGATTTAATGTGTCATTTATTCTTGTAGAAGTTACAAGTTTTACCTCTGTTTGAAGACTTCGATCTACCCTTAGATTTACCTCAAGGATTTCGTTCCTGTGTCATTCAACGATCATCATCAGCATTCCGTTCTTGTCTCCCACGAACAATGAGACTCTCTCCCTTAGAGTCGAATTTAACCACAATATGCTTTATCTTATCATACGAGGTCAAAGAATCATAAATCTCATCAATTGTGGGAGACTCGCAGCTATATAAAATCGTGTCTCTAAAGGTTGACTAAGACGGGGGCAACGAACAAAGTAGAATCAACCCTAGATCTTCCTTCTCATATTGAACCTCCATGGCCTCCAAGTTTGAGTGAATTTCTTTAAACACTGTTAAGTGTTTGTGCATAGACGCACCCCAAACGATGAGCATAAAGACACAGCTTCATATACAACTTGCTAGTTAGAGTTTTCAACATATATATTTGTTCCAGCCTCTTTTATAATGCAGTGACGGTCTTTTCACTACACCAAAAGAGGGTTTTAGTGGCGTTTTTTGTGGCGTTTGTCGATAAAACGCCACTACAAATCTGGCATTAGTGGCGCTAACCCTAAAACGCTAGTAAAGATCCAGAAATAGCGGCGCTTTTAGGAAAACGCTGTTAATGGTCAGACCTATAGTGGCGTTTTATATATCAACGCCGCAAAAGAGCATCATTAGTGGCGTTTTTAAAAAAACGCCGTAGTAAATCTGACAAAACGCATCGTTTAATATTCAGGAATAGTGGCAGTAGCGGCGTTTGTTTGTAAGCGCCGCAAACAATGTTAAACAAAACGCAGTGTACAAGATTGATGTATAGTAGAATTGGTGGCGTTTCTGTAAAAACGCCGCTGAAGTGGATCATTAGCGGCGTTTGTTTGTAAGCGCCGTAAAAAATGTTAAACAAAACGCAGCGTACAAGATTGAGGTATAGTAGAATTGGTGGCGTTTCTGTAAAAACACCGCTGAAGTGGATAAATAGCGGCGTTTGTTTGTAAGCGCCGCAAAAAATGTTAAACAAAACGCAGCGTACAAGATTGAGGTATAGTAGAATTGGTGGCGTTTCTGTAAAAATGCCGCTGAAGTGTATCATTAGCGGCATTTGTTTGTAAGCGCCGTAAAAAATGTTAAACAAAACGCAGCGTACAGGATTGAGGTATAGTAGAATTGATGGCGTTTCTGTCAAAACGCCGCAAAAAATGTTAAACAAAACGCAGCGTACAAGATTGAGGTATAGTAGAATTAGTGGCGTTTCTGTAAAAACGCCGCTGAAGTGTATCATTAGCGGCATTTGTTTGTAAGCGCCGCAAAAAATGTTAAACAAAACGCAGCGTACAAGATTGAGGTATAGTTGAATTTGTGGCGTTTCTGTAAAAACGCCGCTGAAGTGGATCATTAGCGGCGTTTGTTTGTAAGCGCCGCAAAAAAATGTTAAACAAAACGCAGCGTACAAGATTGAGGTATAGTAGAATTGGTGGCGTTTCTATAAAATCGCCGCTGAAGCACATTATTAGCGGCGCTAGGGAAAAAACGCTACAAAAGATCTGGACCAAAACGCACCGTTTGGAATTGAGGCATAGAGCCAATAGTGGCGCTTCAGGAAAACGCCGCTAGAGCCCGCTATTAGAGGCGCGTATCACAAAAACGCCAGAATATGTGAAGCCGAAACGCAACGTTTCGTCTTGAGCTATAGCGCCTTTACTGGCGCTTATCCGTAAACGCCGCTGAATATCAGCTTTTAGTGGCGCTTATGCTTAAGCGCCGTAAAATTTCTTAGGGAAACGCATCGTTTCGACTACACATATAGATTCATTAGTGGCACTTATTTGGAAACGCCGTTGATATCAGCTTTTAGTGGCGCTTTTGATTAAAACGCCGCAAGAAACTTAATTTATTTTTCCATTATTTTAGGATTTATTTTTCCATTATTTTCGTTATAGAGTTTTAGGGTTTATGGTATACATACTATTTTTTATTTTGGGCTAGGGATTTAAGGTTTGATGTTCAAGGTTTAAAGATATATATATATACTACTATTTGAAAACTAATTAAAGAATAACATTTTAATTTTACTGGGAATCATGCCACGTTGTAGCACACCTATATTAAATAATTAAATAATATAAAATATATGTTCTGTACTAAACTAGCACATTGGCGACCCGAATTTGACTTGATATGGTTTATGACTTACGGTTTAGACTTTAGGGGTTTGGCCAACTTTAGGGTTTAGAATTTATGATTTGGTGGTTGTTGTTTGTGGTTTACGGGTTTAATATTTATGGTTAATTTAGGGTTTAAGATCTACGGTTAATGTTTACGATATATTGTGGATTGTATTTTGTGGTTTGGTGTTTTATGGTTAATTGACGGGTTTAGGGTTTAAGTTTTATGTGTTGGGATTTAGGGTTTAAGGTTAAAGGTTATATAGTTTGGGGTTTAGGATTTACGATTAATTAAGGCTTACATTATAGTGGTTTATAGTTTGGGGTATGATGGTTACGGATAAATAAAATGGTTGACGATTTTAGGGTTTCAACTTTAATTTAGGGATTAGGGCTTTTGGCTTTAATCTTGGATATTCTAGATTAATATAAATGAAAATTATATAAATATAAATTAATATTTTAAAATATATATCAAAATGGGTTAAATCCCAAAAGGAATACGAACAATGTTTTCTGTTCAACTATTTTATACATTAACTTTTATTGTGTGTGATCCAGATAATCTTGTAAAATAGTAACATAATTATTGATATAATTAAAATAAATTTTATTTATATTACATACATAAATATTTATATTTATTCAATATAAAATGTCTTGATGTATTTTCTTTTTAAAATGTGTAATTATTAGTTAAAATTTTCTCTCTAATTTAAAAGAAATTATTGAAATATTGGTTAATTGAATTGAAATGTTAGCAAAACATCACCGTTTTGTGCTTTACATTTAGTGGCGCTTTTTGTAAACGCCGCAATAATGTATTATGAGTTAAGAAACTGCGTCGTTTGGCATTGTCTTTAATGGCGCTTTACCTGAAACGCCGCAAATGGTTTAAGTTTTATATATAAACGGTGCCGTTTTACTTATTTTAGTTGTGGCGTTTAGGGTTGAAAACGCCAGGAGTTTGATTTAACTTATGTCGAAACGACGGCGTTTGACTTGATATTTTGTGGCGCTTATGGATAAACGCCGCAACTGGGTTAAATAGGAATAAAACGGCGTCGTTTTTTTTCCATCCTTTTGACCGAAACAAAACCAAAAACCCCGATTAATTGATCACCCTCTTCCCAATCTGTTATCTCCCCCAAATCCCTAAATTCCCCTAATCCCTAACAGTTCCCCATACCCGACGTATCCTCAGAAGGCATAAATCGCTTTGCCACATCACGCCCCCCTGCGTCTCCGGTGCCCCAACAATCGGTAAGTTCGGCATCTTCCCTTTTCTTTTTCATGCGTGGATGTTATCTGGCATACCGATTTTGAACAAAAAAATCCATAAACATCAAACAATGTCTGTTTTGGTAAAGAAAACAATGAACTCCCTTTTTTTCCATGAACATACATGGCCCGCTGCTTTCGCTTTCGTTTGGGCCCGGGGAATCCATTGCTTTTGGCTACGGTCTTTATTTACCTTTTTTGCACTTTTGCTTTTTTTCAAAACTATTAAATTCACAAACAGCAAGTTGTTTTTATTTTCCTCATTGAATTCATTGGCCAATCATGCAGATTTCGTGGAAGCAAAAAACAACTTGGAATTTTCCTCATTAAATAGTTTCTGAATTAAAGATTGGAATTTAACGAGATTTCGTGGAAGCAAAAACAACTTGCTAATTTGGAACATATCTTATTCTGGTGAGTTCTCATTTTCTTTAGCTCTATTATTACTTTTTGGTGTAGTGTTGATTTATTTGGGATTCGAATACTGATCTTTTTATTAAGTATCCATGTCTGCAAAATGGCTTCTGTCTGCAAGTTGCTGTATTTGTTGTTTTCTGATCATATTTATTGTTTACTACAACTATCATAAATTTAGGTTTATAGTATTTTCTATTTACGTACTAAAAATTTCATAGTATGAAATTTCATAGTAGAAAGGCGAGGTATGACGTACTTCCAAACTATTGTAATTATTTTGGTTTATAGTATTTTCTATTTACGTACTAAAAATTTCATAACGTAGGATCGTGAACAAGTTGGAAAAAGCAGCAGGCAGAAACAAAAATTCACCCACACAGCCGGGTCGAGAAGTTTTGCATGTGTAGTTGAGGCGGAGGTATTTTTAATTTTTTTAATATTGTCGAATATGTATAACTTTCTGTTAAATAATATTTATACTACCATATTGTAGGAACTGTCGTCCGGTCAAAAAGTTAGACGCCTTCAACTTTTTGAAATTACACATAGGAAGAAAGATGAATCTCCCATGACTCCTGAAGCTGGTGAAATAATGGTACGTTTACTTAATAAGATTTGACTTATTTTAGTGTTTATTTTCTAATGGTATAATTCATTGCTTGTAATGCAACTATTGTTATGTTGCATATGTTTTTTAATATATAATATTGCATTCCTAACTATGTGATTTATTTATTAGGAAAAACTAAAGGATAAAAAGGCGGAGTACGAAGCGATTGCTTCTAGTGATAGTTCTGTTCATCTTGAAGACATTGATAACCGATTATTCTTGAAGTTTTGGGTCCCGAAAGGTATGGTCGGGTTCGATTTCAAGGATCTTTTGTTAGCTCAACCCAATATTTTGGATCCAGCTCCACCAATACATGGCTTGGGAGTCGGGCTCAAGTTGAAGTTCGAGGTTGAAAGACCAAATGGTGAGATGCAAGCGACCACGTTGAGGTTCAAAGGAAATATGAAGAACTCCACTACAACTTAAAGCAGAGGCGGCAATGAGGAAGCGGAAGCTGCAATGAGAGAAGCGAGCGAGCCAAAAAGTACGATGAACTCCAAAGAATGACTTCAGTGTGATGAAGATGTTTCATCATAACTTCCGCCTTCATAGTGTATGACATAAATATTTTTATCATTTTAACATTTAACATTTTGCAAAAATACTATGAATTCACTTTTATTTATTGATATTAATATTTTTTTATTCGTTTAATTTGAAATATTATATAAATTTATTGCTTTTGGCTGGTTTAAATCTGGTTCCTTTTGATTTGTTGCTACAGGAGGCTGAAAAAATGAAAAATTTAATATAAAAAATCCCAAACAAAAACGCCGCTAAAAAACATGATATTTGCGGCGTTTTTTTTCTAAGCGCCGCTAAAAAATATGGTCTTTAGCGGCGTTTTTTTTCTAAGCGCCGCTAAAGAACACGGTCTTTAGCGGCGTTTTTTTTCTAAGCGCCGCTAAAGAACACGGTCTTTAGAGGCGTTTTTTTCTAAGCACCGCTAAAGAACATGGTCTTTAGCGGCGTTTTTTTCTAAGCGCCGCTAAAGAACATGGTCTTTAGCAGCGTTTTTTTTGTAAACGCTGCAAACGTTTGCGACGTTTTCGTTAGCGGCCTTTTAGTGGCGTTAAAAAGCACCGCTAAAGGCCTAAAAAAACGCCGCTAAAGACCTGTTTTGGTGTAGTGTTTCCTTCATCACATCCTGTAAAATTTCGTTAGACAAATGCAGATGTAATTATGTTAACGCCTTTCGATCCTTACGCTTCTTCTCTTCATCTGTTAATGTCAAAGGCATCTTATCTATTCCTAGCAGTGCATCTTCTAGATATGCGCAAGAACTGCTTGCATCTTAATCTGCCATAACGCAAATCTGATGTTGCGATCCAACAGCGAAATTTTATACTTCAAAGATGCCATTACCGTGATCGAGATGAACAACCCGGAACTCGGATACCAATTTGTAAAAATAGAACGTCGGTAATTACAATATATTGCAAAGAAAAGAGAAATAAAGAACACATAGATTTTTACGTGGAAACCCTTTCAGAAAAAAACCACGGATAAATGAGAAGAAAATTCATTATGTGAAATTTGAATGATTACAAGAGAAGTTTCGATTACATCTATTTATAGGTTGAAAAAACCTAATTCTAATCAAAGTCAAATATATTATGCTAATAAATATTAAATATATTATACTCATAAATGCTAAATCTTCTATAAAGAAGATATATTTTGTTTAACTTGGCTTGCAAGTAATCTCTTAGAATTTGGGTCTCACAACTCTAACATTTGCCATTTAAGGCACTTACTAATTCAAGAATTAAATTTCCGTTTATTTTAGTCATTAACAATTAATCATTTTAATTCAATAACACATACTAATTCGACATTTTCAATTCCCACTTGACTCATAGTTATTCTGTTTTAAATTATCTATTAACTTTATTTAATTAATTCGGTCCAAAATCAAATTTTATGACACCATTAGAAATCGGGTTGTTACTCTCTCTCTTATCTTCTCCTTCTTCTCCCACCAACTCCATAACCGTCATAATTGGACCACCATGCACGACTCTCCGTTACCCTAAGTAAGGTGAGCCGCCTTACGTCATCGTCACCTCCACTTTACATGATCCCAGCATCAACAGTTATATATGTAATTTAATCACTAACGAAAAGATATTGTTCTCCAAAACTGGTGGAATAAGAAGCATATACAGAATGGTCGTTAATGTATGATAGAAATGAGAGTAAAGAATACTTATAGAAGAAGGGAGGGATCCAAGGTGCAATTTAATAATGAGTGTCGTTTGTGACTGGTAATAGAAGGGGAGGGTTGGGTAGGCTCGGTTCATGCTCCAAAACAACAAGACAAAAGTATATATTATGTTTTGTTTGGACATAAAGTACATAACATGCTATTAAATTATCATATTCGATAAAAATAATATAATTTTAATTGTGTTGAAGTTTTTTAAATATTTATCGTGATTTATCAATTGAGTCTTAGTTTCGTTGGTATTAGTTTTATTGTCAGTGTAGGCAAACTTAGGTTCGAGCGTATTCGAAGCACGTTTATCCTCTTATTTAAAGGTCGTGAGGGATTATGAGTAAGTATAGGTATGGTATAAAAAATATTTATCTTGATTTAATTCTAAAATATTTACAATTTTATTATTAATTAAATTGTGTATAATTTTTTTCTAGCATTTATATAATTTAGTTCTATAATTTAAATATATATAATAGTGAAGGATTCGCTTAAATTGGTGTAAACACATCATTTCGTATATATTTGTACCAATAATATTTAATGATTCAACCGTTGAATTTATTGATATAATTATATTTATCATGCATGTAAATTTTTAATTGATCCGATATCTCTATTATATCGACTTAAAATACTATATGTATTAATTTTATTGAATGGTTGGAAGTTTTTACATAAAACAGATAGTTATAAATTTTGGTTTGCATCAAATTTGACATGCATGACCTAAATAAATAAAAATAAAATATGATGATTTTACACCAATATAAATGATCCCTACCCTAAAAGATTAATTAAATAGTATTATAGCAATGAGAAATTCATACATCGCTTGGGTTTAAAATTAGTGTGATATTGGTAAAAGTACTACAAAAATCTTGTACTATATCCTAGATTGCATTTTAGCCCTCTACTAAAAATTATAATATTAAATTTAAAAGGGCTTAATCATTTTTTAATTTATTACTAAGGATTTTTGACCTTTTAGCCTTATTAGTTAAAAAAATTTCTAAGTTGCTTCCAATTAAAGAGTAAGACTCAAATTGAATACATGTGTAAAGATTGGGGACTAAATTTGTTATTATATCTTACATATAAACACCAAATTTTAACAAAAAACTATTTTGCTCACTCATTTCACGTACAAGCTAATTTATCTATTTTTCAATAAAAAACTAAAATGCAATCTTAAATATAGTACAGAAAATTTGTGATACTTTTTATTGTGCGATATTATTTTGGTAACTTCTTTATATAATTTTGGCAACTTTTTAAACCTTTTAATATAAATTTTCTTATTTTTGAAATAATATTGATAGTATTTACTATAATTTCATAATACATTTGTTAAACTTTACTTTTATATATATATATATATAACATTAAATTTAATAAACTTTGATGCAATTTTATACCAAATTATAAAAAATATATATATATATATATCTACTATAGATACACCAAAAATAGTAAAAATTAAGTAATAATAAACTTAATTATTATTACGAGGATAAATATCAAAACTATACATGAAGTATGTTTTAATGTGTAATTGTATACATGAACTTTGATTTTGTGTAATTCTATACATGAAATTTTAATTTGATCCAATTGTTGTAAATTATTAACACAAATATTGACATAACATCATTTTATGTTTATATATTGCATACATAAATAATTAAATTTATCCAATATAAAAATAAATAATGTGTATGATTAAATCAAATTGAACTAATTGCATAAAATTAAAATTTATGTGAGTAATAGTAAAGTAGTAAAGTAGACAGAACGAAATAAATAATGTGGACACATTACATTATTCCCTTAGGAAACGCGTTTAATATAAAGGCTAATAAACGCGTCTACTATACATTATAAAAATAAATAAAAGGAGGCATTTTGATCCAAAGCCTAAATTTCATTATTTCTTAACATAGGCTCCGATTATTCCCTGCTTTCAATATCCACTCTCATAACTCCTATCATTTTAACACCTTTCAATATCACACTCAGACTAAATTATGAGTCAATTTGGATTACGAAGACAATTTCTTTTTAGTTATTTTCTACGGAGCATTCAAATTCTTTCCGCTTGACTCAATCTTACACTTTAACTAACAACAATTGAGATTTTAAAAAATTAAAATTAACTCCTTTTTTTTTATTTAAAAACCACAATCTAGTTCTAAAATCGTAAATATTTTCTGTCAGAATTTGTCAACTTGAAATTTTAATTAAGTTGTTCTCGCATGACGTGGTATATAAATAACAAAGAAAATAAACATGTTAAATTGATAAATTTTGATAGAAACTATCGATGAATTAGAAATTTTAAATTGAAAAAGAAAGAGGATTGAATTTTTAACTTTTAAAGTACAAATACCAAATCTCAAATTCTATACAACTATAGGGACTAGCAACATATTTTTACCAAAAAATTACAGCAGTTTTGGGGGTCGCATTCATAAAGTATACTTCACTTGTGGCCCCACAATATTAGTTTTTTATTTGGTTTATTTAATAATAGTGTAAAAAACCTGGAAAATGCAATATACAAATCTAATCTCCAGCAGTAACTATTAGTTGGCAACCTATCCAGCTAGGTGGGTGCATTCTTTTTTCTAAAGATGAAATGATTTTATTTGTTGTTATTTATTTCTATTGCCAATTAAGCACATGATTCTACAATTATTCATATTTATTTCACCATCTATATTCGAAAATTATATTCGTTCTTTTACATAATACCTAAAACTATTCATAAATATAAGGATAACGTGCCTCATATATTGAGAACAATATTCATACCAATCAAACTAAAACTCTATCAACAATAACTATTGTTAGATTGTTTATATGCTTGGGAATGAATCTCATTATTGTGTTTTCTTTCTTATGATCTACAAAGGCTGAAAATAAGTTTAATTTTAAAATGTCAGCAGAGTTTACAAATAAAACCAAATTAATCCAGTTTGTCAGAATGTCATTTTCATGTGTCAGTGAGACAAAAACAATGTTTGTTAGTTTATAATTAGAATAAAATTTTAAGACTAGAGATTTTATATGTACGTTTTGTCAATTTGGATTATTTTTAGTTATTTAATCTTTGATTTTTTAAAAGAGTTAATTTAACTATTAAATTTTGAAAAAGAATTGAATTGATTTTTAATGGAAATACCGATTAAAATGTTAACTTTTAAACACAATAGTCGACATAATAATCTATGTATACTTCATGCTAATATATATTTTGAATTTTTATGAAGTTTTTATAATTTTGATTTATTTTTTAGTTTTATAGCTTTTAAATTATTTGTTAATGTGACATATAAGGCAAATAGTGTTATATCAACATAAAGTGCATGTAGACTGTCACGCAGTTCACCACACCAACTTTAATAAAAAAAGTAATGTTTTAGTCAGTATTTTCATTAAAAAATAATTTGACTATTTCTAAAAAGTTAATGGCCAAATGCAGCTAAAAAATAGAGAGACCAAATTGATAAAAAAAAATATGAACGTTAAAGACTAAATTTATCGTCACGCCTATTTTTTAACCTGTTTTACGATTTATGTTCGAAGTTTATAATTGTTCCTCCTAACAATGTCATTTTTAAGGTTTGAACTTGTATTCTCTTATTAAGAGTCCAATATTTGTCGATTTTATCATTACAATTTCAACCTTAATAATTCGATTTTATGATATATATTTTAAAAAATTGACTAAAACTAAAGATTTTATTTAAATAAAATAAAATAAAATAAAAACTTTACATAACATAGGTTTAGATGGGATAGAAGAAAGATAAAATGACAAAAGATTAAGGTACCAAATTCTGAATGATAGGAGCAAATATAAATTGAATTTTATTTTGTTTTTTAGATAATTTATTTTAATTATATTTTAAACAGAAAACATTTAAAATAATATATTAAATAGAACTAAAAAATAAAATAAATAAAAGACACGCAATTGCGTAAAGCATATGGGATAAATGATAATGGGAATATTTTTTTAAGTAAGTTGCCGTTTAAATAAATGAGGAAAAGGGGGGAGTGGTCAATCCAGTGCATCAGTTAGCACGGTAATCATAGCACACCCATTTTGCAATCAAGAGTTAGAGTCAACAAAATTAAATCTAACGGATATGATTTATAGATAAAAATAATAAAATCTAATGCAGTTCTTAGTAGATCATTTTTCTATTTTTTTAATAATTAAATTTTCTGGTTCTTATTTAAACGCACAAAGACAGCACTCTATTATTTCACTCACTCAAAAAAAAAATATAATTATTAAAAAATAAAATTAAAAAAAATCTCTCTTTTCTCTCTCTGATTTGCTTTCCTTTTTTTTTTTTCCTTTTCTCTTTCATTCATTCATTTTAGAGCCTTTTGAGCTTTCTCTTTGCCGTCTCTCTGAAAACTGACACTTCTTTTAGACGGGCTATACTTACACTTCACTTGTAAGTAATGGTTCTTTTCTTTTTTCTTCTTTATTTTGTTTTTCGTTTTTTAAGTTTTTTTGGGGGGTATTTTGAGCTGAAATTTTGGATTTACTTTGATGATTTCTGAAGGTTATCAGCATTTGATTTGTGTATTGTGTTCAAGTTTGGAGCTAGTGAACTGAGGGGTTACTCTGTTTTCTAGAGTGAAATTTGAGCGTTTCTTTCTTCATTTTGAATCACCTTGTTTTATTGTTTTAACTTATGGGGCTATGGGTTTTCTTCTTCTTTTTTTAGGTTGTGATGAATTTAGAGAAGGGATTCTGATTTTGGAGTTGCTTTGTTGTGTAAATTGTCAGATTTGAGTTCTTAGCTTTTGTTAATTGTAGTAAGTTCGTTTCATTTTTCTTTATTTGGATATATGAATTGGTTTAATTTGTAGATCCAGCGTTTAAAAACTGTGTTTTGGATTTTTGAGATTGAGTTTACATCTCACTTTGTGTAAAAGATGGGTACCCGAATCTTGGATCTGTTTTGATAATAATAAATTGAGTGGCAAGGTCCCCCTTTTTTGTGTGTGCAAATTGTTCAATATCTGCTCTATTTTTAGCTGTAAATTTGAGCTGGATTGCTATGTTTATTGATTAGAACTTTAAAAGTAGTTTTGGACTAAATAGTCTAAGCTAGAATGCGTCTTCTGGTTGTGGACCAATGATTAGTTAAGCAGTAAATTCAAAGTTATGACTTTTAGATGTGAAATTTGAAATTAATGCATCTTATATGGCTGTTTTTTAAGGAGGAAGTTAATGCCAAATATTTTTGACATACTAAGATTTTTGCCGTCTAACTCGATTCTTAACTTACTCTGTCTGTGTGCTTATTGAGGGTCCTTTCTGCTTGTATGTTATCATTGTCTTCCTTCCTGCACGTTTAGTTTAATTCTTGTTTGTGTTTTTATTCTTCTTTTTTTTTTTTTTCTGGTACATCATTTGCTTGAGGTTTATAATGCTTTTATACAGGTTCTTACAGGATGATGTATTTTTAGAGACTGCAACATGCTTTAATTGGCAAACCCAATTCATGTCCATTCTTTGTGCTTGTACTGTAATTATGTTACGGAAAAACTCGTTGGACTTGGTTCAATTTTAATCAGTGTGTTAGCAGCAAGTATGATAACTGGTGTCGAGGTCGGCACCAACTGTAATTAAGAAGGGGATCTTGTACTCTGAATTTACCCTGTATTACGTAAATATGCCTCCATGGTGGGGAAAGTCTTCATCCAAAGAAGACAAAAAGAAAGCAAGCAAAGAGAGTTTCATTGATGCTATAAATCGTAAGCTTAAGATCACATCTGATGAAAAATCCACTAGCAGATCTGGGGGTTCTCGAAGAAGCCGTAGTGGTGCTGTCTCGCAAAGGGGATCTCTGTCTCGAGTCCCATCGCGATCACCATCGCCCTCCACGCAAGTATCACGCTGTCAAAGTTTTGTGGAAAGGCCTCATGCTCAACCACTTCCTCTTCCTGGGGGGAATCATGCTAATGTTTTACGCTCTAATTCTGGAATTAATGCATCTATAAGACCAGGATTTGACAGAGGCTCAAAGCCATCACCCTTGCCAAAACCTGGACAATTCTCTAAGAAACTGGATCGTGTAGATGGTGAGGGAGATTTTGCTACTGCTTCTATTTCTAGTGATAGCTCTATTGATAGTGATGATCCGTCTGATTCCCGTCTACTTAGCCCATTGACTTCTGATTATGAGAATGGCCAGAGAACTGCAGCAAACAGTCCATCTGGGTGAGTTTTAACTAATTTGTTATCATTTTAACTTATAGTATTTCTGAACTGCCCCTCTTTCAGTTATTGTATGTTATCCCTGATCAATTGTCATTTTAATTTTTAATGTAGCACAAAGCACATGGATCAGTTGTCTGACGTCAATCAGGAGTCAAAAGAGATACTGAAGCCATCTAATATATCTTTTAATAATCAGTACCTATCCACGTCACCTAAGCGAGGATCAATGACCAATCATGTGCAGAATTTACAGATACCTCAGCGTGGTGCTTTGTCTAGTGCCCCGGACAGTTCAATGTCAAGTCCTTCTAGAAGTCCATTGAGAGCATTTGGTCTTGAGCAAGTTTGGAACTCTGGTCCTGGTACCGGAAAGCCTTTCTCTGACATAGTTTTCTTGGGATCTGGACAATGCTCTAGTCCTGGTTCAGGCCATAATTCTGTTGGTGGAGATATGTCAGGGCAGTTGCTTTGGCCACAAAGCAGGTGTAGCCCTGAGTGTTCTCCTTTACCTAGTCCCAGAATGACGAGCCCTGGTCCCAGCTCTAGGATACACAGTGGTGCTGTCACCCCTTTGCATCCGCGAGCAGCAGGGGCTGCTGCTGAGTCACCTACAAGTCGACCTGATGATGGGAAACAGCAAAGCCACAGGTTGCCTCTTCCCCCAATAACAATATCTAATACTTGCCCTTTTTCTCCTGGGTATTCTGCAGCAACATCTCCATCATTACCCCGAAGTCCTGGTAGGGCAGAAAACCCAACAAGCCCTTGCTCCCGCTGGAAGAAAGGACGATTGTTGGGGAGGGGTACATTTGGACATGTCTATCTTGGTTTTAACAGGTATGTTAGAAGGATTATGCTCCAGTATCTATCTTTTGTTCTTTTATTTCTTTTATATGTTCACTTTTGAGTACTGCATTTGTGACATTATTTGTTTCCATAGTCACCACTTTATCTTCATAAAGCTATATGTTAGATTGGCCCCAGCTATTTTTCTAATTATAATGTGTCTTGAGTTTGGATTATCATCAAATTTGAATGTGGGCACTCCTTGTTCAAGGTTGTTGATTTTCGTGTTTTCCCCGGTGGTCCTTTTTTATTTTTGCAATTTTCCTCGCTATTTTGATGCTTGAACTGTTTTCTATCTCCTTTTTGTCTTTTCTTTCTCTTGGATCAGTGAAAGTGGGGAGATGTGTGCAATGAAGGAAGTAACCTTGTTTTCTGATGATGCCAAATCAAAGGAAAGTGCACAGCAGTTGGGACAAGTATGTCCTGTTTTTTTAGTTTTATTTTTTTATTAGAAAGAAAGTTGCTGGCAATTGTGGCTATAAGAACTGAAATATTTTTCCCTGGTGTTCATTGAGGACTTGATTTCTTGTTTTGGTGTTAATAATTTTAGTGATCTTTATACTCATGGGTAGTGTTTTGGCAGGAAATTATGCTGCTTAGTCAGTTACGACATCCAAATATAGTGCAATATTATGGATATGAAACTGTGAGTTTTCTGATCTTTTGATTTTAAGATCTTGTAAAGGCGTCATTCCTGTAATGATTTTGTCATCATCAGAAGTTCCCTTGACTTCAAATATAAATAGATCAACAGGAGCAGTTGATGATTTATTCTAATTCCGTTGTATACCTTTTCATTCATGAACAGGTAGATGATAAACTTTATATATACTTGGAGTACGTTTCTGGTGGCTCCATTTACAAACTTCTTCAGGAGTATGGTCCGTTTGGTGAAAGTGCCATTCGGAATTATACTCAACAAATTTTGTCTGGGTTGGCTTACTTGCATGCTAAAAATACTGTTCATAGGTGAGTTTCTTTTCCAGTTATACTTGGGTTTTCGCATTGGGAACATCATAACTCCTGTGTGTCAATCATGCTGGAGTATCATTTGCTACATTGTGCAATATTTTCAGAGACATAAAAGGCGCAAACATACTGGTTGATCCCAATGGACGTGTGAAATTGGCTGATTTTGGGATGGCAAAGCATGTAAGAGCACTTTATCTATAATTTCGTAATTAATGGTTTTACCTAGAAAACCTAAAATAAGTCATGCATATGTTGCTTTGCTTAACCAAATCAGACCCTGGCATATGATATTATCGTAAGTAATTTAAATTCCTTAGTCATCTTCTTACATAAATCCTACAATCCTAATCCTAGTAAGAAAAAGTAATACCTGTAATTTACCGCTCCATGAGTTAGAATACTTTATGCATAATTGCTGATTTTGCACATCTCTAGATGCTAATATAGGTTGTCTGAAATAATTTGCAGATTACAGGGTCATCTTGTCCGCTATCGTTCAAAGGAAGCCCCTATTGGATGGCACCTGAGGTCTGCATGGTTTTGTAATTTCTATTCCAAGGTCATCATTTCTATGATGATTTCTGTTAATATTGTTTATTCCATTTCCTGTTACAGGTTATTAAAAACTCAAATGGATGTAACCTAGCTGTTGACATATGGAGCCTTGGGTGCACTGTATTGGAGATGGCTACCACAAAGCCTCCTTGGAGCCAGTATGAAGGGGTTAGTGAATATCTATACAGAGGCATGAATTTTGCTTTTGCCTATTGTAAAAAATAGATGTTCATCACTAATTCAACAAAATTTTATTTTTTTAATTTTTTTTCCCTCCTGCATGGGCATCCTAATGCTTCACATTCCTTTCTATTGGAGTATGCTGTGTCTCCTTGTGAAAATATCTTAACCACTTAATTTCGTTTTTTATTCTTTTATGTACTATTTCAAAGGTTGCTGCTATGTTCAAAATTGGCAATAGTAAAGAACTTCCAGCAATTCCTGATACTCTTTCAGAGGAGGGAAAGGACTTTGTGAGGCAGTGTTTACAAAGAAACCCATTACACCGCCCCACAGCAGCTTGGCTTTTAGAGCATCCTTTCATAAAAAATGCAGCACCGCTAGAAAGACCCATTTTTAGTGCTGATGCATCAGACCCATCACCTGCAGTTGCAAATGCAATGAGAACACTGGTATAGAGATAATTACTAATTTTGTATCATTGATCTGTCTAATGATTTGATTTGATCATTAGTTTTTTTACCGACATTTCTGACTGCATTCTGCTTTTTAATTTCTCATTAGGGAATTGGAAATGCTAGAAATTTTCCATGCATAGATTCAGAAGGGACAGCTAGCCTTCCATGTAGAGCTTTAAAAACGGTATCAGGATCCAGGTCTGTTTTTCTCTCTAACATGGATGCACACATGTAAATAGCCAATGATACTTGTATGTGTAGCCTATCATGCATGCTTAAATGTGCCTTAAATGTGCATATGAGTGGTTATGCTCTATACAAACTTTGGGCGGACAGAAGGCCTTCGGTTGCTTTGCAGCTTAAAATAGCATAATTTTTAAAAGAACTAGCAAAATATCTGGCATATGCTATAAATTTTCTCATTCTGCTTGAACAATGAGGGCACTGATGTTGTTGGCCTTTGAGGGGAAGTTAACATTGGTAACTGCTTTTCGAGCTATCATTTCCTTCACAGTGACGTAATAGCAGCCATAGCTATGTCAGCTTCTGGTCAATGCTTAGAACACTTTCTTCTTAAACTGACTCCTAATGACATTTTGTATCATTATAATATGTGTCATCATATGTTGTGCTATGATTTCATGTATGGTAATAGATTGTTCACGTGTAGCTAAGGTATTTTTTCTGCCAAATCCTTTTGGTCTTAATACCTTGGTCCGGTGTATTGATTTTTATCTACTTTTATGATTGCATTTAGAGAAAATGTGTCTGCAACCAATATTTTGACATGTCAACTATATCTGCTCTTATCTATATATGATCATTATCTCTTGGTTTTATCATATATAATTTTTAATCATCTATTGCAGTGACATTCATACACCTAGGAACATGTCATGCCCAGTTTCGCCCATTGGCAGTCCTCTACCACATCCAAGGTCACCGCAAAATTTGAGTGGAAGGATGTCCCCGTCTCCTATATCTAGCCCTCATGCTCTCTCTGGTTCATCCACTCCTCTTACTGGTGGCAGTGGCACCATTCCATTTCATCACCAAAAACAGCCAATGGCCTATTTGCATGAAGGTCTTGGAATAATACCAAGGTCTCAAACTAATTTTTATGGAAATGCCAACAACCCTTATCAAGAACCCAAGCCTGACATGTTTCGAGGGATTTCACAAGCTTCTAATGTTTCTCAAGAAATGATTTCATCAGATACTGGTGCTTTTGGAAAACAGTATGGATGGCCAGGGCATGGGGATCATAGGGATTTCTACAATGGACAGCCAGCCCTGGCTGATCATGTGTCTCAGCAACTCTTAAGGGACCATGTGAAATTGAAACCATCACTGGACCTTAATCCTGGTTCATCGATGCTTGGTCGTAATGGTGGAATCTAGTTTGCTCCCAAAATCTCTGTCAGGGAAGGGCCTCCAGGCATTTTAGGTGCAGCTGTTGTTTCTGGAAATTTGAATGGCAGAAGGGAGATAATGTTATTGAAGTGGCACTTTGCTTGCTTCAGTTCTTACAGTAAGCAACATGCAAGAGGCTTTTGAGGCTGGATATTAACCGCACTCTAAATTGTCGCTGGTGTCTAAGACTCGGCACATATTTCACCATCATAATAGCAGCAGACAATCTGTGTTTTTGTGAGTAGATTGCGCAAAAATGGAGGCAAAGTAAGTTGAAAACCAAACTAATCTCTGGAGTCCACTTAAGCAGTTCCGGACAATGAACATTTGCTAGTGTAAACAGACCTGTACATTTTATTACACCCAAGAAACACATAGTTAGAAGAAGAGCTATTCTTTTGCCATTTTCCCCTCCCTCTTACATTTTTACAGGTTGGGGATTAAAAGTTCTGTACAGAAGGTGGGGAACCAAAACCAAATCTAGGCTTTTGTCAAAGATTGACTTGTGGAAATTAGCTGAGACTGGTTCTGGTAAATTTCTTTTTCTTTTTAATATATCAACTGTAGAGCTCAGCCGAAAACTTAATTGTGGCTGTTGATATTGATGTACCTATATATATCACACACTGGCAGCATATTGATAAAACTCAAATTTGACCTGTATTCACTTTCCAATGTTGGAAAATGATTTATGTTGAAAAATTTTTGCTAGTCTTTGTATGGATTTGGTTTTAGCTCCAAATTTCAGACAGATTATTATAATTTTTGTAATTGATCCTTTGTGTGAGTAGCAAATTAATGATCTAAGAGGAAAAGATTGGCAGGTTACCACTGCTGCTTTGGTATTTGCCTCGTGCAAAATTTTCTACATAAAAGTCCTACGTGAAGCAAATTACTACTACTACAAAAAAAAAAGGACAGCTCTAATCCTAAGGTTTCTAGAACCGATCATCAGTTTCCGACGTTTTTAGTTTTAATTTCGTTTAAATGAATAAATTATTAAAAATGATTCAGAGCTTTTTCATATTTATACCGGTTTATGGTTAAATGGTTTAATTTCTTGTTCTGGACTAATTCGTTTTTGAAAATAGTTATCTAATCTGATCCATATAAAATCAAAGCGAATGAATTTTGGTCAGTTAAAACAAAGTCAATACCATTGGTAGACACACCGTTTTTTTATTGAAATTAGCATGTATTACTATCGATACGATATATTGTAGATAATGATATTTTATAAAATTATTTAATAAATATTAAATGAAGGTGGTACTAAATAAATTGTAAATATAAAATATAAAATATAACATTCTAATTTTTTAATATTATTTATGCATCAACCACTGCACTACCTTCAGTCACCGAAATTTTAACCAATGATTAAAAAAGAGTTAATTGCATCAGTTTATTACTGCTACTGTGTGCACCGGCTGGAACGACCGAACCTTAACAGACTACATCGGTTGAAACCACCTACAGATTTCAGAGACTAGAGTTTTCCGCATTAAATCCTGTCCCTTCAAACTGGGTGCATATCTGCAACTCTAGAATCTTATACCAAAAATATATACATATATTTTTTTATTTTCATAGTTTCCTTAAACAGTGAACATCTTATACCCAGATCTAGTCATGCAATTTGGATTTCTTAGATCAAAGGACAGTGCATCTCTGTCACTCCTCCCCCAATGGGTTACTGTTAACTAACTACTTGGGCTTGGTCAAGCTCAAGCTAAATTCTCACAGCCTTTTTGCCAAGTCTTCATCTTTAGCCTTAAAGCTTGGTAGTAATACAAGCATCAATTAAAACATTAGAATTGTTTAAGACATACGAGACTCTCCAATCTGCTGCAAAGGGAAGTTTGTTCATTTTGAAGTATAGAAAAGTAATCTAACTTGTTTTTAAGTTGGGTTAAATCACTACTTGGAACCTGCACTTGGCAACTATTTTCACATTGGGGCAATTGTTCCTATATTGGAGCTTGAACTTTTTTTTGGTCTAAATTAATCTCTGAATTTGGCGAATGTTCTCACATTGGGGCCTGAACTTTAGACCTCAACCTGGGAACAATTGCCAAGTTCTAAGGCCTAACTTGGACCAAAAAAGAGTTAAGGCCCCAATGTGAAAAAAGTTGCCAAGTTCAAGTCCAAAAAAGTGATTTAACCCTTTCGATTTCCAATATACAAAGATCTTTAAAAGGCAAAAACATCCACTAAATCTTATATGATTTGAAGGATTACTCTTAATAAGACCGTGGTGGCGCATAAGATCGGTCATAATAATTGATCCAGGATGAAGTGAATTTGTTGTAATCTCCACTCCCTCGTCCTGTTTATATCAAGAAAAGAGAAATAACATTGAAAGATTTGAACTCATTGGGCACATTAATGGCATATGAGAAGCTGAACTTGTAGTAATTAATTAAAAGTGGTATAATAAAGAAAACCTAATGAGATACTATATTCTCTGTGTCAACATGCTATAACCTACATAGGTTGTACATCAAAGAGAAATTGATCATGTTGTGTACCTTTAGACGCCTTGAAAGCTCATTAGCATGCAATATGTTAGCGAGCTTTGATTGTCCATAAGCAAACCGAGGGAAGTGTCTATATGTCAACAAGAAAAATAAGAGAAATGACCAAGCATTTTAGGAAGTATTCAGCCAAGATTTTGCACTCCATAAGGGGGCAAATTGGTGAAGCTTATCATCAGTTTTACCCTGATTCATCATTGATGTGATCAAAGGGATTTCCCTCACCATACACAATCCGGTGACCTTTTGAAGATAAATTAACAATCCTCCCTTCTCTTTTACTTTCACGTGCGGTGAGTTTCATAGTATCCAACAAAAGGTTTGTTAGAAGAAAATGACCTGCAAAATAGTTGCTATATCTCATTAGGTTTGATACATCACAGCTAAGTTGCAATCCGAATAACCTAAATGGTTGGTCGCAAACTGCAGTTCTATGTTGTCATGTGATAGCATGAAAGGAGTTGCCATAACCCCTGCATTGTTACTTTCAAGCAAAGAAAGAGAAGCTATTAGTCTTTGCACGCACAGACACGAGCAGTTCTAATTTCTAAAATATGTCCTATATCAATTATAGTGGATAATAAGTGTAAAGGATCATTAGGTGAACCACAAATGATTGTAAATGCAGACATAAACGCGTGCAGGAGGCCGTAAACAGTCGAACTTGCAGCACTTTATATGATTTATTACATTAGGATATTTAAGGGAAGAGTCGAGGACTGAAATTCTGATGCAAATTTCCTTACAGACGCCATGGAGCTAAGATCTAATTGCATCACATCAATCTTAGCACCATTTATTTCTTTATGTATAGCTTCTTTGACATTCCTACCAGCATCCAAGTTCCTTACTGCCATAACCACATGACCACCACGCAATGCAAGAACTCGTGCTGTCTCTACACGAATACCACTTGATGCTCCTGAAACGGAACTCGTATAAGCTCTTGGGATATATTTAACATCAAAAACACCATTATAAAAGGCTATACAGTAGTAGTATTTAATAAATATAAAATGTGCTTCCCTTGAATGAAGAAGACTAAAACTTTCATCTACCGAAGAGATTTGAGCAAATAATATAAACTTAACCGTATATATAACCAAAACCCAGAAAAAACTATACGCCGCCTCAATGCCAACAGATATCATCAACAAGTTCATCTCATTTCCTCACCTGTATAAAAAAAATCAATAAAACACCAATAGTGTTAAAGTACAATAATTTGACATTTACAAACTCCAAAAATTGAGAATAAATGGACATTAAAGTTATTTTTAGTTCTACTTCCCGAAATGATTGATGTTTGAAAGAATTTATAAATTAAAGATTAACAGTAAGTATTTGTAAACATTTAAAATATAGTTCATTTTCATTAAAAATATTTTGTAAAATTGGAGAAAATTTGTAAAAATAATTTTAACAACCTTTAAATACAAAATATCGAATGTAATATTTTTTTATTAGTAATAAAATTTTATTTTTAATAAATAAAATATTTTATTTTTATTCAACCACTTATTTATTAAATTAATTTTATCCAATAACTATGGAGTAATTATTTCTCATATATCTTTTATGAAAAGAATGCACCAGTTTTAATATTTTCATTTTGGAAATAAAGTTTCACTTTTATACAATAAACATTTTTCTTTCAATTTCTTATAAAACAATTGATAAAGTAAAATGTGTTTTACTGAATCATTGAAACATTACATATAAAATTTTAAGACCGCATCTTTTATTTTCATTCAATTGTTGTTGTCTTTCTTAATAATATCGTCTTTAAAGTTTGAACTTATATTCTCTTACAAATACAATGTGTCTTACCATTACACCTAACATTTGTTGGTAAGTTTTTTTCGTTAACTAACTATGAAAAATTATAAAATAATCACTTAATTATTTAGACTTTTTCTTTTTCTTGGTTATCAGCCATGAAATGACCAATGGAAAGATCTCGTGACAGCCTTTAAATTTAACATAAAACAACTTTAATTCCCAACATTTATACATTGTGTTAATTTAGTCTTCATTCTATAAAATTAACCTCAACGTTTACACATTGTGTAATTTGGAGTTTTTTTGCAATTTTACTTTTTTTTCTTTCACCTAAAAGCTAAAAAAAAGTAAAAATAGAAACACCAAAAATCCAAGATAATAATATTCATCTCTTTTCATTCTTTTAAAATTAACTTTTATGGCACAATAAAAAACCAAACAAACAAATAAACAAACTAAATTACACAATTTGTAAATGTTAGGAGTTAAATTTTTTAAGACTAAATTGACACAATGTATAAACATTGAAAGTTTATGTTACTATTATGTCAATTTTAAAAACTGCTAAATTATTTTTCCCTTAATAATTTCACTGGTTACAAAAGAGAAGAAGTCGAATAGTTGAATGTGCATTTTGTAATTTTTTATAATTGTTGCATAAAAAACCCTTCCTAATAGTTAGGTGATTACAAGTAGACTTGATTATAAGCCGGATAGGGCCGAATTTGAACAGAATTTTAAACTTGTTTTTTTAGGCTTAGCCTAAAAAAAATGGGCCTAAAAATCTACCTAAACCCAGCCTAACCTACTCATATTAATTTTTTTAAATTTTTTATATAAAAATAAAATTTAAAAATATAACACATTAAATATACTAAAAACAATGTTTTAGGAATGGATTAAATGATTTCTTTTAATTTGGAAAAAATCAACAACCAAATTTATTCAAATATCTGGTGTTGGGGTAGCAGTTTTAATAAAGCCATGTACATTTGCCCTAAAATTTCGTATCAGTTAACAAAGAACGTGGATGGAGTTTGCCACCGCCGAGGTGAGTTAAATTAAACACTGATAGGGCGATGGACCAAATCACAAGGAAAGTAGTAGTTGGAGGAGTCATTCGAAACAACAAAAGTAATTGGGAGATTGGTTTCAACCGTAACATTGGGATTGCTTCAGCTTTGGAAGCAGAGTTGTGGGCTGCTCTTGATGGTCTCAGTAATAGTTCGGGTAAAAATATAGGCCTGAAATATGAGCTTGGGCAAAAAAACGAGGCCCGTTTAAAAAACAGGCCGAGCCTCGGGCACCACTTTTTTGGCCCGGGCCCGGCCCGAATATAATAAATATATATTTTATTTTTATTTTTTAATTTTAAAATACTTTTAAAATATTTTTATTTTTAAATTTTTTTATTTTTAAAATAATTTTTTAATGTTTATTGAAAAATGGGCCGGGCCGGGCTCGGGCTTATGATATTTTCCCTCGCCGGGCCTGGGCAAAATTTTAGGCACATATTTCAGGCCAGGCCGGGCCCGGGCATAGGAGGCGGGTCAAATTTTTTTCCCGGACCCAGCCCGAACCCGACCCGGCCCATGGACAGGTCTAGGTCTCACCATTGCTCTGGAAAAGGGACAAGACAAAATATCGCCAGAATCTCGGAACAGAGAAAAAGAAAATAATTAATTATATTTTTGTTAGGGATTCAGAGGGCTGCTTGTTAGGGATTTAGAGGGCTGCTTGTTAGGGATTTAGGGCTAGTTTGGATGGGCAGTGTGTTTACCTCCGATGAGGTTAAAAACAGCAGTGGCAGTGAGATTAGTTACTGTAGCGGTGAGATTGGTTACTGTAGCGGTGAGATTAGAAACAATGGTGGAGTGTGTGTTTGGATTCAAACGCAGCTGTAGCGGTGAGGTGAGAATGAAAAATGACTATTAAAGACATCAAATTAGAATTGATATATAATAGAAGTTATTTAAATTATTTTACTTTTTTAAAATTATTAAAATATGAAAATTCATTTAATAAAATATTAAAATGTATCTTCCAATATTTTAATGAATTATATAATTAATTTAAATTATTTATTAGATTAAATGATAATTTTTTAATTTTTTATAGTTATAATTAAATATTTTTTATAACAATGATAAATATTATTTTCACAAATAATAACATTATACTTGGATCAAATTTTGAAGTATCTAAACGGATGATTTTAATAAAAAATATAGTAACATAAGACATAACAAGTTTCATTATTACTAGAAATTAGGTTATGATACAAAATGTGTTTACAAATATTGATTCATTAAACTAGTTGTAATGGTTTCCCTTAACATTGTGATTTCAAGGTCACTTTCTCATTAGAAGAACTCGATTCACCTCTGTCAACCGGCTTGAAGAGACGGCATGTCCGTATATTCTCAAATTCTCGAAAATCCTCATCATTTGACCAAGCATGTCTTCGAATGTAATTATGCAAAACCATTGTTGCAATAACTGTTAAAACTTGCTTGTCGAATGAATAACTTGGAATATCTCTTAATATTGGCCATTTTTTTCCACACTCCAAATGTTCGTTCAATCACAGAGCGTAACGAAGAATGGACATGATTAAAGATTTCTTTTTTTCCAGATACTTGATGATTACCTCGACGAAAATCAGGTAAATGATATCGTTCCCCCCTATATGGACCTAGAAAACTTGCCATTTGTGGATATCCGGAATCCACAAGATAATATTTTCCTGCGAAAAAAGTAAAACATAATATCAAGTTTAAAAATAAATTAAAAATTTTAATATTTTTTATGTAAAAAGTAATTAAAAAATTAAAGTTCGACCTGGTGGAGGGTGTGGAAACTTCAACTCTTGCTTTCTAAGTGCTTGCAAAAAAATTCTACTATCATGTGTTGTTCCTTCCCAACCAGGAAATGCAAAAATAAAGCACATGTTGAAGTCACAAGCTGCCATAATATTTTGAGTTGGTTCACCTTTCCGTCCGATATAAGGTATTTGAGAAGAAGGCGAAATGCATGCTTTTATGTGTGTTCCATCTATGGCCCCAATACAATCCTTTAAAATAAATACAAGTAATGAGATAAAAGTTAGAAATAATTTATGTTTTAAAAATATAAAGATTGTGTAAATTTTACCTTAAAGTGAGGCCAATATCTTGTATCATGTCGAATATGGTTCGGTACTTCCTCGAATTGACCTTCAATGGGTTTAATCGTGTCTATTCCCATTCAAGCAAATATATGCAACATATCAGTAAAAATTCGACTAACAGTTTCCCCAGATTGTTGAAATCGCTCTGTTGCATTTGAATTTGATTCTCTAATTTCAAGAATGTACAATGATAATGCTAACTTCTCCATCGCCGATACTTTCCCATTCTTTAAGCCATAATTTGTTTGCAAATCATGCAACAATCTGTGAAATATATTTTTTAGCATCCTAAAACTAATCATGCAACGATCATCGTGCCCATTTAATACTTCGTCCACCCACATTTGACCAGTATAATTTGAATCCATACGCGGTTGCATAGTGAAATAAGTTTCATGGTGTACCAATACACTGCTTAACACATATTCTTCCTCATTATGATAATTGTTGTGCTCAACTTGGGTAACAATTGTGGCTATTCTTCGTTGAGCTTCTTCACTTAATTCAGAGGTATCATAATTCATATCAAAAATATTATACATATTGTTAAATTCATCCATAACCTGAAAATGTAATCAAATGAAAGTAAATTAATATTTCATGACATTCTATCTTTGGCAGAAACTTGATTAAAAGCATAGCATAAAAATACCAAACATAAAAAGTATCATACATTAGTTTTACATATAAAAAAGTAGTATAGTTATATTACAATAATAATTGTAAGGAGCTTATGGTGGAGGTGGTTGATGGTATGGTTGGAAGGGAAATGAGGATGTTGCTACCAAGGACGAAAATGATGCAATTGGATTTTGTTCAGCATACTCGCGTCGAAGCCACCAAACCCTATCATCTGGATCTAAGTTCAAAAACACTTCTCGTTTTACCAGTATTTGGAACATTTTGGTGGCAAAATTGTACAGTTCATCTTTTTTTGGAATTTCATCTCCCAAAGCACGCAAAGCATCCATTGCATTTGAAATAGTATATTGAGAGTGTGGAAAAATAATTTCATTCACTGACTTCCTTGGACTAGACATGCTCTCACACAATTTCTCAATCTGGGTAGTTAATGTATTTCTTGATGATTTTCTACTTGAACTTGATTTTTTTCCTTTACAGTGTGCAACCCCAAGTGTTTGCTTTCTTCGATCAGGGATTTCATGAAAAGGGTTTGATGGTACCTCATCAGGAGGAATACCTTCATTCTTGTTACTATGTTCATCTGAATCACCAAATCCCTCATTAGGTGCATCATCTCCCATAGGAACCCGACTTGGAAGAACACCAGACGAAGGTGCCCATGCATTCTCTCCAGTGGCTACAATGCTACCAAACATTTGCCACATTAACTCATTCAATCGTGGTTCAATTCCTTTCTTCTTAAATCCTTTAAAATCAGGATTTTCCTACATAACATGTTAAATTTAAATGTTATACTAAGATTTTTATAATTGTAAATTATTAATTTCAATAAATAATGATAAAGTTAACACTAACCTGTATTTTTGCAGCCCACCATTCTTCCGTAGCATCGACCGTCTTTTTAGAAGGACACCATCCAATACCTGTAGATTCTTTAAGCAACTCCCTCCATAACCTCCATTCCTTTTTTAATGTATCCCACTTATTTTTCAATTGAGGTTTTCCATAATTTTTTTTGTGTTTTTGCTTGAAAAAGAGCAATGACATTTTCCCATCCTTTTGAGTTTAGATGAGTTGTCGGTCTATTACCAGCATTGACTTCATTCACGCAAAGTTCACAAAATATCAACGTCAGCTCATCATCCCAAACAGCTTTTGTTGCTAAGCTACTATCTCCGTCCACAAAATTTCGTGTCTTTACCATCTATTGTCATTGATATAATTCAGTCAATGTGCTAGCATTCACCAAGAAGCATAGAGAACATATATAGTCTATAAGTTATTTTAGACGTCTCCCAATGCTAATCTTTATCTAGCCACACCCAAAAAAAACTGGCACCTTAATTGAAGCTTCAACTTAATGGAAAAAGTGAAAATGAATGCAACAAAAATATAATTTTCAAGTCTCATATTTACTCCATTTCTGATTCTCTTGGACACAAGACATATTTATATGGATATCAGACCTAAGTCTCTAGGCCAAACTAATAAAATTAAAGAAAAATCTGCAAGAACCATTGGTTCACGTTTATTGCTTAAAAATCTATCTACAATACAATTTCTTCATGTTTCTGTCAAATAAAATTAACAAATGCCAATTTTTTTTATCTATTTTAGAATGATTTGACAAAAACTATAAATAAAAATACTCAACTAAATTTTCTTCTAAAGTTGGAGGACTAAAAAGGTTATTATGACGAAAAAGAATCAGTAATAAAACAGATAAACATGTAATTCACAGGAATTTGACTCGGCAGAGCCACCGAGGGGAGAAAAAAAGAAAGAAAAGCTCTTTCACCAGCTGATCCTTTAAGAAATTACACTACTGGTGAAACACGAGGAGGTGTTGATCGAAGTGATGTGAAACTACTACAAATCATTCAACCAGAAGGTCCCAGTTTTCGTGTCAGTGGGAATTTTGTTGAATGGTAAAATGTGCTTGGTAGTGAAACTATATTTATAACTTTTTATCAGTTCAAGATGTACTAATATATTTTATTTGCAATTCTGGTTTCAGTGGAATTTTCGAATTGGTTTCACTCCTAGGGAGGGTCTCGTAATATATTATGTTGCTTATGTTGATGGTAGTCGTGGTCGGAGGCCTATAGCCCATAGATTAAGTTTCGTTGAAATGGTAGTTCCTTACGGAGATCCAAATGAGCCATATTATAGGAAGAATGCATTTGATGCAGGAGAAGATGGGCTGGGAAAAAATGCACATTCTCTTAAGAAGGTTTTTCTCTTCTTTTATGTTTTTGGTTTTTCATGTTGAGTTTCGTTTAGATCTTCCATTTCATTAATGTAAGTTGAAATGACCCCTTATTTGCATCATATGTAATTTGTTAGATTTAATCATATTCATTTTTTATGTAAATTTTTGTGGATTAATTAATGGAGTTTTTTTTATAAAAAGATATGTAGGCACGGATCTTTCCTAGCTTTGCTAAAAAAAGTATGAGGCATTGGTTATATTCAATTCCTCATATGTTGATAGATTAGTGGATTGCTATATTGAAATTGTATCAAATCCAGTGGTTCTATGTTCTACCTTCACGCTACTGAGTTTGCAGCAAATTTTTTTGGGTTCATTTTTCTATTTCTCGGTATCTTTGGTTATATTTCGCATGTTCTATCTTTTTGGAATTGGTAATTATATGTTTGTTGAAATTCACTGATTAAGGTAGTTTTATTGGATTGTATTTTAAATGTTGGTGACTATTTGGGAGTAAATTGCGCGCTTGTATCGATTGGGAAGGATGATGGAATTAAAGGTACTGGAAGGGCAATCTTCCTCAGGTTCTTTGTAGTTTTTACTTCCACTCTTTATTTTGGGATTGGATTTCAATAATGTAATTGTGATGGTTTACTGAGCTGCTGTTGACATTGATCTAGTACTAAATGGTTCAGGTGGTAAGAGTTGTACCTTACAGTGCAATCCAGCTCTTTGCTTATGAAACTTATTAGGTAATAAAAGAATATGCATAATGCAATCTTAAAATTGTATTGATGCTTATTGCGTGTCCCTTGATGGAGTTAGTCGTTTGATTTCTAGTTCCTATTGAATTCTAAAAACTTTTCAAGGGAAAAGATGACGAGCTATCTGTTCTCGAAAGACTTGCTGCTGGAGCTTGTGCTGGCATGACATCTACATTGTAAGTGATTCAATAATCAAGTCTTCTTATATTATTGTTTAGTGCAAGTTTTCTGGCTATGAATATAACTTAATGATTTTAGTCTAAAATTTGCATGTTCATCAGTTTTTTTTTTGGAGTTAATCAGACTCATGAAACTTTGGGCCAATGGTATGTTGTGTTCATGTCATTCGGGGTGAAAGTGATGGATTTGGGGGAAGATGTTGATGCTGTTGATGGTGGTTTGTAGTATGTGAGAAGAGCGATAACTAGTTTTCATTCAATTGTGGTATGTTTTATCCTTAAATAAGTCACTGTGCCTGGCATTTAAGTTTCCTGCTTTACATCATTGACAGGAATGGATCGAGGCATATGGGGACAGTTCACTCCTCAAAACAATTTAGAAGGCTCTAGATTAGGTGAGTGTAAGTTCGAAATGACTAAATGCAAGTCTCAGCAGCTGGTAATTTTAAATACCCGGTTATGCAGGTTGTGAAACTCTCGGAGTGCGAAATTTATAGTTATAATCCTCACTCTGATGCAGATCCCTTTCTGGAGAAATGATCAATGTAAGTGTGTATTATATTAATACTTTAGTGAGTAGTCAGTGGGCCATAATTGTTCAGTAACTATTGTGGAGTTATATTTTCAGATGGTCATTCAGTTTCTTCTTATACAATAGGAAACTAAAGTGTGTAGTTAGTTTGAGCTTTTGCTGCTTAAGGTGGGTCTAATTGTGTTCTGTGATATTTATAGTTATGTGTAACTTGTGTTAGGCATGAAGTCATATAGCAAACCTGCTAAACTTGTTCATATTACTACAAGCTTTTGTTGTTTCGTTTGTTTAGTTGTGCTTTGTTTTGTTTTTGATAATTTTAGTTTTTGAGGGTTTGAGACATGAATACAGCATTGCTGGAGACATGAATAAGGATGGTATTATTACTGATTTGTTTTTTTATTTTATCAGGTCTCTTTCATTAGATAATAATGTTTTAATTATGTTGATTTATATAGGTTAGAAGGGAGAAAATCAGTGAAAGAATGAAGTATCTGCAAGATTTAGTACCAGGATGTAACAAAATCACAGACAAAGCTGGTATGCTGAATGAAATCATCAATTATGTTCAATCTCTTCAACGGCAAGTAGAGGTAAAAAAATAATGGAGCAAGAATATATGGATTTGTGTTTAAAGGAAAAACAGAAACTACTTTCATACAATTCAAACACATATATAGAGTGGAAAAAGAAGGGTTTTCACTTACCAGATCAAAGTTGAGAACAAGATTGATAGGATGAGTAGAAAAATATAAGTTTTTGAGAGTTTGCTCTGCTGTGAGTTTTGTTACTGTCAATTGAAGAGCAGGGTTTTTTGCATTTTGGGAATGAAATTAACTTAATTTTTAAGGATAAAATGGTAAAATAATAAATAAAAGTAAGGCTATTTTTGTCTATTATAATGACAACTGCTCAGTAAGCCTCTAATTACTGCTATTTGCTCCAGCTGAGAATCAGCTGATCAGTGTAAGCCTCTAACTGCTGCTATTTGCTCCAGCTGAAAATTAACTGATCAGTGTGGTTGAAAAGCAACCTCACTGCACTGACACCCTCAACCAAACACAAATGCAGTGAGTTTGGCACCATCTTTTCCTTTCAAATGTGCCTCACTGCCTCAATCCAAAGGAGCCAAAGGAGAAAAAGAAGAAGCAAGTATTATCCACAGGATGTCAAGCCCAGGCCAAAAAGCCTAATTCAAAGCATGACCCGTTTCAAAAACGATCTGACCATGATCAAATTTAATTACATGCTTATTTTTTATTTTTTGAAGAAGCTTTCAAGCTTTCGAGTTTTCATAAGAAAAAGAGACATTGGTACATGAAATCAAGCCCACAATCGATGTGGGCTCTGGAAGTTCATTAATTAATTTTAATGCCATTCCAGGAGTGAGGACGGAAGTTGGTATGGAGATCGTGCATTAATGTTGTATGCATCGACATGGGTCCTAATCAAGCAAATGTCGACTTGCCCATTGAAAGACGGAGCATGTTCCGTTGGCAGGCCAAGCTCTGTAATGGTGGAACACAATTGCCAAATTGATGCTAGTAAGCAAAAAATGCCTCCCCAACCTATTTGAAGGAATTGAACTACTACCCAATAAAATTAGGAAATACATAAAAGAATCCTCCATTAATAAAAGCTGAATACAGCACAACTCTAGGGATAATTTACACACATTAACACCATAATTCAAAATGCAGTTCAACACAACAAAGGACTAGTAGGAGCACAAAAAGTAGATGAAGATCCCCACACCCACACACACACAGATTTAATCATTTCAATCTCTGGTCTTGAATGGAATAGCTCTAATGATTATCTGGTGGTAAACTGCAGCAAGTGCAGCTCCAATGAAGGGTCCAACCCAGAACACCCACTGTAAAACAAAACACAAAAACACTTTACTCAATCTGTCTTAACAATGCCAAAGCTAAGAAACAATAGGGAATGAGGAATGATACTAACATGGTCATCCCAAGCATGGTCTTTGTTGTATATGATGGCAGCTCCAAGACTCCTTGCTGGGTTAATACCAGTTCCAGTGATGGGAATGGTGGCCAAATGAACCAAGAACACTGCAAACCCAATCGGAAGTGGAGCCAAGATCTGCATTATAGTTGCAACAAATACATTACAAAAAGTCAGGCAATTTATATAATATGCACACTTGGCAGTGGAATGTGTTACACCATAGATTGCAATCCTTTTTCATATTGATGTGGCTAGTATTTAGTTTCAAACATAAAAAATTTATCACTAAATTCTTGCCACATCAGCATGAAAAAGGATTGTCCACTTAATCCAATCACTTTAGTCCAAAATGAATAAAAGTATAATGGAGGTTCTTGTATAAAGAGACAAATTACATTTTACCCTCTACAAAAAAAAAAAAGAAGAAATAAATTAGTCCTTTTACGTTGGTTCAAAGAGAATATTGCTATTTTTCCATTAAAAATTTCATGCATAGAAGAAGATGAAATTTTTACTTGAAAGACCAGTTTGCTCAAGGACTAATTTGTCCATTTTTTTAATAGAGGAAGCAAAATTGCACAAGAGCCTCCATGCTACTTTTACCTCCAAAATGCACAATTTATGTATCTCTTGTTCTCCAAGCTTCTCAAATCTTTTGTGAAGCAAAGGACTTTGCTCGAGTCTTATTTAACACTTCCTCTTTCATTCCCCCAAAAAAAAAAGAAGCGTCTCAATAACATGATTTGGTGTTGAACCTAAACTAAAACCCAATTTATATATGATATGTAGTTCTTAGACACCTAAAAGTTCCCTTCCACTTGACACCTCTAATATAGGCATATATATAGTTAGATCAACTACATTAAGTAATAATAATAGTTCCTGCAAAATCGAGTTATGGCAAGTAGAAAATAGTACATACAGGAACATGGGAGTCTCTGGCATTTCTCTTAGCATCAGTAGCAGAGAAAACAGTGTAAACAAGCACAAAAGTCCCAATTATCTCAGCACCAAGACCATCACCCTTAGTGTAGCCATGGTTTACAACATTAGCTCCACCACCCAACATCTCATATCGGTTATCTCCTTGGAATCCCTTCACCACACCAGCTCCACAGATAGCACCCAGGCACTGCATGATCATATAGAACAATGCCCTTGTAAGTGACAGTTTCCTTGCTAGAAACAACCCAAAGGTCACAGCAGGGTTAATATGACCACCTGAAAAACAAACCCAGATCTGGTTATTAAACATCTTTTTACCACTAAATCTTCGTCATCTTCAACAAGATCAAGATAAAAAAAGAAGAAGGGGAAAGATGACCTGAAATGCCGGCAGTACAGTAAACAAGAGCAAAGATCATGCCACCAAAAGCCCAAGCAATGCCTTGAATACCAACGGTTGCACATTTGGTTTTAGACTGAGACACACCCATGACAGTCAAGACGGTGATGTAAAGGAACAAGAAGGTGGCTACAAACTCGGCAATACCAGCTCTGTAAAAAGACCATGATTTGAGTTCACCAGGCTCAAAGAAGGGTGCTGCTGGTGGCTCCTTGTAGTCCTTGTCTGTCTGGGCTGATGTCCCAATAGGTTGTCTCTCTGAGAACTTGTTTGCTCCTAGCTTAACATCCTCTTCTTTACCCTCCATCTTCAAAAAATTAGATTCAAGCTTTTTTTTTTTTTTTTCTTTCCCTCAAGTGCAACCCAACCTAAAGTAGTGATGGTAAGAGAAAGATGAAGAATCTGGTGCCTTTATAGATGGGATAATGTAGTGAGTGTAATGGAATTATTTGGCTCAAAGCAAAAAAGTTGGGTTGTCTTTTTTTTTTTCATTATTTAAATTAAATTTAAAGAATTTAATTTTATTTAAAAAACATATTAACCAGGAAAAAAAATATTACTTTAATATAAATATAACATGAAATAATTTTTATTTAAATAAAATGATTGCATTAAGAGTATGATTAGGGTTTTTGGAATTGGAAAGATGTTTCTGGAAAGAGCAGGAGGATGTTGACAGGTTTCTTGTTGGTTTATACCCTTTGTTCTTATCCTCAACAGAGTTTCTTTCAATTTTTTTATTACAAACAAAATAATAATAAAAGTTTCAGTTTTTTATTTTGGTTAAATAGTTATAATGTCCCTGTACTTATTGTAAATTTGTAATTTAATCTTTTTACTTTTTAAATTTTAAAATTTAAGTCAAACTGTTAGCACTATTTAAATTATTTTATTAAATTCAAGTCTATTATGTCATTCTTTTAATTCCATAGCTATTAAGTGAGTATTTTCTATTACAAAATGCCACATAAATAAATTTAATAATATTAATTATTAAATTTAAATTTTAAAATATTAAAAATAAAAGAGTTAAATTTATAAAAATAAAAATATAAGGACTAAATTTTAAATTTACCAATGGTATATGGTTAACTTTATTTTTAGTTTTGATTACCTGTTTTGGGCCTTGTGATTGTCCACTCAACGTCCTCATCACATCTGTTTGTGAAGGTAGTATTTGATTGGGCGGTTACAAAGCTTACATCACCACAATGAATAAAACAAATCCAGACACTTGCCTGCTACTTTTCAGCCTTTTGGACGGTTGTGATTTTGTTTTGCAAAACACGTTTCACTTTCGTAATATTTATTTGTCAGTCTCGTGAGCTAACAGGAAGCAAAATTAGGATAAAATATGTCATTAGTTCTACTTTTTATTAATTTTAAATTTTTATTTTTATTTTTCAGAATTTAATTTTATTATTTTTTAAATTTTATAATTTAGATCCAATTAAATACTGTTGAATTTTTTATTAAATATTTTAGTGTGATATTTTAAAATAAATAAAATATTTATTTGGTTATAGGTTAACTAAAAAAATAATATTATAATATATCTAAATTTGACAGTATTATCAGTCAAACTTACAGCATGTTTGGTTGGGTGTATTGGATTAGCCAATACACCCCTAATCCGTGGGCCCCACTAATCCCCACTTAATCCCGTGTTTGGTTTGATGTATTGCCTATTACAGGCCTATTACAACACGGATGTATTCATCATTTTCTCTGCTTCAACAACGATTAGCCAATCCGTTTCAAAAGTAAGGATTAGCTAATCGTTTCTGTTTTACCCTCCCCAGCCAAAATCTGCTGCTCCACCCCACCCTCTCCCTCCCAACATCAACAGCAGTTTTCTTCGAACCAAATCTCCACCGTCTCGCGTTTGGGAAGCGAGAAAGTGCGAGAAAAATGAGCAGACCGGGGAAGAAAGTCGTCGATGTCGCGTTCAAAGCATCAAAGAACATTGATTGGGAAGGGATGGCTAAGCTTTTGGTCTCCGATGAGGCTCGCAAAGAGTTCGCTACTCTTCGTCGCACTTTTGATGAAGTTAACTCTACTTTACAAACCAAATTCAGCCAGGTCTTTTTCTTCTCTCTAATCCCTAGCTCCTTTTTTATTCTCTCTATAAATCAATTGGGATGTTTTGGGTTGTCTCCTACACGATGGCGCAGCCAGCTTGTGAAACGGTCATGAATTGGTTATCTTCTGGTGGAGTTACAGAGTTGTTACCTGAAGCAAATGTACAGCCCAATGAGAGATTCATGGTGATGCGGGAAGTTAGTCCATTGCCTATTTCACTGTTATCTGGCTTTTCAATGAATCTTTATTTGAAGTTGGTCTTTCAAATGGAACAATCTTTATTTGCTGGGCAGGTATTATCCTGAATAGAGTAATGTAATCTAATTTATAAATTGATCACTATTTTCTTGTAGGCTTAATTAATTTTATTTGGTCTTTGACAATTGGATCACTACTGATTTTCAAACTGTTTCTAATGCTTGGTATTGATTCGTTTGACGCAGGTTGTTCCTAGTATTGCTATGGTTGAAACATACACCAGATTGTTGCTCATTGCACCTCATTCGTTATTTTGTTCGCACTTCAGTGTAACTTGCTTCCTTCTAATGTTATTATTTCTTATCTTTTAGAAGATTTCTTAGTAAAGGATTAGTGTCATGCAGTTTTCGAGATTTGTGGTATAAATTTTGTCCATTGGAAAAGTTATTCCATCTCATTTTTAATGGAAGTCTTAAGAAGTAATTGCCACTTTCAATATACTTGTAACCTCATTCTTGCTACTGGCTGAAAGTAAGTCAATCATCCTACTAATTTGGAAAAACAAATTTTGACTTATAATGACTTTATCTGTCAATATAATATTTGTTTTTCAGATTTCCTGACATCTGTTCAAGATCATGCTACTTTTCATCCAAACCAACTAACTGACTAAATGTAACAATTCACCCTTTATTAAATCATTTAATTTAGAAAATTGCACTTTGGAAATTTCTTTCCAAACCCATTGTAACCATCCATTGGCAACTTATATAAGAGCCAATGATGATTTATGATCAATAGATGACTCCATGTACTGGGAGAAGGCTTAGTTGTTGTCTGACTGCTGATTTTTTCAATTTAGACCAAAGCTAAAGTCTGATTTCCTTATTCTCTCTTTATGGATTTACAAAAATATATTGTCACTTGCTAATAGAATAATAGGATTTCTTTAAAATGCCTTCTTTGCAGCATTTGGCACAGAGGAATGCTTCTTTATTGAGCAAGCCTGCGGTGACACTTCTGGTGCTTGAAATTGTCAACTATCGTCTGCTTCCACCGTACAGGTGATCTTCTGCATGGTTCATTCAGCCAAGATACTCCTCTCCCTTCTGCTGGTCATAGCATGTGATAGTATTTAGAATGGAATTTGCAGTTTCAGATTGAGCTTTCTGATTCCTGAGGATTTCTGTGCCCTTTGCTTTATATTGCTATTGCTTTATATTTCTCTGACTGTTTTTTATGGAAATATCAATGCCTGACCTATATCTGGACCATAGATATGGGGATATGACCCTTCAAGGACCCTACAAATTCTTGGAAAAAAGTTGAACATACCTATTTTGGACATTTAGCCTGATCTGACACTTGTACTCGAGTTTGCGTAACACAGTTATCAATCATTTTCCAGCTCCAGATCTCCTTGATCTTTCCTAGATCAGTTCCATGCCCCATACGTCACTGAAAGTTAAATGGAAATCAATTGCCAATGAGGACATTGTTTAAATTGGCTGCTATTTTGTTTGCAAATACAATTCTTATTTATGTGCAATTCACTTGTTGAATGCTATTAGCATTTAACAATTTCAGATTAATGCCGTAGATGTTTCATTTCAATAATGCTATTATGTGATCAGATTCTTCTGGACACCAAAACTTGAGATACTCCTATACTTATGTTCAAAGTAGAATGAAGAAAATATAGACATCTAGCTACTCAATTGTCACTTGTTTGCAATTTCTAGCAGTCGAAGTAATCATATTTATCATGCTTGTTATAAGGTTTGGATGGAGTTTTGAGGGATTCACCGTTACAAATGTTATATACTCTTCCATTGCAGGTGTAGAGATCCCCAAGTTTGTTGACACCGTCACTCCTCAATACAAACCAAAATTTGATGAATTGGTGAGAATCAACAGGATAATTGACTCTCTTTTACCCTGTCTCCAAGTTTTTTCCTCGAATGATGTGCTATTTATTTGTGGTTATAGCTTGTAGAATTGAAAGAGGCAGAGGAGAAATCCTTGAAAGAGTCTGAGCGATTGGAGAAAGAAATTGCCGAGGTTCAAGAACTTAAGGTAATAAATAAAACAATGCCGGAATGTGTGTTGTTGTGTTCCAAATCACAATTGCTGAATTTTTTATCTTTTTTTATGAACAGCAAAAGATCAACACCATGATCGCAGACGAGTACTTTGAGAAACATCCAGAGCTTAAAAAGAAATTCGATGATGAGATCCGGAATGACTACTGGGGCTATTGACATTTTTGTGAATTTAATGGCCAAGCTTTTGGTCTCGACTAGAATTTCTGAACCGTTTCTGTTGTTTTAACCCCTTTTTCTCTTGTGCGGTGATCTGGGTTGGAAAGATTAGGCTGTAATGATAAGAAAATAATTGTGTGAGAAAAATTTATCCAATCATTTGAGAAACAAGGTGGATCTTGTAAGACATGCATTCTATTTAGCAGGCATCCGCAGTCATACTTTCATGGCAAAATTTTTACTGTCTGCCCTCTTCATTCCATTCTGTTTTATGTTTATTATTTGAATATTATCTAGATACAATTGAATTTGGACACCTATTTATCTTGATCCATTCTATATGTATTTTTTAATAAGTGGTTATTTATATTATTAGTATTTTGAAATTTTAAATTTTATAAATTAATATAAAAAGGTTTTACATCAAGAATGAATTTATTGATTCAAGTGCATCTAGACAATCATTTATCCAAATTCATCGGACGTGCTTTTTAGTTCTTTTAATATTAATTATTTTAAATTGTATAAATTCATATAAGAAAATTTATTATCAAGAATTTTATGAAATTATATATTATTATTAAATTATATGTAATAATAATTATTTTAAATTATACAAATTCATATAAGATAATTTATTAGTTATAATTATTTTAAATTTTATTAAATCATATATTTTAATTAAAATATATTTAATATTAATTATTTCAAATTATCTTTTATGGTATCATATATTATGATTTGAGTAAATTCATATAAGAATATTAATTATTAAGAATTTTATTAAATTATATATTTTAATTATAATATATTTAATAATAATTATGTTTAAATATGATTAAAATATTTATTATTGATAATAATAATCTTATTAAAATTTAAATAACAATAACAATAATCATTTACCAAAACAAATTTATGCTAAGGGTATTCTAGTCATTTTAGTTTTTTCCACTATGCTATTACACCTCTATTCCATTCAACCAAACACAAGATTACTATTACGCCTCTATTCCATTACATTCAACCAAGCAGTTGATTTGCTATTACACCTCTAATCCAATACACCTCTAATCCAATACACCTCTAATCCAATACAGCGAACCAAACGCACCCTTACATTTTTAAATTTAAAAAAATAAAAGAATTAATTTTTAAAATTAGATTTTAAATTTATAAAGAACACATAAATTTATAACATATTTTAACAGAATAAAATTATAGTTTAATTTTAAAGTAATGTTAAGATATTTTTTCAGGAAAACGGGAGCCAGAAGCAGAAAAAAGGGAAATGGGAATATTATTATTATTATTATTTATTTATTGGATGAAAAAAGGGGAATATTATTAAAAAAAGAAAGCGGAAAAAGATGGATAAAAAGTGACCCGTTGGTGGGGGGGTTACCGTTGGGGAAAGTGACAGCCACGTGAGGAGTGGGCAAAACAACAACGGCTATGTATGTGTGGGGTAATAGAACAGGAAGCGAGGGAAGGCCAGGGTAAATGACTGTTGTTGATTCCGTATCACCACTCACCCTCCTACGTTTAATAACATTTAATATAACATATAAAAAATATTTATTTAAGTTTTGTCAGCATAGCATCAATAGTTTGTAAATTAAAATTTAAATAGTTTTTTTTTATTTTTATATTATATATTAAATTAATTTAAATCTAAGATATATTTAATAAAATATAATATAATAATTCATGTAAAATTTAATATTTGGTTGAAACAGTCATACTTTATAAAAAAAGAATATTAATATAATTTTATGAATCCAAAAGAAGTTAATATAAAATGGGTTTTCATTGTGGTTTTTTTTTTTTTTTGCAAAAATGGTTTTAGCATATTTCCAAGATTAGAAGCTTCATGGAATGGTAAGGCAGAAGAAGAATCCTTTTCTCGTAACAATCTGTAAGAGATTTGTTCCTTCAGCTCTACTATCCATGAACAAACTAGAGGTGCTCATGGTTCGGGCCGGGCCCATAAAAAATTTTCGGCCCGGGTCCTAGGCCCGGACTTGACCCGGCCCGGCCCGAAATATGGGCCTAAGATTTTGCCCAGGCTCGGCCCGGGAAAAAAATATAAGCCCGGCCCGGCTCATTTTTATTTTATAAATTTTAAAAAATTAAAAAAAGTATTTTTAAAATATTTTAAAATTAAAAAAATTAAAAAAATTAAAAAAAATTAAAAAAAGTATTTTAAAAATATTTTAAAATTTAAAAAAAAATTAAAAAAGTATGTAAAAAAATATTTCAAATTTAAAAAAATAAATATATTTATTAAATCGGGCCAGGCCGAAAAAGTGGTGCCCGAGGCCCGGCCCGTTTTTCTAAACGGGCCTCTTTTTTTTGCCCAAGCCCATATTTCGGGCCTATATTTTTACGCAAACCCTCCCATATTTCGGGCGGGCCGTCGGGCCGGGCCGGGCTGCCCGGCCCATGAGCACCTCTAGAATAAACCAACTAATATTTGTTTACTTATATACAACACACGGATTCAAGATTTTACTGCAAAGGGGTAAAATTTTAAATTTGAACATTTTTTTAACGTAAAAAAGTGTTTTTTTTGGATTTTTTTCTTATTAAATAAATAAATTTAATATTTTATAAAAATATGAATGGTTTAATTGTAAAAAATTAAAAAATCACACTATATAAAATTAAATATTTCTTTTCAATGTATAAAAAGAAATAACTAATACTATACTAAATTTCATCAATATTATTATAATTCAAAAATTAAATTAAAAAAACTTGACATTAGTCCTATTTCTCAATACTAGGCATCCTAAATTACACCATCCGTTTTTTCATAAAATCGAACTCATCAATGATAGAATTTGTTGAAAATTCTCAAGGTATCTCTTTTTCGATATATGCCACCAAGTAAGTTGAAAGAAAGTCATCCTCCATTCTATCGTGAAGTTTTGTCTTCATAATTTTATTGGCTAAAAATGCTCGTTCAGTTGTTGTAGTAGACACGGGAAGAGTTAGTACAAGATGAATAATTCTATCAAGGAGAGGATAAATACTTAACTTATTTGTCTTAGCTAGCACTTGATACAAGTCAACAATTGTAGAAACTTTCTGCAACTCCATTTTTTGATGAGTATCAAGTTGAAAATACTTCAATTCCGTAAAATCATTTATAAGTTTGCAGATATTTCCACACAAAAAACTTTGCAATTATCACATGGATCCAAAGCTAAGAACAAGTAACTCCACTACCTCATCATTAAAGCAAGAATTCATTTTTGTTAGCAATGAATCAATACTAGCAGTGAATATATCAAATCGAAAGTAATGTTCAATTGTGAGGTTCTCTTTGGATGCAAGACATACAAATCAAAATATAAAAAAAAATCACTAACCTAATATATAAGTATGTGTGTAAGCCAAATCAATTAATTCTAAAATTTAACTTTAAAGTTCATATTAGGTCTCTAAATATAATCTTTCAAGACTCGTCATACATTAATATTTAATTATTATTAAAATTATATAATTAAAAACTAAAAAATACTTTGTTAATATAAAATATAAACTTATAGGTGAAAGGGACCGAATTGTATAAAACACAATTTAGCCAAGAAAAACGAATGTCATAAAATTCATAAATCTGAAAATTTGAAGAAAGTGGTATCCCCATCGCCTGTATCCATCCCTGTATACGCATGGATTGTACTAGCTTATTCTTTGATAAATTTTAAGTATTTTAGCTCTACATATATTAATATTTCCATCACCTAAACATACGACATGATAATAAACAAGAACAAGTATAAAGTTCCTGTCACTTTATTTATTTATTATTTTAATTTTGCTGTTAGCCAGAGAGGAAGACGAGAGATCCTCCTTGGCAGAGTGATATACTCTTGTCTTTTCAACTTTATATGAAAAAGCAGGAAAGCCAATCATGGTAGACAACTCACACTCACATGCTGCCATAGCCCCACACCCTGCACTTGTGCAGCCCTTTTAGTTCCTCCCGAGTCCCAACATCAATTTTAGTTTCAAAAAAACTGATTTATTCAGGAGCTTTCTTGTAGTATTAGAATTACACTCCTAATCATCATCATCATCAACCAACTACCCTTTCCCATTGGCACATGGCATTTGCCCATTTGTCTTTCTTTTGTCAACAAGGTAGCAAGTGGGTATCAATTAGACAACTGGCAGCTACCTAATGGTCGGTTTGACTGATAATCAAAGTTATTATCATCCCAATCTTTCCATTCCCTTCATCAACATGCAACTGTATTCTTTTCTTCTTCTTAGTTCTGCAAAATATTTCTGCCATATCATATAATGATATGTGCATGTACAATTTAGTCATTGAATTTTTGGCTTCCATTTATATATTCTAATTTCTTCTCGAGTCAATAATTTCAGCTCAGACACATCTAGACATTATTGAACCGTTCATGTTCCATGAAGGTAATCAATTATTTTTAAGCCTTCAAATCTCTGGTGCTCTCTTAACCTTGAGCTGTCATGATCCTTGCATGATTTTAGGAAATATGCTTGATAATGCAGCATGTTATATATAGACAATATAATATAATCTTAGCCACAAGGGAAACTAAAAGAAAATTTAGATTTCTAAAAGATTACATACTGAAATACTTACAGCAAAATGGAGCTGGGCTGAAAGCTGTGAATTATTTCATAAGCAATTCTTCAACATTATCAAATACTGCAAATTACTTGTATTATTTCTGTTTAAAAAAAAATGGGACATGCTAATGCTAATTGATAACATGCCCTACATAGCTTTAAAGGGCATTGAGATTTATGCTAGATCAAAAGTAGGTTTTGAATGATCATCAGCCTCAGCCACACATTTACAATATTGTAACTACGGAAAAAGGTCTTACTTTTCATCGTTTAACTCATCACTATGTTGGGTTCGAGTTGGATATGGGGGCAGGGTCTTTCTGATTCTCCTCTTGTCCAGAGAACTCTCAAATCACCTAGCTTTCTCTCCAGAATAAAAAAGGTTCCTGCATCAAGGCATGGAATTTATCAAGCTGACAGTAAAGAGACTAAGGCGTTCAATTTCTTGACAGTAACAAATTTTACGGAGTGTAAAAGGGGCAATGTAAAGGAGTGCAGGTTGACCATGTCCATCCATCAAATTTAGTGCCACGTATGTAATGAGAAGACGTGCCATAGGTGAGAAAGGAGTTATATTTTAATTCCTTTACCAACAACAAACAAACCATTTTTTTCACGGGCACTGTAATATCATCTCTTACCTAAGCCATAAGCAATCATCACCCACAGGAAGTATCCAGCTCGAAGAGTCTTGTTTGCCAGCCAGTCATACCTGTAACCGTAAGCAGTTCGAGTGATATCTAACTTCTAAGCAGATAAATAAGCAATTTCAGAGTTCAATATACAAAAAAGTATGTATACAGCATTTGGAAAGTAGTATGAAAAAGACGAGGTTGCCATTCCAAAATGGCAGGTACAATAAGGAACAAGTTCGCAGGAACAAACATTAACAGGAACAAAATATTTTGCAAGTGAAGACTTCAAAGTTCCAACCTGAGGGAAAATGCTATCAGCAATCCAGGTAAAAGGATATCACCGAACCCTATTATGCTATAACCAACCCATGGATCAAACATGCGTGGGATCTTCAGTAGCATTGGAATGCAATCCTCTCCACTTTTATCACCACGAGCTACCTATGAAATAGACAAGCAATCAATATCACATTCCAAAGACTAAACCTTCTAATTCTGGTGTAGCATGTGGGCTAAAGTTTGATAAAGTAGATACTTACCACAATCATCACACTTTCATGGAACAACTTCTTTGAAACAAACACCCAAAAGATGTCATATAAGAAGGCACAACCGAGTAGAGTTGTTCCCACCCGATTCACAAACCAAAAAGAATTATGTTATAATATAAATAGTGTTTGGGGAAATCATTACATATTCAATTATTTAGAAATTCCAACGAGAATTTACAGAATTAAGAAGCATTCATGCTAATCGAAAATACACAAATGCTACCTTGAGATTAGGTACATGGACAATTTGCAGAACTGTGATTATCAGTGCAATTCCTGAGAAGACAAAATATTATAACTTAAAACTTTGCAGTGTAAATCTCGCATCAACTTCTTGTCAAAATAAGTAAACGAAGGGAGAGACTATAGGACCTACAGGAAAACATGACTCGTATACCTAAGGTGGTTGTATGCACTTATCACTAATGTGATAATGTAATGCGTATCACATGGATGGTTCCATTAATGAACAATAAGAGCATTCTGAACCCACTATTTGGAGTGAATATTCTAGGCAAGCAATGACTTGATGAAAAACAAAAAAAAAAAAATCTGGATAATGAACCCAGAACAAGAATAAAGGTTGTCATCCATCAATTCAAACACTTGTTTTGAACTCACTCTTCAGCATTAATGGGAAAGAACAAGATAGGGTGTCAATGGTACATTAAGATAGGCACAATTAAATATTTAAGCACATAGCTATTGCATTCATGATAGTACTCATGTATCGAATTCGCTTGTCTCTTATTACCATGGCATCCACTATTTATTGCATCAACAAGTGGAAGTGGAAAACATTTATGCCAAAGAAAGGAATTTTTAATAATTTATAGTACAAGGAACTTGGACAATCTTGAAATATATTAGGACAGTTAACAAGAAAGTACATTCTTACTAGTATATCTTGACCTATCCAAGCAAAGGAAACATTGCGGTAAACAGCCCAAACAACAGCAAATGCTACGCAGATAGGCAAAACTGTCAATGTAAGGTATGAGAGATGTCCAAAGTGTTGAAGATTTGCTTCAGTTATCATAATCTAGCTATTTTTAGATATAATCATAACTTTGATTTATTTCAGATTTTTTAGAGATTTTTGTTAAAGATTATGATTCTGTTATTAGCTTATTTTTAGTTAGTAGTTGTTAACTTGTTTACTATATAAACAACTAGTTTCAGTTCAATAAAATGTACCTTTTTCATTTCAATTACTTGACTTTTCAGTTCAGTTTTCTTCATCATTTTAGTTTTCTTTTTTGATAAAATACCAACAATTGGTAATCAGAGCTTTCTTCTTGAGGGACCTGTGTTAGTGTTTGCTGCATTATGGAAGCTGAAATTAATTTCTCTTCGATTGCGCCGCCTATTTTTGATGGAGATAATTATTAGATTTGGGTTGTGCGAATGGAGACTTACCTGGAGGCTATAGATCTTTGGGAAGCCGTGGAAGAAGGCTACGAGATTCCTACATTGCCTACCAACCCCACTGTGGCACAGATCAAAACACAAAAAGAAAAGAAGACAAGGAAATCAAAGGCAAAAGCCTGTTTGTTTGCTGCAGTTTCACTAACTATTTTTACACGAATTATGTCTCTAAAGTTAGCAAAGGAGATATGGAATTATCTCAAGACTGAGTACGATGGAGACGAGAGAATTCGCGGGATGTAAGTGTTGAATCTTGCACGTAATTTTGAGCTGAAGATGAAGGAGACTGAAACAGTCAAGGAGTATTCTGAAAGGCTCCTTAACATAACCAATAAGGTCAAGTTGCTAGGTTCATCTCTAGCAGATTCAAGGATTGTGGAGAAAATTCTTGTAACAATACCTGAAAAGTTTGAGGCTACCATCACCACCTTAGAGAACACGAAGGATATGTCAAAGATTACTTTGGCGGAACTCTTAAGTGCTTTACAAGCACAAGAGCAAAGGAGTATAATGAGGTAAAAAGGGGTTGTTGAAGGTGCTCTACTAATTAAGCATCAAAATGATGGAAAGAACAGGAGGTCAAAGAACAAAAAGTTTCATGCTACGAGTGGAGAAAGCTCTGTTTTTGGGAACAAAGTAAAATTTGAAATAGAAGATCAGGAGTGAAGAAGGATTATCCTCCATGTCAACATTGCGACAAGAAAGGTCACCCTCCTTTCAAGTGCTGGAGAAGACCAGATGCAAAGTGCAATAAGTGTAACCAAATGAGACATGAAGTTGTTATTTGTAAGTACAAAAATTAGCAAAGGACATGAAGTGCAATTGGCAGATCAAGAAGAAAAAGATCAGCTTTTTGTTGCAATTTGTTTCACTAGTCACGAAGCAAGTGAAAGTTGGCTCATTGACAGTGGTTGCACTAATCATATAACACATGACAAAGAGTTGTTCAAATAACTGAAGAGTACCGAGTCCAAGAAAGTCAGAATTGGGAACGGTGAGTACATTGCAGTCAAAGGAAAGGGCACTATAGCCATTACAAGTTGTTAAGGACAAAAGATGTTCGAAGTTAAGATGGTAGGAAGGAGTTTTTCCCTCAATCCAATGCAAGAGGAGCAATAAGCTTTTCTAATCAAAGAAAGCCTCACAATGCTGTGGCATAAAAGGATCGAACACTATCACCATCAGGGGATACTGCAGATGAAGTCCAAAAAAATGGCAATTAATCTTCCAGACCTTGATGATCACCTGCATGTAAAGCTTGTCAATTTAGAAAGCAAAATAGAAAGCCATTTCCCAAGACAGCATGGAGAGCCACTTGTAAGTTGTAGTTGATTCACACAGACATTTCTAGATCTCAAAGAACTCTTTCATTAGCAGGTGTCGGTATTATGTTGCTTTTATTGATGATTTTACAAGAATGTGTTGGATTTTCTTCTTAAAATTCAAGTCAGAAGCGGTTGGAGTATTCTGGAAATTCAAGAAGATTGTGGAAAATCAAAGTGGCAACCACATTCAAATATTGAGGTCCGATAACGGCAAGGAGTATACATAAGAAAATTTCAATGCATTTTGTGAATAAGCTGACATTGAGCATCAATTAACAGTTCCCTATACTCCGCAATAGAATGGAATTAGTGAGAGGCGAAACAAATACATCTTAGACATGACCAGATGTATGTTGCATGAGAAAAATTTACCCAAAAAGTTCTGGGCAGAAGCAGCTCATACCGCAGTTTTCCTACATAATAGATTACCCACAAAAGTGGCCAAGGATCAAACACCCTGTGAGGCTTGGTATGGTCATAAACCATATTTAAATTTGCTCAAAATATTTGGTTGTTTGTGCTTCACTCACGTTCCTCAAATCAAGAGAGACAAGTTAGACAAAAAGGCACTTCTAGGAGTCTTTATCGGCTATAGCATTGTTGCAAAAGCTTACAAAATTTTCCAACCGCAGTCTGGGAAAATTGTTATAAACAGAGATGTTCATTTCGTGGAAAATGAAGAGTGAAACTGGGATGAGAAAAGTGGCCAAAGCACAACAGATTTAGAGCTTAAATTTCCTGTTTCAACCACAGATAAAGATAAAAATTGGCTGAATGAGTCGGTGGATGATGCTCTAACAAGGGGTACTAGATTGCTCACTGACATTTATGCAAGATGTAATATAGCTGTTTGTGAACCTACAAATTTTTCTACGGCAATGAAGGACATGAAATGGGTGGTTGCAATGAAAGAGGAGTTGTCCATGATTGAGAAAAACAAAACATGAGAGTTGGTTGATCGAACCTATGATAGGAAGGTGATTGTAGTCAAGTGGGTGTACAGAACCAAGCTTAATGCTGATGGCTCAACCAACAAGCACAAAGTAAGACTTGTGGTCAAAGGCTATGCACAAGTTTTTGGCGTAGACTATTTAGACACCTTCGAACCAGTTGCTCATTTGGACACCATAAGACTTTTACTTGTTATAGTTGCTCAAATGAATTGGAGAGTGTATCAGCTTGATGTAAAATCAGCTTTTTTAAATGGCATTTTGCAAGAAGAAATTTATGTTGAACAGCCTAAAGGTTTAGTGAAGAAAGAAGAGGAAAACAAGATGTTTCTTCACAAGAAGGCTCTTTATGGATTGAAACAAGCTCCAAGAGCTTGGTACAGTAAGATAGATGATCATTTGCTAAGCTTGGGTTTTGAAAAAAATTTGTCCGAGACCACTCTTTATGTCAAACATCAGAATAATGATATTTTGATAATCTCTCTTTATGTTAATAATCTCTTGCTAATGGGAAATGATGCACGGTTGCTTGAGGAATTCAAGCAAGAAATGATGAAGGTTTTTGAGATGACAGATCTCGGATTGATGTCTTTTTTTATTGGAATGGAAATTAAACAGGCTGAGCATAAAGTATTCATATGCCAGAAGAAGTATGCCAAGGAAACCTTGAAGAAATTCAAGCTTGAAGAGTGCAAGGAAGTAAGCACTCATATGAATCAAAAGGAGAAGCTGTGTAAAGAAGATGGAGCTGATAAAGTTGATAAGGGATATTTTAGAAGTTTGATTGGTTGATTAATGTATCTTACAGCAACACGTCCTGATATTTTAAATGATGTAAGTACTTTGTCACGATTTATGCATTGTGCCAGTGAATTGCATCTCAAGGCTACCAAGAGAGTAGTTTGTTATATCAAAGGCACGAGTAATTTTGGTGTTAAATTCACAAGAAGCAAGGAGTTCAATCTTGTTGGCTTCTCTGATAGTGATTGGGGAGGTTCCATTGATGACATGAGGAGTACATCAGACTATTGTTTTACTTTTGGATCTAGTGTCTTCTCATAGAGCTCGAAGAAGCAAGAAACTATGGCTCAATCCACTGCCGAAGCAGAATTTGTTACTGCAGCAGCCGCTGTTAATCAAGCTTTGTGGCTTTATGGTTGAGAAAATTATTAAGTGATCTTAACCTTGAACAGAAGGAAAGCACAAAGACTTTCGTCGATAATCAAGCTGCCATTGCAATTTCTCATAATCCAGTATTTCACGGGGAGACTAAACATTTCAACATTAAGCTTTTCTTTTTAAGGGAAGTGCAAAAAGAAGGTAACGTTATACTGGTTCATTGCAAAACAGAGGAGTAGGTTGTAGATATCTTCACCAAGTTACTCCCAGTAAGCAAATTTGAAGTTTTGAGAACAACATTTGGTGTTTGCAGCAACTGAAGCAAGGAGAAGTGTTGAAGATTTACTTCAGTTATCATAATCTAGCTATTTTTAGATATAATCATAACTTTGATTTATTTCAGATTTTCTAGAGATTTTTGTTAAATATTATGATTATGTTATTAGCCTATTTTTAGTTAGTAGTTGTTAACTTGTTTACTATATAAACAACTAGTTTCAGTTCAATAAAATGTACCTTTTCCATTTCAATTACTTGACTTCTCAGTTCAATTTTCTTCATCATTTTAGTTTTCATTTCTGATAAAATACCAACACAAAGAAAGGCACTTTAATGTATGATTCTCCAGCATGCTTGAACCACCTGTGACTGTGAGATATAAAAACTTGGTCATAACCTTGAAAAGACAAGTTAGATAGCTTAACTAATGAAGGCTGTAAAACTGAAAGAATGGTATTTGTATCTACACAGTTGGACAATATACTAAATGCCTCAGCTTCCATAACTGCAACCATTTTTCTTCGTTTATTGATGAAAGTTGACGCTATTATGAACAAAAAAGTTTTCAAACTAAATCCTTTTATTCGGCTTCTCATAATGCTTTGATGGTTATCTAGTTATGTAAAGAATAAAATAATGATAGATGCTTGGCAGTAAATATAAAAAGACTGAATCAACAATGATCCACAAGTGTGACATGCAGATTGAGCATGTATTTAAATGCAAACTTCTTCTAACATACTTAATTCATATTAAGAAATACAAGCATACCTACAATAGAGCAACCACGCAAGTTTGAAGGCCCTGCATATACATAAAACTTCCAAGTTATATACTAATACTTCATTGAAATATCTGGTATAACTGAGAAAAAAAATTGGTAATGTTCACAGAAACATATAGTGTATGGCATGCATGCTCAGGGGAATAATAACGACGAATCAGACATGAAAGAAAGTTCTACCTCTACACCACCTATGTAGAAAAGAACCACCAACAGCTCAACAAACCAGTATGACATAAGTTGGTAAAGCATAACCAAGAAGCAAGAAGCAACAACAACGAATAAGATGGCTGACTTGGTGTTGATGTCTACTACACCACCAGAACCTACATGTCTGCTTTCCGGGATTTCATCCAAAGCATCCTGCATTGACAATATAAGCTCTTAATAAGAATAATATAGCTGTAAGCATACAAACACAGATGTAGATATGTTGCATTGTGTAATACGTTAAATTAACTCCAAGTGACCTTTAATAGTTTGTCCTATTCAATAGCAGCTCCTCTTACACTCCATGCTGACCAATATGAAGCACATATTATGGTACCAATAGCCATCAACCATAGGAACACTTCGGCTATGTCAACTAGTGGTCGCTTTGGGGAGTAAAGCTATACAGACACTGCAAAAGCTCAAAGCATTTAAAAAGATATCATATATGTCCTAAAAGGAAGACCATATATGTGGATAAAAAAAAGTAGAACAATATTCAATAGAAGCTTACCTGATGGAATTACTTGTTAGCATTTTTTCCAAGCTTGCACCAGCATCCTGTGGGAGCATGACAGCAGGTATGTGTATGTCTAATCAGTTTCATCAGGCTCACATACCATCTTGTAGAGTTCTGCAGTAAATGAAACAGGGTTGACCTTTAGCAAGGTACATATTCTCCAATATGTCTCTTTCGGTCAAACTATTTATCCAAAAATTGATTTAAAAAGTGAATACTATCAATCTCATACTTATTCATTGCAATCCAAAAGGGTAAAATTCAAATTAGTGACAAAAGAACATTTTTTCCAGTTAACATAAAAATATCACCCTGGTTATTTGTCAATAATGCATTTAAAAACCTCAACTACTCGCATCAAGTAACAATCTAGATCATCAATTACCTTTTTGGTTATTTATAATGAGAACAGCTGATGTATGAGCTACTTGTGCATTATTTGCCTTGGTTGTGAATTTGCAGTGGCCTCGGTCCACCATAATAAAATCATTAGCAAGCTAACGAAACCAAAGTTATGCATTGGTTAATAGTATCTAAAATATGCTATACTTGCTTGTTGTGATGACCATACATGAATGCATGAGTATATCAATACCAAATAAACAAACCTTATTCTTTGGGTGGTTACAACAATCACGAGGGTCAGAAAGAATGAGGCATCTTTGGTTTGCATTCTTCTCCTTCGACACTATCGTAGTGCCAAATCTGGCACCTACACCAACATACTCAGAATCCTCTATGCAATTAACCCAAGTTTGAACTTTGACCTAAAAAAATCCGTGATGATTGACAGTTAAACTCAATAAACGAAACAAAACATGGATAAAGCTAAACTTTATACAACAGAGGTCCATAATAAATGTTGAGAACAACTTTACTCCAACAACGTGGACATGGAGAGTCCAAAACTAAGAGAAACAAATTGACAAAAAAGGGCAGGTAATCGAATATTTTATCACTATGAGCAATGAAAGTAAATCGCTATTAATAAAGGGGAAAATTTACTAGGACCAATAGCTGACTATCAATCTAGAAATATAATCTAGAAATATAATAATATATCAATCAAAAAAGAATGGGAAATTTTTTCATAAAATCAGAGAGTAACAATTGCTGAAGAAAAAAAGAGAAAATACAGACTCACCCACCAACTTAAGAAAATAACTAAATGCTATATATTTACTAAACTGGAGCTAAATTAGCTTTACTAAATGCTATACAATATATACCCAAAACGCCAAGCCTTCAAGATTTCATTTTTGTCTCGGGACTTGAAACATCGAAGTTAAATTGTTGAAAGTACGACTGAAGATTGAAGTCCCGCTATATAGTGTGATTGTCTCAAGACATAGGAGTCAAGGTATTGAGACATGACGAGACATGGGTCCATTGTCTCAAGAGATGAAACTTCAAACTTAAAATTTATAAACAATGACCTATCTCAAGACAGTGACATGACTTCCTTCTCGAGACATAGCCTACATTTTACTAGTTTAACCCAGGATTCTTAACGTACTCTATGTTTAACTATCATTGACCTTGGATGGTTGTGTATGGATTTTTTTGAGTTCATTTATGTTGGTTTAACATTTGTATGAACTTCTTATTTTAGTTTGATTTATTTTTAGCTTCGGTTATCATTTTAATATTTGTTTGAGTTGCTTCAAACATGGCTTATTGTATTCTATTGGCTTTTTGGTCGGGTATAGAGTGATAGGGAAAATCAACATTATTGAAAGTGCTTGGTTACTTACCACTACCAAATTTAACAAGAAAAACAAATTTAAGGAAACCAGTGGAGAAACAAAGAAATGAATAAATAAATAGAAGAAAGGATTTAGAATAATTACTAGAACAAAATCGTTCTCACAACCAGGCTTCTTGGGAGCTAAATTGTCGTCGTGTACTATATCACCGGCAATGACAGAATTTGGCTGACAGACAAATGAAATCAGAGCTGATACTAAGATTACTCCACAAAGTCTCTGCAAACCCATTAATGGGAGAGAGCTTTTCCTACTCCTCTCCCTATTAATAGTCATTGTTCAGGTGATCCTTTGAAGTGGGATCACAGTAATGATTGCTTTTGGTGTTGTCTTCTCGGAAACGATAAAAGTTAAACAGGAATCGTAGACTTTTGGGGCTGCAGGTAATGATAAATTGATAATAAGATGAGGAAATAGATCTACTAGTTTTGGAAGGAAGTGGCAAAGCAGCCCTCTAAACTCCCAAAGCTTTAATGGTCACTATCTACGAGCTACTCAACTCATTACTCCAAGGCGCATGGAATACACTACTCTCCTACAGTTGAAAACCCGCTAAAAGAAGTTCCCGGATATTAAGGATTTTATTTGGTTAAAATCTGCCATAAGTCCCTGCACTCTTCTTAAATTTAAAATTTAGTCTTTTTACTTTTATTTTTAAGAATTTACTCTCTCTACTTTTCAGATTTCAAAATTCAGGTCTAATTATTAATAGTATTAGAATTATTTTGTTAATTTCAAGTTTATTACGACGACTTTTTTTCACTCGCATCATAGGTGTGTCATAAGTTATAATAAAATCACTGCCTAAATTGGTATCATAAGTCAACAACCTATCAACTAGTTAAGAAATGATTAAAAAAATCTTTCTTTATACAAAGTTACTTATATAATTAATAAAGGCTAATAAGCCTCTCCATGAAAAATGCACTCAATTAAATCCTTTGACCAACGTTTTCCGTCTTTGATTGTTATAGCGTTTACGTGGCCGTTAATAGTGCTGACATGTTGCTCCATGTCAATAACAATTGCTGACATGGCAGTGCCACATCAACATAAAAAATTCTTTTTTTAAATAGAAAAATTAAAAGAAATATATTTTTATTGGAATGAATTTGGATAAATGATTGTATATTTCAAATTTATTGTTTATAAATATTATAATTTGTACATTTTTAAATTTTAAATCATTTTATAATTTTTATATTTTATTGAAAAATGATTTTTAATATTTTCCTTCCTTTTTTTGGAATTTATTAGAGTTAGGACTAAATTGATAAATTTTGTTAATGTTGAAGGCTAAATTTTAAACATTTTAAAATTACGACCAATTTCATAGAAATATTGAAGGACAAAATTTGTTATTAGGCTAATAAAAAGCCCACGTTAGACTTCCGTTATTCACTACATGACAAGGTAATTAAAATGTAATTTCCAAAAATTTAGTAACTAAATTAAAAAATTATAGTTAGGTGGCCAAAACATACACACTCTCATAATTGGATGAACATTTATGTAATTTACCCTTAATATAATTGCAATTTTTAACTCCAAATATTTATAAGTTGACTCTTACTTCTCAAGTGAATGTTTTAAAAATCGGATTAGTGATCAAATCGATTAGACTATTTGATTCTCGGTTTGATTATTGATTCAAAAATAATTAAATAAATAGTAAATATAAAAAATATAAACCGATTCAACCATATTTTTTTTATTCTAAACAGTTTGCTCATAAATCAGTTCAATCCCTTTATCCAGACCAATATATCATCTAATTTCATTCCAATAGGTCTAATCCGATTCCATCAACCTTTACACTCTCTCTTTATGTATATGGATGGCTTATCCAAAGCTTATGCTGTAACACCCCCTAACCCCAAACCATCACCGGAACAGGGTTATGACATTTATGGTACCACATTATTCTTAAATAATTTGCTACCACATTTGCCTTTCCTGGATGATAATCTATAACACAATCATAATCTTTTAAAAGTTCTATCCATCGTCTCTGTCTCAGATTCAACTCCTTTTGTGACAGAAGATATTTGAGACTTTTATGATTAGTGTAAATATAACATTTCTCACCATACAAGTAATGCCTCCGAATCTTCAATGCAAAAATTACAGCAGCTAACTCCAAATCGTGTGTCGGGTAGTTGCGTTCATGTGGCTTCAACTGTCGAGATGCATAAGCTATTACTTTTCCATCCTACATCAATACACAACCCAAACCATTCAACGAAGCATCATTGTACACTATGAAATCTTTCCCCGATTCTGGTAAAGTTAGAACTGGTACCTTTGTCAGCATTTATTTCAATGTCTCAAAACTCCTCTGGCACTGATCATCCCAAATAAAAGGAACATTCTTCTGTAGTAACTTGGTCATCACCAAAGCTATATTCGAAAACCCATTTACAAATCTTCTATAATATCCAGCCAAACCAAGAAAACTGCGTACCTCAGATACATTCTTCGGTGCTTTCCACTGAACAATTACTTCAATTTTCTTCGGATCAACTCTGATTCCATCTGCCGATATCACATGTCCCAAGAATACTACCTCTGATAACTAGAATTCCCATACACGGTTCTGAGATGCTGATCATGCTTTGACTCTAACTTCGAATAAACCAGTATATCATCAATAAAAACCACCACAAACTGGTCTAAATACGGCTGAAAAATACGATTCATCAAATCCATGAAAGCAGCTGGAGCATTAGTTAACCCAAATGGCATCACCAAGAATTTATAATGACCATATCGAGTAAGAAATGCAGTCTTCGGAACATCACTTTCTTTTACTTTCAGCTGATAATACCCAGATCTCAAATCAATCTTCGAAAATACCGAAACTCCTTTTAGCTGATCAAATAAATCATCTATACGGGGCAACGGATACCGGTTCTTGATCGTCACTTTGTTTAACTGTCGGTAATCAATATAAAGCCGCATTGATCCATCTTTCTTTTTAACAAACAATACCGGAGCTCCCCAAGGTGAAATGATCGGTCTAACGAATCCACGATCTAGTAAGTCCTGTAACTGCACCTTGAACTCTTTTAATTCAGTGGGCGACATTCGGTACGGAGGTATAGAGATTGGTACTGTACCTGGATAAACTTCAATAGCAAATTCAACCTCTCTGTCAGGTGGTAAACCCGGTAATTCTTCAGGGAATACATCTGGAAACTCACATACGGTTCTGATCTTACTGCATTGACTACTAACCGAATTAGAATTAATAACATAAGCTAGATATGCTGTACAACCTTGTCGAAGTAATTTATTAGCCATTCACCTCAATTTTGTCCCCATTTTCTGTCTGAATACTAAACCTCTTTTTATAGCAATCCAATACCACTCCATGTTCAGACAACCAATCCATACCCAAGATTATCTCAAAGTCATCGAAAGGCATGATCAATAAGTCAACGGAAAACATTTTATCATGTATCATCAACGGGCATCTCCGGCATACTCTATCTACAGATACAGTTTGTCTCAAAGGGCTAGACACTTCTATTAAAGCTCTAGACATTTCAGATTTTAACTTTCCCGACTCAACCAGTTTTGAATTAATATATGAATGCGACGACCCTGGATCAATTAAAGCATAAATAGACTCAGTATGTAATAAGAATATACCTGTTACAACATCATGGGCATCGCCTTCTTCCCGAGTCTGAACTACATAGGCCCTGGCTGGTGCTCTTGCCTCTGACTGTTGTGTAACTATATCACCGTTCCTACAAACACCTCCACCTTTGGATACCGAACTACCTTTACCTGACCCTCTGCCTCTAGTAGTAGATACTGATCTCAGTGATGTCACGGGTGCAGCACTATCAGCCTTTGGACAATCTCTGATGAAATGGTTTGTAGAACCACATCGAAAACAGCCTCAAATTAATTTCCAGCATTCCCCTCTGTGTTTCTTTCTGCAGTGCTGACAGTCTGGAATTTCTACACTCAGAGGTGGACCTCTCACACTACTAGTAGATACTGTTGTCTGTTTCCCTCTGCTTCTACCACCTCTGTCTGATCTAAAACTGGATCTCCAACCACCTTGGGATTCATTTAATCTTTTCGCTGAGGATTCGAACTGGTAGTTCCTGTACGCTTCCCGGTTGGTCTAACAACTTCAGTCTTTTTGTCGAGGCCCAGCACTTGTTCCACCATTTTGGCTCGTTCAATCAAATCTACTAACTCAGTAATTCGATGCGATATTAACTGTACCTTAATCTTGTCTCGCAAACCCCGTAAAGATATTTTACAACTATTAGCTTCTGTTGGAATAAACTCGGAGGCATATCTGCTAAGTCTCGAGAATTCTCTCTCATAATCTATTACCGACATATCACCCTGTTGTAACATTAGAAACTCTTGTTTCTTATCTTCAATATACATTTCTCCGACATATTTCTTTTGAAATTCCTTCTGAAATAAATCTCGTGTTATATGATCCTCCAATAAATGTTGAATCACTGATTCCCACCATAAATAAGCTTCCCCTTGTAGCAACGATACAACACAAATTAAACACTCTTAGGGGGTACAGTCCAACTGCTGCAAAATTCTTTTAATCGACTCCATACAATTTTCAGCTGCGGATGGATCGACTTCTTTTAGACCCATAAATTCAGTAGCACCATATTTGCTCAGTTCTTTTATCAGGGCATGTCTTGGAGTATGTGTTGAACTCGTAGCAGGAACAGTACCTGCTACTTTTTGCAAAGCATCGGTAATAATTCTTAATATATCAGAATCATCTCTATTATTTCTTCTATCTACTCTAGGAGATTGATTCCTTATCGGGTTAATACTAGGTTTTGCCGATTCAGTTTCATTTAACCCATAAGGTTTTCCTTCTCTGGGATACATTTCTTCATCAGTATTATTTATTCTTTCATTAGATATCTTTAATCTATAAAACAGAAACAAATAAATAGGTCAGCATCCAAAAATCCCGAGTCAGTTTGACTCAATGGTGGCATGTACATCTAAACTCAATTCCGAGCTCGATTTAGGCCGAGAATCGGCTAAACTTGATAGCTCTGATACCAACAACTATAATACCCCCTAACCCTAAACTATCGCTGAAACATGGTTACGAGGAATTACCAGACATATCAAACAATTTACAAATAATTCTTAAATAAATGACAAACATATTAAAATATAACCATAAATTCATATGTTTGTTTTATAAATTGACTTCATTCATTTCTTTTCGATTTTTTTATAAATTTCGACAGCATTTCTACTTATTTTAACATAAACCCCCTGTAATTAAAAACCGCAACCAATTTACAGTTAATACAGAAACCAACACATTTTCACATTCAAACATGTCTAAATCATGCCTAAACATTTACTTATCAAATTGATCAACAATATTCATAATACTTTATAAAAGTTAACTAATAAACTTTGTTCATCTCATTTCAATTTTAATACCGGACATACCATTTTATAACTTCATGTTTCGTTTATCATTCAATGATGGGTGTCGAATCCACCAATATAAACCTACACCTAATTTTCCAAATTTAAGCAGTATAGGGAGTAGGGTCGATCCCTCAGAGACTAGGTTTACTGCAAATTGTTGCTCTATTGACTAGATTTATGTCGGGACAGCTGTCGTGCCCAAGAAATTCGGAGGGATAAAATTTGAAGTCCTGAAAATAAATAAATAAAATGCGTGAAAAGAAAAAGTTGAAAAAAGAATAATAAAAACAGTGAAATAAATATTAAGAAAAATTAATTAAAATAAGCTCAGCCTTAGGTACGGATTTTCCCTCGTCTTTGAACCGATCCTCGAAATTAAATGAACTCCTCTTCTCCAATAAGCTAGTTATAGCTACCAAGGACGTCTCGGACACCAACTCTTCCTTGTGTAAATTAGTTATAGAACGTCCAATAACTAACCCTTACCGATCGAACAACCACGAAACGTTCGTGATTTAGAACTCCAGCAGCTTTGCGTTCTAAAAGAGCCTAGCTCGAACCAATGCCCTCAACCGCGTGGGACATTTAAATCCGGTTACTACTTCCCTTGACGGAACCAAACAGCTCTCTCCACTTGGCACGCCAATGTGTTCACAAAAAATCGATTAGAAACGTTCCTTTCGAAATTCCAACTGTACGTCTAACCACACTAAATCAAATGAAGTCTTTTTGACTTAATGTTGATCTGACTTTGTGAGTTGACAAATTCATACTCTTAATCCGGAGAAATAATAAGTGCTGGAATTTAGGAGTTAAATCGCTTGGGTTCGTAACTCACGGGTTTTGACGAGGCTAATTCCGGCCTAAAGCTGAAAATGGATTTAGTTCGCTAAGGTTTGAGGCATGTTCGTATTGGAATAATTAAATAAGGTAAAATGGATGAAAGGAATGGGAAGCATGATTTAATTTGGGGGGCTAAAATTTTGGTGGTGAAATAAAGTAATAAAGTGAATTATCTACTGGAGATGAAAAGAAAGTTTGAAAAGGAAATTGAAAATGGTTTAAGTGGTAACAAGCTGGAAAATTAGGAATTGAAAGTAAAGAAAACTAAAGACAACAAATAAATTTGTGAGAAAAGAGAGAATGTATTGAAAGATGAATGCTTGATATTTCAATTGATGATTAAAATGAACAAATGTAGCCTCTATTTATACTAGTGGCCTTGCTAAATTAAGAGCCAACTAGTATAGAAAATCAAGGAAAATATTCCATAATATAAAAAATATCCCAAAATAATCTCCCACTAAGTCAACAATTTCAGCTAATTATTCTTGGAAAAATTCTGCTTTGGCCCTCCTTCTTTGCTTCTTTCTTCAATCTAGCCCAATTTAGCCCCAAATTGCATTCCTGCACAAAATTCAATAAATATGGCAAAATTAATGGTGCATTCTCATAAATTAACCAATTTAATTACATAAAATATGAAAATTTAGCATTTAATCATTCAAACATTAGAAGCCAATTCTTTACAACCAAAATTTACAAAACTCTTTAGTAAGACCTAAGTACATGCCATATTTACCAAAAGGAAAAATACATCACCGAAGTTATGTTGAAGTCGGGATTGATCTAGATGCTGAACCGAAACCTTTGACTTCTATCGACCTGTGCACGGAAACAACCGAAGTTATGTTGAAGTCGGGATTGATCTGGATGCTGAACCGGAACCTTTGACTTCTATCGACCTGCGCACGGAAAAAACCGTACGCTGAGTATTTCATACTCAGTGGTATTACTATAATTTAAATTATTTAAGTAAAATAACAAATAAACATGTCAAATTATATAATAATTAATTAATTCATAAATAAACTAATTTATTCTTAATTTTCATTTCTCAACAATAACTACTCAATTTGGCTATTCATCAATTTAATATCATATAACAATTTTATTGAACATAAATCTCTTCGTGAATCTTTGGTTCATTCTTTTCATTCTCATTTCTCAATTCCAATTCACTTTCCATTTCATGAATAAAGTCGATCATTTTCATTCGATTTTTGCTATTCCATTTATTTGCCCCTATTAACAAGACTCAGACTTTGGCGGATACACGGATCCAACCAAACACACCAGAATGGCACCCAGTGCCTCATCGGATAGTTTGAAGCAACGTTGACACCCAGTGTCTCATCGGCTAAGCCGAAGTAAGTTGGTACCCAGTACCTCATCGTATCTATCCGAAGAAATATAGTGACACCCAGTGTCTCATCGACTCGAGGTCGAAGTATCCCTGAACTCTTCCAATCCTATGGCATGCCAACTATATCCGACTCCGCCCGACTAGTTAATAGGGTATTCAAATCATTTTTCTATTTCAAATTTACTTTTGATTCAATCACAATTCAATTTAATTTCACTTTCCACTTTTTAATCAATACACAGTTCAGATAATTTCACTTAGATTCAATTCATTTCATTCACTTTTACTCAATGCAATATTTTAACACTCACCTCAATTTCATTTACCAAGTACTTTAATTGAAATTTAACAATTGAAAATAAATAAATTCAAATTATAGTACTACAAACCGTAAATCTCCCGTTTTAGTCCTCGATATCTTTCTCCTTTCCTTTTGATGCCGATGCCTCGGGTTTTTTGTTAGCTACGAAAAATAATAATAATTTACACTATTAATTACAGCACTAATTATGATAAATAATTGAATTTCTATTCAATTTCTTCTTTATTCTCAATTTGATCCTAACTAAGTTCACTTACTTTCCTAATTCAATTCACACTCTATTTCTATTCAAATTTCATCCAAACTCAAATTTAACTATTAAAATTTCAGCATATTTTCCTAATTTCAAATTTCTCTAAATTTAGTCCCTAAAACTCAAAACTTATAGCTTAGTTTACAATTCAATCCTTTATTCAATTCCAATCAAAATTTCTATCAAATAAACCCTCAATTCCATCATTTATTCAGCATAAACCCTACTCAAAAATCTATTAACTTTCAAAATTTCAACTTAAATCCAAGAGTATTTCACTCTTGAATTCCAAAACATCAAATTTATAAGAAAAGACTTGATTAAACTTACCAATTAAAGTTTCAAGCTTCAAATCCCTAATTTTCTCTTTTATTTTTCTTTCCCTTTTCTTTCGCTTTTTCTCCCTGCTTCTCGTCTCAATTCTGTTTCTATTCTTTGTTTTTGTTTCTTTTATATTTTATTTATTTTATTAACATAATATAATGATTATAATAAATATATTTTAATAACATAATATTATTAAATTTTACATTTGGTCCCAATAATTTTATTACAATATTTACTAATTATTATTATTAAGGTAAAGATATTTTATAAATTATAAATAATTTATAATTCATTTATCATCTTTATTTTATTAACTTTCCAAAATTAACCTTACTAATTGATTAAATTTCCAATGATGAATAATCATTCTTATTATATAATATAATAATAATATAATAATTTATCATTATTTAATTACCTTATCATCATCATACACTTGTCATGTCTTTAATTTATTTATTATATAAAATCTCATAATATAATTAATTCAATTAATAATTATAAAATATCTTCATACTTAAATTATAAGTAATTTAGGTGTTTAGTTTACAAATGTACAAATAAAATTTTTACACATGTATATTTTATTACCATACAATTGTCTACTATTTACTTTATTTAATAATAATAATAATAATAATTATATATATAATATTTATGTATAACTTAAATAAAATCTTAGATTTTAATGCATATATGCCGCCTCATTTCATATAAATAGCTTAATTTCCATTTTAGCCCTTTTACTTTCTTTTAATCTATAATTAGGCTTTCATTCTTTATTTAATTTGATCCTTTTTCCTAATTACTTTAAATTAGGCTAAATTCACCTAATTAATATCTAATTAAGCACTCAACTAAACTCATAATTACTTCTAATAATTATTTATGACTCAATTTACTAAGACGGAAGCCCGATATCGTACTTTTCCGATACCCGTAAATTTTGGGTCATTACATATGCATAAGCCATAAGGTTGTAAAATAAGTTAAATTAGAATGGTTGTCTCGTGTTGGGTTCATCATTTATTTATGTTAAATTATGAAGTTTAAACCTTTTGTATATTTGAATTTTAGGTCTAATTGATATTATTGTTAAAATTGTTCTATTAGTTTTTTGATGTGATATTTTAAAATTAATAAAATCACTTGATAGTCATGTAAAATAAAAATAAAAATATTGAAAATATTTTTAGATTAAAAAATCATTCAAACTCGTTATGATAAAATGATTTTTTGTTGGAATAGCATTCTTAAGAAAAATTGATGTTAGCATTTTGATTGAAATAGTTAACAATGTTAAGTATTTAAACCGACAAATGTCATTATAAAACTAAAATGACTAAATTATGTCAAAAGTAAAATATATAGATTAAATCTCTAGTTTCAAAGATAGTATAAGGAGCTAAATCTGAAATTTGATTATTTTTATAATGTTAAAAAAGAAGAAGAAGCAAAGCAAACCCAAAAGAAATGGAAAGTTATGTATCCATCTCGATACCCTTAGAGCATCCAAATTATATATATCCACGTAACATTTTGACTAAAAATTAATAATATTAATTGTTTGGACTAATTAAAAAGTATATGGATCAAATTATATTAGAAATTAAAATGGAGCAGCTAAATCTCAAATGTAGACGTAATCGAGAGATCAAAATAAAATTTAATATTTTTAAAAGGCATAATAACTTATTTGACCTTTTAACTTTACAAAAAAGTCATTTTAACCCTTTATTTAATTTTTTGTTGCTTTTAACCCTTAAACTTACATTGTTTGTCAAAAGGTTAACATGTAGTTTGCCTCCTGAACTTGTCAAAAATTACCTAGTTGGTATCTGAACTTTTTTTAATACCTAGATGGTACTTGAACTTGTATTTTGTTACTCAGGTTGATATTTCTGCTTAACACCATTAGTTTCTTCTGACGTGGTATTGATAGCCAATCTAGTGGTGACATGTGACAACTTCTCAGTATAACATATGACAAGCACAAATTATTTTTTTTCAAATCTTTAAAAATAAATAAATAAATAAATAAATAAGAATATAAATTTTTGTCCAAGTTCATTCTTGATGTGAAAATTTTATACTTCTTTTATTAATTTATATATTTTAAAATTTTTTTTATTTTTAAAGTTTATATATGCCACGTAGCATACTGAGAGATTGCCACATGTCACCAACGGATTGGTTATTAGTGCTTAGCATAAACTAACATGTTTGTGTAGAGGTACCCATATAGGTGACAAAATACAAGTTCAGGTACCAACTAGGTACTTTTTGACAAATTCAGGGGGCAAACTACTTATTAACCCTTTGTAAAATCACCCAAAAATGGATGGAAAAGTTAACCTCTATTAACTTTGATGATGTGGCATTCACGTGTATACCATATTAACAATTAATTAATTATTTAAAAATTATATTTTATATACTTTTTTTAATAATGTTAATAATTTATTTAATAAATTTTATATTTTTAAAATTTTTAATATTAAAAAAATTAATTAATTGTTGGCATGACTTATGTCACATCAGCAAAGTTAAAAAAATGTTGAATTTTCATCTATTTTGGGATGATTTGATAAACAACGCAGGTTCAAAGTCGAAAAGAGGTAAAAATTTAAATGAATGGCTAAAATGATTATTTTATAAAGTTGAAGGGCCAAATAGGTTATTATACATTTTTAAAATGCAAAAGAAGAAGAAAAAGAAAGCACCATGGTAGCCCACGTGTCAGTAAATAAAATGTGTGTACTATGCATTTTTAGTGGGTTTAATCTTTTATTATTATCCACTTAATTATAAGCAGAGTGAAATATATATAATATATATTTATATATATTTAAGACTTCAGTTGATATTAATATAAAATTTGATCCATCAATAATTTTTACTGCTTACTTTTCTAAAGAAAAGTCCTTCTGTTATGAAACTTTTTTTATCATTTCTAATTCCTTTATTTTTCAAAATCTGTATTTTAATCTCAAATTTTATTTTTTTAATTAATTCCATCTTTGACATTGTTTATTTATATTACATATACACCCTTATATTTGGACAAAAAAATACATTGAAACAAATAAAAATGTATAATATTTGTTTAATTATATAAAATGCAAAATGTATAAGTCATAACACTATTTTGAAAAAAAAGAACATTTCATGAAATTAACTGAAAATATTTGCATCGATATTGAAAAATTAAATTGTCCACAGATATTAATTTTGCCGATTGAATCTTAGCTTAGTTGGCATTAGTATTATTGTCAATGTAGGAAAGCGTGAGTTTAAGTAGGTTGAAACGCATTATCCTTTTATTTAAGTGTTGGAGAAGGATTATGGGTAGTTCTAGACATTATATAAAAAATAAAGACTAAAAATCTACACTCATATGGAAGGAGATAAATAAATAAAAAGATAAAAGGATTTTTTTTCCTAAAAGTGGTAGTATTCCTTTTAAAGAAGTTATCTATAGTGGACAAAATGGAAAAAAATCGATTGTATTATTATCCTTAAATTCATATAATTTCATACATTAAAATTAGGGTTTTTTACATTTATTTAATTGAATTAGTGTTGAGTTAATTATTGTTACAAATTCAATTAATCATTTAATAATAGTATAGATTAAGAATAAAATACAAATATCACTAATTAAAACTAGATTATGGCGTCGATTGAGTTTTAATTCAACTGGCATGAGTATTGTTGTCAATGCAGGAGGAAATGAGTTTGAGTGCATTATCCTCCTATTTATATGTTTGTGTAAAAATTATTATTATAGTTTCTTAAGTTGAAATGGTGAAATTGAAAATCTAAAATCCATAGTGTTGAAGATTTAAATCTCATTTTGCCTAGATATTTTTTAATTTTATTTATATAAAAGATAAAAACACCATCATAATAATATAACTTAGTTTGTGAAAATGCTCTTTTTTTTGTAATTTTAATTGATTTACCAACTCAATTTAAAACTTAAATAATAGTATAGATAACAAGAAATTTATAATATTTACTGATATGCAGTTTTGTTTGTGATTACCTTCTTTTTTTATTTATTGTAATGTCAAATATTTATTGAGAGGCTTAAAATAGTCAACATTATTTGAAAAATGTTTTAGAAAGAAGTTGATGCAAGCAAGAAATGGAATTTTATGAATGATGGCAATTACAATGTATATAAAATGGATTAATTTGTGATTATTAAATATGAGTGTGTGGGATGACAAGGCTACTTGTCTTTATTTTATTATTTCAGAGATTTGTAATTCATATTGCTGACTTCAAACCAAAGATAGTATTTTTTAAACTCAAAGTTAGCATAGAATCTTCTATTTGACTGGATTCTGAAATGTGGTTTATTTCCTATAAAAGATTTAATTTATTTGTAGTGAATTCTTTTTAAAACAGTAGAAGGTGATAAAATATTATTTAAATGTTGTAAAATGTGATAAACATTTATATATATATATTTATTAAATTATGATAAATTTAAATATTTTTATAAAAAAATCTTTACTTAAAATAATAAAGTTAAATGTTTAAAATTTATTATGCCATAAGTTTAAATTTTATTGTGATTGAGTTTTATTGATTTAATATAAAAGTGTAAAAATAAACACTCTTACAATAATATAATTTACTTTGTATATAAAAAAATTTAATAATTTTCTAATTGGGTTAACGTTTGATTGACTTGTGACACCAACTCAATTAGGGACTTAATACAAACTAGATTTTGACACACCCTTGATGTGGATGAAAAAATTATTTAACAAATCTATAAAAATTGATAAGAAATTATCATGTATCTTTTATTAGAAATGTAAAAGATAATGCATTAAACATTCATCGCATCAAGTATTACAAAAGCATGTGGATAACATTAAAATAATTGTAAAATAAAAAATAAAAATATTGCACGCCAAATTAGTTAAATGGTGTGCAATTGAATTATTAATACGATTAACATAAGAAAAGGAAATAGAGGAGGTAAATATTATTTATAAGCCTCCCAAAGGTGCACGCCAAGCAATAATAAGTCTGTGCCTCTCGAATGAAGTCTATTGATCATAATCATGGACCCACCCTCGATTGCTACACCAAAATAGCTTATGCTCGTAGCGGATTTGAGAGCCATGATGAAGGCTTTTTGCTCTATTAGATTCGCAGGGTAAGTGCCTTTGGATGGTTCTGCAATGCCTCCAAGAATAAAGCCCTCAATGTGTCTCGCCACCACACCCCATCCATGGCTATAGTATCTCTCGAAGTAGGCATTGCCCAATCTTAATAATAGAATCAAGTGGAGGAACCCATCTAACTTGCCTCGGTCTTTTGGGGAGAACTGGATTACGAGCGAAATTGAGTAAGTAAAAAGCAACATGCAAAGATTGAGCCCACTCGAACACCACTCTAGGAGGAGTCATCTTTCCCTACATCATGAACTCATTACACATGCTTCAAATCTGGCATAGTAATACAATAAAGTTGGAAAAGTCAAGGATATTTTAACAACTCGTTTTTCAGTAGTGTCGGAAATGATGGTTTTGGATAGCCTTATATACTTGGTTCTGAAATTTATTTTTTATTTTTTAAATACTAAGTAAAGATAATTGGTATTTTTAAGCCTGTTCGTATATTTAAAACTCTTAACTACTAATATATTAAATAATTATCTATAAATAAATAAGATACATAATAAAAATTTTAATATTATTTGTGAAATTAAAAAAACTTTTATACTAGTTATGTATTTAAATTTTTATAAAATAATTACTTGTGTCTTAATTCAAGCTTGCTTAAGCATATTTTTTCTTCAATTTAAGAGTTTGAGGGGTAGAAGTGTGGATTGCATAAAAAAAAGTTGAAATATCAAATAAGTCTTCTGAAAATAATTAAAAAATCAATTAAGTCCATCATCGAAAAGTGCACTCAATTAAGCTATTTGAATTAATTTTCCGTTGAAGGCCATGACATGTCATTAAGTGCTGGCATGGCTGTTGACATGGAAAGATGATTACTAATGGTTTTATTAATTAATGACTTAAACAAAAGCTTTCGAATAGTTTAATAATCATTTTGCAATTTTTTTAAAGTTAAATGATCAAAACTTAAATTTACTAATAACTTAATGATATTAAGTGTAGTTTACCTTTTATTTTATTTTATTTTTATTTTTATACAATTATGATTCGAACTCAGAGAAAATAAACTCCAAATACATATATAAGGCTGAAGGGAAAAAAAGGAAACATCAATGAGAGAATTTGTGATGAATGGTATTTTTGCTTCATTTGAAAGTTTACCCCTACAGTCGCTCCGCCCCTTAAAATGTATAATTGCAATATTGATCTCTTAAAATTTACAAAATTTTAATTGAGTAAAAAATTAAATTAAATTTTAATTTTTAAAAATAATAAATTTTAATTTAATTTAATCTTTTAAAATTTATAAAAAATAGGTTATTAAAATTGAAAAATTACATTTTAACTCTCATAAAAATATACAACTTAATTTCAACACGATGATTACCCCATTCCCCATTCCCCATTCATTGCCATAAAGGATGATATATGATTTGTATATTAAAATGTCTAACTTATAATAACTCTTTTACCATTCTTCAATCTTCATCCAAAATGGCTCATATGAACCAAATGCCAGACCACCATTCTTATAACAATAACTCTTCAGACCTCATATATTGACCAAGCTAAAGAAACTCATTAAAAAATTAAAATAAAATAAAATGAAAGATGCTCACATGGGTGGATGAAAGGACAGTTCTTTTTTTTTTTTTAATTGACTTTTGGAGATGATGAACAATGCATGAAAAATTGAAAATGTGTGTGCATTGCAAGTTTTTGTATATATTTTATTTGAATGGTTCAGAACTTCAGAGAGAGTTGAAGCATGAATAGAAAGCCCTTGTTTCCACGATACTGAAACAAGGGAGGTTGATTCTGTCCCGTCCTGTCCTGTTCTGTTCTTTCTCCTCTTCTACTACTTGAAGAAGACAAAACATTTCAGGTACTTTCTCTTGTTCTTGTTTGATTCCTTGTGTGCTTTTGGAATTCTAATGAGCCGTAAATGAAAATGGAGGTTGTTGTTTCATGGACAGGAGACGCAAAATGTGCCATCATAATTAGTAACTCATCATCCACCCAAAATGGACACGACATTGCCTCGGAGCCCTATGCTGTCATCTAAAACTCCTGTAATCTACGAAAAGTACAAATCAGGATGTGCCTGGGGATTAATTCACTTCCTCGATTTTCGCCGTCGTAAGCTCGCAAACAGACCGTCTAAAGGTAAGAATCTCATCATAATCTTATGTACTGATAAGTTCTTATGGTTGTAACGATGCCCAACCAGGTGTAATTATACTGCAGGAGGCAATGGTTATACAAGGAATAAGCCTAATTTTCCCTCTAGTGAAGACCTTAGGAAGGTAACCAAGAGTAGTTATCCGGCTCGAGCTAGTAATGCAGCAACGGAGGGGTATAGGCGGTTTTCTGATCGAAATATGGTAAGTAACAGAGGTAGGAAGGATGATCATCACACCAAGATTAATCTTCGAGTTCGCATGAATGAAGCGGTCGAAGCATTCATAAATCAAAGGTTAATAAGTAACCAGTCTACGGATTTTATCGATGCATTGGAGATTTCGAACTCCAACAAGGAATTGTTGATGAAACTCCTGCAGGATCCAAATTCACTGCTGGTGAAACATGTTCATGAATTATGTGATTCTCAGGCAAAGAAACAGAAAACAAAAACATCATCACTGTCCCAACCATTGAACACAATAGTTGTCTTGAAGGCTGTCAAACAAAACTGTCCTAATAGAATCAGTAATTGGCCATCACCAAAGTCTCATTATAATAAAAAAGACGGGGGTGTTAGGCCAACATTGTTGTCTTTTCAACACATAAAAAGGAAATTGACACATGGTTTAAGGGCGAAGAGAAAAGAGCAGTGGCAGATGTCCCATGATCGAAAAAAACCCGAATCATCCCGTGATGTCAATATAACTCAGGACTTTGGTTCATGCATTGGAAACAAAGCTGCTTCATCCACTGAAATTTGCTATACAACCTCAGACCTATTAAAGTCTTTGCCTGAACATGACGTGTTGCCTATGGTTACACCAGGAAGGGACAGGGAACATGGGTTTGATTCTCCACAGATGAGATTTTCACCCTTTTCAACTGTTAATGGATACAAGAGGAGGGTTCAAATAGAAAACATGAGTGGTTGCTCAAGTTCTGTTACCATTGAAGCTATAGAGGCACAGCCCTTGTATGATGGATTGCATGGTGGTGCAAAGAAGAGTACCATTGGCCATATATCTCCTAGCACTGTATCTCCAGCAGGTAAAATCCTTAAACTACAAACTACTTTAATTGTATGTGTTTGAGGGGAGGTCGGTCTCAGATCAAACAGTAGAGTTATTGTGCTCGGGATGTTTATACTCGGTTTTATTATCGGGTTTTGTCTCCCAACTCCAAGGAGAGGCCTGATGAGTTCATGAAATTTAAGGAGAGCCTTAAACCAAGGAAATGTGAGCATTTGACCTTGGCAAGGTTTGAATCCATGCCTTTATATGGCATTAGTGGGTAATAAGACTACCACTTGGTTAGACTATATTGTCTCTGGATTGTCTATGCTTAGTTTTATACCTGGGTTTGTCTCCCGACTTCCTTGGTGATGAGGCACTCCCTAAACTCTTTGAACCCATTGGGGCTCTCTTCAGAGTTGAAAGACAAAACCTGAAGATAAAATTGAGTATAGACACGCCAGACATAATACCTCTACTTTTTGAGGGACTGAAACCGACCTCCCCTCTCTCAACAATATGTATTATAGAGTAATTTAGTTAACATCTGCATATGGTGCAGCTGAGCCACCAGTTGAATCATTTTGTATAAATATTGAAGAACTCTATGAATCTTCTCATGTGGAATCCCATTTGGACATGAAGAACAATGCAGGCATTTCAATAGATAAGCAAGAATCTTTGTCCAAATACATAAGATCAGTTCTCCAAATCTCTGGTCTGAATTGGGATGAACTCTTTAGGAAATGGAATTTGGCAGATCAAATGCTTGATTCATCTATGTTTGATAATGTCAAATTATGGCATCACAAGTCCTGTAGTACTGATCATCATAGACTGATTTTCAGCTACATCAATGAAGTCCTTTCGGAGATGTATCGATGTTATTTTAGATGCTCTCCATGGATATCACTTCTTGACCCGAGACCTCGACCGGCTCGGTTCTCCAAAGACATGGTTCATGAGGTGTTGAGACATGTTGATTGGGTACTCTTAACAGAGCTGCCCCAACAAACATTACAACAACTTGTTGAAAACGACTTGGCCAAATCGGGAACGTGGTTCAATCTCCGGTTCGTTACAGAGGAAGTTATTATCGAGTTAGCAGACAGCATATTGCAGGATTTGGTAATAGATGCTGCAATTCAGCTTCAAATTTAAAAGCAGTGCAGCACAACATGTGTTCCATGTTACCGAGACATGATCAGCAACTTACAGCAGTTATCAGTGCGATGCGCAGTGCACAAATTCAATCTATGTCCAAGAATCCCCCGATACACATAGTTTACTAGTTTACATTAAATCCATATTACAATTATGGTTCATGTTTGGAGTTAGTGACTATTCATTTCAATAATATTGTCTCCCAAATTCGAACTTAAATTTTCCTTTTAGAAGTACAACGTGTCTTACCATTATACTTAACACTTATTGATATCAATTTAAATGATTAATATAGTTCTTCGTGCCATTAGTTTATTTGTCCTATTTTCTCTTTCTTTTATATGTATATATTACTTTATGCTATACAACTCAGATCAAAGGTATCAAAATTATATAGTTTAATGTAAAATTTAATATCTTAATTTGAAACTTATTCTAATTTGGTATCTAATTTTTTATCTAATTTGATACTTAAACTTGTCAATTGTTATAGGAGTTACTCTAAAATACTAATAATGTTAGTTTTTTTTTTTATGAGGTGATAGAAATAACCAATGTATGGCTATCAAGAGGCTAATGACAAGAATTTTTTATATATATATTTTAAATGGTAGACTACCTAGTTGATCACCAAATTTGTAAGGTGTTTTCATTTTGGTCACTTAAAATAAAATCTTGCAATTTCGTCATTCAACTTTTTTGGGTGCTTTCATTTTAGTTACCCAACCATTAAATCTCTAATGATAATTAACTTGTACATGTCATATCATGTTAATAATATAGAAATCTACAGGGAAAAATAATTCGTTAACTTTAACAAGGACGTCTTCAAGCAACCCTTCGGGATAGACGACTGACCTGTCCGCCAACTGAATAATTACTCCTATCTTATTCAAAGGGCCCGCGTTAATCAACTTATAAATAGGATAAGACATAACATTAATGGAAGCCCCTAAATCACACATGGCTTTCTTAATGCCTACATTACCTATCTCACAAGAAATAACAAACATACCTTGGTCCTTGTATTTGGGCGGAACTTTCTTTTGTAGTACTGCGGAGACATTTTCTCCTATATTTACTCTTTCGTTACCTATTAACCTCCTCTTGCTAGTACACAATTCCTTGAGAAATTTTGCATAGCGAGGGATTTGTTCGACAGCGAGCAAAGGGATATTTACCTCCACCTTCCTGAATGTTTCGAGGATTTCTTTTTCCTCTTTCTCTTTCTTATCCTTTGCGAGCCTCCCTGGAAAAGAAGGTGGCATCACGAATGGTTTTTGAATTTCTGATTCTGGTCTGACTGTTAGATCAGAGATCTATTTTTCCCGTTCCTTGTCTTGCCCACTTTTTTCTGGAACTATTTCCAGAACTTTTCCGCTACGAAGAGTTATTGCACTTGCATTCTGCCAAGGATTCAGCTCTGTCTGGGAAGGTAATTTACCTTGAGACTCCAAATGATTAACTACCATCGAGAGTTTACTAACTTGATTAGTTAACTCTTGTATTGATGCGTCTGTCCTTTGTTGGTATTTTGCAGTATCGACGGTAAGTCTTTCCATAATAGCTTCTAGAGATGTGCTCGGCTTGAGTGGTGGTTGCGGAGGTTTCGGTTGGTATGACGAGTTATATCGGGGATTAACTCCGTCATTCAAGTTGGGATGATCCTTCCACCCCGGATTGTAGGTTTTGGAGAAAAAATCATAACGCCTTTGCAAAAGTCCCGAAAAACCTCCGACAATGTCAACATGTGCCGTTGAATTGTCATTAAGGATTGGGCACAAATCCGTCAGATGTTCAGAAGTAGTACAAATTCCACACAGTAAAGTCAGATTCTTCTTTTCTGTAAGCATAGATTGAACAATATTAGTAAGCTTATCCAATTTATCTTCTAAGGATGAAACGTTTACCCCATTAACCCGTCTTGTGGGTTCTGAATTCGGCCGATACTGTTGAGAATTTACCGCTATGGTAGATATCAGTTCTCTTTCCCTTTGAGGAGTCATATTGACAAGCGCCCCTCCACTAGCAGCGTCAATCATCTTCATTTCCATAGGGAGCAAACCCTTGTAGAAATACTGAAGAAGTGATTGCTCGGTCAAACCGTGTTGAGGACAACTTGCACACATTTTTTTGTACCACTCCTAATAGTCGTAGAATGATTCACTTTCCATTTGGCGAATTCCCACTATGTCTCTCCTAAGTTCAACTGCTCCCGATGCTGGAAAAAATCTGTCAAGAAAGACACGAGATAAGTCATCCCACGTTGTAATAGAACCGGGGGTAAGTAAAATAACCATTCTCTTGCTGTATCAACTAAAGAAAAAGGAAAGGCCCGAAGTTTAATTTCATCTTTGGTTACTCCCTGAGGCTTCATGCTTGAGCAGACCATGTGGAATTCTCTCAAGTGAGTGTGTGGATTTTCATTCTTCAAGCCTCGAAAAATGGGTAAAAGGTGAATCAGGCCTAACTTCAACTCGAACGAGGTTTCTCCGGTTGGATAGTTGATGCATAACGGTGTTTGCTTGTTGGGAGCAGTGGCTAGTTGACGAATGGTTCTGTTTGCCATCCTTTCTGGTTCACTGAGGTTGTCTTCTGCTTCTTTCATTTCAAGAAGTGGTTCAGTCTCAGGTTCAACCACTTCGACTTATTTCCCACGTCGAATTGCCTCTGCACGAATTGCTTGGCTCAACTTTTCGACGTTGGATTCTAGGATCCCTTGTCCTAGCTCAACTTCTGCTTTACTTGCACGTTTAAGAGCTTCTGTCTCTTTTCTTCGTGCTCGTGTTGATTTCTCGATCTCTGGGTCGTATTTGAGATCTCCGGATGAAGATCTGGTCATGAAGACGATTTAAACAATTGTAAGTGTTGCCAATCCCCGGTAACGGCGCCAAAACTGATGGCTATCGATTCCACCAATATAAACCTACGCCTTAATTTGCAAATTTAAGCAGTATAGGGAGTAGGGTCGATCCCTCAGAGACTGGGTTTACTACGAATTGTTCCTCTCTTTCTCGACCAGATTCGTGTCTGGGCAATTGTCGTGCCTAAAAAATTTAGGGGGAGGATAAAATTGAAAACCTGGAACCTAAAATAAACAAAAAAATGCGTGAAAAGTAAAAGCTAAAAATAAAATAATAAAAACAGTTAAATAAATCTGAAGAAAAATTAATTAAACTAAGCTTAGCTTTAGGCACGGTTTTTTCCTCGTCTTTGAACCGATCCTCGAAATTAGATGAACTCCTCTTTTTCAATAAGCTAGTTATAGCTACCAAGGACGCCTCGGACACCAACTTTTCCTTGTGTAAATTAGTTATGGAACGTCCAATAACTAACTCTTACCAATCGAACAACCAACTAAACGTTCGTGATTTAAAACTCCGGCAGCTTTGCGTTCTAGAATAGCCTAGCTCGAACCAATGCCCTTAACCGCGTGGGACATTTAAATCCGGTTACTACTTCCCTTGACGGAACCAAACAACAATCCCCACTTGGCACACCAATGTGTTCACGGAAAACCAATCAGACAATCGATCCTTTCGGAATTCCAACTGTACGTCTAACCACAATAACTCAAACGACGTCTTTTTTTACTTAGTGTTGATCTGACTTTGTGAGTTGACAAAATCATACTCTTAATCCGGAGAAATAATAAGTACTGAAATTTAGGAGTTAAATTGCTCGGGTTCGTAACTCACGGGTTTTGACGAGGTTAATTCCGACCTAAAGCTGAAAATAAATTTAGTTAACTAAGGTTTGGGGCATATTGGAGTTGGATAAATTAAATAAGGTAAAAATGGGTAAAAAGAATGGGTGGCGTGATTAAGTATGGGGGCTGGAAATTTGGTAGTGTATTAAAGTGGGATGACTAGCTACTGGAAATGAAAAGGAAGTTTGAAAAAGAAATTGTAAATGGTTCAAGTTGGTGACAAACTAGAAATTAATAAATTGAAAGAAAAAGAAACCAAAAACAACAAATAGCTTCGAGAGAATGAAGAAGAGATTGCATTCAAAGATGAAAGCTTGATTTATGACTTGATGAATAAATGAACAATGTAGCCCCCTATTTATACTAGTGGCTTTGCTAAATTAAGAGCCACTAACCATAGAAAATCAAGGAAATAAAATATTCCATGATATAAAAATCCCAACATAATCTCCCACTAAGTCAACAAAAATTTCAGCTAATTACATCTTGGAAAAATTCTGCTTTGGTCCTCCTTCTTTGCTTCTTTCTTCAATCTAGCCCAATTATTTCATTTTTCTTCTATTTAGCCCCAAATTGCACCCCTGCACAAAATTCAACATAAACATGGAAAAATCAGTGGTGCACTCTCATAATTTAACAAATTTAATTACATAAAATATGTAATTTTAGCATTTAATCATTCTCCTATTAATTTTCAAGTTTAAAAACTTAAAACCTAAAATCAATTAACTGTGAACACTTTTAGCTTTGAAAGCCTAAAGCTCTACCAAATTGTTTGAAAATTCATGTAGTACTTGAAAGATTGCATCCGGTGGTTGCTTGAATATATTTTTATCCAACGGTATTGAGAACGTCATCTTTGCCAAACCATCTGCTACCCTGTTATCCTCTCTGAACGCATGTGTTAATCATATCATCCAATCTTGTTGAAGTAAGTCCTTAATGGTGCGTATCACTATTGAGCTACCTCGCTTCTCTCTAGTTGCTTGAATTTCTTGAATAGCTTTTTTACTATCTGTCTTAAGGATCATTCTTCATGTCAAGACTTCATGCAATTTGGAGTCCATCCAGTATACTCCATAGCTCCGCCATGATCGCTGAGCAATGCCCAATATTCCTTATGAACCCTACAATTCTTTAAATACATTTGATAGGGATTACTTAATATACCTTGTGAAAATTAATATTTTTAGTAACATAATTCTTTAAATACATTTGATAACCTATGAAAACTACTATACAACAATTTTTTCTAAAAAAGTGTGAAAATGATAAATAGATAAGGATTATTTATTACTTAATAGAGAATAAATTCAATTTTATCAAACAATCTAATTATACTTGTTATTTAATTTTAAGTAATATCAAACAGATTTTTATCTATCTATAATCTAGATAAAAGCATGAATTTGATAAAACTCTTGAATCAACGAAAATAGACATTTTAAAATAATTATAATATTTTTACATAAAATATATAATGATAATAATTCTATAGTAATGATATTTTTTTGCTTAAAATAGTTATATTATGAAAATAAGTCTAAATATAAAATTTCTTGATAATTAAAATATTTTTTACATAAATTATACTATGAAAATAACTCTATAGTAATGATATTTTGTTGTTGCATAAAATAAAGTTAATATAATGAAAAGAAGTATAAATAACTATTAATTTATATGTTTTTTACAATTCATATGGTAAAAAAACTATTGCAGTGATAAATTATTTTTATTTTAATTTTCATTTAACTTCTATTATTTTATGATAAAATTTTAAGTCAATGTCCAACTCAATTAATTTCATCTAATATTATTTAATTAATTCATACCACTGATTTTATTACTTTTAAATTTTTGGTTAGAATTTTATAATAAAATTTCAAATCAAAATCCACAGCTAATCTCATTTAATTAATTAATAAGACAATAATTGATTTTATTTTTAAGAATTTTTTATTATATATAATATGTTATAATTCATTTATTTTAATTAATGATTAGTATTAAAATTATATATCAATTAAAATTAAAATTTTAGATTTATAAATAGAATTCAATAGTTAAACATTTTCAATCATGTAGCATCTAAATAAAATTTATGTATAAAAAGTAAAGATTATTGTTATTAAAATACTTATAAAAAGTAGAGATTGTTTCTAATATTCCAAAAAATAGATGGAAGATTATTTTAATTAACACCTTTGTGTTTTGGGTAATTTATATAATATTTGATGATAATAAATACCTAATTAAATGTCAGATTTGGAAAAAATGAAAAATTCAAATAATACTATAAGTCTTATTATATCAAACATTTAGAGATAAATTCAACCCAATTTGTTTATATATATATTTGGTTTATCAGACATTGCCTAAATTTATTTATATATTTTTTCAAAAGAGCTAACTATATCTAGAAATTTTTTTACTTTTTGGGCAAAGAATCTCCAAAAATATTTTAATGTGTATTTAAATTATTTTCTATTTAGTATTAGTTACCATTTCTGAGAATATATGTTGAATGTAATAAGGTTGCTTAATAAGCCCTTATCTCCTACCTGTTTTATTGAGACCTTTCCATTTGTGAATTTCATGCCAACTATCAGCAATAAATAATCAATTATAGCACATTATCATTTAATTTTTATGATTCTTAGCCAAAAAAATGGCAAAGCCATAATGTTTCATGTATTCAAATGACTATATATTGCAAGAACAATAAGACAAAACCTGTATCATTTGTTTCAATTGTTGACAGAACATGGAAGCAAGTAGGTTGATGATAATGTCCGCAAGACAACCTAGGAATTTGGTTTTACTTATAATGTTAATGCAAATAATGTTTGGTCTCTTACAAGCAGTTGAAGAATGGCAGGCAGTATCGGAAGAAGAAAAGCTGGGGATGGAAAGACAACTCAAAATTATCAACAAATCTCCCGTTAAGAGTTTCAAGGTAAGCTTGAAAAATGATTCAAACATGGCATTATATTAAATTTACATCTCTTTTGACTATTTGTTTTCATGTAAAAAACAGACAGATTATGGGGATATCTTTGATTGCATTGATATTTACAAACAACATGCTTTTGATCATCCTTTGCTCAAGGATCACAAAGTGCAGGTCAACAATCTCTTTTTTTTTTTTTTTGGTTAAAATAAGTTGTTAATCCATGTACTCTATAATTTAAGATTTAAGTTAAAAATTCAATTTTTATTTTTCAATTTAAATATCTTAGTCCAGTCATTTATCGTTTTGATAGTTTCTGCCAAAATTTGTTAACTTAAAAGGGAGGGGGCAAGCAAGGGCAGTAGCCCCATAAGTTAGTCCCTAAATTTATAAAATCTTAAATTAATATACAGTAAAATTATAATTTACTCTCCAAAATACTAGAATTTCGATTTAGTCTTTTGAAAACCATAAAGATATAAGTTAATATAAATGGTGAAATTTCATTTTAGCTCTCATAAAAAAAATATACAACTTAATTTTAGGCTCAAAAAGATCTACCTTCACCCTTGCATAGTCAAAATTCTAAATTTTTTAAAAAATAGTTATGATTTTAATAATTGGATTGGTATTTTAAATAAAAAAGTAAGAGGACTTAACCTTTTAAGTAAAAAGATTAAATCTCAAATTTTATACAAATATAGAGAATAATAATATATTTTTAAAAAAATTATCGCTTTGGTTTTGGATAATCAGTCTATTAACATTTTTTTTAATACAGATGAGACCAAAACATATACCAGAGTCGATGGTGAGAGGCAAATCTCCAAGGTTTTTGCCCAAACACATAAAATGCCCACCAGGATCAGTGCTTATCAAAAGAACTACCCAAGAGGATCTAATCATGGACAAGAAAATAAAAGCTTTAGGATTGATTAATTATCCTACAAGCTCCCATTTTAACACCACCGGTGTTGGTCCAATTGATTTAACAATAGGCAATGCCGTAAGCAAAATCTACCATAAATTTGATTATTGGTTTTATATACTTACATATATGTATATATATACTGCTTTTCACAACAAGGTCATCCATGGTTTTTTCCTTTCTGTCTGTACAGTATGCTGCTGCTCATTATGAAAAGCACAATTTTGGAGCAAAAACAATCATGAACGTGTGGAGCCCGACTACTTTATCTGATCAAGCTAGCTTCGCTTATCTATGGATTGCAAATGGCCCTGCAGATGCACTTAATGTTGTACAGGCTGGTTGGGGAGTAAGTAACACTTGCCACCTCTTTATATTGTTGCCAAAAAGAAAGCCATTTGTTAATGGTTGGACGGAGGAATGGGGTGGTGATAGAAGGTTCACTCTGTTTAGGACAAGATGGAGAGTCGTTTGATTGGCTGGTCAGAGTTTGTGAATAAAAGAGAGATGTATTTGTAGAAGAGGGGAAAAAAAGAGAGAGAGTCTTGTCCCAATGTATCACATATCAACCCATGGTTGGTGGACACTAAGTGGTGTGATTTTATAGGCTTAAGTAGAGTGGTATTATAACATGCCCTAAGTTGCCTTGGATAGGATGTGGTAGTTAGAAGTTGGAGTGAAGGTTAATGAGTGTATCCCATTACCGGAGCTAAGAGATCCTGCGAGGGGTTATTCTTGAGGAGGGGCGAATTTAAAAGACACATGCAAGAGCCTTGGCTACTCTCAAATGGAAAAATTGTCTTTTAATCCCTTAATAAATGATAGAATTAAAAGTTATTATGTGATAAAATTACACTTTAATCCCTCAAAAATGAAAAGATTTCTAATTAATCTTTTCAAAAGTTATGAAATAATAAGATAATACAACATAAAAATACACTTCAACCTTAAAAGTTTGTAATTTAATTCCGTTCCCTAAAACAGTTTCTAAATTCATCCCTCCTCAAGGGGTCTGCATGTATTGCTGGCGACGCCTAACGGGGTGTAACACATTGAATTTTTTTCAGGTTCAACCACAGCTTTTTTCAAGCAACTACACCAGGCTCTTAACTTACTGGACTGTAAGGGTTTTATTTTATTTTTCCTTCAAAATCACTATTCCTTGTTCGTGCTAATATTGTTCTTACACCCAACAGGTAGATGGTTACAGAAAAACAGGTTGCACTAATTATCTTTGTCCAGGATTTGTACAAGTTCACCGTCAAATAAGCCTTGGAATGGTTCTAAACCAGATTTCCATTTACAATGGAACACAAAGTGATATAGAGATTGCCATACTTAGGGTAACCATTTTTTAGCTGTCAAATCTAAGCATTAACGTGTTTAACTGAAAATCTTTAACAACCAATTGTCTTATAGGATGGAGAATGGTGGCTTAAGTTATTTAACCAGTTCATAGGGTATTGGCCACAAAAACTGTTTTATTACATGTACGGTGGTGCCAATGTGGCTGTATGGGGAGGAATGGCTGCTAGCCCGACAAACGAGCTTAGTCCTCCGATGGGGAGTGGCCATTTCCCTAAAGATGGTCATCAAAATAAATCAGCCTACTTCAAACAAACACGAATATGGGACAATGTGAATTTTGTTGATCCAGAGGCCGACAAGCTTGTGTTGTCTGCGACCAGACCTGATTGTTACGGGTCTGAGACTGCTCCCGATGATGCTGCACCCAATGCTATAGATTTTTTTTATGGGGGACCAGGACAATGTAATCTTTGAGACAAGAATGAAGTATAGTTTTTTAAAGAATTTCATTCTCGGGGAATAAAAGTGATTGGACAAGAATGTTGTTTGTTAAATGAGTTGAATGAATATGGGGTTCGTTGAAATGTGTTGGAAAATTGTTACTCGTGAAATTCTAGTCCACAAGTTTTGTCTGCATATTATTTTAAGAATCAACCAATTTTGTTCAGTTAAAGTAGGGTGTGATTGAGATATTGATGTTCACAAGTTATTTAAGTTGAATTTGAAAAAACACAAATTAAATTGTGATTATTGAGTTTAAGTAATTAAGTTATTAATCGAGTCGAATTCGAGCTTAATAATACTTGATTCGAATGACTCTCGAGCTTTATAGCTTTTCATATATTTTATATTAGGGTAAACTATACCTAAGGTCACTAAATAATGACAATATAGAACTTTTGCAAAGCAATAAGAAAGAAAAATAAAATACACAAATTTTATGTGGAAACCCTTTCAGAAAAAAAAAACTACGAGTAGAGAAGAAAAAAATTCACTAGTGTTGAAAATCGAATGAGACAAGAGGAGCTCCGACTACATCTATTTAAAGGCTGAAAGTGTTGCATGGCCCGTACTGTAGATCCCCTAGTTTTACCAATATATTATTTGTTTATGAGGAATTTAGGTCACACAACTCTAACTAATAGTAAATCTATGTTTTGGTCACCCAACTTCAAAAGGTTACAAAATAGTTATTAAACTATTCGAAAGTTTTTATTTAATTCATTAGACTATTAAAACTATTGCTGTATAGCCTTCTCTATTCATATAGCCTATATCAACAAAAAGCCCTTCCTCCCATTCTCTTCTACAGTTCAAATTTTTTTCATGAAATAGCTTTGAACATCATGAATCTACAAACCAAAATCCAAACAATTTTCTTCTCTAATCTCCAACACTAATTGTCAAATTGACTTGGATCTAACATATGTTCTTCTACTGATCAATGTGTATTGATCCACCACACCAATTATTGAATCATCACTTGGAGATTGCTAGTCCGGCTTTAAAAAAAAAAAAACTTTAACAGCCTTGTGACTTAAATAAAACTTTTGAATAGTTCAATGGCTTAAATGAAAACTTTTAAATAATTCAGTGACCAGAATATAAACTTACTAATAATTTAGTGGTAATTTATCCTAAAATAAAAAGGGTTCATTTATGCTAATTTATGAGAGGATATTGGAGTTTTGATGGTGAGATGCAACTCAAAGTGTGCCGTAGGTGAAGATTTTCTATTATTAAATGTTTAGTCGTTGAAATGTACCAAAACGAAAAGAAATGTTTAGTGGTTGAACTTGTACAAGCATCTATGCTAATTTAAACGGTTTAAAACATGTAGAAATCTTTGGAATTTTTCCTAATTTTTTTAATTATATTATTATTAAGTAAGTATAATCGGTGTACTAAGCTTAAATATTAAAATCATATATTAAACTCAATTTGAGTGCTATCTGAAAAAACCCTAGAAACCAAGAGTGCTATCCTTGGTATCCTAGCGAAAACAGTGGTTGCTGCGGCTTGGGATAATGGAGAGTGGTGGTAACGATGGGTTTGGGGGAGATGATATTGCCCTATTAACAGAAGAGCTTATTCAACTTTCGGTTAAAAGTTCGATGGTGGAGCCAAGTAGCAATTTCTCTTTGATTTGTTCCGTATGGACAAAGAAACCCTACAATCAAGATAGTTTCAAAGCACAGATGAGGAGTATTTGGAAGACAAAGAAGAAATTTGTGATTCAAGTTGCTGGACAAAATCTCTTTTTGATTGCGTTTGCATTAGAAGAGGATTTAGAGATTGTTCTGGAAGGCCAACCATGGTTGTTTAGGAAGCAATTAATCCTGTTCGATCGGTTGAATAAGTCAATGCTAAGAGATCAAATTCGACTTGTCTCATCACCATTTTGGATTAAAATTGGGCCGTGTCTACCAGAGTTTGACAAAAAAGATCTTTTGAATGTTATAGGAGTCACTTTCGGATGGGTAATTAGATCTGAAATTCTTGGTGAATTTTGTCAGCTTAGAGTGCTGTTAAATGTTCAGAAACCTCTTCGTAGGGGTATTTTTGTTTCAATAGGGAGTGGGAATAAATCTTGGATTCCCTTTAAGTATGAAAAGTTGTCGACTTACTGTTTTAGATGTGGCAAGTTGGGGCATGGTATCCACGATTGCTCAGAATTCACTCCTGCAGAGAAAAACAGAATTAAAATGGATCCACCTTTTTCTTTAGCATTAAAAGCAGAATCAACGTTAGTGGGAAGGGAGAGTTTAAAGTTTAATGCTTTACTGAAAAAATCACAATCACAATGCTCTTATGTTGGAGGCATTACAAAGGATCAGGAAGAATATCAGTACAGGGAGCAAAGTAGTGGTTTAGTGAGAGGGATCCAGGATTATACTTGTTTGGCTTCAGTTGTTGCAGATCTTGAATCACACAAGGAAGTAGGTATCAATGAAGGAGATACTGTAGATAGTCTCGTCAATAATCCGGTCTTAGCCAGGAAAGCTAGTTGGAAAAGAATGAAAATAGTGGGAGGGAAGGAGAACCATGAGGCTGATCGTAAATTGCAAAAAAGGAAATTGGCAGAGTTACTGCAAGATGAATATGGGGTAAAGGAGATTCGGGAAGAGAATCCAAAAAGGGCGAGACATGTTGAACAGGATCTAGCTAGGAAAGATGAAACCAATTTACAAATGGAATTTTCCAACCAGACAGGATCGGCGGCTGCCAATGGGCAAGCCGACCGGGTGCAATGAAAATCATATGCTGGAATGTCCGTGGATTGGGGAGTCCACGGGCAGTAAGGAAGCTTCGGTTTTTACTGAAGCAAAATAATCCTCAAATAGTCTTCTTAATGGAGACTAAAGTAAGTGAAAAACGTATGGAAGCAATTAGAAGAAGGTGTGGCTTCACGAATGGACTTGAAGTAGGAGTTGTTGGTACGCGGAGTGGGATTTGTTTAGCATGGCGGGAGGAGGTTCAGATTCACCTTAGATCTTTGTCAATAAGTCATATTGATGTGCTAGTTAAAGGAGAGGATGCTCATGAAGATTGGAGATTCACAGGGTTTTATGGCTCTCCCTACTCACAAAATAAAAATGCTTCATGGGATTTACTAAAGACCTTGGGACAGGAGCAAGAGTATCCTTCGTTAGTGAGTGGAGATTTCAATGAAATAGCTTATTCTTTTAAAAAAAAGGGAGGTCAACCGAGGGAGGAAAGGAAGATGGCAGTGTTTCGGGAAACCCTACAATAATGTCACCTTTCAGACTTGGGATATTCAGGAGTATGGTATACATGGGAAAGAGGGAATTTACCAGAGACGAATATACAAGAAAGATTGGATAGGGGTGTTGCGAATGAAAAATGGATGGAATTATTTCCAACGGGCAATATTAATCATCTGACGTCTACCCTTTCGGATCATTGTCCTTTGCTAATAAGCACATTTAATTTAAACAGATTCAAGATAGTCCCTAGCTTTAAATTTGAAGCTTGGTGGACTACAGAGGAGTCAATAGAAGAAGAAATTCGGGAAGCCTGGAAGTCTCCAAATGGATCGGTTTTGGAAAAGCTTGAGAACTTGCAGATTAGTTTATTGAAATGGGCTAAATCCATTAAGAAGCAGCGAAAGGGAATGACGGAAAGAATTTCAAAAGAGCTTGAAGACTTAATGAAGAAGGAACTTGATGAAGATGTTATGAACCAGATGATTGATAAAAGAATCCATTTGAGCATGGAAATCGAAAAGGAGGAGATGTATTGGGAACAGAGAGCACGAGCTAATTGGCTAAAGTTAGAGGATAAGAACACAGCATTTTTTCATAAATATGCATCAATGCGGAGAAGAATTAATACAATCAGTAGGCTAGATAGTGATGATGGGAGAGGAATTACTGAGGAGTTAGAAATTAATGAGATGGCGACGCAGTATTTTCAAAAGCTTTTCTCGACTACAGGCGTTGGAGATCCTTCTCATCTTCTAACAGGTATTCAGAATTGCATCTCTTCGAATATAAATGAAATCCTCTTGAAAAAGTTTACGATAGAGGAGATTTACATTGCAGTAAAGGGAATGGGTTCAACAAAAGCTCCAGGTTATGATGGTTTCCCGACTCTATTCTTTCAAAAATACTGGGATATAGTGGGAGAAGATATTGGGAATTTCTGTTTAGAAGTTTTAAATAATGGAAAAGATGTGAAAGGGTTAAACGTAACTAAGATCACCCTCATTCCGAAGAAGTCCAATCCTACAAACCTTGCTGATTTTAGACCAATTAGTCTATGTACAGTTCTTTATAAAATTATTGCTAAAGCTATTGCCAATCGTCTTCAGGAGGTCATTGGAAGATGCATTGATAGTGCTCAAAGTGCATTTGTCCCGGGGAGGCTAATTTCGGATAATGTTTTGATTGCTTATGAAATTCTGCATACACTTCGGAAAAAACGTAAGGGGAAGAAAGGTTTTATGGCAATAAAGCTTGACATGAGTAAAGCTTACGACAGGGTGGAATGGGCTTTCTTGAAGGAAGTTATGATACGAATGGGATTTGAGAAGGAATGGGTGGTATTAATAATGAGATGTATTTCTACAGTCTCTTATGTTGTAACTACAAATGGGAGGAATGGTAGAGTCTTTGAACCAACCAGAGGACTCCGACAGAGTGACCCACTTAGCCCTTTTCTTTTTCTTATTTGCAGTGAAGGTTTATCGTCCTTAATCAGGAATGCTACAGAAGAGGGGTTGATTAAAGGGGTGAGAGCCAGCAGAAGAGGCCCGATAATATCGCACTTGTTATTTGCAGACGATTGCATTTTGTTTGGTGAAGCCACCGAAAGTAGTGCAAGGAACCTCAAAGCTATTTTGAAAGAATATGAGGCTTGTTCTGGTCAATGCGTTAACTTTAATAAATCCATGATCTTTTTTAGCTCGAATTTGAAGGAGGGGGATAAAGGCAGGTTATCGGCTGATTTGGGAATAAGATGTTCGAATAATATGGAAAAATATCTTGGATTGCCAAATATTGTAGGCCGGAAGAAAAAAGAATCGTTTCAGAATCTCAAAGACAGAATAAAGCAAAGGATTGATAATTGGAGTTCTCACTTCTTATCTCAAGGGGGTAGAGAGGTTTTCATTAAATCAGTTCTTCAGGCAATTCCTACTTATGCTATGACATGTTTTCTATTACCAAAATCGCTTTGTGATGAGTTTGACAATTTATTTGCTAGATTTTGGTGGCAGAAAGGAAAAGGAAAGAAAGGAATTCATTTGTGTCAATGGGAATTCATGTGCAGGCCTAAAGAGGAGGGTGGTATGGGCTTCCGAAATATGGCACAGTTCAATGTTGCTTTATTGGCTAAGCAAGGGTAGAGGATTATGAACAATCAGAATGCGCTCGTTACGCAAGTGTTTAAAGCTAAGTATTTCTCGAATGATAATTTCTTAAATTCCAGTTTAGGAAATTCTAGTTCGTATGTATGGAAAAGCATTTGGGCAGCAAAGGACTTATTGATAAAAGGGCATTGTTGGAGGGTGGGGACGGGTACTAATATTTTCATAAACGATGCTTGGATTCCAGATTCTGTTAATTTTAAATTATCATCAGATATTAATTCTATGCGTGATGTTAAAGTTGATGAGTTGATTGATAATAATACCAGAAGTTGGAAAAAAGAGTTGATTTCTAGTACCTTCTTGGAAGACGACGCATCTAGAATCCTCAGAATTCCTCTGGCACAAACACCGCATGATGATTTTCTTATCTGGGGAGGCGAACGGTCGGGTGAGTTCACGGTCAGAAGCGTCTATCAACTATTACAAAAATTGACTGAAAATCCTAGAGCTTATGCTTTACAGACCATCTATGGAAATTTTTACAAAAAAATTTGGTGCCTAAATCTACCAGCTAAAATTAAGGTTACAATATGGAAGATATCTTGGAATTATCTGCCTACAAAGGTGAATCTCCAGCACCGGAAGTTAGTAGCAAATCCAAGCTGCCCCCAATGTGGAGAAGGAGCTGAAACAATGAACCATTTATTTCGTGACTGTCATGTTACAAGGGAGGTATGGAGAACATTATCGTTTCAGTGCATTTTAAGGAATCAATGTGAGGATTTTGTACAGTGGATTACCTGGGCAATAGAGGAGCTCAGCCTTGACCAAAGTCGCATATTTTGTTGTGCACTCTGGGCAATATGGGGAGACAGAAACAAAAGAATACATGAAGGTAAAATTAGAAAGGGAACTGAAGTTGCAAATCTTATAAACAGCTACATCAGTGAGATTAATGGTCTTGAGAAGAGAGATCTGAATCGTACCGTAGAAAAAAAGAGATGGTCGTCCCCACAGGCAAGTTTCATGAAGATCAACTTTGATGGCGCATTCGATAGAGGAAAGAATCAGTCGGGCGTGGGTATTTTGGCTAGAGATTCGGATGGTAATATTCTTTTTTCATGTTCAGAGATTCATTTTAATATTTCATCAGCCTTTGCTGCTGAAGCGATTGCCTGCCGGAAAGCTGTTCAAATGGGAATCATGAGGGGATGGCGTCATTTGATTCTTAAAGGAGATTCCCTCACAATAGTCAAGAAATGCAAATCAAAGAGTCAAGATAGATCTATGGTGGGGGTATATATTTATGACATTCAACAGGAAATATTTGGACTTGATAATATCAGATTTCAACATACACCTAGATCAGCAAATGGTCTTGCTCATATCATAGCAACAAAATCGTTAAGAAGAGGAGAAGAGTTTTACCTGGATAGGGGAGTTCCAGATTATGCCATGGACCAAGCTCGGCTGGATGGGAGATGTGAAGAAGATTAGAAGTCTTTAGAGAGAAAGAATGAAGAAAGAAAAGCTTTGAACAGCAAAGGAAACGGACCGATTTCTTTTGGCATATCTTGGAAATGAAATCGTCATAATGAAAAGAGATGATAATAAAGACTGAAGACGGTTTCCCAAGCTTCTTTTGATTGGGCAATGGGTCGGTGCTTAAATGATCGATTCTAGAATATTCGCTTTAAATATCTAGATTTTTTATTTTGTTAAGGCCATCTGATTTGGGCCATGTTTAGGTTTAGGTTCTTTTATTTTATTTTGTTTTTGGGTTTTTTTTAGTTTGATTACAAATTTGAACAGTAATTATTTATTTCCTTAATAAAGCCCAATCTGGAAATTTCAAAAAAAAGAGTATAATCGGTGTACTGGATCAATTGACGAGTAAAAGTGTTTGAATTTTGGTTTAGAATAATTAAATTTACTAATGGTGTAATTTACCCTTGCTAATTAAATATCACTTCCCGCCGATTTTTTTCCCACTTTCCCAAACCCCATTGCCCCTTAAACCCTTCCTTCCACCAGCACTTCCTTTTCTATCCAAAACGAATACACATTCATCACTTGCCACAATGGACCCAAAAGCCGTGAAATCTGACTTAGTCCTCATCCTGGACTTCGGTTCGCAATACACCCATCTCATCACTCGCCGCATTCGCTCTCTCTCCGTCTTCTCACTCTGTATCTCCGGCACTTTCCCACTTTCCTCCATCACTTCCCTCAACCCCAAAGTCGTTATCCTTTCCGGGGGACCTCACTCTGTCCATGCCGATGATTCTCCTTCATTTGCTGATGGGTTCGTTGAGTGGGCTCAGTCCAACGGTGTTTTTGTTCTGGGCATCTGTTACGGACTTCACTTGCTTGTTCAGAGACTTGGTGGAGAAGTTAGGGTTGGGGAGAAGCAGGAGTATGGAAGGATGGAGATTGAGGTTGAGAAAAGTTGTGGTATTTTTGGGGGAAAGAAGGTTGGGGATAGACAGGTTGTTTGGATGAGTCATGGGGATGAGGCTGCTACTTTGCCTAATGGGTTTGAAGTGGTGGCTAGGAGTCAGCAAGGGGCCGTCGCTGCCGTTGAAGATAAGGATAGGAGGTTTTATGGGTTGCAGTATCATCCCGAGGTAGCTCGAGCTTTTTCACCGTTTGTTGATATTTTGGGTTTTATTTTGTGTTTATTAAGGTTCTTTTGATTGTTACTTTTTCTTATATTTTTTATTTAATGACTGATAATGAACACATGATTTAAATGCAACACCAATTTAAACGTAGTTTTTTTAGTATAAAAGTTTAATCATGCATTTTGCACTTTAAAAAAATTAGTTCTTTGGCAATTCTTGCATCTTGGGAGTAACTGGCAAATAGGACCTAGGCTCTATTTTGAGGTTGGCTTTTAATAAGTAATTCTTTTTTGGTGATGGGGGCTTATTGTTATGCTTTTGATTCATTTGAAGCAGTTGAATAATTTTATGTGATTATATATAGGTCACACATTCCCCAGAAGGGATGGAAACGCTGAGGTCTTTCTTGTTTGAAGTTTGTGGAGTGAATGCTGGCTGGAAAATGGAAGATGTAATGGCTGAAGAAATTAAGGTGATTAACAACAGGGTGGGGTCTGATGATCATGTTATCTGTGCTTTATCTGGAGGTGTTGATTCCACGGTTGCCGCAACTCTAGTTCACAGGGCAATTGGAGACTGGCTTCATTGTATTTTTGTTGACAATGGTTTATTAAGGTATGAAAGGAACTACTTGAATTGTTTGAAAAGAATTGCCAAATAGTACCATTCTTAATAAGTTTTTTTAATTCTTTGCTTGTACATTTACTACATGTTTCTGTAGGTATAAGGAGAACGCGTGATGGAGACCTTTGAAAGGGATTTACATCTGCCTGTTACTTGTGTTGATGCAACTGAGCAATTTCTTAGTAAGCTAAAAGGGGTTGTAGACCCTGAGCTGAAAAGGAAGATAATTGGGAAAGAATTTATCTGTGTCTTCGATGCTTTTGCTAAAGAATTGGAGAATAACTTAGGAAAGAAACCTGCTTTCTTGGTTCAAGGAACCTTGTATCCAGATGTGATTGAATCTTGTCCCCCACCAGGAACCGGAAGAAGTCACTCTCACACAATCAAAAGTCATCATAATGTTGGAGGTCTTCCTAAAGACATGAAATTAAAACTCATTGAGCCGCTTAAACTTCTTTTCAAGGATGAGGTTTTGATTCTGTTCCTTGATGGATGACATTTAGTTCTAAAATTGGTTTTTCACCCTTTAAACTATTTCCCATTTTCTTCTTTTAATATGCAAGGTTCGTCAACTTGGGAGGATATTGACAGTTCCTTATTCATTTTTAAAGCGCCATCCATTTCCTGGGCCTGGCCTTGCTGTACGAGTCTTGGGTGATGTAACTGAGGACAATGCCTTAGATACTCTACGTCAGGTATTTTGGTATTTACTTGAGGAAGTGCAAGCTTGTGTATAATTTGTTATGATTTAGCATATTTTTCCTCAAGAACTTGTTTTTCCCAGGTGGATGAAATTTTTATTCAGTCAATTAAAGATGCTGGTATTTATGACTCCATTTGGCAAGCTTTTGCTGTATTTTTGCCTGTAAAATCAGTTGGAGTTCAAGGTGATCAAAGAACACACTCTCATGTTGTTGCTCTCCGGGCTGTTACAAGTCAAGATGGAATGACAGCAGATTGGTACGTTTTCATTGCTCTGCATTGCTTTGCTCTCCGTGATTGGTGCAATGTTTATGTGCCCCACCTGAGCCAGTTGTATACAGTAACAAGCATATGCTCAAATGTGTCTGTAACTTCGGGCTGAGTTTATAATATGACTATATGCTAGAAGGATTAATAACCAGATCATATGGTTCTCATGACTGGTTGTACTTAAAGCAGTTTAAGCTGGAAATCTTGGGAAAAAGATTGTTAGTGTTCTACAGTATTGATTCTAATATGTAGTAGATTCAATCCAATTCTAGTGGTGGCTGAATAAAATGTGACAACTTCCTACGTTAATTAATATGGAAGTCTCTCCATCCTCTTATGCATTATACGTTATAAGTTTCTCAATATTTATTAAATATCACATTTTCCTTTGTCTTATTGATTGTGGTGCGGCTAAAACCAAAGAATTTAACTTTCGATCCCTTTTCCCACCTCTTAACTCCAAAATTCCGAAGTTCTCATTTTCCTCTTGCAATTTTGGAATTCCAGGTACCATTTTGAACGTGAGTTCCTTGATGATGTTGTCCAAAAAATTTGCAACAATGTTCGTGGTGTGAATCGTGTTGCTTTAGACATTACATCAAAGCCCCCATCAACAATTGAATGGGAGTGATGCCATGTTGGATGTCAGTAACAACTCCATAGCTGTTAAGAGTGAAGGTGATATATTCATTGTGTCTTTACTCCCCGTTCTTGGTGACAAGAGAGAAAGCTGTGTTTAGCAGGATCTCTTAATACAAGTTACTGGATATATAAAGTCTATACCATATGCTATTTCTGCATTGCCTATTTCTCACAACGAAATTGTTGTCAACAGTTGGTGTAAAATATTTCTATTAGAAAATTCTCACTATTAAACATTTTTTCTGTGAAAATTTTTCACTTTTAAACATCATAATATACAGGTCATTTATTTTTCTCGAGTGATGATTTTTTTTTTTTTGCCAAATATGAAGAGCATATTTCTCCGAGTGTGCCTACAAGTGTTTGTATTTTTATGTTGTTTTAAAACTGTATCCTAGAGTAAATTGCATATGATCTGACCTGCCATTTATATAGTTTCTTACCCTTCTGTTCTATAAGAAATTTAGCATATGAGAACAGAGTGCAAATGTTTACTTTGGCCATGTGCTCTAAAATCGTTTTCATCTCTTGGATTCAGTGGATGTAACCATTAGGTTATGCCTACCAGAGTTTTATGCCAAACCAATTACTGTAAGTGTCAAAGTGTTGCTATGTTTTCTATGATGCATTTTATTATGGATGGTTGGTGGTGGTAAATGATGGCTAATTTTTACTAAGCAAATCATTCCTGAAAGGTACTGGTATGCTATAAGCAGATTCTTCTACCATGTATCCTTAGATTGCAATCCAATTGAAGGATCTTGTTATGTTTCCATATATAATAATTTGTGAACTGCAAGATTCTATGCACTTTCAAATGAAATTATTTAACAAAGTTCGTGCACTTTCAAATGATATTATTCAGCCTTTTCCTCAATATACTGAACTCAATCTAGGTCTATCATTATCTATCAAAACATACACTCATTCTGAATGTTTAAGAATAAGTGGGCTGGATTTGTTTGCCTCTCTGATGGTCATTAAACTAGCAATAAATACGACTAAGGCAAGCGCACCTATCGAGTAATAATATAGTTATAGTGAGTAGGGAATATCGCATCCACGAGGACTAAAAGTACTAGTAATTATCGTTTTTCTATTATTTAGCCGATAAATTGGAGTGATTGTTTTTAATCTAAAATCACTAAACTAATTTAACTAAGAATGTAACAGAGAATGAAATAGGAAAATAATCAAAGATAACCAATGAAATAAACAATACCCAGGAAAGAATTCACTTAGACTTTACCTATTATTATAAATCTGAATTAAGTGCTAAATTATGTTAATATCTCTTTTGAGAGTAAGAACAACTGACTCTAGGTTGATTAATTAAAATCTCTTTCTAATTAAAACCCTATTGTCGTATTAACTCTATCTATGGATTCTCCTATTAGATTTGACTCTAATTCGGTAGATTTATATCGTCCTATTTCTAGAATTGCATGCAACTCCACTCAATTATATTAGATCTACTCTTAAACAGAGACTTTTGCTCCACTGAAATAAGCACATTAAACTTGAATTAATATCTCAGAAATATTAAAACAAGAAATAAGCATACATAATTGAAAACAAGAAGCAAGTATTTTTCGCGTAATTAGAAATAAAATGATAAGATTCATCATAGGTTTCGTCTTCCCTAAGTATTTTGGAAATTTAGTTCATAATCCTGAACAGAAACATCTCAAAGTTAGGATAACAACAAGACATAAAGAAACTTAATAAAATTTCGAAGGAAATTAAATGGAGATCTTCGATCTTGAAGGAGATCTGCTTCCGAGTTGATTCTGCCGGCGTTCTTCGAGTGTTCTCTTCAATCTTCTCTCAGTGTACCCTTAGATCTTCTTCTAATTAGTATTTATAGATTTAGAATGCTCAGAAAGCCTAAAAATTGAGTTTTTTCGCGTATTTGGGAAGCAATGTGCAATATCAACACGGGCTGGCACATGGGCGTGTGGTCAGCCCGTGTGGAAATGCCCAGGCCGTGTGGATCCTGGAAACAGCTCTATTTGTCCAATTTTAGCTCTTTTTTGTTCCTTTTTACTTCCAAATGCTCTCCTAATTATAAAGACATGAATTTAAAGGATTAGGAGTATCAAATTCACTAATTTACTGACCTAAATAAAAATATGTTACTTTATGCATATTTACGCATCAAGAATGGGATTAAAAATATGTTACTTTTATGGCTTATCACTCTCCGAAGCTTCTGTTAATGTTAATTTACTGACCTAAATAAATTTGATTTTTGGTATTAATTTAGTCAATGCTTGAACTCATTAAAGAATTTAGAAGAAGGTTATGAAAGGGAGTTCTATGAATCTGAAATTGGAAACCGTCATGGACATATGAGGATATTAAATTATAATCCAGCTGACCAGCATATGATATGGAACAAAAGAAAAATTGAAGGAGTGGGAATGCACATTGATATGAACAGCATAACAACTTTATACCATGATGAGCTTGGTGGGGTTCCAAATGAGATCAAAGGAATGGAGCAATGGGAGTTCAAGATCATCACAACACCAGGTTTTTTTGAAGCAATTCTTCAAAAGGTTCTCTCTAGCATTCTTCTAGTGATTTGATGATTTACCATCCATTTGTGTTGCTTGGATTACATAAAGACAATATGATTCAACAGTGATTAGTCATGAATTCTGAAACACATACTGTGATTGGTTTTCTTTATGTATATGGAATCTATGGTTAGAATTATGAATGATGAGAGCTTGTTAGTGGACTCGATGTGATTGTTTTTGTTCTCTTGCCTTCATACAAACTAAAGTATTAATACCCTTTTTGAGAGTTACGATAGGGTATCATGAAAGGATTGTTGGGTCCCAATTGGACCCTGTTTGGTCAAATATGGCTTGGGATTTTGATTGGGATGCTTGCTGCTGCCAGCTTAGGTGCCTGACAAATGCTTTCATAAGATCTGACTGAACCCTTATTTAGTGATAAACATTGAATTAAGACTAAACTAACTGGTTAGATATAACTAAAGATTGAGAGTAACTTTTTGTAGTGGAATTTGTAGGGAATGATGAATAGCCATGATTAACTACACTATAAAACCCCTTCATTTCAAGGTCCCCACACTTCACTGCAATGCAAAGCAATCTTGAATTATTATAGTTTTCCTGGTAATCAACTTCACTATGTTTTGACTATTCCTTCAGTTACAGAATTTAAGATGCTTTTGTTTTTATTTGAATGAACAGGTTAGGGCAGGGGGAGATACTGACCAGTGACCACCAAATCTTGGCAGTAACAAAGCAAAGGTTCAACAATATTTTCGGTGGAAAAGGTAATTGAGTTATTGGAAATGAGGGGGAAAAAAAAAAGGTGCACTTTAAAACTCATCAAAGCCTTCAAAAAGAAAGAGAGAATAAAAAAATTAAAGACTATTGCTAGGGGGTGAACTGGTTCCTGTCAACTTACATATATTAAAACCCTAAAATTTGTCATGTCTTTGCAAACTTTGTCAGCCTTTTTCTTTTTTTTCTTGGTCTTTTTTGTTCATTTTTAAACTTAACACTTTTTTTACTTTGTTTTTACCTGCCCAATCGTGCTCTGCTCCCTCTTCTTACCTTGTTTAAAGCTAGAAAAATACTTCACTTTCTTGGCCCAAGAGAAGTCACTATTTGGTTAAACCTAAGTTGAATTTCTTTTTTATTTTTTAACCAAGTTGAATTTTATTAATCGAATTCTAGCATGTGAATGTTTTGAGGGGATTTTTCTATATTAGTAGAAGAAATAGTATTTGGGTAATTACTATAGCAATTATAATAACTAAGCGTAACATAGTGGTTATTCATCTCGTTATTTAATTATATAGTCTGGGGTTTTAGCTTATACTTTTGAGAATAAAGTACATTCGTGACTAACTGATTAGAGCACTTACAGAATGTATACAATTTTGATTTTTAGCATTTATAGGCTATACTCTATTATTGCATTTATGTTATGTTTGGTAGGATTACTATTATTTTCACATGTTTACATGTTTTAGTCACGTTAATCACACGACTTGTTTGTGGTACAAGGAAAGAGAACTTTTTGCCTATTTTAGAGGTCTTATTTTTTATAAGAATTTTTACACATCTTTTTAAATTTATACTAATTATTTTTATTTTATTAATCACTATTTATTAAATAAAATTTTTATTCAGATTATTACGGTTAGGCTGCTACTTTATGAATTCTAAGTAAGTATCTTCTCTCTAGGTGTGTTTCATTATGATGTTGATCAAGTTTGCTTGGTGTTGTGTCTTTCCAACCTTGTGAGTCTACACTTTTGTTCTATTCTTTTTAGCTTTAAAAAAATTTATTTAGAAAATTTTTATACCCACATCATTACCCAATGCTAGAAAAAAAAATCCCATGTGAGCTAAAATAATATAACGCACCCCCATTAGGTGGGTTGTCAGAAAAAGAAAGAAAGAAACGGGCTTCATCATATCAGAAGCAATAAAGCTATAAGTAAGGAAAATGGGAACACCATTACCAACATAAAGTGTAAAGCCAACTTCCTCAAATGAGATCATGGAAACCTAGATTAATACCATTATTATACCATAGTTGTTGAAATTCGAACCCCTACCAATCCTGTTTCCATGTTCAAACAAGGCTCAAAGCTGTTTTCCTGTTACAGTTGCAAGGAAAAGTTGATATTTCTCAAAGTTAATGCATGGTGAAAAAGATTGATGTCCTTGGTCAAGCTTTGTTACAAGGCTCCAAACAAGGTTTAATTGCCTTTACTTTTACTACTAGCATGCAGGATCAATCTTCTTGCTTCTGGCACCTTATGACATGGGATCTTACAAAAGAAACTGGTAAAATCTAGAACAAATAGCTTCAACACTTGCTAGCAATTCTTTGCAATGCTTGCTCGATTGGTCCTGCTTTTGCAACACTTGATCCTTTGTACTGCAATAACCACAGATACTTTTGTTTAGAGTTTGTTTGTTTCAACATAAGAAAGTTTGCGAACGTTCTGAATCGGTAGCAGATTCGGTTTTATTTACCTTGGATTTTATGGTCAGGGAGAGAATCCCCTCAGTGGTAGATGACTGAACTGAGTGGCAATCCAAATTGAGAATGCTTAATGCATCCATTACCTCAAGCAAAATTCCTTCTCGCCATGGACACTTGAACTCGATTAGAAGCTCCTTGTTGTTCATACTGAGAGTAACTTTATCTGTTGAACCGTCTTTAGATGCAACATAGCCGATCTCTTGATCAGCTTCATCAACAACATAAAAGGCTTTCCTTTTACTTAGGGACGATTTCTTTCCGTTGTTGGTTTTGTTATTGCCGTAGTTATCTGATGTTCGCTCGATTTTCGTTCTTGCTTCTGACTTTCTGCAAGATTCCAATTCCGCAACCCTTCTTTCGAGGGCTTGTAAGTATTCTATCGTGACATCTAGTATAGAAACCTTGTCAGCCTGCGTAAAGGATTGAAGAAAGCTAGTTACTAATTAAAGTTCAAATTATGAATAACTTAAGGGGAGTGTTAATTTAAGCTACCTTGTTATTTGCAGGGACAAGTGATTTCAACATCATAAGTCGTTCGTTTATTTTTTCCCTCCGCTTCCTCTCCGATAACACATGGTTTCCGCAAATTTCATCAGCTTCGGGTCTCCAAGCTGCATCTCGAACAGCATTAGTTTCAGGAGATTCAATCAATCCTCTATCATGCATATGAGGAACCAAGAACAATATCTTCTTCAGTAACTTTTGAGGGGTTTCATCTCTTTCTTTTTGAGGCTTCACCAAGCCATTTTTCTGCCATCTGATAAAGCTCGATTCCTTGTTAGAGTTTCGAAACTGTGGTCCTAAAATCAACGGGTGTGAGCTCTTGAATAAGGCCGAGAGAACTTCATGGAAGTGCCGATCATCGTTTTGACAATCAAAAGATGTTAGTTTAGTCTGATTGCACTCTTCAACATCTTGCAAACCATTATCATTTTCTCCCCGGCAAAGAGGAACGACCTTTCGATGATCCGCAATGGTTTGAGATATGCAGTCACTTGAATTCAAGGAATGGTGAACACAATTGCTGAACTCTTCATCCATGAATTGCCAACTTTGTACTTGAGAAGCTCCACCATTTATCCCTTCAATCAATAATGAATCTTCTCTTGATTGCTTAGGCTCCAAGCCGTCCGGACTATCATCGGGAGAAACCGTTTCTAGTTGTTCACAGCCTAATATTGGACTCAATTTGGTGGCAAGGATCAAAGGATCAAGAGCTGGACAAGCAAGATCGTTGTTCATCCCATCGACTTGAATCGATCTCTTAGAAACAATCGGCTGTGGATCATCCAAGAGCAAAGTTTTAACGCGCTGAATGAGGCTCAAATCTTCAAATACCTACACAAAAAGCAATCAATATAACAGCATTAAGTAAACGGAAAGCAAATTTCCTCAAACCAAAAACAACAGCAAAAACCAAAAAGTTACCAAATCAGTCACACCGAGCTCAACCACACCTCCTGAAAACGGAAAGCATACTACAGTCTGAAATTGAAACAAGTACAAGGATTTCAGTAAGAAACATCGACATATATGTAATAATACTAAAGCCCTTCCAAGGTTTACCTGAATCGATGCACTCTGCGAGAGTCGGTTGCCGGAATTTTGAGCCATGAAAACAAAAACCAAATTGTCATTTCTGAGACCATATGAACTTAGCTTGAACTTTAGCCAAAAGCATATAAGGACATACCTTAGCTAGTAGTGAACGACCAAACACTTTACTGTCAGCACAATGAGCATTACAAAGCCAAACAGGTTGACCACTAGACAATGTTCTTCCAGGTAATCTAACAACAAATTAGATGAATAATTAACAAACAGAAACATTGATTTTTGTTTTTTTTTCTTTTAAGAACAAAGAACATGTAAGAAAGATTACCCTTGGCCAATGTTGAATACAAATGACATACAAACCAAGTAATACCATTCAGTATCAGTAAGATCTTCAGGAGATAATGCTGCTGAAGGTCTTTTAGCTTGAGGACTGCTTTCACCAGCTGAAAGAGACTCATAAAGCTGTCTCAGTTGCTCACTTCTCTGTAAACTCAATTGGTCAGTGTTGAGTTCTACAGCTTGAACTGTTTTCCTTGTCTTTATATCTCCATTGTAATAACCTTCTCCCCATTCTAACACCCTGAAAAGTGTTTTAAGTTAACAAACAATAATAGCCAGAAAAAAGACAAACAAAAATGGAGAATCTTGTACCCTGGTTGTCTAGTTGATATGGACCAGAAAATTGCATAACTCCATTGAATGTTCCTCACAGCAAGAGCAAGTTGTTTCTTCAGGTTCATTGGTACTCTCTCTTGATGTTGAACTCCAGTAGACATTTCAAAGCTAAAAGCTACATGTATGTGTGTGTGTGTGTGTGTGTGTGTGTGTGTGTGTCCACCAACAATTAGATCAGATGCAAATAGATTCCAACTATACTGGACAATGGTGAGTGGCGACTCTTTATTTCACCAACACTCACTGTAATGAAAACTCTAGAAGGTTGTGGAATATTCCAACCAAAGTATCAAGAAAAAACATGCGGTAGAGTTGAAGTTCATGATTATTTTACCCCTAAACAGCAAAATCTAGATGGGTTTTGGTCTCACTGCTGCTGTTTCCTATACCAGAAACAACCCAGAGCTCAATACAAACATATTATTTTGTCTGAAACAGAAACCAAAGATGAAAACTTCAATAGCTATGAAGTCAAAGGAATGGGGTTTAGAGGTAGCTATGAAGGTTGAAAGGAAGAGGAAAAATGGGTACGGAAAGGAACTTGCGAGGATTATTTGCAGATATACTCAAAACTTCAGGCTAAGAATAGATGCAATTAGTTTACTATTTTGTGTTCAGAAAGGGGATACTGTTTTTGAAGATCTGTGTTTACTTATATGCTAGAATTATTGCCACGGTTTAACAAATTATTTTAATAATATTAATCTAGTTATAAAAATTAAAATTTTTAAAATTATTTGAATATCATAACTCTTTTTCTAGTAGGTCGGGTAGATTTAAATCTTTTCGAGTGAAAGTGTGGATTGATTTCTATTAAACATACATGTAAAAAAAAATTAGTCGATTAAGTCTTAGTTTAGTTGGTATCGGTATTATTATCGATACATGAGGATGTAAGTTAAGTGCGCTGAAGCATATTATCCTCTTTAAAGAGGGACTATAAATAGTTTTAGACATTATATAAAAAACAAATATGATCTGAATTTATAACGAAATTAATATTAAAAAATTTAACATCCAAATTAATCACTTTAATTAAAATATTCTTTTAAATATTTTGTTTCTTTTATTATATACATCATTTACTTTAAATAAAATATTCTAACACTAAGAAACAAATAATATAGGGTCTATTATGTAACGTATTAAAATAATGTTTTAAAATTTTCATACAACTCTGATACGTATTTCACTCGACTTATAAATTGAGGGTAAATTAGGGTTTTCAGAAAATAATTAAGGCTTTAGGTATTCTTTCTGATATTTAAAAATAAGTCGATTTTTAGAGAGAAATAGAAAGCGTGTCTTATATTTTTTGAATAATTTAATTACAGATTTTGATTATATCTGTTTTTATACAATATCTAGAATTAATTATAGTCTTTCACCAACCCATAAATAGAAGAATAATACATTTTAACGCATTTCGAATTAACAATAATACGGAAAGAGATAATAAAATAGATTATATAAACGCAAATTGACAGAAAAAAAATGGTCCAACAATCATAGTCAACAAAGGCACGCAACTTTTTATTTCTTTTAATTGTTGTGAAACCAAAGAAAACACTGTTTTAAATTTAAAAAATTTAAAATCAATGACTAAAGGCTAAAGCTTTAATGGGAAATAAATTTGACATTGATACGTGAAGAAACGTAAATAAGCCAGCTTTCTTTCTTAATAACTTGAAAGAAAAACAGGAATAAACTATTACATCAAATACCCATATGCTGTGCCAATCAGATTTATGTCTATCAGGATGAATTTTGAGAGGGTTTATTAGAATTCTTTTAAAATTTTATAAAATTACTGAGAAATTTTAAAATTTATAAAGAAATTTATTAAAATTTTCAATGTATATAAAAGTATAAAGAGAATTTTAAAATTTAGAGACTTAATTAAAAAATTTAAAAATTTTAAAGGAGAAATGAATCTTGTTAAAATTATTATTGTCTACCTCTAGTTACATTGGAGACCGACTTGTATAAACAAAAAATATAAAAGGTAAAAGTAGATAAATCAAACACACAAATATTTAAGTGGAAAAATTCCTCCGAAGAGGTTAAAAAATCACAGATAAAGATAATTAAACTAAATCGACAAAAACAAAGAGTAAATGATATGGAGATAAAAACTAAACCCCAAAACCTAAAAATAAGAACTCACAAAACTTAAACACAAAATTCCCTAAAAACTTGTAAAAGCTATTTACATAAATGTGTTGTGGGTTAAATCTTTCAATGGTAGAAAATTACCTATTTATAGGCTAAATTTCATGTACAAATTTGACTAAAACATCCCCAAAATAATCAAAGTTTAAGTAGGGAAAGAAATCAAAATTTAATCGGAAGAAGAAAATCGAGAAGCCTTGTGAACACATCGCTACATCATGACATGGCGAATCTTCTCGTCGTGACGTCGATGGTCGTCTCATTAGGACAACGCTTCTTCCTCGTCAGGACGTCAACTCTATTTCGGCCAAAAATTGCGAGGCACACTCCACAAGTTCAAGTTCTACTTGTGTACATTATGTGAGGATGAGTTAGTTTATTGAGTTTATTGTAAAAGGTATAATGTCAAATTTAGTCTTTGACATTTACATCTTTTATCAATTTGGTCATTTTTTTTTTCACTTAAATTTGTTTTTTAACTTTTTAAAAAGAGTTCAATTTAACCATCAACCTTTTGAAAAAAAATCAAATTGATTTTTTTAACAGAAATGCTAGATAAAATGTTAAAGTTTTAAACATAACAACCCACATAGCAATTTGCATGTACTACATACTTTTTTAAAAATTTTACGAACTTTTTATAATTTGTTTGAATTTTTTTAAAATTTGTAATTTATTTGTTGATGTGGCATATAAGACAAACAATGTCACATTAGCATAAAGTGCACGTGGCCTACCACGACAACATCGCTAAAAAATTAACGTTGCAGTCAACATTTCTATTAAAGAAAAATAATTTCTCTTTTTAAAAGGATAATGGTCAAATTTAATTACTAATTTGATAAAAAAATGAAAATGTTAAGAACTAAATTTATCATTATAAAATTATAATTGTTGTGGGGGGGCCTCTTTCCAAATTTCGTAATTTATATTCATAGTGTGTTTTTCTCGTTTTTGGAACAAAACTCAAAGATTATGAAGAAAAGTACAAGATATAGAGGTACTTCTTTCCATTGAAGTAGGGTTGGCTTTGCTTTTATATTTGATCCCAATGTACAGGGATGTGTGGCCAAAGACGAAAAAGACATAGAGATAAAGATAGAAGGGGGACACCATTGAACATATTTAGATAGTTGCCTGTCTACTTGTGTTAAAATGTTTTCATAGATACGATTTTGGTGAGAAATAATTGAGAAAACAACACAACAATATTTACCAAATCCAGAAATAATGGTTCGGGGAAAGATACTTAACTGCTTTTTATTGTAAATGGATGAAATTTTAATAGAGGGATCAATTTATTTTTTTATTTAATATATAAGAATTAATTTATTTATTTTTAGTATAAAATTTTCATGATACTTTTTTCGATTGTACATAATTTTATGCATTATCACGAACGAAAAATAATTCAATAACACATCACCTAAAATGAAATTAATTAAGTTTATTTATTTAAAAAATTCTGATGTATCATCATCTGGTTGACTAATGTTGTTTTCTTATAGAATTTTAATTTATAAATATATTGATTAAAATAGGTTTCAAGTCCTTTTATTTTTGTATATTTAGAATATAATATTTTTATTTTTATTTTAAGAATTTAATCTCTCTACTTTTAGGATTTTAAAATGCAAGTTTAATTATTAGCATCGTTAAAATTCTTCTATTAAATCTTAAATCATTACAATGCTAATTTTTTTTATATGACTATCAAGTGGATCATTACAATGGTTTAATATGTCCCTTTTCTGATATAAAAAAGGAGCAGCTTGACAGGGGTATTAATTGGTTGAAACATTCGATGAGGAAGCTAGATAAAAAAGCCTTTACGAGCCTCCTTGTGATCTTGTGGCCGCTTTGAGAAGCAAGAAATTCGGGCAATATTCAAGGCTGAACCTTGTCTCCTCAAGATGTTATGATTTGGGCTAAGACTATTCATCGGGATTTCTGAGTCTAGAATCTCATGTCTGTACCTTTGCTCCATAGGAGGTTAAGAATTGCTTATTGGGATCCCCTCTTGTGACGGAGAGCTAAGCTTAATGTCAATACAACTTAGAGTAGTGATGAGAGACGCGTAGCGGTTGGAGCGATCGTTCGAGACTCAGAAGGGTTTGCCCGTGCTGAATAGGTGGGCACCTTCGATGCCCCTTCCACCGAGGCTTTGGCAATTATTGACTCTCGCAAGAAGGCGTGCAAGTTGGGCTTTAATCATATTATTGGCGAGTCGGACTGTTTATTTATTGTTAACAAGCTTAATAGTGACATTTTGGACTTGTCAGTGAAATTTATTCTAAGGAGTGATTTTTAATTTATTTATTTAAAGATTTTATATAAAAATATTAAAAGCAAAAATACTATTGTAATAATATTTAATATTTTTTTAAAGTTTTTAAGTTATTTTCTAATTAAGTTAATATATTGTCAATTTGTGACATCACTTTATTAAATATTTTAAGTTAATAAAAATGTATATAGATGCATGAATAGGAGTTGTTGAAGAGTTGATTTATTCGTCCTAACTTGAAAATTTCCTCAAGGAAAGTTTTTGTTATAACCATTAATTTACATCTAAAACCTAGCTTGACAAAGTCACTTTTAATTTTGTTTGTTGTGTATGCTTTGCAAGAGACACCTCCTTCGCACTTCATGAAGGGGTTATTTTTGCCAAATCTCACCTAGGATCGAGCATGTGTCACTCAATCACTTTGATAGACAGTTGTCAATCACACCATACAAAGTGGTTATTTTTGTCATATCTCGCCTAAGATTAAAGATATGTCACTCAACCACTTTGATAAATAGTTATCATTTGCCATTTATAACCCAGTTAGATCAAATCTTATAGTCAATTAATCTAATAAGTCCACCCTCCAGTTGAACCCTCATCTCCATTTTCATCCGCATTTCCCCTAGCAAGAGGTAATGTAAACCAAGGGTTTGATGGATTAATGGACTATCTTGTCATTTAACGTAGGTGTAGCCCACCATCACCTAAATATGCATTAATTAGTGACTAACTAGAAAGACTTTTCAGCTATATATGAAAAGACACAAATATACAAAAATTGAAGAGCTTCGGGAGCTAATATGCAATCTGCTAAATCCTTCGTCGAACCCCCACCTCACAATTTCAATAGCTCACATAGGAGCCGCCCTCTAGAATGGTTAGAGTTGTGTAATTCGATTTGAAAAGTTTGAAGTGTAACTCACTTGTTAAAGAAATAAAATAGAGAGGCAAAATAGGAAGATATGCGGTTTATTCCTTAAAAACGTGTGTAGTCAAAAATCTCTTATATTATTATTTTTTAATATTAGTGAATTTGTCCTCCTTTACCTGTGATTTTTTCTGATAAAGATTTTTCACGTAAAATTTGCGTGTTCTTGTTTTTCTTTCTTATTTTTTTACAATTATTTCTACTATAATTATCGACGTATAGTACAACAAAAAATCAAAGGCGAAACCGTAATGTTAGCATACATAAATTGGATTTATAACACTGAATCAATTGATGAAAATAATGAAATAGGGGTTGAGCGAGGCCCTAGTGCTCGTACTCATGGCTTTCATGGCTCCTGTGGGGTTAATCAGAGCCAACCCTCCTAAGTTCTCATCTTAGAGTTATCTAAACAAAATCAAACTTCAATTAAATAAAGGTTAAAATGTGGCATCAATCCTTAAACTTTTTACAAATTTGGAATTTAGTACATATATCTTTATTTTCAGTAATTTAATCTCTCTATTTTTCAAATTTTAAAGTTTAAATCAAAATTCAATTGTTAATACTGTTAATTATTTTCATTAAATTTATTAGTGTGACTATAAAGAATAACATTATAATAAATATAATTATAACAATGTTAAGTATTGAAGTTGAATTTTAAAATTTAAATTACGATGTAATTATCATATAAAGTTGAAAGCATGCAGTACAGTTGGAGTTTGGTGATGTCTCGACAAGATAAAAGTAGATCCATATTCATGTGTGTGGTTGGTACAAAAGAAATGATAATACATAAATTTTATAATAAATTTAAGTGAAGTAAACTTTACCAATACCTCCCTTTGCACGTGACTAGCATTTCAATGGACTTGTCATGTTAGGCGGCTTTTTGCTTTATTAATTAATGGGTTAATTCCCCCAATACATTCCTAAACTACAACTCAATTTTTAAATTCATCCTAAACTTTCAAATGTTATAATTGAATTTTCATCAACTTCATTGTTAGCTTTGGTATTAAATTTCAACTTAAATCTAACGTGGAGTACATTTCAAATACATTGATCAAGTAGCAAACCCATAATATAATGACACTTTTACATTTTTAACACGATAAATCCAAGTTATTCATATAAACCCTATAAACATATTTACAATATAATCTTCATGTTAAATCTAAATTTACATACAAGACTTAAATTCAGAACCAGGTTAATGAAAAACTTAATTGGTACCATATTTATATTTTTAGAGTTGAGACTAATTTAAAATATCAGGAATTACTTAAAAAAACATTTCATATAATTAACCTTTAATAATATTATATTCTAATGATGGAATTTTTGAAAAAAAGTGTCTTTTTCTTTAAAAAGAATATCCTTGAATCTGACTTGGAATAGAGACAAAAATCCACGGTGTCTCTCTATATACCCATTGATTTCTCAAACTTGTGGTGTAGGTTGTTTTAATTAGTTTTAGTCGATTCTTGAATTAAATATTTAATTTAATACTTGTAAAGATTTGTTTTAGGTTAATGTGTAAAACTCTATTAAAATTTATTTTGATGTTAAAAGTGCATATAATTTCTATTGTATCAACAAGAAATTAAAATAATAATTTGAAATACAAAGTAATTTTACTTTAATATTAAAACCATACGTAATTTAACTACAAAAATAGTTTAAAAGTTTGTTTAAACAATGTGTAGTAGTTTAAGGGCTTTTTAGTATATTAGCCTTTATTCTAATTAAAAGGGTAATAGAATTGTAATTAAAAATGCTTAATGATAACGTTTGCATGTTTTGTCAAAATGGTTCTAATTGTATTTTTAAGCCTTTTTGGCCATCAATTTTATTCTTTTTCCAATCTGCTTTTCTAATGATTTAATGAATAAATTCAATATTTCAATTTTCTTTTCTTTCAAAAGGTTTCAAACTAGACACATCCATGGGTGGGGCTGCCCGACCGACACCGCCTTGAAATATGGGAGGTTGGGTAAAAATATAGGCCGAAATATGGGCTTGGGCAAAAAACGAGGCCGTTTAAAAATAGGTGCGGCCTCGGGCACCACTTTTTGGCCGGCCAGTCCAACCGACCCAAATATAATAAATATATTTTTTATTTTTATTTTTTAATTTTAAAATACTTTTAAAATAATTTTTTTAAATTTTTTATTTTTAAAATATTTTTTTAATGTTTATTTTAAAAATGGGCAGGGCCAGGCCGGCTGGGCTCGGGCTCATGATATTTTTCTCGGGCCGGGCCTGGGAAAAATTTCAGGCCCATATTTCGGGCCCGGGCCTAGGAGGCGGGCCGAAAATTTTTTCGGGCCCGGCCCATGGACAGGTCTATTTCAAACGTTAGTTTACTGATAAGTTTTTCTACTGAGTTAATTTCTTTTAGATAATTACATTTATTTTCTTTAAATTAAGAGTTTTTTAATTTAATTTATTATTTATTTATTTTATTATTTTTCTCGTGTAATTATCTTATTGGGTTATCTAAGTAATAAATTTCATCTCATTAAAAATATTCCACATAATCCTTGTTAACTTTTTTAATGGTACTTTCATTAAATCTGTTAGAAAAAGTAAATTGAAAAAAAGAATAAAGGTTGATGGCCAAAAAAGCCTCAAAAATACAATTAGGTCATTTTGATAAAAAGTGCAAATGTTAGTGGTCAAATTTGTCATTAAGCCTTAAAAAAACTAATGTTGGAGCGAAGATATTAACCACGTTAGATACCCTGATTTGAAAAAAGAAGAAGGCTTAATATATAATTTGATACTTGAGTTTGACACTTTTTTCTAATGCAAAACCTGTGTTATTTTTTGGTCCAATGTGGTAAAGGTGCTCATGGGCCGGGCGGCCCGGCCCGGCCCGACGGCCCGCCCGAAATATGGGAGGGTTTGGGTAAAAATATAGGCCCGAAATATGGGCTTGGGCAAAAAAATGAGGCCCGTTTAGAAAACGGGTCGGGCCTCGGGCACCACTTTTTGGCGGGCAGGCTCACTCGACCAATATAATAAATATATTTATTTTAATTTTTTAATTTTAAAATATTTTAAAATACTTTTTATTATTTTTAATTTTAAAATATTTTTAAAATACTTTTTTAATTTTTAAAATAAATTTTTGGTATTTATTAAAAAAAGGGCCGGGTCGGGCCCGGGCTTATGATTTTTTCCCAGGCCGGGCCTGGGCAAAATTTCAGGCCCATATTTCGGGCCCGGCCCGGCCCATGAGCACCTCTACAATGTGGTACATGTATTTGCAGGGGCAAAACCAAAAAAATTATTTTGGGGGAGCGAAATTAAATTGTAATTTTTACGATAGAAAATATGCAATTTCACCATTTTAATATACTGTATCTTTATAATTTTTAAAGGACTAAATCAAATTTTTATATTTTTAGGGAGCAAAGCGCAATTTTACCTTTACTAATTTAAAATTGTTTGCTAATTTAAAATTTTAAAAATTTTAAAGGGGCCATATGAAAAAAAATTTCATTTTACCCTACCAGCCCCCTTAGTTTTGTCACTGTGTATTTGGCAAGAGTTGCACATTTTGGTACTTGAAGGTAATAATGTTAACTTTTCAGTATTTAATTTGAGTTTTAAAGTTGATTTGATAAAATTCATAATTAGCTAATAATATCAGCAATTAACTTTCATCAAATCAACCCTAAAACTTGAATTATATCACATTCATCGGATTCTATTTGACAAAATAAACACAAAATTAAACAAATTCACGTTAACACTGAATTTATTCTATTAACAAAATCATGAAAATTCAGACCTAATAATGTTAGCAACTAACTTTCATCAAATCTACCCTAAAACCCAAATTAAACACTATAAAGTTAACACCGTTACCTTTGAATATGAAAAAATATAACTTTTGTCAAATATAAATACCAAATCAGACCAAAAAATAACACGGATATCAAATTAGAAAAAAATACGAATTTTAAAAACAGTATTGGTGTAGTCAGATAATAGCATGGGAATGGAATGGTGCAATGATGAATTGAATTCCAAAAGGTTGTTTTCAAAGTAATGAACTTCCAAACAACCAATATAAATGTATTGAAAATTATGTCGTAGGGGATAGGGCTTCTTCTTTATACGTTAGAATTCGCTATCTTATTCTTTATAATAATAAAAAAGCAAAGAATGTCGACAAGGCATATTTAACTTTATTATAATCTTGACGAAGTGAATAAGGGCTAAATTAGGGAAAAAATTGTCGATTTTAAAAATTAATTGAGTGGTTAGGTTGATTTGTAGCATATTTATTGGAATATGTCGGTTTTAGAGAAAAAGAAAAAAATACGTCGCTCATCTAATGGCAACTAATGGAAGAGTGACTAAAATATTTGATTTCGAAAAGTTGAGTGATTAAATTAAAAAAATTAATAGTTCGGTGACCAAAATAGAACTAAAAGCATAATTGAGTGACTATTTTTATAATTTACCCAAAATAATTTTAATTAATAATCAATCCCTAATAAATTTGAACTCATTCTTGAGCTCGGTTAATTTGATTCAATCATGTCAATTAGGTTAAAATATGTCATAATTCTGTATCTTCACAAAATTAAAATTTGTCTCTTTACTTTTATTTTCGTGAATTTTGTTTATCTACTTTTCATGTTTCAAAATTCAAGTCTAATTTTTAACACTATTATTTTTTGTTAAATTTGTTAATGTGACATTTTAAAATAAAAAATACTCGCTTGGTAGCCATATAACTAAAAAAAGATTATAATGAACCTAAATTTAATAAAATAATTTTAATAATATTAATAGTTTGACCTAAATTTTGAAACTTGAAAAGTAAGACTAAATTCCTAAAAGTAAAAGTATAAAGACTAGTGGCATATTTTAACCTTCAATTGTTATTGAAAATATATATTTATTTTATATTTAAATTTTAGGGATAATATAATTTTTTTATCCCTAAACTTAGCAATTAGGTTCACTTATGTGGCTGGTCTTCTTCAAACAAAAGAGTTGAACGAATGGAATAAGAAACTACTTGAAATCGGTAAAAATTGAAAACTGTGACAAAAACCCTTAGTTGAATAGGTTGAATCAATTCAATATTTTATTTTTATTTTCATGAATTTCTAGTTATTTATTTAATTATCGTTGGTCTAATAGTTGAACCGATCAAAATCAATTGAATCGGGAACCATTGGTATGACCAGTTCAACCACCAGTCCAGTTATTAAAAAGTTATACGTGACACTCTAAAATTGTGCGACGTCATCACTTAAAAATTTAATGTCATCACTTGAAAATTTATATATATATATATTAATTTTCATGTGATAATGTGATACAATTTCAAAGTGATACCTTGTTTATTTTTTTATATTTTTCAAAAGTTAACAAATATAAAGAAGAAAATATATTATTGGAATGAATTGAGGTATTTTAAACATAAAAGCAAAATTATGATTATGGGATAATGATAAAAGATTAGTGGGTTGAGTGAAGGTATGCAATTGCAAGTTGATTTATAGTTGAATGGAATGGGACGAACCCGACCTTGATGGAGACATTGCCAAATGCACATTCATTTATTCAGTTCTTCCATCCACTAAAGGAAGAAGCTTCATAATTTGAATACCTAGTAATCATGCTTTCGTCTGATGTTGTAGTTGAGGATGGAGTCCACCCTGTTCTGTCCTTTTGCATTAAACCCCTACACCCTTTTAACCCACTAACTTCACTTCCCTTTTTTATATTTCATTTCCTTGACAGAAGACTATACTCAATGCGAAATTAAAGGTGGGTTTGGATGGACGGTATAGTACGGTGCATTTAATTTATTTTTTGTCTCATGTTATAGTATCGCTACAGTATCTAATCTCACCGTCACAACTAGTTTTACACTAACTGCAGGTAAACGCACCACCCATCCAAACCCACCCTAAATTTTAGACAGCTTAATTACTATTTTTTATTTTAAGAGTTCAATAAAAAAATTTAATATATATAAGAGGCCAAATTAATATTTTAAAAAATGTATAATGAAAATTTTCAAAAGATTTCAAAGGAATATTAAAAATTTTCAAAAAGGGGAGGCCCCCTCGGCTACACTCCACAAAAAATTGCCACAAAAAATGATATTTTGGCATTACAAGATTATTTGAAAATTATAGTGTTGCGTTGATTTAAGGAATAATGAAATGTTTCTCACATTTAGATATCAAATCTAAATAACATTAAGATTTCGAAATTTAGGAGTAATCTCAATATCATTTCTTCTTACATTTGCTTAGTGATGTGGCATTTTCACAAATTTATTCTATTTTAATAACTTTAATTCATTTTACTTAATCATAAAAATTAATGAATCAACATTTCTTGTTTTTTATGTGTGTAGAGTATAAGCTAATTAGCCTTTTCTCATGGACTCCAATTTCAATGTCAAGTAAATAAAATAAATAAATGAACAAAATAGACAAACAGGGTTTGACGTATCAGATGTTGGACTTTGTTTAATGGCCCACCCATTGCTATTTCCCCAATTTGGGCTCACTTTTAGCTTATATGCATAATAGACAAAAAGACTACATGCAATATCATTTAATATTTTAATACTGCATTTCCATTTAACTTAATTTTATTAGATTTTATATGTCAAGAATTTGATTAGGTTTTTATGTAATTTAGTTGTTTATTTTAATTCTTCCTGTTCAGGTCCTTTTCAATTTAATTTTGAAATCAAATGTAACATAAATAAACTATTTCATAAGTGTTTTTTATTCAGATAACTTATTTGACAAAATTTTGTTACTTTCTTAGTTACTCTTATTTAATGTTTGATTAAACAGATGGAATAAAATAAAATTTTAATTGCATTATAAAAAAAAAACTCATAAATCTAATTAAAAGTAGTTGCATATTTTTTTTATAAATAAACAAATAAAGATATATTGATATATATAATTCCGATGTTGTCGGACTGAATGCGTTTCTTAGTGGTTGTCGTTATGTTTGAGATTCCATCACTGTAGTATTCATGTGTACTTCATATTAACAATGTACTATTTGTCTTATATGTTTTGTCAACAAATAATTTAAAATTTATTAAAATATTCAAAAAATCAAAAAAATCAAAAAAAAATTAATATGAAGTACATGTGAATTGTCATGTTTAAAAATTTAATACTTTAGTCAATATTTTGAAAAAAATATAATTTGACTCTTTTGAAAGGTTGATGGTCAAATTTAAACTATTTTTAAAAGGTTGATGGTCAAATTTAACTCAAAAAAAAAATAGGTCAAATTGACAAAAATGTAAACATTAATAGCTAAATTTATCATTTTTTTGGTATAACAGAGAAAAGGAAAAAACTACAGATGCATACTATCATGTTCCCTGGAATCCTCATGCAGGAGCGACAACAAACTTAAAGGCGGATTGGACAAGTACACGCCAACACCAGCAATAGATTTCGCTTGAGCTAAATTAGCAAGGTGATCAGTACACTGGTTCCCTTCCTAGAGAATGTGACAGACATTCAGCACCCAGCCCTCCCCTATCAAAACTAAACAATCATCCACTAGTGTCCCCAAAGGGTGGCCAGCCTCAAAAGGTCAAGGCAACATATTCACCACCCAAAACCCAAAGCGCATCAATATATGTATATTATATATATACCACAATTATACTAAATACCTTACCATCTCGGCTCTCAGGCTCGTTAACCAGTTTGCAAATTAAATCAATTCACAAATTATATCACTTATAAACATGACTTAGACTCGAACGGATACATAGATCCAACCAACACACCAATTCGGCATCCAATGCCGCATCGGAAAGTTCAAAGCAATTTAAATTGCGCCCAGCGCTCATCGGTATAACCGAAGTAAAAGTTGTACCCAGCACTCATCGACATGTTGCCGAAGCAACCCGTACTCAATTTATCCTAAGGCATGTCAACTATATCCAACTCTACCCGAACAGTTAATAGGCTAACTAATTATTCAATTTATCATTTATCTCAATTTCACATTACATCGTTTTCAATTCATTAACCAATTCATCAATTTATTATATAAGATAACATGATTCAACCTAATTCAAAGTTAATTTCATATTTTCATCAAGTTACTCTATTTTTAATCCTATTCAATTTAGTCCTCTATTTGATAATCAATCTCAAACATAACATTTCAAAATAAATTAATTATTTTCAAGTTACCTTGATATCATACTATACAAAATAGTGTAAATATGTAATAATTATGATGATTCGAATTATAGAAATACAAATAAAAAATTTGAAATACTTGTCGTCTACTCTCGTCTTTCCTTTCCCTCTCGACGTTCTCGTGTTGTCTTTAGCTACGACTAATAATCCTATAATACATCATATTAAATTCCAGCTCAAATCACAATCAGTTACAAAGTCACACATATTTTGTAATTTATTCAATTTAGTCCCTAAAATCGAGACTAGCATAACTTTTAATTTGAAGACTCAAATTAAAATCCGATTTCTCAAAAACACATTAGGGACCCTCTATTTTCTATCCCAACCAATAATTTATGATAATTTTTCATTTTATTCAATTTGGTCCCTAATGTACAAAAATATCAATTAAGCTTTACAAGAAATCAAGAAGTCAATTTCACACCTAAATCTTCAAGAAATCAATAATGGAATTTTCTAAAACTTTAACAGATTTATAAATTGGTACATGGGCTAGCTAAATCAAACTCACATGACCTCAAATCTACAAAAATTACAAGAAAATGACTTAAAATTTGCTTACCAATTTTAGCCGAATGTTTCAAGGCCTCAACTTGATTTTCTTTCTTTTTCCTACTATGACTAAGTGAGGAAGATGATGATATTACCTTTTCCAACTTTCTTTAATATATATACTATAATTATTCTTAATTAATCTTGTTTAGTTTAACTTAAGGCTTAAATCATACTAATCTAATATTAATTAAACTAAGTGGTTTCTCACATCATCATCCACCAACTGTATAGAATTTATGGTTTAATTGTAATTTTGGACCTTTGATTACTTGTTATTTAAGTCCTCAAACCATTTACTAATTAAAATTTTATAGTGATTAGACTTTTACAGTTTAGTCCCTAGGCTTTAATCAACCACAATTCCAATTAAATTACTTAATTGAATTCCAATTCATTAATACACTAACTCTATAAATATATCTATTTAATCTTTACGGACTTGGTTTATGGAAACAGGATCCAGAACCATATTTTCTAACACCATTGGAAACCGGGTAGTTAAATGAGGTATGGAAAAGCTATGGCATTATAACAATGTGGATATAGCTAAACTCCAAAGAAGCCACATAAGAACAAAACACATTAATAGAAAGTATCATAAGGGAGACGGTAGTATTTGACGGAATAGTTGATGTAGTCAAAGATCGCATCTGAGGACAAACCTTAGGGATTTGTTTTACTAAGACTCTGTTAGCTAGAGAGTTCTCTGGGAAACATATTAAGGGCATAGAAATGTGAAACATGACTCATTCACTTCACTAGGGCAAGTGGGAGACTGTTGGATCTGGTGCCTTAAGTGTAGTATTTTCGTCTATAAACACTTGTAATTTTTCGAATAGATTTGTTAATAAAATTATTTTTGAATTACATTGATACCTTTTGTATGTTATCCTTACATGGTTTTTGCATATAGCGTAAAATAAAAGAAAATATTGGCTCATTGGTTGTCTAATGTTTAAACTAATACTAAACGGTATTAAGTGGTCAGATCGTAATACGAAAAGATAGCTTATATTGGTAGATGAACATAAATATGTCCTTAGTCTAATCAGAAATGAGCAAACTGATTGAAGAACTAATATGTCTTCTATTAAGCCAATTGGAGAGATGTATAGTCTTGAGTATCAGAGCGAATTACTCCCAGAAGATAGAGACATAGATGTGACTGACTGGACTGATAGCACATCGAACTGGACAAGCACTGATAGAGTTGTTGGCCAATTTGTTAACTCTTCCATTCCTTATTAATCTTAACTGTCGGAATAGCGGAGAAGTCACAGTCACTGTCATCCATTTTAGAATCAGAATTCGTATCATCCTCCTCCACCGATAACGACCCATGAAACATGTCAGAAAACATCGAAGACTGAATGAGCATGTCTTTAAAGCTTGCGGTGTGCTTGCGCCTTCAATCACGGTAATTTTCTTAGTACTGCGCACTAGATGATCCTGTTTATCATATGAGAGTTCATCAGTTTCCATCAGTTTAACAAAACTATTAGGAACCGAATTTTATCGTTATTTGACTTTAAATATATTGTCAAATAATAATTAATTCAAGTTTATTTTAAATAATTAATTCTTTGAATAGAAAATAATTTTTTTTATCATAATGTCTTATAAGCATCTTTAAATTAAATTATGATATTTGCAGGTTTACCATGTTTATATTACGGCATTGCCAGCAATATTGCATCTTCTCCTCTAATGTCTATCTACCTTATACTTTCATGATTAAATTACTTAACCCATCCTTATACTCTATAAGTTGAAAAGCAAATTAATTTTCTACAATAAACTATACATTTAATTTTAAAATAAAGTGGTAAAAATTTTAAATAACCATAAACTTACTTTCCAGTTTTGTTTCTTTGGTAGATTGCATGGTTTCAAAATGATATGGTTGGATTATTAAACATACTGACACACACGTTGTTGCAATTCATTTGGCTTGATGCTTGAGAAAATAATGTACTGAGCCATACTGATTTAACCATCATAAAGTCTGCAAAAACAAAACCCAGAATGGCAAACTTGGTTCTTATCTCTGACAAGTTTCCCAGCAGTCTTATGTTTTACCACAAAATTTTCACATGTCCTGTAAGGGTAACAGTTATCTGGCAAAACAAGTCAAGAAACAATCTTAGAACAGGACTAGTTGCAGAAACAATTGAATTATTGAATATGAGGGTCAAAATGGATAAAATGGACTAATATTATTAAGGATGTACAACACTTTCTTTTTCTTTATGAACGATGTTGGCTCTAAAAACATAGTAAAATGACTAAACGAGTACTTTTAGGTAAATTTTTCTATGATAGACCATTACCTCAGAGTCTCAATAGCTACATCACTAATTTTGCCTTGCTACCAAAGTTACAATATGAACGTTATGGTGTTTCTATCATAGAACGAATTGGTAGTGCAGTGAAGTTCTTGCTCAAGTGATGTAACCATCGATTCGTGCAAGATAAGACGTTTTGTATTTACCGTGGATCAGTGCTGCTCTTAGTCTGAACATGGCAGAATGCTTGGAGAAGGATCAATAGGCCAGTTTCGATTCAAAAAGGCATTATTTCGGGCTTAGACACGAGCGATTGGAGAGAAAGGAGGGTTAATCACATAGGATGGTGGGATAGCTTCTACCTTCTTGCTGACTTTCTTTTTCTTCTTATTCTTCGTCTCCTCCTCTGTGACCGCTTTTATTAACGATTTCACTTCCTCCTCGATAAGCATTTTTAAGGAATTGTATTGTGATGAATGTTTGCTTTCTATCTCCCCAGTAGCAGCAGCAGAGGTTTCTGTACAATGTAGTACTGCAACGCAAATGGAAAACGCTTGTAATGCGGATAACTTCGCATGAAAATCGATTGCATACCCTCCTTCAATGGCCATCATGGTCAACGCCGGTGTATTCTCTTTGGCACCCTACAAAGCAATTAGCAATATGAAAAATGAAGCAAATCGCTTTCCAACTATCCATTTTCGAGGTAGATTCTGCATATTATCCACATTAGCATATGAGCAACTAAAATCTCACCTGATGAAAAAGTTGAAAAGGCTGTTCATTATCCACTAGTGGTCGATCTTCGAAACAATTTAGACCAGTATTGTCAAAAACAACAAGGGGACAAGCCATGTCCCAGCCACCACAATCACAGCCTCCACCAAACCTCCACCTATCAAGTAGTGATGAAGGACCCCGAGTCCCAGCACAGGGAAAGCCGTGGTTTCCGGTTGGAATAACGACCTTCACCTTCTCTTTGCTCCTGCTGTCTTGTATCGTGCTTTTGCTTTCTTCAGTCATAGAGACATTGAGTAGGTTTGAGTGGTTCCTATCATCAATTTTATCTCCTCTTCTGTATTTTAAGCTCTCTCTATTCTTAAATGGTACTTGAATGACTATGGCTGCTATTTCAAGGTTAGGATGCAATTTGGCAGGTGGTCCATTTATGAATTCAACCTCATCACTGTCACAAGCATGGTTTAAATGATCTTTAAGCGTCACCACATTAGAGCAGGCAGGGGCTTTATGAACATCAGTGGATCCAAGGACAGTAACACGTTGTTTTGCACGTGCGATATCATACAAAACAAACTCCGTAACCACGGAGTTGTCAACCTCCCCACCCTCCATCATTTCTGAGCATAAACGGCTCGAAACTTGCATCTGCGCGATAATTGAAGCAGCATCTTTGCTACTATTATCACTTGGTCCCGATATACCAGCATTGGTTTTCTTTTTATTGCCAACAGAGTGAAAGGTATACACCCAATTGAAACCATTATTTGCCTTCAATGTTTTGGCTAGAAAAACATCTCCTGGTTCATTCATTGAGAACTCGAAAAATGGTACCCCATGTTTAGCTCCCAACTTAAGACAACCATGTAGGTGAATCGGTGAGTGAACGTTGTCTTTCTCGAAAAAGGCGAAATCCGATTCAGCATTATGCGAGAAGTCATGTAACAAAGATTTCCGACATGTCTTATTTCTTCTCGTATTTCCCATCACACTAGTATCAACATTGTCAGCATCCGTGACCGTGAGATAACCCAAAGGACTCGGTGGAGACTTTGATTTCACCAATGGATCCAACATTTTTCTAATGGGACTAAAGTTAGCCCTTGAGCTGGTCCTGGAGAATGAGTCACCTTCAAGCGGTTTGTGCGGATTATAAGCTGCGTCATCGTCGGGTTTAAATCCGAAACTAATGTCCATCTTGTTATCTGAACTTAGACAGAATTCAATGAAATCATCTGATGAACATGATTCCAAATACGGGCTGCTAGAGGATGCTAAGTTCAAGTTCGAGCCGACATACATCACCAGATCTCTTCCTCGTGGCAAGCTTTCCTCTTCTGAATTACAAAGAGAATCAACAATTCTGAAGGAAAAAGAAGTGTCACTACCACAAGATAATTCAATTTTTCTCCTCCCCTTGACAGTGCTTGTACTTTTCATTTTCCTTACCTCTTCGGAGCTTCGATATGTAGAATCGCTTCAACCGAGCATTACAACATGGTTTTCCCCTTCCGATATCGCTTTAAGACACGGAACAACAGTCTTCGGACTCAGATCAGACGTGAAGTTTTCCCTAAGTCTTCAATTCATACATTTACAGTCCTGCAAGAATGCAAAATCATATAAACAAAGATAACATCCTCATTAATACAGAAGAAAATAAACTTTCCCTAAATTAATTACAGGACAATGTTTCTGAAACAATTGAAGGAAAAAAAACAATTTTTAGTCTGTAAATTGAAAAATAAGACCTAATAATCAAGCAAAAAGCATTTTCCAAAACAAAACCAAAAATCTCTGGTCATAATTCATACACAAGCAAAACTGGTAGCCTGATAAAAAAAAAAACTTTGTAAAAAAGCAAATGGCTGTGATCACATAAATAAAGCTAAAACGTTTGAGACAACCAGGAATCTCGTGATCTCTATAAACACTCAGGAAAAAAAAAACAGAGTAAAGTGACAGGGATAAAGGCATATACAATTATTAAAGAAAAACAACAACTTTAGTTTCACTTGCATTCTAAGCCAACAAAAAGTAGGTAAAAGCTAGAAAAAAGAATGGGGATACCCCAATATAGATCATACAGAATTGAATTAAAAGAAGAACCAAAGAAAAACTGTAATAAAATGCAAATCATACCCTTCAAACTCTTGAGCTACACACCAAAAACCTTTGTTTAAACAAGAGTTGAGACATGTTCTTCAAAGGGTAGTTGAAATTCTAAGAGAACCCAACAAAACAGAGAAGTACAACAATGCGAAAGCAACAAGAACAGGGGAACAGTAACTAGGAAAAAGCGTTAGAGACACAAAAAGGTCGGAAATTTTTAAAGAAAAAACATGGCTTGCCTGTGTGATGGATTGTGCTAAGAAATTTGGAGGGACAATGAGTTGTTCAGGTTTCTTCTGTTCATGTCTAGAAAAAAAGCAATCCTGTATGTTTCAAGTCATCATATGCGTGCTGGTTATGTCGTCGTCACTAGTCATTTTATGTGTTTATATGTGTCTTTTTTTCTTCTCTTTAGCCTGCCTTTTACTCCCTTTTTTGCTCTTTTGGTCGGATACATGATAATGGGAAATGACAATAGTACCCACAAGTCGTACAAGTCTCATTTCATTCCCATGGGTGTTTTCGGCTTTTTCTACTTTTAGTCATTTCCTTATTTTTAGAACCAAAGTATCATTCATATTCGATTTACGTTAATGTAAATTAATTTTTTCAAAATTCGTGTCTATTCTATCTAACAATATTATCTTTAAATTTAAATATCTTCTCCTTTAATTTAAAATTTTATTATAAAAGAGAAAATATAAACATATTTAGAATTAAATTTAAGTTCAAATAATATAAATTATAAATTTATCAAATAATATAAGTTATAAATTTATTAAAATTTTATAAAATACATAACACACGATCTATCATATCTAAAGTTATTATATCATATTATATTTTATGAGTGAGATCCACTTACACCATTCATGTTTTTACTTTTTACACCTTTTTATAATTTTTTTTATAATTGATATTTTAACAACATCGGATGTTATCTTTCATTCATGTAAATCATGCATATTAAGTTCAAAATAAAAAATTAACTATTTATTTTATATCAAAAAGAATTTCAATCGTTAAATATGTATTAATATAAACAATATTTTAGACTAATATAATAGAGATATTAAATTAACTTGAAACTTTCGTGCATAATAAATATAATTATATTAATAAATTTAATAGTTGAATTATTAAAATATAAATAGTAAAAGAAAAACATAAAATAGTGCAAAACTAACAACGGGAGTGAGTGGATGTCTTCGTTATTATGATGTAACTTTACATCAAATATGAATCTTGAAATCATTCATTAGCAAACCCCAGAGATAATAATGTCCTGAATAGTAAAATGGTGATGAAGTTAATTACATTAAATTTTGGAACCACTTTTTTTAATGGGATCAACTTAAAAGTGGCTCAACTGAGTTTGCATGAGAGTAAGACAAAAGGGTTTATTATTTTTTTGAAGAAAATATCATAAACTAACTTGGACCCATATGGAATTTGGTATATCAACATAAAAACACTTACCAGGTTGGAACTTCAAAGAACACATCAACCCTAAAACAAATGGATGAAGGATTAGAGACCCTCCCATTGTATCCTGCAATGGGACCTAAGGAATGAACTAAACTCAAATGAATGCGTTAGGATTAGACATTGAAGCCTCTTAAATTGAATTAGCAAAAACAATCAATTTCATTAGTTGTTGGTAAATTAAGGAGGAGATGCTAAAAAAGGGCATGTCAGTGTAAGGTAATTAAGACGCAATTGGGATGATTTAACTCGATTCTAATATTCATCTTCATATGAAAGAGTGGATAGATGAAAAATATTATGAAAAGAGGAAAGTGAGATTTCTCATGTGGGACAGGCATTTTTGTGCATTTACCTTTATATGCATGTGGCTGGTTATTATTATTATATGTTTTGGCACATTAAAACCAAAGGTTTTTCGGTATTAATAAATAAAAATTAAGTCTTTTAACAAACAACAACATTGTAAAAGTATATATGTACCCTTACATGGAAGCTTTTACCACTTAGAACTAAAGCCATGTAGAGGATGAAAACAACAGGAATAATACCTTTTGGTGAAATTAAACTTGTTTTTAATACGTTATAAATAAGGATAAAGAAAAACTTACTAAGAAAGAAAGTTAATTATGAAAATATGGGAAAAAATTTAAGCTAATAATATCATACAAAATGAAAGTAATATAATCAATAAAATGTTAAACCTTCTCAATTAATAATAATTAAGATTACCATTGTTATATAAGATTAGGTTGTAAAGCATATGAATTTATTAAATACAAGTAAATTCTAATTTTACCTTAAAACAAAATACATAAGAAATTGCATTTAACATGAGATGTTAAATATATAAAATCAATTTAATTAGGGATGAGTAAGTAAATTAGGTTTGGCAAATAAAGAAATCAATTATAAATAGGTCATATTATATAGATATTGAGATTTGTCATTATGTTTCGTTTTGAATAACGTCAATCATTATATTTTAAGAATATGGATAAATTTATTGTTCTATTTATATGAGCTATTAAAGTTTGAATTTTAATTAATTTTGCCATCAATTTTAATTTTTAAATAAAATTTTACCATTAGATATTAATTTTAATGATTTGGAAACAAAATTTAATAAAAAAATATCATTTCAAATATTTTGTTTTAATAGCCAACATTAAGTTATTTAATAATAGGAAGAGCTAAGGAATTTTAAAATATATAAAAAATGAATGTTTTGTTTTGTTTTTATAAATAACAGTTTTTATTAAAATTTAATATTATGCTAATTAATAAATATGTTAATTACTTCAATAAAATATTTTATTAAATTTAATTTAAATTAAAATTTAATAAAAATTAAACTTTAATTTCATAATTCAATCAAATAAAAGTGAAGTGACAAAATTCAATATAGAATTAAAGTGATAAATTTACCTTTAATTTAAAAGTACAATGACAAGTATCAATAGTGATAAATTTTAATTTTTATCTAATAAATAGTGACAAATTTACATAATAACCCGTCATAAATATTTGAACCTAAATTAAAATCTTAATGGATAAATCTTAAAATCAGTGGCGAAATCACTAAGAGACCGAGAGGGCCATGACCCCTAAAATGATAGATTTTTAATTTAGGTCCTTTATAATTTTAAATTTTAAATTAATAATTATAAAATTACATTTTAATCCCCAAAAATGATAAAATTTAATTTAATCTTTTAAAATTATAAAGATATAGAATATTAAAATGATGAAATTACATTTTACTACCATAAAATATACAATTTAATTTCAACGAAAAAATTCTAGCTTAAAATAATTACAAAAATAATTACATTATATAATAAGAGGATAAACCTATATCTTTAAGAGTAAAATGATAAAAATGTTAAATTAAAATTAATATAAAAGTAACATTCCCTTGAAAATTCTGTATCTTTTTAAGAAAGAGGTATTGACAAGAAAAAATATTAACTCTCTATTTTGAAATTTTAACACTATTGTAAGATTATTGTATCAAAGTCATCATATATATATATATATATATATATATATATATATAATTATCAAAATATTTTAATATTTAATCTAGCATAACTATATTTAAAAAACGAATAATAAAATTAAAAATTATTGTTGGAACTTACCATTGATAATTGCAAAGAAAACATGTAGTGAAGTGCTGCGACAAGAATAAAAAGAAAACGGACCGGGCCCGGGTAAAAAAAGTGGTGCCCGAAGTCCGGTCCGTTTTCTAAACGGACTCGTTTTTTGCCCAAACTCATATTTCGGGCATATATTTTTACCCGAACCTTCCCATATTTCGGGCGGGTTGTCGGGCCGGGCCGGCCAGCCCATGATCACATCTAAGAATCACATATATCATTATCACTTTGTATTATTTTTATTTCATAATTAATTTATAGAAAAAGTAGTTAAATTTTATTTTTTGGTAAAAGGCTTCTTCTCAATTCTGATATCGAGTAAATTGATCTCTCTAAAAGAATTGGAATAATTTTAATTTTTCTAAAATTTTTTATAATTAAAGTAAAAAACAGAAACCAAATTGATTAAAATTGTAAAGATTAAGCGCTTAAATTTATAATTGTAATTAATTTTTAAAAATAGAAAATAAGCCGATTAAAAAGTGGATAGACCAATTTAACTTAAAAGATTATACAAATGTTTTAAAAAAGGTGTTTATTGGAGTGAGCCCAGAAACTAATTCTCCACATTCGATAGACCCATTAAGGGGTAGATGTTGGCTATGGGTTTTAAAGCTACTCAATACCCAAGGCAATGATTGAACTCTTGATCACTAGTTAAGGTAGGAGAGACCTTTGTCATCTCACCTAACTCCCGTGGTTATGTCATGTATTTTTAAATTAGGCTAAAAATTAACGAAAACAAAGGAAAGATAAACTTTCTAGTTTCACTTGAGACATTTCTTAACTTCACTATTGGTGTAACTAATAATATTTTAAATTTAATTATATTAACATTGGGAGCAGATGAAAATTTCCACTTTTAATCTTTTAAAATTTTAAATTAGTACATACTAAAATTACATTTTGACTTAAAAATGATAAATTTTAATTTAATACTCTAAAAAATTATAAAGATATAAACTATTAAAGTAATAAAATTATATTTTTAACTTTCATAAAAATATACAATTTAAATCCTCAAAATAATTTTCTTCTTAAAAATATTACGTGAAATCCTGTTATTTGATGGGTGTGAAATTAAAGTTTTAAACCAAAAGAATTACTTGACCAATGTAGTACCATCCATGTGGCCCTACACTTAACAATAATCAAACTAGTTGTCCCTTCCTAATTATTCTATCTTCTAGTACCCTTTTTTCATTGACATTGAAAATTCCTTGGGTTATCTTCAAATTTTTAAATAAAAAATATAAATTTGAGCAGATATTAAGATTCATATTCAAATCGAACTAGACTTAAACAAGAATGAAGTATAATATCAATTTATATTACTCGGTCGAACTTGACCCACGAACATTTCTATGTAGATATGAGGTTATATATATTATTTCAAAAACTATAATCTTTCATTCCATGTTGTGTTTATATTTGAAGGCTTGACAATTATTCCTTTTTTTTTCTCTATTTTCATTTTAAATGCATGTGAAAGCTCCTTTTCTTAAGTAATTTTTTAGAAAATTAAGATAATTCTTTTGAGAAGTCTATATTCACAAGTTTGTGAAAAGCATGCTTTACTTTATCTATTTTATATAATAACCTGATACAGCTTATATTTTCGAAAATATGTTCTGCACATTTTAACCCTAATAAATTTTTGAGATATAATAAATTCAACTTTTAATATTTACATTTTCTTTTAGAAGTCGAATTTTGAAAAATTATTGAATTATATTTTAATGATTAAAATATTAAAATTTTAGTTAGACAATTCACACCCATATTTTATTTTATTTTATAAATATTTTATAATTGTAAAATTTATCGTTAATATGATATACAAAAATAATACCATCTTAACATTAAATCTACATGAACTATCATACGAATAACCACACCAACATCATAAAAGATTCTGATTCTACTTAAAATTTCGTTAAAAATACAATTTAACTCTTTTTTATAAACTAGGGTCAAATATAATTTTAAAAAAATCTTTTAAAAGTTAATAATCAAATTTAATTTTAAAAATACAAATTAAATTGACAAAAAAACAAATAGATGAACATTATACCTATGAATGTTTCCAAATATACACATTTACCCTACTGGAAGCTGCTGCTTGTTTACGTCTCCTATTTATTCACTTCCAAGATTTCCTATTATGCCTTCAAGATGGAGTGGTTAGAGATTTCTAATCTAAGATTAACACGGCCACCTGCAAGAGTCAATAAGTTGGTATAACTTTTAATAGCTAAAACGAAAATGGAATCTCTTCTCTTGCTATAAAAGTAGCATTAACTACTACAGCTGGGCAACCACCCATACAAAACATGGCCGCCATAATAATCCTTTCAAAAAAAGATTGATGGCGTAGGCGCCAACCTACGCAACCCCACTCCATTATGTTAGCCACCCCTTTACTTCAGATGGCTCTAGCCGCGTTTCTTGGCAAAGTTGCTTAAAAATAACCGGTAAGAAGAAAATGGTGAAAATAATCTTATGGCTCAAAATGGGGATCTAAATTGATTTTTGTACATTGTGCTACTATATATTCAGTACCTTGTAAAAATAATACTGGTTAATTCGACTTGTTTCAGCAGAGATCAATAATAATTCTTTGCTGAAACCTCAATGTTATATCCTAACCTTCGTGTGGATGTAATGTATATGCGTATGTACTCTGGGTTTTAACTATCACTAGATCGCCATTCAACTGTACAAATGGTCAATTTTGTTCCTAACCGTAGTGATTTTCCTACTCTACCTTCACTGTAGATTCTGACTCACGGAGACTAACTAGCTTCTTCTCTGAATTTTCAGGCTTAGCTGTGGCTGATCACTCCTTACCGGCAACTTTGGCAGTGAGGGCTCTATTGTAAGTGAAGCAGCCTCGTCTCTAGAAGCATACCAGGAATGTCCACAAGCACCACATTCCAACTGTATCGAGAATGGATGTTCAAAGAATGTTAATGGTTAAAAATGGAAATTATATGACGTATATTAAACAAAAAACCATATATACCATGCTTAGGTTTTTAAACTGCAATATGTTTTACAGTGCACATAGTAAATACTACTAAGCTGCACGCAGTTGCCTCTAAATATCATAATAGATAACATGGTCTGTTTTCAATAATGTCAAGGCCAACAAACCCGAGACTTACTAGGAATTCCAGTCCTAACTCAAAATACTCATCCTTGAAGTTAAATTATATGTTAGCGATTCCATACATAACATTCATCCTTGAATCATAATTGCCATCTTGAACTTTTCTTCATAAGTCTGAGAGTCTATTACTCTCCATCACCCCTAACATACAATTATCTGTTCTGATGCTCATTATGCACTTTATAAATGTCATATCTCATCAAATTTTTAAATAGAAACATAGACATTGATGGATGAAGGAAGCATGTCTATATCCAATTCATATTACAATGAAACAATAATAATATCTGGCAAGTTGCAAGTCTGATATTTTAGCTGGGCCTACATTTTGCCCTAATAAAAGATAATTTGTACCCAAAAATAGTCTTCTTGTTCAACATGGTTAGGCAAGGAACATGAGGTTTTATTTTAAATAGTAAGAGTGACTTCATGATAGAAGAAAATATGAGATCACCTGGTAACGGTCTCCATGTCCTGCTTGGATGATGTCCCTTAGACCAACTTTAAATTCCATGCATCTTGAGCACCGAGCATCAGTCATCTGCTTTCACGATAGTAGAACAACAGACGAGCATACATCAGCCACAATAACAGAAAGGTCATTAAATTCTATGCTTAAACAAAATTAGGTAGAGAGAAGTGACCTGCATGCGCTCTGACTCATCAGGCTCTTTTTTGGCCGTCTCTTCTGCAGTTAAACCCTCCTAGAGTTGAAATTGTTAGTATATATTTTTCGACTCACAAAAAACCAAAATCCTAGTGTCATAGATGCAATAAAATGGTGCGGAATAATAGTTAAATGCCATTGTTCGAAAAAATTTTAAATAAATAAACACCTTAAAACTTAATGGCACGGATAATTACTAACAAGTCAACGTAAAACTATTAATAAGATTATGTGTATAAAAGAAGACTTCTATAGCCACGGGCCACCACGTCTATGCAGACAAGATCATGTCAAAATTCTACTCTCCCACAAAAGGTATATTTTATCACATTTTCCATTCTAAATTTAATGAGAACACAACTCCTAATAGATGACCAATTTATATTTCATGTGTTCAAGAGTCATCAGATTCAGCACATTAGACATTCCAACCTACATAAGGTTTCTATCACTCTCAAACAAGCAGGAAAGAAGCCTACACCTAACAGACTCAGACTGTACCTTTAACTCATTTGGCGACATGTTCAGTATTGTTGAAGGTTCTAATTCTCCATTTAGTAAACGACGAGCTAGCAATGCATTGTTCTGCCAAAAAGAAACAAAAATTAACATCATCCTAGATGCAAATAAGGCAAGACAGCTCTAGAGATTTATAAGCAGAAAGCCCTCTACCTTCAGATTGAACTCAAGCTGCCGTAACTTCTGGTTATACTTCTGGAAATCAGAACAAAGTGCATCATGTGAGGCCTTCTCGAGGGCAGTGATAGCAGGAACAGCAGCATCTGGCCATGTAAAAGATTTGCCACTCTGCAAAGCAAGAGAGACAATAAATATTGTGCAAACCATAGAATCTCATCAATTAATAACACCTATACTGTTTTTTTAGTAAATAAAACCTATTCTTGTTAATCATAAATTGGGAAAAGATAAAGATATTCCTACTATAGAAACTAATTATAGGCCAAAAAGGAAATCACTGCACACATTTGAACTCTTCTCTTGAGATCCATTAGCAGTTCTTGGACTCTTAATGTCTCTTTCACGTTCCAAGCCATCAGGACAACTACACATGTACTGAACTCCTTGAAGAAGCCTGGTCATCCACTTATCACGATGGGTTTCTCCAGTTAGCACCTTAGCTTTTGACAAAATTGTGTAATATTCATTGGTATTACTTGGACAGCTTCCAGGTGTTTCAGCTTTCAAACTTTGATCAGACCTGGTACTTCCTTCATCATTCCTGGTAACATCAAGGGGTGAAATGTTCTTTTTTCTGAGAGTTCTTTTTGCCTTCAACTGCTCTTCCTGATCAAAAACTGCAGCAGTAGAATCAAACTCAAGGTCAGGAAGGTCTCCCAATCGCGATAAAGTTTTCTGAACAAGAAGATCAATCTCATGCTGTTTATTATCCTCATAATCTTTATCAGTCAGCTTCCAAAGCTTCTGTTCCACTGTGTCATAGACCTTCTGCACAATAAAACCTGGATGCTCTTTACGGTTTGGAATTTGCTTGTGTATGGGAACAAAGTGAACCACACACTTGTGCATCACGGATTCTGCTGGAACCTCATCACGGTGGAAGCTATAGAAAAGTTCTCTTGTATCATTTAATGGCCAGCTTCCACCACCTTTTTTCTCAGCCTCTTCAGGGCGATAAAACCACTGCCCAGTAACCATAATGCTCCCATCTTTAGTCTGACTAATGTCCTATCAATATATAAAAGCTCCATTATTTGCGAAGGAATATGACTAAAAACTCTTTTGGAAATAAAGAAACTGTACCTGTAATAGAAGGCAATCTAATTACCTTAATGATAGCCACATAAGGCTTTTGCTTTGTATCTTCAGGAACTAAAAGAACCGGATCCTCCTGTAAACCAACACTAGTAAACACAAATAATAATGCAAAAATGCAAAGGTATAAATCAGAAAAATAGACCATGTATGGGCACAAAAAACTAATACCGGGTTCCAGAATACTAGCAACCAAAATAAAACAGAGCACCACAAAAATAAACCGAATGAATCTTCAGTAACTACTCAAAGCAGCTTCACAAGTTATTATTGAGAAAAAAAAAAAAGTCCAAATCCACCAAACACACACACACACACAATAATAATCCGTCAATCAGTTATCAGTCTTCACGAACTTGGGAGACCAGACACAAATGACAAAACCAAACATCCATAAACCAAAAATATACCCTTCTCCCAGCTACAACTGAAAATAATATAATATCAAAATCACCATAAACAAATATTAAAACAAAACGAACCTCAAGCAAGCACGAAAAATACATTAAGAACATTCAAATATCCTAACGGATCATATAATTGTCCCATAGCCAACAAATCAGATCATAAATCCCTATATCCAGAACGCAATACATTAAAAATCCTAAAACCCACGAAACATAGCAAACAAAAATCAGCAAAAAACCAGAAGCCAGATAAAAGAAATCACTAAACTCAAAAAAATTAAAAAGCCATTCCAAGAAATAAAGCCTTGAAAAAAAAAACCCTAAATGCAAATAAGAACTTACGAGATCATATCGATTGCCATCAAACTCAAAACTCTCATAATGACTCCTCCTCCCTCTCCCTTTCCCCGAAACCCTAACGACTTTCCCTATCGGCTTGGCATCCTCCTGAATTCCCTCTTCCTCCGGCTCTTCTTCTTCTTCCTCGTCTTGCTTTTTCTTCTTCTTCCTCTTATTGGATTCCATCTGTTCATCATCCTCTTCTTCGTCTTCGTCTTGTAACTTCATTTTCTTCCTCTTCCTTTCTGGTCTCTTATCTTCGGACCGAGACCGTCTGCGAGTCATCGGTACTTCATCCTCGTCGTCGCTAGTGGACACCTGAGCAACCCTTCGGTTCCTCATTACGTAACAGGGCTTTTGACTTTCGCCGGTTCTTTTTTCTTTCTTTCAAGTGGATTTTCAAATGACGATTATTAGTGGGAAAATTTGGAAATAAAGGAGATTGAAAACACGCCCGCCACACCCAACTGTTTGTACTCTTTTTTTTTATATTATATTACCATTATGCCATTTCCACTTGTTTCTAGATTCTTCCACAGCCAAAAAGAAATATCTCTAGTAAGTAACAATGAGTATAACACATCCCCAATTGAAGAAATAATAGTGAGGCATGGAATTCACACGTTATAGGTTCTGCTGCCTTTTCTTTAATGAGGAAATTGAAAATCAAGTATTTTCTACCAAACATGTTGGGATGTAGTTGGGATGTGGTAGGCTTTTGATTGTGAAGACTAATTTAACCTTTTTAAACTCAATACTCCTTATGGAGAAACTAAATAAACAATTATAGCAGTCGATTAAGTCTTAATTTGATTACGATGTCTTAAAGAATAGAACGATTCTTTTATGCTTAAGCTAGGTTTCAATTTTATAGGTTAGAGTCATCAAAACAAAATATAAGTTTACTGAGGTAATTCCAGAAGACATCTATCGTAGTAAATGTTCTTTCGTCTGGAGATCGCTTTCAAAGGTTTGGCCTCTACTACGCCAAAGTCTACTATGGTCTGTTGGTGATGGGAATCTTGTGAATTTTTAGACTGATAATTGGATAGTGGATGTAGACCCTCTTCTCAATTTTTGTAGGTTCCCATCTTTTATTGATGATTCTATCACATTGAATGAGGTTGTTTCCACCGATGGAAATTGGAATTGGAATTACTTACGTTGCTTTTTGGATAGTGATACTCTCTTATATTGTTGAAATCCCAACCTCGAATTTTCTGGTTGGTCAAGATGCTCTTATATCGAAATGGTCTCCAAATGGTATTTATACAATCAAATCCGCTTATAGTATGCTCTTGGAAAATTCTCTTAACCTTTCGGATGACAATTCGAAACTTGTTTGGGCTTTGGATGGTCCTCAGTGAGTTCATCATTGTAACACCCCTAACCCGTCTCCATCGCCGGACTAGGGTTATAGAGCATTACCATATAATCGAGAATGTTAAACATCAAATCATTCAAATAGGCTAAACATATTATAATTCATCCAATCGCATGCGCTTTGTCCTTAAATTGAGCCCTTGAGACCCTAAAAATAGCTTAGAAACAATTCGAGATTAATCTGAAACAAATTGGAAAGTTTAAGAAAAAAATGTAAAATTTTCAAAACAAGAGTCACACGGCCGTCTGACCGTGTCCCAGCCCGTGTAACTTTCGAACAAGGAACACATGACCGTGTCCCAGCCCGTGTAACTCTCTGAGTAAGTCACAAGGTCGTGTCACACGCCCGTATGCCAGGCCATGTAACTCATTAACTTGAACCCTAAGAAATCCTCATATGACACACGGTCGTTTCTCTAGGTCATGTGTCTTACACGGCTGTGTCACACGCCCATGTTCCAAGCCATGTGTGTAACACCCCTACCCCGTATCCGTCGCCGAATTTGGGGTTAAGAGACATTACTAATCAAACATAACTCAAAACAAACATTCGGTATAGTTTAATAATTTTGAGAAAATTATTATTAAATATAATAAGCAATGTCTAATATTAAAATAAGTATAATATATAAATTCTACTTTGATCATTTTAAACATAACATAAGATTTGAATCCAGTTAAACTATAAGAAAATAAGCCATATTCGTATGGCTATTAATTACATATATTGTACATCATGTACAACTTTCAAAATATTATCCAGTCTATACATGCCATAAGTTAAAAATTTAAAACATTTAATACCGAGACTGTAGATAGAGTGATGATCTTACTGACGATCCCCGAGCCTGAAACTTGCTCTTTAAGTCTATAAAACAGAGAGACGTAAACAAACAAAGTAAGCTTTTATAGCTTAGTAAGTCTATAGGATAACTAAAATACTTATAAAAGAATCATATAATTCCTTAAGTAAAATTGTTAAGATCACAAATATCCAATATAATTACTGTTCAAACACTAATATCTTAAGTCATTTTGTTGATATCTAAAAGAATTTATATTTAACTAATACATATAAACGAACATATGTATATACATTATATGCATATAACCGAGTTATTAACATTCTCATTAATTTTATATTTTGATTACTAGTGTACTTATCACTTGCACTTCTTTGAATGCATATATATATTATTCAAATACATATGCCAAAAGCAAATAATTATACTTATCAACCACATGTGACGATGCACATATATATATACTTATAATTCACATATGCGAATGCATGCATATATATATATCCAACAATTTCATGATAACCAATATATATATATACTCACCAAACACAAAGATTCGAGCTTTTATATGCTTATGAAAACATAGAAACAGATGTTCATATATTTATCCAATACAAATAACCAAATCATATACATATATACCCAATGTATATGATCACTTAATTAAAACAGATTCACGGCACTTAGCTTACTAGGCTTTAAGCCTGAATACATAATTCACATCGATATAATTCATTTTCGAACTATATTTGTATACAAAGTCCATGCATAAAGATTTAGCTTAAAATTCATAACTTATATCATTGATACACATGGTTATATAAAGTTCAATCACCAATTCCAAACTTGATAATTCAATGATTCAACCGAATACATTTATATATATATATATATATATCTTTATACTATAGATTCAACTACTACCATCATAATATTTAACTTCTATTATACTTAAATAATATACATTTCACATTTGAAAATATTAAAATAATCTAAGCTAACAATTTCATACATTTGATTCAATGCAAATCTTAAACATATATATACATATACATCCGACCATATATATCAATATATAATTCCATACCTAATTTCAATACAAGAAATTATACATGACGTATATATATACATATTCAATTTATCATGTACTTATGTAAATTCATACTTAATTTCATAACAAGAATTTATACATGTATAATGCATAATCAAACCTCACACATTTAAATAATAACATATCTAAATTCAATACAAAAAACACACGCATGTATATTTACATGCTTAATCGAATTTATTATATATTTTTAAAACATACATATTATAAATCAAATCCAAAATTTACCGTGTATATACTTATAAATTCATTCGACCCTTTCGTATATATTTATGTTATCCAAACTTTTGATTAAATCAATAATTTATACATGAATATACATACATGAACTTGAATCTTGTATATAAATATAAAATTCTCATACTTCAATCATGATCAATAACATTTATAAATATATATGCTTATATACCTTTCATACTTTAACCGTTTGCAAAAATTTATATAAGTATAAACTTATATGTTCGAACATTAGAAATATATATATATATATATATATATATATATATATATATATAAATCATTCATACTTTAAATATATTAAATAGATATACTTTAAATTATAGTTCTGCAAAAATACAATACATATACATGTATATATATCAATTTAATAACATTTAATAGCTAATAGACTTGCCCCGGACGGTGAAAAGTCGAAACTGGACTATTAATCGACAACTTTAGCTTTTCCCCGATCCAACTCCGATTTCTTCGGTTCTTGATCTAAATATATTCAAAATGAGCTAGTTTAAATATAATTACATTCAATTTAATCCAAAAGCACATAATTGGGCAAATTACTATTTTGCCCCTAACATTTACACTTTTTGCAATTTAATCCCTATTGCATAAAACACAAAATACACAAAATTTCCCCACATTATACAAGGGCCGAATATCCCTAATGCTCATACAAGTCCACACATTCCATTTATTTCACATTTTAGTCCCTCAAAAATTTAATTTCACAATTTAGCCCTAATTACTCAATTTCACCAAAAACTCAAAGACAAAACATGTTAATCTTCCACATATCTTCCATATTTCATTATCAACTATTACAAGGCTCAAGCATTCATCAATGGCATATCACAAAATCAATATCAAATTCAAAAATTAAAGCATGGGTCTTGTAGTACACAAAGCAACGATCTAAAAAACGTAAAAATTATCAAAAACCGAAACAAAATTATACCTTAATCAAGTTTGTTTTGTGCCGAAACCTAGCTTGGTTTTTCTTTATTTTCTTTTGTTAATATTCAACCATGGAAGAAGATGATAGCTAGTTTAAATCTCATGTATTTTTAATTACATATAATGTAATAATAAGCTATTTATCTGACTAACCTTTTTTACTAAATAATATATACTTAAACATTCAGGTTAGTCTTGTCCATAACCATCCACTATCTATATAGTGGGTTTATTGCACTTTTAAGCCTCCTAATTGATAAGACATCAACAAATAGATGCTTTTAAATTAGATCCCTAAGTTTTCATTTTACACGATTAAACCTTTTTTATCAAATTGAGCACTCAAACGATCAAATTTTCATACGAAATTTTCACACACTGAAATTCACATACTGTAAATACTAAAAATAATTTTTAAATATTTTTCTGACTCAGATTTGTGGTCTCGAAACCACTTTGTCCGATTAGGGTCAAAATCGAGCTATTACAATGTGAACCCAAAATTTACCAAAAATCCAGCTATTTCAAAATCATTTCATGCATAACTATTTAAACTATTTGTGCACACATTCAAGGGGTTCAATCACCATTCAAACTTGCATAAACATATCATTTCAAGCATCCTAATTTACCCAACCAATATATCAGTCAAAGGCACCACAAATATGCCAAAACATAACATGCTAACATAAGTCAACATTACCTTATTACAAGCATTATATATTGTTTCAATTACTTACCAAAACATACCACAAATTGGCCATTATCAAGTCATTGCAAACATACCAAAAGAACCTTATATACATGTACTTAAAAGTGACCAAAATGACATGGTTAGGTAAGGGACTATAGTTCACCAAATCAAGCATAACTTCAAAGATTAAACTTACCAAAACTTACATTAACACATTCATTAAATACCATTACACAACAACCTATACATGCTATTTCCATACATAATAGCCTAGTTCAAATATGAACTAAAACATGTCACAAGTAACCATTTTCAAGCCATCATCAACATGCCAAGAGAACCTTATAAACAAACACTTTACAGTTACCAAAACAACATAACTTGGTAAGGCATCAAAGTGTACCAAATCAACATAGCTTTCTAAAGCTTATACTAGCCAAAACACCATTAACACATACACCATAATACCATTACAAATCACCCTATACATGTCATTATAAATCTTAGCCAAATCACTCAAAAACTACTGAATTGATTGCTAGATAGTGTGATAGGTCTTTGACGAGCTTCCAACCGATCGAAATTCTGATAATCTATAAAATAAAGGAAAATAACTACGTAAGCAACGAGTGCTTAGTAAGCTCGTATAAACTTAAAACATAACTTACCATTTTAATAATACAAATCATAGAATAAACATAAGCCACAACTAATGTCATAAACTTAGTAAAAGCCTATTCAACACCATCAAATCCACAAGTTAGTATACTTGTTCATGATACGTATGAAATCAACCATGTATAAACATAACATTTAACTTATCATCGTTACCATCAGATTATGATTAATTCCATTTGCATACTTACCATTTCACATACCATGAGTTTAATACAAGCTTTTTTAAGCATCATCAAGCTTACATGTTAGTAGATTCATTGACAAATCATATAAACTCATTTATAACATAAATAGATTTCATAAGATACCTTACATATGCGTCGAATCTTTTATAAAGTCATGAACCTTTCCATTGAGTCACTTACCGTTCCATTCTTTTTCTTACCCGTTGAACCATCTAGAATTACATCGGATACTTGGGAAAGCTCACACGAAGTGTACCTTTACATATAACTGTAACATTTTCTTTACATCAATGCTCACACAAGCTGTGAGTCGGAATGTAAGCTACACGATGCTGCTCACACGAGCTGTGAAGAATCCGTGACAAATGCAGGACCTCAACCATCGGTAGGACATTCAAGACCAACACTCGAAATATGAAATCTCTAATGACATGTCATTTGTATCCTAAGAATTCTTAAGGTTCAACCGGGATTCAATATCCGTCAATTCGTCATAATATGGATACATTCTCATATATGCTGATTCATTTACATTAAAAAAATGGTAAACATTTAATTTAAATAACATTATAACGATTATAGTTCATATGAACTGACCAGACTAAATTGCAGCAACGACCAAGTACAGGGGCTATTTGATAATTTTCTCTTCTCCTCAATTTTTCACTCCTTCTTGATCTAAAATAATAATTCCATTCAATTCACCAATTCTAACAGAAAAATCAATTCATTTTATGTAATACCCCGAAAATTTTTACAGTAAGATATTATCTTTGATATAGTAAGGAAATAAAGTGACAAAAAGGAGAATTTTGAGTTATGACAACATTGGGAAGTATATTATGACATATTAATTAAAGAAAGGATTAAATTGCAAAAGTAAGAAAATTTTTGTTATCCAAGATTAAATACTCAAAATTTGAGGGGTTAAAGTGTAAATATGAAAAGTTGAAGGACCAATAGTGTAAATATTTTAAGGGTGGAATAATCTAGAAAAATAATGATGATGTTGGAGATATTTTAGATTAAATAAATAAATATTAGTTTATTAACATTTTAATTTGATTTTTAAATGACATTTTATCATTTTATTATTATTTTATTTAGTATATATATATGTGTGGAAGAAAAGATGAAGAATTACCTTCCTTTCCCATGCATTTCACGTTAGAAGAGAAAAGAAGAAAGAAAGTTTTGCTTTCTTTACAATTTGGTCATTCCACCAAAAATTTACCATTTTCACCTAGAAATTAAAAGAATATCCATAGCTACCAAAAGAGAAAAATGTTAAGGAGACTATGGGGAGCTAGAATATCAAGTTAGATTTGAGAATAGAAGCTAGAGGAGAGAGAAAATTAAGTTAAATATTGAAATCAATAGAGCAAGGTAAGAACATCAAGATTTCAATATATTTTTAAGTTTGATATTATTGAAAAAGTATGAAATTGATGTTAATGTAGGATTTTATTATATAAGGTTCTATGTTATTGATATGTTAGTGAATGGAAACAAGAGGAATTGATAGAAAATATTGTAGAGAAAGGAAAGGAGGGTGTTATAAATTTGATTATCAACATCTTGCACTAAAACAGTTTTGGACAGCAGCAGTAGGTTAACTTTGAAAAAAATCACCATAAATCGTGGAAATTGAATTAGAGGATGAAAAAAAATATGGAATTAAATCTTATTGAGTCTAGTTTCTCATAGAATAAATGGTGTAAGTAATGAAATTGTAAATCATGAGATATAATGAATTTTGTTAGATAAGGTTAGAATGAATTCGGGTTCCCCTGTTCTGACTTGGAAAAATCATTAAAAATTGTATAAAAATAATTATAGGTTACAATTTATATATTTAAAATCCTTAATGAGTCTATTTTCAATAGAAACAAACGGGGACATCATACGAATTCTATACAAAGAGATAATTAATTTTTAGTGAAGAGGGGTCAGAACTGTCGAATAGTGAAACAGGGGAAACTTTAAAGAATAAACTGTACTTATTGGCAAAACCAAAAATTCTGAAAATTTTATGGTAAGAATATATGTGAGTCTATTTTTAGGAAAAATTAAGGGATCTTAATTTAGAGCTCTGTAGCTCAAGATATAAATAAATTAGTGACTCTGACTCAGATAAACAGCTTGAATTTACATACAAGAAAATAATGATAGTATGGATAATGTTGTTTAAATGTGTTATACACATTAAGGATGTGGAATGGAGAGGAGAAGGAGGAAAATTGGGAAATATATGAATGATTTGTGTATAATTGGTCATATGCTTGATTATAATTGATAAACGATGAAATAGAAATGATGCTTATATTTGTGTATTATTGGTCATGGTCTAAGCTCATAAGTGAAAATAAAGTTTCATAGAATGTGTGTATGGTATATTCGGTATATGATTTGGCATGAAGTAATGTCATGAATGGTTTATGAATTAACACATGTTGGTAAGTGTGATACATGAATAAATGTTGTGCTCATCCATGCTTATAATGTTTATGCTATATGTGTATTTGGCTAACATATTTGGTGTACATGCTTAGGCTTTGGCCAAGTAGTGGTTGGATTATGCCACGTTAAATTTATAAGTTATGCATTGAAATGGTAAGTGCCTAATTGGAAATATGCTTGTGATCATGAAAAGGGTGGTAAGGTTTAAATTATGTAATCTCTAGTGAAATGGTTTATCATGTGGTTAGTTCCAAAAAGAGTTATGTTTAAATACACTAGCTTGCGACTATGGTTGAATGATATGTTTATATCTTGTGTGATGTGCATAGGAAACGAGTGTGGAAAGATAATGAAATAGTAAGTTCATATGGCTGAAATTTAATGATTAAATGTTAATTTCATGAATTATATAATGTATGATGAAATATATTTATTGTTGAAATGAGAATAAAATAAAAATGCAAAAACCGAATAAATGATCAAATTGAGCGGAACGCCGGATTTGAGTACTTCTGATCAGTGACAAGTGATAAGTGATAGCTTCAGCTACACTTATCTGATCAGTGACAAGTGGCAAGTGATAAGTGATAGCTTCAGCTACACTTATCTGATCAGTGACAAGTGACAAGTGATAGCTGGTAGCTTTAGCTACACTTATCTGATCAGTGACAAGTGGCAAGTGATAAGTGGTAGCTTAGCTACACTTATCTGATCAGGGACAAGTGATAAGTGATCATACGTAAGACCATAGTTATACTATGGCAAAGTGGAAGTGAAGTACTCAATTTTCCGTAACCGTTCCCTGATTTGATTAATGGTAAGTGACAAATGGGCCCAAAAGAATTATAGTAAATGGATAAGTGGTAGTGAATTTATACCAGGATGATGAGTTGAATTGATGTTGTTATATAAGCTAAAGTGACATTTTCATTGCAAAAATTGAGAATTTCATAAATGTGTTAATGAATGGTATAATCAATAAACGTTGAGTTAAATGATAAATACGTATTAGTATTAAACTTAATGATTTGAATTGTGAACATGAGAAATTTGTGAATTGAATGAAATGGAAATGAAGCATTGAATTATTAAGACTTGTGAATTGCATGAATATGTATCGGGTCTCGTAGGTCCTATTTATTATGAATATAATATTTTGAGGATATATTATGAAGAATTATAAAATCATGTTAATAATTTGAAAATTTTAATTTAGATGAAGTTTTATAACTCAGTTAAATACGTTTACAAGTGTATGTGTTTTGGTAATGCCTCGTACCCTATTCTGGTGTCGAATACGGGTAAGGGGTGTTACATTTTATGTAGTTAATCCTAAGTCCAAAACATGCAAATTAACCATTTTTATTCAATTTTAAGTTTAGCCGAATTGTTTTGGAACCCTATTACAGCTCATATTTACTATTATTTCATAACAAGACCTTGTACTTTTACTGATTTCACATTTTAATCATTCAACATTAAAATTACCAAAAAATACTTTACACAATAGTCTTATTTAGCAACCAAGCTTAAGATTTTACCATAAACTTTTAAGAAAATCTCAAATTCATCAATGATAAAATTCTAAATATTTAACAATTTAACAAATTGACCCCCGAGTTAGTTACATTAAGCTGCAACGATTTTAAAAACGTAAAAATTATTAAAAACGGATTTTGAGAGCATACACATGCAAGGGAAACAAAAGACCAAAGCTCCAAGCTCTTTAACAATGGTGGTTCGGTCAAAGAAAGGAGAAAATAAAAAGATGGCTTTCATGTTTCGTATTTTAACATTATTATTTTGTTTTAATAATAAAAATAACATATAAAAATAAATGTAATTTAAGCTCAAACCATCTCACTATCTTAAGAATGGGTAATTTACCAATTAAGGCCATCCAATCATGTTTCTTTAATAAATTAACACTTTTAAATTAATAGCGATTGACTTTTTCAACTATTACGATTTAGTCATTTTCACTTAATTAACTACTTAAACGTTAATATTTCTTAACCAAATTTTAATATGACCCTAATAACACTCTATAAATATTTAATAAAATATTTACAACTCGATTTATAGAAATGAGGTCCTAATACCTCATTTTCTAAAATCACTTGACTTTAGGCACATACCACTTGAACTTAATTATTCATTCAATTATTATAAATTGCCAATTCTTAATTTATTTTAATACTATATTTGACTCGTAAATATTAAATAATAACCTTTACAAACTTACTTATCAGATTTATGGCCCCAAAACCACTGTTTCCGACACCACTGAAAAATAGATTGTTATAGTTATTTTCTTTGGTTGGTACTCAAAGAACACCTATTGACTAATGTGGAATGTTGTAAACGAGGAGTCTCGATGGGCCCTTCTTGTGTGATTTGTGGGAGAGCCGAGGAATCTTGTATTCACGTCTTAAGAGACTGCTGTCAAGCATGGGAGGTTCGGAAACATATTATTCCCTCTAGTTTGTTAACTCAATTTTTTTCTTACTTATATTATTCCCACTAGTATGTTAACTCAATATTTTTTCTTACTCCTTGTAGGATTTGGTGTTGGCAAACTTGAGGAATGTTTTTAGCTTAGAATATCAGGATGTGATGTGGCAATCTCTCTTTGGTATCATTTGCTGGAAGCTTTGGAAACAAAGGAATCTTACGATTTTCCAAGGGATCTCTTTTAATTCTGCCAATATTATACAGTCCTTGTCGTGTTGGGCGAGTTATATTAAGACGAGGCCTAGCAGGCGTAGTGCATCTATGAGTAATCGACATAGGAATTATAGGTGGAGTCCACCACCTACCGGTTCTTTCAAAATAAATGTTGATGATGCCCGCAATCCGTCTTTAGGCCTTGCATCTTTCGCAGCAATAGCAAGAGATGAGTATGGTAGGTGGCTATGGGAGATTGAGAGAAATATTAGAAGATGTAGTGTTGAACAAGTTGAACTTTGGGCTATTTATGATGGTCTTCATCTTGTATGGGATTTCAAGTGGAATGAGGTCATTCTTAAGACTAACTATGCTCAGGCTATTAAAGGTATTCATGAGGGCTTTAAAGGACTAGCGAATAGAGATTTGATACTACGAATCCAAGAATTGTGCAAACATGATTGACAAGTGGTCATTAAGCAGATTCCAAAAGAAACGAACTTTGCTCCCCACATTCTAGCAGGTCTAATGAAAGAATTTCCAATTGGGCCCTATGTTTTTCATATTCCCCTACTAAAGTTGTTGATCAGTTCTGATTAGATAATCTTTCCACACTATCTAATTCTAATGTTGTCTCTGTTTGATTGTAACAGACTCTTTTTTTACTACAAAAAAATTAAAATTATTTTTAAAAAATCAAGTTTTATAAATACTTTAAAATGTGTACTCAAATGCTTTGACATGTATTTTTTTCTTTTACGTTAATCTAGAATCATTTCAAATATTTAAAATCGTGTTTTTAACATTTTAAAAGCATAGTAACAATTCCTTTCGAGGTAGGATCGATCCGTAGCTAGGGGTTGATTAATCCCTATTAATCCCCCTACTCAAAAGGACTACCCCTTACATATGGGACTAATCCTCCTGCTTGTTAATACCTGGAATTTAATCAATCCCACATTTCGTAGGATCAATCTCCCTACGCTCATATGTAAGCATAAGATGAAGTGAAAATATAAGAGAACTTTATTTTCATCTTGTTCTTGTACATATATTTTATAGAGTTTCTTTGCTATAGATTTATTCAATCTTCTAGTGAGCTAAAAATTTGTGAACACACCCCTTAGAGAGGGCTTTTATCTATACAAAAACCCCTAATTGTAGTCGAAGAGGTTTTTAGTTTAGCCTTGAAAGCTAGAGAGATTGCTAGTTGATCATTGAAAGCTGAAGTGGTTCCGTGTTAGCCATTTTAAAGGAGAAAATATGTTCTATCTAATCATTAAAAAGATAGGAATCGTAATACATTGTAAAAATTCAAATTAGTGAAATGAAAAAAAATCCTTAACAAGAGGGGCTAAAATAGAGGATGTTGGCAATTGAGGTTGAACTTCTATAAATCTATTTTGTCAATCTTTTCTAGTTCACCCTCTCTTGGTAAAGGCTAATCCATTAAGGCTTTTCATTTGGTATCAAAGCAATGTCTTCATCAAATATTTCACTATTGAAAGAAAATATTTTTAAACTCAAAGTGTCCGAATTGAAAAAGGATGTCATTTGATTTTGGGTCAACTAGTTTTGAATAAGGGTATTCTATCATGTATCCTCCACTTCTAATGGTGAAAATTACTCCCTTGGAAAGTTAAGATCAGTGATGGAGCTTAGTAGATGGCCCCCCAAAATGGAAAATTTTTAATTAGGTCATATATAATTTATAAATTTTTAAATTAGTAATGGTAAAATTGCACATTGGCTCCCAAAAATGATAAAAATTTGATCTAATCATTTAAAACTTATAAAGTTATAAGCTATCTAAATGATGAAATTGCATTTTTACTATCTTAAATATATACAATTTAATTTTAGCCCCAAAAAAGATTTTTTTGGCTCCGCCATTGGTTAGGATGAAATGTTTTTTTTTCCAAAATTTGATTAGGTATTTGGAGAACTATTATGAATGTTCCTCTAGAAGTGCTTAAGAAGGGAAAAAATGAGAATTTGGGTTTAAAGGAAAAATTGGTAATTTTTACTTCCCTACTCACACAACAATGCCGAAGACAGAACTGATACTCCCTCTAGAATTGCATGTCTGGAAACAAGAGAAGGAATAGTTTGATTGTTGTAGCAAGTCCTTCCACAGAGGATGCTGCAATTGCTATAGTGCCATTGACAAAAGAGGATCTTGTAAGGGCTAGTTTGGCAATGCTTTTGAAAAGTGCTTTTGAAAAGTGGTGTGGAAAAGTGCTTTTGAAAATTTTGAGTGTTTAGTATTGCTGTCAAAAAGTGTTTTTGAGAAATAAAATGTCCATTTTAGACATAATATTATAAAGTAACAAATATGTATTTAAACCATGTTCAAATTAGTTAATATTATGATATTTTAGCAAAAATATAAAAAAATAATTTATTATAACTTATTGTTAATATTTTAATATATAATATTAATTTTAAATATTTCAAAGTAATTAGTATTAATTATTTATTAAATTTAATTAGAATATATAAACTATATTTAAATATTTAAATATAATAATTAAATATTTGTAATTAGATATTGACACAATTGTATTATTTTAAAAATTATTTTTTATTAAAAACCCTAGAAGCCAAGAGTGCTATCCCTGGTGTCCTAGCGAAAACAGTGGCTGTTGTGGCTTGGGATAATGGAGAGTGGTGGCATCAACGGGGTTGGGAGAGACGAGATCTCCCTATTAGAAGAGGAACTTACTCAACTATCTATCAAAAGCTCGATGGTGGAGCCAAACGGTAAACCTTCTCTGATCTGTTCTATATGGACAAATAAATATTATAATCGTGATAGTTTCAAAGCACAGATGAAAAGTATCTGGAAAACAAAGGAAAAGTTTGAGATTCAATTGGTGGGACAAAATCTTTTTTTGATAACGTTTGAATCAGAGGACGATTTAGAATCTGTGATGGAAGGCCAACCATGGTTGTTTAGGAAGAATTTAATTATTTTTGATCGGATTTTTAAGTCGATAAAGAGAGACCAAATTACGCTTGTTTCATCTCCGTTTTGGATTAAAATTGGACCCTGTTTACCAGAGTTTGATAAAAAAAGACCTTCTGCATGCTGTAGGGGTCACGTTCGGTGGAGTGATCAGATCTGAAATTAGCGGTGAGTTTTGTCGCCTTAGAATACAGCTTAATGTGCAAAAACCACTCCGTAGAGGTATATCTGTGTCAACAGGGAATGGGAATAAATGTTGGATCCCATTCAAGTATGAAAAATTGCAAACCTTCTGTTTTGGATATGGAAAACTGGGGCATGGTCTCCAGGACTTTACAAGCATTACACCTGCAGAGAAAATTAGAATTAGAGAGGATCCACCTTACTCTTTGGCATTAAAAGCAGAATTAAATTTGATTGGGAAAGAGAGTCTAAAGTTTAATGCTTTATAAAAAAAATTACAAGTGCAATGTTCGTATACAGAAGATAGTACAAAGAGTCCGAAAGCCCATTTAAACAGTGAAAAAAGGAGCGATACGATGGAAGGAGTACATGAAGATGCTTGGCTGGAAACATTAGGAGCAGGATTACAGATACAACAGAATGAAGAAACAAATGGAAGAACTACAGAAAATAGAAACACAAATATACTGAAGCATGGAAGGGAAGCTAGGTGGAAAAGAGCTGAACAAATAGAAGTGATGAGACAGTATGAGGCAGAGAGTAAGCTGCAGAAATGAAAATGGAAAGAGTTGGTACAGGAGGATTACGGTGTAAACGGGAAACATGAACAAACAATTGAAAGGATGAAATTTGGCGATCAGGACTTAACACAGGAGACAGACATCAATTTGCTAATTGAATCACCCAACCAGAATGAATCGGCGGCTGCCAAAAGGCAAGCCGACCGGTCGCAATGAAAATCATATGCTGGAACGTCCGTGGATTGGGGAGTCCACGGGCAGTGAGAAGGCTTCGGTTTTTACTGAAGCAAAATAATCCTCAATTGGTCTTCTTTATGGAGACTAAGGTTAGTGGAAAGCGAATAGAGAAAATTAGGAGGAGGTGTGGGTTTATTAATGGGATAGATGTAGATGCAACAGGTTCGCGGGGAGGCATTTGCCTAGCATGGAAAAAGGCGGTACAAGTTGAGCTTAAAACTTTCTCAACCAACCATATTGATGTGCTGATCGAATAAGGAACTAATAAAGAGTGGAGATTCACCAGCTTTTATGGATCCCCTTACTCACAGAATAAAAATACTTCATGGGATTTATTAAGATATTTAGGACAGGAACAAGAGCATCATTGGTTGGTAAGTGGAGATTTTAATGAAATTGCTTATTCCTTCGAAAAAATGGGAGGTCAATCGAGGGAGGAGAAAAGGATGGAAGTGTTCCGTGAAGTTCTAAAAGAATGCTCTCTTATTGATGTGGGATACTCGGGTAAATGGTATACATAAGAAAAGGGAAATTTACCGGAAACAAATATCAGAGAAAGACTAGACAGGAGTGTAGCGAATGAAAAATGGATGAAATTATTTCCAACAGGTAGCGTACACCACTTAACGTCTTCACTCTCGGATCATTGTCCTCTTTTAATTAGTACCAGTACTGAAATTAATTTGAAGAGAATCCTAGTTTTTAAATTTGAAGCATGGTGGACTACAGAGAAAACGATTGAAGAGGAGATAAAGAGCTCATAGGAATCATCAAATGGATCTGTTTTTGAAAAGATAGAAAGATTACAGACCAATATAACAAGATGGGCCAATTCATTAAAGAAAAAATAGAAGGGATTAACGGGAAAACTTACAAAAGAGCTTGAGCGATTATTAGAGGAAGAACGAAATGATGATATAATGGTGCAGATTATTGACAAGAGAATACATCTGAATATGGAGATTGACAAAGAAGAAATGTACTGGGAGCAAAGAGCACGGGCTAACTGGCTTAAGCTGGGAGATAAGAATACGGCTTTCTTCCACAAATATGCCTCAATGCGAAAACGAATCAACACAATTAGCAGGTCGGATACAGCTGATGGGAAGGGGATCTATGATGAATCAGAAATAAATGCAAGTCCAACAAAGTATTTCCAAGAACTCTTTTAAACTAATGGCATAGGAGACCTATCTCATCTTCTATCAGGTATTAATAACAACATTTCTTCAGATATCAACACGGCCCTTTTAGAAAAAATTTTGGAAGAAGAGATCTTTAGTGCAGTAAAAAGTATGGGACCTACCAAAGCACCTGGTTATGATGGTTTCCCGGCATTATTTTTTCAAAAATATTGGGATATTGTGGGTAAAGATGTTGGGAAGTTTTGTTTGGAATTTCTGAATAATGGAAAAGATATTGAAGATCTAAATTTAACGGAGATTGTTCTCATCTCGAAAAATTCCAACCCTACAAATCTAGCCAATTTCAGACCCATTAGCTTATGCACAGTAATATATAAAATCATAGCCAAATCTATTTCCAATCGTATGCAGACAATTATTGGAGGGTGTATTGATAGTGCTCAAAGTGCATTTGTTCCAGGGAGGCTCATTTCGGATAATATCTTAACAGCCTATGAAATTTTACACACACTTCGTCAAAAGCGTAACGGGAAAAAAGGTCTCATGGCGTTAAAGTTGAATATGAGTAAAGCTTATGATAGAGTCGAATGGGGATTTTTGAAGGCAGTTATGGTCAGTATGGGATTTGCAGAGGAATAGGTGTCACTAATTATGCGATGTATCTCTACAGTATCTTATGTAGTTTCCATAAATAGAAAAAGAGGCAGAGTTTTTAAACCTACCAGAGGACTCCGACAAGGTGACCCGCTTAGTCCTTTCCTTTTTCTTATTTGCAGCGAAGGACTTTCGTCTTTGATTAGAACCGTAACACGGGAGGGGCTGGTAAAAGGAGTAAAGGCCAGCAGAAGAGGTTCGAAAATTTCACACTTATTATTTGGAAACGACTACATTTTGTTTGCTGAAGCGACTAAAGACAGAATAAGAATCTTAAAGGAGATTTTGAAGGAATATGAGATTAGTTCTGGTCAATGTGTGAACTTTAATAAATCCTCAATCTTTTTCAGTTCGAATACAACGGAATCGGATAAAGATAGCATCTCGGCTGAATTGGGGATAAGGTGCTCGACTAATATAGAAAAGTATCTTGGACTGCCAAGCATGGTAGGAAGAAAAAAGAAGGAAGCCTTTCAGAATCTAAAGGACAGAATTAAACAGAGGATAGATAATTGGAGTACACGTTTCTTATCTCAAGGAGGCAAAGAAGTTTTCATTAAAACAATACTTCAAGCAATCCCTATTTATGCGATGACATGTTTTTTGCTACCAAAATCTTTCTGTAAGGAGATAGAAAAATGTTTGCCAGATTTTGGTGGCAGAAAGGAAAAGGCAAAAAAGGAATACATTGGTGCCAATGGGAATATATGTGTAAGCCTAAAGAGGAGGGAGGTATGGGTTTCCGAAATATGGCGCAATTCAATATCTCATTATTGGCTAAACAAGGATGGCAGATTATGAATAACCAGGGTTCTCTTGTTACGAAAGCTTTTAAAGCCAAATACTTCCCAGAAAACGATTTTTTAAACTCCAAATTAGGAAACTCTTGTTCTTATGTGTGGAAAAATGTTTGGGCAGCCAATGCCTTATTGATAAAAGGGCACTGTTGGAAGGTGGGAACGGGTTCTAGTATATCCATTAATGATGCTTGGATTCCAGATTCAGATAATTTTAAATTGTTGTCAGGAATTAACTCTATGCGCGTTTCTAAAGTAAATGAGCTAATTGACAGTAATAGTAGAAGCTGGAATACAGAGTTGATTAACAATACCTTCAATGAAGCAGATGCTGAAAGAATCCTCAAGATCCCGCTAGCACGATCACCGTAGGAAGATTTTCTTATTTGGGGAGGGGAGAAGTCAGGTGAATTTACGGTATGAAGTGCATATTAACTATTACAGAGATCGGCTCATAATCCTAGAGCTTATGCTTTAAAAATCCTCTACAGAAAATTTTACAAAACACTTTGGAGCCTGAATATACCAACAAGAATAAAGATCACAATATGGCGGCTATCATGGAACTATCTGCCTACAAAGGTAAATCTATAACACCGGAAATTAACAGTCAACACAAGGTGCCCCCGATGTGGAGAAGGAGCTAAAACAATGAATCACTTATTCCGTAACTGTGCTGTTACAAGAGAGGTATGGAAAACATTATCACTTCAGAACATTATGATGTATCAAAGCGAGGATTTTGTACAGTGGCTCACCTGGGCACTAGAGCAGTTAAACCCAAATCAAAGTCGACTCTTTTGCTGTGCACTATGGGCCATATGGGGAGATAGAAACAGAAGTCTACATGAATGAAAAGTTAGTAATGGAATAGAAGTTGCAAACTTTGTTAATAGCTACATCATTGAGTTAACTGGTCTTGAACAAAGAAACTCAGAAACAATGAAAGGAAATAAGAGATGGAAACACCCATAGTGGGAATCCATAAAGATTAATTTTGATGGTGCATATAATCAGATTCAGAACCGGTCAGCCTCAGGTGTTGTGGCCAGAGACTCGGAAGGAAAAATTCTTTTATCCTGCTCAGAAATCCACAATGGAATTCCATCTGCTTATGCTGCTGAAGCAATTGCCTGTCGGAAAGCAGTCCGAGTAGGAGTTGACCATGGTTGGCAGGCACTCATTTTTGAAGGAGATTCCCTCGCAATAATCAAGAAATGCAACAAAAAGGATCATGACAGATCAATGGTAGGGGCATTTATTTATGATATACAACAGAAAATACAATAAGTAAAAAACATCAGATTTCTTCACACACCAAGATCTACAAACAACCTTGCACATATCCTTGCAACAGAGACGCTAAGAAGAGGAGAGGAATTTTACCTGGAAATGGGCGTTCTTGAATATGCAGAGAACCAAGCACGGCATGATGAGCTGAGCGAACAAGATTAGGGAAGCATCGAGAGATGGAGTTTGGAAGAGAGAAAGTTTTCAGAGCAATAAAGAAACATAAATGATCTGCTAGGAAATTTTTGAAATATGGAATCGTCAAAAGGAAACTGAAATGACAGGATGAGGGGATGACAGATTTCAGTAGCTTCCGATTCAAGCAACGGATCGGCGATTTATTCTTTGGTTCTAGAGTTTTCTTTTAATATCTAGATATTTTGTTAGGTGTGGGCATCTGTTTCTGGGCCGGTTACTTTGTGCCTGTTTCTTTTTTGAATTCTGCTTTAGTTTGTTTGTTTTGGACTATTCCGAACAGTTTGAATGTTTTAATCAATAAAAGCCCAATCTGGAATTTCAAAAAAAATATTTTTTATTTTTAATTATTTCCTTTAACATATTTGTATTATTTTATTTTAAAAAAGTCTTCTAACGTCTATTTGGAAGAAGAAATAGTAAGGTTAAAAAAGTAAAATATCAGCCAAAAGCACTTTTTGGCTAAAAAAAGCTAAAAGTTTCTGCTTTTTCATCTATGAAAAAGCACTTAAAATAAGTTAAAAAAATTTCTACACTGATGTCTATTCTTTATTACTTTTTAGGGAAAAACACTTTTTAATGGAAAAGCTCATCTGAGAAGCATTGGAGAACACAACCTAAGCCTACGGAAAAATTGAGGTTAAAAATCACTTTCCTTGTTTTTGTTAGATTATGGTACTTGTAGTATTTTGTTCTACTTGAAGATTAAGTTATTAATAACATTTTCTTCTCCTTATGTTTTTCAACTTGTATGTTACTTGTCTCACACATGATTTGTTGAGAACTCTTTGCTTCCCAATATCAAATTATCCATGGCTACTAACTAAGCATATATTGTCCTTCACATGTGTTTTAGTATTTATATCGAATTTGTGGTAGTTTAAGCATTTTCGTTAGCACAATGACTTCAGTTCTAAAGCCAACATGATCAAGAAATTTCATGCTGCTCTTGCTCTGCAACCTGTGAGAACATTAATACTTAATCTTCCCTTGAATATATCTGTTTTCTAGATTTTTAATTGGTGTAGAAAATGAAACAGATAGCAAAAGCTCTATTTGCAAATTCAACCTCTACTGAAGGAAAGCAAATGGCTACCTCAGCGTGAGAAGGTTTTCAAATTTTATACTATAAAGTATACTTTTCATATGCTTTTGTGTTCACCAATTTATTGATTTTTCTCTTAAAATGAATTTGAACAGTCAAATCTGGACTGATACCGATAAGGATCATACATACAAGGCTTAATAATTTGATTAGTATATATTGGCAAGCATGCAATCTTTGACTTTTCAAAGATGGATGGTGTCAGACAATTGGCACCAAAAAATCTAAGCATTTAAGGCACCGAAATTTGGTTTGAAATTTGGCTTGGGATAATTGCATTTTTGGTCCCTAATTGTATAGAAACTTTGCAAGTTGATCCTTGAGCTTCAACTATAAATAGGCCTAGCTATTTCTCATTTTCACCATCCCACAAATGATATTCTCTACTTAAGGTATTCTTTTCTCTCCTTATTTGTAAAATTTCACTTGTATTTTGAAGTGAAATATATTTGGTAGTGCCCGAGGACGTAGGCAAAATTTGCTGAACCTCGTTAAAATTCTAGTGTTCTTTATTGTTTATTCTGCATATTTTGCAAGTGTGATTGTAGTGATTTATTGTGCTATTAAATTACGATAGAGGGATATTCTGGCTAGAAAAGACCTGGTACTTAAGCGATCTTCGTGATCCACCTCTCTTTCCTGGGAATTGAACTTAGTGTGATTTTTTAGTACAATAATTTTACTCTTTTACACGCTTCCACGCAACAGTATACTTTCTATTGTTGAGAGAAATCATCCCATCTTGTATCTAGTTAATTACTTGATGGTATTTTATTTATTTTGCTGCCTGCAGGTTTGAGCAGTATGTGGGCTACGCTCTTTGCACCCTTTTGTTCATCAGCATCATTTACAATATTGAATATAAGTATGCAACTTTTGCTTTGTCCCTCTCAAGTGCTAAGACTTCAATTCCTTATGGCTGAGAAGATTGATGTTGATGATATAACTTAAAAACACCAGCAGAGAAGCTTTTGGATTTGTGTAATGGGAAGTGGGGACAATCTGTTGACGTTGTTTTTGAAGAGCTGCTTTATTGATATGAATTACATTCTTCCCTTCTATCTTGGGCTGAGAGCAATCCGAATCTTCAGCGTTTTCTATTTGTAATTTGCAGGGTGACATGCAATTACCAGAATAAAGGATGGTCTTATATTACGAGGATTCTGATGTAGTTGTCATTGAATATAAGATACTTTGTTCCAATCTATATGCTGCTCCATTGTCCTAATTGCTAAAGTTTGATATTGCTTTCTAATACTATGTTCTTACAGGGTGACAATTACGTGGCATTGCTGACATCACAACCATGGAGATATCAAATGAGCTGCAATATATATATCTATTGCTACCTGTCCTGACCCACACATGTCATCATTTTGAAAGGTAAATTGTTGCTTACAGTGATGATGAACGACGATCAATATTGTTTTTACCCTGTTGGTAGAAATTAGGTGTACAGCCACCTCACTGGCTTCAGAATAAAATAAAACAAATAAATTGTGTCATGTATCCATTCTTCTGTTTATCATTTATAGAATTCATCATGGCCGGGCCGTCTACTCCGGCTCGAAGGGCCTACCTAAAAAATAGGAGGACTTGCATAAAAATATAGGTCCAAAAATAGGTCTAAACAAAAAATAAGGTCCATTTTCTAAACAGGTTAGACATCGGATAAGAGTTTATTGGCCCAAGCCCGTCCCAAATAAATTAATTATTTTTAATAAAAAATTATATTGCTGTTTGAGTGTTTATTTTTGTGCGTTTTTACTATTGTTTCACTGTCGTTTTTAATATTATTTGGATAATGTAGAACTTATGTTTTATTATTAATTTTGCTACTATTCTAGTTGCAACTATCTTGGTATAAATAATTTTTAAAGTATATTCAATTTGTTTTGTTGTTGTAATACTTGTTTTAATGTTTTTAAATCTATTTGATATATTATATTTTTAAAATTTGTTACATTTAATAAAATAATTTAAAAATAATAATACAAGTTTGGGTTTAAATGAGCTCGAATTTAACTTCTATAATTTAGATAGGACTTAAACAAAATTTTAGACACACCTTTTAAATCAAGCTGAATCTAAACTTAAAAAATAGCTTAAAATTTTGTTTCAATCCGCCCTACCGTATCTCTAATTATTTACTTTACTGTCACAAACTGGGAACTAGTTTAGAGGGAATGTAGTAGCCGTGTTGGCTCATGAATGTTGTCGCACTCATTGTGTTTGGTACATATAAGTGGTCATAAATCTAATATATAACATTACCATAAAATTGAATATACCACATTTATTTATAAAAGTGAAAAACATATTAAATATTTTTTCCATACTTATCATATATTTTAAAATATGTTACATATAATTAAACTCATACCATAAAATTAGTATTATATACATATTTAGATAAACTTAAATAATAGATTAAAGCGGATAAACTTTTGTAAGTTGGCGTGAATAACAATATTTCCTTTTATTCATATTTTGAAAATTATTTTGTATTTTTATAGGATGCATAGGTCAATTGTGTATGTTAAATTTATAATTTTATATATTAAATTTTGTTTAAATTTCTTAATGAATTTCTTCAAAAAGTTATTAATAAATTGAAAAAGTAATGTAATTACAAAATATTTTAAAAATATTAAACTAATTTATATTAATTTTATTTAAATTTTAAAAGATTTAATATTAAAATAATACAAAAATATCAAGGTTTGAATAATAATATTAATATATTAAAATTTAAATAATATTGTTAATAATTTATTACATGTTGTTTTTCTATTAATTTATTTTAATCTTAAAATTGTTACTATTCTATTTTTTCGTAATATTATATGTTATCTTTGCTCTACTTTAATCAATGGACATAATTAGCTCTTATTGTATTTGGAAAATTTAAATTTGATTTGATAAATATTATTAATATGAATTTTTTAACTATATTTTAAACTTAACAATTTAATATTTATTAATTTTAATATTATAAAATTAAAATTAATTCATTTAAGTAAAATTCAAAATAAAGAGGTAAATTTATTTAAAATCAAATTTATAATTAACATATGAAAAATTTAAACAAAAAGCATTAAATAACTTAAATAGATAAAAAATAAAGAGTAATTTACTTAAACCGTAAATAAGTGCTTTAAATAGAAAAATCGTGTTAACAAAAACTGTAGAATGAACATGAATATCATAACCTATCATGACATTGATTTTTTGCAATGAAAAGGAGAAATAAAAAGAAAATAGTAATAATTAAAAAGTCGATATATTTAGGTAAATTTAATAATATAAATCTAAAATGGCATATTGAAGTATATATGGTAATAATCAAATGGTTGAGATTTGTGACACAAAATTGAATTATAAAATCACCGTAGGTTCAAATGTTTTCACATTCCATAATTTAATCAACCCATTTAAATATGCTTTATTTTGCATTAAATTCAGAATATTGAAGTTCATACATTTGGGAAAATCTACCTTATCTCTTTCACTTTTCAATTTTCTTTTATTTCCAAAACTCAAACCTAGCATTAGACATTAATATAATTTAAAATAACTTTAATATTAAAATCAGTATAATTTAAAGGCTTAACCCTCAAACTTAACAAAACAATTAATCTTTTTTCTCTCATTCAATTGGGTACTTGAACTATCAAAGTACATAAAAAAGGCTTTTAAGCTTTAAAAAAAAAGCAATTAAACCCCTACTTTTTTTTAACTCAATTAGGTACTTGAACTGCCAAAAATTCATAAAAAATATCCTTTGACCGTTAAAGTTAACCACCCCTAATTTTTTCCAGTTAAATCTACCACATGTTACAACTTAAAAAAATATATTAAAAATATTAAAAATTAGAAAAAAATATAAAAGATATTGAAATATAGAAAAAAATAAAAAATTATAAAGTAGTAAGAAAATTATAAAAAATATAAAATTATCGTATCAAAAAAGCATTTTATAATTTTTCTATAATTTTATTGATTTTTATTTTTTTATCATTTTTCACCACATGTCACACTATATTGTGGCACGTGATGGCTTTAATCGAAAAAAAATTGGGGTTGTTAACTTTAATGGTCAACAATTAAAATTAATGGTTAAATGATCTTTTGATGCATTTTATAATTTGTTTATGATTTTATAAATTTTACCATTTTTTTTATTTTTAAAATATAATTATTTTATTAAAATTTAATAATTTTTATAACTTTTATTTATTTTTATTTTTATAATTTTTTGTCACATGTCACGTTGTAATTGTGATCTTGGGTGGCTTTAACTAAAAAATTAGGATAGTTAACTTTAACTGTTAAGTGTTAAAGTTAATGGTCAAAGAGCTTTTTTTATTTATGTATTTTAACAATTCAAGTACCCAATTAAGTGCAAAAAAAAACAGAAGAGAATAAGCTTAATTATTTTTTAAAAAATAAAGGATTTTTACACCTTAAACCTAATTTAAAAAGTAATAAAACAACATTAATATTATAATAACATTTGTATCCACCGTACATATGATATTCATAAAGTTAAATATGTTATATAAAAAATTGGGTTTTAAGGGCCGGGCATTATTAAATCTAAATTATTTTACTAACAAAGTGTTAAATGCATTGTTAAATGAGTGTTTGACAAAATAAAATTTTATCTTTTAACTTAAATGAAATGGTAATTAAAATTTTATGAAATACCCATTCGATGTTGGTTTAAATTTTATCACCCAATATTGTACTCTTAAAATTATAATATATTTTTTTTATTCTAATGATTAGATCAGTTTTCTTTTAGGGTATATTTGAATGGTTTAGAGGAGAAATTTCATTTCTATGAAAATTTTCAAAATTTTAGAAATAAATTTATTTGTTTAGGTAAAATAATATAGAAATTGAAAATTTAGGAAGAATTTTAAGAGAGGATTTAAGTGGTTTAATTTCCTTTATCAAATTTCATCTAAAGAGTGAGTTTTCAAAATCCTCATTATTTTATTTTTAATACACAGTTTCACTATAAAATAAAATAAAATAAAATATTTTTAATTAATTTTAATATATATTTTAATATTTTATTTTATTAAAAATATTTATATTATTTTACAAATCTAGTGATATCTGTATTTAATATTTTCTATAATATTTATTTTTCTTTTATAATTATTTTAATTTGTAAAATTCCAATTACCCAAATTTTCTTAAAACAATTATTTATTTAAACTAAACGAATACAATTACTAACATTTTAAATTTATGAAATTTGAAATGCTAACATTTTAAAATCTCCAAAATCTTAAAATTTTTACCCAAAAATACTCTTACAAAACTACATTTTAAATTTAATTTATATAAATAATAAAAATAGCTTTTTCACCAACATGGATTTTTGTGTCTGTATATATGTAGGTATGAATGATGGGAAAAAAAAAAAAAAAAAAAAAAAAACCTTCGAGCCGACGGGTTTTGACTCATGCCAGTATGATAGGGTTGGAATTTTTTTATTTCTGAAATTGAATTTTAACACGGGTGAGTCCGGTTTAATTTTTCAATTAGTCAAATCGGGTTTAAGAAAAAATTTCTTCGTTTCAAGATAATTATTAAAATACTCTTTTATAAATAATACTAGTTTAACATATATGATAAAATAATTTATATTAATATTTGCTCTAGTAGAATTATACATAAAATAATAAATTGTATCATTAAATATTATTATTTTATTTTGATTAAAAATATAAAAATTAAAAAAAATTACATATTGGATCAAGTTAGATTGAAAACGAATATAATTTTAATTTTTTTAATCGGGTTTATATAAATAAATTAATATTTAATTTCAGATCAGATCAGAATGATGAATATATGTTGGGTGGGGTCGAACAAGTAAAAAGCCGTCCCGGCCCGCCGGACCCTGTCCCGTTGCTATCTCTGGAATGGTGGGGATTGAGCATTGGATTCCAGGCAGTGGGCAACTATTTGGAAGTTGTGTGCGGGGCTGGAAAGAGGGACCAGAGACAGATAGATTAGTTTTTGTTTGAGATAAAAACTCTCTCCCAATAATTGAAGCCTTCCCATTTGCAATCTTATTCAAATTTCCATCTTCTTAGGTTAATTTTTGCTATTAGTGCTTATACTTTGTGAAATTTATGGATTTAGTGTTTATATTTTAATTTAATTAAAATTTAATTGTTTTACGTTTCAAACTGGTCAATTTTAGTCCTTATACATTTAAAAATTTAGTCCCGACATAAATGATAGTAGTTAAATTCGTTTGGTTAAATTCAAATATTAGTCCTATACTATGTGTACAGTTGTAAATTTAGTCAATATCCTCAAATTGGATCATTCTAAATCCCTATACTTTTTAAATTTTTGAAATTTTAGTATTGACACAAATGAAAGTCGTTAACCCATTAATTGGTTTTTAGTGACTAATACGTGGAAATAACAAGTTATAATATGTTTGTCACATCGATTTTGGAAATAATAGAACTTAATTAATGAGTTCAACAATTATCGCTCAGTGAAGACTGAAATTTTAAACTTTAAAAATACAGAAATTAAAATGACCGAATAAAAGTATAAAGATTAAATCCACAATTTTCCAAAGTATAGAGAGTAATAACAGAATTTAACCTTTTTCTTAACACCTAATTTGATACTCAAATCAGACATGCAATCTTTTGAAATGTTAAAGTAAGGTATTTTCCTTTTTTTCCCTATTTCTTCATGCATTATCTCAACTACATTAATTAATGATCTAACAACATTACCCTTTTCAAAACAAACAAAACAATAATTGAGATTAAGGGCAAAACAATCAAGTTAAAGAAAAAGGGTTTTTTATTTTTTTTTAGAAAAAAATGGTAATGGCAGATGGAGAATCAAATTGGAGGATGGGTTGGTCAGATATTTTATTTATTGAATAGAGCCATAGCAACCAACATGCATCTCACTGTCTCCTTCAATATCCAGCTCACAATACTCCATTGATATTTGACAAGGCTTCTTCCAAACAATGACACTTTGACACTATTTTTCATTGGGTAAATTACACCCAAGATCACTGAATTATTGATTACTCAATTTTAAAAAGTTACAAAATGGTCACTAAATTACTTGAAAGTTTTCATTTAAGTCACTCGGCGCTGTTAAGTTTTTTTTTGTTTTAAAAGTCCGTTAGAGAGTTTTAAGCTACGATTTGACGATCGGTACGGTGAATCAATACCTATCGATGAATAGAAGAACATACCTTAAATCCAAGTTGATCTAACAGTCAATGTTGAATATCGGAGATGAAAGTTGTTTGGATTTTGATTTGTAGATTTGTTAATGAAAAAAGTTGAACCGTAGAAGAGAAGGTGAACGCGAGCTTTTGATTGGTGTAGGCGATGCAAAATAGAAAAGGTCATTAAGTAACAATTTTAACAGCCCGATGACTTAAATGAAAACTTTTGAATAGTTTAGTGACCATTTTATAACTTTTTAAAGTCAAGTAACCAAAACATAGAGTTACTAATAGTTGAATAACATTGGGGTGTAGTTTACCCTTTTATTTATTTGAGTAATAATTGTATTTTTCCATATATTAAACATTTAAGTAAAAGAAATAATATCAGTGTCACCATCTTCCACATATCTTTCTATATCTGCTCCATTTGGCTACATAAGCCCACTCCCCCCTCCATGTTCATTGCTCACACTGCTCTCTCTCCCTTATTATCTTTTTCTTTCTTTGTTTTATAAAAAAACAAGAAAATCCCAATAGCATAACAATGAGAGAAATCCTCCATGTTCAAGCCGGTCAGTGTGGTAATCAAATTGGTGGCAAGTTTTGGGAAGTAGTATGTGATGAACATGGCATTGATGCCAGTGGAAACTATGTCGGCACTTCGCCTGTTCAGCTTGAAAGGCTTAATGTTTACTATAATGAAGCCAGTGGTGGCAGATATGTGCCTAGAGCTGTGTTAATGGATCTTGAGCCAGGAACTATGGACAGTTTACGAACAGGTCCTTATGGAAAATTGTTTAGACCAGATAACTTTGTGTTTGGCCAAAATGGAGCTGGCAATAACTGGGCTAAGGGACATTATACTGAAGGAGCTGAATTGATTGATTCAGTTCTTGATGTTGTTCGTAAAGAGGCTGAGAATTGTGATTGTTTACAAGGTAAATTACACGTTTGAATGCTTTCTTGTTTTTGGTTTTGGGTGTGTTAGCTAATGGAACTTTATAATGTGCAGGTTTTCAGGTTTGCCATTCACTGGGAGGTGGAACAGGGTCAGGGATGGGGACATTGTTGATATCAAAGATCAGGGAAGAATACCCTGACCGGATGATGCTAACGTTCTCGGTGTTTCCATCACCTAAAGTATCGGATACTGTGGTTGAACCCTATAATGCGACCCTGTCAGTGCACCAGCTTGTGGAAAATGCTGATGAATGCATGGTCCTTGACAATGAAGCTCTTTATGATATCTGCTTCAGAACTCTTAAGCTCACAAATCCCAGCTGTAAGTCCAAAATGTTTTATAATTTGTCTTAGTTTTAATCCGCATCTTCATTTTCATACAAGATATAATATGCTAACAAACAAGCAAACAAAAAGACAATCCTCAGTTATCATAAAATTATGGATTAATACCTCTTTTGGCTTTTGTACTATAGTTAAATTATTGCTCTGATATTTATATTTTTTTTATCAGTTTGGTCCCCATCTATATTTTTGGTTATAAAATCTCCCCATCCAGTCAAATACTACCACATGTAAAAAACTCAGAATTCCTTTAAAATATCAAAAATCATAAAAATCCTCAAATTTTCAAAATATATATATAACCAAAATTCCAACCAAACAAAATTATCAAATTTTTTAAAATTTTTCATACTTATAAATTTAAAATATATTTTACAACTTTCTAAAATAAATTATGATTTATTTATTTTTATAATTTTCTAAGTATTAAGACTTTTGGGTTTTTAGATTTTTAAAATTTTCTGACATTTTCTAAAATTTTAAGTATTTCTTTTTAACTTTTTTTTCTTATCACATGACATTATGTCATGGGTTGACTTAATATTTTTTAACAGAAAAACGTACTGAAATGATAATACAGGGTCAAATGAGGTATTAAACTTTTTTCTTATAATCGAGAAAGAAAAATGAAATTACTTGAGATCAAACCTAAACTTCCATAATATCTATAATATAATGTTCTTGTCAATGAGCTAAGATATTGTTGGCAAAGAGAGGTATTAATTCTAAAATGTTACTCCTTTGGGTTTAAGATTTGGGTTAGTGTATTATTGGATGCAATCATTTCAATTATGAAATTGCAAAATTAATTATCAATGTTTTTAAAATTAGATCTGCAATCGAATTGGTTAATTTGTCGATTTATCTGTTTAATCGATTTAATTTAAAATTTATATAAATTCAAATAAATTAAAAAAACCGATTCAACTAGTTCAATCACCGATTCAACTAATTCAATCACCGATTCAATCAATCCGATACCATTCTTTAAACTGGAATCGCAATTGATTTCTGATCCGAGTCAAACATAATTGCTACCAATCATATCTATATATGACAACTTTTAACCAGCACTATTTTAAACTTATTTTGTGCGTATATGTATATATATGAACAGTTGGTGACTTAAACCATTTGATTTCAACAACCATGAGTGGAGTCACATGCTGCCTTCGCTTCCCTGGCCAACTCAATTCCGATCTTCGAAAACTAGCAGTAAACTTGATCCCATTCCCACGCCTCCATTTTTTCATGGTTGGTTTTGCACCTTTAACATCCCGGGGTTCACAACAATACCGAGCTTTAACGATCCCCGAGCTAACTCAACAAATGTGGGATTCCAAAAACATGATGTGCGCGGCTGATCCTCGTCATGGAAGGTACTTAACAGCCTCGGCAATGTTTAGAGGCAAAATGAGCACCAAGGAAGTTGATGAACAAATGATCAATGTCCAAAACAAGAACTCTTCGTATTTTGTGGAGTGGATTCCGAACAATGTTAAATCAAGTGTTTGCGACATCCCACCAACCGGGTTGACGATGTCATCGACGTTTATGGGGAACTCGACGTCGATACAAGAGATGTTTCGACGTGTTTCGGAACAGTTCACAGTGATGTTTAGGAGGAAAGCATTTTTGCATTGGTATACAGGGGAAGGGATGGATGAAATGGAGTTTACTGAGGCTGAAAGTAATATGAATGATTTGGTTTCTGAATATCAACAATATCAAGATGCTGTGGTTGATGAAGATGGTGAAGGGTATGAAGATGAAGCAGAGGAAAATTGACGGGATCCTTTTCAACTTTTTATGGTAATGGCCTAGAAAAAAAAAATCAAATGTGGTGTTCATTTTTATGGTTTTAAATAAGGAGGCCATGTTTTTTCATTTGTGTTGGGATTTTTAGTAATGTGAATTGTGAATTTGTATATTTATATCAAATGTGAATTGTGATTTAATAAATTTGGAGTGTAAATTTATATAATGAATTTGGAATGACAAGCTTCAAATTTTCAAGATTATTTCTTTTAGAATTTGAGATTTAATTTTTTATGTATTTTTTAAATTTAAAAATTATAATCCAATCATTATTATTGTTGATAATTTTCATAAAATATTATTAATTTATTTACAATTGCTTCATTTGAGCTGGTTTAAATCTGATCTTACTCAAATTTACTTAGGACTAGAGGTGTTCATGGTCGGGCGGCCTGCCTGCCCGACGGCCCGCCTTGAAATATGGGAGGTTTGGGTAAAAATATAGGCCGAAATATGGGCTTGGGTAAAAAATAGGCCTGTTTAAAATATGGGCAGCCTCGGCACCACTTTTTTGGCCGGTCTGCCTGCCCTACCAGTTATAATTAATATATATATTTTTTATTTCATTTACAATATTAGTTACCTTACCGCTACCTTTCCCATTTCCCCACCCGTTCAAACTTCAAAATCCCTAACCCTTCCCTTCCTCCTCCTTTTTTCCCCAAATCAAAACCCACCTCCACCTCCACCGATCAACCATCCCACCTCCCAGACGGTCCTCGACGACTCCACCTCCAGCTCCAGCCCACGACGCTAGTGTTGTTGTTGTTCTCTACTTCTCTTCACTTCGATTCTTCTGCAACTTATGAAGGTATTATTTTTTATGCTTTATGTTTTATGCTGTCCAAAGATTTATTTTTGGTTTTGCTTCCTTGTAGCTGCATGACCTGTAGGATTATTTGGTGAACAAAAGAAGATGATATCCATATTAAATATTACGCTCTAATTCAAGGATCCACCGTAAATTGTTGCAAAAGGAAAATATGATCCGATATCCTTTTATTTTTTCCTTTTGATCATATTAAAAGATTAGTTCAGCTTTGGGAAACTAAATTAGGAAAATGGTGCAGATGAACAAAAAGTATGATGACGATAGGCACAACTAAATTGTGAAAAGTACACTACTTTGGTTCCTGTAACACCTAATGTTTGGGCAGAATTCTAATTTCTTTCTATGATAAAATTAGTTTCACGTTTTGTGATATTTTGTTTTATGTCTAATTTATTTGCTTTTATAAGAACCAAATGACTAATCTTCTCCGAGAGTACATGTCTAATTTTTTTTTTTTTGCTTTGTTTTATTGCAGAAACAATCGACATTGAAATAGAATTTGGCTTACCTTAGCTTCCTTTCCGTAAGCTTTCATTTACATTTTCTTTTTACAATTTAGTTTAATTTGATTTTCCTTTATTTTACTTTGTACAACATTTTGCAGATTAGCGATTTCCCATAAGCTAAACTTGCTTATCTAGTATCTACTAGTAGGAAAATAATGGGATTGAGAAATACAGATACTTCTATTTAAGATTTTGGATTGGATTTATGCGTTTGAATTTCATTAATTTCTTTTTGGTACATATGTAATTTAGCTTATAGAATAAGTATGACTATCTCAATTGTTTAAACATAAAGGATATTTTCTAGTTTAGGTTTATATTATATATTTAATAATTTGCCTATTGTTTATATATAAATTTGAAATCTAATAAATGTTTTTGTTCCATTCAATTCTTATTCCTTTTTATTTGCATTTTAATTTTGTTTATGTTTTCCTCTACATAACGGTAACGAACTTTCAAAGTTAAACTATTTTATCTAGTTTTCATTTGTAGACCATGATATTTTTAAAATTATTTCAAAATTTCTTTATACAAGTTAATTTTAAAGATAACTGATGGTAGCTTAAAATTGTTTCAAATGTTAGATGAATTTTATTAAAAAAATTTAATAACAAATTATATATTTATAATTTTAAAAGATTAAATTAATTTTTATTATTTTAAAGAGTTCAAACTTCAAAGTACAATTTTTATTATTTATAACAAATTAAAGAGTTATTAATTTAAAATTCTATATATTTATAACAAATTAATATAACAAGAAGTTAATATAATGACAAGTTAATTAAAGAGTTCAAAGTGTTTTTTTGTTGATATAACAAGTTAATTAGTATTTAGTAGTTTAAACAGTTACTAAATTAAAATTCTATATATTATAAAAGTATGCATCTAATCTAAGTGGATGAGTAGTTTTTTTTTGGTTACTATAACAGCAAATTAATTAGTAGTTTAAAGAGTTATTAATTTAGAGGTGTGCATGGGCCGGGCCGCCCGGCCCATGAACACCTCTAGTCTAAACCCAAACCCAAAGGGGAAAAAAAAACGGAATAATGCGTGATACGGATTGAACATCTATCACTTAGGTTTAACTCGTTTTTTCTTTTTCTAAAAAGTAAATTTATAAGCATATTGTATTTGCATGTAATATTTTAATGTTAGATGCACATATATGAAATAGTAATAATTTAGTTATATTTAATTCGTATAAATATTATAAATGAGTTTGAATGTAACTCGATAATGCGATTACTGGTATATCATTAGTAGACATTTATATGTATATTCATGTTCCTAACATGGCATATTGCTTATACGATTCTTCATTGTCAAGTGACATCAAGTTTTGATAGTTTGAGGTGGTTTAAGAAATTTCACAAGATCTTTCATAATTCTAGTTTGTATTATGAGATCGAGTGCAATTGGGCGATTGTTCCTAGCTAGGGTATTGTGCATTGGTTCGCTCATTTTTAGCATATCATTGGTGATGCATCATTATTTGTATCATTACGATTAGTTTAAGATCCATAATCAATTACATTGATATCAACCAACAAAGTAAAAACTCGACTAGTAAAATAAAGTTGTAACACTGGTAACATACAGAAATGGCTTTGATATCAATCATCCTATTTTATCCATTATACTGAAGCTATAAAATGTTAAATTAGTAACACTAGGAACAATACTAACAAATCCAAGCAAAACAATGACATAAAAAAAACATATAATAAAACGAAAATTACAATTTTAAGGGGTTTTACAAAATTTTAAAGGATGAGGAAGTCTAACCTTAACACTCATAGCATCGAAGTTAGACTATCACAAATGAAATTCGTGTCAGTGTAAATACTAAAAAAAGACCAATTTTAACACTTATCAATATCAAGGTCAACTTATCATAAATCGAATTTGTATCAATGCAATTACAAAGTTTCTAAAGGAAATTTTTAGAAAAAATACTAACATTCACACTTGTTAGTGTTGAGTTTATTGTAGTGTCATCTCATAATAGCCTAAATGATGGAAATCAAACTCTTCAAATTTTTGGTAAATAATATTCATCTCCGCAAGTATGAATATTGAAATTTAAATAAAATTGACCATGTGGACATCTCGCATATTAAAATAATAAAAATATTTTGTGAGGTTTAATACATTCAAATAAAAACCTCGAAGAAACATGATAAAAGGAAATAAAACTGTCCTTTACGAATTGTACCTAAGGTCACAAATCTTTATTGTCGAAGGATTCAAATTTCAACGTCTAATGAATAAAATTAAAACACTTATTTAAGATAATTATAATTATCTCGTCAGAGAAAAAAGGTAATTATAAAATCTCTTATAACACTAACATTTTAATATTGATATTTAAAACATACCATTAAACAAGCAAATGCAGTTTTTTTAAATTTATATTTAAAATATCATAAAATAATTTAAAAATATTTCATACAGTAAGCAAAATCTTGATATATCAGTGACACGTGCACAAGAGTGGAAATATCTAGACGCTAAAACATGTATTGTCATTCGCCAAGACCGACTCTTATCAACACACAATTAAATCTGGCCCATCAATTTCACCCTTAAGCATTATCTACCGTCGATCACTTAACGCGTGGGATCCAACAACGCGCGTGGATATTTTCTTAAAACTCATTAGATGCTGATAAATAAGGACAACAGATCCGCAGTCTCCGATAAAAAGGGCACAGGAAAGTGTAGTACCAATTTCGTAAATTTAGCAAAAGTTAGTGATTCTAAAGTAAAATCACTATCCCTTCCTTTTATAAAATAAATAACAAACTTTTCATTTTTATTTTAGAACCAAATCTCCCACGAAACTCTCAGTCTTTCGTCTTTTCTTTTTATCTCTCACTAACAAAGACCACCTCACAATCTCCGCTAAAGGTACGCTTGAAACCCTAGAAAATCTTACTCAAAAATTTTAATTTGTCTATTACTTATATTTGAAGCAAAGGGTTTGTTACTGTTAATTATTGTTTGTCAAAAACATTTATGTGATCATATTTATATGTGCATGGTGTTTTGTATAGATTGTATGTATAGGTTGGAGTGGTGGTGGTGATGGGGAAGGGGAGACCTAGGGCAGTTGAAACAGGTCAAAATTTGACTGTTTCATCTACTGGGTCATTGAATATACAGTCGGGGCCGGTTTATTACCCTAGTGAAGAGGAATTTAGGGACCCATTAGGGTATATTTATAAGATCAGGCCTGAGGCTGAGCCATATGGGATTTGTAAGATTGTTCCCCCTAAAACTTGGAACCCTCCATTTTCGTTGAACCTGGATTCTTTTACTTTTCCTACCAAAACACAAGCAATTCATCAGTTGCAGGCACGGCCTGCTTCGTGTGATTCAAAGACTTTCGAGTTAGAGTATAATAGGTTTTTAGAAGGACATTGTGGTAAGAAGTTGAAGAAGAGGGTGATTTTTGAAGGGGAGGAGTTGGATTTGTGTAAATTGTTTAATGCAGTGAGGAGGTATGGGGGCTATGATAAGGTCGTGAAGGGGAAAAAGTGGGGGGAGGTTTTTAGGTTTGTGAGGTCAGGGAAGAAGATTTCGGAGTGTGCTAAGCATGTTTTATGTCAGTTGTATAGAGAGCATTTGTATGATTATGAAGGTTATTATAACCGGTTGAATCGGGAGAGGGCGAAGAGTTATAAGAGAGGCATTAATGAGGATGCAAAGAATGAAAAGAAGGCTAAAATTTATAGCTCCAAGAGGAGACGGAAGAATAGTGACCATCGGAATGTTAAGGTCTGCAAGGTGGAGGAGGAAGATCATGATCAGATATGTGAGCAATGCAGAAGTGGGTTACATGGGGAAGTGATGCTACTATGTGATAGATGTAATAAGGGGTGGCATATATATTGTCTGTCACCACCGTTGAAGCAGGTCCCACCAGGTAACTGGTATTGCTTTGAGTGCCTGAATTCTGACAAAGATAGTTTTGGTTTTATTCCTGGAAAACAATTTACATTGGAAGCTTTTAGGCGCTTGGCTGATCGAGCCAATAAGAAATGGTTTGGATCAGGATGTGCTTCGAGAGTACAGATAGAGAAAAAGTTTTGGGAGATCGTGGAGGGTTTGGCAGGTGATGTGGAAGTTATGTATGGCAGTGACCTGGATACTTCTGTTCATGGGAGTGGTTTTCCACGTGTAAATGACCAGAGGCCAGAATCTGTTGAGCCTAAAGCATGGGATGAATACTGTAAGAGTCCGTGGAATCTCAATAACTTGCCCAAGCTGAAAGGTTCAATGCTGAGGGCTGTTCATCATAACATTACTGGTGTCATGGTTCCCTGGCTGTATATTGGAATGCTGTTCTCAGCTTTCTGCTGGCATTTTGAAGATCATTGTTTTTATTCAATGAATTACCTTCACTGGTATGTTTCTTTTAATGTCTCATGCTCTATTTTTTTCAGTAGATCATGTTGACATTGTTGTTACTGCTTTTGAGGTTTGACCAGGACATGATTTGTGCAATTATGTAATAAAAATTGTCTGGGCAATGGGCATTCATATTACTAGACCATATACTTTATAGCAAGTCAAAAATATTTCAGATGCATTTCATTAGAGGATGAATGGTTAATATCTGGTTGATGGTTCAGAACCTCAGATTGTCTCTGCATTAGAGGCTGGACATGTCTCTATTACCTTGGTCAGTTTTACTCAATGCATCTATAATCTCTGGTCAATTTACAACTTATTATGCTTCTCATCTAGGAATTTTCTGTTTAGGTTCCTTTATAGGCGATCAAGACATTACCAAGGACTGTGAAGAATATTTAAGTAATAATATAACTAATTCAGTTGCATATCTTTCAATTTACCTGTTTGATATTGACATATCTTATTGAAAGAGGACATAATAGATAAAATACATTTATATTTTCTTAATCTTCTGATGGTTTTATTGATCTGTGCCTCTATTATGTTTTATAGAGTACATGCATAAAAATTTCATTTGTGACATTTGATGGTTATATTTTGTGTTTGCAGGGGAGAGCCTAAATGTTGGTACAGTGTCCCTGGTAGTGAAGCTAGTGCTTTTGAGAAGGTAGTCTTTTATATATTAATGTAATACATTGCACTTTGACATGTGCGTCCTGTCAAGCCTCTTATACCTTTTAACGATTATTTTCGAATTTTTTTTCCTTATGTGATATAATAGATATCTAACTTCTAATTACTTTTTTGTTTGCAATATGGTTTTGCCTGTTTTGCTTTTCTTTTTAGTGGATTTTTTGTGTTTTTGAGTAGCATAGCTGATGCATTCATGGTTCCTCTCTGGCATTTCATGTCTTTGAGTATTATTAGTCTCTCTTGTTTTTTAAAAGTATGTCTGCAGCTGAGATGTTCCGTTTGTTGTAGGTGATGCGGGATTGTCTCCCTGATCTGTTTGATGCACAACCTGACTTGCTGTTTCAGCTTGTTACCATGTTAAATCCTTCTGTCTTGCGAGAAAATGGTGTCCCAGTCTACAGTGTGCTACAGGTTTTCCTTTATTATTTTGACTTCTTTTATAATTTAATGAAGAAAATTGTTCAACTTTATGTTTGCTAAACTATATTGATTTCTTATAACTCGGCATGCTAAGCTGGATGTTTGCAATCCATTGGTATATGGAAGTTTGTTGTTTCTGCATCTATATTTGGTTAAATATGTATGAATTTCCTAGTGAACTTTGAGTTGACTGTTTGATGTATTTATTTCAAATAATTGTTGTTTTGGTCTGGTTAAAAGGTGCCTGTAGGCTCTGGTTAAGGGCATTTAAATTCTATTTTGAGAAAGGTTTTTGCATTTAATGCCTTATTCTCACAGAATCAAGGTGGGACATGTGTTAATTACACATATGTTTTTGCATAATTATCACCTTATCTATTGCCACTTGGCACTTATTAACCCTTTATGTTTGGTGTATGTTGATAAATTTTGTATGTTGCTTGCTTTCCTTTTCCCAGGAGCCAGGAAATTTTGTCATTACTTTCCCTAGATCTTACCATGGAGGATTCAATTTGGGTAAGTTGTCATAATTTTATGGGCTAGTTATGTCTCAATTTAATGGTAGGTTTGGTGTGTCTAAACTTGTAAAGAATCATTCGCACTGAACTTTGCTTTGTCTTCTCAGGTTTAAATTGTGCAGAGGCAGTAAATTTTGCTCCTGCTGATTGGTTACCACATGGTGGGTCTGGGGCAGAGCTGTATCAGTTGTATCGTAAAGCTCCAGTTTTATCTCATGAGGAGCTTCTTTGTGTGGTAGCCAAGGTATGATTAATTGACTTTCCTTATCAATTATTCATTAATTCAAGAATCACTGTCATTAAACGTGACAGTTTAACGTTCTTTTGCAATTTTGTTATAAATAAAACCAAGACGAATGTGAAGGTTCGGGCCGATGGTAAATCAATCCTCTGTTGAATCTGATGTCAGATTCAAATAATTTGTAATTTTTTTATTGCAAACATTTTGGTTAGCAGAGTGATTGGGATATATGACTGATGTTTAATTTATCCCAAGTTGAATGTAGATGTCAGGGCTAAAATGGTTCCTAATTTCTATTGCGTTTGTTTAGCAGAGTGATTGGGATAAAAATGCATCAACTTATTTGAGAAAAGAATTGCTCAGAATGTATAAGAAAGAAAGGACATTTAGGGAGAGGCTTTGGCTAAGTGGCATAACAAGATCATCTCCCATGTCTCCTCGGAGATCTCCTGAATTTGTGGGCACAGAAGAGGTAATATTTGTGGATGGAGAAAAATTCTGGCTTGACTTATTTATTTTCGTAGCATTCATAACAAGATAATGCTTGATCATGACAATACTTCCTGGTGGCTTTTGTAGGATCCAACATGCATTATATGCAAGCAGTATTTGTATCTTTCTGCTGTTGTTTGCCGCTGCAGGCCATCTGCTTTTGTCTGCCTGGAGGTAATTTAAGCTTAGTGATAAGTTCTGATCTTAGTTCATTTGCATCCCCTTTACATTGAAATTCTTGAAAATTGATTTTTTAAATTGTTATTGCTTTTGGCAAAAAAGAAATGTTGTTGCTTTTCCTCCTTCTGAAATTCACTATCTATGTACTTTTGAAAGAGAAATTGGGGTGCATAGGTTTTTTTCCCAATTATATTTGCCCTTATTTATTGAGGCTGTTTACCTGATGCCTGATTACTGGGAACGTTATGGATATAAATGCCGTGTATTTTCTATATTATGAATTTTTAATAATACAAAGTATTCTGTTGGTGTTCTAGCCATCCAGTGTTACTGCTTCCTTTTGAGGCTACTTCTTGAAATGAATTTGATTTTGCTGATGAAGGTTGTTTTGAGGCTAATTCCTTTTATTCTGATTTTGCTGACTACCCTTTTCTTTTTCTTTTATTATTATTATTTTTTATCATGCAGCATTGGGAGCACCTCTGCGAGTGCAAATCCAGTAAACATCGTCTTCTATATCGTCATACTCTGGCAGTATTGGCTGATTTGGTGCTTATAGTGGACAAGCATGAGTCGGAGGAGATGCCACCAAGTGATAGTTTACTTGGGAATATCTCATCTTCCAGTGAATTGAATTCTTTAAAAAAGAAGGTTTAATGAATTTCCTTTGGATATTTGTCAAAAATATCTCTTACTCTTATTTTTTAGCTTTTGATGAGGTTTTGTTTGGACCATGCTTTTTCACCCTTTCATTCAGTTATAAAGTAACATGAATGTGGAGTAGCTTTAATTTAATAATTTTGATAGCTGTATTGATTTGATTTATGGTGGTTGAGGGGAAATTAATAGTCAATAATAGTCAAAGAGTGCTATTGCTGAATATTAGTTTCTTGTTTCTTGTGTATTGCTTCTTGACATACTCTGGTTTGATCAGTGAATTTAGCTTGTGGTTTTTTTGTGATTCCTATGGCTCATGTTCCTGAGTTACCACTAATACTATGACCTGAGTGAAGGCTCTTCAAACTGGTTCAGAAATGGATCTACCTAGCCTTCTGATTTGTGAAAACTCATTAGTAAGGCCTTCTGCCATATTTTACTCTATTCCCTCTAATACTATAATGTCCTATCTAATGATACTCCTCACTTTTTCTGGTGGTTGAAGTTTTAGATGTATTGCCCATTGGGTGATTTCTTTCTGATGCAGTTTGCCCTGAAATCTTCTATATAGAGACACAAATTCTTACTGAAATTGTTCTTCTTTAGTGTATTTCACTAACAAGCGAATGATCTCTGGATGTCAACACTTTGCAATCTAGTGATTTTCTATTTATGATGGGATGTATATCTTTTTGAAGATAGATAACTGAACTAATTGAATAATTAAATGCATGTAGGTGAAAGGTGCCCATGTTACTCATGCTCAACTTGCAGAGCAATGGCTTTCACAGGCGTGTAAGATTTTTCAGGGTCCTTTTTCAGGTGATGCATATGCTACTCTGTTGAAGGAAGCTGAACAGTTTCTCTGGGCTGGTGCCGAGATGGATTCCGTAAGCTTCAAGCCTAATTTGTTTCATTCTTGTAGTGCTTATCCTTCTGCATAGTATTATGATTGTAACTGATGTAACTATTTTTCATGTACTATAGGTACGCGATGTGGTGAAGAATCTGACTGCAGCTCGGAAATGGGTGCAAGGAATAAGAGACTGTCTTTCTAAAATTGAAAATTGGTCTGCTGGAGGTGATTTTGAGAAAGTGGCACATAAACGGGTTAAGAAATTGCTTAGTGTTGATCCTGTGCCCTGTAATGAGCCCGGATATCATAAGTTGAAGGTACAACAGTGTAGCATTGCTGAATCTCTTCTTTTGTCTCTGTCTGAGAACTCTTACAACTGTTTTTGTGCAGCATTGCGCCGAAGAGGCCAATTTGTTGGTTCATGATATTGATGCTGCTTTATCAACATTCTCTAAGGTATCTCTTGAGATGCCTCTACTTCTTATATCAATCACTTAAAGTTAACATTTTTTATTATCTGGAGAGCTTATTGCTTGGACTGGATTCTCTCTCATCAATTATTTCGGGTCTTGCAGCTTGATGAGTTGGAGTTGTTGTATTCAAGGGCTTGCAGCTCATCAATACATGTAGAACAAATTCTGAAGTTATCACAAAAAATCTCTTTGGTGAAGGTATATCTTTTTAAGATTCACAATATATATTTGTTGTTTATGAATGTCTATTGTCATGCCTGATTCGCTTTCATCATTGATGTCCTCTAGGTATGGATAGACAATGCAAGAAAAGCCATCTCCAATGAACAGCCAGCAGCAGTTGAGGTTGACATTCTTTACAAGTTAAAAACAGAGGTGATTGAATTTCTTTACCTTGTAAAATAGCTCTCTTCTTTGAAGAAAAGAGACCTGAGAATATGGTTGATGTTTTCTTTTTATTATATATTTGATATTCCATCATTATTTTGATAGATATTGGAGCTTCAGGTCCAAGTTCAGGAAAAAGAAATGATTTTTGATCTTGTAAGCCAGGCTGAATCATGTCAAGCCCGGTGTAGATCTTTATTGAGTGGTTCTGTTACTCTAAAGGTAGTCACTTTACTCTCATTTGTCCACTTATGCATCTGCTTGAATATTTAAGAACTTGTACTTTGAACTCTTAATTGTGCAGGATGTGGAAGTGCTTCTTCAAGAAATGGCAAGTTTCAGTGTTAACATACCAGAGTTGGCACTTCTGAAGCAATACCAGATTGATGCTTCTTTGTGGATCACAAAGTTAAATGATATTATGATAAATATCCATCAGAGAGAGGATCAACAAAGTGTTATTAATGAATTAAATCGTATTTTAGTAGATGGAGAATCACTGAAGATTCAAGGTTCTTCCAACAGCTATATATAAATGTTATTTGGTGATTTTTTGGACATATTTTTTGTTATTGATTTTTCTTTTCCTCGGAACAGTTGATGAGTTGTCACTTGTGAAGATTGAGTTGAAGAAGGCTTGTTGCAGGGAAAAGGCAATAAAGGTAATGATGTCCTTTTTCTTTCAGCTATTACATGTTAGTTTTTCAGAATGCATGCATATATTACATTTATATAATTCACTAATATTTACACCGTATATTATTATTTATTTAGGCACGCAATTCAAAAATGGCTTTGGACTTTCTTCAGCAACTGTTGGCAGATGCTGTTATGTAATGCTTTCTCTCCATTTGTCTCACAACTCATGTTACTGAGTGTTGTCTTTGTTACATTTCTTGTTACTCCTAAAAGTCTCATTCTGAGTTTCCTGTTTCAGTTTGCAAATTGAGAGAGAGGATTTATTTATTAGTTTGTCTAGAGAACTTGCTGGTGCTCTGCAGTGGGAAGAAAGAGCTAAGGATATACTTGCTTGCAAGGCTCAGATGTCTGAATTTGAGGATCTTATAAGGTTTGACGACCAGTTGCTATCATCTTTCACCTCACTGAGTTCTATATTTTGTTCTGTTGTTGTGTATGATGATACTGAATTTGATCTTTTTAGGATGTCGGAGGACATAGTTGCTATAATGCCTTCTTTAGGTGATGTCAAAGCCGCAATATTGGTGGCAAACTCATGGTTAAATAATAGCAAGCCATTTTTAGAACCTGATTTGTCTGGCTCATCTACATCTCGTTCTTTGCTGAAACTTGATGATCTGAAGGTTCATATTGCTCCTTCATTTGCTATGTCTGCTGAAGTCATTGAAACAAATTTGAGAAGTTTGTTTTATATTTTTCAGGAGTTGGTTTCTGAGTCAAGATTTCTGAAGATAACTTTTAAGCAACAAAATGTGCTTGAAACAATTTTGGAAAATAGCAAGAGATGGCAGCATGATGCCTATTCCCTACTGCAAGATGTGGAGTGCCTGTATAGTGTGACTGACATTGGTGATGGCAGGAGCAATGATCTTATTTTGAAAATTGAACATATTGTTAACTTGATAGAATCTGTCTCAAAAGCTGGTTTATCTTTTGGACTGGATTTTCCTGAGATTCCAAAGCTTCAAAATGCTTGTTCAACGCTGCATTGGTGCAATAAAGTTCTTTCTTTCTGCTATTTGATGCCTTCTTATGAGGTAACAATTCTAAGTATTTTGTTTCACTTTTTTGATGCTTTGCTTTGCATGGTCTAGTTGCTTAGAAAATTGAATAATTTAAACTAGACCTTGTTTGCTTTGTTCTGATTTTTGTGTTTTCTCTTCTATCCCCCTGGCCCCCAACCGAAAGAAAGAAAAATGATGCATCTTCTTTAATTTTTTCTTGCTTACAAATATTCTGGAGCGCTTAATTCTTATCAAATCTATGATGGGCGTTATTTCTGTTTCACAGGATGTTGAGAGTTTGATGAATATCTCGGAGCAGCTTTCTATTATGCATTCTTCATGTAATTTGTTGAGCTCCTTAATTTTTGGAGCGAAATGGCTTAAGAAGGTTTCAGAGGTGATTTCCGCACCTGTGAAGTGTAATGCATGCAAATTGACTGATGCTGAAGAAATGCTTGCTGCATATCAGGTATTTTTTTTTATCCTTGTTCCTTTCTGTGCTTGTAGGAATTTAAAGCTTCCACATGCACCTTCTGGATTTGGGATGGTTATTTCACTTATAATGTTATTAGAACTTCGTTTATTCTATCAAAAAAAAAAAAAAACCTCGTTTATTCTATCAAAAAAAAAAAACCCCCTTCCATTTAGAATTTATTTTTGTCTCCGATGCAGGATATTAGTGTTGCCTTCCCAATGATGGTTGCACAACTTACAGAGGCTACCTGCAAACATAGGTCAGTCTATTGAATGTTTAACAACTTTCTATTTGACTGACACATCTTTCTTTTGGAATTGGTTTATCCATAGCTTTTTTTTTTCAACTTCTACTCTAGTAGTATAACTACCCAATGCTATGATGAATGATTCAGTATTTTGGGATATAACATATATGGGTCCTTATTTTAAACTTGTTTCTAAATTTAGCTCAAACCTGTGACATCCCTCAGTTTATTTTAAACATATATGGGATATAACATATATGAGTCTGCAAGGTAGTTCAATCAGCCGAGGCTGCATTTCTGAGTTTGCTGTAATTCTGTGCTGCAGCAACAGTTTTTAAAGCTAGTTTCCTGTTTTGACTTCCTTTTCACCTGTTTAATGTCCGGTTCATCCATTTCTTGCTCCAATAAATTCTTAATTGATATTAATGTATAAAACCTTTAAAAAATTAATGTTCTATTACAAAGTAAATATCAAACTTAATTTAAACAAAACAGTAATCAAATACTAAATGCAACACAAAAGGTTAAGGAGTTAGCCAGTTTTAACTCAACAAATGAGACAAAGGTACACCATTTTATAGAGCTATCGTTATTCTTATTTTTCTGATCAAGTTCTTGTTTCCCCACTGAGCTTTTGGTCCACTAAGCTTTTGGTTTGAAGGTGGTAAATGGTGATAATCTGGTTGCATGCATGTGTATGTGCATGATACTTATTGCTGTCAGCTCTTGTATAGCTTTCATCTTGATACCAGAGATGCAATTTATTTTGATTGTTGATCATGTGCTTAACTGTAAATTTAGGTTGTGGCAGGAGCAGGTGCATCAGTTTCTTAGTTTAGAGATGGGGGAGCGATCGTGGTCTCAATTAATGCAGCTTGAGGTATGCCATGGATGGTTCTGGGCAAAAGTTTAGGCATGAACTTTTGATATTACAAATTACTCTTTACAGTTTTCCTGGAGTATTTTGTTAATATTTGCTTCATTTAGTATATTGTGGCATAAGTTACTGCCTGCATTTCCCCCCCCCAATAAATTAAAATAGCAGGTCTATCTGTTAGACTTTTCTTGCTATGATTATGAAAGGAATTGTATTTTACAATGAAATTGTCTGCTCTCTTATCTTTTGTTTCCCAATCCTTTTAGTAAAACCTTACTTTACTTGATAAGTATTTGAAAAATTTGAATGTTCTCTGTGTTGATATGTAATTTATATTGTTTAAGCTTAAAGTTCATGATTTGATTCCCTATGAGCTTCACATGCAGGAGTATGGAAAAGCTTCTTTCTTTACATGTCCAGAGGTAGATATTGTCGTGTCTGAAGTTGAAAAGGTTGAGAAGTGGAAGCAGCGCTGCATGGATGCTGTAAAGACCTTTGCTGGAGATGAGAGCTCCCTGCTCTGTGCCTTGCAGAAGGTTCAGTTAGATAATCCTTATTGTATTTGTAACTTTGGAATAATTTATTATTAGTTAACCCTAAGAATCTTTCTAATGTTCTCCAGATCAAAGAGTCCCTAGATAGATCTCTGTATATATACGAAAAGTCAGAGAGTTGTGGAGGAGTATGTCTCTACATGTGCTGTATGAGTGGTTCTGAGGATTGGGATTTTTTAACATGTTCAACATGCAAGGACTGGTAAGGTCTCTGTTTGGTGTTACAGATTGTTCTCACTTCATCTGTTTCTCACTTTTATTTGATCAAGTTTGAGTTCTTGCCTTATTGTGCATGCTTTATAGTTGATGTGGTCTGTTCTTCTCATCATATTGGTGTCTTTCCTATGAACAGCTACCATTTGCAGTGCCTAGAATATAGAAGAAATAATGCAGAAGAAGCATATACATGCTCATATTGTCAGCTTCTTGTGGGTAGATTAATACCTCCCAATAGATGTGGCTTCTTGGTATGCATTTATATTTGTCCAGATTGTCTTTTTGTAGAAGCTTGTATGTCTGTTAACAGGATCTGTTGCTTGTCACAGAGGCATAATGGCAAGTATTCAGACTTGAAGCTTCTCTCTGATCTTCTCTTTGTTGATGAAAAGTTTTGTGTAAGGTATACAAGCAAAAATTTAAATGCTATTTTGGGGTGTCCAATTTACTATGTGATTAATTTTCAATATGTTTTAATATACTATTGCCTTTTCATCACTTCAAAAGTTCTGGAATTATCAATTATGTTATTGGGTTTCATGTTTATTGTTAAAAAAAAATGCTTGAAACACTTATTGAGATGTTGTAAGAATATTAAATTGAACAAAAGAGTTGCAAGGAGTCGTCGTTCCATGTTCAATCGAGTTACTGTGTTCCTATTTAGGGTTTTGGCGGAAAAAAAGAGCTGGCATGTAGTGAATTTCTTTTTGTTTCATTTTCACCTGAAACTAATTGCTAGTTGCTATTTATGTTTGAGTGTTTTGAAAAACTTGAAGCTCTTGTCTGTCTATACATTCTGCAGAATATGAATGTTATTTTTCTGCAATAATTCTTTTTATCAATCATTTTGATTGTGTTTAGGGATTTAAAAGTTCTGAATACAAATGTTTTGTTGCATTTGGTACTGTTACAGGATTGAAGAAAGAGAGATATTACAGCAAATTGTGGACCAAGCTTATGCTTGCAAAAAGTGTTTGACAGAGATACTGGACTTTGAAATGTCCTGCTATAATAAAGATCAATTTACTGCTGTTGGTAAAAAACTTACTACTGCTTGGAAGGTATCCTCTGTCTTCCCCTTTTCCTCATTCTGCTTTATCATTCTTCATATATATTCTAGGCAGCATATACAGACTTCTTTTGGACATGAAATGATGTTAGGTATTGTTGCTGCCAAACATATTAGGGATCCATCTGAGTTAGTTTGATTTTTGGGTACAGGCCTTTGGAGTGGCAGGTGTATATGATCATCAAAGTTATTGTGATCTTGAGCGGGCATTAGCTAGATTCTCATGGAGATTCCAAGTTGCTAGATTGTTAGATGCTTTAGAGAAGGATTTAGAGAAGCCTTCAGTCCAACAGATTTTTCAGCACCTGAAAGAGGTATGTGCGATTGGCAAAGCTTGGCTTTTGAACCACTTTTTGTTATGGAATCATTTGGAAGAATTTTCCAAGCTAATTGCAATTAGATGGTGCTGATTAGAGTTCTAGACTTGAGCCCTCTGAGATCTACATGATTTCTGCCTCTGTTATTTTGCTTTTCTTACTTAAGGTAAGAAATGCTCATGGCAACAATAGTCCATAGTTATAAAGGCCCTTGTGGTATCTAATATGAGCTGTTTGTCTCTCCCTATCTGCCCATTTCAGATTCTTTCATGATCTTGAAGATATAATCACAGCGTTTTTCTTCTTATCTAAATCATTGTTGATTATCCATTGGTCATTAGATTTTTCCATATTGTCAGTTGGCTTTCAGAAATGATGAACAAATTACCTATGCTGATATGGTATGAACTGTCAAAAGGGAAAGCATTGGTACTGTTTTCATTTTTAGTAGAAATACCACACAACCTAGTTTTGTTTGCATCAAAAGTTCCTCTCAACAAACCAATGATTAGCAGTTTTTCTGGATGTATACGTCATGCATTTCATGAATGCATTTGCATTCTCGTGTGGCGCATCTAAAGATGGTTTTTGAATAGGGAGATGCCATGAACATTTCACCTGAAGATCACTTAATATTGAAGCTTTCGGAATTGAAGGACATTGGATTGCAGTGGGTGGATCGTGCGAAGAAGGTTGGCATCCTTTATTTGTTTGTATGTGGATGCTACTTTTAAATAGATTAGCCATGGCCCTTCAATTAAGGGATCTTTTCTCTTAACAGGTTGCAGCAGATTGTGGGGCACTTGGCTTAGATGGAGTTTTTGAACTTATCACAGAGGGGGAAAGGTTGCCCGTTTGCTTAAAGAAGGAACTCGAGGTATCAAATCGCCTCTTCATACAACTGAACATGTCTGTAAACTTTTTTTTTTAATAAAATATAGTTTGCTTTTGTTGTTTTATTAATGTAGTTGTTAAGAGCCCGAAGTAGGCTTCATTGCATTTGTCGAAAGCCGTATGATGAAAGATCAATGATCGTTTGCGGTCGATGTGATGAGTGGTACCACATAAGATGTGTTAATTTAGTGTTCCCACCAAAGGTTTATATCTGTGCAGCATGTATGCCTGGGACTCAACATTTGGTGTCCTCTTTTGACTCATTGATGGATCATGAAAGGTATGTTAATGGAATATTTAACATCCCCAATACTTGTTCTACATAATCGTTCCGTTTTTTAATGCATTGGCAGATGTACGGTGGAGCCGAAAACCCCATCTCCTCGGCATAAAAAACCAAGAACGGGACCAAAGAAATCGGAGTCTAGTGCCACACAAAAAATGCTGATTGGTGATGAGAATGGGAGTGGGATAGGTCATTTGAGGTGGCGAAATCGGAAGCCTTTTAGGAGAGCAGCGAAGAAGCGCGCTGAGCTTGATAGTCTTACTTCATTTTTCCATAGACCACAACCAATAATCACATAAAAATGATTGTTAGCAAATTAGCAAGTAGCATACATTTCATTGATTCAATTGATTCTTGTGGCTTAAGCCCCTGTAAATTTTGCCAGCCCAATAATCAATTATCTGCAGTTTTCACTCTTGCTTTCTTTGATTCTAATAGTTGACATATTAATTTAATGCAGATTTCAACTTATCTACTCTAGTCCATAAGAATGGCCGGTCATCGTTTAAAATGTCGGGCAAGCTGGGGGATAAAGCATATTGGCCAAAAGTAAATAGGTCCAAATTTTTAGTAGCCAATATGTTATGGGTTAAAACATTCACTGTTAATCTTTCCGTAATTGTTGTTATTTCTGTTGGTTCTGTTTTCTTTAATTGTCGTAATGTAAACGCACCGTTTTAGGGGTCGGATTCATGAGTCAAACGATGCGTATTGGGCCGTATTGGAAAGAATGGCAGTTAACTGATGCCAGCTGTAATTGGTTATTTGTCCCCTTTATCACGAGGAGAGGAGGCAGAAACAGGTATGAAAAGAAAAGAATTATTCTCTCTTTCTCCTCTATCTTTCTAGATTCTTTTTTCTATTTCTGCTAAAATTCTCTACCATTTTCTGGTTCATCACACTATAATTGTTAAATGTATTCATAGTAATCTTTATGAACATTTTCATTTTTTTTGTGAGTATTACTTATGCATAGTAAGTTGATATTGTAATTTTTTTTGAGATGATAAAATTTAATAAATTTGACTAGAATTGTAATTTATTTAAAAGGTCTGAGGATTATATGATTAGATTAAAGTATAGGATTAAATTTGTAATTTATGAATAATATAACCTAACAAAATTGAGTTAAATTTATAAACAAGTGTGAATCGGTAAAAAATAAAATTGAGACAAAACTAGTGATTCAATCATTATTGATTGGTTGTCTAATTCGTTGAATCACTATTCCAGTTTTACACCATTGATGAGTTCCAAAACTACATGGGATAAAAATTCGGATATCATTATATTTGCAAAAAATTATAAATGGTTTTAAAGAAATAAATTTTAAAATATATATTACAATTAAATAAAATTTGAGTTTAAGTTTTAATCTTATAATGGGATTATGTGTATTAAATCAAAGGGTTAATATGTAATTTGCCTTCTGAACTTGTCCAAAAGTATCTAGTTGGTACTGAATTTTCTTTTTAATACTTAGTTGATGCTCGAACTTATATTTTGTTACTCAAGTTGGTACCTCTGTTTTAACACCATTAGTTTGTACCGACGTGGCATTGATAGCCAATCTAGCGGTGACATGTGGCAGCTTCTTTGTATGCCATGTGGCAAGTATAAATTAAAAAAAAATAAAAATCTATAAAAATAAATAATTAACAAAAAGGAATATAAATTTTTGTTGAGGTTCATACTTGATGTGAATTTTTTATAATTAATTTATATATATTTAAAGTTTTTTAATTTTTAAAATTTATATTTGTCACGTGACATATTGAGAGGTTGTCATGTGTCAGCAACATATTGGTTATCAATGCCATGTCAGTATAAGCTAATGATGTTCAAACAGAGGTACCAACCTGAGTAACAAAGTACAAGTTCAGGTACCAATCAAGTCCAAAAAGTTTCAGATAACAACTAAATACTTTTAGATAAATTTAAAGGACAAACTACATATTAACCCTAAATCAAATAAAATTATGAGTAATTTTGGAAAACCACATGTGAAAAATGAATTTGTGTTACTAAAAATTCACTTTTGAAATTACTCATATTTTGAATTTGTTTTACTTACCTCAAATGGGATGGTTATGGAGCATGGTCCGTTTTTATTACAATACCTCTAATGATGGATAATGAAACAGTAACTAAAATGTTATAAAACAATAATATTAATGAGTAAAATGTAATAAATTAAAGTTTTCCTCTTCTATTTTATTGAAGGTAAAAGTGGGTTCTTTAGTCTAGCAGCTAGACCTTACACGAAAGTGTTTCTCTTTGGTGTCTCCTTCAGCAGCTGCAGCTCCAAATTAATCCCCATACAAACTCGCCATTATTATTTTTCTGTAAGTTGAACATTTTGCTCCCTTCCCTTTTCCCCATCCTCTTCTTTTTACTGCTTCGCCCTTCGACTTTCAATTTAGGGGGCGAAGCAACTAACTTCATTAATGCTCTTATAATGTTCGAATAAATGTTTCATTGAATTTTCTTAGTCTTGTGATGCAACGATTTGATAGATAGACAAATGCAGTACGTAAAGCCTTTACACCTATTCCAAAATTTGGTCAAATCAAATGCATCGCAAGGAGGACGGTTGCTTGGTTTAGATGTTGGTGATAAGTATGTTGGATTAGCTGTCTCAGACCTCGATAATAAAATCGCCTCACCTCTAAGGTATATAATTTTCATATGTTGCAGATAGCATTACTCAATGCTAAGTATTTTTCAACTATTTGATCTAATGTTGAAACAATCTTTTAAGGTCTGGGTATAGATATCTCAATATACTTGATATTTAATATCCCTGAGTTATTATTCTTCACGAGATATAGAACCATTAAAAAGCTTGTTTATTTATTTTTAATATATCTGTGCAGTGTTTTGGTTCGGAAGAAGACAAATATTGATCTAGTGGCTCATGATTTTCAAAGCCTGGTGAGGGTGGTTTAATTTGCTTTCTTTGTTGCTGGCCATTAGAATTTAATTGACATAACTTTTGAGAGTATACCTTCCTGATTTTGAAAATAATTTTACCTAGAAAGAGTTAGTCTCATGCTACTTGCTAACCATAGTGAGATAATGCATGTAAATGTTAATGCCCCAAGATATTTTGTTGTTTGTGAGTTAGCAAACAGGATGTTTGGGGTGGAATGTGGTGGAGAAGAAACAAGGGGCCTAGTTTTAAATATTTTTGTGGAATCTGGATCATGTTATTTGATGGGAGGATGTCACTTTGTTTATTTTTCTCTCCCTATCATTTCATGGAGTTGGGGTTGCAGATGTGGACTTGTGTAGGTTTGCTGGGATTATGGAAATTCATTAGTCTCTTTTACTTTTTTTGCTGGACTTGTATTTGATGAAGTTGTCTGTCCCTCTTAGCTTTGTTACATATGTGACTGCTTTTGTGCTGCTACATTGTTTTGTGGAATCTTTTAATCTTTTGATTAATCTTGTATCCCTTTGCTTAATCTTTTGCTTCGAGTGCTCCTTTGTTTCTATATCAAGGAGTCCCATATGTTCCTTCATTAGAAGTATCTAAACAACATAATAATATAGGACTTTTGGGTCAAAACTCATCTAATCAAGCTGCGGAAACATGCCATAACAATTTCACAATTGTATTTTAAGTGAAGTTGGCTTGCTTCTCTCCTTTTTTGTTTTTAATTGTCTATGGATGCACCCATGGAACAACTGGTATGAGAAGAGATATGCATATATCTGAGGCCATGGATGCTGCTGCTTGTTTTTGAACTTTGAGCTATCTACTTTATGACTCTTGATCATTTTTCTCCTGTCTTTATGCAGATCTCTGAACTTTCTCTGGTAGGCTTCGTAGTTGGCTATCCATTTGACAGACAACGACTTGCTCCTGATGTGTGTATTACTATTTCCCTTATGCTCTGTTAGCATAATCTCTTATTTGCTCCCTAAATTTTGTTTTATTATCATTTTAATTAGGCTACACAGGTGAAGCTATTCATTGATGATCTTTCAGAGACGGGAAAACTTGATGGGTTAAAGTTTACGTTCTGGGATGAGCGCTTTACATCAAAGGTAGGTGTTGGTAGTTTTGTGGCTATATCAGAAAAAACTTTAAAAAAATCAATCCAGATAATTCACAATCTTTAACAGAAGTAGATTAGTAAGACTTGAAATACAAGCTTGAGTTTTATTCTCTTTCCTTTTCACATATCTAAATATGTCATCATTAATCCTGGATGCAATCATATACTATTTTCTACATGATTAAATCAGATGAAATGACTGATTTCTATGCCTATGCCTATGCCTTTTGAGAGGGTCACTACTGCGGCATTTCATGGCAAGCAATAACTAATCTCATAGTTTGCATTCTCAACAGAATGTGGAATTGCTGATAAAGCCTTTGAGCTTGCATCCAGTACTAGCAAAAACTGTAGTTGATAAGTTTGCTGCTGTTCAGATTCTTCAGGTATCTTTCTTGCTTTTGGTCCCTTGCAAATTTGTAAGTTCCTCGAGTAATATGTTTAAGCATTAGATTTGTTTAGTTTAAATTTTAAACGTTAAAGCAGTACGAGTCAGTTAAGGTCATAGATAAGGACAGCTACATGTTCGCTTGTTATTGCAAGTTATCATTTTGGTAATGGAGAGAATCCATATTACAATACCATATTCTAAATGCTGACTTGATGATGATGATGATGGGCCTAAACGTTCTTTGGCATGTTAAAATTCCACGATCCTCTTTAGTCAATTTTCTTCTTGTGAGATACTGAACCAATTTATCCGACTTGGTTATGGTCAGTTTTTAAATTTGCTCTTAAAGTTAACCTTTATAAAGAAACTATAAATTTCCATTTTCTGATATTTTCATTTGCAGGCATACCTGGATTATGTGAACAAGAAGGAACGTAGGTGAGATATAACCCTATTGGTATACATCTAGGCGTTATGTCATCTGATTAACACCAGGATCTTAGCTTTGTAAGTGAAAATACTGAAGTAGTTTGGCATTTTGAGAGGAAAATAAAAACCCAATTGTATTGCCAACACTCCAACAAATAGGTCTCAGCCTAGCAAAAAGTAAATGTTACTCTGCTGTTTTTATTTCGACTAAACCTTATTTACTTTGTGGGAACATAGAAGAATTCTTGATATCTTTTGCCATGGAGTTGGGATCTTGTCAGATATTTTTTCATCCATTGCTTTATAACATACTTATCTTCATCGAAGGGTAGCAGGGGCTGCAACATCTTAGAGATGATATTATTTGGGTTTCGGATCTAGTGCTAGCTGGCCTCTTTTAGTACTAATCAAGCCTAACAAATACTTCGTATCCTAATTCCACAGGAGGACAATCTAATCTGGGTGCATGAAAGCACACGAGTATACTTGGTTTTGGTTAGAGTTAGGGGTGAGCGATTGATCCATTTGAGTAAAAAATTTTCGAGTTAGTCAAGTTAATGAGTCTTATTTTATCATCTTTAACTCAGTTTTTTTTTCGAATCGAGTGAAATTGAATTCGAGTCGAGTTAAATCAAATGACATTGTTTGAATTAAATTAAAAATTAAACATGTCAAAATAAAATATTCTTACAACATATCTAATTCCATGTCGAGAATGTAAATTTGAAATCATTTATATCTGAAAACTCTTTCAAATAAAAAGAAGAGAAAAAGAAGAAGATATTTTAGTATGATAAATTTGAATTTGCAATTTATTTGTTTAGGTCCTTAAAATTATTATTTTAAAATTTCTTTAAATTTTTAAACATTTTTTATACATTCTTTAGATTCTTTATTTCTTTTAATTTTAAAAATATGAAATTTTGAAATTTTTTAAATATTTTGAATTATTTTATAATTTTTTATTGAAAACGATAAATTTGCACATTTTTAAATTGTTAAAGACCAAATCGGTATTTTCATTAATTTGTCATTTGAGTTATTCGAGTTATTTAAATTGTAAAATTTAACTCGACTAAAACTCGAAAATTCAAATTACTTATTTAAGTTGACTAAAAAATGAATAACTTGATAACTCAATTCGTTTAACTCGAAAATTAAATTTTATTTTTATTTTTCGAGTCGGATCAAGTTTTATTTACCCCTAGTTAGAGTGGTTATAAGCTATTAATGCTTGAATTTGTGTAAAATCATAACACCAAAATAACCAAAATAAATACGACATAAAATTTTATAATAGAAGATATATTGGTAAATTTGCACTTTGGTTATTAAAATTTAAAAGTTACAAATTAAATCATTGAATGATTCGAAAGTTACAAGTTGACAATTGACTCATTAACTAGGTAACGAACGTTAGATGTGGGGTTAAGTAAATTTATGATTTGTTCACTCAATGTTTGCACCATTACTCCTTAGCTTTATAATCCAAACAATATCAATAACTCAAACCCTAAAACTTAGCAAAGTCACTATCAACCCCATCACTCATCTCTAACCCAACCTACTCAACAACCTTTCATTCTTGATCTATTCACCATTTCCCCTTTAGCTAAAATTATAATCCCCAAAAAATTACTATCACACTATTCACATACCTTTATCCCGAACCAACAACTAAATATCATCACAACCACAATCAAAACAAACAAAAATAAAAAGAAAGCAAATAAAAAAATGGTAAAAAGCTTCTTGTTTCTTTAAGACCCAAACAATACAAAATAAAATCAAAGAAAACAAAATAATAAGATAAAAACGAAAACTCAAAGTTCCAAATTTGGTTAGGAGTTACATAGTTTCAAAAAGGAAGCTCAATCCAAAAGGTTAAGAAAAAGTCTCATTGAGAAAAATAGATATATTTGAATCGAGTCGCCATTCAATGATTGTGAACTAAGATCTAACAGGTTTTTAAGACATTTTAGAAAAAGTTGGAAGAGAAGAGAAAAAAAATTAGTTTAATGTGTTTCTTTATCGAAAGAAGTGGTTGAACGACGGCAAAATAATTGGAGTACTACTGTAGAGAAAAAAAATTATAAGCTTCAAATAATTTGATGATCAATTTGTAATTTTTTTAAATTAAATAATAAAAGTGTAAATTTATTAATAATATCTTAAAGTTAAGATTATGAATAGTGAATTAATGTCACATTCGATTATTAAATACCAAATTAATAAACTAAAGACTAATTTAGAATTTTCAAATAGTTGAGTGAAAGTAGTGTAATTTACTTTTATAAAATTATGAACTTGACTCTTCACTGAAAGAGTAAGAAAACGAACGAACCCCAAGGAAAGAATTTTATTTTAAAAAATAAAAAAATAAAAAAGCTCTTCAATTCTACATTTCTACATGATAGTCATACACCTTTAATTCAAAAAGATCTTAAATTTTGAAATAATTTTTTCTCTTTGTCTTTTCTTGCTTTGTTTCTGCCTCACTTTTCCAGTTGTTCTTCCATTTCTCTACCCAAAGCTTTAGGGCCCGTTTCCAAATCTAGGGTTTGTTTATTTCCTTGATGAGCTGAGTTCAGGCCTCTGAGTCTCAGTCTACCTTGTTTGGTTCTTTAAGCTTTTCATACTCGGCATTATTTTTGTTACTCTAATCACGGGTTTTCTAGTAGTGAAAATCAACCTCTAACTCTTGTTTCGTTTGCTTTTTGTTTAAATTCAAGCTTCTCGGGTCCTTAAATTTTTACTCATTTAGAAAAGGACCCTGAAAACCCCTGTTTTTGAACATCATTAGGTTTGCTGTAGAAGATTTAGGGTTTAGAAAGGCTTACTTGGGAAGCTATATTTTCTTGCTAAAACCTTTTTTTTTCTCAAAATTTTCTAATTTTTTGGTGCTTCTTCTTTGTTACCATTTGAGGTTAAAAATTTTCTAATTTTTACACAATTTTTCTTGTGTACCAATAAGCTAGTGTCTCAATAGTAAATGCATGGATGGGAGAGAAGCTATGGCATTATCAGGCGGGTCTGCTCCTTATTATATTCATAGAGGGGTTGGTGGGTCTAGTTCTGGTTCAGTAACACACACTGGTATAGCAGCATTTCATTCTCAACCTGGGTTCAGGCCTTTATCTAACCCTCCTGTTCAGCTTCAGTCTAATGTTGGATCAACCTTTACTGGGGAGCTTAAAAATGTCAGCTTTCCTCATGGAATTAACATGGATGCCTCCTCTGGGACGCCACTGAGCGAGCCAGCAAAGAAGAAGAGAGGTAGACCTCGCAAATATGCGCCTGATGGGCAGGTATCATTGGGGCTTTTGCCTATGTCTGCCAAGCCTAAGCCTTCATCAGGATCAGATGCTTCTGGTCAAAAAAGAAACCGAGGCCGGCCTCCTGGGACTGGAAGGAAGCAACAGTTAGCATCTCTAGGTTAGATTTTGCTGGATTTTGATGTTCAAATTAGAATGTAGCTTAGAGGCTTTGGTAGGAAACAATTATGTGTCTCTTTAGACTTTTATTTTATTGTCCTACTGAATGATCTGATAGTTTTAGGCTTTAATTCATCTTTGATATGAACAATTATGCTATTTGTGTATTCACAGTTAATAAACCCTTTATGATTCATTTTTTATAAAAGAAAAAAGGTGTTCTCTTTTGGAAGGGATATGTTGCTTGTCCTTAGATTATACATACCCTTAATTCAGTGGCTGCCTTGCTTATACTTAGACTGTAAACATGATTTTGGAACTTAGTGCTCAATTAGAAGCTTATGTAACTACCTGTGTTGCAAATATATGCTACCTGGTTTCTGGGATTGCCTTTAAAGGTTTGGTTGTTTTTTATAGGTGAATGGATGAACAGTTCAGCAGGGCAGGCATTTGCTCCTCACGTTGTCACCGTTGGAATTGGAGAAGTATGATACATCTTTCTAGTTCATCTCACACTGAATACTCTTAAACACAGATCAAAGTTAACTGCTTGTGCAGTTGTGGTTATATATATGGAGAGTAAAACATGTTCACCATCTGAAAGAAGGGTTGTTTGAGTGGTATGAATTAGAAAAATATGATGAAGGGCACTATATTCATACACTCTCATGCTAATTCACTTGAGCAAAGTTTAGAGACAATACCTCACACTCTACCATGACTGTTTTACTACGTATAAACTGTGAGTGTGAGAGGTTGTCCCTGCTGTAAGTAAACATGAGCCCTTGAGAATTGGTGTATGAGGAACACGAACACCCCATATATGGTTCAAATTAACATTAATGGGTTTACTCTAATATGATTAGTTGTGAATAGCATTTGCAATTTCCTAGGCATCTAGAACTAAATATTGATCTGGGAATTGCATCTGTATCTTCTTTTTTCAGGACATTGTAGCAAAAATGTTGTCCTTTTCGCAACAAAGACCAAGGGCTGTCTGCATCCTATCAGGCAGTGGTACAGTTTCCTCAGTAACCCTACGTCAGCCTGCATCATCTACTCCTACTGTGACATATGAGGTTGTGGCACTTGTGCTCCTTTTGATTTTTCCATTTTTTGTAAATGGTAAAATTTTGTATGCCAGGACTTTTTGATGCCCAAATAAGTGAATAACTTACTAGCTCCTTTGTTATTTCTTAGTATTGCACTTCGAAATGTGGAATATGACTGACGTGTTTTTACACTCTTGATTAAATACATTTTCCAAAATCAGAGCATAGTAGCCTTAATCATGTATTAATTCAGGCCTTTTTTTGTCCTTTTTGTTGTGTAATAAAGTGATGTGATATATAGTTATGGTTATATGTCTATAGTACGTGTAAAAGTGAGGTTATATTACTTCTATAGTATGTGAGTCCAGGATCTAGCTCCGAAAATATTTCTGCCCAGATGAACTTGCAACTTGATATGAAATTTTTACGTTGGTCCTGTGGCTTAAATAAATGGAAAGAACTTTTGGTTAAAGGTTGGCTTAGCTTGCAAATAAAGTCAACTGCTTTATGAACAAAATCAGTTTAACCTGACATTATTAGCTTTAATCAAGTTTGGGGTTCAATTAACTTTTCATTTTATGCACTTCATCCTTTCGAACCTTTAGTGATACTTGTGCAGCTTGGAGGAAACTTATTTGATATGTTTTAGCTTTTCTTAGGGCCGTTTTGAGATATTATGCTTGTCGGGTTCTTATTTGCTTGCTGAGGATGGAGGACCTCGCAATCGAACAGGTGGCATAAGTGCTTCTCTTTCTACTCCCGATGGTCAGGTCATAGGTGGTGGGGTTGCAACATTGATTGCATCAAGCCTAGTTCAGGTATCCTTTGTGTTTTCTCAAAATTTTACAAACAGTTGTATGTTGGTGCTTATTTATGAGTTGTGATGTGTTAAGTAAATCTATCTGTATGGCTCAACCCAGATGATGTTTGCATCTGAATTTTCTAATGCGTTGTGTATTTGCTGCAGCTAGTGGTATGCAGTTTTATTTATGGGGGATCTAAAACCAAGACCAAACAACCAGCTAGTCCTCAAGGCAGCAAGGAATCTGTACCCCAGTTCAGCCCTAAATCAATCATGCCTACTATTGCACCTTCAACTCAGAATTTCACTCCCCCTTCAATGAACATTTGGCCTGGTTCACGGCCGGTTGATCAGAGAAACCCTCACACTGATATTGACTTGACACGAGGATGATTGTACATATGTATTATTGTACATGTACTGAATCTTTGAGAGGTTGGAAAATTTTAAAATCTTTCCCATTCAGCCAACAGGAGCAAATGGGGTTTGTCCTAACCTAGATTGTAACATTCAACTGTGAGTTTTCTCGAGTTTGGCTGGGAAACTTCTTGTAAGATGTGTAGTTTGGAGTTAAAAAAGTAACATTGATCTGTAGTTGTAAGAGATGTCATTTTAAGGTTCAATGGTAATTCAAGCAAACAAAAGTTGCCATTTTTTTAGCCATTAGGTCGTGTTGTAATTTAAGTTTTCCCAAAATTTAAGTTGAAATGTCTGAAATTTGTGGTTTGGTACAACATTGCTCTCTGGCCACTTGCGTAAATTATCTTCCTTACAATTGAAATTATTAATTTAATTTTAAGCGCATTTTATCTTTTACTTTTAAGTAAAATGGTTAAGGTTAAATTAAGGAGTAATTTGATTTTTGTTAAAATTATTATTTATTTTTATGGTTAAAATTAGTTTTGTATATTAACATGTATACAGCATGAGATACATGTGGTATGTCACATTTTATTTTAGTTATTCTATCTTACACGTCAATTTTAACTGTATAAATAGATAAAATTTAAAATAAAAAATTTAATTTACTCATTAATTTAATATAAATGAACTAATTTACTCATTTTCTAATAAAAATAAAATACAATCCGAGATCTTCATAATAGTTGTACCAATAATTTCGTTGCTAATAGCAAAATTAATTCAAGCATAAAGACAAACAAAGATGTGTACTTTTTCATGGTGAATAAAATATTATAAAAGGTACAACTTCTAAATTGTAGTACAGTCTAACCCCATCATTAGGAGATGGGGGGAACATAAACAGAGATAGAATAGTTTTTTTTTTATTCGTAGGCATATCTAATTTATTGACTCCATGAAGTGATCAGCTAATCTCTTCCACCCATCAAATTCAAGCCAGCAGTTTCTTTATATCCTTCTGCAAATAGAAATAACAACCATTGGATGTTATATAACCCAATATGTTAAGGCATTCAGTCTATAAATGCAGAACTTATGTCAATTCCAGGGTTTAATTTCCCTTGGAATGTTCTCATTTCCACTTTCTCTTGTTACAATATCAGTAGCAAAATACATGAAATTAACAGGACTTACCTCAATGCTAAGAGGAGAAGTAGTGGGAGCATAACGATCGACGACATGGCCCTCCTTATCGACCAAGAACTTGGAAAAATTCCACTTGATGCTGTCCCCAAAAAGTCCACCTTTACTAGACTTGAGGAATTTGTATATGGGAGCAGCCTTCTCACCATTCACATCGACCTGTAATCAAATTAAACGACATAAAGGTCGGTTCTGTAACACTGTAGAATTAACAATCCCATGAGTAAACCAGAACACATGATATCATACAACTTCCTTAATTGATAATACTAATAATTTTATAATCTTACTAAGGCATTATAAAGGGCTTGATTTTGAGATAACTCTACACGGTAATTCACCTATTCCTAGTTCAACAGAGGAGTCTGTTTTAAGATCTTTGATTTTCAACACTCTCAGTGTAAGCTAGAGTCAAAGCTTCCAAAGATATTAACCTACACTACAAGCAGTGCTTCCATTCATATGGCTAGAAGGTATATACCTTATCAAATATGGGGTATTCAGCTTTAAAGCGAGTGCAAGCAAACTCTAAGATTTGCTCATTGTTCCCTGGCTCCTGTCCTCCAAACTGGTTACATGGGAATGCAAGAATCTCAAAACCTGCACAAGACAGTAACAAGTAATATAATATAAAGTTAGGACAAAAAGTAACAAATCAATTAATCAACTGTCCTCATCGTTTTACGGTCTGGGACTAAGTCTGAACCTAATCCTGTTTGGTCAGGATGTTAATCCAGTAAAGCCCTCCTGACAACTTGGTCTAAATGCCTGAAAATTTCATTTCCACTTTTTCCAACCACAAGAACCTCTTGGAATATATTATATATATATATAAATCCAAAAAGATGCCAAAAACAAACCTTGATCTTTATATTGCTCATACAATTTACTCAGCTCAGTGTAGTTGGAATTGGTCAAGCCACTGCATCAACATTTAAGCAGCAAGATTAAAAACTGTGTCTAGATACTACTAATTAAAAAATGATTAATAATGGATAATAGGGGGAAAAAACCCTCCAAAATTGAAATTTACCATTGTGATGCAACATTGACAATCAACAAAACCTTGCCCTTGTAAATACTTAAATCAACATCATTCCCTCTTGCATCCTGAACAGCCAAAATACAAAAACAAAACCCAGTGAGATAAATGGAAGACAAATTAAATTTAACCTATGGGGGTATAAATTTGAATTAAACCCAAAACCAACCTTAACAGTGAAATCATGAACTGATCCCTTAGAAGATTGAGAAGCCATAGTATGATGAATAACTCAAATCTCAAACTACCCAAAGAAGACCTTAGCGGAATCAGACGAAAAACAAAAAGGGGTTTTGCTTGGAACTCAGTATAAGAGAAGCAAAAGCAGAGCAACTATATCAAGATTTTATTAATTTATTTTTCAAACGAGGCTAATTAATACAAGTTGAAAAGGGAACCATGAAGCGTAATTTATAGGATTTTGAGCCGACGGTCAAAACGTCGCGTGGGTATCGCGTTTTTATGACCGTGAGGCAAATTTTACACCGTGGAATTTTCATATATCCCCACATCGGATAGATAAATTGGGGCCGTATTTGCATCAGGGACTACGTCATGGGGCGCCTCTTTTCCTTGTTTTGGAGTTTTGGGCGTGTGAACGGAACATTTTGCGCTTTACCCATTTCCCAATTGGTTAAACTGTTGCATTTCTTGGGTTTAAATTTTGTTAAAATATACTATAAGTCTCAGTAGTTTCATAAATTTATAATTTAGTCCTTATATTTTTATTTTTTGGAATTTAATTATTATATTTTTCATATTTTAAAATTAAAATCCAATTTTTAACATCTTAATTTTTATGTCAAATTTATTGATATGATATTTTAAAATTTAAAAAAACTCACTTGATAGTCATGTAACTAAAAAATGACAATATAAATGATATTAAATTTAACAAAAGAAATTTAACGGTGTTAATAATTCAACTTGCTTTTTAAATCTCAAAAATAGAATGATTAAATTATTTACAATAAAAGTAAGGGGACTAAATTTAAAATATGCAAGGAATACAAAGACTTAGAGCATATCTAATAAACCTTATAAGACACTTATAAACTCCCTAATCCTCGCATTTAAAGTCTAAAACTCTACGGACATAGTAACAAATATTTTTCATATATATATATATATATTATAATAATATGAGGTTACAGAAAAGGAAACAGATGTCATTTGTCACCATAATAATCTGCCAAGTCCAATTGTTAACGATTTAAAAAATTAATTCAAAACAAATTCCGCATTAAAATATAGAAACTAATTTGGATAAAAATTCCTTATGTTTTTGTTGATATCTCGCCAAATTTCACAATATCAATGCATTTAAGCTTATTTTATTTTCAATATATTATTACATGTCATATTTTATTGAATAAAATCAATAATTTTTATATGATTACAAGAAGTGTACTTTATTTTTACATCAATATTTTTGTGATATTTAACTTAAATAGTACACTCTCTAAATGTGCATAAATTGAAATGTTTGTGGATATATACTCTAAAAATACAAAATTATAATTAATTATAATTCTATTTATAATTACATAAATAAATTATAGGAAATACAAATTAACACAAATATATGGTAAAATTTTAAACTTAAAATATTTTTAAATGAAAACACATTTTAATAACATTGATTAAAGTAAATTTATATTTTTCAAATCGTTAATTAATTCAAACAAAAAAATTATAATATTAATACACACAAATAATTTGTGCACCGTTGCGAGAATCCAAACTAATTTTAACCTACAAAATTTAGTTTTTGTTTTTAATTTATGAATTTAGACTTTTATTTTAATAATTAAAATTCAATTAAATAAATTTGTTTAATTAAATTATGATACATTTAAACAAAATGTTCGCAAGATTAAATATTACATGATTGAAAGGTCAAATAAACAAATAAAAATGTTTAATCAAAGGTATAAGGTTTTCAATTAAGAATTTGGAGTTGTCGATTGTTGCCAGTGCAGGAGAATGTGGGTTCGAGTGCGGTGAGGTATGTTTATCCTCTTATCATCGATTGCACTTGAATTTTGATTAAGTCAGAAGCCAAAGAGATCTTGGAATTCAAGATAGAGGGACCAAATTTTAAATCTGCAAAGAGTATAAGGACTAAGAGCAGAATTAAACCTTAAAAAGTTTGTCAAACTAATTATTTCGTTTTTCTAGAGTTTTCTAGAAAAAGATTCTCTATAGAAGAAAAAGCTAAGATATGTGGAGGAGAAACCATTGTTGAAATTGATTATTCTAAGCTACTTATAGATTTCCAAAATACACACTCATATTGGAAAATTGAAAGTGATGACATTGATTGATACAATTTACAGGTTGAAACTAAACAATTAGTGTTCATATTCGAACAAAAAAAGTGGATTCATTCATTCAATTTTGTTTACCCTTGCAAGCAAATTATTAATTGTTATGGAAAATGCATCTTGGAATTTTTCAAGCTGGGAATTTGAGTCTCCATATACCAAACCAGGCAATAATTCATAAACAATGTACCTTCTCATATCTTCTCTTTCCCTTAGAGGAACCTTCTTCAACTTTTCTATTATGTTCACCTTCATCTTTCTCACCTCTTCTTGTTCTATGAACACTGAGTATTTGCTATGATCTTCTGGTAAATGCCATGGATATTGGTAATAAGCCGTAAAAGGGTCGAAAAGTACCGGAATACAACCCGAAACAAGGGAATCGAATACGGATTTTCTCGTCGGGCTATCACCGGGAGGTTGTAAACAGAATTCGGAATCCATGAAGAGCTCAATGACTGATTCGGGTTGATCACATCCACCTGAACTACAATTCAGGAACCTACAATTGGTTCCTGGATTATTACATTGATTGATCAGTATTGACCTTATGTTTTGTGGTGCATCAGGCCTTGCTGCCCCTGCGAAACTGACTAGACTCGTGCGGTTCGATCGGATAATCTTGAGCTGCCATGTGATGATATCGTCGTCTAAATGGGGATGAAAGTACGTAGGATGCGGGATACCGATGTCGTTTACGTGCCACGGTTGACGTTCGATTAACAACTTAATTGATTTCTGCAGTTGATCAAGCTCTAAAAATAGAGTACCCCATGATGAAACATCATCATTTTTTCTTCTGAAATCCCATGAAATTTTACCCAACACAAACACATGATCTTTCCCAGAGTTTTTTTGCCATGATTCCTTGTTTTCAAGCCATTTAACAAGTTCCAACCCCAAGGTGTCTTTAACATCATTAGACACATTTTTGAAGTGCCATCTCAAGATATCTAACCCACCATAAAATGGTACATAAAACAGCTTTGCCTCATTTTCATTGTAAACTCTACAAGGATGTTTTAATGCCCTTGTGTGAAATATCAACTCCAAGGCATATTGATGAGTATGATACCATCCTTTTCCAAGCTTTACAAGAGGTTCTCCCATGGCTTCATTGTTGAAATACTTACAAAAATTTGTCCATGGAATCATATCTCCACATTGGCCTACCAAGTCCTTATTGAACTTTGATGGCAAATCATACACATAAATCCCTTTCCCATCACATGATGTTACATGATCTTTATTTGATATCCATGATCTTTGAACTTGTAGCTGCTGTTCAACAACCTTGACAGCAAACGCAACTTCCCCATCACTGCCATTGTTGACGATCGGGTCCGGAACTTCCTGGACAATATCGACTACCTCTTTGATACCGGTGCTAATATTGTTGTTCAAAGCTGGAATTGGAATTTCAAAGTTGGGTTGGGTACCTGCAGAGAGACAGTAAAGATTGTTGAGTTTCCGCGACGACACGCATACGTGAACGAATTTACCGGAGATGATGGTGGTGGAAGATGACCAAAGGAAAATAAGGATTAATAGAAAGATTGCAAGAGGGATACGGTTTAGAATTTTGAACAAAAGCGTATCAGAAAACTGATGGTGTTTTGTTTCTAACTTTTTGGATGGTTTAGACTTCTTTTTGGACATTGAGATTGCCATGTCTGATGGATTTAGTGTCTGTTCATTGCTTTGTTTCAGGTTTTTCTAGTGGGAGAAAGCTGCATATACATGGCTGCACGTATAATGGTTGGTTCCAAAATTGCATGCACGTTTGTCTTGCATAATGATCATTAGGTGGTGCTAATTCATTGATTGACCAATTTATAAAAATATTTGTCCAAAAAAACATATGCTCCATGCAATGTCAATGAAATAAATATGACAGCCATGCAGCTGAGGTTTTGATTTAAATATTTGTTGATGATTGATAGTATGGACGACGGTTAGGATTTTTATAGCTTTTTTAATGGTTGAAAATGAGTTGTTCTACAGGCATTTTGGATGCTTCGTAAGGCCTTCATAGAGAGAGAACTGCTAGTGGTATGGGAAATAAATTATGATGCAAAACTCTATTGACTTTTTATTTGAGATTAATTCAAAATAGTATTCTACCATCCTCATAAAAAGATAATTAAATAACATCATAGAATCATACAACAGAAGTTAACATACAATCATACTTTAAAGAAACAGAAAACTCCAATCTTCGTTTAGAGTTTAAATCAAGTTAATCAATATCACATCGATAAACATACTATTTTTCTTTTGAAACAAATATACCATTATTGATTTGTTTCGATGTATTGTTTCAAATTTTTGATATTTTTAAAACTATTTACTATATGTATATAAAATTCATTATTCAATAAACTTAAAATAAAATCGTAATATCAACCCAAACATTAAATAATAAGATTATCCAAGATAAGTCATCCCATACTATACCTATATGGTGGAAGTTCCATACAAACATAAAGCTACGTTTGAGAAGTTTTAGGAATTTTATTTGTTATATAAATTCTTTATATCTTTTAATATTTATTATTATTATTATTATTTTCCTTTAAATTTTAAACTTTAAAAGTTTTTTAGAATTATTCATGCACCAATGTACGCACAATTTTCAAACTAGTATATCTAGAATTGGGCAAGGGATGCTACAAGCCAATCGATGCAGAACATAAAGTTAATAGTTCTAGTTTTCTATTAGAACGGTGCACGGCACACTAACCAATATGACGGTAACTTATGTGGAACCAACTATATTGATTTAAATCTCCACATCCAGACTGCATATGGAATAAACTTTATTTAAAGATTTTTATTTTCGTTGAAACCTTCAGTAAGTGTTTCAAAAACCCATCATCCAAGCCAGATGACTTACAGCCAAAGTTTCTTCCCATCATTTCCAATTTGTTCATACCAAGACAACACAAAAGCTGGGGAGAACCTGTTACAATTGTACAGTTGACAAACATCTAACTACACGATTCATTGTATAAATCATAAACCATCTGGTCTAAATGTTTATTCAGTTTTTTTTCACATGTCACATTCTTGCACGCAGCCACTGTCTGCTGACAGACACACCTCCATGATTTGCTTCCATTAACCGCTTATTTTTTAGTTTTTCTTTTGACTTTCATGAGGATATTATGCACGTTGTCAAAGTGAGGACTCGTACCATTTCTGGTATGCTTAATCCACTGCTGAACTTTCTTGTATGGACCCAATAACCTATCACGATCCTTCTCATCAAAAACCTGCACCCAAGAGTATAACTATTGAAAAGGACCTCATTTTCATATGATTATGGGGGATATGGTCCTAAAAAGTGCACAATGGGGATATCAATGAAACAATCCCATTCCCCATGTACTGGGAAAAGGATAGAGGGAGCATAACACGTACAAACAATTGCACTACAATTAACCAATTAGAACACAGGTAGGGTCCATTAAAATACCATAAGTGGTGACCCCTACGTAATTCTTAATCGTGATTGGGTAGCTAACAACTTAAAATTTCCGTCAACAATGGCAGGAAGCTGTTTCATGGGATTGATTTCTGCAACAACAAAACACGAGTGAAATTATTAATGAGAAATTGGAGTATAATTTCAGTAATGAAATATGATTTAAGGAGTACCAGCAAATGCAGGAGTCAAATGCTCTCTCTTTGAGATATCTACCTTACGCTCCGTATAATCTATATCATTTACCCTAAAATTACCCAAAAAAAGAGGAGAAGGAAATTAAGCGAAATTATAAAAGCGAAACTGGCTTTGAAAAAAAAATTAAAGTGAGAATTACTTGCAGAAGATGATGACAGCGCGAGATGGTGGGGTCATTCGATCAGCAAACACTTGCGGCTTCGTTTTTCCCGTTCTACTTTGTGCTTCCTTCCCTGCGTCTCTTTTGGCTGTTGATTACCGAAGCTCAAATTTTAATTAATATCTTCAGTAATTAATTTAAAGAAAAATTAAAATAAAATACTAAGAATTTGCGCCAAACCATAATTGAAAAGAAATAAAATTTTTTAAAAAATGCTTCTGCAACAGACTAATTTACCTATAAAAGCCCACTTCCAAGTATATTTATAGAATAGGCTAATTTCTGTATTATTTACTTGAAATGGCCGATTTTAGCAAAACGCGTCCACGTAAGAGTATTTTAAGATGAAATTTCAGCAAAACGCACCCCTAGGGGAGCGATTTTGACACGTCAGTAAAGCGCATCCACGTTAGCACGTTTTCTGATGACATGGCAAAATCGCTCCCCCAGAAGTGCGTTTTGCTGAAATTTTACCCTAAAACACCCTTACGTGGACACATTTTGCCAAAATTAGCCATTTTCGATAAATAATACAGAAATTAACCCATTTCCGTAAATATATTTGAAAAAGGACCTTTATAGGTAAATTAGTCTCTCTAACATTTAACTATAAAATTTAAAATCTAAGTCAACTATCAAAAGGAAATAAAAAATATAAACGGAAGTCCAATCTTTTAAATTTATACTACGCAAGTTGGAGAACAAGACAAGGAGGAATGAGGGTTTTTTTTTTTTTTAACTTATTCGAGCTGACCCAATGCTTAAAATTCTTTTTCAATCACTAACTATAAAAAATTTTAAATTTGTCATTCAACTTATTGGATTTTTTAGGGGGGTCCTTATACAGGATGATAATCAACAAAATTTATAGTTATATGAATCAAGAGACCTAATTTCAGACCAAAAAAAAAAAAGATGAGACAAAAGATAAAAGGTTAAATTCTGCTATTAGTTTATGTATTTTGCGAAAATTGTGGGTTTAGTTTTGTATTTTATTTGATCAATTTTAATTCCTATACTTTTGAATTAGTTAATTTTAGTCTTTGTACTTTTCAAATTTTGAAATTTAGTATTAACCCAAACAATAGCAGTTAAATCTATTTAGTTAAATTCAATTATTGGTCATGTACTATGAGCACAATTGTAGATTCGATTTATATTCTCTAGTTGGATCATTCTATGCTTCTATACTTTTTCAAATTTTGAAATTTCAATCTTGGCACAAATGGCAATTATTAAATGGAAATAACAAGTTTCAGGTTTCGGAAATAGCAAAACTTAATGAATTTAACAATTAACATTTGACGAGGATTGAAATTTTAAAATTTGAAAAGTATAAGGACTAGAAATGACTAAACTAAAGTATAAGGATTAAATCCATAAATTTCAAAAAGTACAAGGAGTGATAGCAAAATTTAACCAAAGATAAAAAAAAGTAAATACCCAAAATATTTCTTATCATTTCCTTCGCAACGAGCATAGACGATGGTAGTTGGATTCTTTTCAACAGCCTGTTAAACAAAAAAACTAGGTGAAGTTAGAAAGCAGAAAATTGCAGAAAGGATAAAGAAGAAACTAAGAATAGAGAGATTAACTCAAAACACTTATCAAATCAAATGGGGATCTAAAGAACGAATTGTGGCACTCCTGGAGCCTTTAAGCGCTTGATTTACCACAAGAGCCTTCCTTGGATTAATAAGTATCCCTAAAACCAATGCAGAAAAGAGAGATTAAATCATCCACATTTAGAATGCCAGCTGTATTGCAAGTGTTGAAGGAAGTGAAACATAGAGCGTTTGCCATTATAGAAAAGAGGGATCTTTGAATTGTTATACTGGGTAAGGCTACATGCAAGTTTAAGTGAATTACCCAAATGCCCTTGGCCTACAAGTTTAAATCATTATATTACAATTTATAGTTATGAAAAGGAAAAATAAACAAATGTATGCTTTGATTTATTTTTTAATATTATCAAAATTCTAAGGTTACAGTATAATATTTTACTCTTGTTGATTAAGAATTGCTTAAAACAGTGTTTGTTTAGTAAACATTAGTTTAAACAATAAAAGATTAAAGCTTTTGTTTAGTAGGTTTCAATTCAAATAAAAACAACTGAAAAGAAATTCTATCAAAACTCAAACCAAAAATCAATCAAATGAGCAAACTAGTTCACCATATCAATTATTTAGTAAAAATAAGGTGATGCTGTAGCCTGGATTAAGAAAAATAAAATAAATTATTAAGAATTTGTGCCAAACCATAATTGAAAATAAAATTAAAAAAATGCTTATGTAAAGCCAATTAGGTCATTGGTTCAAGTGATAAATTTGTGAGGTTCAGGGTTCTTTGTATTTGTAAATCTTTCTCCCTTCCCCATTGTAATGTAATTATTCAAAGTGAAGCCTAATCGTCAAATTCAGGGACTAAGTACAAGCCGAAAATTTTATAGATGCAGAACAAGTTAGTAGTTCTAGTTTTCTACTAGAACGGTGAATAGCACACTAACCAATATGACCGGAACTTAAGTGAAACCAAGATTTAAATCTCGACATCCAGACTGCAGAAGGAATGAACTTGATTTAAAGATTTTTATTTTCGTTGAAACCTTCAATAAATGTTTCAAAAACCCTTCATCCAAGCCAGAAGGCTTACATCCATACTTTCTTCCTTTCATTTCCAATTTATTCATACCAAGACAACACAAAAGCTGGGGACTCCATGATTTATTCAGTTTTCTTTCACATGTCATATTCTTGAACGCAATCGCTTTTGGATGTCACGCGCACCTCCATGATTTGCTTCCATTAACGGCTTATTTTTTAGTTTTTCTTTGACTTTCATGAGGATATTATGCACGTTGTCAAAGTGAGGACTCGTAGCATTCCTTGTATGCTTAATCCACTGCTGAACTTTCTTGTATGGACCCAATAACCTCTCACGATCCTTCTCATCCAAAACCTGCACCCAAGAGTATAACTATTGAAAAGGACCTCATTTTCATATGGTTATAGAGGATATGGTCCTAAAAAGTGCACAATGGGGATATCAATGAAACAATCTCATTCCCCATGTACTGGGAAAAGGATAGAGGGAGCATATCACATACAAACAATTGCACTACAATTAACCAATTAGAACACAAGTAGGGTCCATTAAAATACCATAAGTGGTGACCCCTACTTAATTCTTAACCGTGATTGGATAGTTGGAGATTTGTAGTAAAAGTAATGACGACAATAAAGAATTCAGATGTGGGCAAAAATATCATTACCTCAAGTTGCATTAGCTCACAAACAAGGCTAAGATCAGCTATGGAGGGTTGATTCCTACCCAGCAAAAATGGCCCATCACCCTTCAACCAAAAGGACTCTATCTTTGACAAAGATGAGAAGAGAAGTTTCTCAGCTTCAGCAGCTGCTTGTTGATTCGATGGATGGCCAAGCGCGGGTAATATTGTAGTGTTAGTAACATATGTATCTGAAATGAGAAGCATCGATTTCAAAAGCCATCTTTCACCCAAGAAATGGATCCATAACCATATAAAAACCATATTCCAATAGGAGGTATCAAAGCAACCTAGATAACTAAAGGTAAATTTCAGTTTACATGCCAAAGTACAAAATGGAAGAAATTTTAGCATCTCTGATAGTCCAATATTGTGATTAAGGTAAAGATGTGCACATACTAATGCTTTAAATGCCTACCTAGATAGCATATTGTTATTTGCAATAGCATTGATCCAAAAAGGGTAAAAACATATCATAGAACAAGAAAATTAGTATGATTCCTTTGAGGGGTTAATCTATACACCTGCAGCACGACGTAAGTTGGAGTGATGCCAATACAACACCGAATGTATCTTACTTCTCTTGAAAAGATTAGCTGGATACCTTTAAAAACAAACATCAAATTTGTTAATAAATGTACTACACATACTCAAACCAAAAGTGAAATGTGCCCAAATATATTGATATCCAGTGACGAGAATTGCACAAGTAGAAACACAAAAGTAACCTATAGTACATAGACATCGGCCCTTAAGTTGGTTGTGTAGTGAAATCCTTCAAACATTAACACCATAGAACACTGTGCCAGGGAAAGGTTATATGAACAGTTATATGGCACTGTAAATATAGTATACAGAAGCTGGAAATGGAACTCCAATAGCCCTAAACTGTTGGCGTTTATCAGAAGCAAAAGAAGAAAACAGGACAAAGAACAAAGCAGCAAGAAACAATTTACTTGCTCACAAACGTGCAGCAAGGAATGAAAAACTGATTTTCATTGCCAATGAACAAAGCATAACATGTTTTTTATAGTCAATTAACTTACCAAACACAACTACTACCACTAATCAGCCTAGTAACTTGTGAAACATTGCTTGTACACTCAAACAAGCCAACTAAACACATCATTCTGCTACCTAAACACATCAAGCTGTCATCAAGCTTGTTCATTTTCAACCAAATTAAATTAGAATATAACTAAACAAAGAACTTGCTATTGCAGCAAGCATACAAGCTACATGCACTTCAAAAAAATCATCACAGCAGCATGGTTGGCCACTTTTCAACATAAACATACAAGAAAAACCAAAAGAGAAAGAGAAAGCACTTACCAATGATCTGCAACTCCAGGAAACGCACAAGCAAGATATATAAGAATGGAGTGGCTGCAATTAATAAATTAACTAAACATTTATAGAAACTTTGACTGTGTAAAAAGAATCACATTTACAGGGGAAGGAAAGTAAAATCCTCTTTAAATACCTCTCAAACAACTTAAATTTTCCGTCAACAATGGCAGGCAGCTGTTTCATGGGATTGATTTCTGCAACAACAAAACACGAGTGAAATTATTAATGAGAAATTGGAGTCTAATTTCCGTAAAGAAATATGATTTAAGGAGTACCAGCAAATTCAGGAGTCAAATGCTCTCTCTTTGAGATATCTACCTTGAGCTCCGTATAATCTATACCATTTACCCTAAAATTACCCAAAAAAAGAAGAAGAGAAGGAAATTAAGCGAAATTATAAAAGCGAAACAGGCGTTGAAAAAAAATTAAAGTGAGAATTACTTGCAGAAGATGATGACAGCGCGAGATGGTTGGGACATTCGATCAGCATACACTTCCAGCTTCATTTTTCCCGTTCTACTTTGTGCTTCCTTCCCTGCTTCTCTTTTGGCTGTTGATTACCATAGCTCAAATTTTAATTAATATCTTCAGTAATTAATTTAAAGAAAATTGAAATAAAATACTAAGAATTTGCGCCAAACCATAATTGAAAAGAAATAAAATTTAAAAAACTGCTTCTGTAACATTTAACCATAAATTTAAAATCCAAGTCAACTATCAAAAAGAAATAAAAAAATATAAACGAAAGTCCAATCTTTTAAATTTGGGTTTTTTACCTGAATATTGTATAATAAAATAAAAATACTGTAATGACATGTTTAAAAAATTATGTACTAAAATGGTACATTCAAAGAGGTGGAGGGTGTTACATAGGCAACACAAGTCGAGGATTCTCACAAAATTTGACTGAAAATAAAAAATAAAAAAAACTGGTGAAGGCAAGTTAATAGGCGGCACTTAAAGAAAATACGGGTCAAATACGACTCGTATACTGAAAAATCGGACCCGAAACCTGAACCACTATCATAGATGGGACAGCACAATGGGTCATGCCTAGGGAAGAGGCAGCACCCGCTGGTCGCACCTAGGGCAGAGGCGGCACCACCAGTCACGCCATCTCCATAGGCGGCACCGGCCTGCGATTGTCAGGCGATGGGATGGGTCATGGCTAAAAGCCCGTGAGTTGTGTGTTTGGGGACCATTATAAGGAGAAGAGAAGAAGGAGAAGGAGAAGGAGAAGGAGAGGGCAGTGGCGGGAAGGGAAGAGAAAAAGAAAGAAAAAAAGAGAAATAGAATAAAGAGAGGGAAGGAGAAAGATAAGGAAAATAAATAAATAAAAAAAGAAATGAGAGTTTGTTGTCTAGGTAAGATTAAGTGGTTAAGAAAAGTAATTTTTTTGTTATAAATTAATGTTAATTTAATTTGTTTTTGTTGTTATTATTGTTGATTTAATTTAGATTTAATTTTTAATTTTATTTTGTAAGGTATTATTTGGTTAAAAGAGCTATTAAGGTATGTTTGTATTTATTTTATATTTTCATTCATTCATAATTTATTTTTAATGTTTATTGAAGTAAAAAAACCTATTTATGTTATGTACAAAGAATGTTTTATTTTTTATGTAATTTATTTGTTATGTGTGTTTTAGGTTGATTAGATTTATTTTTCATGTAATTTATTTGGCATGTTATTTTGATTATTTTAATTTTAATTTTTATTTTTTATGTAGGTAAAAGATGAGACCATTGATATGGAATTTGTAAATGAGACTATTGAGTTGGAATTTATGAGATAAATTAGGAATTAGTTTATATGTTCTAATTTTTAAGATTTTATAATTGAGAATAAGAGTTTATGTTTTTAAATTTTATTTTATGTTTTTATAAATATTATAAATGAAATTACTTTTGAATCCTTCATGCAAAAAAACATTATATTTTTGACAATAATTAAGTTGGCATGTTATATATATATATATATATATATATATATATATATATATATATTATATTTTAAACCAATACATTTTACTTATTATCATTTTAAAATAATAATAATAATATTCGTATTTATTATGCTATGTTTTTGTTATGTTTTTTATTAGCATGTTATTTTTATTATTTTAATATAAATTTTTTATTTTTATGTACGTAAAAGATTAAACCATTGAGATGAAATTTGTGAATGGAACAATTGAGTTGGAGTAAGTTGAAATTTATAAGATATATTTATTTTGTTAATGTAGTATAGCAAAAATATATGATATGGACAAAACTATTTGGTATTTTTTGTAATTAAAAGCAATATATAAAATTTAGATATTTTGATAAATATTTAAAATCCATCAAACTTTGAAATTAATAACCGAAATTTGTTTTGAAATTGCAAGTATTGCAATGGGTTCATTGATTAAAAACGATGGTCACATATCAAACACAATTAATAATATGGTAATATATTGTTATTTGTTAATCACAGATTCCCTTAAAAAAATTTCTACATCATTTACGAAAATAAATTATGTTATTATAGCTATTTTCTGTTATTTAATATTGTCAGGGCCCGTACCGCGCATTAAAGGGTCGGGTGAATAGTTTAGGATATTCTACGGATGAATGACTGATGCCATACTTGGAGTTAGCTGGATTCGGGTCAGTAACATTGATCTGGACGTTTGATTTGCGGTACGATTTAATATCTGCATTGGTCGAGCGTTGGCACCTGGAGACCCACACTTTTCATTTGCCGTGTGGGGAGTGCATTGTCACTCTGGAGTATGTTGCATTGCAACTTGGACTCCCAATCAACGAGATTACCGTAACGAGCATAAGTACGATAGTTGATCCGGCTGCCCTTTGTTATAGCCTACTAAGAGTCTCGCCCAACGATGTTGAGTCCAAATTTACAGATTTGAGATTTTCATGGCTAAAAGCCAATTTTAAACTTTTATCAATTAATCTACTAAGTAGGAGGTGATGTGCGCAGCTCGAGCATACATTATGCATATTATAGAGGGTGTACTGATGCCGGATGCGAACAACAACAGGGTTTATTTGATGTATTTACCCCTATTAGTTGATTTGCAGAATGTTCACTCGTATAGTTGGGGTTCTGTAGTTCTGGCTATGTTGTATCGTGAGTTTTGTTGGACGACAAAGCCTGATGCCGCAGACATAGGCGGATGCCTTATATTGCTGCAGCCATTGGCTCTTTATCGGATGTTATTCTTGGCATCGGTTAGGCACCAAGCATATGTATTTCCACTAGTGAACAGGTGATAAAATTTAACTTGTTATAGCAATTAATTGACATTTTTTTTTCTAATGATACTATTCTAACGATACTATTCTAACATGTAAATTGTTTTCGTAGATGTAGTTTTTATTCGGGTATCGGGAGGTGGTACACTGTCCCGATATATCGTCTGATGATTCAACAACATGTCAGGGAAGGGGTAAGCTATTCCAATATTTGTGACATGTAATTACTTTGTATATCTTACTCGAACCGTGTTAAATTTTAACCATGTTATTAATCGTACAATTTATCCGGATGTCGTATCGCAGACCAGAAATTGCGACTGTTATACCCTCGCCTTCCCACATTCATTGTCACTTGTGGTGTATTACCGCATCAATTATCAATTTCCAAACAGTCGAGTGGTATAATCGGGATCGAGTACTCCGGCAATTTAGTTGCATCTAGTATATCCCGGCTCCGTCAATGCAGTTGGGGAAGATTCACGGGATTAACAAGAGAGGAAAACATGAAAATAATTGGGGGGTTATGCACTAGAAATTTATTACAGTGTGGGATAATCGAATGGCGTGGAGACCTTAGATGGATATTTCTTCCGATTTGCAACCATCATTAGAGTACATATAATGGTATTCTAGTACTGGAAAACTATATTTACTTGGAGAGCAGTCGCAAACTTTGTGGTCATAAATTAGATTAATTGCAACATTACAACATTACAACATTAAAACTTGGAACAAACTTTGTAATATAAATTAAATACATTACAATATTAAAACTTTGAACAAACTTTGTAATATAAATTTTGTTATATAAAATACATTACAACATTAAAAATTGGAACAAACTTTGTAATATAAATTAGGTACATTGGATTACATAAGCTCAATTCCTACCCAATCGTGATGATTGTCCAATATGGTAGTTTTGCCGCGGACATTTACTCTGACTATGACCAGTTAATCTACATAATCCATAACACTTACCGTCGGATTTCTCCCTAATGTTCATTTCATTATGGATTTTGGATGATTGTGGACGACCTTTCAGATTCCTATGCAACCCTTTTCTGGGACAAGCTCGAAAGTCGTTGAAGGTACCTCCCACGTAGACAGGTCAGGCAGGACGGGGAACTTATTCTCCCATATACGCAATGTGCACTCGAGGGTGTACACATCATCGACAAATTGTTCAACAGTGAGTGGGACTTTAGCACACGCTGTCATGACATGCGCACATGGATAATGAAGTGTTTAGAATCTCCTACAATCGCACCGTCTATTTCAGAGATCAACTCTATAGGACTTAAGTGGTATATCGGGTTGACGACCGATGGTCTCCGTAACTCGAAACGTTTCAAGATATCGTGAATATACTTCTACATTCATCGACCTCGCCATCTGACAGTTTGCAACCATTGCATCCCTCACATCTTCGACAAACACGTGTCCCGCTTCCATCTGGTTGACTTTTTGCTGACCTATTCTTGGCATCAAGGTAGCCAACCTGTAGAATGTAGCTGAGAAGATAGATAAAATCAGAAGATGTCGCGTTTTCAACAACACAGCGTTGATCCCATCTACCAAGTTTTTGGTCATTTGACCATAACGAAAGCCCTTGTCAAAACTTTGAGCCCATTGCCACGGCTCCATGGTACCCAACCACTGTCGAAAAGATGTGTTCGTTTGACCCTCCATGTTACTCTCAAGTCGAGTCATTCTTTGGCGAAAAATGTATGGCTCTAGCTCGTGCGCTGTATATGTATTAAAAAAAGATAAGTTACAGTATTGCCCTAAAACATTAAAACTTATATTAAAAAGATAAGGTTATCTTTTACCCATTCTTACAACTTGTCTCCACCAGTCTGCATTCTTATAACCTCGATGGAAGTTAGTCGCGATGTGCCAAATGCAATAAACGGATCTCAATGGCACACCGAACGCCTAATGGCGGCAATTAATCATTTTCCTCTATCGGAGATGATGCAAATATTATCGTTGCTAATAACATACCTCTGTATGTTGGTAAGGAAGAATTCTCATGATTCCATGTTCTTCTTATCTACGATGGCAAATGCTATTGGGAGCATGTTCTTGTTACCATCTTGAGTAACAGCAAGAAGTACGATCTGTGTATAGTTTTCATATAGCCAGATCTCATCTACTTGTACAAACAACTAGCAGTGGGAAAATGCGTGCACATATGGATCAAACATCCAGAACATTCGATGGAAAATTCTTTTCCCGTTTGTAGTTGGTCAACTCAATGGCAGTCTCTGATACGTACTCTCACATAGCTGCTATCTATCTCTGTAGCTCATTATACGACGCATCAAAATTCTCGTACAATTATTTCATTACCATCTATTTAGCTATCCACGCCTTTCGGTATGATACTCGATACTGAAATCGTGCCTGCATTTCGACAATCAGTACTGAAACTGTAATGGTCAGCATGCTTTTCACCATTGGCATGATACACATACAAATAGTTTTGGAATCAAGTTTTCGATGATCTTCTGTTATACGTGTTAATGTGTATATGTGAGGCTCAACAAATTTTCGTATATCCCATATCTGTGAATTTTGAATAAATGCAACTCGTACCCGCCAATTGTAGCATTCCGCCGACTTTCAACACTCCCTAATATATAATGTTAGTTTAGACACTGTGACTTTGTAGTCCATTGATATATTTATGTTATACCGCTTAAAAGCAAATACGCATTCTTCATTGCTTTCGAATCTCTGGCCTACGAACAACTCTTCAGAATCGGAATCTATGGCCAGCCGATGAGCAGATAGTATTTTAGGGTACTCCAAGAACTCAGCTACGTGCGCCGCATCAGGGTCTATGAGCGACGGTGTAACCTAGGATTATTATGTATCACAATACATCGAATCTGGTTCCTAGTTGAAGACGCATTAATGTTTCCATCGTCATTCACGTTTTTATCGTCAATATCATCGAGGACCTCGCCTACATAGGGATCACTGTCACTATCAACCTCTTGATCATAAAGATCTCTATTATCGTATCAATCATCACCAACCATATCAATATCGGGTGCAACATTAATATCGATATTGATCCCGTGTATATTTGATTCACTATCAACGTATGATATTGGAGCCACCATGCACGGTTCTTGAGCTCCATGTTCTTCACGAGATGCAGTGAGATCTTCAGTTGGTTCCACACTAGCTAACTCAGCAAATAACTGAATCGGTGCATTTTGGCCACTCCGATTCCCACAATAAAGAGTGATGATTGTCTCCATGTCTTCATCATCTACAAGTTCCATTTCGGTGAATTTGATGGGATCCATCGAAACTGAAAACTTGTAGAAAAGTTTCGAGATCCTTCTCCCACAACGTCTAACAATTTTTTGCGCTAATCAGTTCCTTCATATCATCGAACGAGACATTTCTATTAAATCTCATTGTTATTTGTTGCTGACATTCAAATATACATCCAACAGTTGTTGTTAAGATGATTCCATCGAAGTAAACGCATATGAAAAACTGATTATCCATTTTCAATACTCAATCTGATAAAAAAAAATTCTCAAAACAATTTCGAACAACATAAAAATAATTACATAAAAAATTAATGAATAAAAGAGACAATTTCTAACAATATCAAATTTATTGCCATTTCTAACAATATCTATGATGTAAATATTTTCAGATTTATCTATTTTTTCTATTGTTACCACTAACTAACAACTACTTTATAATAGTTACTAACATAAAAGCTTTCAAATATATTAAATAAATTTAAAACATAACATTCACAATAAACACATAATTAATCTAAACATAAAACTTACTAACAAATCACAATAAACAAAATAACTTTAAAACAAAACATAAAAATAACACTAAAAACTATATAATACTAACAAAATAATTTTTCTTATCATAATCTATTCTATTTGAAAATAACAATAAAAATAATAATATGTTTTCTTATATAATACTAACAAAATAATTTTTTCTTATTATAATCTATTCTATTTGAAAATAACAATAAAAATAATAATACGCTTTCTTTCTTCTCTTCTCCCTCTCTTATTCTGCTACTTTTGTTAACTGATACTTTAAAATTGAGCCGGATGGGGGAGCGGGAGGGGGGACATGCTACTGGTGCCGCCTATCAGATAGGGGTCACTAGTGCCGCCTATCAGATAGGCACCATTCCCCTTCCATATTTTTATACCGCGTATATACCATTCTGGACAAAAGTGGTGCCGCCTATTACATTGCCTTCACTAGTTTTTTTTATTTTTTTTTATTTTTGTTTTCAGTCAGAATTGTCGAAATTCTAGGGTGGTGCCGCCTATGCACCACCCCCACCAGTTTCAATGTACCATTTTAGTACATAACTTTTTAAATTTGCCATTTTAATAATTTTTTTATTTTATATTATATAGGTAAAAAAACCTTTAAATTTATACTACGCAAGTTGGAGAACAAGACAAGGTGGAATGAAGTTTTTTTTTATATATATATAAAAGGGATGTGAATATTGCAACATTAATCCCTCCTTATTTTCCTATCTTTTTTAATTTTCAAGTTTAATTATATATTTTATAATAATTTAAATAAACATTGTTAAATTATTGTTTCTTTTATTTTTAAAAAATAACATGTAATATATTTATAAATTTAAATGTTTAAATTTAACGAGGGGTTAATGTTACAATATTCTCATCCTTTTTGTTGGGTAACTTTGGACCTTTGCTGGACGGCACCACACACCCAACAAATTAAAATTTTTAGTCAGATAAAGATGTATCGGCCATCAGTGTATCAGTACAAAAAAAAACTTAAAAAAATACATGAGTGTCGATCATCTAATGTCTAAAACCCTAAAAATTATTTTTTTAATAGAAAAATAATAGTGCCAGTCATTTAATTCTCATAACCCAATTTTACTATTCATTTCATGTTATTTGAGTGAATATTTTTAAACTAAAATAATTTTTGTTTAGGTCATATGAGTAAAATAGCCACCAAAACTCAAACCGGATAATGAACCAACCAATAAGATAGGGAGACACAGAGAGAAAGAAACGACACCGTTTGTCGGATGCTCCCGTCTTGTAGTCATTGGTTTTCAGTTACAGAAACTGAACACACCCTGTCAAATACCAATCATATAAATCTCAAACTTACCTCGATGTGCGAGAAAGCCTGCACCTGCAAACGTTGGTCGTTAGCCCATGTGAGTGGAAACCATCCTCAGCATAGTATAATCAATCAGATCGTATCATCATGATCACCACGTGTAAATCTCGTAGCCAACTGATAAAAATTACATTGTGGGTGATGGTAAATGTTTTTAGAGTTTGATAACCGCGACTCCACCAGATTAAATGTCCTTAAAATCTTTATTTAATATTAGTAAAAGTGAGAAAACGTGCAGGAGAGTGATCGAGTAGCTCCAACGCTGAAAACGGCCACATGGGTTCGCATTAATATCGTCGACAGCTTTACATGGCACAGCAAAATCAGTGCTCTTTTATTAAGTTGACCACTTTGCCTAATTAATTTTCATTTTCCCAACTTCTTTCTTGTTTGTAATAAATTGATGGATGGATAATTTTAACAAAAACATTTCAGTTTTGGTATTACGAAATAGAATTATTAAAGTCTTGCGACGAAAAGGACTATAATTAAATTTAGGTAAGTTTAGATGAGTAATGTAAAAATAGTAATAATAATAAAATTAGATATTATTACAATATTATAGCATAAAAAAATAAATTAAACGTGCATCACCGTCTATTTAAACTCATCCTTAATTTGTTGCAAATAAACTTATAAGAAATGCTAAATCAGTGCAGCACCGGCATTGGGATTAATTGCTTGTGGCAGTTTTCTTTTATTAGTATTCTTTGATTTTTGTTTTCTACATTTTTATTTTTTTTATCTATCCTATTATGATTTTAATTTTATCTTTTAATTTTTAATTATATTCTGAAATGTACATAAAATTTGTTTAAAATGCCGCTAAATTTATTGGGAATAGTTTTCGAAAAGTCTTATTAGGAAAGAGCACGGTGATAGTATTTGTAAAATTAAAATTCGAGAAAATGGGGAAGAGTATATGTTATCAAAGACTTGACATTTTATGCATAATTGATGTTATGAATCGCTTGACAGTGGTTTCATGGTTGACTGGAGTTCATGTTAGGCTGGTATGATGATTGTGAGACTATGATGCAATTTTCAGCAGTTTGATCAAAGTAATGCATCTCTAGTTTGTTTATGAATTATTCAAGTGTTTTGACTATTGTCCTTTTATCTTTCTCCTGGGATTATTCTACAGAGATGGCACTTTTATATCAGCTTATAGTATCTTATTTATCATTTATATTATGTCATGTTTTTATATTTTTACGGTTCATGGTTATTATTAGTGGTAACAATTCTTATAAATTGCTAAATTGGTTTTTGTAAATATAAATTTTATATTTAATTATATTCTTATTTTCGAAAGTAACATATTTGATATTTTAACTTAGACTTAAATAAAATAATGATTAAAATTTTTATAGTCGTTTAATACGAGTTCAAACATGACCTTTACGCCTGCCCAATAATATATAAAATACGTTTGATATTCTATAAATAATAATAAAACATATAATCTACCAAAATTTTCTACAAAAGAAATGAAAGCACTTCCATTTGCCGGCCAACTATTAGCATTAGGTGAGTATACGAAAACTAGAACGCAATTTAAGGAAAATTGATTAATTCATTCCAAGAATGAGATCATATAATTTGTGGAAAAAATAAATAATTATTCATTATAAGAAGTGAAAGACAAGCTTCATTAACATAATAAATATTTCAACCTCAGTATTAATAGAATATTATGTCATGTTGACAATTGACTTTGTTATAACTCAAGTACGATATATCTGGAGTGATTGTAAGCACTTAATATGATAAGAAAATCGACTTTGAATGATTTAAAGAGATGGGTAAAAATCGACCAAAGAATTGAGAGTCATCAAATTGGCTAAGACAATAACAAAACCATCCCTAAAATCACTTGAAAAAACAAAACAAAAAAGTGTTACAAGAACAAACAAACACTTCTAAAAGTAAAGACTTATTAAACAATAGAAAATAACAAAAAAAGACATATAATATTTAAAACAACACAAGTCTAAATTGACTGTGAAATCATTTATTAATCTGTAATACTCTTAAAATAGAAACAAATTAAGAAGTCGACGAATAGTCACCCATTTTTTAAGAGAAACTATTATTAACTGGTTGAGTTTCAACAACAACGTACATTGTCATCTATCCATCACAACTTATGCGGACAACAAAGATAAATCTGCAAACTAAAAAAAAAAAAGCACATAAAATATATTTATAAAAGTTTTATATTAAAACCAAGCCACGTGTAGATAAATTTAAAAGCTTAAAATTTTATGTCTCGAGTTTATATATCATTTTATTATTTTATTAAAAATGAAAAACAAAAATATTTTTGTATTAATATTTATTACTTGATAAAATAAATATATTTTAATAAAATTTCAATTGAGGTGATATTTAATTGACTTGTAATATAAAGTTAAGTTTATTAAAATAAATATTTGTAAATTTAAAAAATACTGGGCAAAAAAAGAAATCCTCCAAATATAGTACTGCCAGTGTTACAGATCTGGTTGGTATCACTACCACAAGATATAAGATAAGATGTACCCACCGAAGAACGCAGGCCTTCATAAAATTAAATTACGAAAATCTTATGGTAAAAAATATATATCAAAATTTCTAATTAAAATGTTAGAAGTTTCGATAAAGTTAAAAATTTTAGTATTAATATAATGTTAAAAGTTTTGATATGTTTTATTTTTTCGTACGTATGATCAATCCCAATTGAAAGTCTTAAAAAAAGTCAAAAACGACGAATCAGAATCGAAAACGACGTCTACTTGCTCTTTTTTTTCTTCTTCTTGTTCTTTATCAAATGGCTGCATTGTTGTTTTCTTCTTCCTGTATCACTCTGTCCTCGATTACCGTGCATTGCCTTTAACCTGCAATAACTCATTAACTCCTCTCTTTTACTTTTCTCAGAAACTTTAATGCATTGCAAATGCCAAGTTAATTTTATGTAGACGGATCGAGGGAGCGAGCTTGCCATTTCTTTCTGAAACGTTTCAAGTTTTAAGACGTCTTACTCTCAGCTCACATTTCAGAGCAGGTGAATTTCAATTTCTTTTTTATCATTAGTTTTGATTTTCTTTTGGTGAATGGCGGCATTTCAATGAGAAGCTCGAGAGAACTAATATTGGCCTTACCTTCATTTTCTTCAGTTTTTTTTCTAATCTGTTGCGCGCATTTAGTGGTAAATTTATTTCTTAATGGTAAATTTAACCTCTGTTTGGTTGCCGAGAAAACTGAGGGAATTAATTAGCAATTTTACATTGTTCCTTTTTCTGTGTGCACTGAGTTATTTATTTGGAGATTAAGCGGTTAAAGCTTTTCGTTGTTCTTTTATTACTTTACAACCAATTTTCTTTTGTTTACTCTTTTTGTTGTTGGGGATGAAGACAGTGTTGAGATTCTATAGTTTAATGGCGTATAATCTGAGCAAAAACTCATGTGTTGTAAGCGTGGTGTAAGGATCTTTAGCTTAAACAGTGCAGAATGATCATGTGCAAAGTGCAAAGTAATCGCGTCATTTTCTTTTAATATAATATAATTCATGTTTTAGATTTTCCCTTACGAGGGAGCTTCGCTCATGCACTTTTGTTTTCTTTAAAAAAAAACAAAAAGAGCACCGACTTTTTTTTGTTTATTTACTTCTTTTTAGAAGTCAAATTAATATTTTAAACTTGATATTTTTGGTTAGCAATCTGAAAATATTTTTTTATTAATAATTAATTCATGAACATGGAAGAAGATACGAAAACACCAACTTTTTCCCTCAAAGTGTTTGGAATTCTTGCATTGCTATTATAAAGTCGCCATTTTCCGAGGCTTCATTTATTTTTTGCAGGAAAAAAAATTATAAGCTGAAAATACATTTAAATGGGCCATGTTTTCTATGAACCAGTCCCATCCTTGTTTCACTGTATCTGATTGGTTTCCCATTTGTTTTGGTTATTGTGATCAATTTTTCTTTGCTCCTGTATGTTCTCCTTATGTGAACAGTGCCTGCATTACCCTGAAAAGTGAAGGCTCCTGTGAATGTATGATAATTTCCTAAGGTAACATTAAATTCCATCACAATCAATAAGTCTCATTCAATAGTAATGCCAATGAGTTTTTCATGCGATTTTGTTTCCATTCTCTGCAATGTTTTCGATTTCTGTTTCTGATGTTCATAGATGATAATAATAACAACATTTTCTTATTGCTGCTGCAGGTACCTTTAGCCATATTTCCTTATACAAGCTCACATTCTTACAACATCAGATGAGCAACCTTAAGCTAGGTGTTGATGTGGTCAGTGCCCACAATCTTTTGCCTAAAGATGGGCAAGGTTCATCCAGTGCTTTTGTGGAACTCTACTTTGATGGTCAGAAGTACCGTACCACTATCAAGGAAAAGGATCTCAATCCTGTTTGGAATGAGAGTTTTTATTTCAACATCTCTGATCCTTCAATGCTCCATTTTCATACTCTTGAAGCCTATGTCTATAATAATATCAGAGGTACTAACACCAGAGCGTTTCTCGGTAAGGTTTGTCTAACTGGGACTTCATTTGTTCCCTACTCTGATGCTGTTGTCTTGCATTACCCTTTGGAAAAGCGTGGTATATTTTCACGTGTTAGAGGAGAGCTTGGCTTAAAAGTTTATATTACAGATGATCCATCTATAAAGTCCTCAATCCCTGCACCTGCTGTTGAATCTTTGGCTACTAATGAATCCCATGTGACTCGTATCCATGCCCAAACAGTTCAAAGCTCGGTCATGAATGACAGAGTTGAATCAAGCAGACACACCTTTCATCATCTTCCCAACCCAAATCTACACCAACAGGATCATCATCATCATCATCATCATTCTTCTGATCCTGCTGGTCATCATCATCACGTACCAAAGCATATTGCCGATGAGATGAAACCGGAACCACCTCCACCAAAGCTCGTCCGGATGTATTCTGCAGCATCTGCACAACCAGTTGATTTTGCACTTAAAGAAACCAGTCCCTTTCTTGGAGGGGGAAGAGTTGTGGGGGGCCGTGTTATCCACGCAGACAAGACTGCAAGTACTTATGATCTTGTTGAGCGGATGCATTTTCTCTATGTAAGGGTTGTCAAGGCTAGGGAACTTCCTTCAGTGGATGTTACCGGGGGTATTGATCCCTTTGTGGAAGTAAAGGTTGGGAACTACAAAGGCATAACAAAGCACTTTGAGAAGAAACAAAATCCTGAGTGGAACCAGGTATTCGCCTTTTCAAGGGATCGAATGCAAGCTTCTGTTCTAGAAGTTGTAATCAAGGACAAGTCTATGGTCAAAGATGAGACTGTTGGAGTTGTAAGGTTCGACATCAATGAGGTCCCATTACGTGTCCCACCAGATAGTCCTCTAGCTCCACAGTGGTACCGGCTTGAGGATAAGAAAGGAGACAAGGTAAAGGGTGAGCTGATGCTTGCTGTCTGGATAGGAACTCAAGCAGACGAGGCTTTTTCTGATGCGTGGCACTCTGATGCAGCTACACCAGTTGATAGCTCACCTGCTATATTCGCAGTGCTACGTTCAAAAGTATATCATTCACCGCGGTTGTGGTATGTGCGTGTCAATATTGTTGAGGCACAAGACCTTGTGCCAACAGAGAAAAACCGTTTCCCTGATGTGTATGTTAAGGCACAAATAGGCCACCAGGTTCTTAAAACAAAGCCATGTCAGGCTCGGACTCTGAATGCCATCTGGAATGAGGATCTTCTGTTTGTTGCTGCTGAACCCTTTGAAGATCATCTGGTTCTTTCGGTTGAGGATCGTGTGGCTCCTGGAAAAGATGAGATCATTGGGAGGGTCATTATACCATTGAACACTGTAGACAAGCGTGCTGATGATCGAATGATTCATTCTCGTTGGTTCAACCTTGAGAAGCCAGTTGCTGTTGATGTAGATCAATTGAAGAAAGAGAAGTTTTCTAGCCGCATCCATCTTCGTGTTTGTTTAGATGGAGGATATCATGTACTTGATGAATCTACTCACTACAGCAGTGATCTCCGCCCAACGGCAAAGCAACTCTGGAGGCCACCAATTGGTGTCCTGGAACTTGGAATCTTAAATGCTGTAGGTCTCCATCCTATGAAAACACGAGACGGGAGGGGAACATCAGATACCTACTGTGTGGCAAAATATGGTCAGAAATGGGTCCGCACTCGCACCCTTGTTGACAATTTATCTCCAAAATACAATGAGCAGTACACTTGGGAAGTATTTGATCCAGCAACCGTTCTCACCGTTGGTGTATTCGACAACAGCCAGCTTGGAGAAAAGGGTTCAAATGGGAACAAGGACCTGAAGATTGGGAAGGTTAGGATTCGTATTTCCACATTGGAAGCAGGTCGTGTCTACACACATTCTTATCCTTTGTTGGTTCTTCATCCTACTGGAGTTAAGAAGATGGGGGAATTGCATTTGGCAATAAGGTTTACTTGTATATCTTTTGTAAACATGCTTTACCAATATTCTCGACCACTACTACCTAAAATGCACTATGTAAGGCCCTTCAGTGTGATGCAACTTGACATGCTACGCCACCAAGCTGTCAATATAGTGGCAGCACGTTTAGGTCGAGCAGAGCCTCCTCTTCGGAAGGAAGTAATCGAGTATATGTCTGATGTGGACTCACACCTTTGGAGCATGCGTAAAAGCAAAGCAAATTTCTTCAGGCTTATGACAGTTTTCTCTGGATTGTTTGCTATTGGGAAATGGTTTGGAGATATCTGCATGTGGAAGAATCCTATCACAACAGTTCTAGTTCATGTGCTCTTTCTAATGCTTGCTTGCCTCCCCGAACTGATATTGCCTACGGTTTTCCTTTACATGTTTCTAATAGGGGTGTGGAACTTCCGATATAGACCAAGGTATCCACCTCACATGAACACAAAGGTTTCACAAGCTGAGGCAGTGCACCCCGATGAACTCGACGAGGAATTCGATACTTTTCCAACAAGCAAGAGCCCGGAGCTGGTCAGAATGAGGTATGATCGGTTGAGGAGTGTGGCCGGTAGAATTCAGACCGTGATCGGTGATATTGCAACACAAGGGGAGAGGTTTCAGGCGCTGCTAAGCTGGCGAGACCCTCGTGCTACTGCCATCTTTATTACATTCTGCCTTATTGCAGCCATAGTGTTGTTCGTGACACCATTTCAAGTGATAGCAGCCTTAGCAGGGTTCTATGCAATGAGACACCCAAGATTCCGGTACCGCTTGCCAGCAGTGCCGATTAACTTCTTCCGCCGGCTGCCTGCCAGGACGGATAGCATGTTGTAACCCTTCACGGGATGTTTTAAAGACTATTAAGTGTTTATCCAAGTCCTTAGTTTCGCCTGGTGTATCATGGTTATTATCAGTAAGTGTTTTGAAGAGATTTTGATCCATAAATAATTTGTGTTTGCTTTTATAAGCTGACTCAGAATTAGAATAAAGTGAAGAGTAGTTTCAGCAGTCAAGCTTTTCAATGCTCTATTTATATATTGAGTAGTCCAATGTATCTGCAGTCATGTGATTTCTGTGCTTTGATGAAATCTTATTTTATACCTTAGCAAATACTTTATGAATATATACAATATATATAATAGTAAAAACTTGAAAAGTAAAAGCAATATTAGTGTAATAGAGTAAAACAATTATGTAATAAATTTATAAAAATATTTGACTTAAAAATAAAATATTTATTGTTTTCTTAAATTAAATTTTCAGTAATTTTACAATTTAGTATTCAATTTGTGGTTGACACTACTCATTCAAACTCTTAATATATATATATATATATAATTGAAAATTTATGAGAGTTGGCAGAGCAGTTTTAGGCTGTGTGACGCCAACCGAAGGCTTTCATGGTTGAGTGGTTTTCGGTCTCCTGTGTTGCCATACAATCTCAAATGGAAGCTTCACTTTTCCTTGGTGGTTATGGGCAAAGACTATTGTGGGGCAAGGTTGCGGTGTTTGTTGGTCATTTGTAGCCTCTTGTGCTAGGTCCCCTGTGACCTTTTCGTTAGGCTAGTTAGGCTGTGATTTTCTTTATTTATAGATTTGAGTTTTATTATTGTTTAGTCCTTTCAATGTCTTTAATGTAGTTAATATTTTCAGAAAAAAAGAAGATAGCTTATTGTATTTTTTATAGCTATTATTTAGATATGGTTTGGGTTTCAATTTAACAATACGTGGGTTTTGATAATAGAGTGGGTGGAATATTGTTGAATAATTGGTACGCTTTGTTTCACCACCTGTCCCACTCCACTATGAATGTATAATTTTAAAAATCTTTATTACTTTTATTGATGTTGGATGCATCCATTTGCACTCCTATCTTGTTATGCTTTGATTTAAATTTTCTACTTACTATTAATATTTTTAAAGTCAAGTTCTATAAAAAAATATAATTTTGAAGTCAAGTAAACATTTAAACATAATTCTTCACAACAACATCTAAATATAAAATATATAGATTTTTTTTGCAATTACCATAACTACTCCATTCACACTGTCCAAAAGAAAAAATCCATTACATCCCACCCACATCCATTTTTTTTTAGGAAGATCTACTCCATCCCGAGTGGATCAAGTAGATCGATTTAAAATCTATCGATTGGTTCAGATTTTGCCATATTCTTTTATTCTCAAATTGCTATTTCACTCTATCAAAAAAATTAAATTAATTATTTTCTGTTTTAGAATTATGTAATGCCTTCACTAAAATATATAATTACATATATAAATTATAATTACAATATTCTCTTAAAAGAATATGTTATTTAAAAAAATCTATTATAATTTTATATTAATAGTTTTTGTAAAAATTTTAAAATTATATATAATCATTCCTTCATACATTTATTTATTTTAATTTTATCCATAAATGATTAAATATTGAAAAATATTCTCCTAACAAATTTTATCAAAACAATTAATTTAAAAGTCTAAAACTTATATTTAATTTCCTCAAAAAAAAAACCTTAATGATTTCATTGTAGATTAAGCACTATATTCTAATTAAATTAAATTATTTTTATTTTAAACGAGAATAATTATCAAATTGAAATTTTAAATAAATAAATTAAAGTTTTATATTTAAATTTTATTAATCTTGGAGTAGATTGATATCATGTTAACTCCATTTATAAATATTAATTAAATTGAATAATAAAATTATATAGTTAAATAGCATAACTTTATTAATTTAAAAAAAATTAAAATTCACACTTATATATATAATATGGGTTAATATTTGATACACACAATATACTTTTTTTTATTTTACAATTAACCTTAAAAAATTGCCATATGTCTATTTTTAAAAATATTTATTTTTTAATATTTTATCATACTTTTATAAGACACTTGTCAACTTCTTGAAAAAATGCAGCTCACTGAAGGTTCCATCTTGTGTTTCAGGCGAACAATACATTACCCATTCTTGAATTGGCATAGGTAACAACAGCACATCAAAATTCCCCTTCAATCCAGATAACCAGGCTACGAAAAAAAGAATTGATGGGCCACGAAAGTTGCAATTTCTGCAATGTATAAAGAGAGGATGGATTCTAAAATATTACACAAAGAAAAGGAAACAAGGCCCACCCAACCAACAAAGATATTTGGTTGTACTCTTCTTTCCACCTTATTCCTTTTAATAGTATGAATAAGTGCGTAGCATAAGCAATCAAATATCTTAAGGTGTGACACTAATGGCTTGAATCCAAACCATCCTTCAATAGGTGTCATATACTTCACAACTTTTGTTGGCAATCTGTTGAGCAAATAAATAGAGGTGTTCGTAGCTTTAGCCCACAGCTTGTTTGGTAGCTTCTTCTCTAACAACAAACATCTTGACATATCCATAATTGTTATATTATTTCTTTCACATACACTAGCATCTTTGTAAAACTATTGAAACTTCTTAGAAGTGTACTCAGTCTCATTATCTGACCTGAGTATTCTTAGCTTGCAGCAAACATGGTTTTTAACAGCAACTTTGAACTTCCAAAAAACCTCAGAAACTTCAGACTTGGCCTTCAAAAAATACACCCAACAATATCTAGTGTAATCATCAATAAACAAAATGAAGTACCTACTATTGCTAAGTGATGCAGTCTTCATTAGTCCGTGTACATTAGTGTGAACTAGATGTAGCTTCTCAATAGCTTGCCATGCCTTATTGACAGAAATGAAAGTATTGCTTGCTTCCCAAACTGACATACTTCGGACACTATAGTTTGCTTAGCAACTTCAGACATGTTCTTAACCAAACCATGCTTATACAACATATCAAGCGATTTGTAACTGACATGCCCCAGTCTTTTGTGCCACAAGTTAGTACCATCAGTTGAACTAGAATAGGCTTTAAAGGAAATCAAGTTCCAATTTAGAACAAAGCTTCTATCACTCATTTTAACTGATATAAGCTCATGATCAGTTGAATCAGATACAACACATTTATTCTTTTAAAAAATAACAGAATAATTCTTTTCACCAAGCTGACCAACACTGAGCATGTTCTGATCTATATCAGGTACAAAAAGAACATCAGTAATAACTTTTGTACTTGTTGGAGTGCCAACCTGAACATCTCCCTTTCCCTTAGGTTCAATGATCTGGTCATTTCCAACTCTAATTCTCGAACTGAAGGTTATGTCAATCTCCTTGAACATGATTTCATCTGAAACCATATGCTTTGTGCGACCACTGTCAATCAACCAATTTTTCTTGTCTTGGTTGTTGATTGCAAAGCATGAAGCAGTGAATGCGAGCTCCTCCTGAGCTTGATTTTCATCAGCAGCTTGAGCTTGATTAGACTGCTATTGTTGCTGCTGCACTTTGTTTTTGCAAATTATAACATCATGGCCAAATTGCTTATAGTTTTTACACTACACACGAGGTCTGGTCTAACAAAACTTTTCTAAATGACTTATTTTCTTGCAATTAGAGCATGGTGGATACTTTTTCTTCTCACCATCTCTTTTTGGCCTTTCTTTTGTTTGATTCCATTTCTTCTTGCCTTTATTTCTTGAAGAACATGGACTCTCCTTGTTTCTTGCTTGGTAAGCACCTTTTGCGTGCCCCTTTTCTTTGCTCGCTCTTTTTTTGTTTCTGTACATATAGAGCATTTATGAGCTCTAACAGAGAGATTGTTGTCAAGTCTCTCGAGTCCTCCAAGGATGAGATCTTGGACTCATACTTCTCTGGCAATGTTATGATGACTTTTTCAACAACCTTTTAATCGCTGAACTAATCGCCAAGCAGCCTTATGTTGTTGACAATGGATATGATCATGTCTGCATACTGTTTGATTGTTCTAGTTTCCTTTATCTTCAGGTTCTCAAAGTCTCTCCTCAAATTCAAAAGTTGTTGCTGCCTTATTTTCTCAATCCCCTGGAGCTCTTCCTTTAACTTATCCTAGGCTTGTTTTGAAGTTTCACAAGCTATTATTCTTATGAAAATAACATTAGACACACCATTTTGAAGGCAGAACAAAGCCTTATACTTTTTAGCAACTTTATCAATGTGCTGTTTAATTTGAGCTATAGTTAGATTAGCTCGCAAAGTTAGTGGTTCTTTGTCTGAATCAACAACTTCCCACAAGTCATATGCTTGTAGATATGTTTTCGTCTTCACTACCCAAAAATGGTAGTTCTCTCCAGCAAAGATAAGAGGTGGAGATGGTGTAAAACTTTCAGATGACATTGCAATACAAACAAGATACAATCAACACTCTTTTCAACAAGAAAAACACACACAAGGCCCTCAAAAACTTAGGCTCTGATACCAATTATTGGTGTTTTGAGAAGATGAGAGAACAGAACAATGAAAAATAGAGAGAAAACAAGGAAAATACTTAGCAATTTTTTATGAATTGCTATCAAATTCTCATCATCCTCTCATTCCACATGAATTACAATATATAGGTATAGTGGTTACAAATAATCAACAAATCCCACCAAATCACCTTGAAAATGCAAAGATAAAACTTGCACACAAACTGATTAGGTAAATCAGTACTTAAAAACATCAAATCAATACTAACTCTGCTTGCTTTAACAAGTAATCTCAAACAAGCAGACTAAACAAAACATCGACATCAGCATATGTGAACCCTGCTTGCATTTTAACTGAGGGTTCACCAAAAACCTTAACAACTCACACTTTAACGTGCTCGCAACTTGAGTTGAGCTCGCGTCTTTGGGTGAGCTCGCAGCTTTAGATGAGCTCCCAGCTTCAACTGAGCTTGTGGCTCTGCAAGTTGAGTTTGCCACTACATGAATATCCACTTCGCAGCATCAAGACCAGGATCCAACTCTCACCTTTAAGTCCATCTTGATGCCAGCCTGATCATAGTAATGCCATTTAAGAACACTCCGCAGATAAGTAAACAAGCAACAACTTGATTCAGAAGCTTATACATATATAGCAATTTAAATCCCATGTAACAAAGAGGGCAAATTCAAAAAATATTCTAGTGGGAAGCTACGGGTCATGATTGACTATGTTCTGAGAATCTTACCTACAAAAGTGATCTAACAATAGAGGTCTGTCTACAAATGACAGCGGTAGATAGCACATTGCAGTTGATATTTGCGTATAGAGAAGGCCTGGAAGATCAAAGAAGCACCCTATCAATTGCATGGACATCTACTCCACACTGTCACCAATAAGAGCACGAACATCTTCAAGATAACCTCAATTCAAGATATATGATCAATCTCAAAATCTGATTTATGTACAGGGAAACCGAACTTAGGCAGTATGTCACCACATGACAGTGCTTTTTTTTAAGGACACATTAAGTTTGCTTAGACAACACCATCAATTGTCAAACAAGTTTCAGCTTTGTTTGAGCCAACAATCAATCTCCTACAGTTTGAAGGTGGACTTAGTTACACAAACAAGCAGGGTCAAAGCAGACAGAAGTATGTCAATCAAACAATCATGCACAATTCAAATATCTATATCTCAAGAGCATCTAGCTTTAATTCATTTCCAATGGTGCAAAGGCAGCAAGTTTGTGTAGACATTGTTTAAGAAAACTGAGTAAGAACTCTAATTGTCCTAAAGAGAATGCACGTTCTATATTTTTTCAATGCGTTCAGTATAATTTGCAAACACTGACAATAGCATAAGGGCGTTGACGAATGTCACAGTTAGTTTAACAAATTAGCCCATGTGTCTAATGCAATGAAGCTTGCAACTTAATATCAATGATCATTTAGTAATAGAAAAGATGAATCAAAAGTATAGTAAAAGGAAACCTACATCATCAACACCGAGAACTTTGGAAGATGCAAATTTCGTGGGCTAGATTCAACCACTAGAAGGATCAATCCAACAACCAGTGATCCTCTCCTCAAAAAAGGAATCGTCGGTTGCAAAGTTCAACACCTTGTCAATCTTAGTTAGTAGCTTCTAAGGCATCTCATGAAGCTGTCTATGCAAGATAACAAACATGGTTAAAGCCCAAGAAGTATCAAAGCCAACATAATATTCAAAAAGGGAAAAAAAACTGCAAGGGATATTAGTATGTGACATTAAAAGGAAAGCACCTTTTGTGCCTGAACCACGGTCATTGAAAAACCATCTAAAATAGAACTTTTTTGGCATGTGGGTTTTTTTTCATGGCTTCATCAATTATCCCAACCATCAAATCATCAGCGAAAAGTTCACCTTAACATTAACAAATTTATTGATTCCTCAATAATCTCCTAAAGTGCCCTCCGCTACAAGTATTTCAGATGGACGATAGCATGCTAAACTCTCAGCACTCCTAAAAACAATCTTAAAACTCTAAAATAATCCAGCTTTACAAAGCTTAGTTTCTAGCAATTAGAGCCAAAGTAATAGGCACCATCATACCTAATATTGTCACTGACTTGATTACCTCCTAAAGGAAAATGACGGAGAGAAAACAAATAGTTAGAATCAAGAACTAAACTCGAAGCAACATTATACGATCAAACAATCATATGAATCAAAGAGAAACCCGCTAAATCAATGAGAAATGTAAAGAAAAATAGGAAAGCAAAAGAAAAAATAGAAGATAAAAGGGGCGTACCATAACATCATGAAATCCCGTGGATGAACCTTGAAACAGAAATTGGATTATCCAATTTTATTCGGCAACCCAGAAAGGGAATTGAGCAAAAAGAATGTAAATTACACAAATATTTCACATTCCATGTTAAGAAAAGTTATTGGTACAAAAAAAAAAAGAAAGTAAAAGAGGGGCTGAAAATGAGAACTTCTGGAGAGGGGACAGAGCTTCCAAAATAGAGGCGAAAGTAACAGCGTCTCTTCTACCATTAGTCCTGACAATGCTGATGGACACTAATAATATATAAAATATTATTTCTATATATATATATAGCCAATATACATTTTTAGTTCTACATAAAAATTCTTTATGTAAATTATTTCCTAATTTACTAACAGATCGAAATTCTATTGATGTTTATTATATAATTAAATAATTTTAAATATATCATTAATAATATTCTGATATGTCTAGAACGGATATAATGCAAATATTCGATTATTTAAATAATAAATGATTTATGCTATTATAAATTTTAATTTGTTATGGAACTCAAGTTTTGATGTATTAGTTAATATGGATTCCAATTCTAAATATTTTTAGCATTAATTTAATAATTTAAATCTATCATATTAATTATATATTAGATCTCACGTACGAGATAAAATTAGTGTTATAGAAGAGAAAAAAATGAAAGACTTTCATCCTCATGCAAAGCTCGCCTAACTTTGAAATTACAATTATACCCTGAAAATCATAACATCAAACATATGTACATAACTTGGCAGCCTAGCGAAACCAGTCTTTTCATGATACTTTTATTATTTAGTTTGCCAAATTTCACATCCCTAACCTATACATATACATATATAACAAACCTGCATAGATATATATATATATGTGGATATATAGAACTCCCATCATCTATTACTCAATCTGTATTCCACCAATCTCAAGGTTTTCCAGCTTCTTGGGTCTCTCGTAATTCTTCAACAAGAGTGAGCAGCAAACAACACTAACAGAGGAAGCAGCCATGGCAGCTCCAGCAATCCATGGAGGTAAACGAAATCCAGTTGATGGAAATAGAGCCCCTGCAGCTATTGGAATCCCAAGTATATTATACCCCAATGCCCAAATATAGTTAAGGCGAATACGAGAAAATGTTTTCCTGGAAAGGTGTATGGCTGTGATCACATCCTCTAAGTTACTCTTCATCAGAACTATATCAGCTGCCTCTATTGCAATATCTGTTCCTGCACCGATTGCCATACCGACATCGGCGGCTACAAGTGCCGGCGAATCATTGATGCCATCCCCTACCATTGCCACAGCATAACCTTCCGCTTGTAACTCTTTTACTTTCTCTGCTTTTTGTTCAGGTTTAGCTTCTGCAACCACAGTTTCAATGCCAATTTGACTAGCAATGGAACTTGCAGTTCCCCAGTTATCACCAGTCACCATGATGCTTCTTACATTCATTGACTTGAGAATTGAAATAACTTCTTGTGCACCTGGTTTCACTGGATCGGATATGGCGAGAACTCCCGTTACTTCACCGTCTATCGATACTAAAATGCCGGTTTGAGCCATCGATTCGGTTTCGGTTAACATGTCTTGAGCATCAACTGGAATAACAATGTTGTTTTCCAACATTAAGCTCTTGTTTCCCACAATTACTTCCTTGTTCCTAACAATGGCTTTCACTCCATGTCCTGTTATAGAGACGAAGTCACGTGCTTCTGGCCATGCAGGGTTCTCTTCATCTTCTCTGAACTTCTTGGCGTACTCGATAATGGCTTTGGCTAAGGGATGCTCACTGTTTACCTCAGTTGCGGCAACAAGCTCGAAAAATTCATGTAACACCATGTTTTTCAACAGTCTTGTGTTAACAACGACCGGCTTTCCGACCGTGAGAGTTCCTGTCTTGTCGAATACAATGCAATTTACCTTATGTGCACCTTCCAATGCTTGACCACCTTTGATTAATACACCTAGAGATGCACCGACACCGGTACCGACCATAACAGCAGTAGGGGTTGCAAGCCCCAAGGCACATGGACAAGCTATGACCATCACTGAGATTCCAAACTGAAGTGCCAGCTCGAAACTATCCATTGAAGATGGTATCCATGATTCAGGGTAACCATGGAGCTTTCCAGCTAAAAACCATGCAAGCCACGTTGAAAACGAAAGCATGATCACCTGTTGAAGACAACAACAAGAACAAATAGCTTAAAACCAACTTTATGGAAACAATCCTAAAAAGACTCTCTTTACTTACCAGAGGCACGAAATATTTGGAAATACGATCAGCAAACTTCTGTACAGGAGCTTTGGCCATTTGAGCAGATTCAACAAGACGAACAATCTGTGCAAGTGCACTTTCTGAACCAACCTTTGTTGCTTTAATATGCAATACTCCATTCTCATTAACCGTACCTCCGATAACCGTATCGCCTTTCCTTTTTGCCACCGGTCGTGCTTCTCCGGTTATCATGCTTTCGTTTATATGACTTTGTCCCCACAAAACAAAACCATCTGAAGCTACTTTTGCACCAGGTATGATTTTGATAATATCATTCTTTTGTATCAATCGACTATCGATTTCTTCTTCACTTATCACATTCCCTTCTTCATCTAAACTCAACAATATTGCCGTCTCAGGTGCAAGATTCATAAGCTTAGCAATGGCTTCTGATGTTTTTCCTTTAGCTAGAACCTCAAGATACTTACCAAGTAAAATGAATGAGATAAGCATTGCACTTGTTTCAAAAAAATCAGTACCTTCAAAATCTGGAGAAGAAGCAGCTCTTATCACAGTGTATACAGAATAAAAGTAAGCTGCATTAGTCCCCAATGCGATTAAAACATCCATATTTGCAGACCCATGGCGTAATGCTTTATAAGAACCGGTGTAAAACCGTCTCCCTATTATGAACTGAACCGGAGTCGATAGCACCCATCTTATGACTTCACCTATAGTTAACATATTCACTACTTTGGTGTCCAATCCATGTTTGATTCCAGGGATATACATGAAAACCATGGAGGTTAAAAATACAGGAGTAGTGAAAATCAAGCTCCATAGGAAGGATCTGAAGTACTGCTTAATTTCTTCCTTTCTACGAGATTCCCTTCCAGCACCTTCGCCTTCGGGATCTATCGTTGCCTTAAAACGCCTGCTACTACCTGTTGAATCTATTACTTTGATGAAGTTTCTTGGTCCTGTCATATCTGGTTTGTATGAGACTGCAATTGTTTTGCGTTCAGGGGATGTTTGTACGGCTTGTACACCAGGGAGTGATTGAAGGGAATTTTCTAGCATTCTCATCGAGTTAACCGTCCTTACACCGTCGATACGGAGATTGATCTTGCTCATGTCTTCTCCAGTACTAACAAGTACGGCTCCGAAACCGGCCTCTTCTATTTTCTCCATGAATTGATTGTAGGTTATGATTTTGGGATCATGATGAATCTGTGCTTCTTCGGTTGCTAAAGCTACTTGGACCTTTTGCACACCGGGAACTGCCTGCAAAGCATTTTCAAGAGTGGAGGAACAAGAAGTGCATGTCATTCCGTTGATCCGAATCCGGCAGACTTGAACGGATTTATCGTCGGTCTCGTCTTGAATCAATGCAGCTTGAAATCCAGCATCTTCAATGGCCTCACGAATGCTCTCTTCCTATAAATGTTTAATATTTCAAAACCTTGTTCAACATAAAAACGCAAAAGAACAAGACAGATTCAAGTCCAACATGCATCTAATAAGTTAGGAGCTAAATCCTGCACCTTTTAATAGAACTGCAAGAACAATTAGTGGGATACATTTTTAAACTCTACTTCATTCACTTAACGTCATCAAGTAACATCTTTTTGCATCTGAAACGATGAGCAAAGCTGTAGCAAAACTTTCTGTCCAACCCTATTAGTCATTTGGAAATTACCATCCGACGGTAAACAACATAAAGCATAGTTCTTGACGTACAAGTATATTTTTTCCCCTTAGCTTTTCCTCATGTAAAAGTTAAATATTATATCTATACGTATAAGCTTATGACAGAGTTAAATGGCACAATATTATTATTTAAAAAGAAAATACGAAGTGTTATTAAAATGATGATTTTTATATATTTTATATAAAATAATTTAAAATATTATATATATAGTTATTATATTTAAATTTTAATAGAGTTAAAACACGAATCAACCAACCCACATCAACTTGAAAAGTTATTAAAAGTATTCATTTAAAAATAATATATACTAGATGCCACTTTCGTTTTATATTTTTATATAAAAATTTAATATAAAAACAATTTAACTTAGAAGGAAACCCAAACATGGTGAGACATGAACCTAGAACTCTCAAAAAGTCATTAATATTTTATATATATAATTTTATAAATATATATTTACATATTGTTTTACTCATATTATGAGTATATTTTAATCTAGTAATATAATAAAATTTTGACTGAATTTATTGTCACAAATCAAATGATACTAACTTAATTAGTGAAATTACAATAATATCAAAATCGTTAATATATAGGTAATTCTGTAATTTAATTTTTAAAATTATATTTTAATTTTAAATTATTTTCGACATGTATTACTAATTGAGTTTTTCTTTGTTTAATACAGTAAATAAGCAAATGAAGAATTTATCTTTTTAAAATAACTAGTTCACTCCTCAAAAGCTCACTTGGCTATTGTAATTTTTTCTATCATTATTTTCGAAATTATAAATTATACGTAAATCTAAAATCGGAACTTATTGTTTGAATGTTAAATATCTTTAAAAATAGTCATAGTTGTAAGAGAATATAATATATATATAGTTTTTTCCATATAGTTAGATGGTTGGTCCTACTTTTCAAAGTTAATAATAAAAGTTTAATGATGATGTATTTGATGAAATTAAAAGTTGTTTCTTTTATGTTTTTAAGTCCAATCAACTCATGCCTAACTAATTATAAGTAAAAATTGATCATAAAATACAGAAAATTAGTCGCTAGGTTGGTTCTAGTAAATACAATGAAAAATAAAAAAATTGGGTCTTTAATTTTTGGCATAATAATAAATTTAGTACTTAATGTTTAAATCTTTTATCAATTTAACTCTTATCGTTTTAGCTAAACTTGATCCTCAATCTTTTAAAAGAATCATATTCAACCATCAACCTTTCAAAACAAAAAGTCGACTTCTATTTTTAAATGAAATACTAACCAAAATATTAAATTTTTAAACATAACACCTTGCATGACAATTCATATCCACTTCATGCCTTTTTTAAAAAAAATTATAAACTCTTTTATTGTTTTTTAATTTTTGAATACTTTATAGTTTTAAAATTATTTTTAATGTGACATATAAATAATGTCATGTCAGCATGAAATATACATAAACTACCATACAAATTGCCACACTATTATCATTAAAAATTTATTTTTAGTTAACATTACCCTTTATTCAAAAGGGTAATGATAAAAGTTAAATTCATCAAATATATAAATAACCTAATCATTGGGTTGACAATGTGAGAAGCCATAGACATAAATTTTGAAGGGTTGTAGTAGAGGACAGACTTGAGTGTAATTTACTAATAGTTTAATATAACTTGAGTAAAATTTACCTAAAATTTATTAAGATAAGACCAAAATTTGAGTTATGGCATCCATGATTTCTTTAAAAGTTTTGAAATTTTTATGAAGATCAAACTATCCATCTGTTCATCTAAAAAGCAACCGAAATTTTTCAACAAATTAATGAGAAACAAAGAACCCTAAAAAAAGAGAAACTTACGTTAACAAAACTTGGGTAGAACATGACTTGCGCCTTGTTGTTCAAAACATCAACAACAGCTTCCTTAATTCCCGGAAGCCTCTTAATAGCCTTCTCGACGGAGCCAGCGCAGGCTGAACATGTCATCCCCATCACTGAAAACATAGCTTTCGCCTCTGATCCCTGCAAGCTCGTTTCTTGTGCCGTAACCCCTTTTGGGTATTTGGGCATCGATGGATAATGAGGCCTTGGTGACAAATCCCCATAACTCTCCTTCCTTATGCATGCCAAAGCTAACAACTTCGTCCCCATCTTCAAACTTCTTGCCAAATCAACATCATTCCCTCTTGCAGCCTGAACAGCCAAAATATAAAAACAAAACCCAGTGAGATAAATGAAAGACAAATTAAATTTAATCTATGGGGGTATAAAAATGAATTGAACCCAAAACCAACCTTAACAGTGAAATCATGAACTGATTCCTTAGAAGATTGAGAAGCCATAGTATGATGAATAACTCAAATCTCAAACTACCCGAAGAAGACCTTAGCGAAATCAGACGAAGAACAAAAAAGGGTTTTGCTTGGAACTCAGTATAAGAGGAGCAAAAGCAGAGTTAGTTTATTTATTTCTCAAACGAGGGTAATACAAGTTGAAAAGGGAACCATGCAGCGTACTTTATAGGATTTTGAGAAGACGGTCAAAACGTCGTGTGGGGACCGTGAAGGCAAATTTTACAACGTGGAATTTTCATATGCGCATCAGGGCTACGTACGTCCCCTTGTTCTGTACTTTTGGGCGTGTGAACGGAACATTTTGCGCTTTGCCCATTTCTCAATTGGGTTTAAAATTTGTTAAAATAGTTTCATAAGTTTAAAATTTATTCTTTTTACTTTTATTTTTTGAAATTTAACTATTTTATTTTTCATATTTCAAATTCAAATCCAATATCTTAATTTTTTATTAAATTTATTGGTATTATATTTTGAAATTTAAAAAAAATTTACATTTGGTATAAAAACACTTTCAACTCCCTCACATTACATTTGAAGTCTAAAAGTACTCCATTGACAAGCAACAAATATTTTCCATATATATATATATATATAATAATAATAATAATATGAGGTTACAAAAAGGAATCAATTCTATTATATAGCATAATTTACAAATGGTCATTTATTACGATAATAATCTACCATGTGTAACTGATTTAAAAAATTAATTCAAAAAAAATTCCTGAAACAAATTTGGACAAAATTTCCTTATCTTTAATTTGTTGATATCTCGACAAATTTGGAATGAAAAAATTAATTTATAAAATATATTTCCATTAATTCAATAGTTTACATGTTATATTTATTTTCACAGTATCAATGAGTTTAAATATTTATATGGAAATTAAGCGTGAAATAGTAAAATTAAGGTATTCATATTCATTACCAGCTTTTTATCTGAATATATTAATTTGGTAAAATTTGCAACATTTCGGTAATATTATTACTTTTTTGTATTATGATAAATATAAATTAAAAAGGGAAAAATTGATTTGGTTTTACAGTTTTATTAATGAAATAAAACTTCATATATATTTGGTATGCACCCTGAAACTAATGTTATGAATGCTTAGAACTTTCTAGGAAAAAAGGACTGATATTTCACAGACTGTTTTCTTCCGCTATAAGAAATAGCCATGTATGTATATCTATGGTTGCCAAAACTCCAGCTTAAAATGAATATAAAAATGGCGGAAATTTGGCTACTTACGCTGTAATTTGGAATGGAAAAACATATTTCCAAATTAATTCAATACTTATATTTAATTTTTAAAATATTTATATTTATTTTTCATGATGAGTTTAAACTTATTTTATTTTCAACATGTTATATTTTTGTTGAATAGAATCAATATTTTTTCTATATGATTACAAGATTATGCATATATAAGTGTGAGTGCTCTGAATACCAATTTCATGTAGGATAAATGATGAAATCCCAGAAAAAAGGAAAAGAAAAAAATGCTAGCAGAAAAGAGAGAGAAGAGAATCCGAGGCTTTGGACAAATACAGTATCTCTGGCATTTCATTCCATCCTCCTTTCTATATCTCAGTTTAGAAAAACATAACATGAAAATAGCAAATAACTAAAACATAACTTAGGCAAGGCTCTTTTAAAAATAACTTAAATTTCAGTTTATAAGATAAACTAGGTAAAAGTATTAGGCATCATGTGATTGCATTTCATTTCATCTTACTAAAAAAAAAGTTATTATACATTTTGAAATGTGTAAATTAGTTCCTCTCATAAATTTTATCAATTAAATGATTATGTGGAACGTTAAATTCATGCTGAAAATTATTTTTTATGGGTAAACTATAAAATAGTTACCAAATTATGCCTTTCGTTCTATTTTAGTGACCCAACTATTAATTTTTTTGATTTAATCACTAAGCTTTTGAATAGTAACAAAATTAGCTCTATGATGTTTACGTTCTATCATTTTGATCTTAAATATAAAAATTTAACAAATTTAGCCCTCAATGTTTACAAAATTTTAATTTTAGTTCTAATTCTAAAATTCATTAAATTTGGCCTCAACATTTATAAAATCATCAATTTAGTCCTAACTCTAAAATTTTAAAATATTTTTAAAAATCAATTCATTTTAGCCCTTTATAACCCATCAGCAAATCTATGTGAGATATTAAAATAAAAAAAAAAAGAGTACCATCTTTCAACTCAATTGCAAAAAAACTCTAAAAATTTGAGATAAAGCACAATAATTTAAGATCCAAAAGAAAATAAAGGCATAAAAAACGTTATATGTTCGGGATTATTCAAGACAAGTTCCAAATTAATTGGTTTGGTCTAGTGTGAAGCCTAAGTTATAGTAAAAGAAATTGTTGCAAGTGACTTGAAAGAGGGTACTCTTTTTCTTATTTTAATATCTCACATTGGTTAGCCAATGGGTTATAAAGGGGTAAAATGAAATTTTTAAAAAATATATTTTTTTTAATTTTCACAGTTAGGGCTAAATTGACAGATTTTGTAATATTGAGGCCAAATTCATTTATTTTTTAAAATTAGAACTAAAATGACAAATTTTGTAAACATTGATGGCTAAATTTGTTGAATATTTTATATTTAGGATCAAAATGATAGATGTGTAAATATTGGTGGGCTAAATTTGTTACTAGACCAATAAAAAAACACAAAAGCTTAGAGTGAGTAAGATATTTAATTTGAAAAGTTTAGTGACTAAATCGAAATTAATAGTTGGGTCACCAAAATATAATGAAAGTCGTAATTGAGTGACAATTTTATACTTTACCTATAAAATATTAATTTTCAACATGGATTTAATGTTTCACATCATTATTTAATGATAAAATTTAATGAAGGGTTAATTTGTATGTTTCTAAATGCATAACTACTCATTCACTTATTTTTCAGTAAAGAGTTCAAAATGTAATCCTTCCTAAATTCAATGGATTCCCTCGTACTTTTACTAATAAATTATCAACTCATACACTAATAGAATGTAACGTAATAAACTTCATGCATTAATATATTTATATACTTCTATTACTACTTTAATAATTTAAATATATTTATTAATTATATATTATATCTCACGTACCAGATAAAATTAGTATTATAGAAGAGAAAAAAAAAGAAAGACTTTCATCCTCATGCAAAGCTCGCCTAACTCTGAAATTACAATTATATCCTGAAAGTCATAACATCAAACATATGTACATAACTTGGCAGCCTAGCGAAACCAGTCTTTTCATGATACTTTTATTATTTAGTTTGCCAAATTTCACATCCCTAACTTATACATATACATATATAACAAACCTGCATAGATATATATGTGGATATATAGAACTCCCATCATCTATTACTCAATTTGTATTCCACCAATCTCAAGGTTTTCCAGCTTCTTGGGTCTCTCGTAATTCTTCAACAAGAGTGAGCAGCAAACAACACTAACAGAGGAAGCAGCCATGGCAGCTCCAGCAATCCATGGAGGTAAACGAAATCCAGTTGATGGAAATAGAGCCCCTGCAGCTATTGGAATCCCAAGTATATTATACCCCAATGCCCAAATATAGTTAAGGCGAATACGAGAAAATGTTTTCTTGGAAAGGTGTATGGCTGTGATCACATCCTCTAAGTTACTCTTCATCAGAACTATATCAGCTGCCTCTATTGCAATATCTGTTCCTGCACCGATTGCCATACCGACATCGGCGGCTACAAGTGCCGGCGAATCATTGATGCCATCCCCTACCATTGCCACAGCATAGCCTTCCGCTTGTAGCTCTTTTACTTTCTCTGCTTTTTGTTCAGGTTTAGCTTCTGCAACAACAGTTTCAATGCCAATTTGACTAGCAATGGAACTTGCAGTTCCCCAATTATCACCAGTCACCATGATGCTTCTTACATTCATTGACTTGAGAATTGAAATAACTTCTTGTGCACCTGGTTTCACTGGATCGGATATGGCGAGAACTCCCGTTACTTCACCGTCTATCGATACTAAAATGCCGGTTTGAGCCATCAATTCGGTTTCGGTTAACATGTCTTGAGCATCAACTGGAATAACAATGTTGTTTTCCAACATTAAGCTCTTGTTTCCCACAATTACTTCCTTGTTCCTAACAATGGCTTTCACTCCATGTCCTGTTATAGAGACGAAGTCACGTGCTTCTGGCCATGCAGGGTTCTCTTCATCTTCTCTGAACTTCTTGGCGTACTCGATAATGGCTTTGGCTAAGGGATGCTCACTGTTTACCTCAGTTGCGGCAACAAGCTCGTAGAATTCATGTAACACCATGTTTTTCAACAGTCTTGTGTTAACAACGACCGGCTTTCCGACCGTGAGAGTTCCTGTCTTGTCGAATACAATGCAATTTACCTTATGTGCACCTTCCAATGCTTGACCACCTTTGATTAATACACCTAGAGATGCACCGACACCGGTACCGACCATAACAGCAGTAGGGGTTGCAAGCCCCAAGGCACATGGACAAGCTATGACCATCACTGAGATTCCAAACTGAAGTGCCAGCTCGAAACTATCCATTGAAGATGGTATCCATGATTCAGGGTAACCATGGAGCTTTCCAGCTAAAAACCATGCAAGCCACGTTGAAAACGAAAGCATGATCACCTGTTGAAGACAACAACAAGAACAAGTAGCTTAAAACCAACTTTATGGAAACAATCCTAAAAGGACTCTCTTTACTTACCAGAGGCACGAAATATTTGGAAATACGATCAGCAAACTTCTGTACAGGAGCTTTGGCCATTTGAGCAGATTCAACAAGACGAACAATCTGTGCAAGTGCACTTTCTGAACCAACCTTTGTTGCTTTAATATGCAATACTCCATTCTCATTAACCGTACCTCCGATAACCGTATCGCCTTTCCTTTTTGCCACCGGTCGTGCTTCTCCGGTTATCATGCTTTCGTTTATATGACTTTGTCCCCACAAAACAAAACCATCTGAAGCTACTTTTGCACCAGGTATGATTTTGATAATATCATTCTTTTGTATCAATCGACTATCGATTTCTTCTTCACTTATCACATTCCCTTCTTCATCTAAACTCAACAATATTGCTGTCTCAGGTGCAAGGTTCATAAGCTTAGCAATGGCTTCTGATGTTTTTCCTTTAGCTAGAACCTCAAGATACTTACCAAGTAAAATGAATGAGATAAGCATTGCACTTGTTTCAAAAAAATCAGTACCTTCAAAATCTGGAGAAGAAGCAGCTCTTATCACAGTGTATACAGAATAAAAGTAAGCTGCATTAGTCCCCAATGCGATTAAAACATCCATATTTGCAGACCCATGGCGTAATGCTTTATAAGAACCGGTGTAAAAGCGTCTCCCTATTATGAACTGAACCGGAGTTGATAGTACCCATCTTATGACTTCACCTATAGTTAACATATTCACTACTTTGGTGTCCAATCCATGTTTGATTCCAGGGATATACATGAAAACCATGGAGGTTAAAAATACAGGAGTAGTGAAAATCAAGCTCCATAGGAAGGATCTGAAGTACTGCTTAATTTCTTCCTTTCTATGAGATTCCCTTCCAGCACCTTCGCCTTCGGGATATATCGTTGCCTTAAAACGCCTACTACTACCTGTTGAATCTATTACTTTGATGAAGTTTCTTGGTCCTGTCATATCTGGTTTGTATGAGACTGCAATTTTTTTGAGTTCAGGGGATGTTTGTACAGCTTGAACACCAGGGAGTGCTTGAAGGGAATTTTCAAGCATTCTCATCGAGTTAACCGTCCTTACACCGTCGATACGGAGATTGATCTTGCTCATGTCTTCTCCAGTACTAACAAGTACGGCTCCGAATCCGGTCTCTTCTATTTTCTGCATGAGTTGATTGTAGGTTATGATTTTGGGATCATGATGAATCTGTGCTTCTTCGGTTGCTAAAGCCACTTGGACCTTTTGCACACCGGGAACTGGCTGCAAAGCATTTTCAAGAGTGGTGGAACAAGAAGTGCATGTCATTCCGTTGATCCGAATCCGGCAGACTTGAACGGATTTATCGTCGGTCTCGTCTTGAATCAATGCAGCTTGAAATCCAGCATCTTCAATGGCCTCAAGAATGCTCTCTTCCTATAAATGTTTAATATTTTAAAACCTTGTTCAACATAAAAAAAACAAAAGAACAAGACAGATTCAAGTCCAACATGCATCTAATAAGTTAGGAGCTAAATCCTGCACCTTTTAATAGAACTGCAAGAACAATTAGTGGGATACATTTTTAAGCTCTACTTCATTCACTTAACGTCATCAAGTAACATCTTTTTGCATCTGTAACAATGGGCAAAGCTGTAGCAAAACTTTCAGTCCAACCCTATTAGTCATTTGGAAATTACCATCCAACAGTAAACAACATCAAGCATAGTTCTTGACGTACTAGTATATTTTTTTTCCAATAGTTTTCCCTCACTTAAAAGTTAAATATCATATCTATACATAGTATATTTAAGCTTGTAACAGAGTTAATTGCACAAATTAATCCATCATCAATTCAATTAAAAGTTATTAAAAATATTATTATTTTTAAAAATATACGAAATATTAGTATAATGTTTCTTTTGTTTTGTGTTTTTATATTTTATATAAAAATCTCATATAAAAATAATTTGAAATATTATATTTATAGTTATTATATAATAACTATTATATATATTTATAGTTAAATATATATATTTAAGCTCTTAACAGAGTTAGTGACACGAATAAACTCAACATCAACTCAATTGAAAATTATTAAAGAAAATATTCATTTAAAAATAATAGAAATTAGATGCTACTCTTTTTATATTTTTATATAAAAACTTAATATAAAAACAATTTAACCTAGAAAAAACCTAAACATGGTGAGACATAAACCTAGAACTCTTAATATCTGATTAATATTTTTATATATAATTTTATAAATATATTTTTACATAATTTTTTTGCTCGCATAATGAATATATTGTAATCTAATATATAGTTAAATGGTTGGTCCTACTTTTCAAAGTTAATAATAAAAGTTTAATGATGATGTATTTGATGAAATTAATAGTTGGTGCTTTTATATTCTCAATATCTTTTAACTCCAATCAACTCAAGATATGTCTAATCAAATATAAAGAAGGATTGTTCTTAATGTATAGAAGGATTAGTCACTAGGCTCATTCCACTAAATGCATTGAGAAACCAAAAAATAAATTTTAATTTTTTGGCATAATAATTAATTTAGCTCTTAATGTTTATATATATATTTTTTATCAATTTAACTCTTATTTTTAACTAAATTTGACCTCGATCTTTTAAAAGAATCATATTCAACCATTAACCTTTTTTTTTTTTTAATTATGAAATTTTTATGACTTAAAATTTGAAGGGTGGTAGTAGAGGACAGACTTGGGATTTAAGTATATAAACGTAAGGTGGGGAGTCATGGTTCACGACCATGCTGGCCCCATTCACAAAAACAAATTGCAGCAACCTGTAGATTTGTAGGTAAAGCATCAATGGAAGTCAAAATGGAAAGGGTTCATAGTCATGCCTACTTTAAGTTGTTTTTTCATTATCCTCCCCAAGCAAAGGTAAGTGGGAATAAAGGCAATAAAGTCAAACTTGTAAAAGCAGAGAACCAAATATGGTTTTTTGTTGCTTAGTGAAAACAATTCATTTCACTGCACAAACAAACAAAAAACCCATTAAAGTTTTAGGTAAACTACTAAATTTTTAATAATTTTATGTTTTAGTTATTTAATTTTAAAATGTGATAAAAAAATATCTGTAATTAATTGAAGTATGTTTTTATAAAATTAATATTGAATAATTTGAAAATTTTTATTTAAATCACTAAACTGGTAAGTTTTATTTTTAAAATTTAACTAGTGAGCTTGAAGTGACGATTTAATGATCGGTACAATAGATTAGTACCCATCAATGAGTAGAAGAACATATCTTAGATTCAAGTCGATTTGACGGTTAGTGTTGAAGATCGAAGGAGAATGTTGTTTGAATTTTGGTTCATAGATTTGTGACATTTAAAGTTGTTTCATAAAATATATATATATAGAAGAGAAAGGGAATTAGAACTTTGATTGGTGTAGACGATGTGAACAGAAAATGTCATGCAGTAGCACCTTTAATAGTCCGCTTATTTAAATGAAAATTTTCAAATAGTTTAATGACCAATTTGTAACTTTTTAAAATTAAATGATCAAAATATAAACTTATTAATAGTTTAGTGACCTTAAGTGTAGTTTACCTAAAGTTTAGTTATCTAATCCATTTACTCCTTAGATAAGAACAAAATTTGAGTTGATTTCTTCAAAAGTTTTGAAATTTTTATGAAGATCAAAATTCCCAAATCAAGCATCAAACTTTTCTCCATCTGTTCATCTAAAAAACAACCGAAAATTTTTCAAGAAATGAGAAACGAAGAACCTAAAAAAAGAAAAACTTACGTTAACAAAACTTGGGTAGAACATGACTTGCGCCTTGTTGTTCAAAACATCAACAACAGCTTCCTTAATTCCCGGAAGCCTCTTAACAGCCTTCTCGACGGAGCCAGCGCAGGCTGAACATGTCATCCCCATCACTGAAAACATGGCTTTCGCCTCTGATCCCTGCAAGCTCGTTTCTTGTGCCGTAATCCCTTTCGGGTATTTGGGCATCGATGGATAATGAGGCCTTGGTGACAAATCCCCATAACTCTCCTTCCTTATGCATGCCAAAGCTAACAACTTCGTCCCCATCTTCAAACTTCTTGCCCCTTAATTATACTGTAAAAGAAATAGGGTTACGTAGTTTTATCAGTTTAAAGGAGAGAAAAAAAAAGAGGATTCGTGGATGATTTAATTTTGACTATAGACAAGTGGAGGTTGAAACGGAGGGGCCAAGCAATATGAATATAAACAAAATTTTATAGAGGAAGGGTAGATGGTGTGTCCCCTCAAATAAGGTCAGTTGGCCATGAGTATGCTTGAGGTATGTTCTACCATATTTAGGGAAAAAAACGAAAGCTAAGAAAGGCTTTTTAAAAGAACTTTGTTTCCTTATAGTGTTTCTTAACCTCATACGTCAAAGTCTAGTTCACGAGGTTTAGCCATCTTTGGGGTTAACTTTTCTTTTTAGTTACAAAAATACTATACGTATTAATTAAACTAAATCCTTAATTCCAGGGAATTAACGTATACAAGAAACTAATGTGCCGGTATGACGCAAAAAAGAAAGTAATATCTTGTAATCCAAAATGGAAATGAAGAACTTCTTGGTTTATGTTATGAATGCTTAGAATTTTCTAGGAAAATGGTAAGAAAATAGAAAAGGGAGTTTACGTGAAATATATAGAGACTCCTCAACTGTTTTCTTCAGCTGCAAGAAATAGCCATGTATGTATATATATAGTTGCTTGAACCGCCAAAACTCCAGCTTAAAATGAATATAAAAGTGGCGGAAAGTTGGCTACTTACGCAGTTTATATAAATATATATACACTAACCTTATCTTGGGTTATGATACCTTCCCAAACGTGGTTGACTTTCTGTATAAAAATAAAAATAGAATCTTTGATTTAAGATCCCAAATTTTGACCTGGGCCGGCTATCCAGGTGTTTAGTGTTTTTTTTCACTGCTCAACCATAGTTAATTACGTGATTGCTGAATTCACCATTTCTTGAATTAATGTCATTCTCAAAGTCCAAGTTGATCAGGTTTTGCAAAGATAGAATATTGTGCTTATCTGATCAAAACAAAATAAAAATCAATTTAATAAACTCATCGATTGGTCACTATGTTATAATCAACATAGCCAATTTCATCTCCTTTTCTTACTCTTAATTCACATGATTTGTGGTTTCGCAATAACAAGAGTAAGATTTTAATTATAATTTTTCATCTCCTTTTCTTACTCTTAAATTATAATTATAATTTAAGGGATAAAGTACAATTTTACTGCATATAAATTTATAATTTCTCTATTTATAAGAAGACTAAATTGATTTTTATTATTATATGTAACATATATTTATATGGAAATCAAACGTGAATTTAGTTAAAATAGTAAAATTGAGGACAGAGAAATAAAATTGCATAAACAAATATAAATTACATAAAAAAATAAAATTGCACCCAATTTTAGTGTGTACATTGTTATATTAATGATTCTTTTAAGTCAAATCATATTCTTTTAAATTTATTTGATATGAAAAATAAAAATATTTTTATAATTATATTTATTACTTTACAAGTGGAATGAACACTTTAATAATATCTCAACCAAGTTAATTTTTGGTTGACTGTAGTATTGTTAAGATATTATGTTTTAAGAATATCTAAATATATTGTATATATTTTAGGCATATATTTAAAAATATATTTAGGAATATATTATATATCTTTCCTATTCCTACGTGACTACTATTGTATAAATATTATATATGTATACTCTTGAGGTTTATCAATAAGATCAAAAGGGATTACCCTATTTTTTTCATGGTATCAAGAGCTTAGGTTCTCCTTTTATTTTTTTTCTCCAAGCCATTTGCTTCTTATTTTTTATTTTGCCCAGCGACGTGGCAGTGTTAGCCTCTAGGTTGACTATTGCCCACCTTTTTCTTTGGCCAAGTCGAGGCATCATACTCAATCCATTCTAAGCCGTTGATTACTTTGTTGACTAAACTCTTTTAGTCCTATTTCTAGCTTTGTCCTTTGTTTCCCATGCTTTGGATGCCTATTACTTCAAGCCATATTCATGTTTCTCAGTTTAACACAATTTTTTTCATCGTTCTTAATGGCTAACCGCGATTCTACTTCTCCACTACCACCACATAAAATTGAACCTAACTCTCCATTTTTTTCTCGGGTCCTCAAGATCGACCGGTGATTTTATTACTCCTATTCGATTAAAACTTGATAATTTTAATGATTGAGCTTATGTTATTTGCGTCACTCTATCTTCTCGGCACAAATTTGGATTTCTTGATGGTATCATTACAGATCTTGTTCCCCCTTGCTCAAAGGATGATTGGGTTACCATTCATTGTATGCTTGTGTTTTGGATTCCCAATACTATTGATTCTGAGAATCCTATATTTCATGAGCAAACTAAACATATTGAAGTAGACTGTCACCTTGTTAGGAATGCAATCCAAGATGGGTTGATTGCACCTTCTTATGTTCCAACCTCCGTTTAGTTGGCTGACATTTTTACAAGGTGCTTGGTAAACCATAATTTGAATACTTTCTCAACAAGTTGGGCATTTATGATCTGCATGCTCTAACTTGAGGGGGTATTAGGATATTGTTATGGGATATTATTTTTAGGAATATCTAAACATATAGTATATCTTTTAAGCATATATCACGACTACTGTTGTATAAATATGATGCCTACTCTTGAGGTTTATCAATAAGATTAAATATAAATAAATAGATAGCTATACTAAATTATCATAAACTGATTGGGATCGTTAATTATCACGGATTTCATGAATGGAAAAATGATTTATCTAACTTTCTCAAACGAAAGCTTAATTATAACCAACTTAGGTGAAAACACTAAACGAATGACATCAATTTTAGGGTTTTTTATAATATATTTACAATTAATTCAAAAGCAAACTATTATCAATTTAGCCATCACAATAAGATAACTCTTATGATTTGGTCCTATAAAATGAATTTTGAATGAACGCTGAATGCTACTAAGCCAATAGGTGGGGTTTGAAGTTTTGTTAATTATAGATCAACTTTGTCATCCTTTCAAAGTAATACTCAATTATTAGATATTTGTAGATTTGAGAAATGTAAGCAAATATATTTATTATGTTTTGGAATTATTGGACCCTAACTATAAATCCATCAAATATTTTGGTACAATAATCCAAGGTGACGAAGTGAAAATGATGACCAAGTTCATGAAATTTCAGCAGAGGTATTAAAATTACTCGTCTATTACGTTTTCACTGAGATCAGTTCCAGTCAGCACAACAACGATAATTAAATTAATTTAAAACATTATATCATATTTTAATTCATCACTTTATTGTGGTTCAATTTTAGGTTTAAAGGATAAATATTAAAATTAGACATGAATTTTGATTTTGTATGATTTTATATATGTAATTTCGATTTCATTCAATTTTAAAAATTACTTACGACGTTATCCAATTAGCCCTACATGTACAAACAAGTATATTATTCAATATGAAAATAAATGTATGTATTCATTTCTTTAAATGTGTATAAGTGATGTATACATATGAATGGCAATACAAGGTTCATATGTATAATTGCACTAAATAAAAGTTCATATATCGAAACAAAATTCATTTATAAATTTGATATTTATCCTAGATTTAATTAGTATATTTTATGTATTTTCACAAAATTTGATTTTAGAGAATTTGAAAATACCACTCTTCTTTTAGATTTTTTAAAAATAATAATAGAGTAATTAACAATTACAAAAAGAAAAAGTAAACTAATTACAAATTTCATCAGCAGCTTTAATAAATTATACATAAGTGTATAGGAAAAATATTAAAATTTTCATACACCAAAAAAGCAATTTACAGGAATTGAAAAAATGACGAACTCAGCTGCAGATTATTGGATTGTCAAGATGGTGTCCATGGAAATCGAGGGAGTTAATGTTTGGCATTTACTCGGACGAATCTTTTAGATTGTATTAGCGTAGCTTTATTTTTTCAAAAAACAAAATCGATGAACCCGCATGCAAAACCCTATTTAAAAGAAAGAATATTCAGTTACGTAAGTTTAGCTTAAATAAATAAATAAATAAAAACACAAGACATTTCATAATAATTAAAATCTTTTCTAATTACCAAATCAACATTGACCCTAATATTATTTTATGAAAAATTAATAATTTTAATTCCCAAAATATATTTTTTTGTTGTCTTAATTGCTCGTACTTTTGTAGAAAAGTTGCGTCGTGCAATAGTTATCATAGCGAGGTAATGAACGTTTGATTAAACGACTTTTGAAAACAAGACAAAACTTTCAGAGTCTGGTGATAGTAATTTTCGTAAAAAATTATCTGACGACTAATTGGGCCATCTGCCAACTCAAATGTATTACTGCATTCCAACAATTCATTGGTTTTATATGTTTATTGGTAAAATAAGTCTTAGAATTTTAAAAAAAATTAATTAAATCATTTTGAATTTTTTGCAAGCCTCTAAACCAATAAAATTGATCAAATACGTCATTTTACTGCCAATAACTATTAGTATTTAATGGCGATACTGATCTGGCTATTAACAAACCACGTCAGCAAAAATAAAAATAAAAATAAAAGTTGTTTCTTAAAAACTCTCTTGTTATCTAACCCTGGAGAGTGGGGATTCACATCCTCCTACGACCCATCATTCCCCACGAAATCTAAGTAGTCAAAGAAGTTTGCAAGCCAAGTAACCCAATATAAACTCCTCGAGTCCCTACCTAACCTTGGAAGGTGGTGCCTTGCATCCTCACATGGCCCTTCATCCCTAAGAAGTTTGAGTAGTTCTAGAAGTTTGCAAGCCAATTAACCTCGAGAGTAAGCTCCTCAAGCCTCTAAGGTAACCCCAAGTTAGGCTCCTTAAGCCTTTTTAGGCCCCTTGTCACTTGTTATGAGTATTTCATCAGTAGCTTTATTGATAAAGTTAGTTAAAAGAGTTAGTTAGTAGTTAAACACAGTTAGTTAATAGTTAGTTCTTATATGCTTTTATTAAATACTCAGTTGGTAACTCTCAATACTTTAATGAAGTTAGAAATGTTTTCATAGCTTCTTTATCGTTGATTTCAACATGGTATCAAGAGCTAAGGCTTTCTTGGTACCTGTGGTTGATACGCCTCGACATTCTTCCAACACTGGGGAAGCAGTTCATTTGCAGGGTCAAGGTAGTGTTGCTTTACAGACAGTCCATTATTTCTCCAAGCATGACACCATCAAACTCGATGAGCACAATTTTCTCTTATGGAAACATCAACTCTTATTGATTATTGAAGGATACGATCTTGAAGGATTTGTGTTAGGTACCATTCTTGTCCCTTCTCCTCTCATCACTGCGAACGAGGGTCAGTTAGTTAATAACCCTGCATTTCTTGTTCATAAGAAGCAAGGCAAGTTTCTAGCCTCTTGGCTACTATCTACGGTCACAAATGATATCTTGGTACATCTCACAACGGGCAAGACTAGTTTTAAAATCTGGACGATCATTGAAAGAAGATTTGGTGCCAAATCCAATAAAAATTATCGAGTATGCGCCATGCTCTATACTCACTCAAGAAAGTAAATCTTACCATTAATGAGTATTTGTCCAAAGTAAAAAGTCTGAGTGACAATCTAATTGCAGCTGGTAGTTTGGTTACTAAACAAGAACAAGTGAGCATCATCTTGGCTGGTCTTTCTATAGAATATAAGTTAATTCGTGTGATCGCCTCTACTACTCCTATGTCTCTTGACTTGTTGACTGAAATGCTTCTTGATTGTGAAGCACGACAGATGGCTTTGCTGACAGAAGTTCCTTTACAAGCCAATTTGGCATCTCACTAAAAACATGATACCGTCAACAGCTCGAAACATACTGCAGACTCCAACAGCTATTCTCAGAAGTTTAAGCAATGACACATAGGGTAAGGACAAGGCTGGTCTTATAACACCCCTAACCCTTATCCGTCATTGAAACAAGGTTACAGAGCATTACCGAACTTTACAAATTAAATACGGGCATTTCACAACCTTTGTTACACATATTAAGAATCAATCATATAACACCCATATTGTCCCTTAGATGGACCCTCGAAGCCCTAATATTCACCTTAGATGTGAATCGGGACTAAACCAGGTACTCAAAGAATTTTTCCTAAAATCTCAAAAATTTTCTTAGAAGTAGGGGACACACGCCCGTGTGGCTAGCTGTGTGGCTCACACGACCAGGAGAAACGCCAGTGTCTTAGGCCATGTGGGCATTCGATATGAGGTACACAGTCTTGTCCCAACCCATGTCCTTACCGTGTAACTCTCTGACTTGAGTCACACAGTCACACACCTGTGTGCTAGGCCATGTGCAAGGTGGATGGGTCACACGGCCAAGCTACAAGTCCGTGTGCTAGGCCGTGTGTAAAAACTTGGGCATTCTGCTTGAAATTTTAAGATGCAGGGGACACACGGCCAGACCACACGCCTATGTGTAAGGCCGTGTGTCACACACGACTGAGACACACACGCATGTGGACGAAAATAGGTCATTTTAATGCCATTTTTCTTACCCATTTTGACATTAATCTGCACTCAACATTCACATACACCAATATATCCCTACCAAGCAATTAATACAAGCTAAAACGTGTTCTCAACATGACATAACATCACAAATATTTCAATTACTTATACTTACCTATTTAACTCATTTCATTGATTTATCAAACTCTACTACTAATTATATACATACAAACGTTTAAGATTCACAACCACAATTCAAACTATTTCATTGCCAAACCAACCCTATACATGTCATATAAACCAAAATTTACATTATAAAAACTACCGGACTAAACTAGATAGTGTAGCTTGATGTGTTGGTCTGATCTCTCGATTATACGTTAATTTACAAAAATATTAAGCAACACGAGTAAGCTTAATGTAGCTTAGTAAGTTCAATAAGTTAAATATTGATCTTACCGAACTTAATATAATAAATTAAATTGTAAATAAATCATACATTTTTCCCTATCAAATACAATATAATCAATAAACACACTTCCTTCAGATCAATATCAATAATAATCTATAAATCTTTCAATTCAATCGCATAAGTCTTTTACCATTTCTTATTGAATCGAAGAACAACTTATGGATATGAGTACATAGTTCTTTTTGTGCCATAGTCCAACTATGATCTTAAACATGCATTGTCATGGCCCTGCCATGGTCTTACATTTGTAGTGTCATAACCCAGTTATGGTCTTATCATCAAAATGCCATAACCCAACTATGGTCTTACACATGTATATATACTGCCACGGTCCAACCATGGTCTTACGTTCAAGGTGCCATAACCCAGTTATGTTCTTTTCATTAAAATGCCATAGCCAGCTATGGTCTTAGATTTAAACATTGCCATGGTCCAACCATGGTCTTATCCATCAATTCATTCTTTTCCATAGAACGATCGTACCCAATCCTATGTTCTACTCATTTTAAACATTCAATTTAATTTTCATACTTTTACAATAATCTTAATTTCAACAAAAAAATATGAATAAATATATTATAAAATTCCTAAATTAACAAATAATCATGAAATTTTAATCATATGAACTTACCTGGGTTAGATTGTAAAATTAGTAATAGTTCAGATACTACTCGGCTAATTTCTCTTTTTCTCGTTGATCTACGAGCTCTTGATCTAGAATGTAAAATTTTTCATTCATTACCATATATTTCAATTTCAGTCCACTTCACAATTTATACCCTTCAAATTTCAAAATTACACAATTACCCCAACTTTAACAGTTTTTACAATTTAGTCCCTCACCAATTATCTCGTCAATTGAGCTAATGTTTCTCAATTGACAATTTATCTAATTATTTTAGGTTATCTTACAGCCTTTGATACATATAAATTTAATAGCAAACCCTAATTCTTTAGTTCTTCACAATTTAGTCCTAAAATCAATTTCTATTGTAATCACTTGATAAAATCATCATATAACAAAATTACAACTTCAATTCCATGTTAATTCTTCATAAACATTCAACACTCATCCATGGTAACTTTCAAAATTACCCATAAAACCATAAACTGATGAAATAGATTGTAGGACCTAGTTGTAAAAGTTTTTAAAACACAAATTTTAAGAAAAGAGTAAGAATTGAACTCACATGTAGCAAAATATGAAAACCAGCTTCTTAAGGGTTCTTTAATGGTGTTTTTGGCTGAGAATTATGAAGAAATGTCTAGATATTCAATTAAATCCTATTTTTAACTATTAAGTTTTATTTAATTTCCAATTTTACCCCTTGTTCACACTAATTTCTTGATTTTTCTACACTCATGTCGTCCAGCCTCTTATATGAGGCTTATTTACCCTTCAAGTCCTTCCTCATTTAACATTTAGGCTATTTTATCACTTTGGAAAGTTTTGGACCTTTTTCAATTTAGTCATTTTTAATTAATTAACTATCAAAACGTTAAAATTTGCTAACGAAACCTTAATACTAACTTAATGACACTCTATAATATTTATAAAAATATTTATGACCCAGTTTATGAAATCGAGGTCTCAATACCTCGTTTTTGGAACTACTTAACCTAATAAATTCTTTTAAAACACAAATCACTAATTCAAAAATCCTTTTAAAATCACACTTAACTCATAAATAATGAATAATAAAATTTTTGAACTCACTCTTCGGGTTTAGTGGTCTCGAACCACTATTTCTGACACCACTAAAAATTGAGCTGTTACAGGTCTCGTAGCATGGCTCGTGGTAATGGTTGGAGTTTGTCACGCTTTAAACCGCAGTGCCAATTATATGGCAAAATTGTCCATGTGGTTCAAACTTGTTATCACAGATTTGATGAAAAATTTTTTGGTGTTGGTCTCAGCCATTTGATGATAGTCAATTATCATCAACTCAATGGGTAAAGTTACTCCTTTCCTGCACCTCTTTGCTTTTCTATGTCCCACTGTTGTAATTCACTTTCACAGACACATTCTTCATCCCATCAGCCACCTCCTTGAGCCTCTTCTTCTGCACTACCTGATCAGACCTGGTATCTTGACTCTAGGGCTACAAACCACATTACTTCTGACATGGCTAGTCTTACATATGTTTTTCCCTATACAGCTACAGGTCAGGTGTCTATGGGAAATGGTGACTTTTTTTCTATAGCTAACATGGGCTCTTCTACTTTATTGACTGGTCCTAGGCTTTTGCACCTTATGAATGTTCTACATGTTCTTACTGTGTGTAAGAATTTGCTGTCTGTAGGTCAGTTTGTAAGGGATAATGTAGTTTATTTTTAGTGTCACCCATATTTATGTTTTGTGAAGGATTATTCAGACAGGGAAAACTCTTCTAGTGGGCCACATGCATAATGGACTTTACAGGTTTGATGTTTCTCGTGTTGTTTCCAACAAACCTATTGCTGCTCAACAATCAAGCTCAGCACTTATATGCAATGCTCAACTTTCCTCTTCTCTTACGTTATGGCATAACAGGCTTGGCCATTCTTGTAATAACACTCTTGTTCATGTTTGGTGAGATTGTAATGTTTCTTTCAAACACAACTGTTTACCTCATATATCTTCAACTTGTCAAATGCGCAAAGCTCACAAGTAGCCTTTCAACTCTTCACAAAATAGTGTATTCTTTGCCTTTTGAACTCGTTGTGGCTGATGTTTCGAGACCAGCACATGTACAATCAAATGGTTTCTCTTATTGTGTTTCTGTTGTTAATATGCATAGCAAATATACCTGGTTGTACTTTCTCAAGACTAAGTCTAAGGTTTTCAAGTGTTTTCTTCATTTCTAGTGAATGGTACAAGTTCAATTTGGTTGTTCCATAAAAATGCTTCAGAGTGACTGGGGGAGTATCGATGTCTGTCCAATGAGCTCTCTAGGCTTGGCATCCAGCATAGGGTCACGTGTCCTCATACCTCAGACCAGAATAGTGTGGCTAAAAGAAAGCATAGACAGACAGTTGACATGGGATTGACTCTCTTGGCCCAGGCATCTATACCTTTGGAATTCCGGTCATCTGCGTTTGCTCATGTTGTTCATTTGATCAACAGATTACCTACTCACATTCTACAAAAGAGTAGCCTTTGTGAGAAACTTTACAAAGTTAAACCTTCTTATTCCTAACTAAAGGTGTTTGGTTGTGCTTATTTCCCTTATTTGAGGCCATTTCACCAACACAAAATTCAATTTCGATCCAAACGATATGTCTTTCTTGGAATTGGTACTAATAAAAAAGGCTATAAGTGTCTTGATGAAGATGGTCGAATTTTTGTATCTCGACATGTTATTTTTTATGAATCTTAGTTTCGTTTTCAGCATGGTTTCTCTTCACAGTCTACCTTGGACTCTATTAGGTCTATCCATCAATGGTCCTACATTCCTATGGTTACAACTACTGCCCCTCCAGCTCATCCCTCTACTTCTTCATCAGGGCCAACTAGAACTTCTCCTGTGGCAGGTTCCTGTCAAGCTTCCTCTAACAGAGTTCTCCTATTGGTCGCTCTTCTTCTACAAGTCAACAAGCAAAATCCTCAACTGTAGCTTGTGTGCCTACCTCCTGTAATCAGTCTGATAATCCTGAAAGGTCCACTACCTTTGTGAATTCTCATCCTATGCAAACTCGGTCAAAGGGTGGCATTTTAAAACCTAAGGTGTTCTTCTTTGTTTTGATTAAGAAGGAGACCACATCCATTACAGAAGCATTTCAGAGTCCTGGCTGGACAGTAACTGCACAAACAGAGTATAATGCCTTACTTTCCAATCACACTTGGGATCTTATGCGCTTACCTGTAGGTCGTAGGGCAGTAGAGTGCAAATGGATTTTTAAAATCAAAAGAAATATTGATGGTTCTGTGGCTAGATGCAAAGGCATGTTGGTGGTTAAAAGTTACTTTCAAGAGGTAGGTATTCATTTTTAGGAGACATTTAGTCCTGTGGTCAAACCAACAACGATTAAAGTGGTTCTGACATTGGCTGTGTCCTTGGGATGGTCTCTCAGGCAAGTAGGCATTAATAATACCTTCTTGAATGGTGATTTGCATAAGGAAATTTATATGGTGCAACCACCAGGTTTTGAACAATAAGGGAATAATGGCCAACAACTGGTATGCAAGTTGGGAAAGGCTTTGTATGGCCTTAAGCAAGCACCTCAGGCTTAGTTTCACAAGCTGAAGGAGTTTCTCTTAGCTACTAAATTTGAAGTATCAAAAGCTTACAACTCTCTTTTTATTCATCGATCGAGGTCTCAGTTGCTATATGTTCTGGTATACGTGGATGACATTATTCTCACTGAGACCGACTCTCGAGCCATAGATCAGTTTGTTAAAGAACTCGATGTTCAGTTCTCTTTGAAAGACTTGGGGAAGTTAAGTTACTTTCTGGGCATTGAAGTCAACTACACTCAAGATGGTATTTTTCTTAGCCAAAAGAAGTACATACTTGATCTACTTCGAAGGGCCTCAATTGAAAGGTTGAATGGCTCTCCTACACCAATGGTAACCACTTGTCATTTATCATCTCATGTAGGCAGTCTTGTTAAAGATGTAATACCCCCTAACCCCAAACCGTCGCCAGAACAGGGTTATGAGGCATTACCGAACATATCAAACAATTTACAAGTAATTCTTAAATAAATAACCAACATATTAAAAAATCATTAATTCATATAAATTTTACTAATTGATTTCATTCGTTCTTTTTTAATAAAAATTTCGGCAGCATTTCTGCTTATTTTTACATAAAACACCCTGCAAAATTTCAAAACATAACCAACCCAATTCCAATATTTCAACCAAGGCATTTATATACTTAAATCTTACTTGACATATTGACATAATAACTTAATTAATAAAAATCCTATCATCATTTCTAATTAATACATAAAACTAATCTAGCCATTTCAATTTGATACCAATGCCATAAAAGGATTTCTACCATTTTACTAATATAATCATCAAAACATATAATATCTTACTTTACAACAAACTATATAACATACCAAAATAACTATTATAATTCTTATATACATGCCGCTTTCTCTTAAAGAAAGAAAACATCACCAAAACTTTTATGTCGGAGTCGGGATTGTCCTGGATGCTGAACTGAGACTCTGACCCCTTTTTTTTTCTTTTCAACCTGCGCATGGAAACAACCGTACGCTGAGTATTTTATACTCAGTGGTATTACCATAATTCAAATTATAATAGCAATAAAGAATTATAATTACCAAGCATGTAACTATCCGATTTCTTAAATATCAATTAATTTATAAACTTTCATTATTTAACAATTACAATACAATTTTTCTTTAGCTAATTTTCGATCTCAATCACATATCACATCTAACAATTTCAATCACAACATAAGCATTAATTTCATGCCTTTCATTTTCAATATCAATTTCAATTCGAAATTTTAAATTTTCTCATATTCAATTGTTCACCCTATTAACAATCTGGACTTTGACAGATACACGGATTCCAACCCAAATACACTAATACGACACATTGTGCCTAAACGGTACATAGTACCTGATCAGTATACGACACATAAAGTGCCTGAAACGACACACGAGGTGCCTGATACGACACATAAAGTGCCTGATCGGCAAAGCCGATAAATCCCGTACTCTTCTAAATCCTATGGCATGCCAATTATATCCGACTTAGCCCGACTAGTTAATAGGGTATTCAAATTCTCAATTCACTTTCATTTCCAATTCAAGATCATTTTTTTTTCTTTCACTTTCTAAGCAATTAACAATTTTAATACCAATACATATTTCAAATAATCACATATAATTAGATTTCGATTCAATTCAAACCACTATTATCATTTCAATTGCTTACCTAATTTTACTTACCGTGCATTTTAATTAAAATATACAATTAATAATAAATAAATTTAAATTATAGTAATACAAACCCGAATTTTGCTCGATTATTCTTCAATAACCTTCTCCTTTCCTTTGTGTGCCAATGCCTCGAGTTCCTTGTTAGCTATGAAAATAATAATAATTTACACCATCAATCACAACATTAATTAATAATAATAATAATAATAGAATTTCTATCTAATTTATACTTTAATTCCAATTTAATCCTAACTAAATTTATTTACTTTTCTAATTTAATTCACACTCTATTTCTATTCAAATTTCTTCTAAACTCAAATTTAACTACCAAATTTTCAGCATATTTCATTAATTTCGAATTTTCCTCGATTTAATCCCTGCAAACATAAAACTTATAGCTTACTTCACAATTTAATCCTTTTATCAACTCTAACTAGAAATTCTATCAAATAAACCCTCAATTTCATCATTTATTCAACATAAGCCCTACTCATAAATCTATTAACTTTCAAATTTTCAACTTAAATCCATGAGTATTTCACTCTAGGGTTCCAAAACATCAAATTTATGAGAAAATGACTTGATTTTACTTACTTATTAAACTTCAAGCTTCAAATCCCTAGTTTTCCCTTTTATTTTTCTTTCCCCTTTCCTTCCTTTCTTTTTCGTCTGTTCCCTGTTTCTATTCTGTTCTTCTTTTGTTTCTTTGTCTTTTTATTTTACTTACTTTACTTTATTTCTTTTATTTTAACTAGTAATATTAATAATATATATCATATAAAAAATCTTTTACTTATTATTTAAGCATATACTTATTTTTATTACAAGTGTACCTATGTAATTATTACTATTACACTTGTCTTAATTTTTACCATACATTTGTCATCTATTTAATTTATATAATGTCGAAACCATTTTTAAACAAAAATTTGGTTATCGAAAAAAAACAAAAATTGGAGTCGCCACCGATCCATGATTTAGGTGTGACCGGCTCACCTTAAAAACAAATTTGGTCTACGAAATTTGAGAAAATGGGTTCGGGAGTCAGTTACGCACGAGGAAGGGTTAGCACCCTAGTAACGCCCAAAAAATCGGTACCAAATTGATTATTTAATGTCTTGGTGTCGAAAATTAAAAAGATTTAGTTAAACTCAAATGTTGAAATCCGAAAAGGATAATCAATTATTCAAGTCATGCGAAGAAATTGAGACCCAATACGTTAGGGTACAATTTCTCAAAATCCCCGAATTTTGAATATCACCTTTTAAAAAAAAAATTTAAAGAAAATCTTCATTTCGAGAAATCAATATGTCATGCCCAATGCGTTAGGACATAACATATTGAATTCCCGAAAATGATTTTTATTTATATATTTTAAATAACTAATATTCTCGGTTATTTGGAATTAACAAAGAAAATTGGAACCCAATACGTTAGGGCTCAATTTTCCTCGAGAATCCCTAACTTTGAATATCGTTTTTTATTTTGAAAACCTTTGAATCATAAAAATAATTTTAATGTTTTGATAAAATCAAAATATTTATTTTTAAAGTATGACAAAATATTGATGCATATATATTCATGTATACAAAATAATAAACATAATAAATAAATAAATATATATATATAAAGTTTATAAAAACTAAAATATAAGCATAATATTTAGTAATTATAAAAATATTGACATATGTATGTGTGTATATATATATATATATATATATAATTCAACGGATATATATTTATAAAAATATGGAATAACGTAAGTATATGTGTACACATATTATAAAAATATTTATTTTGGATCATAAGATATAAAAATATAAATATTATAAAAACATATACGCATACATATGAATATAAAGCTAAGAAAAATAAAATAATAATAAAATATATGATATGTATATAGTATATATTTAAAACGTTTTAAAAGGTATATATATGTATATTAAGAGGTATACGCGCATATAAACAAATATAATAATAATATAACATATAATAATGAACTAATAACCATACAGTAATAATAACGTAAATGAACCATATTGACAATATAATAAAAACTAAAAATAATAAATTAAGGATTAAATTAAAAAAAACAGAATTTAAAAAGCTAATTACAAAATAACATGAAAGGGAGTAAATTAAAACACGCACAACAGGGGGAGGACTGAACGAGAAATTTACCCAAACCTACAATGTTGCGCAAAATTTAAAGGAAATAATAAATTTATTTAAACAACCCCAAAAAGCAAAGGACCAATCACACAAATAGCCCCTTTTGAACCCTTATAAAATCCTATTTTAAAACCCTAAAGCCATTCCCTTTCTCTGCCACTTTTGTGGTGCGCCGCAACTCCTCTCAAAACCCCTCCTCTGCCGTTCCAATCTCCTCCCTTTTCCGACCAGATAACAGCTAACGAGAGCGCCCAACGAATCTCTCGACGGTAAGTCCTCCTCCCCTCACCCTTTTCGTGTTTTGTTTTAAGAAATAAAAAGAAAAGAACCAAAATAACTTTTAAAAAAAGCAGTAAAAGAACAGAGAAAAATAAAACAAAATTCTACCTTCAAAAATAATTTTCTGTATATTTTCTTTTTTGATTTCGGTACCAAAATTTTCTAACCCCTCTTTTACAGATTCGATTTCCCTTTTATATAGCCCCCCTAAATCTTTTTCACAACTTGCTATTCCCCCCATTTTGCTTTCTGCTCGTGGTTCTTTTTATTGCAGGTACATGCGTGTATGGGAATTGCTGCGACGTGGGGCATGCACGGCACTGGAGGTTGCTGAGACGTGGGATGTTGTTGCGAGGGAAGAACGTGGGCAGTTGCGGCATGGGGCGATGGTGGCGTCGAGGCTCTCTGCTAGTTAGGCTAGGGATTTGGGTTAATGACTTGGGCTTGTAATGGGTTTGGGCCTTAGGCTTAGTTGGGCCCGGACAATAATTGGGTATTACATATAATATAATACAATATAATACAATATAATATATTATATTATATAATAAAATAATATATATAAAACATAAAAATCTAAGATTTTTATCACTTATACCGTCCCATTTCTTGTTAATGGCTTAATTGCCATTTTAATCCTTTTTATTTTCTATTAATCTATAATTCAACTTTTACCCCTACTTCAATTTAGTCCTTTTTCCTAATTTCTCTTAATTAAACTAAATTCTCCTAATTAATACCTAATTAAGCATTAAACTAAACTCTTAATTACTTCTAATAATTATTTTCGAACTCAATTTACTAAGACGGAGGCCCGATATTATACTTTTCCAATGCCCGTGAATTTTTGGATCATTACAAAAGATGAACATTTTTACAGGAGCAAGTTGTGCTTTACAATATGTTGTGATTATTAGACCAGACATCGCCTTCCTGTAAACAAAGTTTGTCAGTTCATGCACAAACCATTGGATCTACATTTTAAAGCTGTTAAAAGAATCTTGCGTTATCTGCAAGGGACTTTGGATCATGGGTTAAAGTTCAGTCGAACTTTAAATTTTTTGCTCGAAGGCTATTTCGATGCCAGTTGGGGGTTAGATACTGATGATCGACGATCAACGTCAGGCTATTGTGTGTTTCTTGAAGGGAATCCAGTCTCTTGGAATTCCAGAAAATAGTAAGTAGTCTCTAGGTCTACAGCTAAAGCAGCATACAGAAGTCTTGTGCATGTCACTGCAGAAATGGTCTGGATTCAATCCCTGTTAATTGAGCTTTGTGCTCCAGTTAAGAACAAGGCATTAGTGTGGTGTGATAGTTCAACTATTGTTGTAGTAGCAGGGAATCCTGTCATGCACTCTAAATTCAAACATGTCGAATCAGATTTGTTCTTTATGTGACAGAATGTTGCAGAAGGATCCTTTCAAGTGGGTTATGTGCCAAGTCAATATCAGATTGCTGACATCTTGACGAAACCATTATCAGTAGGGTTAGTTAAAAGAGTTAGCTAGTAGTTAAACATAGTTAGTTAATAGTTAATTATTAGCCGCTTGCATTAAACACTTAGTTGGTAACTCTCAATAATTCAATGAAGTTGGATATTTTTTCATAGCTTCTTTATCGTTGATTTCAACATCACCTAACACCAGATTTAGAACCCTCAAGCCTCCAAGGTAACCTCCAACTAGGTTCCTTAAGCCTTATAAGGCCATTCATTAAATAACTTGGGGTGTAGGCTCTTTAAGCCTCAAAAGTAAGACTGGTTAGGCTCTTAAAGCCTTTTAAGACCCTGTATCACCTAACCTCGAACATAGGCTTCTCAAGCCTTCAAGGCAACCCAAGGTTTCTCACCACTATAAACCTAGGCCATTGACCCTTCAAGCCATCCAAGGTGCTTCACCATTAAACCTTAGCGTTGGCTCTCCATACCAGTAAAGGTTTCTCCTATAAAAAGGAACCCAAGAAGTCCATATTCAACACGAGTGACCCTGTGCTCCAAGCTATTCAACCTTCCAAGGTTTCTTACTACCAAGACTAGTGAGTGGCCCTTTGAGATGCCCTGAAATCTTGGTGACTTCAAGAAGTCTAAAGAGCATGTGAGTTTTGCAAGTCGTTAGGGTTTCTTCGAAGCCCCTTTAAATGCCTAGAATGTTGACCCTCGAGGCCTTCAAGAGCCCTTCATTAGAAAACCTTGGAAATAACTATTCTGACTAATCTGTAAATGCACGTTTGCCACCAACCATGGTAACCTTAACCTCTCTTCCTCCATCTCACTAACCCAGTACATTATCTCACTCACACAAAAACCCTAAAATCATCATCACTTGAGTCCAATCGCTGTCATCATTGCAGCTCGAGAACTTTTGCACTCATAACAATATGCATGTATAAGTACAAACATGTGTTTGTAATTAGGAGTAATTATATGTGTTTTACTTAATCTATATAATATATAAAACCTCCTAAGAGGAGTAATTAGGGTTAAAAAAATCTATTTACCTTTATTTAAAAGTATTAGAAGTTACAACTTTGGTATTTTAATGAATTTGATAGGTTAATCTTGGTATTTAAAATATTTAATTAACGTATTTTCTATTAAGACTTTTCTATTCTTTTTTAACCGTACAAAATTTTTGTACAAATTTAATTATGTAGGTATTTTTTGTACAAATTATGTATTTTTTATTGATTAATTTTGTGAATTTTATATTTTTAATTCTCATTTTACGTCTATGAATTTTCAATTTTGATGATTTTCAAGGAAAACTAGATTTGTATTTATCGGCATTGGAATTTGAAGAATAATTTTTATTATAATTTATTTAAAAAAAACCTTAGATCCTTTTTAAATAGCCTAATTCCACTTTTAACTCCTCCTAAATTCTAATAATTTAATTTAATCCCTTTTATTTTTTCTGTTAAATAGATAAATTTATTTTTTTCAAAAATTAACAATTCAATTTAAACTATTTTAGCTTTGCATTCCCTCAAAATTTTCAATTCTTGGTTTATCCCCTATATGTAAGCAAATATTTAGTAATTAGAACATAATAAACTTTTAAATATTTAATTAAGTATTTTGAAAGAAATTGATTGAGTATACATGGTTTAATACCACTTCTTGAGTAGTTGGATCCCAGTTTGGTTCATTTAAGCATCGCCCATTGCATTTTTGACCCATTTGGAAACTAGTCTAGCCTACCTGAGAAAGCCGCCTCAAACTCAGAAGAGTCTTATGAATATTTGGGCTTAAAAGGTATAATTTGCTCATTAAAATCATCTTTTATATACTCTCAACATAATGCCAACTGAGTTGGTATTTTTTATATATGCGAATTTTTTTTTATGAATAATCTCATTGTAGGTTTTAATCATATTTTTTCATTTCATTTTAATATAATGTCTAAAATTACCCATAGCCCCTCTAGAACCCATAAATATGAGGATAATACGCTTTGGCGTACTCGAATCCACGTCATCCTATATTGGCCACAATGTTCATGACAATCGAGCGTGAGTTCGGGTAATTTATATTAATTACTTAGAATGTATTTAAAATTTATATTTCATGTATACTTAGATTAATTTTATTTTTACTTTTCAATATCATGTTTAAAAAAAACATTTTAACCTCTCACCATAATTTTTGACAACAATTCAAAACACTTGAATTTTTTTTTGAACAATCTCATAAAATTCCTAGAGCCCCTCCTCAACCCAAAAATAGGAGGATAATACACTTCAATATACTCGAACACATGTCCTCCTACATTGACAACAATGTCCATCCAATCAAGCTAATACTCAATCGACAAAACACTTGAAATTAACAAAATACACTCTGTCATTGCATTTTCAAAACCATTTTTTTATAAAAATACTTTTCAATTACAACAACATACACCAAACATTGATAAGTAAAGGGTGATTATACCAAGCAATTATCTAAATACATATATATAAGAAATATCCAAAGGACTTTTTGTTCACACGTATCTGTATATAAAAGGAATATCCAAAGGTCTTTTATTGACATATGGGTACATCCACCGTGGATGAGTGCTTTAATCTCATTTAGAAAATAGTTACGTAACGGCCCGTTTCTAGTGAAATCAGAACAGTAATTTCAAGACCACAAATCTGAGGTTATAAAATTTATTTTAATATCTACAGCATGTTAGAATTATGACATAAAAATTTTGTTGAGAAATTTTATTGTTTGTATGCTCAATTTGTGAAAAAGGACTAAATCGCGTAAAGTGTGAAAGTTGTGTTCTATTAGCTAAAGGTGTTAAATAGCTATAGAACCTTAATGTGGAGGCCCTTATATGGTAATTAGACCATTAAATGAGTTAGTAGATAGGTAATTAGGTATTAAAAGATAAATTAAATAAAACAAAAAACCCTTTTTGGAGTTCATCTTCACCTAGCCGATTCTAGAGGGGAGAAAAACACCATTTTGGAGCTTTGATATTCGATCACTTCTTCTTGCATGTAAGTGCATTTTTGTTTCGTTTTTAATGATTTTTATGTTTCCGGGATCGTTGTAGCTTAACCTAGCTAACTCGGGGACTAATTTGCAATATGGTTGAAAGTTTAGGGTTTTTCCATGAGAGCATGTTAGTTGTTCTTGAAGTTTTATGGAAGAAAATGAATCCTTATTATTAATTAAACAACTTTTGTTAAAGGATTTTTAATGAAACAGTCAAATAGAGGTTAAATTGAGAAATGTGAAAATTGTATGTTAAATGTGTGAAATTGTAAAATGTATGGGCTGATATGAGTGTATATGAAATTTGGCTAGGCTTGGTTAGGGACGAAATTTGCATGAAATTTATTTTACGTAAAGAAGTCAAATGTTTATGTAACACCTCTAGCCCATATCCGTCACCAGATTAGGGTTACGAGACATTACCAAACATAAGCATAGTTTTTCACAATCACTTAATACAAACCATGCACAAAATTATATCGATTTTTTTTTATAATAATTTTCAACTCAATTAGGAACCAATCACTCATCCATATAAGTCAAGTCTGCATACACAAAACACATGACCAATATAAACCGAACATACATTATTAATCATATTACAAAAATAATCCATGCTATAAAATTGAACCATATCAATATCATTATCTTTTGTCAAATCAAAATTTCAATTCAACTAATATGTATCAAACCTTACCACATATGTCTTATAAACTTCAATACATGAAACATTTTTTAAACATTACCAATTAATCAAATATAATCATGTGCTTTACTAATTCATACGCAATTCACTATAATATCTTTAATCGTTTTCAAACATCAAAGACGTTTCATAACATACCTAATCAGCATGCTAAAAAAAAGCAATCCAAACCAAATATGCCTAGCCATTTTAACTCATCACAAGACTATGCACATAAGACCATATTAATTTAAACCATATAGTTCTCAACTTATAATATTCACACATTTGCATTACTTAACCAAACAAAACCAACATGATTTTTACCACTTATAAAACATATACTAATCATGCTTTAGAAATTAAACATATCAATAATATTTATTTAATCAATTTTCATTTTCATGTACTCAAGTTACATCAAAACATTCATTTATAAGTTTTCCCACATGCGCACATTAGCCTAAGTTGAACTATACCTTATGGTTAACTGAACAAAATTGTACAAATACATACAAGCATATACTAATGACCGAATTTCACTTGCAACATAACCAATTCATACATTGCTCACTTGACTAACATTAATTATTTTTTTTTTCATGTAATTTAGCCAATTCAAAACATGCCAATTCTGTATGCTATAAATCATGCCAAAATTACCAAAATTCATGACATAGGCACATATGTATTCATTTACCTACCATAAACCAAATATAACAGCTCATCACTGCCATTTCCCAAACTAACACATAAACAAATTACAGTCAAAATGTAAATCAATAATAAACCATGCCCAAACACATCCAACAACCATGCTTAATTCACTTGAACTGAATTATAACAACCACAAATGCATATTATACCAAATCATATATCAAGCACACCATAACATATTTCATGAAACATAATTCCCAACATGAACTTATACCATGACCAAAAATGCATAAACATAAGCATCATTACTAGCCATTTTCGCATGGCTTTACATATATACAACTTCAAAATTGACAACAACAATCGGTAGCCTATACATGCCACATGGTCAAAGATCAATCGATAGTGTGACAGATTTCCTTGACGATTTAAGCTCGTAACTAACTTCCACAATCTATAAAACAACGAACAAACACACACAGTAAGCTTGAATAGCTTAGTAAGTCATAAGCAATTAAATTGTCAAATGAACATTAGCATGATTATTTCAAGTAGGCCGAATACTCCCAATCTCAAACACATGTATTTATAATCACATTTAAACAATTAGTTCACAATATCATATTATACAACAACACCTACCTTTATTTTCAAACTTCATATAAACTTAAACATACATGAATCGTTTAATTCGAACTCACATTCGATTTTGCCGTACCATTGCCCGTTGAACCGTTCGAAATCAAATAGGATACTCAGATAACTCGGAAAGCTCATACAATGCCAACGTTCCAGACGTAGTCTTACATGTAATCAAATATCGATGCCACTGTGCCAAACATGGTCTTACACGAAATCATATATGACGCCGATGTCCCAGACATGGTTTTACACATAATCACATATCGGAATCCTATGTCATGACATATGTATCCTAACTATGCCTAAGGTTCGTACGGGGCTTTCGGACGTCGTAATTCGATCAATTCAAGCTCGTAATTAATTCTCCCATACTTATATCAAATTCGGCATATACCCAAATATATTTAATAATTCAATTCGGAACTTATAATTCATATTCATTCAAAATTAATGACATTTATTTACTTATGAACTTACCTCGGACAAAGACGAATGGATGGAATCGACTACTTGACCACTTTCAATTTTTCCCGATCTAATTCAGTTTTCTTTTGTTCTTGATCTATATAAATTCAAACTTGGCTATTTAATAACACATTTCATTCAAATTTATTCCAACAACACATAAATGTGAAATTACACTTTTGCCTCTAACATTTCACCTTTTTTACAATTTAGTTCCTATTTCACAAAATACAAAATATTAAAAATTTCACCACACCCATGCTTGGCTGAATTTCACTAAGGTCCCTAGCAGCCCATTTCTTTCATTTATTTCACATTTTGACCCCTCAATTTACAAGATTCACAATTTAGTCCCAAATAGGCGTTTTTACTAAAGATTAGAGCTGTCCATGGGCCAGGCGGCCCGGCCCGGCCCAACGGCCCGACTGAAATATGGGAGGGTTCGGGTAAAAATATAGGCCCGAAATATGGGCTTGGGCAAAAAATGAGGCCCGTTTAGAAAAGCGGGCAGACCTCGAACAAAATTTTTTTGGCCGGGCACCCTACCGAGAATATTTTAAATATATATATTTTTTATTTTAAAATATAATAGTTAATTTTAGTTTTAAGTTTTAAGTTTTTAGTTTTTAGTTTTATTTTTCAACCGACAGTCTCTATCTTCCAAATTCTAAAATCCCTAACTTGTGCCTTCTAAAATCCCTAACCCCGTCTATCTGTCTCCATCGATTCCCAATCACCGATCCACCTCCACCGTCAAGATCTCCATCGATCCACCTCCGGTTCTCCAAGAAAATCATATTTGAGGTAAACTCAAACTGTTTGTTTATTCTTTAAATGATACTTGAATGAAAGTAGTGTAGGATCTTATGATAATATCAGAGAACTAATCGGATTCGGGTGTATAGATTCTGTTAATCGTAGTAGTGCTGAATATAATCGCTGCTTCCTGCACTCAAAAGATGTTTTTCTCATTTTCTTCCTGCTTCCTGCTTCCTAAAATTATATATAGTCACTGTTTCAACTGGATTCTTCTCATTTTCTTCAATGGAATCCAAACCCAAATCTTCATTTCTATTTGAATATGTTTTTTGCAGTTTTTTTATGAACTTGAGAACTTTGCTTCCTCATAAGAATTGGTTTTCTCTCATTTCCATCAGATCTTCCTTTCTTGACCTGAATCGGACTCTTATTCTTAATCCCATTATCAATTAAATTGCATCCCATGTTAATTGAGAAAGAAGAAGGAAACGAGTCAAGCAACAAAGAAATTTTAGATGAGCGCTATTATCAATCTGCATATGCAAGTAATATTAGATGAGCATGAGCCATCATTATATATCATTATGTGTCATCCCCATCATTATATATTATTATATATCATTATATATAATTTTAGGCAAATTTTTTGTTTAATTGTCTGTTGTGTAAACCCTTTTAGTACAACAAAAGGGATGCGGTCAGTGACATCTTTTTGGTTTAATTGTTTGTTGTGTAGACCCTTTTGAGGGGTTTAGCTTGACAAAATCATTGCTCAACATATATAAATATTTGATGCACGCTTAAAGGCTTTTTCCACTCTTTCTAGTATTTAAAAAGTATAAGCTATGCGTAATTAAGAGGAGAGAAATCAAATGAGTCGTATCTTAAAGAGTAAAATTGAAGAATCCAATATCGTATAATCCTTTTTATATGAAGATTTTCTTATATAGTAGAAGTTTGTCTATGTGTTCTTAGCAGATTTAAATTTACTATATTTTCGTTTAATCTCATCTTTTTTGTTTACTGAGATCACAAGCTTAGTTTCTTCATTTAATCTCATCTTTTTTGTTTTTGCTTTGTTTTATTACAGAAACAATCGACATTGAAATCGATTTGGCTTACCTTAGCTTCCTTTCCTGTAAGCTTTCATTTACATTTTCTTTTTACAATTTAATTTAATTTGATTTTCCTTTATTTTACTTTGTACATCATTTTACAGATTAGCAGATTTTCCCATTAGCTAAAATTGCTTATCTACTAGTAGGAAAATAATGGGATTGAGAAATAAAGATGCTTCTATTTATGATTTTGGATTGGATTTATGCAGTTTGAATTTCATTAATTTCTTTTTTGGTACAAATGTAATTTATCTTATAGAATAAGTATGACTATCTCAATTGTTTAAACGCAATGGATGATTTCTAGTTTAGGTTTATATTATATACACAATAATATGCTTTCTTTCATGTATATATAAATTTGAAATCTAATAAATGTTTTTGTTCCATTCAATTCTTATTCTTATTCCTTTTTGTTTGCATTTTAATTTTGTTTACGTTTTCCTCTACATAACGGTAATGGACTTTCAAAGTTAAACTATTTTATCTAGTTTTCATTTGTAGACCATGATATCTTTTAAAATTATTTCAAATTTTTTTATACAAGATAATTTTAAAGATAACGATTGTAGCTTAAAATTATTTCAAAAGTTAGAATGAATTTTATTAAAAAATTCTAATAACAAATTATATATTTATAAATTTTGAAAGACTAAATTATTTTTTATTATTTTAAATAGTTCAAACTTCAAAGTACAATTTTAATATTATTAATATAAAATTCTATATATTATAAAAGTATGCATCTAAGTGGATGAGTAGTGTTTTTTTTTTTTGTAAATTAGATAGCAAGTTAATTAGTAGTTTAAAGAGTTATTAATTTAAAATTCTATATATATTGTAAAAGTATGCATTTAAAGAGTTCAAAATATGCATCTAAGCTTATGTTGGTGACTTCCTATAAAGCAAGAGCATAAAATATTATGCTCAACCTTTTAAAATTATAAATGGAACATTAGCCGATTGTTTATATAATGGAAAATTAGCTCAAAATTTCACATTAGCCTATTGTTTATATAATGGAACATTAGCTAGAAATTTCACATTATTGCCTTGCTTTCTTTTATGCTTGGCTGCTCAATCGTGGTTGTTATACAATATTTATGTTCTGTTATTTAATAAAATATTTGTATATATATATTCAATAACAGAGTTATAAATAAGATTATTTTTGGATTTCAGGACTTGAATTTTTATGACTATGGCTAGTTCGAACACTCCTATACCTGTGGACGATGGGTTTAATGAGTATGAAAGTGCTGTCAAACGTCAAAAGTCTACCACTTCAAAGGTGTGGGATGAAATGACAAAGCTTGAATGTGACAACAAAAATGAATTGAAGGCACAATGTAATCATTGTAAGACTATCTTCTCTGCTAAGTCTTCCAGTGGAACCTCTCATTTAAGACGTCATCTAAATAGCTGTTTGAAAAAAGTTAATAAGGACATCACTCAATACACCATAGTCACTCAACCATCACCAGAAGGTGTTCCATCTATAAAAAAACTACAAGTTTGATGTTGATGAGTGTCGTCAGGCTATTTCTACTTTTCTTGTGTGTGGCAAGCATTCATTTAGGACAGTTGAAGAACCGGGATTTAGATACATGATGAGAATTGCTAGTCCTAATTTTAAGAATATAAGTAGACAAACAGCTACTAGGGATGTCCTAAAGTATTATGCAAAAGAGAGAGATCATGTTAAAGAAGAGTTGGCTAAAGCACCTGGTTTAATTTGTCTAACTTCTGATAATTGGAATTCGGAGCATACTAATGATGAATATATTTGCATTATTGCTCATTGGGTTGACAAAGATTGGAAGCTACAAAAGAGAATCATAAGGATTAGAGCTTTATTTCCTCCGTATGATGGTTTGAACATAGCGGATGAACTTGTTTTATGTTTATCTCAATGGGGTATAGATAAGAAAATTTTTAGCATCACTTTGGATAATGCTTCTTATAATGATGTTATGGTTTCTTGTCTTAAAAATCGTTTTCGTGCAAACCGAGCTATTTTGTGTGATGGTGCTTTTTTTCAAGTTAGATGTTGTGCACATATATTGAATCTTATAGTTAAAGCTGGTTTGGAACTTGCCGATGATGTTGTTTGTAAGATTTGAAATGGGATTAGGTACATAAAAAAGTCGGGAATTCGTAGGAAAAGATTTTATGATGTGGCCGACAAAAGTTTTCATTTGAATGTGACCAAAAAGTTGCGTCAAGATGTGTGTGTGAGATGGAATTCTACTTATTTGATGCTTGAATCTTCTCTTTACTATAAAGATGTGCTAGATTATTGGGGCCAACGAGATAAAGATTATCAAATGTTTGCACTTTCTAGCGAGGAGTGGAGAAATGTTACTATTCTTTGCAAATTTTTGAAAGTCTTTTATGATGTGACTTGTGTTTTTTCTGGTTCTAATTATCCAACGGCTAATCTTTATTTTAGAGGGGTTTGGAAGGTTCACAAGCTCTTGATTGATATAGTTAAAGGCCCTTATTCATTTTTAACTCCAATGGTTAAGCAAATGCAAGAAAAATTTAATAAGTACTGGGCTGAGTATTCGTTGATATTGTCATGTGCTGCAATTTTAGATCCTCGCTACAAGTTGAATTATGTGCAGTATTGCTTTAATACAATCTATGGTATTCATGCTTCAGATTTTGTTGAGACCATTCTTAGCAATCTTAGACTCTCGCTTGATGAGTATGTTAAGAAATCCAATTCCATGTCTTCCTCTTTGGCTGGGAGTTCTTATGTTTCGGAAAAAAATCCTGTTGATTCTAGTTTGGATGAACACAATGATAATAGTGCTGATTTTGGGGGATATTTTGATGAGAGTGATGATTATAAACGGTATTTAAATGAATCTAGCACTAGGAGTGAAAAGTCACAGTTGGACATTTATTTGGAAAAACCGGAGCTTGAGTTGAATAGTCAAATAGATGATTTAGATTATTGGAGCAAAAGTTTAGTTCGATACAATGAGCTTTCATTATTGGCTCGTGATCTTTTGGCAATTCCAATATCGACTGTAGCTTCCGAATCGGCTTTTAGCATGGGTAAGAAAGTTATCATACCTTTGAGGATTTCACTTAAGCCAAAAACGGTTCAAGCTGTTGTTTGCTTCGATGATTGGATGGGAGCTAAGGGATTTTCAGCAGGTAATTATTATTCTCATTTTATTGTTGTAATTTTATATTTTTTTCATCAATTTGATTATCTAATTATTCATTTTTATTTCATGTTAGAAATTGGTTGCAAAAGGGACGATGACGACGATGTTTCTTCAGTTGCTTTTTAAGATACTTTCTTTCTAAATGTTTAAAATTTAATTTAACTTATAATTTATATTTTGTTATAAAATTAAATATGTTGATGGATTAATGTATGAATATTATGGTTTGTTGTTTATTGCTATAAAATTAAGTATGTTTAAATATTTTGTTATAAAATTTAGGTGACAGGATAAAATTAAGTATGTTTATTGCTATAAAATATAGTTCTTTATTTGTCCAACTAATTTATGTATAAATAAGAAATAGAACAGATTTGCTCATTGGCCATTAAATATCAAAATAGAAATAGAAATGGAATAAATAAATCCATGTATTGAATGGCTTCAATAATGTTCATCAATAATACATATTACAGAACTTTTAATTGTTTAATAGAAAGAGACCCAAGTGATTCAATGTCCAGTGAACAGGATGGTGAACATGCAATGAATTTCAATTTTCAGCTGAATAATAGAAATGAAAGCAAATAATTTGATAAAATAATTTAATATAATTTGATTTTTTTTAGTAACAATTAATATAATTAACAATTAAAAATTTTATTAACAAAATGTTGACAAAAAAAATATAATTTGATACAATTTTAATAACAATTAATTTTGATAACAATTAGTTTTAATTTTATTACAAATATAATTTTAATTTTAATTAAAAACGGGCCGGGCCGGGCCGGGCTCGGGTTCCATATTTTTTCCTCGGGCCGGGCCTGGGCAAAATCTCAGGCCCATATTTCGGGCCGGGCCGGGCCCAGGCTGGAAAGCGGGCTGAAAATTTTTTTGTGCCATGGACAGGTCTACTAGAGATCACTTAATTAAATATGATAATCTAACAAAATATATTTATTTTCCATCATCAAACAACAAAAAAAAAAAAAAACAAGCTCTCTTCAATGGAAAATCACAAAATACACAACCAATTCAACAATTCAAGCATGGGCTAGCTAAAACACAAAGCAACAATATAAAAAACGTAAAAATTATCAAAAACCGAGCTAAACACATACCTTAATCAAGCTTAGACAAGACCGAACCCTAGGAACTCTTTTTCTTTTCTTTTTCTTTTAAATTTCGGCAATGGTGATGAAAAAGATGAACAAGTGATGTTTTGTTTTATTTTTATTATCATTATTAACATAATTACCAAACTATCCTTAATGAAATAATATAAAAGCTAAAAAATGGTTGTCCACTACCGTCCATACTATCATTTAATGGCCTAATTTCATTTTAAGGCCTCCACATTAAAAGAACATAGCAATATAGCACTTTAACAAATAGCAAGTCACTTTTACAATTTACGCGATTAAGTCCATTTATAAAATTAAACAACCAATCGGTAAAATTAATTTACGAAAATTTCACACATGCATTCTAACATGCTGTAAACACATAAAATATAATTAAAATATTTTTCTGGCTCGGATTCATGGTCCCAAAACCACTGTTCTGACTAGGGTCTAAACAGGGCTGTTACAACTCTCCCCCCTAAGGAATCGTCCCAGAAAATCTTACCATTGAACAGATTCAGATATTGCTTTCTCATAGCATCTTTGGGTTCTCACGTAGCCTCTTCAACACCGTGTTGATGCCACATTACTTTTACTAATAGAATTTTCTTATTGCGCAGTTCTTTAATCTCGTGAGCTAAGATATGAATCGGTTTTTCTTCATAAGTCATATCAGACTGAATTTCTATTTCTGACAGAGTAATTACATGCGAGGGATCAAATCTGTATTGTCAGAGCATCAATACGTGAAACACATTGTGTATCTTTTCTAACTCAGGTGGCAACAACAATCTATAAGCAATTGGCCCAATGCATTCAATGATCTCATACTGTCCGATGAACCTCGGACTCAATTTGCCTTTATGAATGAATTGGAGTATTTTCTTCCACGGTGAGACTTTCAAAAATACTTTATCCCCGATTTGAAACTCAATATCTTTCCGATTCAAGTCTGTATAAGATTTCTGATGATTTGACGCTGCTTTCAAATTATCGCGAATTATTTTCACTTTCTGTTCAATCTCTTTGATCAAATCAACCCCGTGTATCTTATTCTCACTAAGCTCAGTCCAATACAAAGGTGTTCGGTGTTTGCGACTGTACAAAACCTCGTAAGGTGTCATTTTGATACTCGATTGAAAGCTATTATTATATGTGAATTCAATTAGTGGCAAGTATCGTTCCCACTGACCTTCAAACTCAAGCATGCAACATCTCAACATATCCTCAAGTATCTGAATAATTCGCTCAGTTTGACCATCCGTCTGTGGGTGAAAAGCAGTGCTAAAGTGTAGCTTCGTACCTAATGCATCTTACAGTTTCTTCCAAAACCGCGATGTAAACCTCGGATCTCTATCCGAAATAATAGAAATAGGTACTCTGTGCAATCTAACAACCTGAGAGATGTACAAATCAACAAGCTTTTCAAGCGAAAAATCCATGCATACCGGAATGAAATGAGTCGACTTCGTTAATCTATCAACCTCTACCCAGACTGCATCTTTCTTACTTGGTGACAGAGGCAAACCCGATACAAAATCCATCATGATTCTGTCTCATTTCCACTCGGGAATCATAACCGGCTGCAGTAACCCAGATGGTACTTGATGTTCAGTTTTGACTTGCTGACAGACTAAATATTTCGAGACAAATTCAGAGATATCACGCTTCATACCAGGCCACTGGTAAAGCTGTTTCAGATCGTTATACATTTTCGTACTTCCCGGATGTACTGATAGTCTATCACTGTAAGCTTCATTCAAAATCATCCGAATCAATTCTGAATTTCTTAGAATACAAATCCGATCTCTGAACCTCAAACAACCCTCAGCATCAATTTGAAACTCTAAACCAGTATTCAAATCACATTGTACTCATTTTGTTAATATTTCATTGTCAACCTTCTAAGCATCATAAATCTGCTATAAGAATAAAGGTTTCGCTTTCAATTCGGCTAAAATTGAACCATCATCACACATAGACAACTTAGCATTCATAGCATATAACGCAAACAGTAATTTTCGACTCAAAGCATTAGCAACAACATTTGCTTTTCCCGAATGATAATCAATAACAAGCTCGTAGTCTTTTAACAGTTCTAACCATCTTTTCTATCGTAGATTCAAATCTTTCTGAGTCATCAGGTATTTCAAGCTTTTATGATCAGAATAGACGTGACATTTCTCATCGAACAGATAGCGACGCAAAATTTTCAATGCAAATACAATAGCTGCCAATTACAGATCGTGTGTCGGATAATTCTTTTCGCGCGGCTTTAACTGTCTCGAGGCATAAGCTATGACTTTGCCTTCCTGCATTAAAACACAGCCCAAACCATGCAATGATGCATAACTATAGATTACAAATTCCTTACCCGACTCTAGCTGAACTAACATTGGAGCTTCTGTCAACAAAGATTTCAATTGATCAAAACTTTTCTGACACTTTTCTGACCACTCGAACTTAACATCTTTCTATAATAGTCTTGTCATCGGGGTTGCAATCATAGAGAAACCTTTTACGAACCATCTGTAATAACCGGCGAGTCCCAGAAAACTTCAGACTTCTGAAACACTTCTCGGAGGTTTCCAATCTAATATTACCGAAATCTTGCTCGGATCAACCCGAATACCCGATGCCAATACAACATGTCCCAAAAAACTGACTTCTCGTAACTAGAACTCACATTTACTGAACTTCGCATGTCCCAGACATGGTCTTACAGGTAATCATATATCAGAATCCTATGTCATGACTTATGTATCCTAACTATTTCTAAGGTTATAACGAGGCTTTCGGATGTCGTAATTCGATCAATTCAAGCTCGTAATTAATTCTCTCATACTTATATCAAATTTGGCATATGCCCAAATATATTTAATAATTAAATTCGGCACTTATAATTCATATACATTCAAAATTAATGACATTTATTTACTTATGAACTTACCTCGGACAAAGACGAACGGATGGAATCAACTACTCGACCACTTTCAATTTTCCCCAATCTAATTTCGTTTTCTTTTGTTCTTGATTTATATAAATTCAAATTTGGCTATTTAATAACACATTTCATTGAAATTTATTCCAAAAATACATAAATGGGAAAATTACACTTTTGCCCTGACATTTCACATTTTTCACAATTTAGTCCATATTTCACAAAATACAAAATATTCAAAATTTCACCACACCCATGCTTGGCCGAATTTCACTAAGGTCCCTAGCAACCCATTTCTTTCATTTATTTCACATTTGACCCCTCAATTTACAAAATTTACAATTTAATCCCAAATAGGTATTTTTACTAAAAATCACTTAATTAAACATGATAATCTAACAACTTATATTTATTTTCCATCATCAAAAAACAAAAACAATAAGCTCTCTTCAATGGAAAATCATAAAATACACAACCAATTCGACAATTCAAGCATGGGCTAGCTAAAACACAAAGCAACGATCTCAAAAAAGTAAAAATTATCAAAAATTGAGCTAAACACATACCTTAATCAAGCTTAGACAAGACCGAACCCTAGGAACTCTTTTTCTTTTCTTTTTCTTTTAAGTTTCGGCAATGGTGATGAAAAAGATGAACAAGTGATTTTTTGTTTTATTTTTATTATCATTATTAACATAATTACCAAATTATCCTTAATGAAATAATATAAAAGCTTAATAATGATTTTCCACTACCGTCCATACTATCATTCAATGGCCTAATTTCATTTTAAGGCCTCCACATTAAAAGAACATAGCAATATAGCACTTTAACAAATAGCAAGCCACTTTTACAATTTACGCGATTAAGTCCATTTATAAAATTAAACAACCAATCGGTGAAATTAATTCATGAAAATTTCACACATGCATTCTAACATGATGTAAACACATAAAATATAATTAAAATATTTTTTTGACTTGGATTTGTGGTCCCGAAACCACTGTTCCAACTAGGTTTTAAACCGGGCTGTTACAGTTTAGGGGCAAAATGGTAATTTTTCCATAGCATGAAATTGAATGGAATAGAATAATTATTAAATTATTTAAATTTTATTCTATATATAGATCAAGAAAAGCTACGTTTGGATTTAGATCGGGGGAAAGATAAAGTAGTGGATTGATTGGTTGATTTTTCTGTATAAAATTTGAGGTAAGTTTGTATGAGAATAAACATTAAATTATATGTGTTTTAAATGCTTTATGATTATAATTGTGATGGTATGACTCCACGGAAATGTTCGATGAAGTATCAACGACGTAAATATCCCTGTTGAACCTTAGGAATAGATAGGATACAAATGACATGTCATTAGGGGTTATCGTGTTTTGGGTGCTGGTCTCGTACGTCCTACCAATGGAGAAGTTTCTGGCATGTGTTGTGATTACTTTACAGCTTGTGTGAGTAACACCGTGTAGCTACGTCTTCACCGACAGCTTGTATGAGTAGACCCAGTGATGGCTCGAGAATGAGCATCTATATGAGATATGAGATAGAGGTGGTTTTGACCACGTATTTGGCACTTAGTGTGTGAGATACTTAAGTATCAGATAGTATTCCAAATGGTTCAACGGGCACAGTGATGATTTGAGGTTACATGAGTTTGATTCGAACTAGTACAGGTATTTATGTGAAATACGATAAGTGATTGATATTTGATATATAAATACAATGCTAACATGATTTGTGATTGTGTGATAGGCTTTGGGCCAAATTAAGTTGCATCCATGCTTTTATTTTTGTTTACCTAAATTGTGGATGATTTGGTAAGTTGTATTTATTAGTCATACGAACTTACTAAGCTTAATTGCTTACTCCGTTTTAATTTCTATGTTTTATAGTGAATCGGAAGCTCGCTCAGTTTAGAAGTTGTCGGAGATCGCATCACACTATCAGACTCTTATTTTGGTACTTTGGACTTTATATTTTGGGTTAAATGGCATGTATAGGTATTTTGACTAATGTGGCCTATATGTTTTGTTATGTATTTAGCCAATTGATTTGGCTTGAAAATGGTATATGTGTTAATATGTAAAAAGGTGTAAATGACCTTATGATATGTGGTGTATAGTTGCTATATGAATGCCTTGCTTGTGAGATTGTGTGTTGGCACTAAATGGTTGTGTTTTAGATATGTATGCATGCTAAGTTTTAGGCACAATTTCTCATATATGTGATTGACCATTTAGGTAGACTTTGGAAGTATATTTGGTATGTTTAAAAGTGGTCATATGAATGTGCTTATGGATATCATGTGGTATGTGTGGATAATACATGATATAAAATTGATATTGGTTGGTTTTGAATGCTTATTTATGCCATGGTTATGTTCAAATTGATGTGTTTAGGTTGGTACCAATGTGGGTGAGGAATGTGGCTTGGAAAATGACCTATTTTGGGCCTCGAGGGCTTGTATTAGGGACCATATGATTGTCTATGAATGGTTTTTAAATTGAATGAGAAATGAATTCGAATTGTTTGATTGTTTGATCTATAAGTTTGGTAATGCTCTGTAACCCTGTTCCGGTGTCGGATACGGGTTAGGGGTGTTACAAGTTAAATTTTAGTTTTCATACTTTTATTATATGTCTATACTTCAATTTCTAATATAATTTGGTTTCTATATTTTTATGCTGTTATTAATTAGTTCAAATAGTTAATATTGTTAACATTTTACTAAAATATTATGTGGTTAGTCTTAGAGACTGACATGTGACTTACCATTTTTATAGGTTTTTTTTCGACGTTATAAGCCAATAGTCAAATTTCAATTTTGACACCTAAACTATGTTGAAACTTATACTTTAATTATTAGCATAATTTGGTCTCTTTACTTTCATAATGTTATTAGTAAGTCTAAATAGTTAGTATTGTTAATTGTTTCAATTAAAATGTTGACATCAAATTTTCTTAAGAACATTATTCCAACAGAAATCTTAACTTATCGCAACAAGTTCAAATAAGGGTTTTTAAAAAAATCGTAATTAGTATTTTTCAACCTTATTTTTATTGTTAAATGACTACCAAGCATTTTTTTAATTTCAAAATGTGACATTAGATAATTTAAAAGAATAATTTTAATAGCGGTAATAATTAGACTTGAATTTTAAATCTGAAAAAGAGGAATTAAATTCCAAATGTACAAAATATGTGAAGACTTAAAGTATATTTTAACTTCTAAATATTCACTTTATAACTTAAAACAAATAAATAATCAATATAAAATGAAACGTGAACTGAAGTTAAAAAGTAAAGGAAAAAGGAAAGCTACTATTAAAACTTTTATGTGAGGCAATTTCTGAGTCAGATCATACTCATAAAATTGAATACAACCAAATTTAATTAAAAGGTTGAAGTACAATAGAAGAACGTATCAACCATGAACATGGAAAACAAACTTGACGTAGATTATTAGGGTTAGCTTTGTATCTTCACAAAAAATGGATACTTTATCACCGGCACATCTTAAAGTTCAACTTACTTTGATAATGACATCTCTTTCTCTCAATTTATAATGTATTTAAAATATATAATAAAAGTTTTAATTGGTGTCTAAAAATGTTTATTAAAATTATATAAATAAAATTCATCGAGTTGTATCTTGATTGGTATGGATATTGTTGTGAAGACGTGAGTTCAAGTATTTTGAAGCGTATTACCTTTTTATTTATAATTTGAGGAGAGACTATTGATAGTTGGTGGTATTATGTCAAATAAAATTTAATTTTTTTTAATAAAGAAGTTAAAAGTAAAGGTGGTTGACTTGGGGAAGTAGAGAGGAGAAGGCATCCAGTCCAGGTTGGGCGGCTCTCCCTATGGGGAAAAGGCAAGTGACCGAGGCAGTGGGCAAGGTCAAGTTGGCGACCTAGCCAGCCAAAGTCGGCTGCATCAGCTCTGACCGGTCTAGCAAATGACCGAATAATGGGGCAGCGTAAGCGCTTACGTTAAAAGCCAACATTTGTGGCCCACTCAATGTAAGCAAAATCCGACTTGCTTTTGTTTCATCACGGGTTATGACAATTTATATTTAATTGGTATTTTAAATTTTTGGTTAAAATATGTTGTTAGTCCCTGTGCTTTTAGATAATTTGAGATTTAGTCTTTGTACCTTAAAAGTTAAAAATTTAATCCTCTTACTTTTCCAATTTAAACTTCCTAGCCCAATTATTATTTTCGTTGGTAGTTTTCATTAAATTTTGCCAACTTAACATGTTTACTTTCTATCAATCATTTACCACGTCACATGAGGGTAGTCTGATCAACATCTCAAATTAACAAATTTTGACCGTAGATACTTATAAGTTGAATGATTGGAATGAGATTTTTAAATCAAACAAGTATGATGATTAAAATTTTAACTTTTCAAGTACATGGACTAAGTCTCAAATTCTCTAGAAATATAGGGACTAATAACATATTTTAACCTAAGTTTTTTAGACTTAATTAATATATGAACTTGGAACTTGTTAATTAAGTTGGTATTGGCGGTCAATAAGATAACCCTTGTGACAGCTTCAAATTAGAACAAGTGTCGAGCATTATTTGAAAATTAAGAAATATAATATATATAAATGACAAAGCTCAAAATTATATATGAACTTTGTCGCAATGTGCAATTTGATACATAAATTTTAATTTGGTGTAATTATACAGGACACTTTGATACGTTTAAATGTACACATGAAACTTTAATTTTAATTTAATCATGCACATTTGAAGAAATAAATACATCAACTTATCTTTATATTGGATAAATATAATTATGTGTATGCAACATATAAACATAAAATGATGTTATATAATAACTGTATTAATAATTTGTGAGAATTAGATCAAATCAAAATTTTATTTATAAAATCACATATTAAACTAAAATTCATATATAATTTTAAAATTTATCCCATAAATTATCAAAAATAACTATGTAACTATACAAATTCAAGTGGAATTTTCTATGACATGCGAAGGTTTGAGGTAGTGTGACCTCTGTCACCTTTTTTGTTTCTTTTCTCATGCAGGGTCTCTCAGCTTTGCTTGCTAGGGCACAAGTGGGGGGAGAGATCAAAGGTTAGAGTGAGCCAAAACGGTTGGAAGGTGAACCATGCATCTCTTCTTTGCGGACGATAGCTTGCTATTTATCCGCAATAAAAATGGGAGGCCAAAACCGTAAAGTGCATTTTGGAGACTTTTGAAAAGAGCTTTAGACAAAAGATTAACATGGTTAAATCTGCAGTTTATTTTAGCCCTAACACTAGGGTGAAGTCTTGAGCTTTAGTGTAAGGGTGAGCAATCGATCGTCGACTAAACCGATTTTCCCTTTTATGAAACCAAAATTGAACCGACCTTAGGCCAAAATTGAGTTAATGACAGTCGGTTCGACCGACTGACCGAAAAAATCGAAATTAATTTATTGTAATCATCCCACCATTATAAGCACAAAGGGAAGGCTCCAAATAATAACCATTCAACAATATATGCTAAAATCAACAGTATGCTTTCAGCAAAACTATTGCCCATGAGTCCAAATTTATAGTTACAAAAGCAATCCTCATAGAAAACAACTAATACTTTCCAAGGGAAAAAAAAATCCTTCCAGTACTATTCCCTTTTAGAAAACAATGAAGATACTGACAAAGTATGATGTGCAAAGATTTCTAGATTCGAAACTCTAGAAATAAATTACCTTAGAACAAAGATTTGAAAGACGGAGAGAGGGGCTAGTTAATTGGTCAGCAGTCGACAACCGACGACCATTAACTGAGAGAGGTAGACCGTCGACCTAAAGTGATGACGCGGAGTAGAGAGGCCAACGGAGTGAGTGGAGGGAACGATCGACGGGCGACGGGGTAACAAGTCGACTACAGCAGCTAGCGTGTCAAAAAAAATTTCGCTCCCGCCTCCCTGTATACCAGGTGGCAATGGCCCACTGCAATATTTTATTTTTCAAAATCAACGTTGCAAGTTGACTCAAGCCTTGCGTATAATGGCAATATGATGGTGTTTGGACTTTGGAGCAGTCATACGTGGCTGTGATGAGGAGTTAATGGTTGCCAAGTGTGGATCGATGAGGGGTTGTATGGACATTTTGCTAATGGAAGCAAAGGGTGTATTATTTGGTCATGAGTGGTGGTACAATTGCACCATGACTGTGTTGAGTGGGGAGCAATGCCGTGATTATTGTCGATTACCATACAAAGTACACTTTTTTCACTTGTCACCTTAACGAAGTGTCTTTGGGAGGCATTTAAAAGAAAAAGAAACTATACCAAGATTGAATTAGTTAATTGGACGTATAAGAATTTTCACTCCTCACCTTAAAGAAGTGTCTTTTTAGGGGGCATTTAAAATCAACTATATAAAGATTAAAGTAGTTAATTTAATGTACAATAATTTGTTGATATGCGAGATTTATGAGGAGACATGAAAGAGGAAGTGGTAATGCAAATAAAGATCAGTTCATTCTTTCTGGACAAAGAGCTAGAGAATAGAGAGATTGAAAGTTGTTGGGTGGTAGCTACATTCTAGGAGTCGGTGGCTAGTTGCCTTGAACAGTTACCTCTTGCTCGACCAAGTTGAGCTAAGAAGCAAAGCTTTTGGTGATCTTGGTTTTGTAGCGGGTGAACTACGTTCCTCAAATAATACTACGTACTGCCACATGTCCTCATTGGTGAGTATAACACGAGTAAATTGTAGTTTTAACTATAATACATATTTTAACCAAGATTTTTATTGCATGGCCTCTAACAGCTCAATCTTTTTTTTGTTCTAATTTGAGCATACATGTTCAGTAATTTGATATGGTGTGTTTGTTAAATGCTTTGGAAGTATGCTTAAGCTATTGAGTTCAACTCCCTTGTTTTGAATTTTTCCTATCTATTTGAGTATTATGATAAACTTGGCTTTAGAGCTTAAATTATTTTCTTTGTTGAATTCTTAGTAGTTGAATAATTAAACATTTGTTTATTCTTTAGTTTTGAATTTAAATCTTGTCGTTTTACTTAGGGTTTTAATTGTTGACCAAATCCCTATCCCTTTTCTTTTGCAACCGTCAGAACCCCACTCCCCTTTCTTGCTTTGACGGTTTTTTTTTTCACCCTTTCTTGTGCTCTGTGTTTCTTCTTTCCTTTACGGTTCTGGTTCTTGTTCTTGTTCTTTCTTCTATTTTCGTTTTGTTGCTGGTTTCGTTTGGATATTGCGTTGGGTCTCTATTTTGATCGTAAGGCAAATAATAGTGCGAAGGGGTTGTGAATCAAGACCCTCCCGAAGTGTAATCGTCGTATTTGTTTGCTGTTTGTGAAGAGATTCAGAGCACATTAATTGTGAGTTTCATCGTTTCAGCAATCATGAGATCCTCTAACTTAGACTGGACGGCAACTTTGGATCTTAGATTTTATATTTTTTATTTAAGTAGTATATATGGACTATTTTTGTTTAATATGAACATTTTGGGGGGTTTTTTTTTTTAAAGTAAATTGGATTTGATTCTAGGAAAACCATTTAAGTAGCAGTTATCGAAATTGCTACGTTGTTTTTTTCTCTTCGCCGACAATTGATTTTTTTTCAAAACTAAACAATTTATTTCTATTTCAATTAGGATATAATTGAGCATATTACATAGTTTAAATTGAGCATTGAGAAATACAATATTTGACTTTACTGAAGAAATCCCCAAAAAATGGATACGACATACTCCATGTCTTAAGGCGTACGCACCATATGGGTTAACATAGAAAATAGAAATCCAGGTCATTAATACAAAGCATGCACAAACTTGAACCAGGATAATAAAACCAAAACATTGCGAAATTCTAAGAGATTTGTTGCTGAATTGCTGATAGGATTCTGACTCTAGCAAACGTGTAGACCAATTAACCTCCCTTAATCATTTTTTATAAGTAGCTGTCATCAAGCTCATTATAATGGGTTGATATCCTGTGAACTTTTTTTTTAGATCAATATAACTAATTACATATTTGAAGTTAAAAACGGATAAAAAAAATTGTAACTCAGTAACAACATACAACACCTTGCAAAAGTTGTTTTGAAATTTAAGATTACAAAGTTTGTTCCACTCTTCCATCATGGAATTGATTTGCCAGTTGGCTGTCTATAACATTTGCCTTTTCGCTCTCCCATAAGTCATATAAATTAGGCATAATCACTTTTGTCTTCTAACTTTAAAAAAAAATTTAGTTTTTTTATTTTTTTAATCTTTAAACTTGTATTAGTTATCAAATCACCTTAAAATAGGAAAATTTTAAAATCTATTAATTTTACTAATGTGACATTAACGATTAATTAAAAATTAAAAAATTATTGCTAATGTGGCATTCATGTGTTTGCCACATCAATAAAGTTAATAAGCATTAACTTTTCCATCTACTTTGATAAGAATTAAAAATTTGAAAAATTAAATAAAGGATTAAAATAAATTTTTTATAAGGTTATATTAATTATTGATAAGGCAACTTAAGTTCCCAGAATAAAACGTTTAATTTAACTATTAGTATTTGATACACAAGGAGTTTAATTTTTTATTCCACAAGCAACCTTATAAATTTGTCATGTGTATTTTTTAAATATTTATTATACCGCTATAGATCACTTGCCAACCCCTAACTCAACTTGTGAAATCTAAAATTTCACTAACAAAATACTGGATATTTTCCTTAATTTAATAAAAAAATCGGGTTTACAATATATGGACGAACTTTTATTTTTTTAATAAGATATAGGAAAGGAATTAAAGCAACAAATGAGATAGCTTGGATGTGGAAGACAAGTAATGGAGTTAATTTAGCTTTACGTGTTAATTAATGTTAACTACTATTTTTATGTTGTATTTTTTTTAATTATAAAAAGAGGATAAAGTTTCAACAACAACGCGATTAATGCGTTTCAAACCGAAGCCACATTTGGGATAATGAACACCTCAACTATTAGACCAACACACATGATTTAGGCTCCGTTTGTTTCACTGAAAATAGTTTCCGGAAAATGATTTCTGGAAAATGACTTACTTTTCTAGAAAAACTAATATTTTCTAGTGTTTGGATGAATCTGTGTAAAATATTTTCTTTTGTTTGTCAAGTTCTTTAAAAATATTTCATAAAAGTCATTTTCAATTAAACAAACATACATTTGAGATTTTTTAATTTTTCATTGTTTAATTGAGTTTATTTTATATCTATAATTTTATATTTTACATTGTTTTTACATATATTAAAAATATTTTGTTAAATTTAAGTTCATTGCAACGATCATTTTTAGTTACATGACTACCAACTGAGTATTTTTATTTAAAATGTGACATTAACAAAATTGACAAAAAATCAACATTGTCGTGATTGGACTTGATTTTCAAATCTGGAAAGTAGAAGGACTAAATTCTTGAAAATAAAAGTACGAAACTAAATTGCAAATTTGTGAAGAGTATATAGACTTATGACATATTTTAACATTTATACTACAAAACATTTATTATTAATATATTTATAATTGTAATAAATATTTATTATTAAAATATTAATATTGATATTTTCAATAATATGTGAATAAAATTATTATTTTAAAATTTACTATTAAAATAAAATTTAAATATTAAATAATTTATTAAAATAATAATTTATATTAATTATTTATTATATGACTAAATATAAATAATTAAATACATATGTTTAATAATATTAAAAATATAATATTTTATTTTAATATTTTAAAAATAAAAATAAAATTTATAATCAATATAATAATATTAAACTTGATTTAAGTTAATTTTTATATAAAAGTAAAATTATTTATTGCGGAGCTCTTATCCGAAAAATGACTTATGCTTTTCAAAATGGTAAGTCATTTTACAAGGAAAAAGGATTATTTTCCGTTGACCTGTAAGTCATTTTCCGTTGACCAAGCTATTTTCTGTGAAACAAACACAATGCAAAAAAAAAAAAAAAATTCATAAAACTTTTTATATATAAACAAACAGACCCTTATTTTCATGTTCCATTTATATAATGAGATGTATACAATTTGCTTTCCTTATTGTTTTAACATAAATAATTTATTCATTTTCAATACTTTAAATTCTTTAACCAAATTAAAATTTTACGTGGTTCGTAATACCCATTAGTCATATGTCATGTACTCTAAAAACAAATTTGCCCAACACCATCAATCTCTATCTCATCTCACATTTTGCTTCTTTTTATTTCCTACTTTTTAATAATTAAATTTGATAATTTTAGATAAGTCAAAAATTTCCTATATTAATTTAATTTAATTTAATTAATTTTAATTTTTATATTTATCAAATTTTAAAATTTTAATCTTAACTCAAATGGTAAAAATTAAATACATTTAGTTAGATTTTGTTATTGATCCAACAGATTTATTCTATATTATTCAATTAGATCATTTTAGTAATTATATTTTTTAATTTTAAAATTTAAATATTAAAGTAAATATAAAATGTTAAATCATTAAGTGGCTTTTTTCTTTTGCAAGTAACCTATACAATTATTTAAATCTATTGATTGGCTTGAGAGACCAACTCAATTAGAAAAATTATGAAATTTTTTCTGTAATTAAAATAAATTATATTAATTAAGAGTTTTTTAATTTTTTAATTTTTAAAAAGCCGATAAAAATTTATATATAGTAATTTTTTTAAAATTTATCAATTTATTTTTTAAAATTGAAGGAACAAAATACAAATATATTATTACGGGGTTTAAACTTTAAAAAATATTAAGCGGCATCTTGCCTAAAATGCTGCGAATTTGTCCCCTTTTTAAAAAAAAATTATTGTCTTGTTAAATGAGAAGCGTGACAGCTAGCCATAAGAAAAGCAAGGAGTTTGTGACAATGGTTTCATTGGGAGAAATAAGATTTCTTATCCTTGTTTGCACTCCCAACTGCCACGTATGACCAACCAAAATATCAAATTCAGCTGCCATTGGAATAGACGTGGTGAGCCGTTCAAAATTTTTTAGTCGATTAAAATTTGGTAAAACAAAATTTTGGATCCTTAAAAATTTTTAAAAAAATTGGACCCTTAAAAAATAAAAACTAATATTTTATATCCCTTTTTAAGTCTTGATGGCCACACCTCCAGTGACTCGATGTGATCTAAAATCCTTATCAAAAAGTGGAAGAGTTTAAATAAAAATAAAAATTTTAAAAATAAATTTGAATAAAAAGATAAAGTTCGTTTAGAAAATAGGTGATGCCTCAAATAAAATTTTGTAGTCTGGGCCCTGCCGACCCAACCTGAATTTGTAAAAAGAAAAATTGTTGTTTTCTCACTGCTTTATTATTATTTTCTTATTGTTTTCTCATTATTTTACTGTCATTTTATTATTATATTGTTACTATTTTGTTGTTATTATTTAAATATTTTATAACTCTTATTTTATTATTAATTTTGTTACTATTTTAGAGATATTTACTTGTTAAATTGTACCTATTTTAGTGTTATTTAAATATAATTTTTAATTTATTTTTAATTTGTTAAAATATTTATTTTAATATTTATATATATTATATTTTTAAAAAATTATATAAAATTTTAATATAGACAAACCAGACCAAACTTAAATTTTAATATTTTTATCTGTATTAAATTTAAGCGAAATTTTAAATCTATTTTTCGAACTAAATAAACCCAAACCCATTAAATAAGCCTAAGGACCAGTTCTTCATTACTTAAAAAAAAAACACTTCTAACTCCAAAAGCACTTTTGGAAGAAAAGCTGTGAATAACTAGTTGATTTTGGCTGAAATTTGTAGCTTTTCAGAAGTTCTTTTAAAAAACACTTTTGAAACTTCTGAATAGGAAAAGCTAAAAATTTTAGCTTTTCCTCTCCCAAAAGCACTTTTGGTGCTTAATTACTTTTTTACCCCTCTAATAACATAGCATTTTCCTTTTTTTTCTTGGTGCTTAATTACAAATGTGTTAAAATCATTAATTAAAATAAAAAATATTTTTAAAATACTAATTACAAATATTTAATGGTTATATTTAAATATTTAAAATATAATTTATATATTCTAATTAAATTTTATAAATAATTAATATTTATTGCTTAAAATATTTAAAATTTATATTTCATATATTAAAATATTAACAACAAGTTGTAATATTTTTTATATTCTTAGTAAAATATAATAATATTATCTAATTTAAATATTATTTAAATATATATTTATTATTTAATAATAATATATTTAAAATTGATATTTTATTTTTTAAAAATATTTTTTAACAATAATATTGAACATTTAAATTTTAAACAAAACTTTTCAAAAAGTAACGAAGAATTTACTCTAATTTTTGGGTCCCGATCAGGTCGATGGACAAGTGTACATTGGATTTTGCCGTTTTAGGAAAAGGCTAAAAAGGGGCACACCTCTCAAAGCGTGGCACCCGCAAACTGACCCGTCCACTTTAGCCACGTGGCTAAATAACCTCCCCTGCTCCTAACCTACACCGGATCCTTCCTCTCTTATTCTCCTTGTCTTCTTAACCCTTTATAAACTCCTCCAAATCTCACCAATTTTCTCCATCAATATTTTCACCATTTATTTGGTTGTCGAGAAAAGAAAAAAAGAATATGGAAACCGTAACTTTGACAGGATTACTTCACAAGGCTGCGGCCGAGTTCCCTACCAGGCGAGCTTTATCAGTTTCCGGCAAGTTCGATTTGACGCATGCTCAATTACAACACATCATCGATCATGCTGCTTCTCTCCTCATCGCCTCCGGCATCCATCCCGGCGATGTCGTCGCTCTTACTTTCCCAAACACCGTGGAGGTATGTTTACTTTTTTTTCTTTTTCTTCTTACGTTTCAATCAATAAAACCTTCTTGAATGAATCATTAGGATCAGATTCTGTTTGGTCGATGAGAAAATACGGAGGAAGAAAATAAAATTGTCGCTTTTAATTATTTTACGTGTTAAACTGTTTTCCCTTCAAATAAAAAACCCTTCTTTAGTTAAAAAAGAAAGAAAGCAAAACGCATATAAAATGTCTTTGTCTATTAGGTTATAAAAAGATCAAATTTTCTTTTCTTTCTCATTTTAATTTTAATTTTTCGTGATACTGTTTTTTCATTGTTTGGTTTCCATCATTTACTGAGCTGCCAAACAGAGGCTTCGAGTTGCCTTGTTTTATTTTACTATTATTAGTTACTGAAAAAATAATTCTTTTTTTTTCATATATAGCTTGTTATTATGTTCTTGGCTGTAATTCGTTGCCGTGCAACCGCCGCGCCGTTAAACTCAGCTTATACTGCCGAGGAGTTTGAGTTTTACCTTTCTGATTCAGAATCCAAGCTGTTATTAATCCCAGCCGAAGGCATCAAGCCGGCTGAAGCCGCCGCTTCCAAGTTGAACATCCCTCTCGTATCCGCCGCTCTCCAGGATGAAAATTCCAAAATAACTCTCTCCTCCAACCCCGAGTCAAATATTGATTCAGTCAAACAACTCGTTAACGACCCTGCCGACGTCTCTCTTTTCCTTCACACTTCCGGTACCACCAGTCGTCCCAAGGGTGTTGCTTTGACTCAGCTCAATTTGGGGACTTCAGTTTTGAACATTAAATCGGTTTACGAACTCACTGAGTCAGACTCGACGGTCATTGTGCTCCCGTTATTTCACGTGCATGGCTTGTTAGCTGGCTTACTGAGTTCACTCGTTTCCGGAGCTGCCGTCACTCTCCCGGCCGCCGGCAGATTTTCTGCATCGACATTTTGGACGGACATGATTAAATACAAAGCCACATGGTACACTGCTGTCCCCACGATACACCAGATCATATTGGACCGCCATGAGAGCAATCCCGAACGTCCACGGTACCCCAAGCTAAGGTTCATTAGAAGCTGCAGTGCATCATTGGCACCGAGTATATTAGAACGGCTAGAGGCGGCATTTGACGCACCAGTGCTCGAGGCTTACGCCATGACAGAGGCGTCTCACCTCATGACATCGAACCCGTTACTAAACAATGGCCCACATAAGGCTGGGTCGGTTGGGAAACCGGTTGGTCAAGACATGGCGATTTTGAATGAACAAGGGGAGATTCAGCCGCCTTATTCTAATGGGGAGGTTTGTATTAGGGGATTGAATGTAACAAAGGGATATAAGAACAACCCAGAGGCTAATAAATCGGCTTTTCAATTTGGTTGGTTCCACACTGGGGATGTCGGGTTTTTTGACTCCGATGGATACTTGCATCTTGTTGGTCGGATCAAGGAGCTCATCAATCGTGGAGGTATCATTTCCTTACTCATCAATTGCGTTGAATGATCACTTGTGTTTTATGCTAGAATGTTGATGTGATATTTGGTTGGTTCACTTCTGTTTGGCAGGAGAGAAAATATCACCAATTGAGGTAGACGCAGTGTTATTGGCTCACCCAGCTGTAACACAGGCAGTTGCCTTCGGTGTTCCCGATGAGAAATATGGCGAGGAGGTAAGAAAATCCAATTCATGGTTTTGATTATTTTTGGTTTTGAATGGCTGTTTGGTTGTGTAATTTGTCTAAAAGTCGGTGTCAAAAAATTGCAGATAAATTGTGCGGTGATTCTAAGGGGAGGAAGCTTGGATGAAGAAGAAATCAAGAAATATTGCAAAAGAAATCTTGCGAGTTTCAAAGTACCCAAGAAAGTTTTCATCACGGATTCCGTGCCGAAAACAGCTACTGGAAAAATCCAGAGGAGGATAGTAGCAGAGCATTTCTTGGCTAAAACGTCTGCCGCTAAAGTACCCAAATTTGGAGCTTAAATTCAGCATTGCTTGTCTATTGCTTAGGTACATATTTAAGCGGCTGCAATTTATTGTTTGTGTAAAAGGGGATTACTAAAGCACCATGTTACTTGTAATTCTGATTAGAAATTATTGGAAAGTCTACATTCATAAACATTTTGATCATCCAATCATTCTTTGTTTCATCAATCAACTATGACTCAATGATAACTAATGTGGGAGGATACAACAATACCTAAACCCTATATTCAGTTAATTCCCATTACACAGAATGTTCGAAATCTGTGCTTTTAAGAGTTCAAGTTAAAATTGGTAAAAGTATCATGAAAGTTTTGTATTAAGAGATAGATTGTATTTTGTCTTTTTTATTTATTGGTCTTTCTTTAAAAATTTCTTTTATTTCTATTGTAAAAAACTGAGCTGTGTACATCAACATGAAGTACACATAGCACACCATATGTTATTGCTTCATTATCCCGTCAACAATACCAGTTTTTAACTGTACAAATTGATGAAAATTGTAATTACTTTTTAATCTAATGTATAGGGAATAATTTGCCCATTATCTGGGTGAAGAGAATAAAATGCAATCTAAATCTTAATTCAGGAACCTCTACGGTACTTTACCTTCTTTTGTCCACTCACAACATTTGTATTTTTATACGTGTGATTGTAATGCCAATTGTCCAAGCTTGGATCTTCTAGTGGCCAAACAATCAGATTTCCTAGCCAGAAGTTGGGAACAAGTTATTTCTAGTTGGCAATGGCAGGTGAAGTTTGGTAGATGGAAAAATCTGGGGCTATACAAGTGGTTTTTCTGACGATGAACTTTTAGTTTTAAGGTATTGCTGTTTTCGAAATAGACATTGGTGGTCAATTTTGTTGGTAATATCAAATAAAAATTTCCTCTCATACCATATCCAATATATTATTCAACAATATAGTAAATAATTTAGGAACCTATAAATCCCTTCACTCTCCCTCCCCCGATTGGTATCAGAGGTGCCGGAGTAACGACTTTCTGGAGAAATAATATCGTAATATTCATTGTAAGTTTTTGTCTTTGATTTACATTTCTGTTTGTTTCACAGTTATTTGTTTCAAAACCCATATATCTGTTAGTCTGTCTTCTTTTTGCCGTTGAGTCTAGGGAGGACGTGAGGCGTTGTGTGAAGACGATAAAGATAATAGACGGTCTTAGGCACCAGAAACAAATATTATGGAACAAATCGAGTGTTAATTTCAGGATAAAACTTGTAATCATATTACGCATATAGACTCTAGAAATGAAAACAACATTTCATATCTGAGTAAAGGTATAAATAGTCTTGTGGATATGACTTCTTTTTATTTTTCTAAGTTATATAGTAAGGTCGGTTTTGTAGAAGAAAAGTAAATAATTTAGGAGATATTAAAAATTTAGACTTAAACCATGAGTCTAAAGAAATATTAACTAATTTTAATAATAAATTAGATTAGGTCTTTAATAATAATAATATCGAGTCGATGTAGATTTAGGTCCTTTATATTATGGTAATGGGAAGGATAATATTTTAGTTTTATCCAAGAAGAAAACACTTCTTCCGATGAGTCGTCATTTATGTTAAAAATTATAAAAAAACATACAAAAACGTAAAAAGATGATAAACAAAAGAATATAATTTCCAATCCTATAAAACACTTATAGAATATTGGAAAGAAAAATTTCTGACGGTAAAGATCAACTAGAAAGAATTGAATATTTAAAATTAATAGAAGAACTTTATAAAAAGATAAAGATCTATTTAGTATGTTTAATTATCATTATACGTTAAAATATGATGATAGTAGCAATTCTAGTAATTCTGAAAAACAGAATTATTTAAAAATAATCGATGAAGAAAAACTTCAACAGATCCTACTCTAATAATATACGAGGAAATTCCTTCTGTAATCTATGGTATAATTTTTTTAATATATGAAGTATTAGGGTCCATCCATATGGTCGACGATTGAATAATTTGCTTGCGGCCATTATACTTCGGTCCATTTTAACTCTCCTAGGATGTCATAATACACATTTCAATAATCAATAACACAACAAAAATTTTATAATTAATAATAGCAATATTAAATGTTATAAAATATTTTGTAACTTATAAAATTTTTGAATAATTTCATATTAAAATAATTTTATTTTTATTTCAAAAAGTAAAAAAAATTTATATACTTCATATATTAAATATATTATATATTCAAATTAGAGTGAGCAAAACTCGATTCGACTCAAAAAAATTAAATTTCGAGTTAAACGAATCAAGTTACTCGAATTAATCGAATTATTCAAGTCAACTTGATTTTTTTTTTTGAATTTCGAGTTCGAATTGAGTTTGATTTTCGAATTCGAATAAACCGAATACCAAACTATAATATTTTACATTTTCACCCTGTCAAAACTATTTTTTTTGTAAAACCGGGTCTACTTGGATTTTGAAAACATAAACGAACATTGGAGTTGCCACCAATTTTTTTTGATGAGGTGTGATCGGAGCACCTCATAAAATGGTTGTTTTTAATAAACGGTTTGGATTTATTAAAACAATACTTTTGGTCTGCGAAATTCAGAAAATCAAGTTCGGGAGTCGATTATGTACGAGGAAAGATTAGCACCCTCGTTACACCCAAAAATTGGTACCTAGTTGATTAATTAATGTTTTAATGTCGAAAGCTAAAAATTTGAAGGGAAATTTAAAAATACGATCCTCTTTTATTAAGATTAATACAAACACTCGAATAAACCGAAAAGAGAGTTAAAAATTCGTTCGTCTCAAGGTCACGAAATATCACATGCCGTAAGTTAGAACACGATATTTGGAACCTTAGAGATTGAGCTTGCCTTTAATTTTTTTTAGGAAAGTTCGTATTTTAAAATTTAGAAGGGCGTTTCGCTATTTAGGTTTAACGAGAGAATCGGAACCCCATAAGTTAGGGTACAATTCCTCAAATTTCCCAAAACGCGAAACATTGCCTTATTTCGAGATTTTTTAAATGATGGCGATTGCAATATTTGAACGAAGTGCATTGGATTTATTTGTGATAAAATAGACCGGTTTATTACTACGGGTATATACAAATCGAACGTGGGTTTTAAAGTGATGAAATAAAATGAGATGATAATATGGAATATACAATTAATTTATGAATAGAATGTTGCATAAATGAATGACAATAACATGGAAATACGAATAAACTAGTTATAGTTCACACGATAACAATAATCACACAATGTATATTATTTTTAATAATAATCAATAATCCAAGATGAACGATAAAATAATATGTATGAACAACTTAAAGTATATAAATGAAATATTTAAAATGAACGATATAAGGAGTTCCGAAATAGACAAACAAATTTGACATGGACAAAACGTCAATAGTTTGAAATGAATAATTTTAAGCAGTTTAAAATAAACAATATAGATAATCCATGAAACATTTAAGATAAAATAACATATATAGCACTTCAACATAAATAATATATGGAATAATTTAAAACACTTAATATCTAAAATAATATAAAACAATTCATTATAAATAATGTATATAAAATTAAAAACGAATAAAAAAACTGTTAAAAATGATAATATATGAAGAAAAAATTTAGGGTTAAAATTAAACATATTAGGGATTAAATAAAAATAAAACATAACAGACCCAGGACCGAATTGGGAACTAAATAAAATCAAAGGGGAAAATTTAAAAAGAAAAAGAGCAATCTGCACCCGAACAAAACGCACGCAAAGAGAGAGGGACTGATTGGGAAAATATTCCCAGCCTTCATGAGCACCGTTTCATGCAGGACCAAAATGAAATAGGCACAAAAAAATGGGGTCAAATTAAAAACGCAAAACAAAAGGCAGAAGGACCGAATTGAAAACAGGCGACAACGCAGAAGGACCAGCAGCACAAGTAGCCCATTTGGCTTTAAAACACGCAGATCCTCTGCTAATAGGATCGGGTCGGCCTCCCCAAAACAACGCCGTTTTGGCGTCTAGGAGGCCAAATCGAAACGGCGCCGTTTCGTGTTCTTATTTAAACCATTTTTTTTCTTGAAACTTCATTTTTTCAGTGCAAAAGAAAAAAACTTCAAGAAACCTCCATTTTCTCTAAACACCATATTTCTCCGGCCTAGGTTTTCGGCCGTTGGCTGCTTAGCGCCATCGTGGCGCCGCCGTGCCGCCACCGTGCTGGAGAGCAACAAAAAAATGTTTTAAAAATCCCTCTCTTTAAAGAGGTTTTCTCCTTCAAACGCAAACCCGATTCAGGTATTTTTAATACTGAAAATGAAGATGAGAAGAGGACGCAGCCTCCTTTGCGACCTCACCGTTTTCCTCTTTGCAGACGCAGCCGAAGCGAAACCCCAAAGGGTTTCTGCGACTTTGGCGAACGGAGGAGAACTCCGACGGTGGCAGACCACGAGGAAACAGGTAAGCTTCGACCACCCTTTTGGGTTTTTTATTTTCTTTATTTATTCTTTTTTACAAAAATAAAATAAAAAAGTAAATCTAGAATAACTAAGACACAAATCACCTTCTACAGTCTAAAATCTGTATTTTGATTACTTGTGTGTCCGAAAAAAGCCAGAAGAAGCATACATTGATATTTCATGGCTTTTATAGCCGATTTACAAAACTATTAATTTCTATTTTTTTTTTGTCTTTTTGCTATTTGTTTCTTCTGTTTGTTGCCTTGTGCTTGTTGGCTCTCTTTGCAGGTGTCAGACATGCGTGGAGGAGGCGTGCGGCGGCCAGGGGCAGGGGTGTCAGACGGCACGTGGAGGCGCAGCGGCACTAGGAGGCTAGGGTTAGATTAGTGTTTTAGTTTTTACTGAAACTGAGTTTAGGTTATGGGCCAATTGGGCCATCTAGGGTTTTAATTTATTTGGGCTGTAATTGTGTTTGTAATTTAGACCGATAATTTGAATTGTTTGGACTATTTATTTTTCATTTTGGGTTTTATTTATTTAGTTTTGGGCCCGGGTAAAAATGACCTCCTGAACTCCCAAATCTATTTACTTTCTCCCAAAATTGTTATTCCCACTTTCCTCTCAAAACTTTTATTCTCTTCCCGTCCCACCCCTCTCTATCCCAAACTTATTGCTCCCCAAAATTTTACTCCCCCATTTATTTTCCCCCCAAATTTTACTCCCTCAACCTCTAAAACTCCCCCCCCCTAATTTTTTTTAATATCCCCCTCCCCTCAAATTTTACTCCGTCAACCCTCAAAACTCTAAACTTTTACTTTCACATTTTACCCTCAAATAAAAATTAAAATATCCAAAACAAATCTCTAAAGCTAAATAGTAATAATTTTATTTATATATATTATTTATATTATTAAATTAAATTTCACATTTTATAATATTTATATTATTGAATTGTTTAATCATGTTGAATCTTTATAGATTTTTGTTAAAATTGAATTATTGATGATGCTATAAAATATTTGTGTTAAAATTTTACGTTAGTATCAATTTCACATTTTTCTTTAAGATAAAATTTTTTAAGAAACCATTTTTTTACATTTAATATAATTTTAATTTCAAAATACATTGTGACAATAATCGAAGATAATCGAAGCAACGAAGCAATCAAAGAAACTAAACCGTATATAAAAGAATAATAAATAAATTATGAGGGGATGAAAGTTAATAACAAATTTGATTACGTTGGGTGACAGTGATTATAAGGACTTAAAATCATTTTTTAAATTTAACTCGAACAAATATATTCGATTCAAATTCTATCTCACTTGACTCAATTTGAGAAAATTACAAATAGAGTTAGGATGATAACATAGGATTCGTCAACTCGATTAACTATAATTTTTTCATTCGATTTAATCGAACGCTCACTCCTATTTCAAATAATTAATTCATAATTATTATATACAATAACGATAAAAGCAAATATAATAACGTGTAAAATTGTATAATTATAATATATATAATTGTATAATAATTGTTAGAAATATTTTACTGCAAAACAAAATAGTTAGCATAGATAGAATAAATAAATTGAGCATAAATAAATAAAATAATCAATGTCTGTAGAAAAACTACTATATTAGAAGTAAATTCACTTTGATCAATGTAATCATGTAGTAGACGTTGCCCTTCAAGGTTAATACAGTACTTCAATATTCATACATTCAAATAAAGAGGGTGGAATACAATTGATATTACTCTTCTCAAAAGTATTCGGACAAGTAGATTGGAAACTAAAATTGAAAACTTGGTCAGAAATTTGATCGGAAAATTTTTTGAACAAAAAACAAGTGAGCTAAGAAAAGGCAAAGAAAAGATTGTTGTTTGCTTGTTGTTGTAGAAAAATGAGAAGAATGGTCTATTTTTTATATTATTTTCTGAATGGGTAAAATGATAAAATAGTGGTATCAGTTTTTAAAAATAACAAAGAATTTTCCTCAATCGAAAATATTCTACAACAGCTAGAAAATTTTTTACAACTAAAAAATATCTTAAAAAACAAAAAAAAGTATTTTTTATAAAAGGAACAAAAAAATTATTAAAAATAAAACAGGCACAATGTTAACACAAACTAGGTTGGGGGCAATAGTGGTGCACACATGTTTGGCCTTTAGCCTCAATTTACTCAATGGGAGTAGGAGGCAAGAATATATTTAAATTCCCTTATAAACCTTTTCTCAACTAATGTAAAATTACCTACTTTGCATTAGCAACAAGAATGATAGGCAAATTTCAAATAAAACTCAAGATTTTGAGAGGAGAAGTGGACTCCCTTGTTGTGGATATTCAAAAGGCTAGCTTCTAAGAAAACAATACTCAAAATTGATTTGTGATATGGAAAAGACACCTTTGTAAGTGGAGCTTTTTGACGAGGAGGAGATGGTTGCTAGTAAAGGGAGTTGCTGGTGTGAGGGGGAGAATGTGAGTTGCTAGTGTCAGCAAGAGAATGTGCTCTTGTGTTGTTGATGTTATACTTTTATGAATTTCTTATGTTTTGTTCTAGAGGATTTGATGGTTATTTGTTGCTGCTGCTCTTATTTCATGTTTTATCTACTACTGTTGTTATTAGGAAGTTATGTTCTTTCATGAGATTCTTGTCCAGATTACATTTAATATCTCAAGTGTGTTTGTGGCTTGGTGATAGGGAGAGTCGGGGAGTATTTAACATTTTTATGTTTTTTCAGAAAGTTAATGGGGGAGATTGTTGGGACTAAAGTTGTCCAGTGTTGGTATTTTGATCATTGTTTAAATAACTTCCCTTTTAAACAGGCTATCCAGACAAACCTTTGAACAACAGTCGGGACTGAACTTTAGGACAGCTTAAATGATATTAGATGTTGACATTTTTGACTTAAATATTCATGATTGTCTTCTCCATAAGCAAATGAATCCTAAAACGTGCTTTATTTCATCTCCAACCGATATAATCGAATTTAGTTGATTGTAGAAATCATGAGATGGACGTGTCATATCCATCAAGACTTATTCTTTTAAGCCTTGTAGTGTGGATTGCACTGATGCATTTACTTAGATAATAAGACTATTTTCGGATAAATGCTGGAGGCTTTTATCTTGGATCATTTTGCATGTATTTATCTTCTCAAAAACTGGTCTGCAAAGCTGTTTTATTTAGCCTATAAATAGGCAACAATTCGCATGATAAGGATACATCTTCTTGAAGAGTGTTTGTGCTGATCTTGTTGATTCATTTATTGTCGAAATTCCTTGTATTCTTGCACTTAGTTAATAGGCATGAATTGAAAGAGTTAAAACTGATTGTAAGTGAGGTATTTAGGAGAGTAGTTGTAACGAGTTATCTATTGGCACTGCAATTGCTTGTGTAATGGTAGATTGAGTTTCAACTAATATGTGATTGGATAAATTATTTAATAAAACATTCATTAAGCGAGGCTTCGTAGAATAATAATGCTTCTAAATTGCGTTGATAAACATTATTTTAATAATGTATATATTTTATGTGTCATTATTAATTTGTTTTAAATCATTCGTTTAATTAATTTGTGGTTTCCACACATGCTTTCTAGTTTAATTCAACCCTTTTAAAAAAACATTATTCAAATTCTACATAACTTTTTTAACAGATATATATATATTATTATAAGTGTGCTATAATCTAATATATTATGAAGAGAGTAAGGTTTTGGATAAAATATTAATTTTTCCGCTACAATTTCTAGTGATTCAATGGTATGCACACTGTTGGGGACGGACATGATGTGTTTACTGCCTGGGCTATCTTTGTGCCATGACGGACAATGTTTAATGTAATTGCATGCTTGGATGATTGTACTCCCCTTCTTAGTCCCAGATCGAGCCAGTAACCTAGATATGTATGCTTAATTAAAAAAAAATCTTATTATAATGAGACATTGCCACAATACACGGCACAAATCGGTAAACCATGTTCCTTAAATTACACAATGTTTTCACAACATAGATTGAATGCATGTTAATAATGTCGGTTAAAACGAAAATTAGTATAAAAAACCATTTACTTAAGGTGTACTAGAAATTACTTATAAGATGAATCAACAAGCAATACAACAACATATACTCCGTAAGCTGTGAGGACAAAACTAAAGTCGACACAATCAACAATACAGTGATCCAAAGACCAAAAACAGGCAGTGAGAAATTGCATCAACACACTCCACAAGCCCAATCCAAAACACAACAAAAAACATCCAAATTATTCCATTAGATTTTAAGCCTCTGCCTCGTATTCCTCCTCTTCCTCGTACTCTTCATCATCTGCAGTTGCATCCTGGTATTGTTGGTACTCAGAAACCAAGTCATTCATGTTACTCTCCGCTTCTGTGAACTCCATCTCATCCATCCCTTCTCCAGTATACCAATGCAAGAAAGCTTTCCTGCGGAACATGGCAGTGAATTGTTCACTCACCCTCCTGAACATCTCTTGGATTGAAGTAGAGTTCCCGATAAATGTGGATGCCATCTTTAAGCCGATTGGAGGGATGTCACAAACAGTGGACTTCACATTGTTCGGGATCCATTCAACAAAGTAAGATGAGTTCTTGTTTTGCACATTGATCATCTGCTCATCAACCTCTTTCGTGCTCATCTTCCCACGGAAGACTGCTGATGCTGTGAGGTATCGACCGTGTCGAGGATCAGCTGCACACATCATGTTCTTGGCATCCCACATTTGCTGTGTAAGTTCAGGGACAGTGAGGGCTCTGTACTGTTGGGAACCGCGTGAGGTGAGAGGCGCAAATCCCACCATGAAGAAATGTAGTCGAGGGAATGGAATAAGGTTTACAGCAAGTTTGCGGAGATCTGAGTTAAGCTGACCAGGGAAGCGAAGGCAGCATGTTACACCACTCATGGTGGCAGAAATTAGATGGTTGAGATCTCCAACTGAACATCAAACATTACAAGTTAGATCTCGTACATTGTATATACAGCCCCGAATGTATTCATTGCACAGTGGCAGAGAAGAGTATCTAAGATTCATGTAGCTCCTACTAATTTAGTTCCACCTAAACCTCAATATACAGAAAGATGGGCTATTACTTCACTGTTTTAACTCTCACAAATTGGAATCTAAATGAGCAGGTTATAGACCTTAAATTGAAAATGCTAATTCAATCACAAAATAGACACAACAAGTTCCACGTGTTCCTAGTTTTGGATTCATCAAAACAAAATAGAAACTTTCAACTAAATCAAATACCAAACGCACTCACAAGTCACAAGCTACCCAAATTTCGTGTAACAAATACATTGAAAAAAAATCAATCTAATTAATATCCAGATGGCTGCCCAAACAATACTATGTTAAACACCTTCAACCAGAATAAATTATAAAAACCCAATTTACAGTTTCTACTTCATTTCTCACCAACCAAACAAACACAAAAAGTAGTTCGACAGTAACAAATCAGAAGCTTCATTTGCAAGAAAACAAAAAAATACTTACAACTTGGAGTAGTGAGCTTGAGGGTACGGAAACAGATATCGTAGAGAGCTTCGTTATCAAGAACCATACACTCATCAGCATTTTCCACAAGCTGATGAACTGAGAGTGTCGCGTTGTAAGGCTCAACAACAGTATCAGAAACCTTGGGAGATGGGAACACCGAAAACGTAAGCATCATTCGGTCCGGATACTCCTCTCGTATCTTCGATATCAACAACGTTCCCATTCCGGAACCCGTTCCTCCTCCCAAAGAATGGCATACCTGAAACCCTGTAACCAAACAGCCCCAATTTATGATTAGCAGTAGACCATAGTTAACACCTAATAACCAAAGGAACCTTCAAATTTTTAAAAATAGAATTGCAAATGATAACCTTGCAAGCAATCGCAATTCTCGGCTTCCTTTCTAACCACGTCGAGAACGGAATCGATAAGCTCCGCTCCTTCAGTGTAATGTCCCTTAGCCCAATTGTTTCCGGCACCGGACTGTCCGAAAACGAAGTTATCGGGTCGGAAAATTTGTCCGTAAGGACCGGATCTTACGCTATCCATGGTTCCGGGTTCCAGATCCATTAAAACTGCGCGGGGAACAAAACGGCCACAACTGGCTTCGTTGTAGTAAACATTAATTCGCTCAAGCTGGAGCTCCGAGTCACCACCATATCGACCCGTTGAATCGATGCCATGTTCGGCACATACGACTTCCCAGAACTTGGCTCCTATCTGATTGCCGCATTGGCCACCTTGGATGTGAAGGATTTCTCTCATTTTCTCGGGAAACTGACGGAAAATTGGAGAGGAAAAATATAAAAGGAATAAGAATTCCGGAAATTCTTTTTATGGGGAAATGGTGTTGAGAGTGGTTTTGGTTTATATAGAGGAGTTAAAAGGTTTCCGTTAATTGACGGCAGGTTGAGCTGGGTTTTAGGTCGGTTAGTAACGGACGTTTCGTTTTCCTGGGAAATTGAATTTTTGAAATTGGGATATGCTTAGTAACTGTAACAATATAGTTACTGGAATTGATGACGTGGCAAGGTGTGGTTGGACAGCCCGGACGGTGGCCTTTCCAGATGGACCCAGGCCCACAATAGTGAATAAGTTAAGAAATTATAACTGTTCAAAATTGGGTTAATGAACAAAAATTAATAATAAGCATGAATGGAGGGTGAGATTAAAAAATAATTGTCCTGATTATTTTAATTATGGTAATAAGATTAAATTTAATGATGAGAGTGTAATTGCTGTGCTGAATATTAAAATAAAGATTATTATTGACAACATTAAATAAAAATGTGTTTATATTGATATATATAATAATAAATTATCCAAAATTTTGTTTAATTTATTATTTTTAGTTTAATTTTATATTTTCTCCAACAAAATTCATGTCACTTGTCTTTGACACCACACTAATCCCATCAGAATTTTTATACTTGGTATAGAATTAAAACTAAATTAAGAAAAAGGCAATTGAAATTCTTTTTTTTTAAAGAAAGTAAAATATTAGAATTTTTATCTAAATAATGTAAAATAATTAAATAAATATTGAAATGGAATAAAGGCAGTAATATTTACAAATCTAGACAGGAGTTACAGTAAAAAATTGGTGCCACCTGACCAACCGGCTGCACCTCTCTCCTCAGCCACCAGTCACATCAGCTTTTTAAAAAATAATATTTTTTTATGGGTGCCCTTAGTCAATCGGTGGCACCGATATTACTATTCTTCGTCACTAGAAAGAAAAATAATGGTTTTGGTCTTTTCATTATGTTTGAATTTAAAATTTAAGTGTTTAGCATTGCTGTCAAAAAGTGTTTTTGAGAAATAAAATGTCCATTTTAGGCATGTTATTATCAAGTAACAAATATACATTTAAATAATATTTAAATTAGTTAATATTATTATATTTTAGTAAGAATATAAAAATTATTATAACTTGTGGTTAATATTTTAATATATGAAATATAAATTTTAAATATTTTTAAGCAATAAATGTTAATTATTTATAAAATTTAATTAGAATATATAAACTATATTTTAAATATTTAAATATAACCATTAAATATTTGTAATTAGTATTTTTAAAAATATTTTCTATTTTTAATTAATGATTTTAACACAATTGTAATTAAGCAACAAGAAAAAAAAGAAAAATATTATGTTATTGGAGGGGTGAAAAAGTAATTAAGCATCAAAAGTGTTTTTGGGAGAGGAAAGGCTAAAATTTTTAACTTATCATTTTCAGCTCCTTTTCAAAAGTGCTTTTGAAAAGTACTTCTGAAAAGCTAAAAATTTCAACCAAAAACAGCTTATTCTTCACAGCTTTTCTTTCAAAAATACTTTTGAAGTCAGAAGTATTTTTTTTAAGTGATGAAGAACTGGTCTTTAGTAGTGGAAATAGATAATACTGTTAATTTCAAATGAAAGAACCTATCTAGGTACACGCAAGCACTTTCAATAATTGAAACCTACGTTTTTTTTAGGTTAAATGATTGTTTAGGGCTCTATATTATATTTTAATTTATAATTTGGTCTTTAAACTTCAATTTGAAATAATTTAGTCCTGTAATTAGTTGATTCAAATATGTAACATAATAAGTTTTTTCTTCAAAAGAACCCTTAAACTCATCACGTCAATATAAAAAAAATCTATGTCATAAAATTGGAATAAGTAACAATGTTACTTATTTCCACTATCAAGTTACACTAAATGACTAAATTTTAAATTCAAACATAATGGAAAGACAAAAACCATTATTTTTCCTTTATGGTAATGAAAGAATAGCAGCAAGGGGTTAAGCTATGGCAATTAAATCTATACAATATTGGTGCCGCCGATTGAGGGCATCCATAATTTTTTTAAAAAAAGCCTTATGTGACCCTGGTGGCTGAGGAGAGGGGTGTCGTCGATTGTTCAGGCGGCATCAAATTTTTTACTGTAGCTCCTACTTAGATTCGTAAATATTAATGCTTTTATCCCATTTCAGTATTTATTTAATTATTTTATATTATTTAGGTAAAAAAAACTCAAAATATTATTAATACATATATTATTATACCTAATTAAAAAAATATGTATTCACCCACAACATGGAAATCCCTAGTAAATAATATATGATAAAATATTGTTTTAATGAGATTCAAAAGGGTGCAGCTTTTCTTTTTTGGTGCCAGTTGAGCTTTGGGTCTGATTCTTGCTTGAGTGCAAATATAATGCCAATGGGAGAACAGAGCACATGCTGTTGGCTGTGAGGGGTATAGTATAGTATAAATGAAGCAAGTTTTCTATATGCATACACTTGCTATTGTAGAAACATTTTGATGGCAAACTCATGTCCGGACAGTGCAGAACCCATCACTTTTTTCTTCATTCTATTTTTGTCTGAAGCTTGCATTTTACTCTCCCATCCTCTTCTTCTACAAAAGGTATACCTTTTTTCAAGGTGGAGGATGGAAAGGTATTGTAGTGTGTAAATGTTTGTTGGATTTTTTTTTTATCTTTTATGTTTGTTTTATTATTCATATTTAAGGTTTGCGATGTTTCTTCTAAGAATATAATTTTTCAGGTTTGAACTTGCATTTTTAAGAGTCATTAAATTATTAATAAATTTACAATTTGGTCACTGAACTATTTGAAAGTTTTCATTCAAATTACTAGACAGTTAACTTTTTTTTAAAGTCTGATTAGTTAGCTCCAAGCGATAATTGGTAAAATAGATCAGGACATATTGTTGGGTAATGTTATAGATTGAAGAAAAAAATATTTAGATTTGTAAATGAGGGTGATAATTAAAAGTATTGAACGAATTCAAAAGAAAAGGGGTTGATAGTATTCTTATTCTTTCATCATGTGAGCACTGAAATATATGGAGATTCTAGTTCCTACCTAAGAAGCTTTACATGCCTTGGAAACGAAGCAATTTATCTTCTACGATCATTTCACATATTTCAATGATTTTGCTTATCTACTCTCAATTTTCTTCGACCCTTGGTTGAGTTGAAGAATATATAATTATTTATGGTAATATGGTTGTTGCAATGTAGGATATTTTAGTATATTATTGGATTTATTACGTCATTTTATTTGGTTAACTTAATTAAAATATAACATTTTATTGTTTGGTTGGTTGGTTAGTTAGTTGGTAGAATATAATATTGTTTAAAATAATATTTTATCAAACTGGTTTTTTACATAATTAAATCTTTAGCATGCAAATTAGGCTTATATAAACTCAATAAATGTTTATTTTTCTTTTTTTTAGTAAATTTCACCTAGGAATGTTTCATTAAAACATCAGATTAGAGTTCCATTTATAAATAAGTAAGTTTTATTTAATTAAATTAAATTAGTTCTTTAATTTCATATAATTTAGAAAATGGCTAAAATATCACAAATGACAAAAAATAAAGGTTAAAATTGAAAACAAGGTGTAAAGGTAAGGTGATATTATTAATAACGCAATTCAAACAAACAACATAATTTCAAAATCTTATATTATCATAAAAAATTATTGAATTAAACCCCAATATTTTATATCTAATTGCTTCAAACTCAATCCATCATTACAAGGACGGAGTCAGAGGTTGGCAAGGTCTACCCTTTTCAAAATGAGATTTTTTTAATTTAGGCATTTTATAATTTATAAAATTTTAAATTAGTAATAATAAAATTACACTTTAGCTCCTAAAATGATAAAATTTGATTTAATCCTTTTAAAAATTATAAAGATATAAACTAATAAAATAGTGAAAATGTATCTTTAGTATCGTAAAATATACAATTTAATTTTAGCTCCTTCAAAATAAATTTCTAGCTTCGCCTTGAAAATTTTAGAAGTTACTGAAATTTAGAAGTTAGAATTATTTGAAAATAATAATTTTGGGGGAAGAAGTTATTTAAGCATTAATCTTAGTTAGGGCAACAAATCTCAACATCGGAGCCAATTTGCAACATTTATATAGAAGTGGATTTATTTACTGATCTGAATATTTATCTGAATCCAAAATATTTTTTATTTGGACTAAAATATATTATAAATTATGCTTTTTAATAAATTTAGAATTTAATATGTTTTATTTTTATTTTCAGGAATTTATTTTTTATTTTTCAAATTTCACGTCAAATTATTAATATTGTTAAATATATCGATATAATATTTTTAAATAAAAAATACTCACTTAGGAGCAATGTAATTAAAAGATGACATTCTAATAAACCTGAATTTAATAAAATAAATTTAATAGTGTTAACGATTGTACTCAAGTTTTGAAATCTGAAAATAAAAGAGTTAAATCCTGAAAATTAAAGTATGGAGATTAAATTTCAAATTTGTGGAGAGTACATATACTTATAACATATTTTAACCTTTTATTTGTATGAAAAATTAGAGTTTCTTTTCCAAAATTGAATTGTTAATTGAATAAGAACATATGCCTGTAACAACATTTGTTTGGACTAAAACAATTTGGATAAGGTTAAAGTATGCTATTAATTTATATATTTTGCGAAAGTTATGGATTTAGTTCTTGTATTTTTTAATTGGTCACTTGTTTTTATGCTTTTTAAAATTTGAAATTTGTTTGGTTAAATTCAATTACTAATCATATACTATGTGTTAGAGGTGATCATGGGCCGGGCCGGGCTTGGATAAAATTTTAGGCCCATTTTCTAGGCTCGGGCCCGACCCGAACCAAAATATGGGCCAAAAAATTTATCCAAGTCCGACCTGAAAGAAAATTGCTAAGCCTGAGCCCGGCCCGACCCATATTTGATTAAAAATAAAAATATATATTTAATATATAATTCGGGCCGGGCTTGGCCAAAAAAGTCTTACCCGAGGCCCAGCCCGTTTTCTAAACGGGCCTCTTTTTTTGTCCAACCCCGTATTTCGGGCCTATATTTTTACCTGAACCCTCCCATTTTTCTGGCAGGCCGTCGGGCCAGGCCGGATAGCCCAACCCATGATCACCTCTATTATGTGTACATGTATGGATTTAGTCAATTTTCTCCAATCGGATAATTCTAAGTCCCTAAACTTTTTGAATTTTGAAATTTTAGTCTTGACGCAAATGATAATCATTAATCGATTAACTGGATTTTTAGTGAGTAATATGTGGAAATAACAAGTTGGCATAACATTACACATATGATAACATGTTTGGCACATCGGATTTTAGAACTAGCAGAACTTTACTTAATGAATCTAATAATTACTATTTGGTGAGGATTGACATTTTAAAATTTAAAAAGTACATGGACTAAAAATGACCAAATAAATGTATAAGGATTTAATCCATAACTTTTGCAAAGTAGAATGACTAATGGCAGAATTTAACCTTTGGATGAATCACAAATTTGACAAAAAAAAAGGAAATGGCAATTAATTTGTGGACTAAATCAGAATCCAAATATTGACCAACACTTCAAAACCATTAAACTTGGCCTCAAAATTGTATGATTTCTTTGAACCTTTCATAACCCCTAAAAACAAGGATCTCTCCTCTCTTTTTAACTTCCGTACCCATCATTCAGCCTCTTGCTCCCTCTCCCCCTTTCACTTTCTCCCAATAGCACCCCCCTCTTGCCTCATTTGACACCAAAATGGTATGTTTACTTTCAGATTTCTTATCAATGGAGATGGATGATGTTGTTTTATTATGACTCATAATAGTGTTTTTTTAGAAGTAATTTAATCCATGGTTTTATGAGCAGGCGAACTCAGCATCCGGAATGGCAGTTAACGATGAATGCAAGATGCGATTCTTGGAACTAAAGGCCAAAAGAAGCTACAGGTTCATCGTTTTCAAAATAGAAGAGAACATTCAACAGGTCATGGTTGAAAAACTCGGTGGACCTAAAGAAAAATACGACGACTTCAGTGCTTGTTTGCCTCATAACGAGTGTCGTTACGCTGTCTTTGATTTCGACTTCACTACCGACGAAAATGTCCAGAAAAGCAAAATCTTCTTCATTGCATGGTTCACCCTACCCAACTCTTTTTAAATATAATCCGTATTTAAGTGTTGAATTGACACCAATCTCGAGTTTAATCTCTATGGTCATAATTTTTTATGTTTGTTATTGTATAGGTCTCCTGATACATCAAGGGTGAGGAGCAAAATGTTATATGCGAGCTCTAAAGATAGATTCAGAAGAGAGTTGGATGGTGTTCAAGTTGAATTGCAAGCAACCGATGCAAGTGAAATGAGTATTGATATTGTCAAAGAGCGAGCTTTCTAAACTCTTCTTTTTTTTTTATCATCGTTTAATCTTTCTGCACTTTGCTTTGGGGAGCCTTTTTTTTCCTCAATTGCCATAAAATGGTAAATTTAATTAGTAAATTTGGGTGTCAAATGAGGGGATTTGAAATATATATTAAAATATATAATTTTTGCTTCTTACTCTTCAAATTTTATTTTAAGTTCGTGAGTTATGTTTAAACTTATTTAGTATAATTTTTTTTAATGGTCTCATTATATGTTCTGATCAGGTTTGTTTTTTTTGACACAGTATCCAAAATTACCTATAGTTCCTCCCAAACTCATAAATAGGAGGATAATACGCTTCAGCGCACTTAAACTTAGTCTTCCTACATTGACAATAATGCCCAATTGAGTGAAATTAACAAATCATTCAACTAACCTTAGATAAATAATTTTGAGGCATAATATATCTATAATATCTATATTTTTGCTACATTTCTTCAAAAAAGAAATATATATTTTGTTACATATTATAAATATATATGTTTAAAGTAAAGTATGTATATAATTTTGATTTAGTGGATAACAAAATTAGATTTGAATTGAAAAATCGTATATTTTAAATTTCGAGTTAATTGAATAAGTTATTTGAGTTTTTTAGTTTTTTCGAATCAATTCGATAATAAATAATCTGATTTTTCGAGTACAAGTCGAATTGAATTTTACAACTTGAATAATTCTAATAACGAATAACAAACTAATGTAAATATCCTCCGGTCATTGTCAGTTTCAAATATGTGCAAATTGGTCTCTAAAAAACAAAATATTCAAAATATTTATAAATTATTTTTCCTAAAATTTTATAAATATATATATTAAAATTACCTAAAAGAATCTTAAAAGTGTATAAAAACCCTAAATTATAGTTTTTCTTAAAAAAATAAAATGATAAATTTGAGGCCTTAAACAAGTAAATTATCGAACCAAATTTATCATACTAATTATCTTATTTTGTTTTAAAAGGGTTATCAAATATACATTGTATTTTATGTTCTTTTAGTTTGGAATTTAGTCATATTGTCAACAAAATATCAATATATGGCAGGTTTAATGTTTTTAATTTAATTTGAATAAATTTGTTCAAGTCAACTCGAATCTCATTCCACTTGACTCGATTCAAAAAAATTTCAAATCAAGTTACAATGATAAAATAAGATTCGTCAACTCAACTAACTCGAACTTTTTTCGCTTGATTCAACTCGATTTGATCGGGTGCTCACCCCTATTTTGATTAATGTATATAAGTAACTTCACAATATTCTTTTTCTTTCTTTATACACATTTTAATTCGAGATCTTTTTTTAAAAAAAAGGATCCAACTATATTAGATCATAAAGTATCATCCAACACCAACCGATGGACGAAATCTGGATAGTCCAAATTGAACTCTAGTGCAACATTCCCATCCATTAGCCAACGTGCCTATGGGTAAAAGAAAAACTAACAACACTAAAAGAATTGTAAAATCCCTAAGGCCTCTTTAACAATACAACCATAAAGAGACAAATCAAGAGTCTGACTATTAAACTTAATAATAATAAAAGCACAATCAGACTCAAAAATAACTCTGGAAAAGCCCTTCTTGAAGGCCTTTTGAGTAGCACAAGCCAAAGCGAGAGCCTCAGCTGAAGGAGCATCAAAAGCCTTAGTGAATGAATAAGAAAAACCAACTAGCACCATTCCCTCATGATCACGAACAATGCCACCGCAAAAAGCAAATCTCATCTCCTCATTCAATGCCACGTCAATATTAATTTTGACCTCATCTTCATAAGGTGGAGTCCATCAGACCACAGTCAGACGCCGAGGTAACAATGGCGTATAAAGAAGGTTATGCACCCGAAAATCAGGATGGATAGAGAGAGCTTTCAAAATTGCATCTTGAAAAGAGGAAACTCGCCCCTGAATCACAAACAAGTTCCTTGCTTCCCACATCTGCCAAAGGAGCACAAGAAAACTAGTGAAAGCTCCTTTGTCCATATTCTACATAGTCGCCTTGAGTCAATCGATCGCACTGCAAAAAGACATACAAAGCAAATAATTATGAATATTACTCAAGGTTAAAGCCTTCCTCGAAATTGGGCAATCCCTAAGAGCATGCATAACAGCCTCCTTAAGGGCCTTACATCTAAGACAACTTGGATCTGCCCCTTAGGAGAACAAAGCACATTTGTTACCCGTAAGAAGGATGCCATTACCAATTCTCCAACCATACAGTCAAATTTTTGGAAGGATTTTCACCTTCCAAAGTTCTTGCCAAAAGACCTTATAAGGTCCTATTCCCATTGTCTAAAGAAGTAACCAATTATATCCCGAATGCGTAGTATAAACATTGTTGAGGGCATGCTCCCAAACCATCTGGTCTTCTTCATTTGCCTCTCTAATAGGTAGATGAAGAATTCAGGAGGCCATCTCATCATTACAACAAGATCAAATTAAGGTGCCACTACACCAAAACAGGCTTTTTGCGGCATTTTTAGTGGCGTTTGGACAAAAAACGCCGCAAAAAACCTAAGCCCAACGACATCATTTTCGGACCTTTCGGGGCTTTAGTGGCGTTTTTAAAAAAGCGCCGCTAATGCTCAGGGCTTTAGCGGCGTTTTTGGGGAAGCGCCGCTAATGCTTAGGGCTTTAGCGGCGTTTTTGGAAAAGCCGCTAATGCTCAGTCTTTAGCGGCGTTTTGGAAAAGCGCTAATGCTCAAACTTTAGCGGCGTTTTAGGAAGCGCCGCTAATGCTCGAACTTTAGCGTTTTTAAAAAGCGCCACAAAAACATTTTATCTGTCTATTTACTATTTAATATGTTTATTTATATTAATTAAAATTCAATTTATTTTAATTGAATATTTGTTAAAAATGGATAAATTTGAAATAATGACACGAGAAATAATTTGAAATAAAAAATAGAAAAATATTTGTTAAAATGGAAAAATTAAAATACTATTATTTAAAATAATTTTAAAATTTTTGGGTACATGACTGATTGATTTTAATTTATATATTAAATAATTTCATATATAATTGTAAAAGATACAATTGTATTAATTTTAAAATATTTAATTAATTATCATTATAGTTTAGGGTTTAATATATATGGTTTGTGGTATATGATTAATTTAGGATTTAAGGTCGGTTTAGGAGTTACAATTTTAAGGTTTATAGATTATGAAATTAGGGATTAGGGATTAGGGATTTTGGTTTAATGGTTGTGACTTAGGGGTTAGGGGTTAGAGATTAAGAGTTAGGGATTTGAGGTTTATGGATTCGGTGTTAGGTTAAGGTTTATGATTTAGATTAATTAGTGTATTTTACTTTATATTAAATAAGGTTTATGTGTTAGGGTTTAGGGTTTAGATTAATTAGTATTTTTTAATTTATATATTAAATAAGGTTTAGGGGTTAGTAGTTAGGGGTTAGGGGTTAGAGGTTAAGAGTTACTAATTTAGGGTTTAGAGATTTAGGGTCGGGTTAGGGTTTAATGTTTAGATTAACTAGTATTTTTTAATTTATATATTAATTAAGTTATTATATAATTGTAAAAGAGGGGTTAGCAGTTAGGGGTTAGGGGTTAAAGGTTAGAGGTTTAAGGTTTAGATTAATTGGTGTTTTTAATTTATATATTAAATAAATTTATTATATAATTGTAAAAGAGATAATATTGATTTTAATATATTAAAATTATGATTATAGTTTAAATTGTTTAAGAGATAATAAATCAATTATATATATATTAAATGATTTAGGATTTAAGGTTTATTTTAGATTTGTTAAATGATGAAAATTTATACAATTAATTAATGTTTTTATATTTTGGATAGGACCAAATTATAACAAATAAAATGAAATACAAAAACTAAAATCATTTCACATCGAACATCTAGCAAAATAGTTATATTTTAGTTAGGAAGAAATATCTCTAATAAAATGGAGATTAGATCGAAAATGAATAATATAAAATCATGATTAACGTCTCAATTTTTAATAGAAATTTGATATGTGAAAGATTAATTGCTTACATTAGATAATTTTGATTTAATAATTAATTACAGCCATTTAAAATTTTTTTATTATTAAAATATATGATATTTATTTTGAGAGTAAAAATTTAATTTATAAAAAAAATAATAAATATTTTATCAAATTAGTTGACTAAAAAATTTTTAACAGACAAAATAAAAAATTTTTAACAGACAAAATAAAAAATTTTTAGTAGAACAAAATAACGTCGTTTTGTTTAAAATAAAATAATTTTTTGCGGCGTTTTTAAAAAAAAACGCCACAAAAAAAACGCCGCAAAAATCATTTTACTTTAATAAATGGCGCCATTTTACCCTAAATTTTCCCCCGTGAAATTCCTAATCTTACTATCCCTATTGTCCTTTCCCCTATCCCTTTCTCTCTTTCATCTTCACCTGACCCTATCAAAGGAACCCAGCTTTCCATCTCGCTACTAGACGATGATGTTTTGAACTCCTTCTTCATCGTTTTCTCTACTTCCCCTTCTTCTTCTGCTCTCCAATGGCTATCACCGCTGCAAACGTTTAACAAAAAAAAACAGCCTTTTTATTCATACCCAATGCCAGTGTATCCACGCTCGTTCCATTTTCCCATGTCAAGACACTCCAGCGGTGCTCAATGTCCCTCGGAATGCTTTCCTTTTTCTTCAGGTTTCATAGCTACCTGCAATGCTTTCCATTTTCTTCTTCCTAATCTCGATATATACTATTTATAAGAAAATCTATTTTTATACGCTCCATGTTCTACAAAACCTTCACTAGTATTTTGAAACAGTTGAATGAATGAAAGAAATGACGCATATAAAGGGAAAAAGCTCTCGCCTGCTGTTTGTAGAGATAAGCACACTTGCAGACATTTATACACATATATATTCACGTGTTTGTATTTTTCTGCTTTCTTAAAATATGTCTTGGTCTACAGGAGAAAAGGGCATTGGTCCTAAAACTGGAAAGCCATTGCACTACAAGGGTTCCTTTTTCCATCGAGTCATGAAAGGTTCCCTGGCCCAGGTTTGTTGTTTTATCTTACTTCTAATCGGGATTTTCCACTAGCTGTTTCTTGTAGAACATGGCTTAGAAGTGGAATGTCGTTTAGTCAATTACTATTGTTTATGCTGTAGGAAACAGGGCTGATGGTCACGACTGCTTTTCTTGTGATATAGTTTTTAAGGTTGTATTTACCATGTTGTGAATCCTCAAAATTTTACTGAACTTCGCTGTGTCCAACCCAGTTTTTTTGCACATAAATGTCTTTTTTCTTGTGGACTAACATCTTATGTTTGTTGTGTAGGGTGGTGATTTTGGAAGAAGAGATGGTATGCATTCTTTGCAAAGAGGACTTTTATTTTAATTTTTTGTAGCTGTTAATTGATTTTACTTTAGATAAGATCTCTTTAAGGGTTGCCATCTATGTGACTGCTGGTTGAAGTTTCTCTTGAAAAGCACATTGATATTTTAACTGTACTTTTTCCAGGAACTAGTGGGGAAAGCATATATGATGGGAAGTTTCCAGGTGAGTGATCTCTTCCCATCTATAGAATTATTTCTACCTGCTTATTTTGAAATGTTATATTATATATGTTAGCTTTTGTAGGTGTCTGTGTGTGTATGATCTTAATGTTTTTCCCCCACAATGTTTCAATTTGAGTTTAGAGGAGCAATAATGCTTTGGTATGAAGAATATCGATATACTGTCTATTTGTTTGACAGGGTGGCCTGCCAATGTATGTCGCAACACGGGGTTTATATGGCTTTAATAAGTAGGTTCTCTGTCTATTTGTTTACAGCTTAATCTATTTGTTTGTTTGTTTATTGTCTATTTGTCTTTAATAAGTAGGTTCTCTGTCTTTGTTGGAAACATATGATATCTTGCTTAGGTAGTTCCTACATTCAAGGACATTGTTTTTGCGAGATTGATTTTATCTTAGTGATTTTTCTATTTGCAGATTCCTGCTCAGGATTTGACAATGAGACAGCTCAGAGGTTATGAAATTAAGGTAGATAGCACTGTAATATTTCCAAACATATATGATGATACTTAACTATTTCTTCTATCATACATGTGATATACCCTTGGACATACCCTTGAGCATGTTCCGTAGTTTTGCTGAGCCCTCCATGTGGATCAATGAAAAATGCTGGTTGCATTGCAAAAGAAACTGGCACTTTTAAGTTTGCATTGTGGTTAAGACTTATGTTACTCAGACTCAATGATGACTGTTGGGTGGGGTATATGTCTAAGACGGGTATGCTCAATTTTATTTATATTTTCCTATACATTTGGAGGATTGCCGCCCAATTCTTATGTCCGAAACATATATATATATATATATATATATATATATATATATGGATGCCGGACACAGGTACTTCAGAAAATGAAGACTTGGAGTAACATGGGTATTTGTATCCGAATGTCAATATATATGCTAAATATCATTGAATGAAACAAAGTAAAAAATGGTATTTTCTTGCAAATAACCTGGTTTAAGTTGTTTTATGCACATGTGCTATGTACATGTGCCTTATACACAGTATTTGCACTTAGTTACATACTAGTACATAGGCTCGAATTAATGGGGTTCTAATTTATTTTTTTTTGCTTTTCCCTTTCAAGCTGTTTGGGGTTGAAATGTAACATGATTAATATCTTTTGAGCAGATTATATCAAATATTTTATGTATTTCTTTTCAAAACAAATAGACAAACCTATTTGTTTGTTTTTTTGTATTTCTCATGCTAACAAGCACATTAAGCTGTACAAGGATATGCAATTTTCAGTTATAACATTGGACTAATATTTTCTATTTTTCTTCATATTGAGTTGATGTGTACATGATTTATTGAAAAAAAAGCTTTATAAATGTTTATGTCATGTTTTATATGTACATAGATATTTTCTTTCATCTTTTGAAATTCATTGTGGAAATGCTTAATGATACTGTTTATGTCAAGTTCTGAGGGGAAGACTGATGTTATGAAAAAGATTAAGTTTCCACAGATGAAGTAGAAATCTGCTAGTAAAACTGTTCGACGATAAGCAAAGAGGCAGCACTACCTTGTCCCATAAAAGAAATTTTGGAAAAGGAAAAGAAGGTCAGTCTCTAATATTTTAGCTTTATAGGTTTTATTATATGTTTTCGGCTTTGAGCATATAAACTTATGATAGTTTTGCAAATGGTGCTAAAATGTGGTGGATCTGTATCCTGATGCTACTTTATTGTTGGTGGATCTGTAAATTGAAGTGTTTAAATGTTCTAAATTGAAGTGTTTAAGTGTGGGAAAACTGGAAATAGGCATGGCAACATGCAAAAATGAAAAGAGGGAAAACTGGAATTAAACTATCAGTTCTTTGTGATGCTAAAGTTGCTTTAATCATCTTCTCTCCTAGAGGCAAGCTCTTTGAATTTGCAAGCTCTAGGTAAATAATATTTTTCTTTAAACCCCCTCACTTTTCAATTAATTTGCTATTCAGCACCAATTTTCATACTTAGGGTTGTTTGATTCTGCCATAAAAACTCTCACTTACGCAGATCATTACTCTCCACAACATTGTTATTTCATGTGGGGTTTTTCCAAGAACCAAAATTAAACTATATTTTATGACTAATACGTAATTACTATAACAACTTATAGTAAACTTCCTTGTTGAATTCCATAAATTCACAGGTACAACTCAAATGAGTGATATTTCTTTCATTTGTTTATGGTCTGTTATGCTTTTGTCTCTGAACTTTAAAACCTTGAAGTTTCAACTTGTTTCTTCCTAGTTAATATAAGTTGCTTTTAGATCCTTCACACTACTTTGCCAGCAAATAAATATAGGTTAATGTTGCTAATTTTGAGTGATTTACGCTCTAGACATTTTATAATTAGAAAAAGAGTTTGGTATTTTGTTTAATGCAGTTTTCTTTGATACTTTTCTACTACCTGCTAACATGGTTAATATATTTATTAGCTTCACCGATCTTTTTCTATGGTTCGGTATCTAGATGCTTTCATTTCTTAACCATGAAACATGAAGCAATTTTTAAATGTTAACAACAATATAACGACACAGCTTGTAAAGATATAAAAAACAATATTAAATGACATAAAAGAAAATTAATATAAGAATTACCAAATGGAAATATTCTTATTTGAAGGTGAGAGTCACCAGCATGGGGAGGGATATTCTTATTTGTTTGTGTTAGGACATAGATGGATGGTGCCTATTTCAATGTTAAATTTCTCATTTGTTTACTTCATCAGAACTGATGTTACGTACTGGCTGTAACTTGTAACCATTTATTGTGCTGTAGATGGTTTATCTATATGTTCTCAGTTTTGTGCAGATACATGTTTCTTGGATTGTGGCTTATGACAGCTTGGGAGTTATATTTATTACTTACATTATGAAGTTCCCATGTGTTAGTTATCAATTTTAAAACTTCTAAAGTTCATTTTCGGTTATTATCTGTAATTTGTGTTTGTGAATCATATTTTCTTTCCTGGTTAGTCATGCAATTGAATTGTTGACTGTGACACGTTCCATGCATAAATTACGTATTTTCTTAGCATTAGTTGTTAATGTTCCTTGTTAAAAAATTAAATAGTTTAGACAATCATTAGAAAGAATGCCTATTTGTGACACATGGAAGAGCTATGATTGAGATTGTTTGTTAGTATAGTTCAACCTGCAGCTAAAGTTGCACATAATTGTTTGTTATATTTTTTTTTGAGCCTTAATGCTATATATATTTTTTATTTTTAACATCTCTATTGTTTACCAAGTTTGTTGGTTTATCTGATCATTTGGTTTTGCATCCTTTAGATATTGAAGGTGTAGTGGATGATTCAATCTCTTCAAGCTGGAAAAGCCAAGGCTTAGCACTTTTTCAAGTAGAGTGTTATTTAATGTTGTATTCCATGGTTGTTTATCTTAGTCGGAACTTGAATTAGGTGTTATTGAAATAGGGTTTTGTAGCTACCTTGTGTACTAGTTTATTTAATTATAATTGTTAATTATGTTTTGTAGTTTCTTTTATATTTGGCCGAGTTAATATAGATCAGATGACCTGTGAGCTAGATTGCTTATTTATTTAAACATAATATTTTAATTCTAAATTTAAATTTATTAATTTTTATATTTACCTTTAAAGTTAAAATTTTAATAGAAAATTTAATTTAATTAATTTTTTATCCTTAAAATTATATAGTTTAAAGTTTAAATTTCACAAATAAAATAAAATAAAATAATTATTATAGAAATAAATATTATTTCATTAATTTTTTTTAAAAGTTATGCTTTTAGTGGCGTTTGTAGGAAAAGCGTCGCTAAAGGTCTTGTTCTTTAGCGGCGTTTTTAGTAGAAGCGCCGCTAAAGGTCATGAGCTTTAGCGGCGTTTGTAGGAAAAGCGTCGCTAAAGGTTTTGTTCTTTAGCGGCGTTTTTGGGAAAAGCGCCGCTAAAGGTATTGCTCTTTAGCGGCGTTTCTGCGAAAAGCGCCGCTAAATGTCCAAGGCTTTAGCGGCGTTTAGCGGCGTTTGTGGGATAAGTGCCGCTAAAGTTAGCGACACAGTCTTTAGCGGCGTTTTTTCCGGCGCTTATTAAAGCGCCGCAAATACTTTTAGCGGCGCTTAAAGGCCTAAAAAAGCGCCGCTAAAAGCTTGTTTTGGTGTAGTGTGCCATTCCATCTTCGTCCTTCTATTAGAAACTGGGACACCCTAGCATCATGGGGAATAGTATCACAATGACCTATATATCTAGATCATTTATAAACTTATCCCCCCACTTATCCATCTAAATCCTGGCCTTATTGCCATTTCCTATCCTCTAGTAGAAGCCCAAATAAGCATATTTAAAGTTTCCATAAAACCCTTCTAAATAAAAAAGGATTTATGAACATTTCGTCTTAAGAAGATATCACTTAAAGAGAAGTATTTAGCCAAAAGAACTTTGAAACAAAAACTATCTTTATGGTGCAACAGTCTCCATAATTGTTGCCCAAGTAGGGCAATATTAAACAATCAAATATCCCTAAATCCAAGCCCTCCCATACACCACAACAAAAAGGAGATAGAGTGGCAGAAGCTTATGGCGTTTATAGAAAAAATGCCATCAAGTCAAACTTACTGCAGCGTTTCTCAGTAAAACGCCCATATGAATAAATTAGCAATGGTTGTCTTCAGAAGTGCCGCTAAAACCTGATCGCCAAATACGGGCAATTCCTTTTGCGACGTTTTCTTCTTAAATGCCGCTAATTGCTACACTTTTAGTGGCGGTCCATACAAAAACGCCACAAAATAATTTTTAAAATAAATAATTTTTAATTTTATTTTAGAATGGTATATAATTACTTCGTAATATTCTCTACTATACGTAATAATTTTTTCTTATAGTATTGTAATGAAAAAATAATTTTATTTTTTATATATTACAATATAATTTCATTTGTTATTACAGAAAACAATAATTACTGTTTTAAAACCTAATAAATAGAAATAAATTAAATTAAACTTTACTTTGAATAAATTTAGATTCATGATGTCAATAAACACTATAGCAAAACAGGTTTTTAATTAGCGGTGTTTATAGCGGTGTTTGAACAAAAAATGATGCAATAAATCGATCATTATCGATGCTTCTTAACAAAACGTCGCAATAGGTAAGCAATAGTGGTGTTTCTTGTAAAACGTCGTTGTAGATCAAGCATTAGTGGCGCTTTTTGGAAAACGCCGTAAAAAAGTTGAGCAAAGTGACATCGTTTTCTTTTTGAGCTTTAGTGGCATTAGCGGCGCTTTTTAAAAAACATTGCGATAGATCGAGATTTAGCGGCGCTTTTTGAGAAACGCCGCTAAAGATTAAGCAATAGCTGCACTTTCTGTAAAACGCCGCAAAAAAGTTGAGCAAAACAATGTCGTTTTTTGTTGAGTTTTTTAGGGTTTATGGTTTAATGTTTATGGTTTTAGGGTTTATTATTGAAGGTTTAGTGTCTATAGTTTAGGGTTTTAGGGTTTATGATATATTGTTTATTATTTTTGGATTATAGCTTGGAGTTTAGGGTTTTTGGTTTAGAGTGTGGGGTTTAAAGTTTAGAGTTTAGTATTTAAGATTCTTTTTTAATTACTTTTGTCCCTTGTAATATATATTTTTAGAGCTTAGGGTGTAAGTCTATGGTTTGAGGTTTAAGGTTTGGGGTTTATGATTTAGTGTTAAGAGTTTAGTGGTTATAGATTAGGGTATAGGTTTAGGGCTTAAGGTTTAAGGTTAGGGGCTTAAGGTTTAGGGTTTACATGTTTACGGTCCAGTTTTAAACAAAACGGCACTGTTTTGCTCCCTGTATTCTCACCCATCATCCAAGTTAAACGGACTCTTATAAATACCCCTCCCTCGATGGAAAAAGGATTAGGACCTTTGCTCCCTTTAGTTTCTACCCGTCCTCTAGTCATATTTTTTCTAATATATCTATTATAATTGAGAATGTTTATATCTTAGTGTATTTTAATCTTGTCTTTTATCCATTTTTTTCTTTCTAATATATTATAATTATAGACCCTATTTTATACACCTAATACTTTTAATTTTTAAGTTCTAAATTTCTAATTTCATAGAATGTAATTTGAGAGAAAATCTTGAGATAAAAAGATATGCTTTAGTTGAAAATATTAGATTTCGATTTCATTTATTATATAAGCGGTAAAAAACACATATATTATGGACAAAATAATTGAGATTTAATTTAATATATATCAATAGCGTATAAACTCATGAATTTATGAAATTCAAACATATTTTAAGGATTTCAAATTCATTATTAAACCGGTCTCCGAGAAATCTATGGAATCAAAAATTATCATAAATATTATATTTCTAAAATTTAAATTTAAATTTTAAAATCTTAATTTCCAATCACTACTTAATGGAAATCTCTTCTTTGATTTATTCAATACCATATTCTTATATCATATCATATATTAATAGTTTATAGTAAAAGTCAAATATTAGCAGCGTTTATGAGAAAAACGCCGCAAAAGGTAAGCAATAGCGGCATTTGGACATCATTATTAAACAGGTCTCCAGTAAATCTATGGAATCAAAAAATTATCATAAATATTATATTTCTAAAATTTAAATTTAAATTTTAAAATCTTAATTTCCAATCACTACTTAATGGAAATCTCTTCTTTGATTTATTCAATACGATATTCTTATATCATATCATATATTAATAGTTTATAGTAAAAGTCAATCATTAGCGGCGTTTATGAGAAAAACGCCACAAAAGGTAAGCAATAGCGGCATTTGGACAGAAAACGCCGCAACTATGTATTAAAAATTTTCAAAATTTCACCGTTTTTTGGTACAAAAATTTAATTTTTTAGTGGCGTTTTTGCTGGAAACGCCGCAAAAGGTAAGCAATAGCGGCGTTTGGACCAAAAACGCCGCAAATATGTATTAAAAATTTTCAAAACGGCACCGTTTCAATATAGAAATTTAAATTTTTAGTGGCGTTTTTGGTTGAAACGCTGCAAAAGGTAAGCAATAGCGGCATTTAGACCAAAAACGCTGCAACTATGTATTTACTTTCTAAACGTCGCCGTTTTTACTAACTTCAGCCCGTCCTCCCCTCCTTTTAGCTCTTATTCCCATCTCACATATACCTAAAAAATCCCTAATTTCTTGCCGCTCACCACCTCGTTTCCACTCATCTGCTGCTTCCTCTGTCGCCGGCGTTCTTCCACCACACACCCTCTTGGTCGTCATCATTTTCTTGGAAAACGATTGCAAAGGGCTAAATACCACATCTGAAACGTATAATCAAAACAACGATAACCCAATTTGTCACCGTTTTACAGGTAAATTTCTTTTCTTTTCCATTACTTCTTTGGTTTTGTTGCATTGTTCTCTTTTAAGCAAGAGAGCTCTGGCTGAAGTGTTCTATGTATGTATGGCTAAAATGATGTGTTCAAATTGGGAATTTTGAAGTCTAATTTTAGACAGTCGAATACTAACAGATTGGAAGTATTAGTCTTTGGGTTGCTGACACAAGTATTCCACTAGTTCGAACTTGTTTAGTGTTGAGTTGGGACCAAGACAACAAAAGTTCTTTCGCCGAAGAGGTCTGTGCTTCCTTTGTTGAAGTAAGGACAAATGGTCTGATTCGAGATTTCCTAAGAATCGACTTAGTGAAATCTCATATTTTTATATCGAACAAGAAATGATCCGTCAGTTCGAATTGATTTCGATAATAGGTCGATCGTACCAATAAAAATCCGTTTTATTCCATTTATTCCAACGCAAGGATTCAATAATCGTTTAGCCAAAATCACAGAACTATTCATACGCTCTTGAACAGAAATAAGGAGTCCCAATCTTTGATAATTTTGTCATCATCTAATTGTTTTCGCATGGCCCATTCAACGATGTAAAATATCACAATGTGATAAAACAATCAATTAAAAAAGATCCTCTAATTCCAATTAAGAATTTATTGGGTCCTTTAGGAACAGCCCCAAAAATTGCGAATTTTTATTCATCATTTTACCCTTTAATAACTCATAATTAGATGTCGGTAGCGAAATATTTGGAGCTTGACAATTTAAAACAGGCTTTTCAAGTACTTAACTATTATTTAATAGCTGAAAATGGGAGAATTTATAAATTTGATCCATGCCGTAACATCTTTTTGAATGCAGTCAATTTGAATTGGTATTTTTCCCACCATCATTATCATCATAATTATTGTGAAGAAATGTCCACAATAATTAGTCTTGGGCAGTTTATTTGTGAAAATGTATGTATAGCCAAAAACGGACCACGCCTAAAATCGGGTCAAATTTTTATTGCTCAAGTTGATTCTATAATAATAAGATCGGCTAAGCCTTATTTGGCGACTCCGGGAGCAACTGTCCATGGGCATTGTGGAGAAATACTTTACGAAGGAGATACGTTAGTTACATTTATATATGAAAAATCGAGATCTGGTGATGTCTTGTAGCTTCAATCACTCACTCCCCAACAAAAATAACTTTCCAGCTACTTAAGGATACTTCAGATTTCTCTCTCTTTCTCTCTCTCAACCCACAAGTAAAACCTTCATTTTCCTAGTAACTCATCTAAACTCAGCCATGTTAAATTAGAACATAGTCTTTTGGGGTGCACTGCCTTAGGTCAAGGTTTTGCAAGTTCTTTATTTTTGTCCTACATTCTAAATTATTAACAATTGCCTGTAATGTTTGAGGTCTGATTGTTTAAAATGTACAACAACTCTACCTGATATAGTTGATACCCAGCAATAGGTAAATCAGGACATACAAGCACTAAGCAATAATAATATAATATGTCTTAAACATTGAACTCATCGGTATCGAAAATTTAAATTGCTTTGAAATTCTGTTTCTTAATCATCAACTATGTTTGTTCAGAATTTGTTGCAAGATGTTCTTACATCAAATTCTCTAGTTTATGATGCCTATCCAATTACTTAAATTGTAGTAATTAGCATGAAATTTTCAAGCTGAAGTTGAATTCAAGTTCTAGAGGTCATACATAGATTTTTGAAATGACATACATAGATTTTTCAAGTTCTAGAGGTCATTTTGAAATGACAAAATCTTACTAGTCATGTTGGGTGTTGCACAAAAGACATTTGACATATATTAAATTAAAGGTCAAATGATGCTATCAATCTCTGCATTATGTGGAAGTTGTGGATTTAATCTCTTTATTCTAATTTGGTGAGTTTTAGTTCTTGTAGTACTTCTTTATTCTAATTTAGGTTTTAGTTGAGTACTATGCATAAGTTGTTGATTTAATCCATGTTTAAAGTTTCTATCCAATATGTAGACAAAAATTAATAGATCATCTATCTATTTATCTATGCATATATATATATGGTTACCTAACCTTATCAATGCAAGGTCCCCACTGCCCCCACCGCCTCCACCATCTGTTTGAGAAGTGGAAAATTTGCAGCTTATTGGGATGTCTTTTAGTTTGTTACTTTGAAATTTTAATTAATTATTCAATAATATATACACGTAATTATGAATTATGATTGTGACTTCTCCACGTATTATTTACCCAAGCAAAAACAAATACACAAATTATTAAATTTGAGATTCAAATTCATACATTACTTTATATATTTGATTAATTGAATAAATTATGTTTGATTAGTTTATTCGGTTTAATGTGAATAAATTGTCGATTTTCGATTTAATTGAATAAATTATGTTTGATTAGTTTATTTGATTTAATGTGAATAAATTATCGATTTTCGATTTAATTGAATAAATTATGTTTGATTAGTTTATTTGATTTTATGTGAATAAATTATCAATTTTTATTTAATTGAATAAATTGTCGATTTTATATTAATTTGATTAATTGATTGAATTTAGTTTGATGTTAATGATTAAGAATGTTTTACATACAAATAAATGATCGATTTATCATATGTAGGCTATTAAATCTATATTACTTTGTCAATTATATTTATTTTCTAATGCCAACTCAAAGTCTTAATTTTTTTAATTTTACTTATTTTAATAAATATAGACAAATTAATTATATTTTAATTTCTTCCCGACTAATACAAGGAAAGAAAATCAAAATTACTCAATAATAAAAAATAAGATAAATTATATCCGTCACAAGATTATTAGTAAAAGCTACAAAATGATCTTTGAATTTTTGAAAATTAAAACTTCTATTTTAAATTAATATATAATTTACATAACTTACATAAATATATATCATATCAAAACTTACCTAACTTACATAATTCACATAACTCACATAACTTACATAACTTACATAATACATAAATATTTATCATATGATAACTTACATAACTCACATACATACATAACTTAATAACTTATATATATCATATCATAACTTACATAACTTAATTATACTTATAAATAAACAACTTACCTGTGTAGTTTATTGTCAACTTTAGACTTCAAGAACTACGAAATGGATCGATCTTGGATGAATTTGTCAAGGGTAAGCAACGACTATCGAAATGGAGTACAAACTTTTCTAAACTTTACATTTCAAAATGCAAGCCAAGAGAATATGATTCTTTGCCCGTGTAAGAAGTGTGGCAACATCAATTGGCATTTTCGTGAAGTTGTCTACAAACATCTAATTGTTGATGGGTTTATTCGGGGGTATAAAAAATGGATTTTCCATGGAGGGTGCACACCTAGTAGAACCTCTTCAACGATTAATCCGGTTTATCCTCATAGTTCTTACCATCAGTCTGTTAGAGAAGATGACATGGAAGGTATGTTGCAGGATGCATTTAATATGCACAGTCATGGTTTGTAATAGTTTCCACCCGACTTTGTTGCATCCAATGATTTTAATCTTGGTGGAAATGCTTTTACCGAAACTGGAAGAAGTGTACCTGATGAAGAGCCGAATGGAGAAGCGACGAAGTTCTACAGGTTACTTAATGAAATGAATGAAGAACTTTATGAGGGATCATAATTTTCAAAAATGTCCTTCTGTATTCTTCTTTTTCAGTTAAAATGTTTGGAAGGGTAGACCGAAAACTCTTTGACAATAATGTTAGAGTTTTTGAGAGATATGTTTTCATTTGCAAAAATCCCTCATTCAGACAAATATATGAAGAAACTGATAAAAGATTTAGGCCTTGGGTACAACAAAATTCATAGTTGCCCAAATGACTACATGTTGTATTAGGGTGATCGGAAAAACCAACAGTCTTGTCATGTATGCGGTAAATCTCGTTGGATGAATAAAAATATAGAAAATGTGAATGAGGATGAATATGATGCACAGTCAAGAAAAAAACCAATTAAGATTTTACGATATTTTCTACTAATATCAAGGCTTCAAAGGCTTTTCATGTCGTCGAAGACAGCCGAGTCTATAACGTGGCATCATGATGGACGAACTGATGATGGATTATTAAGGCATCCTGTGGATTCTTTAGCTTGGAAATCATTTGATAGTAAATTTCCAAGCTTTGCAAGCGGTCCTCGGTGTGTGAGGGTTGGGCTAGCATCTGATGGATTTAATCCTTATAAAATCATGAGCACTTTGTACAATACTTGGCCTGTAGTGCTTGTTCCTTACAATTTGCCTCCATAGAATTGCATGAAACAATCTTCCTTTATCTTATCTATGATTATCCCTGGAGAGAAAGGTCCCGGAAATGATATTGACATTTATTTGCAGACACTTATTAAAGAGTTAAAACAGTTATGGGCGAGTGTTGAGACATATGATGTATTGAGAAAAGAGAACTTTAATTTATGTACAGCTTTGTTACGGACTATTAATGACTTCTCGGCTTATGCTAATTTATGTGGTTGGAGTACCAAGGGACGTTATGCTTGTGCTTGTTGTGCTGCGCAAACATGTTCGAAGTGGTTATATAATGGGAAGAATTCTCTTATATAGGGCATCGTCGGTGGTTAGATGGAAATCATATATTTAGATTTCAGAGTACTCTATTTGACGGTACCGAAGAGTTCAGAGAAGCTCCTGAGCAGACCATTGGATCTGAAATCTTTTTCATGTTGAAAGATATGAATTTCAGTTATGGGAAGATGAATCAACCGCCCAACACACAAACAAAGTGAAGATCGAAAGATAAATCTGATGATGAATCTGATGAAGAGGATGATCCTAATGAGACAGACTTGTGGAAAAAATAAAGTATTTTTTTTTGAGTTGCCTTATTGGGAGCATCACATTTTACGACATAATCTTGATGTCATGCATATTTAGAAGAATGTTTGTGAGAACATCATTGAGACAATTTTGAATGTCGATGGAAAATCGAAAGACTATATTCAAAGTCGACTTGATTTAGCTCACATGGGAATTTGGTGTGATCTTCATCCCCAAGTATTTTCTGGTTGTCGCCTTCTATTTTTTCAATGTCGAAGAAAGAGTAAGAAGTGTTCTGCATGGTGTTGAAGGATATAAAGGCCCCAGATGCGTATACATCAAATATATCTCGATGTGTGAGTCTTAAAGATCGAAGACTATATTCCTTAAAATCACATGATTAGCACATCTTGATGCAAGATTTACTGCCAGTTGCTTTGCGATGTTGTATGTCAAAAAAGGTGACGTCTTACATAATTAAACTATCCAATATGATGAAAGTCATTTGTGGCAAAATTTTAAATGTTGAAGAACTAGAGAAAGTACAAGATCAAGCCGCTTTGACTTTATACAATTTGGAGAATATCTTCCCACCTTCCTTCTTCACTATTATGGTGCACTTGCTAATCCATCTCCCTCATGAAGTAATACTTGGTGGACCCGTTTTCTATCGATGGATGTATCCTATAGAAAGGTGCTAATTTATTTGTAAATTATTCATTCATTCACCTCTATGCCTTTAGTTACAACTTTTGATAATGTTGTATATTGTGTTTAGGTTCCTATCCAAATTGAAGTCTTATTACCGTAATAAGCGTTATCCAGAAGGATCAATTGCTGAAGGTTACTTGGCAGAGGAGTGTATGACTTTTTGTTCTAGATATTTAGAAGATGTTGAAACAAGACTGAACAGACCAAGTAGAAATGCTGGGCTCACTGATCATTACTTGGTCGAAACTTATTTATTTCAAAGTTATGGAGAATCAATCGGCAAAGTTGAAATTGTAGAATTAGATGATAGATCGTGGGTACAAGCACATCGATATGTTCTTTTTCACCACGATTCAATGGAACCATTACGCAAGTAACTTCTAAAATTTGATAAATATTCATCTTTTTAATTTGTTTATCTTCTAACAAATTAAACCTCTTTTTAACATAGTGAGTACAAACAAATCTTGAGGTCTTGTTGACACTCTCGAAGATTACAACATCGAGAGATTAATAAGTTATTCACAGAATCTTTCCATGAATGGTTAAGCCAAACGGTATGCAATTGAAGCTTTCATTGACAAATAGTAATGTTTTTTCATAACATTTATAATTACTTAATTTACTTTTGATTCAATAGGTTTGGAGTGGGAAGAACGTCAATGACGAAGTTAAATGGCTTTCCCAAGGTCCGAATAGAGTAGTAAAAAGATATAGTGTCTTCCTCATCAATGGATTCAGATTTCATACAAAATATCACGAGAGATTGAGGAGAACTCAAAATTGTGGAATAGTTGTTAATTCTTCAATTACAAGTTATGCTAGTGCTAGGGATAGTAATTTTGTTAAGGGAAATGTGGAGTTTTACGGACTTCTTACTGACATTATTGAGTTGGATTACAATGGTGAATTTCTCTCGATTGATTCACACTGGACAACAACTGATAGATGAGCCGTATGTATTTTCTTCTCAAATGAAAAAAGTTTTTTACTCGAAAGATGCAACTGATGAAGGTTGGTATGTTGTACTCCGTAACACCTCTAAAGACTTGTTTGACATGGGCAATAGGAGTAGAGATGACACCGACGAAAGATCAGAAACTTTGCCTTTTCCAGAACAAAACTTAAATGAAAATATCCCTAGTACTAGTACACAATTTCAATGGGTTCGCCAGGATGTTGATGAAGATATTTACGAATTATGATGTAGTAAGATTTTACGATTTCTTAATTATATGTAATATCATAATTTAAATCTTGGTATTGTTAAATATTTCAACTATTTTATATGTACTATTATTGTTGTAATTAGTTACTAAAAGTTCAACTATTTTATGTGTATTGCAGATAAAATGCCTAGAAGAAGATTGCGAGATCTAAGAATTGTTCAAAATACTCCAAATTCAAAAGAAACAAATAGTGAACAACAGACTGCTATTGGATCTTCGAATGTTCTGATTACACCTGATGAACCTGCAGAAATTCAAAGTAATGTTAAATTTGATTTACATGTGTGTTGACTTTTATTATTGATTTCTTTTTCGAACTCTTATATTATAATATACCATTTTTCAGCTGAAAGTGGTAGGACGCGCAGAGGTCGAGGACGTATGCTACTTAAAGATTTATACGAGTTAAATTCTGTCGAGCATGTCAAAGTATGTAGAAGCAATCTTGGTCAGCCTGTTGGACCAGAAGCTCGACTTTTAGCAGGATATTTGGGCATTATAGCACGAAATGCCAATATGTTGCCTATCAACTACGAGTCATGGCATCAAATGCCTGATAGTAACAAAAATGAAGCTCTCAATAATATTAAGGTAACAAAATGTGAATGCAATTCATAAAACTTTGGTTTAAGTTTCATTTATATTTACTTTCTAAACTTGTGTTTTTTATAGGAGAGGTTAGCTTTAGAGGTCTCGGATAATTATGTCAAGAAGGCATTGGGAAAAAGATGGAGAGACCATAAAAGTAATTTAAAGAAAGAATATTTTAAGACAAAAATAAGCCTCGAAGAGAAATTGCGAAATGTCCCGCCGGGAATGCTGAGGTACCAATGGGAAGATGCAGTTAGATTTTGGAATTCAAAGAAAGGAGAGGTATTACGTACTTCCAAACTCTTATAATTATTTCGGTTTATACTATTTACTATATACGTAATAATAATTTCATAATATAGGATCGTGAATGAGTTGGAACAAGCAGCAGGCAAAAACAGAAATTCACTCATATTGCTGGGTCGAAAAATTTTACTTGTGTAGCTGAGGCCGAGGTATTTTGAATTTATTAATTGTGTCAAATATTTATTACTTTCTCTTAAATAATATTTTTACTATTATATTGTAGGAACTGTCGTCTGGTCAAAAAGTTGGACGCCTTCAACTTTTTGACATTACACATAGGAAGAAAGATGGATCTCCTATGACTTCTGAAGCTGCAGAAATTATGGTATGTTTACTTAATAAAATTTAAATTATTTTAAATATTTATAGTGTTTAATTATAATGGTTTAATTCTTAGTTTGTAATGCAAATAATGTTAAGTTATGTTGCATTTGTTTTTATTATATATTTCGTTTCTAACTCTTTGATTGATTTATTAGGATAAACTAAAGGATAAAAAGGCGGAGTATGAAGCAGTTGCTTCGAGTGATAGTTCTGTTAATGTTGACGACATTGATAACCGGATTATTACTGAAGTTTTGGGTCCTGAAAGGTATGGTCGGGTTCGATTTTAAGGATCTTTTGTTAACCCAACCCAATATTTTAGATCCAGCTCGCAGCAATACATGCCTTCGGGGAGTCAGTCTCAAGCTAAAGTTCAGCGGTTAAGAGACCAGGTGGCTCAGATGCAATCGAGTTTTGATCAACTTAAAGCGAAGTCAGTAGAGCAGAGCAGAAAGTACGACGCACTCCACCTACAACTTCTGAATATGACGAAGATGTTTCAGCAGTCGCAAAATCCGCCATCTTAGACATTTGTTTTCTTATTGTAAGAATATTTTTAGCATTATATCTTTTAACATTATTGTAAGAATATTTTGTATTATACTTTAGTTATCATTTTATATCATATATCTTTCGTTGAATTTGAAGTATCATTTAGATTTGCTGTTTTTTGTTGGATTTCGTGTTACAGGAAGGGTTGTATATGGGATGAAAACTGAATGTAACAAATCTGCCAAAGTTAGCGGTGTTTGTGACAAAAACGCCGCTAAAGAACATGACCTTTACCGGCGCTTTTTCATAAACGCCGCAAACTTTAGCGACATTGTCTATAGAAGCATTTTTTGCGGCACTTTCAAATACTTTTAGCGCTTTTTCTATGGGCCTAAAAAAACGCTGCTAAAAGCCTATTTTGCTGCAGTGAAATATTAATTGAATCTTTAATTTATGAAATTTTGATCATTAGGTAATTGTGTTTATATAATACATTGAAATTAACTTAATTTAGATGGAAGTAGTAATATATTGTTTCAACAAATAATAATAATAATAATAATAATAATAATAATAATACATTTAAAACAAAGGGTGGCCAAATATGCTTGTTGTGCATCAGCCTCATATGGAGGAGCTACTACAAATTCAACATTCTCTGATTTCAGGATCCGAAAAGTAACAACGTAAGTTTGGAAAGGATGTAAATGGAACAGGAATGAGAAATATTCGAAACTTTTATGATGAACAAAAGTCACAGAAAATGATATGAAAAAACCATTTAAAATGGCCTAATTATTATTTTTCTTATAGTATTGTTTGATATCATTGCGTGCCCTTCTTTTATGGTTTTATTAAAACTTCACCTTGCTGCTTTGATTTATATATGATTAATGTCTTCTTCTTTTTTTGCAGGGCCTGAGTCTGAAATTTTACCATCATGGTTTCAGTTTTTTAACAAAATGCTCGTACGTACCTTGTCGTCTTCAGATCATGAAGCTTTTTGACCATCCTGTGGCATGTAAGCTATGGAAATTTATGAGATAAATTTCTTGCTTTTTTTCCATGTTACTTACGGGTTGGTTCAATGTTTATCCCAGATGTTGCTACTAGCATCAGTGTTCCCATGGCATTTTCTTTTCTTTTTTTACTTAACCCCTTGTTGTTTAATCTCTGATCATTTGAAAAATCTTTCACTTGTGTACTTAAAATAAATCCATCTCTTACTAAGGAACAGATTAAAGCTTTCTGGAGATCAAAGAAGAAAACAAAGGAAGAGCATCTTAAGGCTATATATGGTTCTCCAGATCGTTGCAATCAGCAGGTACAAGTTTTTGTTAAAGATTTTTAAAATTATATATAGGTTAAAGCCTGGAAGATTAAGGGCCCACCTTATCCTACACCTAGGTGCATAGCTGAGGCCAACATCTCAAACCAGTTTAATAAATTTTACAACATGGAGAGTGAGACATCTCAGCTGGTCGGTGGATAGTCCTTGGATTGGCATCCAATGGGGTAGCTTTTCTGTATAGCCATTTTGTAGGTGGGGTCGAACCCCCAAGTTGTTTTGTCCAAAATTAAAAGCACTCTGGTCTGTTTCTTTTGCATTGAATATGTAATTTATATTACTCCAAACATGACAACCAAGGCATTCTGGAGGTACTTGGCGACCCAATGAATTGTGTCGTGGAAAGTTTTTATGTCTATCAAGAATCCATATTCTGGAAAATTATATATAGTAGACATAAAATCTAATTTTATGGTTCAGCATATGGATAATAATCCCTTGTCTCTTTTATATATAACGCTAATATTAAATTTACTGTTGGGTTTTAACGTTTGTCAACTCGCAATGTCTGTTTTAGTTGTCCTTTCCAACCATTTTCATGTTGTGAAGTGTAAATAATAGATCACAAACAAATAACAAAAGGTCCATTAGAACATAAAAAACCCTATTCTCAGTCTCATGGCTCTCACTTCCTGAACATCAAACCCCACCTTTATCTCTGGTACTCCAATCCAGTCATTACTCCAACCCCAAACACTCAAATGCACATGCCACTGTGAAAGCTGTTAAAGAATAAAAAAAAGAACAATTGCTCATTAGAAGCTTCAGTGATGAATTTAAACCTCTGGAAACAGTTTTGGATCCCAATTGTGGAGCATTAGATGCCTGTGATCCACAGTTGGCTCTAGCAGCAGAGGCTTGAGGTTTTGCAAAAGAAGCCTGTTTGAAATGTATGTAACATACTCAGTCAAAAGTTCTAAGAGCAAAAGGTATTCACATAACTTTTAACAGAGGAAAATCAATTCAGCATTGAAAATATGCATAAAAGATTAAAAATTACAACCATGAGCAATTTTCAGCTAGTTATATAAATATGTTGGACATGGATGTAAGATAATATGTATTGGATACAATAAGGAAAAGAAAATACTAATAGAAAAATTAAGCTTCTCAGTGATTATTTAAGTCTGATGTACTGATATTCACAAGCCAAAAAACAAGACACATAAACTAACTTAACTCAACTAATCAATAAATGATGTTTAAACTTTAACCCTTTAGCAAAAGGAGAAGCCAAATAACATTCAAACTAATTGTAGCGACCTAAAAATTTGGACACGGGCGCTAATTGAATTGATTGTTGAAAATTTGAAAACGGAGTTTCGATTTTATTTTAAAAAAGGGAGTCATCACTGATCTTTTTTGTTTTAGGTGTGATCGGACACCTAATAAATTCTCTTTTTTAAAGAAAAAAATTATTTTCTAAATTTTCTAAAAAAGAGTTGATTTTAGGTCTACGTCAAAATCCAGAAAAAATTAGGGTTATGGAGTCGGTTACGCGCGAGGAAGGTATTAGCACCCTCGTGACGCCCAAAATTGCTATCTCGTTAAACGCGTGTTGTCTTAATTTTCAAAAATACAAGTTCAATTTAATAGTTAATCGCGATCCGATCAAAATACGAGAATTTTTTTTAAAACACGAAGATTTTTGAAACAATTATTTTTTTTGAAAACACGAAAAATTTTTAAAACACGAGAATTTTAGAGACATGAAAATTCTTAAAAACACGAAAATTTTTGAAAACACGGAAATTTTTAAAACACGGGAATTTTTGAAAACATGAAAATTTTGTGAAACACCGGAATTTTTGAAAACACGAGGATTTTTGAAAACACGAAGATTTTTTAAAACACGGAAATTTTTGAAAATACGGAAATTTTTAAAACATGAGAAATTTTGAAAACATGAAAATTTTTAAAACACTGAAATTTTTGAAAACACGAGAATTTTGAAAAATGGATTCTTTATTTTTATTTTTATTTTTTTAAAACACGAATATTTTTGAAATATGAATTTTTTTAAAACAGAAAATTTTTTGAAACACGAGAAATTTTGAGAACATGAAAATTTTTGAAACACGATTATTATTTTTTTAAAAAGTACCGTATTTGACATGAATCAATGATATTCACCCCTACATGGCGATGAAACCATCGAATTAGTGTTAAATCAATTCAATTTAATATTTAATCGAGATTCTAATAAAACACGAGAATTTTTATTAAAATTTATTTATTATTATTATTTTTAAAAAAACATGAGAATTTTTGAATATTTTCGTTTTTTTAAAAGGGCGTCCCGTATTTAACACGAGCCATCGATATTCACCCAACATAGCGATGAATTCGATGACTTAATATTAAATTGGGTCGTTGCCTTATGCATTAAAATAATTTTTCTATTCTAAAAATGAAATTATTTAAATTTAAAATTACAAAATGAAATAAGAAGAATAATATGAATGCCATAAAAATACTAATTGAATTAAAATGGGATAATATTCAAATGATTGGGCTAAATTTAAAAAAATTAAGAATTTACCAATAGCCCAAATTTATGGGCTTGAAATTTGGGCCTTTCTTTTTTTAGGCCTGCTGCGAATTGAGCCTGTATTACTTGTAACAACTCGATCTTGACCCTAATCAGATAAAGTGGTTTCGGGACCACAAATCCAAGTCAAAAAATATTTTAAAATTATTTTTGATATTTGCAGTATGTGAATTACTATGTGTAAAAATTTTGTATAAAAATTTGATCGTTTGAGTGCACAATTTGATAAAAAGGGCTTAATAGCGTAAAATAAAAATTTAAGGGTTAAATTTAAAAGCACCCAATTGTTGTTGTCTTTTAAAAATAAGGGTTATAAATGGAAATTAGGCCATTTAATAGTTAGTGGGCTGCAATGGTCTAAATTACCCTTAAGTTATATGTTTTATAATTAATTAAACTAAGGTTAAAGTAGTCATTAAGTAATTAAAATATATATTAGTTAAAATAACTTAAGAAAAGATGATTTTATCATCTTCTCCAAGCCAAATGTTAAGCAAAAAGAAGCTCAACTATGGCTTTCTAAAGTTCGGCCATATCCTTGCTTAATTAAAGATCAAGAACCAAAGAAATCGGAGTTAGATCGAGGAAAAGTTAAAGTCGTCGACTAATCGTCCGGTTTCGATTTTACACTGTCCGAGGTAAGTTTATTAGCTATTTAATGTCATAAAAATCAGTATATAGGTATGTATATGTGCTGTATTTTGATGAATTATAATTCAAAATATGTTGGTTGAAATAGTTAAAAGTATGAGTGAATTATATGCATTATTGTTACATGTTCGAATCATAGGTATATACTTATATGGTCATTTGAATTTAGTTAAAGTATGAAGGTATATAAGGATATACAATTATAAATGTTATCAAATTTAGTTGGAGTATAAAAGTTTTATATTTTTATATGTACAAGTTTTGAATTTATACATGTATATACAAGTATAAAGTATTGGTTTAGTAAAAGGTATATATATATATATATGTGTGTGTGTGTGTGTACTTAAGATTCGGAAATAAACATAGGTTTATATTGGTATAAAACTTTGTATTGGATCTATAATATGCAAATATACATGTATATGTCCTTGTATTGAATTGGGTATGCCATTTATACAAGTTTATATGAGGTTCAATTATGCAAATATGCATATATATATATATATATATATATATATATGTTCTGTAATGAGTTTAAGTATGAAATTTATATATGTACAAGGGAGGTTCGATTATGTATGTATATTCATGTAAAAATTCTTGAATGGAATTGAAGATATGAAATTATTAGTTTGGAATATCATATGGTGTTGAATGCATGATATTAGGTAGTAGGCTTTAATGTATTAAGTTATATATATATATATATATATATATATATATATATATATATATGTGTGTGTGTGTGTGTGTGTGTGTGTGTGTGTGTGTGTGTGTGTGTTGGATGTATAATTAAGTTATTGAGCTGAATTTGATGTTTGAACTTTATATACCTATGTGGATTAATGATATAGTTTATAAATTATTGAGTTGAATTTTTATGTGGATAATATATACAAATATGAGATATAACTTCGTGAATTGAGATTTTAGGCTCAAGGCTATCGGTTTGTTGCCGTGAAACAATATCGGACTTTACGTCTAGCGTGCTTAATGGGTGAAATAATTTCGACTTTACGTCTAGCGTGCTTAATGCCGGTGAAACAATATCAGACTTTACGTCTAGCAGGCTTAATGCCGGTGAAATAATTTCAGACTTTACGTCTAGCAGGCTTAATGCCGGTGAAACATGTCAGACTATATGTCTAGCAGGCTAAGTGCTTGGGTGTACGTAATCGAGCTTTAAGTCTAGCGAGCTAAGTGTCGTTGAATCATTTAAAGAATGTGATTAAGTGTACAGTTATATGATTTTGGTTATCTTTAATTGATGAACATATATACCTTGACTAAGTGTGTTTAATGAATATGTACATATTCGGTCTATGCATTTGTAAAATATACATACATGCTTTCGATTTATGCAATGATAAATGTATATGTATAAATATTCGGTATATGTATTTGATAAGTATCTACATATGCATTTGAAATGTATACACCTCTATTTATAATTATTTGATGAAGATGAATGCATTTGGTCACATGTATTAGATTTGTATTTGGTTATAAGTTTATTATGAGTATACATACACAATTGGATATGATATGTGTATAACATACATATATGCTCGGTTATATTCATTTGGTTGTAATGTTGTTTGGTATAAATATATATATTCAATTGAACGCATTTTATTGTGTACATATATTTGACTATAAATAAAATGGTGCGAGATACGATAAATGTATAAATATTAATTATATGTGTTAATTGCAATCTCAAGAAATTAAATTAAAAGTTATATTATTTCTATATATATATTTCATTATGCAATAGACTTACTAAGCTATAAAAGCTTACTTTGTTTGTTTATGTCTTTCTGTTTTATATACTTAAAGATCAAGCTTCAAGCTCGGGGATCGTCAAGAAGATCATCACTCTATCTCTTGTCTCGGTATTAAAGCTGTTTAAATTTTAATTATGGCATGTACAAAGCTAGATAAATGTTTTGGAAAGTCGTACTTTGATATATTGTATATGAAATTAATAGTCATCTGAAAATTACTTATATTCTTATGCTTTAACTGGATTGTAATTTTAAAAAGAAATTTAAATTTTACATGTTTAATATTAGACCTAGCAATTTATATGTAACGTTAAAATTATTGAACTATCTTGAATGTCATTCTAAGTTCTGTTTTGATTAGTAATGCCTTTTAACCCTAATTCGATGACGGATACGGGTTAGGGTGTTACATTCATCTTCTTGGGCGGATCCGGATCGGGTAAATGGTCGATTCTCTGACCGGCTTTCTTTGCCTTCTTTGGGTCATTGGTATCATGGGCTCTTTGGGCTGCCGCCGAATCTGGGCTCTTGGGCCTTTCTTCTGCCAGACTGGGCTACTGGGTCTAGCAGTTTGGGCTCTTGCTTGAAATTGTTGTAGCTGTTTTTTTTTTTTTGCTATAATGGCCTGCTTTTTCCTTTTATTTTTATTTTTTCCTTTCTTTTTCTTTCTCTTTTCTTCTTTTCTTCTTCTTCAAAACCCTAGCCGCCGCTCGTTTCTCCTCTTCGCCCATTGCCGCCGTCGAATCCTCTGTTTGGTGGCGCGGTGGTCCCAGCGTTCTCCCCTCCTCATTTCTCTTCCCCTTTTTCTCTTCTCCCTTTCGCTTTCTCTCTTTTCTTCTATTTTCCCCTTTCTTTTTCTTTTCTTTCTCTTTCGAAAGCTCAAAAGCTAGAGGCGACACCGCCCCTTCCTATCCACCGTTCGTCGCTCAATCTTCCTCCGCCTTAGGTGGCCGAGGTAAAGGGCCGAAATTTCTTCCTATTTCCTTATTTTGCTACTGTCTTGTTTGCCTCTTTTTTTATATTTTCTTTTCTTTTTTGGTTGATTAGGGCTTATTGGTGGTGGTGCGGCAGTTGCGGTGGTCGTAGGCGCGGTGGCGGTGAGCGTGGGATTGACCGGATTTGAGTGTTTTTTTCTTGAAATTTTTCTGCTATTTTTATTTTTCTTTGGCTGCCCCCCCTTTTTTCCTCTTCAATTTTTCTTTTTAATGCCTCAATTTTTTTCCTCTTCCTTCTTGTTTTCAGGTGGCAGCAGAGGAGGGGGAGCAAATTGGGGGCGTCAGGCGTGGAAGGCGGTGCATGCAATAACGCAGATTGGGGGCGGTCTTGTCATGCCCAGAAGGACCAAATGTAACGGGTGTAAAGTTTTTGGGGTAAAAATGAAATTTTAGGAAATAAGGGGCCAAAATGTAATTTTTAGAAAGTTTAGGGGTCAAAGTGCAATTTTGAGAAAGTTTAAGGGTTGAAATGTAATTTTAGAAAAGTTTAGGGTCAAAATGTAAATTTCAAAAAGTACAGGGGTTAAAATGTAATTTTTATTTTTTGCATTTTTTCAAAATTTTATTATTACTATTTTATTAATATTTAAAACAAAAATTAAAATTGAGCTAAAACAAACCCAAAATTTAATCCTAATGGTCCCAATCATCGGGCCCATATGAGACCAGCCCGGCCCGAAACTCTACCCGGGAAAAATTCAGTGATTACACTAATGTCCTACATTAACAGCAAAAACCCTTTTTGGCTTATTCACACCATATATATCCCCAGATTAACAGCAAAAACCCTTGGTCCAACTCAACAAATACATACTCATATTATACCATTGACGCCAAGAGAATGCACTCACTAAATTGAACATCAATCTTCATCTGATAACAGAAATATGTAATGTCAATAGTAGAGGCATGACAACTTTTGAAGGGAGCAAAAGTAGTGGAAAAGGTGAATTCCTCTCTAACTGATCCCTGAATAGAACAAGCTTTCGTCGTATCTAAATTCTTAGGACTCCAAATATTCCAGCTACCTTTTCTGTACAGTTTTTCCAGCACATTTAGGCCTTCCCAAGTCTTACCATACATACATACATACATACATACATACATACATACATACATACATACATACATACATACATACATACATACATACATACATACATACATACATACATACATACATACATACATACATACATACATACATACATACATACATACATACATACATACATACATACATACATACATACATACAATCTTTAAGGCAACAAGATAAATACCAACTGGATGCAATAATTTAAATATGATAGATACAACATGAGGCAAGCGGTAGGCCATGGCTGTAATCAATCCATCAGGTGAAACAAATAAAGAAGGAAGGCCATTTTGGTCTGGAAGACAAGTGAAGAATCCTTATTAGTGCAAGCAAAAAGGGAAAGGAAATGTGATTATATGTTATGAAAAATGTAGAATATAGAAAGAGAATACAAGTAATATGTGATCAGAATAGAACTAAGAATACAAAAATCAATGACAGAGAAACAAGCGCTGAATTTGCCTAATGTAAATATATATTATATCAAGAAAAGTGAAACATGAAGACAAAATAATTCAGCACGAAACCTTCCAAAATGAAAACTCAAAGGGAAAAATCATTAGTGGACCAGGGAACTTAAAAGGAAAAAGTAAAATGAACTAACAATATATACCCAAGATATTATTTCGGAATTAACACATTCAGAACAATAGCAACCCTTAAAACTTCTGAAGTGATCGTGGAGCTGTGAAACTCTAAAATTACTATTGAGTTTCATTATGAGCTTTGCAAAAATGAGTATTTTGGTTTTCTATGATTTCGTATTAGATTTGCACGTCAAAGATTTTGGAGGCACTAATTCCAGTGGTCAATTATAAACTTAATGGCACAACTGCAAACAATACCTAAACATTCTAATGCTAATTTATAGAACTTGGTTTTCTCTTGAACAGAGAGATAAACAATATTTTGTTTCTCATATGAAGACACTAGTGTATGTAAATGAATAAAATCATCTCTTTGGCCTTTCTTATGTAAGCTCAAGCAATGCACGTGCTCAAAATTCCACCAGAGAGCTATAAAATGAGCAAAAACTTGTCATTTTTCCTTCTACTCTAATATAAACATTGCAAATGACACTATTATGACAAATATCATCAGGTTTTTTCCATCTCGGGATATTCTGCATATTTTAAAGCAAAGCCATGTTTTTCAATGGAGTGTTGGTCACTAGAAGGACTCAAAAAAAAAGAAGCAACAACCAACCAAAGACTAAATTTACATTCCTTTTAAGTTATTTTTCCTTGAAATCGATAATTATTTAGAGATCAATTAAATGTAATAGCTCTAAATTTTACAAATATAATCCATCATTTCATAAAGAAAGCATTGATCATTCATACCATCAAACATCAAAGCTATCACATTTCTACCCAAAATTACACATTCTAGATACTAGGGTTAAAAGAAAATCAAATTTCAACCCAAATCGCTTCTATCCCTTCAATTTTCTTCTTTTCTTTGCCAATAAAACCCAGACACTATAGCTAAGTAGCTAACTGAGTATTCTATTCTCCTATTCAACTAAATTCAACAACTGAATAACGAAATTGAATATAAATTTTCAAAAAAAAATGTTCAAAACAAAACAAATTTAAATAATAAACTAAAATGAACCAATAATCAATCAAAAAGAAAAAGAAAACTAAACTTGCTAAAGCTAAATTGGCGAGTTTTTCACAGTTCTTCATTGTTGTCCTTTATTGCTAATAATCATTTTATCTAAAATAAAAATAGATCAAAATAATTAGTGGGTAAGAAAATAAAATCGAGATTTAAATGGTTTTTCAAATAAAATTGAGAATTAGAACCTTTGATTTGATTTTCCTCTCTTGCTCTTTCCAACAATCGATGGAATTTTATAGATAAGAAAAAATGGAAGAGAGGAAAAGAAAAACTTTATTAAGAGAAAGAAAAAGAAAGCAAAAAAAAAGTGCAGAAAAATTAGAAAAGAGGAAAATGGAAGGAACAGAGGGAGAAAATGTTTCACCTAACGCTACGATGAAGGTGACTATCTTTTGAGGTGAAAAAGTGGGTGAGGGCAAAGTAGGGAGCATTTTTGTGGTGATGGTCTCCTTAAGCACCGAATCAGTAATCGGTGGTGAGGAAACGTAATAGAAATAGGAAATTTCATTACATAGGCCCGTAATAGGGTATTCCATTAAACCAAACAGTTGTTTATGGTGGACCCACAGAATAGAGTTGTAATGGCTATACACCATTACATTGAACCAAACATGGCCCTAGTTTTTGTTCATGATTCCATAGCTTATCTAAAGATATCATATAATTATAATAAAAATAAATTGATTCAGGGTCCGACTCAAAAAAACCCATGATTTAAGTAATCCCAAACACTTTATTTGAGGTAGACACGTAAGTAGAAGAGTCCATGGTGTTAGAGTTCTGTGACCCAAATTCCTGTTGAAGAAATAATACAGTGGTAAAACTAGGAGATCTGTGGTGGGTTTAAGGTCGTAGCCCAATAGATCCTCGCACCGAGGGTAAGCCATGGTACGGACCAGGCTGCATAAGTAGAATCCGTATAGAATTACTCTTCTTCTATTTGACATTGATTGCACAACTAGAATCAATATAAAACTACTCTTCTTCTATTTGACATTGATTAGAATAAGGTTTTTCAACCTTTAAATAGATGTAGTCGAAACTCCTCTTATATTATTTGATTTTCAACATTAGTTAATTTTCTTCTCTTCTGCCCGTGATTTTTTCTCGAAAGAGTTTCCACATAAAATCTGTGTGTTTTATTTTTCTTTCTTATTGCTTTGCGATCTTTCTATATTGTCATTATCGACATCTAGCTCTAACACATGGCTTATATTCTTCTTCTCTAGAAAGTCTTCTGTCTCCCTACTCCAAAACCATCTTCAAGACCACCCTATCTTCCCATTTTTCACTCCGGTTGATACTATGTATCAACATATATGATGTTTTTCTTTCTGCCTTGAACTTATGTTCTTATTTTTTTTTGGATAAATTAATGATTATTTCGAATAAAGAAATTTGATGATGTCCTCACTCAGTTGATTCTTTTAAAGGAAAGAAAGAAGCAGGTTAGGGAACCAAGATATTGTAAAGAAATTTACTTACCTTCGTTCTCTTACATGAATATTTTTGGACATCATAGTTTGCTTGATATTGGTTGTAATAGGGGTGTCTTTGTTAACTTTGTTTTACATTGTATTTAGAGTGAAATCTTTGTATAAAATTTTAATGTATGTTATATTTGATTTATTAAAACTTGTATATTTCAAGAATTTGTATATGTAATATTTGAAATTTATGAATTATATATTATTTTATATAATAATGTCAAAAATACCATAAATTTGAAAAAAAAAACAATTTCTAGTGTGGTGTAATTTTTAATAAAATATATTTAGTGGCGCTTTTTTTTCTTAAAAATGCCGCAAAAAGTCCTACATTCAGCAACATTTGTGTATCCAAACACCACAAAAGGTTCATGTACTCAGAAACGTTTTAATGACAAACGCCGTGAAAAGGTTTGCAATTAGTGGTGTTTCCAATGCCAATGTCCAAGACTATCTTTACCTTTAGTGGTGTTTTTGGACAAACACCGCTATCTTCTACGACAGTTTTTATTGCAACATTTTTTGTGGCTATTCAAGTTTCACCGTTATATTTTTATAAACGTCGCAAAAAGCTTTAAAAACATCACTAAAAACCTATTTTCATGTAGTGATGCCCTTCGGTTTTCTCGTTTGTTTCTAGCCTAACATCGTTCAACCCTTATCTGCTCCCGCTTTTGCCCACCAAAATTTCCTAATTGCCTTAGTGATATCATCCGTAATACCTTTCGGCAATAGAAAAATAGACTATAAGTTGGAATAGTTTGTAATACTGATTTAATAAAAATCTCCTTACCACTATAAGAAAAAAGATGTTTCGTCCAACTCTGGCCATGCTTAAAAATGCGATCCACCACCCATTTAAACACATGTTTTATTTTTTACCCACCACTAGGGGTAGACCCAAATAGGAGTCAAAATCTTCAACAACACAGACTTTCAGAACAAAATTAAGAAGACTTCTAGACTCATACGAGTATTGCGACTAAAATAGATCGACGATTTCTCCAAATTAATCTTCTGCCTCGAGTTCCTCTCAAACAAAGCCAAAATATACTTTACAGCTCTAGCCTTCTTTTCCTTGTTCTGAAGAAAAAGCAAACTACTTGTTCCGAAGAAAAAACAAACTATCATCTACAAATAAGAGACAGTTCACCCTTAGCCCCTGTTGACTAACTCAAATCCCTTTAACCAATTGTTATCTTGAGCCCTTTTAAAACCTTGCATGCATAAGTGGAACAAATAATGGGATAATAGGTCACCTTTTTTCAACCCTCTTTCAAGATGAAAGAAGTTGGTAAGTTGGCCATTAAACTTCACACAGAATGACATGGTTGAAACACAACTCATAATTAAACGAGTCCAATTATTAGAGAATCACATTCGTGCCATAACAGCCTCCAAAAAACCCCCCATTTCACTCCATCATAAGCTTTACTCATGTCAAGCTTTAGGGCACATCTTTTATTCGAACTGTTCTTAGAACACCGAACATAGTGGATAATTTCATGAGTCACAATTTCATTATCTTGTATCATTCTTTCTGGTACAAAGCACTCTGATTCGCATGTATGCACGTAGGGAGAATAACTTTCAACCGGTTAGCTAGTGTTTTTTGAGACCAACTAATTGACAAAATTACAAAGGCTAATGGGTTTGAATTTAGACAGATCATCTAGTTGGGCCACTTTTGGGATCAAGACAATAATTGTTTGATTCACCTCAACCATATCCATGTTACCATTCAGCAAATCTAGGCACTAGCGTATATTATCTTGTCCAATCACATCTCAAGGTCTTAAAAAACAAACCATTCAGCCCATCAAACTCAGGAGCTTTGTTAGGGGTCATCTGTTTCAAAGATACTAAGATTTCCTTAGCCTCAAAAGGCTTATCAAATTTAGCATTCATAAACACATTCACGTAGTTGTCAATGCAATCAAGCTAGAATACAATTTCGAGGCCCAACACTCCTCAAAACGAAAGTGGCCTTTTTCTATTCGTCTTTCAATCCTCTAACTCAAACCTTCAGTATCCAAAAGAATTGAGAAATGATCTGACGCCGTATGTGGCTCATTAGAAGTACAAATATTAGGAAAAGATCCTATTTAGTCTAAAGAGGCCACAAATCGACCCAACATTTCTTTAACCATCTTTCATTACCCCTTTTAATAGTCCATGTCAAACGTCCATAGTTGGGCTTGATGTCCACTAGCTCTACTTCACTGAGAGCATCACCAAAAGCATACATTTGGGCTTAGGGCCTCCTTCTCCCACATTGTTTTTCTGATCCATTAAGGATCTCATTAGAATCTCCACCTATAAGCCACGGTTTATTTGAAGCCCATTTAAGTGATTTAATTAAATTCCAAGAATGAATCCTTTGAGAAGAGATGTTATCGCCATAGAAGCCTATAAATCGAAATGAAAATCCACCATTTACCTTAATGTCAACATCAATGTGGTTAGGAGAGTAAAAAATAAAATTTATCGAAAAATTAACACCCATAAAAGCAGAAGGCCGTTGGATCTATTATTAGAATTAAAATGGATACAACCATGCATTAAACATCGACGTTTTATGCTTTCAACCTCATTATCCAATAGCCTAGTTTCACAAAGAAAAATTAATTGTGGGTCATTGGAGGCTATAAGCCTTTTAAGAGCATGAATTGTTCGAGGGTTCCCAAGTCCTTGGCAATTCCAACATAAAATCCTCATGGCTCACATCGAGATTGATCATTAGCCTCCTCTGCTTTGGTTGTGAAATTATCACCACCCGAATTGGTAGACCCTTTATTTTTCATTGTCTTGACACGAGGCTTTTTAATCGAAGATCTAGCTACCGGAACAAAGCAACCTTGCACCTCTCTTCTTTTCCTTCCATCTCGGAAAGTTTTCTCCTTCCCCTTAAAGGAGGAACTCGAAATGAAATTAGCTCCCCCTTGAACATTCATATTCGGTCTTTCCCTCCCTTCTTCATGTGTAAAGGTTGAATTGCCCTCCACAAAAGACCCATTACCATCCTTTGCAGTTGAATCGCTCGAACACTCTTTTGGAAAAAATTCCAACCTTCGTTTTCTTTGGATACGAATGCCCCTAGAAGATCTTGCGAATAGAGGCACACACATCCAATCCCTCATATTGGAAAACTTCACAATTTTCATCGCAAAGGCCTTTTGACATCACACAAGAATCCACCAAGTGGCCAATTATACCACACTTATAACAAAACGTTGCTAATCGTTCATATTTGAACAAAGCATAACACTTGGACCCATCATCTTTCGATCCAAGTAAAATCACACGCCTAGAGGCTAGGTGATATCAATGTGTACTCGCAAAACAAAGTATTCTGTCCAACCCCCACATGATTTATTCCTATCGATCGCGTCGATGTCACCCTATACTTGTCCAGTTCGAACAACTATTTCTCGCTTCATCCATCCTACCAGTACCTCATAAACACATATCCACAAGGCCACCAATGATAAATTATGATCATTTGGACCAAAAGTCCCCTCAATGTTCTTGAGGACTAGGATATGTGGATCAAAATTCCACAACCCCATTTTAAGGAATTTCTCCTTATAATTCATTTCGCCAAACTTAAACAGAAAAACGTTTGGGCCAAGTGCAGAGAAAACCACAAGTTTATTTATGTATCACACATTTTTGAAAACCCGGGAAATACCTCCTTCTTGATCGTTTTAGGACCAGAAAGCTTCCCCACCACCCATAGGTCCACCTCCGGGATGACATTTTCTAAAACAATGCCTTCTTCCTCCACGAAAGAAAGCTTGCTAAACATATCGTGTAGGAAACCGGCCATAGAGAAAGGCGAAAAGAAACAAATAATAGCAATGCGCAAAGAAGAAAAGAGATTTACCAAAATCGAAACAGAAAAAGTAACTCGAGATCCTTAGCCCACAGCTAATGGGTTCTTTTTGCTATTCCATACGACAAAATAAACAGCCAACAATTTCATTTTATAAGTGGGGACAACGAGCTTAATTTACATATATAGTGAAACTGAGTGTACACTGATCCATGGGAAAAGAACTAAACCAGTTGTATTGTTATTTTCAGAAAAGAAAAAATTCTGAAAACATCCAAGGTATACAAATGAAGTGGGATTTTTCAGTAATTAGATGAACCCCAAATGTTTCTTTTGGCGTACAGCATTTACAAAGATTGAAAGGAAGGGAAAAAAAAGGGTAAAACTGTATGTATTTTGATCTAATAGTGTGGTTAGCAGCTTCAATTAATCATGATGAAAGAGCAAGTTCAGCCCATGCCAAAGAAGATGACTTGAGCTCAATAGATACCGACGTGTCAATGCTGCTCTCGAGCATGAGGCTTATTTCCTGCATGGATGGCCGTCTCGAAGTGTCTGGATGAATGCAAAGGCTTATGATTTCGCAGATGAGTTTGAGGTCATCGTACGTGAAATGCTTTAGTTCAGGGTCCACAATATGAGACATTACTTCCGGTAGTTCAAGATAGTCCTTGGCCTGTAATATGTAGGGAAGCAACTTAAATGTTGCGGAGCATATCGAAAAGCTAAAAGCTTTGTTTGTTTGCAAAGATTATATAAGTTTCTATGTTACTCCGACGAGTAACATAGATAAAAAAAGTTACAGCATTTAGAAAGATTGCTTACCCAATCTATCAAAGACCCCCTGTCCTTGCAAAATGGAGGCCTACCACTGATTATCTCGAGTAGAAGTATGCCAAAAGCATGTATGTTTCCCTGGATATCAAGATGACGATTCTCCACAGAACTGGGAAGTAGACACATGGCTCCATTGCTGCCAATAGAACCAGAGTTCTTTTCTGATCTAGCAATAATAGTCTTCCAACTTTCAAAATCAACCAACTGCATCACCAGATACCAAGACTTTAGGCATGACAATAGAATTTTACCACACAGCAACCTCCTTTAGATAAGGTCGAAATGATCCTAACTCGAGTATCCCTTCTTATGAATATAAATATTAGATGCTCATAAATAAAAGAGGTAAGGAGATACCTTGGGGGAAAAATCCTCTGTAAGATACACAGCACTAGAGTTTAACTCTGATATAGTGAATGGTGGCTCAAGTTCTGCATGAAGATACTTGAGTCCTCGAGCAATGCCGAGAATAATTCTCATACGTCGTGTCCAAGATAGTTGGGATCCTTCTCCATCTGCATTAAAATCAATTACTCGGATAAATACCAATATAAAAATGTTTATCATTATATGTGAGCAAGAAAGAGTATGCTTACAATGCAAATGCTCGTGAAGTGTTCCATTTGATGCATATTCAAAAACAAGCATCCTTGTAAATGGACTGATCTCCCTACAGTATCCTAGTAGTTTCCCTACACTATCATGATTCAATCTTGCCAAATCTGCTACCTGAATAGCAATTTGAACCAAAAAACCCAGAACCAGATCACTCCAAGTTTTGCTCATTATACAACGAAACTATTAAATGTAATAACAAGTACCTCTCTCTGGAAATATAGCTCAAGGTAGCCTGTCCAGTGCTCCTCTTTAATGGAGAGGGATATCACAGCAATTTCAGGACCACCCTTCATGGTGCCTTTGTAGACCAAACTGTCCAGAGAGGAACCGATAATGTTGCTGAAGTCTTCACAAGCTACTTCAAGCTCTTGTCTGCTATATTTAGTCACATCTTTCAACAACTCAGAATCTGCAGAAAATCACAATGTGAATCAATATTGCTTCGAAGAGTACACTACCGAAGTTAATTTGAGCAGTAGATAATGTCACATGTAGCAAACTAACCTACATATACTGCCAACTGTTCCTTCTCACTCGCTGATTTCTTCCAAGGGATTATGATTGCAGGCTTGCTATTGCATCTATGGAAAGCAGTACGGAGGGCAACAAGAAAGAGAGAACCCACCGTGATTCCTGTTGCGATTTCAAGAGCTAAGAGCCAGGTAGGTTTTGATTCTTTCTGATGCTTTGGAACGTCTTCAGTAGGCCGATGCTTACTTTTGGGTACTTGGTGACTTTTGGATGGAAAAGCACCTAAATAAGGAATACTGTCATTGTCAATTACTTCAGTGACAATACTGAAATATTCTAATGGTCATAAAATCATCAGTTTGCATAACTAAGAGTGATAAATAAATAAATAAATTCATGAATTTTGAAGTTCAAGATGTCGATAATAGTCAGTTTGACTTAGCCAAGGACATAAGTTTCTGTTCAAATATCATCATCCACGCCACTGCCAAAGGCAAGATGTAATACATACCACATTGTGTGCTAGGACGCTGTTTAACATCTTTGTCCCGAAGACAGTTCCCTTGAAAGCTTGCGCTGCATTAATCATATGGGATACCATGAGGCAACTGGATAAAAAAAAAGCCAAAATGGATCTATGACAAAGGCAAAGAAAGTATACTTTGGAAGGTTTGTCAAACACTTAGGTATGCTTCCAACCAAATAATTGTAGGAGACATCCACCACTTTTAACCGAGATGAGCGACAAAGTCCAGTTAAGTTTGAACGAGAGGCATACCTGAAGTGAAAAGAATTACGAGCAATCAACTCTTAAACAGTAACATGATTTAACTTGGGTGGCTAAATTTCTAGAGAAGAAGCCTGCAATATTTTCAACTTCTATGACCCCATATAGTGGTCTTTTAACTTTAAACTAGCATTCAAGTTCTAAGGGTGAAAAATATACTCTGAAAGTAGGTAAAGTTGAGAGTTTGCCGTATCCGACCATAAAATTCTAGATAGCACATTTGGCATTCTATTTAATGGCTATTCATCCTCCGCATTTTGCAAAGATAGTTGCCGCTGGCTTATTTTCAGAATTTGCAATGATGATGGATTAACACCAACAAATATAGTCCTGTTTTCTACCAGAATTGTATGTCTAGAAATTAGAACTGTTCATTAAGAAGGTATATTGGGCATATTTCCTAATGAGAAGTTCATCAAATAGAATTGTTCTTCAGAGATCAATAGAACATAATTCCATTTTCACAATATTCTGCTTACATTCCATGCATCTTGGCTGAAAATGCTGAATTGCTAGCAGCAGGAACAGTTCCTTGAAGCTTATTTCGATCGAGGATAAGTTCCTGAAGATTCTCTAAATTCCCAAGTTCAGCAGGCAGGCTCCCTGTTAACCGATTTGACTGAAGGTTTCTGTGATAACAAAGGAAACCGAAATATGAAAAAAATGCATAAATGGCCAAACAAAAAAAACCACTTCCTTATAACAAAACACATGAAATGTTCATTACAGCTTTGTCACACCGGACAAATTCCCTAGCTCCGGAGGAATAGGACCAGTCAGTTGATTCATCCCCAAATCCAACACTTTGAGGGACTTCAAAAAGCCTAGTTCTTTAGGTATTGTTCCAATCAGATTGTTGTCATGTAAAGTTCTACAAAACACATGAAAGTATACATCAACCATTGTAAAAGTTGAACCAAAAGCATCATTTTGAACAAATAAAGACTAAGAAAAACATACAGTTCTAGCAAGTTGGTAATTTGGCCTATTTCTGGTGCAAGAAATCCCTTCAAAGATGAACCGGTTATGTTTCTGCAACATAAGGAGAGACATGACTATGAAAAAAAGCATCAAATTGCGTAGATATCCACCATTTAAATGGGATCAAAACTGGTTAAAGAACTTGGAAAAGTTGGCAGATCATATACTTACATCTTTGTAACATGTTGCCTCTCTGGATTACAAGTAATCCCAAACCAGTTACACGGATCAGCATCTAAAGCATTCCAGTTTGACAAAACCAGATGTGGGTCTTCATATATAGCTTCTTTAAATGTTGTAAGAGCCCAAACTTTAAAAAAGAAAGAAAAAGAAAGTTCCCAGCTCAGTGAGAAATATTGAACCTAGAATTATAGGAATCCCCTAAAATTCAAGAACAGAAATCTAAAAGAATAAATTTGAACACTGTGAGAGACATGATTAACAGTTTAAAGCCCTTATATCTACCAACATTTTCCCAGAAACCAACTTATATCTTGGAAAACAAAAGAAAAAGAAAAAAGCTAGTTACCTTCATTAGTAGGGAAAAAACTGCAAGTGGCTAAAGAAACTCCATAGCCAAGAAACAAAAGCAAGAAATAAATGTACGGTCTCATAGTACTCTGTTTTATGACCGGCAAGTAGAATTCATCAACCAGAAAGAAAGAAGGGAGTAGAAGATGTGGGGTTTATGAAGACACTGAATACTAATCAGCTGAAAAATGGGGTTGCTTTGTTAAGTATAGAAAAAAAAATGAAAGAAAGCAAAAACAAAAAATAAAGAAGAAATGAAGATGGTAGGAATACTAAAGTAGTGGGTTTAAATTCAAGAAATTGCAACCACCCACGAAAGCAAATCACTTGTTAAGAAAAAGACAATACGATACTAAGGAGTAGAGAAAAAGTGAAGTCTTTTGAGTAAACTAAAACAAGACAAAGAACAGATGTGAGCGAAAACTTGGATTCAAAGAGAGGTTTTGTTTTGGTTTTTGACTTTTAATAATAAAATTAGATTTGGTTTTCAACATCACATAAATAACTATAATTTTCTTTCATCTACAAAATTATTTGATGCCATTGTTTATGAGAAAAAAAAGTAGAGTGTTACATAGTCAAGAACCCGAGCATAAATTATAAAATTAATATATATAAATAATTTAATTATTTTGGGATAAAAGTATAACGAAAGTTTTTGTATAGATTGTATTTTGTTCTTTATATTTAAAATATAGACAATTTAGTCCATATACGTTAGCATGATGTGTACGTGACATGCCTTGTGTAATTATTTGATTATTTTGTAATTATTTAATTATTTGATTATCTATCGTACATGGGGTAAAATGCAATTTGACTCTTATTATAAAGGTCTCTATAATACTTTTACCACCATTTTGGGCAACTCGATTTGAGACTTCATTGGTTCATAAATTTGGGCTAAAAATCTTATATTGTCATACTTGGTCCATGTGATAAAACATAAAATTTAATAGAATAAACGTTGAGCGTGCATAACAAATAAAATGTAATATTCACCGTTCTTACTATATTACAATAAATTGCAAATGTATATAGTTAAGGCACATACTTTCTTTCATATACTACAATATTACAACTCCATATAATAAGTATTTAAATAACAACTCGATAGAGTAAGTAATAGATTGGGCATAAGCTATATTAAGATGCTAGAATTTAAAAATCTTTAATATGTATCGTTTTAAAATTCTAGTATTTGTGATTATTTTTAAAAAAATTTAAGTTACTGAAATTTCATAAATAACATAAAATATAAAAAGGTATATTGGAATTAAATAAAATTACATTTAGAAATTCATTTTTATCTTCTTGTTAGATCACATGTATTAAATAAAATGAATTTAAAAAATTTTGAATAGGGTTTTGAGTAACTTTTGAAATTAGTTAAAAAATTAAATTTTCTATCATATTTATCTCAATAAGTTAATTTATTTTAGAATTTTAAAAGGGTAATTATTCTATCCACGGTTAATGGTTAAAAAATTCACAAACCTAAAATAATGACATCAACACAAACTCGTTTGTGGAGTGTTTTACTCGATTAATAGTGTATAGGATAATTATCCATATCAAAAACCTAGTTAGAAATGAAAGTTTTCCTTCAAATTCTTGATTCTTGATCTAAACATAATTTTATTGTATTTGTTAAAATGCTTTTAAACATCTGAAAACGAATTATAATTAAGCCAATTAAATTTTTTAATTTCAAAATAAGCTTTTTAAATCAAGTACCCGAAATGTGTAATTGTTGAAAGGGAATAAAAAAAAAATCATTTACCTAAAAGTGATCGTGTCAAACTAAAAAGCTTTTTCAAAAGAAAAGCTTCTCCTTTTGTTAAAGCTTCAACCAAAAGCCAAAAATGCCTTTGAACCTAGAAAAAAAAGAAAGCCAAAAAATGTGACAAAATTGTATAGTTGGTCATAGGCAAGCAATAAGGGCTATGAGAGACATGGACACACAACCAGTCCTATCTTCAAATAATAATAATAAAATCCCAAACTCAAAACAGCATAGAAGGAATTTTCATGACTTTAAAAAACCATAGGGTAATTAAATAGCACATTTATAAATGAATAGAAAATGATATAATTAAATGCAAATTATTATTAAAGTGGGAATTTATGGACCGTTTAAAAATTGTGATGGGGAATTTGCCTTTTATGGTTTGCTATGTATTGGTGAAAATCTTTTTGCATAAAAATAGAGAGATAAATCCAAAGGGTGGGTGACACTAGACATGGACATTGTGTTTGTTTAAGCTTGAAGGGCCCTTTGTCACAATGCTCCCAAGCAAAAGAGTTTAAGAGGTTGAGTAGGTACAAAGGGAAAGCTCAAATTAAGAGCAATGGATAAGCTTTATGATATACAATTTCAAGTTCCATAAAGTATTATTTAAAGATGGCAATAGAGCGAATTGGGATAGATATTGTCACTTGTCACTTGTCCTACTTTATTATAAATGTATACTTTTGAAAACAATTATCTCCTTCATGGATGTTGGATGCATCCAACCTCACTTCATACCGCCCTGCTTCAATTTAATTTTTTTTAGTTATTTCTAATATTTTGAATATTTTTAAAGGCAAGAAAGTATTTAAACATAATTTTTCATTGAAAAATTATTTAAACATCAAACATGACTTTTTTTTATAAACACATTTTTACTTTTTTAATAGTTATAACTGCATAAGGGTAAAATAATAATTTCATATAGTGAAGCGAGGCAGAAAGGGCAAGCAATTAATATATATGCTCTATGCTGACGGTCTAAAAAAAAGACCCATGCATCCTCTTTTTAAAAAACGTTTTCACTTCATTTCAAATGATCAATTTAAAATTTTAACGTATGATTCGAATTTTACCAATAACCCTAACTTAACTACTCAGCTATCAAATCCATTTCAGATTTGGGTCAAATTAAAGCTGTGTTTATTTAATTAAAAGTCACTTAACCTTATGGCTTACTGACACATTTCTACCATTAATTAGTTTCCCTTAGCAAGCAGCACCTCATCAGAATTGGCCATTTTTCTGCAATCGTGAGATTTAATGTCTTAGACAATAAGGTTGCTCCTCCTCTTTGGTGTCCACTTTTCCCTTACAATATAATAATCTTTGGTAAAAGCAAAATCAGAGTATCATTTCAGTTTCAAAACTTTTTGGGCGATCCTAAACCTAATTTAATGGTTGAGAAGCCAAAAATGTATGCCTAATAATCTGAATATTAATGGCTTGGCACTGTGGGATTGGATAAGCTGTCTCCTTCACTTTGTAAGTGTTGGTTCAAGAAAAAAAAGAATTTTCTAAGTTTGGTTACAAGCTTTAAAACCAAGACTGCTCATGATTTGATGCGGTTCCTTTTTTCTTGATAAATCTTGGTATACTCCTCTTAATTGTGGGTGCTTAAATTAATGGTTAAATTATACTCTACGCTGTGTATATATAGAGAGGGGTTAAAGTACCGGAAAGGTCATTATATTTTAGGGATTGGATCAAATTAATCATTTTATTATTAAATTGATTAATTTAGTCCATTGTTATTAAAAAATCAAATAAATCTAAATTATAACAGGGTTAGCATTTATTGCATAAAAATGTCTAGAAAACTATTTTTCAATTGCAATTTAATCCCTAACAAAAGATTTCATTTATAAAACCACAAAATTTTAAAATTTCAACTATGTTAAACAATAAATGACATTTTTAAACAATAAATGTTAATTCTATTCTAGTTTGACCTTGTTTGGTTCTTTTTAATAATGCAGAATTGCATTGATCCATTTAGTAATAGAATGGCTAATTTGATCAAATCCTATAATAGAAAGACCCCTTAAGTACATTCACCCTTTTTATATTTCAAAATTTATCTCTAATTGAATCCGCAAGTATAATATTTTAAAACAAAAAAGAAAATCACTTGTATTTACAGTTTTGAAAGGATGAAAAGTGAAATAATGGCAATTGGCAAAAGTTTGAATTATCATATATTTTCACATAGTCTCCTAAGTTGAAGTTTGTGTGATAATTGATTGTTGAATCCATGAGGTAGGACTGTGATTAGTGGCATTTGTCCCACCATCTAACACTACAACTAACAAAAGTGCTTAAACCTAACCTAATTTTACTTTCCTTTTTCTAATCATCATCGACTCACAACCTTATACATTGCAATTCTTGCAAAAGATCTTTCTTTTTAAAAAAAAATGTAAATTTAAAATTTAAAAAAAAATATCATCCATCATTTTCAATATTTTTTATTTAAAATCTATACATCTTCATCGATTAAATAATGATGCATTTCAGAAACCTTGGATAAAACTGAGCTATGGCAGCCGACAAATTTATAGGATGATGGATGTTAAACAAAGACGATGGACGCTGGGTTAGGTTGAATATGTATGGTTAATTAGTGTTGAAAAACATGCCACCTACCTACTCTTCCTAACGAATTTCACTTGTTTTCAAAATATTTAGGTAAGGATTTGGGTACATCTACAATGGGAAGAGTTTAGTTTTTCTAGTAGAAGGAAATTTTTTTTTTAATGAAGTTGTTAGATTAAAATGATTAAAGTAAAATTTTAAAATGGGAATAACGATTTAGAAATTACTGCTTTTAGACATTATATCGCCAAAATTTGAAGACATCTATTCACATTTAGTTTACTCTCCAATTTTAATTAAATTATTTCAAAACCTAAGTAATTAAAATAAAAAAATCAAATATTAAGAAGTGTTAGGTGTAGTGGCAAGCCACATTGCACTCCCAAAGAAAGAATGAAGCTTAAACTTTGAAGACGACATTACATCTACAAATCTTAAATATGGACTGTAAAACATATATGAAAAGTACAAAAAAAATCAAATAACATAGAAATTTTAAAAATTACACAATTCTTATTATTAGAGATTCAATTCAATAAAATTGTTACTTTTCAAAATGTATAATAAAAACAATTCTTTATTTTTGCAATCTAAAATTATAAATCGTAAATTTAACAAAGCTTACTTGAGATTAACAATGATTAGATTTACAATTAGAAAAATGAAATTTGACTTCTTTTTTAATAATATGATTGTATTCTAGTTTTTATTATGGATGAAATTGTTGGTTGAGAAATTTTTAATAATATCAAAATTTTATAAATGATAAGGCAACAAAACTTAGGGATTAAAATTTGTAAAAAACCCCTTAATTTCAAAATCATATAAATTACTTATGGATGTTTTTTTTGTAATTACTTATGTTTTAAATAATTAACTAGAGTTGGAGGGTAGGTTAAATATATTAGGGTGTATAATAATAATTTCATAACTTTAAAATTTGATGATGTGGTAAAATTTTATTAATGCTGAGAAACTTTTGTTTTTAGAATCATTCTAATTAGACTTGCCCATGAGCCAGGCCACTCAGCTCGGTCTGAAGACCCGTCCAAAAAGTGAGAGTGTTTGGATAAAAATATAGGCCTAAAAAATGGGCTTGGATAAAAAAAAACTCGTTTAAAAAACGGGCCGAGCATTGGGTAATGCTTTTTCGGCCTGCCCCGACCCAACTCAAATTTGAAAAAAAAAATGTTGCTTTCTTGCTGTTTCACTATTATGTTGCTACCATTTTTTTTATTATTGTTTTCATATTGTATAACTCTTAATTTATTGTTAATTTTTGCTACTATTTTAGAGGCATTTGCTTGTTAAATTGCACATATCTTAGTGTTAGTTATGTATAAAGATTTTTTAAATTTATTTTCAATTTGTTGAGGAACATTAATTTTAAGGTTTTTAGTGTATTATATTTAAAAAAATTATATAAAAAATTTAATGCGGGCGAGCCGAGTCGGGTTGGGCTTGAGGTTTAACATTTTTATCTAGGTCAGACTTGGGCAAAATTTTAGGCCCATTTTTCTATCTGGGCCCAAGTTTATCAAACAGGCCTAAAATTTTATCAAGACCCAACTCGAACCTGACTCGACCCACAGATAAGTCTAATCGTAATATAAATGATTTCTTTATTTAAATCCAAAATGATTTGAGGAAATTTAAAGTAAGACATCAAAATCAGACTCAAATTTATTATTTGAACCAAAGTTTGTTTTGTTTCCGGTTACATTATTATTATTTTCCACTTATATAATAGATGTTTCCTATAATATTTTGAGGAATATGGTCGGCAAGTAGAATCACATCAAAAGGAATAAAAGTAATGATACCCACAAGATGTGAAAGCAGATAACTTCCAAGTTATTTCAATGCATGCATGCAGATAGTTCACCTGGACCACGCTGCAACATGAGGCCGTTTTATGTTTTTCCTTTGATAGTTCATGACTCCACACTAAAGGATTATATCATGAAGAATCTGAACGTTTCTAGTTGCTTAGCTCATTAAATTTTCTGAAATTAGTTATAAAAATTTAAATTTTTATTATATTTATCTAAACACTTTAAAAGAATAATTATTTTGTTCACTGTTAATGGATTAAAAAACTCCACAAGCATAAAAACAAATGGCATCAACACAACTACACTTGTAAAGTTTTTTACTGCATGAATACTTATCCATTTTAAAAAATATTTTAGTCCAAACATAATCTTAAAAATGCTCTTTAAACATCTAAAAAAGAATTATAAGTAAGTCAATTAAATTATTTACCTAATTGTTGAAAGGGAATAAAGTTTTTTCATTTGCCTAAAAAGCATTTTAAAAAGAAAAAGCTTCAACCAAAAGCCAAAAAAAAAAAAAAAAAAAGGTCACAAAATTTTATAGTTTGTCATTCATAAGATTCATAGGCCAGCAGTCACAATGCTGGGTTTAATAGGTTGAGTAGTTTCAAAGGGAAAGCTCAAATTAAGAGCAATGGGAAGCTTTATGATATACAATTTCAAGTCTCATAAAGCATCATTTAAAGATGGCAACAGAGCAGGTCGGGAAGAATATTGTCAAATTCATTTATTTATTTATTTATGTAATAGTTTAAACATATTTTAATAGATTGAATTTGAGTAGACCTTATTTATTTATGTAATAAAAATTTCTAATGGGAATATAAAACTTGCAATATTACAAACAATAAAAAAATGTATATAAATACTTTGTAGAATTTGAAGAAAAATGGAAAGAAAAAAGTTTTAATTTGTAAATTTTTAGTGTTTGAGGAAATGAGATATATAAACATAATCTTGACCTCGCCATTCATGGCAAGTTCAAGGTAATATTTGTATTAGATTTATGAAAGGATCTTTGAAAATGACATTTGATCTTGATATTTATAGGTGTCTTATATAATTACATTTGTTGAGTAGAGATTGGACTCTTTCTTGGAAGAAGCCTTTAAAGTGTCATTCGTTGAGAGTCAATGAACCTCTCAATAGTGAAGGTATTGTACTCGGGGTGTCTGTACTCAATTTTATCCCCGTGTTTTGCCTACCGACTTCGCAGAAAGCCCTTGACGAGCTCAAGAAGTTAGATTGTGTTGCCCTTCAAGGAAATGTAAGCATTTGGCCTTGATGGAGTTCGAATCCACACCCTTATATGGGATTAGTTGGTTCAAGTGGTACCATTCTTATTTGCATTTCCATGGTGAGCAAGATGCTCTCACTCTGTGAACTTGACAAAGACTTTCTGTGAAGTTGGGAGACAAAACCCAAGGATAAAAATGAGCACAAACATCCCAAACATAATACCTTCACCATCAAGGGCTTCTTGATTCCTAATAGACGACACTATGAAGACTTTTTCTAGAAGATAGTCCAACCTCCCCTTTGCAACATTTAATTGAGAGTCAACTTTATCAAAATTCTTTAAAAAAAAAAGAAAAGAAGAAAACCTGTCCCACCATATTTTAGAAAAAAAATCAATTAAATTGATGTTTATTATTTAAAAAATTTGGGGGTCGAACTCAAATCAGTCGTAGGTAAATTTTTCTTAGCTTGAAAAGATTTTATGTCCAAATAATCCTCAAGCTGGTCCTAACAGTCATAAAATTTGTGTCAGTTTTTATCAAATTGTTTCAGCATATTAATGTGGGAGGTCGACTGTCAACAACCATACCCTGTTCAATTTTACGTTGTTTTTTCATGCTCATTCAAAGAGTACATGACAAAAGACCAAAGGGAAAAAATCCTGGGAAAATGTTTTCATTTTTAGATTAGAGTATGGATAAAAGAAATTGTGAGATTGGATTTGATTTGATTTTTGGAGTCATGTAAAAGTATTATGGGTTTTTTTTATATTAGAATTTAGATTATATTTTGTCTTTTTTTTAAAAAAATTAGTCAATGTATGTTAGATTAAATAAAATATTAAATTTTTCTGTTAAAAATTTCATCCATTTGTATTGTTAAAAATTAATTTGGTTGATGAAATAACCACATAATGACACCTAGTCTGTCACGTGCTGACACATATGAATCAATTTTTAATAGTAGAATTGGATGAAATTTTTAACAAAAAAATTAGTTTGTTTTTTGATCTAATGTACATACGCTAATTTGTCAAAAAAAATTGATTAAAATAAATAAAGTACAAAAATTTTTATTATAGGGGAGGGACCAGCGGGATCATTGCATTCATTGGGGATGTTTATTTTTTTCATTATTTTGTGGATTATGACAGATAACAGACCAATTCAAGGTGTTCCAGAAATCAATTTGATACATGACAATCAATACAGGGATGAACTAGAAGCATCCTGCACCAGGAGCTGGTCCCAAATTCCATTAATGGCTTCCATTTTTTGGACTCTTGTGGGTTGTGAATGCTGTTGGGAGGTAATTTGGTTACCCAATGTTTTAGGGCACTGGGGCTTTTTGTCTGTTTGAAAACAAAATTTCAGGTGATCAGACATGACAATACCCAGATGTTTTACCTTTACTCCCAATCCGAAACCATGAAATCATAGTTGTTTTTTAGTTGGATGGGCCAATGCCCAATTGTGCTTTCCCAAGCCTTTGCCACTAAACTAAGTACACCACTTTCAAACGCCATAATCTTAATGGGTCTCACCAAGATGACCTTTGCTCTTAATGTGAGAGTGATAAGATGATGTTTTGTGTATCTAGTCTCGAACTGGTTTTTACACATGATATTTATTTAATTGTTATGACTTAAATTTTGAAATTTAAAAAATAAAATTTTAAAATTTTAAAAATTAAATTAAAAATATAAATTTTAAATTTTAAAAAGTATATAAAATTATGACATATTTTAGCAAAAAATGTATGTATTAATTTGGTATCTAATATAATATATACACATAGTTGCACGTTTTTTGTGTGTTTAATGAAGTAGATGAATCCATATTGATCACCCTAACCTTCATAATCATATGTATTATATCTTATATAATTAAATCCTAAATAAAAGCATTGCCGATGCCATTATAGCAGTTAGAAGAAACATTTGTATTTGTATTCCATGTCACATTAATAAAGACGAATATGGAAGATAAGATAGTAAAATGTTTTTATTAATTTTTATATGTTCAAAAAATTATACATTACAAAACCTTTTGTTTGTCACGGTGACTAGACTTTATTAGTAAACTGTTAAAAGAGTTTATCAATCAACTCTACTATCCGAACACAACTTCAAAAGTTTATATATATGGATTAGATTAGTATCACAAATTAACCAAACATCAACTCAATTAGATAATAATAAAATTTTCATTATTTTTCATATAATGTTGGAGGCTGGTTGGTATAAGGTGATGAGAATATATATGAAAATGAATAAAATAACATAATTCAACCGATAATAATATATACAAAATTAAAATATTTGATGTCCCTGTTCTTCGTTACGTCAACCAGCTCCAATACATTGTACACTTTAGAAGCAGAATTTATAAATAAAATATTAGAGTTTTGGGATTAGCTCAAAAGAGTTGATTTTTGTCATTAATTCAACCATTTCTTTTTCCACTACAAGAAACATGCTTTAAACAGTCCTTTTTTTTTTCTTTTTCCAGCAGAAGAAACATGCTTTAAACATGGTTTAAATATTAATCTCATATGACTGCATTTTCAGAGTTAATATGTAATTTGATATCTGAACTATATTTTATCTTTTAATATCATACTTGTAGGGTTATTTGTTTTCTGAATTTTGTACCTATATATAAAATTTTTCTGTCAACTAATTTAAAAACGAAGATAATGTTGTCGTCAAAATTTAATATTTCTCATAAAAATATGAAAAATTATAAAATTTTCGATGAATGCATGTGTTTTCGTGTGATGGGAGTTCATTTTGAAGAACAAAACGAGGAAATAAAAAGAAAATAAAACAAAGGGAAATTTGGGAAAAATGTATTTTTTAAATATAATGTCAAATATCAATTGTAAATCAGTCTATTAATAATGACTTGGAGTAAACTGTTTAATAGAATAATTCCACAAGTACCAAATTGGAAATACATTTAAAAAATTACAAATACTACATTGAAAAATAAGATATAATTTAGGTACCAAACCACATATTAACCCTTAATAATAGGATAAGATAAAATGGTAATGGGGGAGGTTTGAAATTTTCTTTTATGTCATTTTCCAATTATTTTATAAGCCTCCATGACTGTCACATTGCCATGTTTATATATATATATATATATATTATAAATAGAAGTTACAACTCAATTCCTAGAGGCATATAGCTTACATAATCCCAAGCCGGCCATTCTCATTGAAGCTCACCTCAACTTTCTAATTTTTTGTATGAAAGTTTAGATGGCTAAGGTTCATCCAACTGAACCACAAGTTTCCGGTCCCTGCAGCATGAACTCTGCAGGTAAGGAAACATTCACTATATGGATGAAATCTCTTGTATGCCACACCAATGGTTGCACCGTCTTTGATTCAAAAGGCCAGATTGTGTATCGTGTCGAAAACTACGACACCAAAGGTAGCAGTGAAGTTCATCTCATGAATCTCCACGGCCATGTTCTCTTTACCATTCTAAAAAAGGTACTACACACACACACACACGCATATATACATATAGATATAAGTATATAAACCTTGAGATTTACATTACGTCCTTGATTTTTTGCAGAAACTACAAATATTGGGATGTTGGAATGGATATAGAGGGAACTTTACTAGCAGAAAGAAGGAAAAACCCAGCTTTCAAGTCAAGAAATGTTGCAGAATTCTACGGGGAGACCTAGTTTGTGAAGTTAGAGTGGGGTTTAACAAGTACTTCATGGTTAGCTTAGGGAGCAAGAAACAAGGATTTAAGATTGTAAACTCGGGTGGAGATATTATAGCAGAGGTAATTAAATTAACACCATGAAAGTAAATATACCTATGCTATGCTAAATCATTTATCAAGCAGTAAAGTTAAGTCTGGTTGCAGGTGAAGCAGAAGCAATTACCTACTGGAATGGTGTTAGGAGATGATGTCTTAACTTTGGAGATAGAGCCAAGTATTGATCAAGCTCTTACTGTTGCTCTTGTTCTCGTTTATGGATTGATGAGTAGGAGATTGTAGATAACTACCAGCTTCAATTTTCAGAAATTTGAAGTGTAAATACATGTAGTTTCATGTAATTCTTTTGATTCTTTTCAGGATTGGTAGATTTGTTATTGTAATTGAGAAAAGCAAAGACTTAGATAGGAAGAGAACTGTAAAAAAGAGAAGGGATTGTATGAAACTGTAATTTTACGTGATTTTTCCTCTTCAATCTTTATTTGTATTTCAAAATGAGATTTGATTTTTGTTTTTGTTTTTTGTTTTTAGAAGATATTGTTTATTATTTTGATTTGTAAAATCATAATGCAAGGTTGATGCAATAAGAAGGGATTGGATAAGATGTGATGAGCACAACCAGTCTGACCAACCTCATAATTTATACATATTTATTAGTATATGTTTTATCATGAAAAAGAGTATGTATGAAATTATATGATTATTAAGTGTTGTGTGTATCAGATTGATTCCTTGAGCAAAGTGTAGGTGGCAGAATCGCATGGCCTGACAACAAATAGTTTTTGGATAGTGAAATTAATTCTTTAACATCATTGGGAGTTAGGGATTATTAGGAGAGATGTATTTGTACAGAATTCACTTCACATACGGCATTCTTGACGGAAAAACCTGAAGCTTTTTCTAGAATTGAATTAGAGACAAAATCTAAAAATTCTGCCTACAATGAGTAGCATGAGCTATAATCTCGAGAGTTTCATGACTTGCAAGTCAATATCTTTCATTAAAGAAATACCATGTGACTTAGGGCGTTTACGACCCCAACATCATGATACTTGTCATTGAGATGTTCTCTAAACATAACTCATATATAAGGCAATAAGGCCTAAGTGGTTGATTAAATTTTAGGGATTTTGAAATTAACATATGGATGACACGTGGTACTTTGATAATTATTTGAAACAATTCTTTAAAGGCTTATTGGCATCGGGAATAAGGGTTAAGATAATCTTTCTTTTAGCATTCTTAAGTCTCTTCTCTCCAAACTTCAACTGATATCCACATTCTAACCATCTCAATCATTCTACGACACTCTATCTTTCGGTGAACTATAACAAATCATCATAACTTTCTCATATTAATAATTGGTGCAGTGAGCATGGCCTCACTCTCGACCAACATGATCAATAGAATAAATGCTTACCCCAATAACAACTTTCCTAACAACCAAAACTTTAAAAATTTTCAAACTTCCCTTGCAACTAAGATTACCCAACAACAAAAACTTTCAATAATATCAAAGTATATTGTCTCGTCCCCCGAGGAAACATAAACTTTGGCCAATAGTACCATCATCCCTACAATCCATTTAGCTAGTAGCCCATTAGGACCCCTACCCTAGGTACCCTTCACCAGCTCCAGGGAACCAAATTTCTAACCAAAATTATAACCTATAATGTCGAAACCATCTTTTTGAAAATAAAAATTCTAGTTGTCGACTTTAAAAATAAAAATAGAGTCGCCACCGATCCTTTATTAAGGTGTGATCGGCTCACCTTAAAAATTATTTTGGTCTACGAATTTTGAGAAAAGAGTCCGGGAGTCAGTTACGCACGAGGAAGGGTTAGCACCCTCGTAACGCCCAAAATCGGTACCAAATTGACCATTTAATGTCTTGATGTCGAAAGTTTAAAAAAAATTTTAAAATCAACTCAAGCGATGGAATTTGAAAAAAGGATATTCAATTACTCAAGTCATGTAAAGAAATCGAGTCCCAATACGTTAGGGTACAATTCTTCATAATCCCCGAACTTTGAATATCACTTTATTTTATGTGAAAATCTTCATTTTGAGAAAATAACGTGTCACACCCAATACGTTAGGGCACAACAAGTTAAGCTCCCAAAAATGATTTTTATACTCATGTATTTTGAATAAGGAATATCCTCGGTTATTTAAAATCATCAAAGAAAATCAGAACTCAATACGTTAGGGCTCAATTTCCCTTGAAAATCCCAAACTTTGAATATTACTTTTTATTTTTTTTTTAAAAACCTTCGAATCAAGAAAAAAACTTTGATGTATTGTCAAAACCAAAATATATTTTCTAAAGGGCATGTTAAAAGTGGATGTATAATATCAAAACAGATACTTCAATAATGAATTACATGTGTATATGTATTTACAATATATATATATATATAAAATATAAAGTATATAAAAGTTTAAAAATAATAAAAGAGAACATATATAAAAACGTATGTATATAGGCATATATATATATATATATGAATGTAAAAATTATGGAAATAAAATAATATATAGAAGAACAGAAGCACGCATATATAAAAGCCTAAAATATATATATTAAATATGCATAGATATGATATAGAAAGTATGCGAATGTATATGTATAGAAAATATGATAATAATAATGATAGTAAATAATGTAATAATAATAGTAATGGAAATAATAAATAAAAACAAAATTAAAAACGAATTGTAGAAAAAAAGAAAAAAACAATAAATGTAATTAAAACGAAATGAAGGACTAAATTGCGATGCACATTATACGAGAGGGGTCAAAATAGAAATAATCCGCTTCCCTAAAATGCTACACAGCAATGGGGACTGATTTGAAACAAAAATAAAAAATGCGGCCAAAATTAAAAGAAATAAAAAGTTGATTTAAACATGCTCTTAAAAATCAAGGGACTAAATGCGTAAATTAACCATTTGGCGAGAACGCGGATCCTCCCTCCGGTCGGGTCACCGCTGGTCAAGCCTGGTAAACGGCACTGCTTTTGCCTGTTATTTAAAACAGATTTTTCCTTTCAAAATCGTTTACAACAGAAGGAAAGGGAAAAAAAAACAAATGCCCTCTTTTGCTCTGCTAGGGTTTAGTCCCTAGCGTCCTCGCGCCGCCTTTCGTCGGCCTCCTCACCAAAAGCTCCGATCGCGACGGAGATGGCGGTGGCGCCGCGACCTCAGGTAAGTTTCCCTTTCTTTTTCTTTGTTATTTTGCGAAATAATAATGAGAAAAAAAAAGAAAAAAGAAACGTTTGTAAATAAAAATGGACACTGCGAAATAAATAAAAAATCACCTTTGAAAAAAAAAACAAATTCTATATCTGTATTTTCTCTGTGCTTTTTCGTATCTATTTCCTCCCCTTTTTACATATTAAAAGTGGCCTTTTATAGGCCGAAAAGAAAAAGAAATCAAATCAATGATATTATTTTCTGCTTGTTTTTCTCCTTCGGACTTTTTGAGTCCGTTTTTGCAGGTGTCGTGGGGAGCAAACGAGCGTGGGGAGGCCGATCTCCGAGTCCTGCGGCGACTGGATACTCGCTGGAGGCATTGAAGGCGGCGCTAGGCAAATGCGGTTAGGGTTTGTTTTTAGTGCTGGGTTAGATTTAGGGTAACTTGGTTTGGGCTATGTCAATGGGTTATTGGGCCGTGTAAAATGTAGGCCTGTTTATTGTATTTTTCTATTTTGGTTTAGGGCTAATTGGGCCTGCTACATATAATAAGTCTCAAAGCTCTAAGAACAACTTTAGTATAACACCCCTAACCCATATCCGTCACCGAAACAGGGTTACGGAACATTACCGGAGTTTACAGATTTAAAAAGCAGTTTACACATATCATTTACTATTCATAACCGAAATCAAACATATTCAATCATAATGTCCCTTGAATAACCCTTGAATAAGCCCTCGAGACCCAATTTTTACTTTAGAAATAAGTCAGGACTAAATTGGGAACTTAGAGAATTTTTCGCAAAACCTCAAAATTTTTCTTAGGTGCAGGGGACACACGTGTAATAGCCCGATTTTGGGTCTAGTCGAAACAGTGGTTTTGGGACTACAAATCCGACGAGGAAAAAATGTAATGGCCTGAATTTTCAGAGGTGTCGGAACGGTGATTCGAGATCACTAAATTCGACAAATGGGTAGAAAATATTATTAATTCAGTGAGTATAAGTTAAATGTGAAGTTAGGAAAATTTTTGAAATAGTGAATAGTGCAATAGAAATAAATATTAAAATAATTAGAATCGAAAATGAGGTATCGAGACCTCGGGGATTTTAAACTGAGCCATAAATATTTTTATAAATATTTATGGAGTGTTAAAAAGTTAGTATTAAAGTTTCGTTAAGAAAATTTAAAGTTCCGATAATTAATTGAACAAAAAGGACTAAATTGTAACAAATGCAAAATTATGAAAAATTATTAAATAGCTTAAATGATAAAAGGAAGAGGGCTTAAAAGGGAAATAGACCCAAGGTCTATTTGGGCTGGACGGCAAAGGCATGAAATCAGCAACAAAGTCAGGAGAATTAAGGGCAAAATTAGAATATTGCAAAATTTACTTAATAAAGTTAGGACCAAAGTGGAATTATATAGATTTCTCTTCATTTTTCTGCATTCTCATCAGCTAAAACACCATAGAAGGGTTCCTTAAGCTGGTTCTTCATATTCTTACTACAAGTAAGTTCAATTCTTGATTATTTCTTGAATTTTTTGGGTTTTTGTGTTCAACTTGGCCCACTTGTTTTATTCATTAGTTTTTGATTCTATGAAAGAATTTGAAAGTTGATATGAATACATGCTAGAAGTATATGATGATTTAGCATGGAATTAGAGCTTTAAATTGTTCATATACTGATTTTATTGAAAGAATTGAATAGAAAGTGAATGTTTGGGACCTAATAGTAAAAGAGTTTGAAGTTATGGTTTTATGTGGAAATACTGAATTTCAATAGTTGTGAAATAATTTATAATGTCTAGGTAAAGTAATAATTGAGAAAATTTAACTTAATTGAGGGGTTAATTAAGCAATGACTGAATTGTATGAACTGTGAAATTTGGGGCAAAATGGAAATCAACATTTTACACTAAAACAGTTTTAGACAGTAGCAGTGGTTTAACTTTGAAAAATCATCAAAATTTTTGGGAATTGAATTAGAGGGTGAATAAAATATGAAATTAAATCTTATTGAGTCTAGTTTCTCATAGAAGAAACAGTGTAAGTAATGGAATTGTAAATTATGAGATATAATAAATTTTGTGAGACAATGTCAGAATGATTTTAGGTTCCCCTGTTCTGACTTTGGAAAATCATAAAAAATTGAATAAAAATAATTATGAGATATAATTTATATGCTTAGAATCCTTAATGAGTCTATTTTCAAATTATATAAACGGAAACATCATTCGAATTCTGTACAATTAGATAATTCATTTTTAGTGAATAGTGGTTGGAACTGTCAGACAGCGAAACGGGGGAAGCTTTAAAGAATAAACTGTACTATTTGGCTAAACAAAAAATTCTGAAAATTTTATGGTAAGAATATATGTGAGTCTAGTTTCAGATAAAATTAACGGATCTTAATTTGGAGCTCTGTAGCTCCAGATAAAAATAATTTAGTGACTATAACTCGACTAGACAACTTTGAATTTAAATATAAGTGAATAGTGAAATTATGTATAATGCTATTTAAGTGTGTTATATGCATCAAGGATGTGGGATGGAGAGGAGGAGGAGGACAATAAAGTATATGAATGAATTGTGTATAATTTGTTATATTCTTGATTATAATTGATAAACGATGAAATAGAAATGATGCTTATATTTGTTTATTATTGGTCATGGTCTAAACTCGTGTGAAAATAAAGTTTCATAGTATGTGTGTATGGTATATTCGGTATATGATTTGGCATGAAATAATGTCATGAATGGTTTATGAATTAACACATATTGGTAAGCGTGATACATGAATAAATGTTGTGATTATCCATGCTTATAATGCTTATGCTATATGTGTATTTGGCTAACATATTTGGTGTACATGTTTAGGCTTTGGCCAAATAGTGGCTAGATTATGCCATATTAAATTTATAAGTTATGCATTGAAATAGTAAGTTCATATGGCTGAAATTTAATGATTAAATGTTAATTTCATGAATTATATAATGTATGATGAAATATATTTATTGTTGAAATGAGAATAAAATAAAAATGTGAAAACCGAATAAATGATCAAATTGAGCGGAACGTCGGATTTGAGTACTTCTGATCAGTGATAAGTGATAAGTGGTAGCTTTAGCTACACTTATCTGATCAGTGACAAGTGACAAGTGATAAGTGATAGCTTCAGCTACACTTATCTGATCAGTGACAAGTGGCAAGTGATAAGTGGTAGCTTAGCTACACTTATCTGATCAGGGACAAGTGATAAGTGATCATACGTAAGACCATAGTTATACTATGGCAAAGTGGAAGTGAAGTACTCAATTTTCCGTAACCGTTCCCTAATTTGATTAAGGATGGTAAGTGACAAATGGGCCAAAAAGAATTAAAGTAAAGGATAAGTGGTAGCGTATTTATACCAGGATGATGTTGTTATTTAAGCTAAAGTGATATCTTCATTGCGAAATTGAGAATTTCATAAATGTGTTAATGAATGGTATAATCGATAAACGTTGAGTTAAATGGTAAATACGTATTAGTGTTAAACTTAGTGACATTGAATTGTACGTGAATTAAATGGAAATTGCTAGTGATATGATCTAAATTGTGAGCATGAGAAATTGCGCATTGAATGAAATGGAAATGAAGCATTGAATTGCATGAGTATGTATCGGGTCTCGTAGACTCTATTTATTAAGATTATAATATTTTGAGGATATATTGTGAAGAGTTATAAAAGCATGTTAATAATTTTGAAAATTTTAATTTAGATGAAATTTTATAACTCGGTTAAATATGTTTACAAGTGTATGTGTTCTGGTAATGCCTCGTACCCTATTTCGGTGTTGGATACGGGTAAGGGGTTTTATAACACGCCTGTGTGGCTAGGCCATGTGACTCACACGGCCAAGTGACACGCTCGTGTCCCTGGCCGTGTGGGCATTCAATGTGAGGCACACGGCTGTGTCCCAACTCGTGTCCATGCCTGTGTAACTCTCTGACTTGGGTCACACGGCCAGCCACACAGTACCATTAAATAAAAATAATTTAATAAATTATATATATAGGTGTATTATATAAAAATATTGTTGTATAAATCTTTAAAGCATAAAATGTATATAAGTGAATCTTAAGAATATACTACAAAGTACCATTAAAGTATACGTATTATATTATATTAATAATAAAATAATTAAATCATACATTATAAAATTAAATGATAATATATGTTAAATAAAAACTTAAAGTAATAATATACCATAAAATATAATTATGTATATAAAAGGTTACATGGATTAATAAAAAATATAATAATAATGTTAAATAATAATAATAATAGTAATAATAAAATAAAACCGATAGTAAACTAATAAAAATAATAAAACAAAGGACCGATTTAGAATATAACAGAAATTTAATAGCAAATCTTGACATAAATAGAAAAGAAAGGACCGGATTGAATCATGGTGCAAAATAAGGACCTGTCGTGTAAATAACCCTCCCCATACCAAAACACGCGGGTCAAGCTGCAATCGGATCGGGTCATCGGGTCTGAACCTTATACGACGTCGTTTTAAGGCCATTGCAATGGGCTTCAAACGACGCCGTTTCTTATCAATCAGAAGTACCCTAATTAGCAGGGTTTTCCATTTTCCCAACAAAACTAAAAGGCCAAAGCAGCCTTTCTCTCCGCCGCAAAAGAGCAACCCCTCTTCAACTTCGATTCCGACAAAGTGAGCGAGGTCCGGTGACATGTTTCGAGAAGGTAAGACTTCCCTCTCATTCCTCTTTTATTTTATTTTGCAAATGTATGTAAAAAAACGAAAAAGAATTGAAGAAGAACAAAAAAAGCAAATCGAAAATCACCTTATTTCTTATTCAATTTCTCTGTGTTCTTTCTTTCATAAAATGATCTTCTCCCTTTTATTTATTTTTTTATATGAAAAAGAAATGGAAAATAAATAAAACCAAAAATGATAACAGAGACGAGATTCCCTTTCTAAAAATTTCTTTTTGTATTTCAAAAATCCCCCCCATTACATCGTTTTTTTGGGCTTATAAAGCCGAAATATCAATGCTTTTTTTTCTATTTTTTTTCACTGTTTTTGCTCTTTTGATGCTGCTCCTATTTCTTTTTCATGTTGTTTGCAGGTCTTTGGCAAAGGCAGAGGAGTGGCTTGCCGTTTTGGTGTAAGGCTAGCTGGCGGTGGCAGACTTCGGGCGACGAGTACTCTGAAGGCACATGGGCAGCAAGCTGCGGCGCGAAAAAAGGAGGGAACCCTCGGGTTCCCTGATGCTGTTTAATTTTGGGCCTCATTGGGCCATTTAGGTTTTGGATTTGGGCCGCTCGGTCCTGTTGTTCACGGACTGTCATATATATTTTGACTGTTTATTATTTTTTGGTTTTATTTCGGGCCTGGGCTAAATTGGGCCTCTACAAAAATCATTGCACTAAAGGCACAAATCTTAACAAAGTGCTCTTCAACGACGCATAGAAGAACTGATGACAACTCAACAAGTTACTCGTTGGCATGGATAGATAGATAGAGATGATGGTGCTTCCTTAATATCTAACATTCATTTATTCTTTTTTGATTTCCTTATTTTCTGGACTTTCAAATATTTGGTTTCTTTTGCTAGATCTTAGGTTTTTGCATCATTTGGCATCAGAACTTTGATTCAGGGGTTTAAGATAATTGATTTCCTTAATAATCATTGAAAAAAAAAGATAAATTTTGAAAAAAAGAAATTCAAGTTTGCTAATTTTGGAAATTTGCATCCAGGAAGACATCACAAGAGAGTAGAAGGTTATGGTAAAGATTCGAAGGTTGTAGTCAAACAATATTCAAGATTCAAGAAGTATTTTTTTAACAACATAAAATGATACGAGTTTAAGTAAAACTTTTAAGTGTTTAACTTTGTTTATAACTCTTATTATTAAAAGAGTATTATATTTAATTAAAAAGAAATTGAAAAATAAATTTCCTTAATTATGGTTAGCCAAATTGTTGATATCTATTGTAAGGGTTCTGCAGGCATTCGCGGAACATATACAAAATTCTTGTGTCGCATTTTTGGATAAGATTTTAGGCGAATTCATTCATGGTAAGCTAGAAATATCCTTGTCCAATGGCTTCTAAAATTCATCCACTCATGTGATGTCTACATATTTCTTTGTGTATCTCTTGTAGGACATAGCCTAACTTACTTGGGGTTTAGACGGTGAAGCAAGGGTTAGGTGAGGAATATTTGTTTCCAAAGTGTTCCTTTTAAGTTAGGGGTAAGTGTCTGATTGAATTGAGTTAATCTAAGTGAATTTTTTATAATTTAGTTGAGTATTTTTGAATCGAGTTGAATAACATTGTTCTAGTTGAATTTCAAAACATGTCAAATTAAAACTTATCCGCAATATAAATCAATTTTAAGGTAGCATAAATTTATTTAAAGTAAAATAATTGAAAACCAAGATGCTTTAGTATAATAAACTTGGTTTTGTAATTTACTTGTTTAAGGCCTTTAATTTATAATTTTGAAAAAAAGATTAACATTTTTATAGATTTTTTTTTGTATTTTTAAGGATCATATTGTTTATTTTAAAATTGTAGGAGACCAAAAGATAATTATACGAATTTGTTAAAATTCAACTTGAATTCGGAATACCCTAAATTAAAAAACAGTTGAATTTTTTTGGAATGAAATGGAACCTACTTTTAGCGACGCGTACTCACCGTCTTCATTCACAATTTGGGTAGGTAGCTTATCTTCAGCAAGATATTTAATAATAGGCGTTATCCAAGCTCTTTCCCCACGGTGAATCCCTATGGATGAAATGACTGAAATTTACTGAGAAAATATGTCAACAATTGCAATAACTAAAAATCCAGTTTCTCATGGAAGACGACACACCTTGGCATATGACATAACCATATTTGGGAGTTGATTGCAATTCAGGTATCGTTGCACAAAGGAACAGATAGCCGATATTCTTTCCAGCACTTCTTGGTATTGAAATGATTCAAAACTTGTTGACCCAGTCTATAGCAATTCAGGATTTGGTTGTTTTGCAATTTTCAAATTCCTGTCAGAGTGGGTTCCTGATGAATTAGTGGGTGCCAATGAAAAACTCATTTGTGAGCCTATTACATGGTCTATCAGTTAAAAAGTGATAAAAAGAAAAGATTTTTTTTTCCTTTCTTTCTATAGGTGTGGTTGTTCTTTGTTTTCTCTGCATTTGGAAGAATTGATTTTTATATATTAAGAAGGAAAATAAACATTTCTGCTATTTTCTTTTCCCACTTCTCTTTCCTACCAGCCTTCCACTTTTTCACTCCCTCCTTTCATCTCACTAATTTTCCACCTAACCAAGTACACCCTTACTGCATTTCTAATGTTTATCTATCTCCTGCAACATGTACAGCCAATGCATTTGCCATTTATATGGTATTACTTTCTAGGAGAGAGTAGAGCTCAAATTGGAGTTGGCAAAGCTGGTGTGTATATTGCAATGATTGTTGGTGAGATTTTAGATTTCTGATGTTTGAGATAAATGCAGACGGTCTGCAGCAGACTTTTCCGATTCCAATGAACTTTCATTGAGCCAAAAAAAAAAAAATCGTGGGGAGAGCTTGAATCAAACATGAATAATAATAATTGTATCAAATAATAATAATAATGATAACAATAATAATAGTACCAACAGTACGTGCATTTTGAAACCTTTACATGAGACTATGTTGTGCAGACTCTTTATCCCATGTTCAACACGTTTAAACACAAGTACGGAGATATAATTTCTCAAATACATGCAAAACTTAGAAAAAAAATTTAAAAATGAACATATCTATGTTAGACTTACTGGTACCCATCACTCACCTCTAAATCTAGATAAGATAGAGGTGAAGGGAATTCATATACAATTTTGTACAATTTAACTTATTCGCTCTAAAAAGGAACCGTGATGCCTAAATTTTCCGAAAGGGCACACCCAGCAGTCATTTCAACTATACATTCTATTCATGTATATGTAGAAATTCATAACCTTCAGCTCTTCTTGGCATTCATGAGGTTCCGCACAGTCATCACAAGCTGTTGCCGTTCACCTTCTACCTCTGCGAATTTGAGGCTTATATCTGAATATCGTTCTTGCATATCTTTCAATTCATTTTCCATGGATTTGTTTCGCTCCTTTAAGGATGTTAGTTCAGCCATCAGTTCATCATGGTTACCACCATCACTGCTGTTTATAAGAAATCAATAGAAGTAAATTAGTTACCCTACTCTTTGGTTTCTCCAACAATCTTCTACCTATATATTGATACATGTCTTACCTTTTCACGAAGGGCACTGCATATCCATTTTCTTTCGATATGCATGCTTTCCCATTTGATGTAACCTCCTTAGTGTCTTTAAACACCTGCAACTTTTTAAGAAAAATTTATGCCAAAGAAAGAAATACAAATGTAAGTAATGAAACAAGATTATCAGTTGTTAATGCCATGAGGAATGTAGAAACTGGAAACCTCTTGATGCATAACTTTAGTCATGACAAATAAATATACACGGCTTCCCTTAAAATGAAGGGTTTTTCTTTTCCTTCTTATTAATCATGGAATGATGGTTCTACCTTTTGAAGTTGGTAACTGCAGAAACCAGTGTTGTACTCATTGAGTTTGTTTTCTAACTCATCAATTTTCTTCTGAAGATCCTTTTCCTTTTCCAAAAAGACATTTGTGGATGTTTCCAAAGCAGCTTCCTTCAACTTCATTTGTCCCTGCCATGAGAAGTAAAAAAGATAATCACTGTGAATACAAAATTTCCATTTTCATAATCCCATTAGTAAGGAAAAAACAAACAAAAAGGGGAATTTTGATCTCGGTATGGACAGCTTGATTCTGACTGATATTTTCGGTACTAGAAAACAGATGCTGTAATTGTAAACCATTTTCAGCAAACAGATTCAAAGACAAACTTGATTTTATATGAAACTTGGATGTTTAAATTTACCTCAAGCAACTTTATTGTCTCCCTCAGGCTTGCGACCTCTTTAGGACTGTGAGGAACCATGGCAGATTTATTGTTTCTTAATGGTGTTCTTGTTCCATCAGAAACAACTCCTCTTCTATTGCTCTCTTTCAACTTCTTTTCTATTCCAGTAAATGCATCTTCCTTCTTCTTAAGGTCAGTCCTTAATTGAACTACTTGCTTCCTGAGTTTTTCTTTCTCTATTTCATCCTCAAACACTGAATGTTTCAATTTATCGCACTGAGCTTTGAGGGTGTCCAGCTCTGATTGTAAGGATTCAATTGACGCATCTTTCTCTTCCTTCAAATGCCTCATTCTCTGCAACTCCTCCTCTGACTTAGTTGCTTCCTTTTTCATCAAAGCAATCGCACTCACTAGATTATTTCTTTCTAAATTTCCTCTTTGCATCTGCTCTTCAGTTCCTTGGACAAGTGCTTTTGTATGTTCCAACTCAAGTTTCAAGCTTTCCATCTGCTCAGCTTGTTCACGTAGGCATTTCTTTTCGGTAGTTAGCTTGTCAATCTCAGCTTTTAGGCTACTGATCTCCTTAGAAAAAGCCCCACTAACTTCTTCCACATGCTTCTTTTGGTGTTCAAGCTGCTTAGATTTGTCATCAATTTCCTCCAACATCTGCTCTATCTGATTTGATTTTAACTTTACTAGATTGGAAAGGTCACAGAGTTTCGCTTCATAATCATCCGTAGCTGATTGGAGCTCTTCCTTAGCTTTCTTGAGCAGTTCTTCCAGCTGATTTCTCTGCAAGCGTAGCTCATTAGCTTCAGCTAGAGCATTTGTAGCCACCTTCTCATTTGCATCAAATGTTGAGGCCATCTGCATGGAGAGTTTTTTGAATTCCTCTTGTAGCCTTATAGCTGTATTTGCATTCTTCAATCTTGTCATTTGTAAGGCTTCCTCAGCTCTAATAGCTCTTTGCTCCTGCTCAACTTTGTTTTGTGTGACAGATCCTAGATCCCTTTCAAACACTTTTGCCTGTTTTTCTAACTCCTCCTCCAAGCTTCTGATGTGGGTTTCGAGTTCATTTATTGTCACCAAAGAGCCGGAGAATTCTTTTGATTGCTTGCTGAGTTCCCTTTGCAAGCATTCAATTTGGTTCTCGAGTTCATTTATGGTAGCAGAAGAAGATGGGCACTCATACTGAATCTTCAGTTGTTCTCGCAGCCGGGTTTGCTCTAATTTGTATGAGATGTCATGATTTTCCTGCTTCAGTATCTCATAGTCAAGTGCCAGCTGCTCCATTTGTGCCTCGAGCTCATCTTTATCTCTCTTGTAGATCTCCAACTCACTGTTGAGGTCCATGACCTTCTGCTCCAGGACAGAGGTCTCCTTGGTGCCTCTGTGTTCTTTAACAAGATGTTCTGATGCCCTCTTATATTCATTCTCATCTCTGTCACTTCTTGAGATGGTGCCTCTCAATTCTTTAGCACTGCCATGGGACCCTGATTTGTTAGGAGTGTTGGACATCTCCATGTTCTTTGCATCCAACATTTCTTCTAGGTCTTGTACAGCAAGGATTAACTCAGCATTTGATTCCTGTGTCTTCTGCAGTTGTAACCGAAGATTGGAATTCAGATCCTTCTCATATTTCAGCTCTTCTCTGATTTCTTGAACCAGAACCCAGGGATCCCCATTCTCAAACTGCAGCCTGTTGTTTAGTTTTGCATCATTCTTTTGCTTCTGAAAGGCTTTCAGTTTATTACATTCTAATTTGAGTGCATCTCTTTCTTCTTTCAAAGTAACAACTTCCCGTGAGAGATCCTGCCCCCTTTTGCTCTCCTTTACAATTTGCTTCCTCAGAGTCTGCAATTCCATATCTGACACATCCACTTGCCTGGACAAAGCATTGACCTCATTCTTGAGCTTTTCAATTTCACTATCTGAACCATGTTGGCAATTTTCTCGTGGAAAGTTGTCCTGGGAACTGTTGGAGTCTTCAGTACTCATTCCGTGATCAGAACCTGCCGACCACTCATTCTTTACATTGTCATCCTTCATTCCAAGTTCTCGTGGAGTATCAAGTTCAGAGCTACTATTAGAACTTGAAATGGTAATATCAGATCCATCAGATCCTTTATGATTTCCACGCAATTCAACATTGTGGGTGGTTTTGCTGAAAGATGCATCCTGTCAGAGATATTCACAAACAAATAAGTAAAACATGCAAATCCATTTTCCATCAAGTTTTCTACATTAAGCAAATATAAAGAGACGAAAAAGTTAAGAGAAGAAGAAATGGTCTGGAAAGCAGCAATAAGAAAACCCAAAATGAACGCTTTTTCACTTATAAATAGGATGGGAGCCTTACTTCAATGAGATCCTTCTTAATGCTTTCATCTTCATAACCATTGCTCAAGTGGGCCTTCAAGCTCCTCTCTTGCAATTTAAAACTTGCATCTTCAGTTTCTTCCACCTCTCTGACAACGTCAAGCTCACAAATAAACACTTCTAGATTCCAGAAACAACCTCCAATCACCACAAGAATTCAAAAAAAAAAAAAAAAGTGGCAAGTCTTTACCTTTGATCAGCATTTTCATGCAACCTCTGTATTGAGACCTGGTCAATACCAATGGCTTGAATTCAATTTTCAACATCAAAATTGAATAAAAATATGAGACAGAATGTATAGAGTGGGATTGAGGATACTAACATGCAAAATTGCTTTAGAGTTCGAATTCTTTAATGGAAGAGAAACGGTGGAAGTTTTATTTGCCTCAGCATAAACAGCAAAATCAATTGAAACTTCCCCAACCAAACCTCCTTTTCCCACACCCTAAAACATATATACGTTACTTGCATCATAATGTATAAAAAGAAATTAAAAAAAAAAACTCAAAATTTTCATCAAAAAATATATATCTTACTGTTGATAAAATAAAATGATAGATTCTTTCATTGATCTTTCCAGTTTTTGGCTCCCTAACAAATTTAACGGTCTCGTAAAGTGGATTTTCCCATCGACAGTTTCCGTCCTGAACCGTCGCCTTTTCTAATGTTTTTATCGGTTTTCCCCCATCGTCAGGAATTACTGATATCATCAATGACTCTGCCAACTAAATTACGCAGAAAATGGTTAATATTTCAACATTTCTTAAATTGTTCAGTCACATTACAAATAGTAATAAATAAATAAGGTAATTACTTATAATTAAAAGCTTTTGAGAAAAGAATTTAACCAAGCAAAATAGTTCAAGCAGCTTCAAAGGAAGTTGTTTTTGAGCAACGAGGCTAACAAAGAAAGATATAAGCAAACAGCATTACGAATTTCAGAAAAAGAAAGAAGAATTTGAAAGAGCGAGAGAGTACTTGAGTAGCATGGAACTGCAACTTGAAGACAGCTTTGATCCTGTCCTTGTCGCTCCTCCATCTCACCGACTTAAACATCTCCTCCGAAAAACCCGCAGGAAATCCAGGAATGAGACCGAAGCTCTGGAAATTATCGCTGAAAACTCAACATTCGATCGCTCGATCCCGATGCCGGAGGTTCAAAAAAAATGCAAGCACGCGCGGGAAAGCAAAGCCTATGGCGTCAATCTACACGTGGATTTCGAGTAAACAGGAGCGAGCTGGTGCAATGCGAGTGCAAAACCGAGTGAAGAACTCAGAAACAAGGATGCATTGAAAGAGAGGAGATCTAAAGATTAAAGAAGAGCTTTTTCTCTTCGCCTCCCTGCTTTCTATTTGTAAGTTGCAACAGTCTCTGCTGGAAAGCGATTGCACATATTTAAAAATATCAATAAATAACAAAATTCAAATTTTGAAGGAGAAGCTTCTTCTTCCTCATTAATTAATTAATTATGTATTAAGCCAAGGGAACAGTAAAGCAAATACGTCTTCAATCTGCAGCTAAATTATCCGTTTTTAATTTAATTGATTGAATTACAAAATAAATAAATAAACACAAATCAATAAAAAATAAATTATAACAATACAAACTAAAATTTTATTCAACCAATTTTGATAAAACTCTAACCATAACTAATTAGCGTGATTTAAGCTCAAATTACACTTAAAAAATAATTGGAATTTATTATTATCACATTCCATCAATCTTTTATTAATTTTCTGAACAAAATCCAACTACTTATTAATATATTTCACAATTGGAATTTTAATGAATTGAAGACTTTAATATTGTATTTGTTTGGAGGAACCAAATATTGAATCCTTTACGTACAAAATATATATGCAGTCAGGTAGCGCCGCCGACCACCGTAGGCCTAGCTATATATATATGTATACTCACGTACCTGCCGTTTGGTTGATTTATATGTTAGGTGGGGGAGGCTGAAATAAGACAAAATGGTCCTTATTTATTTGTTGCCCAAAAAAATGGTCTTATTTAAGAACCACTTCGGATGTTTTGGTAAATTACATAATTGATCATTCAATTTTCAAACGTTTTCATTTTGGATATCAATTTTTTTCTGTTGTTATTGTACATTCATCTTAATTACCCAACTTTAATATGTTTTTATTTTAATAGTTCATTTTATCTTCTTTTTTTAAATTAATTTTAAATTTTTAGTAAGAGGGAAAACTTAGGCTTTTTACATAGAAAAATCATTTATCTTTTAATTTATTTTATTTTTTCTTTTTAGAATTAGTTTTAGTTTTTTTCCAATAAAAGAGAAAATTTTGGTTTTACAGGAAAATTCATTTTATATTTTAAATTTCCTTTAATTTTTCATATTCTAGAATTAATTTTAAACTTTTTCCTCATAAAAGGGAAAAACTTGAGATTTTACAAGAGATTACGTGAGTTTTATAGGAAAAACTTAGGTTTTACAAGAAAAATATTTTATCTTTTTCCCTCTTTTAAAATTAATTTTAGATTTTTGCTAGTAATAAATGAAAATATAAGTTCCATCTCGGTATTTGAATAACTTAATTCCTTGTAAAAAATCAAATTTTTCTCTTTTAGAAAAAACAAAATTAATTTTAAAAAGAAAATAAATTACCAGAATAAAAATTTATTAAAGTTGTCTGATTAAAATGAGCATACAATAACACTAAATTACTAGCAGTTGACTAAAATAAAATTAATTAAAATTGAGTGACTGAAATGGGTATGCAATAATAATAAATTACTAGCAGGTGACCAAAATTAGAAGAATAGCTTCTTATAGCAGTTCTTAAAATGAAAATAGTAAAATAAATTTTTTATTTTTGACACTCAAAATGAAAATTTGCAGAAGTTTAATGATGGATTGTTATAGTAAATTATTTGTAGAATTTTTAATAATATCAATTTAAAATTTTAAAAGAATCAAGATTGTCATAACAATTGGTAGCTTAGATGAGAATTATTTTCCTTGGAAAATTGAGAGATGAGGCAAGCCTCCATGGCAGGAACAAATTAATACCCATAAATATTCTAAAATAAATTGGGTTTCTTTGAGTTGTTGACAGCAATAAACTTATTTTAATTCGATGATTAAAAAAATAAAAGGAAAAGTATAAGGTAGAAAATGAACTAAATGTATGGTGTAAGGTGGTAGTGGTACGTGGTGGAGAGTTGGGAGGTGAAGAAGGTTAATAGCTGAGAATCAAAGTAAACCAAACATATACAATGTGTTGTTTGGTAGGGTTGCTTTTGGTGTATATATATATATATATTCTTTACTTGGCTTTAAAGCTGGTCATGCTCATGTGTTGGCTCGCTGTGAGTTTCATGTATAAGCCTACTCCGCCTACACCTCCTTTGTAAGGAAAACGAAAACTCCTTCAATAAAAGGCATGTGCTTTGAAGATTAAAGTTTGCTGGGATGGACGGAACAGACTCTGCCTACCCATTCCCCCCTCCACTCTGTATGGCTTCACAACAACCGCCAACCTAATTGCTTGCGGCCTCAGCTTCACCAGTAGCTCTCCATTTTGTTGTTCAATGAAAATTATCATTTCCCCTTTTACTGACCCAAAGACACGTGCTAGGACCATGCGACTACTGTGTTTAGACAAACATAATCAAGTATTGTTGATGAGTGGGCAATTGGATAAGTTGTAATCTAAGGTGTCAGTGAGGCCCACGACTAGTGATTTCGAGGGTCCATGACTTTCACTGCAAAGGGCCACCACACTTTTTTAATGTAAGTTCAGATGAGGTGAGGGTTTGTATGAAGGCAAAGAATGTCGGCCCAACTTTCTTGAGTTGGTTTTAGAGATGAACCGGCGGGGCTTAATCCATTGGTTTCATCATTACTTAGCTTTACCATGAGTTACATTGATGAAATAATGGCAACGAAAGCATCCAACTTTTTGAGGCTTATAATTAAGCTATAATTAATGGTATCTCATTAGGGACATTACTACCTTTTTGGTTTCAATAACCCTAAAACTAATTATCAATCAAATCAAAGATGAGGAGGGAATTTATAACCCAAAGCCAGATGAAGCTTGTGAAGTGGGGTACTCTTTTTTGTCATGTGAAACAGTGCTGTTCTTCTAATTTACTGTTTTCTTGGAAAAGAATTGTGTAATTATTTGGACGATCTGACAACTTGAGAAGATACAGATAATAAAGCTGCTCATTGGTGTTATTTGCAACTTAATTAATTTTAATATTCAATCCTATGTTCCAAATTACGCTTTGTAGGCTACATCTTGGATTTCTTTTTCCTTTTTATTCACGTGAACGCAGTTTCCTTTTTCTTTTCTTTTTTTGTTGTTGTTGTTTTTCACTTTCACTTTCACTTTCCTTTTCTTTTTTTTTCCTTTTAACATACTAATCATATTATAGCGTCGCCAAAAATAAAGCTGAAAGAGTCATAAAATTGTAGAAGAAAATCAAAAGATGAAAAAGAAACTAATTAAAAACTAAGAGAGGGGATGGGGGTGAAATCATGAAGAGAATAAGTGCACACACATGAGGGGAACAGAAGGTGGTCACCTCAAGAGAAAGGAGTAGATTTTCGTATATATCCGAAGGGAATTAGACTTGATCATGAATTGAGTGGTTTGTTTAGACTTGAAGGTCTGTCTGAAAGGTAAGAGGATTTGAACAAAATTATAGACTCAAAAAACGAGTTTAGACAAAAAATAAGATATGCTTTCTAAATAGGTCAAGCCTCATGTAAGATTTTTTGTTCAAGCTTAGCCCCACCTGAATTAGCCTAATTTTTTTTGTTTTTGTCATTTCGTTGTTGTTTTGCTGTCATTTCACTATTATATTGTTACTATTTTGTTGTTATTGCTTAGATATTGTATAATTTTTGTTTTATTTGTTAATTTTGTTATTATTTTAGAGGCATTTACTTATTAAGTTGCAACTTATCTAAGTATAAAGATTTTTTTAATGTGTTTTCAATTTGTTGGGAAAATATATTTTAATGATTTTAGTGTATTTGATATATTATATTTTAATATATATATATAAATATAAAACAATTAATACGAAAGGGTCAGGTCAAACTCAAATTTAGCATTTTTAATTTGGGCTAAACTTGGATTGAATTTTAAGTTCATTTTTTGGGCTAAACCGAGCCTGAACCTAGAAAATAAGCCTAATATTTTGCATTAACCCAACCCCAACCTGACTCATGATCAGATCTAGCTAATCTCAAACATCATCCATCCAAATAAACATTTCCTTTTATCTTTTTGGGATCATCATCATCGTGCAGAAGTGAGTTTCTAATTAGGAAAATGAGTAGAGAGGTGAGAATACAATGCAAAGACGTGGTTTGCGAGTGTCAAGAGTTGTGTATTAGAAGGGGAACTCACATGTATGGTTGATGTTTTTTTTTTAAAGTAACATGTATGCTTAATTTAGTCTAAAATAATTTATGGATTTATATAAATTAAAGAGTTAGTATTTACCCAGGAACATTCATAGTATTCCACCATAGATTCTAAGGACCAACATCCCTTTACAAGGAGTTTGAGCTCATATCTTGGATTATTTAAACATTTGGATCAACTAGCATAGTACAGGTAGTCCATAGGGCATAATCTTTTAGACTATGAAGTTCACATCGACAAGCCCAATAACCAAAGGCCTAATTTTTTTTTTTTAAATGGATAGGCAGCTTCAACTGATTTTTTCCAACTTCGAAAAAATGATAACCCACTTCCATGGATAATTGCAAGTTTGCAACCCTTGAATCACTTTGATCAGGCAGAGGACAATTAAATAAAGGATTGATGATAAAAAGATCATAATTATAAAATAATTTTCATATATAGAGATCCTTTTTTCTCAACAGGTACTTAATGAGAAGTCAAAAAACACGTTTTGGCAGGCATCCCACTCGCATTTCAAAGTTGCATGCTTGAAGTAAATAAAAGAAGGGTAAACTACACTCATGGTCACTTTTGTTTATCTTAGGTTACATTTCAGTCACTTATGTTTGAAATGTTACGTTTTAGTCACTTACGTTATTGTATTGTAACGTTTTAGTCACTGAGCCGTTAATTGTCGTTAATGGTGTAATGGTAAGCTGACGTGACACGTTAAATCATCATTTCAAATAAAAACTTTAGGTTAAATTATACAATTGGTCCCCATAATTTTTCATTTTGAGCAATTTAATTCTTTTATGTTCTTTTAACTTTCTTTCTTTTTTTTTTCCCTTTTTTTTTCATTCTCTTCTGCTTCTCCTTTTGTTTTTCTACCTTCTTTATTTCTTTTAACATACCAGGAAGTCGAATTGGTAGTGAAGAAAGAAGCAAGGCATGGGTTTATGGGTTTTGGTTATATAGGGTTTTGGTTATAGGCAAATGATGACAGTCGACTTCCTGTTTTTTCATTGCCAATTCGACTTCCTAATATGTTAAAAGAAATGGGAAATGTATGAAAACAGAGGGAGAAACAAAAGAGAATGGAAAAAAAGAGGAAAGTTTAAAGAACATAAAAGAAAGAAAATTAAATTACTTAAAACGAAAAAAATATGGGGATCAATTGTATAATTTAACCTAAAATTTTGTTTGAAATGATGATTTAATGTGTCACGTTAGCTTACCGTTACACCATTAACAACTCAGTGACTAAAATGTTACGACATGATAACGTAAATGACTAAAACATAACATTTCAAACATAAGTGACTAAAACGTAACATAAGGTAAACAAAAGTGACCATGGGTGTAGTTTACCCATAAAAGAAATATAGATATCATACTAATTAAATTAAAGCTATAATAATTAAAACGATATAAGATTTTAAATAATAAATATATTACTAGATGTAAACAACAATCATTCATTTGAAAGCTGTGGGAGGTAGGGGTGTTTAAACGGTTAACTGATTTGAATTAAAATTAATAGAACTTTTAATCCTTTAACTGTTAACTAAATCGAAATTTATATGTTTTATTTTTTGTTAAAACAAGTATAAAACATATAAAAGAATAAATTAATAATGCTCATTTGATTGAATTAGTCGAATTAGTAATAGCCTAATATATATAATAGATAATATTATTTATTAAGTTCGGTATGAATTAACTGATAACCGAAATTTCAAAAAAATCTTTAACTGACTTCCAACCAACTAACTGAATTAGATTGATTCGGTCGATTAATTCAGTTTTAACCAAAGTTTGAACACCCCTAACAAGATGTACCTCACCCAGTCACTCCATACCATTTGAATATTAAAACCAAAAACCTCCAACGCAACGCTTTTAGCTTTGAGCCAACTTCAAAATAAACAAAAGAAGTAAATAAGATTTGTTAATATTTATAAATCGATCTGTATTTGTCACACACAAAGTAGCAATTTGTCTTTATAGATGGTTGAAAAATGCATACTAACACTTGATAAAGACATCGGATCCTTGACCGTTAAACATATGACGTCCCTCAACCCCAAAAAGTAGTGCTAAAATACTATAAAACCATACAAATAGTATTAATAAATAATAATTAAAGAGTTGAATTCTATACAGCACGTCAACATGATGATGTTGGGTTTCGGATACTGAGACGAAACCCTAATTTTCTTTTATAAAAGAAATCATTTATTGGTTTTAATAGCCTTATAGGGCTTGCCTTGGCAGCCATTTATCAACAGCCATTGGATGCTGCCGGCCGAAGCAATAATAAGCTAGCCGGCTCCACACATCACCACTGCTCCCTTTCACATGTCTATATATAACGAAGCATAAAATTGGGTTGACCATTAAGGTATAGATATGAGGCAAGCAGGGACATACTCGGGCATACTGTCGGGCGGGATATCGGGGAAAACAGGGCCTCATTTGTTGCCGTTGGCAAGGATCAAGAAGATAATGAAAAAGTCAGGGGAGGATGTTAAGATGATTTCCGGGGAGTCTCCCATAGTGTTCTCTAAGGCCTGCGAACTGTTCATCAAGGAGCTGACGCAAAGGTCGTGGATGGTTACCATGCAAGGCAAGAGGAGGACGCTTAATAAAGAGGATGTTGCGTCGGCTGTTATGGCTACGGACCTGTTTGATTTTCTTGTCAATTTGGTTTCTGAATCTGGTAATTCTGGGGAAGCTCCTCCTCCTTTGGAACTGGATACCTTCACGTCTTCATAGCTATGGCTTCTCTCTACTTTATACAAATATGTAATAACAAGTGAAGTCCCCAAAGTAATTCTAAATCATTAATGCATACTAGATTTATGTTACAGTAATGATAAAGTTAATTGTCTATCTTTCATGGTAATTTGGGTTTAAATACCAAAGGAAAAAATAAATACACCATAAAAATATAACATAATTTATATATTAGAGAGTATTTTATAATTTTATAATTAATTTAATGTCTAATCCACTCATGACAACAACTCAAAAAAAAACACATTTATCAGCTAAGCTATCATCGCTTCATCTCCCTTGTATAAATCAAAGTCAAAATTAACCACTCAGACTTGCATTTACGGGTTAATAACTTGAAAGGTTCATTTATTCATCAATTTAATTTTTGTACTAAATTGCAATAAAATTAACATTTATTGATTCAAAAATATAATTTATAGTTTAGCGAGTTAATATTTTAAAGTTTCAATAGTTCGTAAATAAAATATTTTGTTTGGAATTGAATTGTAATTGAAACAAATATTTTGTATACAGTAAATGTTGAATTTAGACTTGTTTGATCATTTTGAATTGTATAAAGATTAAATTGACTCGCTTAATAATACATAGACTAATTTGATCTAGTCCCTATAATATAGGGACCTCCAAGGGAATTTGACCAGCATTTATGTCTAATGTCAGGTATTGAATCTATTGATTAGATTTGTGATATTATTTTTTCTTTTCTTTCTCTATCGTTAAGATTTTTTTAAGTGTTTAGTTATTATTATTATTATTATTGATCATATTTGAATATAAAAATAGTGATATAAATGAGGTAGCTAGCACGCCCTTTTCACCGTCATCATAGACGGGGCAAAGCGAAGAATATAATTGAACAAGGACTGAAATATTAAAAAAAAGATGTTATAAAGAACACTTTTAAATTTCAAACTTTACTCATATTTAGTTTTTAATTTATTTTTTTATTTATTTTAATTATTAAATATTGTAATGATTTTCCTTTCTTTGATTGATTGAAAAGGTAAATGGATAAAATTAAGCTAATAATAATTAGCAGGGTTTTAACCAAAAGTGTTATCAAATTTATTGTATCAAATTATAAAGGGATCAAAATAAAATTAATTTACCTTTTGGTTCCAACTGAAAACATTTTTAAAATATGTGGCCAATAAACAATTTTCCTTATTATAAAATATGTATGGTATTTCAAGAAATTTTTAAAAATTAGGAGGGCTAAACATAAAAATAATCCTTAAGCATTTTATGTTTAATGTAATTTTATATAGAAAAATATTTGGTATATTGTCAGTTGAGTTTTTAGATTTCACAAGCAAATTTATAATAACATATTAAAAGAAGAAGAAGAAACACGTGTTAATTTTTAAAATATTTTATACATATCAATGTATCAAATACTCACATTTTTTATAATACATGTTTTATGTGTTTTAAAGATTGGGTATTCTAAAATTTTAATATTTGACTAAATGGGTTGGAACATGATGGCCTCAGGATGATTTTTTCTATGGTTGGATTACATTCGAGCCATGCTTAATCATAATATTAATATATTTTGCATTTGTTTAAATTTAACTCGATTTGATATATAAATTTAAAATTTTGTATATATTTAATATATTTATATATTTTTAATTTATTAAAATTTTATACATAAGCAATTTAATAATTTTAATAATATTATATATTACTATAAATTTTAAAATTATATATTATAAATTAAATAATATAATTATTATAAATTTTTAAAAAATTCTAGTGCACGAGGACGTGTATTTAAATACCTTTATCTTCCTACTTTAGAATTGAGAAAATTATAGATAATTTGAAGTATTGTATAAAAAAACACAAACTAAAAAGAAAAGGTTGGATTTAGGTTTTGAATGTTTGAATCGAAACCCAACATATACTTTAAATTCCCAAATTTTGAATCTAACCTTTAAACTTTTCAAGTTCATTTTTTGATCCTAAAATATTCATTCAAGCTCTCTCAAATTTTAATTTTAAATCAACCTTCAACCTTAATGTATGCTAACATGTGTCTAGGGCCAAATATATTTTTCTTTAGGATTTATTTCCAAAAGTTTGTGGGCCTAACTCAAGCAACCCAACTACGAACCCCAGGTCCCTCAATAGACATTTAGCTTCACTATCAAATTCAAAGCACAGTCGAAGTCTCAAAAGAGGAATGCAGGAGCAGAAAATGTACTAACAATTAGAAACGACAATCCTATCCTTCAAAAAAGGAAAATGATAATCTAAAATCTACACATAATCATGTCATGTATATGTAACCTACTCCGACACCAGGCACATAAGTTAAAACTCATTGCTAAACAACTTTGATCATGAAATTAGGCCGATAAGCAACAGAACACTACTGTTTCGGCAATCCCATCAGGGATCAACAACTCCTTGCTTTCTACTCTATATGTCGGTGGCAGCTGCTGCGCCATGTTTTCCTTTCCCAGTTTCTTGCTTGCCTCCACCGCCACCATGTTTCTGCTCTTCCCACCAATTCCACCTGTTTTCTTCTCCATCCTTCTCATTATAACATACTCTTCGGGTATGAAAACATCCATTACAGCCACTGTATTTGGAAGCTTATAGTGGACGGAGAGAGACTTGTACTATTTATGGGAAAAGTGAGAGAGGGGATACCATGGGCGTTGGTCCCATGTATTTGCTTAAACTACCTGCTTTTTTTTCCCTTTTTCAGGTTCTGAGGCTTTGGGCTTCCAAGGTGCGATTGTTTTGAAAAACGTAAGAGCCTAGGCAAAACTAAAGTGTGAAATGAAAGAGGGACAGATAATGTCATGCGTTGGCATTATGGAACCAAACCAATATTGGTTTTTGTTCTTAATTGTCCTATTTTTATTTTTTAAATAGTGAAAGAGATTAATTCAATCACATTTAAACATGTATTTTGAAGGGTGTTATGCTCTTATCACGGGGCACGGACTAGATCCCACGATCTTTTGCCCAAAGATGACGGTGTTAGGGTACGACAGCCTACTATATCATAACAACATTTAACTTTTTAACTTTTCATCACATTATACGATTCCTTACACAATGCTATAAAATAAGAAACAGTTTTCTATAAAAATTTGAGTGTACCAAAAACAGAAAACTTCTTTTTCGAGATTCATCTTCACCCTCTTATCCTTTCTTTCCTTCTTCTTTCCATTTTCCCATTGCCGACTCTTTGTTTTGTATAAGCGAACTGAATCTCATTTTTTTTACCTTCTCCTCTTTGGATGCACTTTTACCTCTAGTGCAATACGTTTAGAGTCACTTTTTAGCTCAATTGCACCGCTGCAATCTCTTTGGATCGCTAGGTTCAGTGCAGTGAAACTTTTTACCATGATGGAGTTTTTTCGACTAGAGTTTTGAGCTTCAATGGAGTAAACGCAGGTCCAAATGAAGGGGTAATCTCCATTTTGCTCCTTCCACTTTTTAACTCTATTACTATAATATTATTTTTAACATAAATATAATTAGAATTTTTATTTAATATCAATATTTTTAATGGATTCAAATATAGTGTTTTTTATTCCTAAACATAATATTTAGCATTGTTATAAAAATTTGATTAGCTGTAAAATAATTTATCATTTAATTAAAATATTTATAAAAATATTGTGATACATATTATTTTATTAATTAAAATTATAATTTCACATATTTTTAATAATTTTATGAAAATAAAATATTTAAAACTTCTATTGTATAAGTTTTAATGTAATGCTTTTAATAATTATTTTATTTCCTCACATTATTGTTACAATTGCATTTGAATTCAAACACACATTCCATCGCACCACCAATCCAACTAAAATTATCTAAAATGAGAATATTAAATAATTAGTTTGAGACTTAAGTAGTTAAGCTCAGGGGCTGACAGGGTATTTGTAAGATAAAATTTTAATTTTAGTCTTTTATAATTTATAAAATTTTAAATTAATATATGGTAAAACTTCATTTTGAACTTCTAAAATAATAAAATTTAATTTAATTATTTAAAATTATAAAGATATAGATTATTAAAATGATAAAATTACATTTTACTATAATAAAATTTACAACTTAATTCCATCCTCCCTAAAATAATTTTCTAATTTCGTTCTTAGTTAAGATTGGTGGAATTAACAAACATCCAAGCAATTCGCAAAAAGATTGGTGAAGTGATAAGTGTAATGTAAGTGCTGGGCATTACTACAAGATTTATTTAATGGTTAGCCGGCCCGGCAGCCTTTGTTACAAGTTGGGTAATAAAAGCGTATTTTCTTACCAGAATGGACCGTAAGAAGCGGGTCTGTAACGCCTGATTCTTAAAAGGTTAATATTTATTAAGAGAAGTACATAGTTGGGTTAGTATTTGGTGATGTATATCTTTTGTTAATATTTTTCTATGCTTTTTCATCAGCGAAAAGCATAGAATAAAGACGCAAAAGTGAAAGCATGGAATGGTAAGAGTCACGAGAGCTTTCACGCGCGTGTTGCAGACCAATCGGCCGCTATATGTTTTCACCGACTACCCGGGCGGTGGAGGAAGCTGGTAAATTTAAGGGAAGTAACAGCACCACAAAACTTTTAGAACTCAGAGAGACCACGATGCACAATTAGCCGGTTGCAGCTAAACAGTCCCATGTCAGCTATCACACATCTCACTTTACAAAAATCCTGCTCGTAAAATTAAAAAAAAAAAAAAAAACACTTCACAAATCTTATAATAATGAGGAGGAGGAGGAGGAGGAGGAGGTTTAGATTCTTCTACCAGATCACCTCCACTGAACAAGGCAATTACAAGATCAGAAGAAAGTTTTATAGCTCCTGCATTTTGGTCATTTTCAAACACCATTAATAAATTTCACAATTACCTACAATTCATTAATTAATGGTTTGAGATTAGTCCTAGATTTGTTGTTTTTTTTTCTCAAAATCAAATGATACCCATTTCCATTTTCGGTCCAGATTGAATTCAGAATATAATAACACTCAGCTTGACTCGTTTCGTTCACTTGTATTTTGCTTGTTGTTTCCCTAATCGATACCACAAAAAAACTACAAAATTTTCACAAAGATGTAAACCCCCCCAATCATCATTTATCTTTTCTGTAAAGGCTCCAACTTTCTATATCTACATACCACAACCACCCGACATTTCCCAAGAGATTCCTTTTTCTATATCGATAATTGGTGTTATTTTAGGTGGAGTAGCGGTGGCTAAGCTAAGGGAATACGTTATGGGAGAGCAGGAAGCCGCCTCTGAACCCAAGGTGGTGCAGCAGCCTGTCTTAGTATCCATGGATGATGTAGCTGAAGACAAGAGCTTGATCCCACCCATCTCTCAAAGTATGCTTTCTCTACTGTCTTATAAACACATGTCAATACTATTGGTTGCATGCATGTACTAGGAATCATAATGTTAACGGAAAATGTTAGTTGGTGTAATTAATCTGGTTGGAATGGGAAATTTTCAACCGTTCGGTTTCACAGGCTGCAAGCATCATTTATTATTATCCGGCTTCACTATATGTTGAAAATGGCAGAAGTTGCAGCAGCCCCAGATAAAAAGAAAAGTCTAAACAAAAGAGGTAGATGTCGACATAGGCTTATTTATTGAGTAAACTACCTCAATGTCACTAAATATTAATATTTTTATGTTTTAGTTATTCAATTTTAAAAAAGTTATAAAATGATCAAAAAATTATTTTAAAATTTTTATTTAAGTTATTAGGTTGGTAAACTTTTTTAAAAAAAATCGGCTAGTGAGCTCAAAGTGACATTTCAAATATCAGTACGATAGACTAGTACCTACCAACGAGTAGTAAAATTTATCTTAGATCTAAGGTAATCAAACGATCAATGTCAAAGATTGGAGAAAAAAGTTGTTTGGATTTTAGTTTACAGATTCATGGCATTTAACGTTTTTTCATTAAAAAAACTGAACTGTAGAAGAGAAGAGAAAAAAAGCTTTCGATAGTTGTAGGTATTGCAAATATAAAAGATAATGCAACAACGATTTTAACAATTCAATGACTTAAATAAAAACATTCAAATAGTTCAATGTTACTTTGCTACCTTTGAACGACAAGTAATTTAGTAACCTTGTAATTACTTATTTGAAAGCATCTATGTTGGAAACTAAATTTATTTGCAACATTAAACTCGAATCCAAGTAACATTTTTCTTTCATATCAAGGGAGAGTTCACACAATAGAAAACATGTTACTCTCATCCAAATAAAAAGTTTGATGTTTGTGATGGGAAAAATTGGAAAAGAAGAAGGCAGAGTATGGTGAGAAAATGAAAAAGATAGAGGCTAGCTAGAAGCCATTAACAGTCAGAAGAAAAAAGAGCAGTAATTGAAGCCAAGAAAGCGGAAGATTTTCTGGAGATAACAGAAACTGCAGCCAAATTTCGTGGTATTGGATATACACCAAAGAAATTTCTTGGGTGTTTCAGCTCTTCCCTTGTGGACATTGTAATATTGTTGTACATCAAATTTTATGAGTGGAATAATACATTAATTCTCTCTCCATAAATTGAAAATTTTAAAGCTTGACTTGCTATGTTGTCAGAGATCGAATACATGTTTTGAACTTTCCTTATCTTGAGTGCTCATTATGTCCCATGAAAACAACCATTCAAAGTCTTTTAAAAGCTTGAATTTGACCATTATTTTTATATTGGAGTCTGAATTTTTTTAAAGAAGTTAAGTCTTGAATTAGGTGATTCTTCCCACATTAGGGTTTGAATTTTTTTTTGTCCAAGTTAGCCCTTAAAAATCCTAAAGTTGGCCCTAGTGTGAGAATAATTGTCAATGTGAGAATAATTATCAAGTTGAGGGCCTAATGTAAGAACAATTACCAAGTTTAAGATCTAACTTAAACAATTACCAAATTTAGGAATTATAAACTATTGTTACTATTAATTAATGGTTACTAATCCTACCATCATTTTTTTTCTATAAAAAAAATATAAATGGGAGACACTGGCCACTGGGTGAAGCAAAACCTTGTTAATCTCCGTTCTTCCATGAAAGATAGAACTCCCTATTCTTAAGTATTCATAAATCCAAAAATGAATTACAGGGATGGAGCTTTGATTTCGTATCCTTAATCACCGTAAATCCATATCCTCCACTTTTTTCTTTTTTCTTTTTTTTTTTTTGCATTACAAATTTTACCCCTTTAATCTGCCTTTATAAACCTCACTTAACCAAGCCAAAAACACATATCCTGTTGTTTTCCATTGAAGCATTTCCTCTATAGTTTTTTACTTTTTAATCCCTTTTCCTCATTTTTGCAACAGAATTTTTTCCATTGCACATCTAATTTAAGAGGAAAATGACTTTCAGTGGAACAACAGAGAAATGCAAGGCTTGTGATAAGACTGTTCATGTTATTGATTTATTAACAGCTGACGGCATTTCTTATCATAAGACTTGCTTCAAATGTAGCCATTGCCATGGTGTGCTGGTGGTATATTTCTTCTTTTAATCCCTACCTCTTGTTTGTTTTCATGAATTAAAATTAGATAGTCACATTTCTTTTTATAAACAGATGGGAAACTATTGCTCAATGGACGGTGTCCTGTATTGCAAGCCACACTTTGAGCAACTTTTCAAGGAAACTGGCACTTACCAAAATAAGAATGCAAAACCCGCATCCGAAAAGTCAAATGGAACGGTACTTTACTTCTTTTCGAAAATAAGGTTACGATAGTGAGATTCGAATTTACATGTTGATTATTTTGGCAGGGAAAGGCTCCTAGCAAATTCGCATCATTCTTCTCTGGTACACAAGACAAATGCGGTGTCTGTAAGAAAACTGCATACCCCTTAGAGAAGGTGACTGTGGAAGGAGAAAACTACCATAAATCATGCTTTAGGTGTTCACATGGAGGTTGTGTGCTTACACCATCAACATATGCTGCATTGGAAGGCTTCCTTTACTGCAAGCATCACTTTTCACAACTCTTCAAAGAGAAAGGCACCTATGCTCATCTTACAGAGACATCTGCTTCCAAGAAAAGTTCAGCAGCACCTTCACCCGAAGTAAGGTCTGAAGCTGAATCAGATTCCGAATCAAAACCAAAAGAAGATGAATCACAACCTAAAGCCGAAGCAGCAGAAGAAGAAACTGAAGCATGAAGCTAGTACTGGAAGACTCATTGAACCTTCAAGGGAAATCTTTAAAACGCAGGCAAATTTTAAGTCTAATGAGACGTAGGGAGGGTCTTGTGTACGGGGTAATTTTTTTTCAGGGTTCAAATTTTCACCGTTGCATGGCAATCGAAATCAATTGAATTCATTCTTTCATTGCTTTACATGTTTGTTTCAAATCTCTTACTCTCTCTTCCTTTTCCTTTTCTTTGCTAAGCACTTTCTTCCAAATCAATACTTAATAGGAAATTTATAAAATATTTCTCAAATAAAGAAAATGTAACACTCTATCGATAAATCTAATTGGGTTAAATCACTCTTAGAGCCTAAACTTGGCAACTTTTTCCACATTTTGGCTTAAACTAGACAACTGTTCCTACATTGGGGCTTCAACTGTTTTTTTTCTAAGTTAGTCCTTAAACTTGGAAATTGTTCCCATTTTGAGGCCTTAACTAAGCAATTGTTCCCACATTGAGACTTGAACTTTAGGGTTTTAAAGGACTAACTTTAACAAAAAAAAGTTCAAGACCCATTGTAGGAATAATTGCCAAGTTTAGGGTATAACTTGAACCCAAAAAAAATAGACTCCAATGTGGGAACAATTGCCAAGTTCAAGACCTAACTTGGACCAAAAAAATTCAAGTCCCAATGTGGGAAAAGTTGTCAAGTTCAAGCCCCAAAAAGTGATTTAACCCAATCTAATTTAACCTTAGGTATTGTTGATACAATGTACAACAAGGAGAAGGATGTGGTGGTGCTGAAGAGGCCAATTCACCTTAAGAGGTGGAGAGCCGAAAAAGATAAGAGAATAAGAAGAAAACTGAGGAGAAGGCTGAGGAAGATAAATGCTTAAGGGTTGCTGAAGGGTTCCAAAACCCCCTTTCTCATCACTTGGGATGGTATTTATAGGAAAAGCCCTCTTTTTGCTAGCGCAACCTAGAAGGTCGTTATAAAAGAGGTTTCCATCATGGAGTACATGAAGGGTGTCCATCATGGATCCCATTCTATTATTCATTTAGGCAGTATGAAGTTGTTAAGCACAAGTGGTTAACATTGAAAGAGTTCTCATTGAAAAGCGGGTTGCTAGACCATGATGAGTGGGCAACTACACAGGTAGGGAGGTGTTTCTCGTGTTTAGTGGATGGTCTGCATCAGTCTAGGATGGTAGATCATCCGAGGACAATCTGGGTGAATAGAGAGGTGTGGGTTGTTTTCTATTGCCCACATAAGGTTTTTTAGATTTGCCACATGTTAAGCTCGGGCGGTAAGTGTAACAATTGTCCCCTTTTTAGTCGAAAAATAAGTTATAAAGTGGCTTGCCTTGAGACATTATTGTCCAAAAGTTGTACAATAGTGTGGAATAACCACATGTATGCCAACATAGTAAATATGGATAGTACGTCATTTGAAGCTGAAGGATCACTATAAGACTTATTAAATACTCCTCATCAATGCTAATTAGAACTGACTATGTTTGGGTGATTGAAACAATGATCAACAATTGGTTGGGGACGATAGATGTTGAGTTATTATTGGCCGCAAAGTTATGAAGTGAAATAAGGAGTTTTGAAAGAGTCTCTAGATATAATTTGTCTCTTTGCTTGAAACACTATTTTGCTGCTTGAAATTCTTAAAGTTTCTTTCTATAATCTCGCTTTTGTACGATTATTTTCATCAGCGATATCTTTGGTTTTTAGGCTTTTTTACTTGATTCTCCTTGTGTTTCTCAATTTAAATCACTTCATTCAAGTTTCTTTCTGTCATATCACCATTATTCGTCCCTATTCTTGAAATTTTCAATGCAATTGTTGTAAACAATGGCTAGAAGAGGTACAAAAAACACTAGGGCTCTACCCTAAAGGGTGGTCAGAGAATGGAGAGTGATTCAGAAAGGTTCAACAAAAAAATATGAACCAGTAGGTGGTGCTTCTTATCTCTACACTATAATAGACATGGAGATGTAAAGGCTATTAAGATGTCGTAAGTTGCTCTATAAACATTATAAACACGATATCAACATCGCGACTGGTAGAGGTGATCAAAATTTAATTCGACTCAAGAAATCGAAAAAAGTTCCAATTTCGAACTAATTGAATCGAATCAACTTGAATTTTAAGTTTAATTTTTGAATACGAATAACTCGAATAATTCAAATGTCAAACCCTTTTTACTTCCTTCCCCCTAACCCTCTTCAAACTCTTTTACTTTCCCTTCAAAAAATTTACTCTCCCCAAACTCCCAAAACTTTTTTCCTTTTTCTTTCTTCCCAAAGCTTTTATTTCCTCTTCAAAACCTTTTTCTTTTTACTTTCTCCCCAAAACTTTTACTCTCCCCAAACACCCCTGTAATGGGCCATTTTTGCCCGGGCCCTAAACAAAAATAAAAACAGAAATAAAACAATATATACAACAGTCCATTTACAACAAATGTAGCCCAATATGCTACAACCCAAATGGCCCAAACCTAAAAACCCTAGACGGCCCAAATGGCCCACTATCTTAAACTAGCAGGAAACCCTAGCTCCCCATGTGCACCGCTCCTCCTCGATTACGCCACCCATGCTTAGTCCTGAAGCCTGATACCCTTGCTGTCGCTGTTTCACTAAAGAAGAAAAAGGACCACCTTTTCCGCCTTCGTTGACCTCCCCGACATCAGCAAACAAACCAAAAAAGAACACAACAATAGCGCAAGAAATGAAAAAAATCAATAATAGAACAATAGATAAATAGTGTAATCATAGCTATAAAAGCCACGAAAATAATCATGTAATTTTTACGAAGAAATAAAATACAAAAAAAACAGATAAAGAAACAAGAAAGTTTCAAAAATACAAAGGTAGTCTTTATATATTTTTCGTTTTTTGAAAAAGAATAAGAAACACATAAAAAATAAAAGAGAGGGAGGAAAAAGAAGGGTTCTCACCCACTGTCCACCCTCCGCCGCCGTTGAAGGCAACCTCCAATACGAGGGTCTAGAACGAGGCGAGATCAAATTTTTTTCTTTTTTTCTCTTCGCGTTTCATTTTATTTTCGTTTTCTTTTCGATTTCAAAAAAAATCTGTTTGGTTTAGATCAGGGTTTTAAAAAATAAAAAAAATACTTTTAAGTTTCCCGACTACAGTGGATGATGGAGCTGTCGCTGGTGACCAACAGCCAATGCGGCGGTGGTCCGCCGGAGCTATGGCAGGCCAATGGGCGAATTCAAAGAAAAAAAAGAGAAGGTTTTCAGATTATTTTTATTTTTAAGGGCTGAAGTGTTTTTTTTTTTTAATTTTAACTTAAATAGCAGTAATGAAACGACACAGTTTCACTCAGCCCCCCAAACGCCCAAAACGTCGTCGTTTTGGAGGGCCAACCCGAAACCCAACTCACAAGCATATGATCCGCATGTTTTCTTAGCGTATGAGTTATTTATGCTGTTGGCCCTTTCGATTTTCTGCCCTGTTTCAATTTAATCCTGTTTCCTTTTTTCTTTTTATTTTTACCCTACGATTTTGGCTTTGTTTCATTTCAGGCCATCAATGAAACGGTGCACATAAGAACAAGGAATATTTCCTCGTTTGGTCATTCTCTTTCATTCGTGTGTTGCAATTTAGTCCAATATTCTATTTTTATCTCAATTTCTCCCCTAAAATTTTATTTAAGTTTCAATTTAGTCCTTATTATATATTTTCGACCCTTCCTAGTTTATTTATTTTTATTTTATTTATTTATTTATTTATGTACTTAGTTATTACTTCTTTGTTCTTTAATATTTTAAAATTTTTATTCTTTCTTTTGTCGTGTATTCATTTTATTTTTCTTTTCTTTTTGCCTTTATTATTATTATTAGTATTATTTTATTTATTATTATTTTATTATCATCAATATATATATATATATATATTACACATACTTATTATACACATGCTTTTATTGGCACATTTTATAATTATTGTTATTGTTTTTTATGTTGTTATTTTACTATTTCTTTTATTATTTTCGACATTTTCATGTCACGTCCATTTATTTTTAAACATGCATCTCCCATTTTTATTCCTATGATATGATTATTATTATGATTATATTATTATTGTAGCACTCCTTCATTTACTTATTATTCATTATTCCAATATTTTACCCACCTAGCCATTTCGTATTGTTCCATTATCATTATACCATACGTTATATTTAAACGTTTATCTATTTTTATATTATACCCGAATAAGTAAATGCATATCGTTTCAAGTGTCTTGTTCGTTTTTTCGCGCGATGCATAAAAAGGAAATTTTAAACCGAGGCTACTGTTCATTATTTTGGAATTAGAAAAGTCGTGTTCCTAACTTACGGAATATGGCTTCTTTCTAAAACCAAGATAATTGAATATCTATTTTAAAATAAATAAAAAAAACAAGATTTTAGTGCTTGTTCTCGTTTACGAAGATTTAAGGCATTGTATCCTAACTTACGAGACATGATATCCTTTCTAGATTAACTTGAAATAAGCCTTTTTTCATAAAAATGAATTTAGTGATGTTTTAATAAAAGATCGTATTTTAAATCTCTTCAAATTTTTAATTTTCGACATAAGACATTAATTAATTAACTAGGTACCAATTTTGGGCGTTATGAGGGTGCTAATCCTTCCTCGTGCATAATCGACTTTCGAACCCAATTCTTGAATTTTGTAGACCAAAAATTGTTGTCTTAATCAAACCATTTATTAAAACGATCAAATTACGAGGTGACCCGATCACACTTCATAAAAAATGATAGGTGACGACTCATATTTTCATTTCTTAAAATAAAAGTCAATTTCAAAAAAATGGTTTCGACAGCTTGGCGACTCCGCTGGGGACCAAATAAGAGAGTCAGGTTGCGAGTTGATTACTTTTTGTCTTTTTTTGTCAAAAATTGATAATTTGGTTTAAATTTACGATCCTTTCATTGCATTTCATCCGTCATTGTTGCAGTCTTCATCATTTTGTTCATGTTTGCTTTATTGGGTCGAGTCTTTTGGTATATTTTCGCATTGTGCATTGCATAATCGTTCGATTTCGCCCTTCTTAAGTGGGAGTGAGAAACTATTCTTTCGTGAGGTCTTCACCTCCGTATAGGATAGCGGATCGCTTTTGGGATACATCTGTACCTATGTCCTCGTGAGATTTTCATCTCCGTATAGCCATAGGGAATTGTATCCCCTTGAACTGAACTCGGTCCATATGAGCCTATAATGGGTGAGGATCTAGGAATCTACCGGTTCAGGTACCCTTACTTTAGAAATGAACCGCATGTAATAAGCCCTAAAAGCCTACCATAGGTAGAACCATACCAAACCTTAGTGGTTACCCGAATAGGTGCTTTATTTATTATTTATCGCTTGCTTTGAATTCTAGTTTTGTATGAAATGTACTGACTTGTTTTGTTTTACTTTGACTGTGATTGCATGGCATTTTCATCATAAAAAGGTGTTGATTCACGTTCAATTGCTAAATAGAGAGCTTGTTATGGAAAAAGGATTTCTTGATAAAGTGGCAGATAATGCAGTCGTCTAGATATGGTTCGAGAAGACACAATAGGAGAAGGGCGGAAACCAGACGAAAAGATATATTTTAGAATTAAGGGAAATCACTCGCTTCAGTGAGACCCAGAATAATCTCCAAGAGTTGAAAAAGTATGAGACCAATGGGAAGACGAAATCAAGTAGTTATTCTAAGGTAACTATGGTGATTTGCCTTATCTACTGATGTCAAGGTGGATAAGCACTTGTTTCGAGCTCTGGCCCAATATTGGAATCTCGATTATAGTTTATTTACTTTTGAGAAGGTAGACTTGGTGCCCGCTATAGAAGAGTATACAACTCTGCTCCTTTGCCCAAGGGTCCAAGCTGACAAACCATATTCGAGAGTCGCCAACGACCCGATTTTCTTGAAAAGGATAATGAGTATAATGGGAATGAGGAAGCAATGGGTCGTAGCCCGGATTAAACAAAAAGGAGATAGTAAATGTATCCATTGGAAAAGTTTATGGGATTTGATCTTGGTACATTTGGATATTAAAAAAGGGTTGATGTATTTGCTTTAAGTATGAGGGCAAGGCCGTATATGTATCCTTTTTATGTAAAGAGGTTTATTTTCTAGTAAAGTTGTTCTAATATAATTGAATCAAAATCAATGCCTCTTTTTGCATTCATTTTATTCATCTGCATTACATTTCATCATATGTGTTAAATTTCACAAAAAGACCCTAATTAATCAAAATTATGACAGTTACCCTAGAAATTAACAAGAATCTACCAACTAAAAATCGTTACGGTACTCGCGGCAAAACCAAAGTAATGGACCAAAGATTAGAGATATTAGAACAAATTCAGAAGGACATACAAAATCAGTTGTAAGAGCAGCTGGAACAACAATTAGCCAATGTTCAACAAGATATAAGGGATCAAATACAAGAATCCCAACAAAGTTTGATAAGCCAGTTGACACAGTTGCTAGCTGAAGGGATCGAAAAAAGGAGAAGCACTATGGTTAACTCGGGGGATGATAATGACGACCCTACATATCCCCCAAGCTTTACCCTAGTAAATGTCTAAACCCAACCAAAAGTATATCCATGAAGGGTACCTGTTACCATAAGGCCTCAACAATATCAAGCCGGTACCTTAGCACCAATGAACTACCCAACGGGTTCAGGTTCCAATCCCGAAGATAATATGACCAATCCAATTATGCTTGATTTAGACGACATGGCTAAGATGGACAGAGCAAGAATTGAATTGCCGAAACAGCTAAAAGATCGATGCAGGTGGTTGGAAGAAAAATTTAGAACAATGGATAATGCTGATTACCATTACGGGGTTGATGCTAAGAACTTGAGTTTGGTCCCAGATCTAGTACTCCCACCAAAATTCAAGACTCTAAAGTTTTAAAAGTATAACGGGACTAGTTGTCCTGAAGCCCATATTACAATGTTCTACCGAAGGATGACAGGATATGTCAATAACAATTAATTATTAATCCACTACTTTCAGGATAGTTTGACCGAGTCAGCTGCCAAGTGGTACAACCAGCTGAGCCGTACCAAAATAAACTCATGGAAAGACTTGCCACAAGCTTTCATAAAACAATACAGCCATGTGACTGACATGACACCTGATAGAATTACACTACAAAATATGGAAAAGAAGCAAAATGAAAGCTTCAGGCAATATGCTCAAAGATGGATAGAGGAGGCAACGCAAGTTCAACCACCTCTTCTAGAGAAGAAAACAACCATGCTTTTCATAAATACTCTGAAAGCCCCGTTCATTAACTATATGTTGGGAAGCACTACCAAGAGCTTCTCAGATATAGTAATGTCCAGTGAGATGATTGAAAACACAATAAGGAGTGAGAAGATAGACGCGAGGAAAAAACACCAAAAAATCAACCCCGATGAGGAAGGAAAATGAAGTGAACACCACGAGCATGTATAACAAGAACTATTCAAAATCGGTCACTGTGGGCCAACTAAGGATCGTAATAACCAGCCATCAGAGCCCTTCAAGGCAAGAATCTAACTCAAGGCCAAACACGAAAAAAATCTAGTTTACACCAATTCTGATAACATATAGGGAGTTATATCAGAATCTGTTTGGTGCGTATGTGGTATCCCATTCTACTTGAAACCCATCCAACCTCCATTCTCAAAATGGTATAATATGAATGCTCAATGCGAGTACCACGCAGGAATAACATGACATTCAATTAAAAATTGCATTGTATTTAAAAAGTTAATTGAAAAGTTCATCAAGATGGGCATCGTGAAGTTCGACGATCCATCAAGACCTAATGTGGTAGGAAATCTGTTACCTAGTCATTCAGACCTAATAGTAAACGCGATAATTGAGAGTGGAGGAAAGGAAACCAAAATCAATGTTATAGAAGTAAAAACCCCACTAAAATGGGTTTTGAAACAAATAATAGACATGAGATTAATCACTCAGGATTCAAAGGAGATACCCAAAGGGATGAGGAGCTACTGTAAGTTCCACGCTGAAGAAGATCATGAAATCCAAGAGTGCACTGAATTTAAAGCTTTGGTGCAAAGTCTAATAGATAACAAAGAGTTGGAATTCTTTGAAGAGGTCAAAGGCTCATAAGGAATGTTGGGAAATTTGAACATCAATGTTGAATCCGAAGAGGGAATTGGGAAAGATAATTTATCAGGCATTTGTCCTTACATACCTGGGAGTGTTTTGAACAATTGGACTGCGGAAGAGATCCTTGTAATCTTTAGAACTAATTCAGAGTAATGTTCAAAACACGCTTATTGCTCTGAGCCTAGGAGCAATAAGAATCCTTTTGTGAAATAGGCATATGTCCAATATCTTTATTTCAATAAAATACATCTTTTTGTCTCATTTTGGAAAATATTCTTCTATTTTTCCATTTAATTCATACTCATACCACACAAATAATCATTTTTAGATTCTTTTGTTCTTTGGGTCTTTCTTCGTTCCTATAACAAGTCTCCAAATATCAATGATATGAGCGACACTACTATTGACTCAGAATCACCTTTTGAGTAAGATATGTGTCCAGAAGAACCTCAGGATTTTGAAGATGATCGAGACTGTAGATTATCTCATTATTTGTTAAGGATGGTAGAACAAAATGAGAAATAGATCCTACCTTACAAAAAATTAGTGGAAATTGTGAGCTTAGGAGAAGAGAAAGAAGTGAAGATCAGAGTTTGTCTCACCGCAGAGACAAAGCGAGACCTCATTGAGTTTCTCTAAGAATTCAAAGATGTTTTTGCATGGTCGTATCAAGATATGTCTGGACTAAGTATTGATATCGTGGTACACCAGCTCCCCATAAAGGAAGAGTGTAAGTCAGTTCAACAGAAGCTCCGAAGGATGAGGCCTAACGTCTTACTGAAAATAAAAGAAGAGGTCAAGAAACAATTCGATGTTGGTTTCTTACAAGTGGTTAAATACTCAG